>NC_086108.1:19158894-20489142 GCF_963921235.1 Mobula hypostoma
CCACTCACTATTATAACAAACACCTAATACCATATGTGATAAAAATAATGTCCCATGTCATTGAATATTAGTTCAAATATTCTGTGCCACTCTAAGACAACAGTAACTCTTCACACTACAGATTTTGAATGTGATCACTGATGCTGTGAATATTGCTCCCAGTTTTCCATGTCCTGAAACATTAAAGTACATATTATTAATTCTTCATTCCACTACTATTAATATGAACATCATCACATTAATAATAACACAACAGTAATAAATTAAACTAATACTAGGGTGCTGCAACTCTCAGTACACAATTCTGATGCCACCCACATCCAACTGAACAATAATATTACTGCTACTACTAACATTCTGCATCACTGAACATTATTAATATTGATCAAAGAACATTAGTAGTATCAGCACCATACACCATTGCATCTTAAGCTGCAAAGGTTTAAACACAGTGTTACAGATTGCCAATACTATCATGGTAGTTCGTAGATCTGTCTGTGAAAAGGTACTATTGTCTTTGAATAGCATGAAGTATTTGAAATCATAATCTATAACACAGAATGCATGACTACACTACTGAATGTTAACATCAACTCTCTATACCAGTGAATGTTAATATCAGCCCTCCGTACTTCTGAAAATCAATACCAATGCTCACTACTATTGAATGTTGCGCACCAACTTCAAAACTGCTTCTTGATAACACTACCTTACAGTACCACTGGCCATTAGTGCTGAAGCTCCTTACACTGAGTATTTACTCTTTATTCCACTGAAATGTTCATTCAAAGGTTCTCAATAACAGAATATTAATACAAAAATTCCAACACTGTTGTGCATTATGAACACTGTACCACTGAATGCTAACTATAATACTTTCTGTTATTGCATGTGGTCTGTATCACAAAATATTAATGCTAACTCCCATGCTGCCTGAATATTGTTTCTAAGCCTTTACATCACTATGTTAGTTATAGCACTAAATGTTAATTTTCACACACTATACCATGGTTGATATTGGGATATAGACACTGGCCACTTTATTAAGTACACCAGTACACCTGCTCATTAATGCATCTATCTAATCAGCCAATCATATGGCAACAACTCAATGCATAAAAGCAAGCAGACACAGTCAAGAGGTTAAGATGTTGCTCAGAATGGGAAAGAACTGTAACCTAAGTGACTTGGACCGTGGAATGATTGTTAGTGCCAAATGGGGTGGTTTGAGTATCTCAGAAATTCCTCATCTCCCTAGCATTTTCACAGACAACAGTCTCTAGAGTTTACAGAGAATGATGTAAAAAAAAAGTGAGCAGCAGATTTGTGGGTAAGAATGTCTTTTTAATGAGAGCGGTCGGAAGAGAGTGCCAGACTAGTTAAAGCTGACAGGAAGGGGACAGTGACTCAAATAACCACACATTACAACAGTGAAGTGCAGAAGAGCATCTGAGTGCTCAGCGGATCGAATGGGCTACAGCAGCAGAAAACCACGAACATACACTTAGTGGTCATGTACGAGAGGTAAAGTGCCCACTGTGTATAGTACTAACACTCTGTTACACTGAACTGTAACATAAATGCTTTGGGCCATTGGATGTTAATACTATCAATCTCCACAATGATTATTTATCCCCTGAATAGTGATCACAGCATTCCATACCACATAGAGTAAGCAGGAAAAATGTATGCTAATTGATGTTAATGCAAGTATTCTATGGCTACTGAAAGTTGATTCTAATACTACATTCTACTGAATTTTAGTTCTAGCATTGCATACAACTTCATTTTAATATAAACACTAAATACCATTTAATATTATTCCCTATTCTAATGTACATTAATGTATTGCAAAATGTTAATAGCAGCATCTATCCCCTGAAAATTAATACTAACACTCCACAGCACCAAATGAAAGTACTCCGATTCTTCATAATAAATGTTATTGCTCTAATTCAGACATAAAATTTAGGGTGCTCCTTCCTTCTGCTAGCCTGCAGGTTACCATTGAGCAAGGTGTATCACCTGCTTAGTGCCCCAATCAGGGTCACGTGAAGCCATGGAAGCAGGTGGTGGGCGGTCGTATGAACAGCTGGTGCATATCATAAGTCCTGGTTATGTGACCACTGATACCAGGCAGATAATCTATGAAGGGTATTGATAATGGCTGGTGTCAACCATCTTCTAAAGACTCTGTCCAGAAGAAAGCAATAGCAAACCACTTCCGCAGAAAAAATTGCCAAGAATAATCATGATCACGTACATCATTCAACTCATCACATAATGAGGATGATGATCTATTAATTAGCAAAAAAGCTTTTGCAAAAAGCCAGTACATCAGAATTGACCGAAAATTCCCATTAACATTAATTATGACCCAAAACTAAGACTGTATGGTGTAAACTCAACACTGCATCCTCTTTGCCCTCAGCATTCTGTAAAGACAACCTCTCACAAGACCAGAGTTAACTTGATCCACCATCTAGGTTCTCTGGTTCTACAGTCAGCCTAATCCTCAATCCTATTTTCAATAGACTGTGATTTGAGCTAAAATTTTAGCTAACAGTATTCTGGATGTTTACATTAAATCTTTACAAGACTTATTAAAGTGAGGTGCATCTAATATATTAATATCACAATGCAGACAAATTTGGGTTAAAGTATAATATCACTTCACCATGTCCTGTTGAAGTTTCTCAAGGTAAAAGTAGAATGAGGTAGAGACAGCATAAAGCTTCCTAAACACGGTTCCATTGCACACTGCCGCAGTAGGGACAGAGAGATTAGGTACAGAGTAAAACTCCCTCTCCGCTGTCCCATCACACATTCCCAGGGCAAGGACAGAGGAGTTAGATATGGAGTAAATTTCCCTCTCCACTCTCCCATCACACATTCTGAGGTCAGGGACAGAGGGGTTAGATACAGAGTAAAACCCCCTCTCCACTGTCCTATCACACATTCCCAGGGCAAGGACACAGGGTTAGATACAGAGTAAAACTCCTTCTCCACTATCCCATCAGACATACCTAAGGCAAGGACAGAGGGGTTAGATATGGAGTAAAATTCCCTCTCTACTGTCCCATCACACATTCCCAGGGCAAGACAGAGGGGTTAGAAACAGAGTAAAACTCCCTATCCTCTGTCCCATCACACACTCCCAGGACAAGGACACAGGGTTAGATACAGAGTAAAACTCTCTCTCCACTGTCCCATCACACATTCCCAGGGCAGGGAAAGCACATTATTTTAAATTTTATTTTATATTTGAGTATGGTTCTGTACCTTCCCACAATTTTGAACACCTTTATCTTTCACTTTCTCTGCTCTAAGATAAATGCACATTTTAAAAAGTCTCCTTTTTGTAAATTAAGTCCATTATTCCTTGGCACCTGCAACCCCCTTGGAGTGAACAGGGCCCTAACCACTTGGAAACACTTTTCTTTGCACCAACAAAGAAATCACCAAGTCTCAAAGCAGGGTCTCACCTGAGCAAACAGAGCCAACTAAATTCAGCGCAGGCAAGCAGGACTTTCACAGAATACAGGTGACATTTAGTTTGTCATTAGAACCCTTCAGTGTTTCATTGCACACAAGCCCTGCTTCACATCAAATGAATGGGGTGGTGGAGAATAAGTACGCAAGTCTTTCATGAGCTTGCTGGTGGAGTTTTCTCAAAGTTTTCTTTATCTGCTATTCTAATCACTCAAGAAAAATAGTTGGAAGGAAACTGGCCCCAGAATTAAAATAACTGGAATGTTGAGGGATGCTTAGTAACCCGAGTGCAGTGACTGAGCGTAAGCTGTGATGCTGAAATAAAGTGATTTGTTCCGCTAGTTACTCATGAAAGACCAAACACCTCCAAACAGCTGGACAAGTAAATATGGTTCAAAGGAGAGCCAGGAAGTCAAAGATAGGGCAGCAGCTGAGAGGGAACTGCATCAGGCTGAGCTCACAAAAGGCTGAAAAAAAGCCTCAGACCTCACACACCAAGCTCCAGTTTATAGCCCAGCTCTAGGATTCCCAATGCCCCTGGTCAGAGCAATGTTTGAGCAGATAGCTGCTGAACCAGGCCAAGCTAGGAGAAATCAGGACCCCCAGTGCATAGTCAACTACTTGGAAAAATGCAGAGCCTTTGTATGCAGAGTTGCTAGGTTCCTTTTACTGAGGAGACAGCTGTATCATATAACATAGGAGACCATTTCCTTCCATCCAGTCCATGTCCAATCACAGAACAATCTCATTCCCCCACTAATTATCTCTGTAACCAATTCAACCACATTTTCATCAAATGCTGATGGAAAATGGAAGTCCCATCAACTCCCACCAGATTCTGCCCCTCACCATTAAATTCACAACAGTCAATTGACCAGCCAAATCACACACCTTTGGGATATGGAAGGAAACTGAAGGAGGCGGTGAAGCCTAGGACACATCAGCCATGATCATATTGAATGAACTATTTAAGAACAAGTTCCCTACCACCATCCGATTTCTGAATGGTCCATGAACCCATGAACACCTATTTGTTTTGTAAATTATAGATTTTTATGTCTTTGCACTGCACTGCTGCCACAAACCAACACATTTCATGTCACATGTCAGTGATAATAAATCTAACTCTGGTTCTGATGGGGGTGATCTATGTCAGACTATTAATTACTGACCTCTACTTCACCTTGAATACCACTTTTCCAAGCAAACCCATCTCCAAACTCTAAGACCTGTGACTCAACACCTCACTTTGCAGCTGGATCCTTGATAGAGCCATAATCAGTAAGGGTAGGCAGTAAAACCTCCACCATGATTATTAACATAGAAACATAGAAAATAGGTGCAGGAGTAGGCCATACGGCCCTTCGAGCCTGCACTGCCATTTATTATGATCATGGCTGATCATCCAACTCAGAACCCCGCCCCAGCCTTCCCTCCATACCCCCTGACCCCTGTAGCCACAAGGGCCATATCTAACTCCCTCTTAAACATAGCCAATGAACTGGCCTCAACAGTTTGCTGTGGCAGAGAATTCCACAGATTCACCACTCTCTGTGTGAAGAAGTTTTTCCTAATCTCGGTCCTAAAAGGCTTCCCCTCTATCCTCAAACTGTGACCCCTCGTTCTGGACTTCCCCAACATCGGGAACAATCTTCCTGCACCTAGCCTGTCCAATCCCTTTAGGATCTTATACGTTTCAATCAGATCCCCCCTCAATCTTCTAAATTCCAACGAGTACAAGCCCAGTTCATCCAGTCTTTCTTCATATGAAAGTCCTGCCATCCCAGGAATCAATCTGGTGAACCTTGTCTGTACTCCCTCTATGGCAAAGATGTCTTTCCTCAGATTATTCTAAACACTGGTGCTCCACAAAGTTTTCCTTTACTTAACTCCCTATAAGCTCAAAACTGTAGGGTCAGATTCTGCTTTAACTCCAAATGACACCACCATAGTGGGCCAGATCTCAGATGGCAATGAGTACAGGAAGGAGATAGAGAGCTTGACGGCTTGGTGTCAAGACAATAACCTTTTCCTCAACATCAGAAAAACCAGGAAGCTGGTCACTGACTTAATGAAGCAAGGAAGATCTCACAGCCATTTGCATCAATGGTTCTGCAGTGGAAACTGAGAGGTTCCTCCGTTAATAATAGGGGTCCACAGCATAAATAAGTTTGGCAACCCCTGGTTTAGAGCTTCAAGTTCATATGTGTAAGCATCATCAATAGCTTGCCCTGGTCCAATCATGTACACACCATAGATAAGAAAGTTCACCAGTGACTCTATATCCTCAAAAGCTTAAAGAAATTCAGCACATGGTATCTTCGGCGAACCTCACCAGTAGAAGAAGATGCACAGAAGATTACAGATCCACGATAGAAATCAACCTACCCAAATGTATCATGGATTGGTATTGCAACTGCTCTGCCCAAGAGCACAAGAAACTGCAGAGAGATCTGGACACAGCTCAGTATATCATAAAAATCAGAGTCCCCTCCATTATCATTGTCTGCACTTACACTGCCCCAGGAAAGAAGCCAACACAACCACAGACCCCTCCCAGCCCAGTCATTCCCTCTTCTCCCCTCCCCATCACATTTACTTCCCAAAGCCTGAAGGCGCATACCATCAGGCTCTATCCCACGTTATCAGACTCTTGAATGGACCACGAGTACAATAAAGCTGAAACCCTGATCTCACAATCTACCTTGTTGTGGCATTTGCACGTTAGCCCACTTCAGCTGTGACTGTAACACTGCATACAGTTATTGCTTATCCTTTGTACAAGTTCAATGCACTGATGTTGTGAAATGATCCGTATGAATGGCATGCAAAACAAAGTTTTTCACTGCACCTCAGAACATGTGACATTAATACACCAATTTACCAATTAATCCTGCTCCTATTTTCTTACGTTATACAGTAACAGGGAAAATGTGCAAACTCCACACAAACAGCAGGATAAAACCCAGGTCACCAGAGTTGTGAGGCAGCAGCTCTAACAAATGCATCACCACACCAATGATATAAGTTTATGCACAGCCTTTGCCCCACCAATCATTTCACTGGCATCGATTCTTATTAACAAAAATCACAGGGGCAGATTTAACCATATTTAAATTGGCACTCCTATTTAATTTATCTTCTCCTGATTTGCCAAGTACTTTTCTTTTGGAAGGAGGCTCCCTTCTATTAATGGATTTTTAATTTCTGCTGAATACATAAAAAAGTTGTTTGCTTTGCACACTGAAATAGATTTGCAGTTGACATTCCCCACCTTCACCATGGCCAAAATCCCTCGACTCAGAGTGTTGGGGTTGGCAGGCAGCTCGGTTGCATTTCACAGCTGCATGAAAGAGAAAACATGGATTTCCACAAAGATAACAATTTGAAGTTATTTTTCCTTAATTATTCATGGAAGCCAGCCAATTCGGAGACCCTCTGCCTGCAGTGAGAGACACCTTATAATTGGGTCCCTGTGAGTTTCCAACCTTGGCTGAAGGAGAGAGGGAAAGCCTGATCCAAGGCAGGTTGTCTATGTTAAATTAAATATTTTACCATATGAGTAGAATGAATAAATAAAGGTCATCCCCGTAAATCAGAAAACGCAGAAAAGTCACTTAATATGGTAACCATACATGTAATGACTGGTATCAAAAGCACATCAGGCAGATAAGAAAGAACAATTGAGAGGGAGAGGGAATGAGTGGGAGGGAAGTGGAGGGTGCGAGGGGAGTGGGGGTGCGGAGGGGGCGAGGGGAGTGGTGATGGCATGAGAATTAGTTCTGCCGCTTAAAGGAACAAACGTCTGCACATACGTTGGACTTTTGAATGTACTGTTATGGCAGCTCATTTGTGTGTAGTGGTGTCCATAAGTTAGGTGGTTGTAATGCAGGCATTTAAAGCAGCTGACAGACCAGGCAACTTCAGTGGAAATGGCAGAACACCAAATTCAGCATCTACAGTATATAATGTCCAATACGTGCCCAACACACAAAGAGTTGACCAAACTGGAACATTGCACTCAGCTCAAGTTGACCCATGATAGGAAGGATGTAGAGGCTTGGAGAGGGTGCAGTAGTTTACCAGGAGGCTGCCAAGAAGCTCAAGAAAGGAGCAGTTTTAAGCCAGTTGTGAGCACCACGTGGGTGTATCAAAAGCAAGGGAGATAGTGACACAGGGTATTGTAGTTCACCAGCAGAGTCTGAGGGGAACTGGAACAAAAAGGCTGGGTGCTAATGCTTCAGTGCACACACATGATGGAGGGAAATAATTTTTACTGCAAGTAACATATCTATACCAGCACAAAATGAGACTGTACAGGAGCGCAAGAAAGCTATTCTCCTAACTGAATTGGGTTCTGAAACATACACCACATTGGCGAATCTTTTAACACCGAGGGAAATAAAAGGTGTTTTGTTCAGTGAAGCTTGGCAGTACAAAAGTTAGAGGATTATTTCACCAGAAGACATGAAGCTTGGAATCAGAAGTCAGGTGGGACATTCAGCAAGGACTGTGTCTCAATGAACAATCTGTCTCTGTGTGGCAGCCTCAGCATCTTAGACTGCAGTTTGTTTGGCAAGTTCATTTGTGGATTAATCAATGAGTGAATTCAATCACAGTTATTGAGCATGCAGGATCTCACATTTGATCTTAAATGCACAGTATTTGCGGAGACGGGCTCAAGAAACACTAAAGAGTCCCGATCAGTGAAAGGTACAAATACGATGGCAGATTATGCTAGAGTTCAAGAACAGAATCCAAATCACCTGGGTGATGTTGGCATAAATCTCTGTTATCACAGTAGCTTACCCATTCCAGTGATTCAGGAACAGCTTCTTCCCCTCTGCCATCTGATTTCTGAATGGACACTGAACCCATGAACACTACCTCACTACTATTTTTTAATCTCTGTTTTTGCACTATTTATTTTAACTATTTAAATAACATATATATACTTACTGTAATTCATTATTTTCTCTATTTATCATGCATTGCATTGTACTGCTACCACAAAGTTAACAAATTTCAGGACATACACCAATGATATGAAACTGGATTCTGATTCTGTACCTTGACTCTTCATTACCTGAGATCTGGCCCACTATGGAGGTTTCATCTACCAACCTGTAGATGGAATCAGAGCAGAATCTGGTCACACAGTCATGAGTGTGCAAGGAGTTGAGTAGGGGGCAGAGGACTCAACCATGTGGGTCTCCAACGTTGAGAATAATCATGGCAAAGGTATAAATGCTTATCCTTACTACTTGCAGTCTGTTGGTCAGGAAAATCAAGGATCCATTTGTTGAGGGAGGTGTTGACTCCCAGGTCTCAGAGTTGGTGATGTATAGCTTGAAATTATAGATTCAGATTCATTTATTGATCACATGTACTGTAGATTGAAACTTACAGTGAAATGAGTTGTTTGCATTAACAAGCAACTAAGGATGTGCTGGGGGCAGCCCGCCAATGTCGCCTAACAATCCAGCACCAGCATAATATTCTCCCAACACAGGCAACAAAAACAACATAACAAAAGCAAAACAAGCCTCCTTTCTTCCTCCCCCCCCCCCCCCCACTCAATCAGACACATAGACAGGCCTCCAACTCCTGCCTGGCTACCTGCAGGCCAACAACCTCCAGTACTTTGGCTGGACTCGCAGACTCACAGACATCAACTTCTGCTAGCACCAACCCAGGGGCCTCAAATACTGGGCCACAATTTCTGGGCTTGCCAATGTCGGTATTCAGTTTTTGGGCTTTGAACTTACAGGGTTTTGAACTCTGTACTCGCACGGGCCTCTGACCCCAGGACTTGCAAACCTAGGGGGGGTCATTCCTAGCAAAGACATGCAAATTCGTGGATATTGGGCCTCCAACCTCCAGGCTGGAGTTAATGCTTGCCACCACCCCTCTCAAAGGACTTCAAGATGATGAATGTCAAAGCCACTGGCAGTAGTCAAGTTTTTGTTAAATACTGGGAAGATACTTCCCAGGTTGAAAATGCCTGCAAATACTCCTGCCAGCTAATCTGCATGGGATCTAAGAGCTCAGCTAGGAACACCATCCAGGCCAGATGCTTTCCACAGGTTCACTCTTTGGAAGACTAATTTTATATCCAGAATGTTGACTACAGGTTCAGGTGCACAGAGGTTGTCAGGGTGGGTGGTGGCATTCCAATCCCCTCCTGTTCAAAATGTGCCTAGAACATGTTAAGCTTATCAAGAAGGGATATGATGTCATTGATGACACTGTCCGACTTAGCTCTGGAGCATGTTATACAACTCAGTTTTGGACTGCCGCAACTAAACTTCCCAGTATCTCTTCTTAGGTACTGGTTTACTTATACAAACGTTTGTAGATTGAAGCAGAGTGAGGTTGAAAATGCCTGCAAATACTCCTGCCAGCTGATCTGCATGGGACCTAAGAGCTCAGCTAGGAACACCATCCAGACCAGATGCTTTCCACAGGATTGTCGTCTTTGGTTCACAGTTCTCAACACACTTACTGATAAAGTCCATGATGGCCATGGTGTGCTCATCTGGTCTGGCAGCTGAGTCTTTGAATATGGACACAAGAGATTCTGCAGATGCTGGAAATCCAGAGCAATACACACAAAATGCTGGAGGAACGCAGCAGGTCAGGCAGCATCTATGGAGAAGAATAAGTCGTTGATGCTTTGGGCACTCATGTCTTTGAACATGGACAAGTCCACCAACTTAAAGCAGTCCTATCCTCAATATGTTAGTCTAAAGTAAGGTACCGATCAAAGTAATTCTAGTGGTGTGATTTCTCCACAGAATAGAGTTATAGAACTCTACAGCACAGAAACAGGCCCTTCAGCCCATCTAGTCAAACTATTAATCTGCCTGATCCCACAGACCTGCACCAAGATCATAGCCCTCCACATCCCTCCAATCCATGTACCTATCCAAATTTCCCTTAAATGTTGAAATCAAACCCACATCCACCACTTCCACTGGCAGCAGGTTCCACACTCTCACTCTGAGTGAAGTTCTGCATCATGTTCCCCTTAAACATGTCACCTTTCACCCCCTACTCATGACCTCTAATTCTAGTCTCATCCAACCTCAGTGGAAAAAGCCTCCTTGCATTTACCATATCTATACTCCTCATAATTTTGTATACCTCTATCAAATCTCCCCTCACTCTCCTATGCTCCGGGGAATAAAGTCCTAACCTGTTCAAGCTTCCCTGTAACCCAGGTCCTCCAGTCCTGGCATCATCCTTGTAAATTTTCTCTGTACTCTTTCAATCTTATTCACAGCTTTCCTGTAGGTAGGTGACCAAAATTGCACACAATACTCAAAATTAGGCATCACCAGCATCATAAACTTCAATGTAACATCCAAATCCTGTACTCAATACTTTGATCTATGAAGGCCAATGTGCCAAAAGCTTTCTTTACGACCCTAACTATCTGTGACAGAATGGAAGTTTTCACAGCATAAAACCAGACAGATTAGTGGGTGAGTACAATGCTTACATTAGTAATGGGCACATTAAAAAAATAGCTCAAAGTTCAAAGTAAGTTTCAAACTTCAGCGTAAATTTATTATCAAAGTGCCTTCTTCCCGATGGCAGCAGTGAGATGAGATTATGGCCAGGGTGGAGTGAGTCCTTGATAATAGATGCAGCTTTACTGCGACAGTGCTCCATGTAGATATGCTCAGTGTTGGAGAGAGCTTTACCCATGATGTTTACCCACTAAGTTTTGTAGGATTTTTTGTTCAAGGCATTGGTGTATCACTACAGGCTGTGATACTCTCCATCACACATAGAAACATAGAAAATCTACAGCACAATACAGGCCCTTCGCCCCACCATGCTGTGCCGAACATGTACTTACTTTAGAAATTACCTGGGGTTACCCATAGCCCCCTATTTTTCTAGGCTCCATGTGCCTATCCAAGAGTCTCTTAAAAGACTCTACTGTATTCGCAAATTTTTGTCAAAGTTTTAGATGTCATGCTGAATCTTCGCAAGCTTCTAAGGAAGAAGAGATGCTCTGAAATGATAGCACTGAGGAATTTAAAGTTGCTGACCCTCTCCACCTCTGATCCCCCAATGAAGACTGGTTTCCTTCTCTTGAAGCCACTAATCAGCTCCTTGGTCTTGCTGACATTGAGTGAGCCATTGCTGTTGTGGCACCATTCAGCCAGATTTTCAATCTCTCTCCTGTATGCTGATCATCACCACCTTTGATTTGGCCGAGTGGAGCCATCAGCAAACTTAAACTTGAATATGGTATTGAAGGTGTGCTTAGCCTGACAGTCATAAGTGCAAAGTGAGTAGAGCAGGGGGCTAAGCACGTGTGGTGCACCTGTGCTGGTGGAGATTGTGGAGGTGACGTTGCTGCCAATCTGAACTGATGGGGTCTGCAAGTAAGCATATCAAGGATTCAATTGTACAAGGAGGTATTGAGGCTGAGGCCTTGAATCTTATTGATTAGTTTTGAGGGGATGATAGTGTTGAATGCTGAGCTGTGGTCGATGAAGAGCATCTCTGCTGTCCAGATATTCCAGCACTGACTGAAGAGCCAATGAAATAGCATCTGCTGTGGATTTCTTGCGCCGGTAGGCGAACTGAAGTGGAATCAAATCGCCTGTCAAGCAGGCCTTGATATGTTTAATCACCAACTTCTTAAAGTACTTCATCACAGTGGACGTAACTGCTACTGGATGACAGTCATTGAGGCAGGTTACGACTGTCTTCTTAGGCACCGGTATAAGTGAACCCTGCTTGAAACAAGTGGGTATCTCAGACTGCCAAAGAGAGAGGTTAATGATATCAGTGAACACACCAACCAGTTGATCAGCACAGGTCTTTAGTACTCAGCCAGGTAGCCTGTTTGGGCCACATGCTTTCTGTGGGTTCACCCTCCTGAAGAATACTTCAGCATGGATGTGCCTTTAAGTGGTCAGTGTGTTAACAGGAACATCAACAAGGCAGCAGATCATTCATTAGGGGTAGAATATAGATCTAACTCAGTTAAACCATGTATTACTGATAAAAAAAATACATCGAACTTGAAAACATACTGAGGACAACTCACACCCCTCTTTGGCACAGCAGCGGAAAATGCGAGCAGTTTCAAACTCCTGGCAGTGCACATATCACACAACCTCTCATGGTCCCAGAATACATTCTTCACAGTCGAGAAACTTAACCAATGACTCTATTTTCTGAGGAGGCTGAAGAGAGCTGGTCTATGCATACCCATCTTAAGAATTTGTACAGATACACAGTAGAGAGCATCCTAACATGATGCATCATTATGTGAAAGGAAACTGCTTTGTAGCAGACCATAGGGTTCTACAACAGGCTGTTAAAACTGCTCAATGCACCAGCAGCACCAGCCTACCACCATCAAAAGGTGCTAGAAAAAGGCCTGCAATATCACAAAGGATCCTTTGCACCTTCTTATGAGCTGCTTGTCCCACTCCAATCAGGGAAGAGATTATGCCGCATCCATGCTAGGACCACTAGACTGAAAAACAGTTACTTCCCCCAAGCCATCACACCTCCACTCACTACACTCCCCTCCACACAGCATTAACATCATCTGGCATCACTTTGTTGTGTACATACAATCGGTCTACTGTTATAACAGTTACTTGTACATTGTGTTTTATAAGATTGCTTTTACATTTATATTTATTGTGCTTTTATTGTGTTCTTTATGATTTATGTAACAATCATTTCATTCTCCTTTGAAGTGACAACCTTGAATCTTAACTCTTGAAAAGTATAGGTCACAGGTGAATTACCAATAATTATAGTTGATTGTTATTTCACCAAAACTGATAGGCAAGGATTGGCTTCGTGAAAACCATACCTAGATACATTATTACAATAGTAAGCAGAAAAGTTGTAAGTCACTTGCACAGATTATGACGCTCCTATCTTAATCCAGCCAAATCTAAAATTAATCTCCCGTGAGCCCTGATGTTCAAACTACACAAAAGTGTGGAAAAATTAGGTAAATTATAATGAAATGGAGTTTCAAGCAAGAGTGACTGGTCAATACCATGTAATGTATTGCTTATAGTGCACAAAAATAAACTACTGAATGAACTCGGCTGGTCAAGCAGCATCTCTGGAGGAAAAATAATCCTATATCAGGATTATTGGACCTAGTGGTTTTATTAGTTCCAACAGATCTTTTGCTCCAGATCCCAGCATCTGCAGTCACTTGTGTCTTCTTAATGTGGGCAACACTATTTGGCAATGCAGTGATTATAAAGTGACACTGAATGGGCACTTAACAACAAAGTGATTCCCACTGCATCCATCACAGGATGTTCACACTGAGTTGGAAGGAGGCACAATCTTCACCAAGTTATTTCTGCCATGTGATAATGTTCAGTTGTAGGTGGACCAGGGATACTTGATACAAGTCTTGATGAAGGGTCTTGGCCAAAAATGAAGGGTCTTTATTCCTCTCAAGACCTGCTAAAGTTCCTCCAGCATTTTGTGTGTGTTACTCTGGATTTCCAGCATCTGCAGAACCTCTTGTATGTGCAAGGTCTTTATTCATACTGCTGAATGTTGTAAAATCATCACTGAAGATCATCCAGGATACTGTGGAAAGATATAGATTGTTGCCAATTCCATCAAGGTTATGAACTCTATGCTGCACAGCTCAATGATTCTACCAAAGGACACACTATTACAAAAGTAAGGAGAAATATTTCAAGATACATGCACAAGTTATGAAGCTCAAATTCATATCAAGCCAGATCTAACATTAATTTCCTGCAAGTGAAATGAAACTCACAAGGAAATGCACATTTGTACAGGACAAAACTATTTATCTAGGGCCAACAGTAGAAGCAAGTGGATTGCCACCAGTTCAAGAAAGGAGTGAAGTCAACTTTATTGTCATTTAACTGTGAAATTAGAAAAAGAGAAGCCGAAATCTGATGTGTCGGTGTTTCAGTGGAGTAAAGGAAACTACAGTGGCATGAGAGAGGAACTGGCCAAAGTTGACTGGAAAGAGACACTTGGCGGGAAAGACGGCAGAGCAGCAGTAGCTGGAGTTTATGCGAGAAATGAGGAAGGTGCAAGACAGGTATATTCCAAAAAAGAAGAAATTTTCGAGTGGAGAAAGGATGCAACCGTGGTTGACAAGAGAAGTCAAAGCCAAAGTTAAAGCTAAGGAGCAAGGAAGCAAAAATTAGTGGGAAGACAGAGGATTGGGAAGTCTTTAAAACCTTACAAAAGGAAACCAAGAAGGTCATTAAGAGAGAAAAGATTAACTATGAAAGGAAACTAGCAAATAATATCAAAGAGGACACTAAAAGCTTTTTCAACTATAAAGAGTAAAAGACAGGTGAGAGTAGATATAGGACCGATAGAAAATGATACTGGAGAAATTGTAATGGGAGATGAGGAGATGGCAGAGGAACTGAACAAGTATTTTGCATCAGTCTTCACTGAGGAAGACAGCAGGATACCGGACACTCAAGGGTGGCAGGGAAGAGAAGTATGCGCAGTCACAATTACGACCGAGAAAGTACTCAGGAAGCTGAATAGGCTAAAGGTCGATAAAACTCCTGGACCAGATGGAATGCACCCTCGTGTTCTGAAGGAAGTAGCTGTGGAGATTGCGGAGTGGAGATTGCGGAGGCATTAACGATGATCTTTCAGAAGTCGATAGATTCTGGCATGGTTCCGGAAGACTGGAAGATTGCAAATGTCACTCCGCTATTCAAGAAGGGGGCAAGGAAGCAAAAAGGAAATTATAGACCTGTTAGCTTGACATCGGTGGTTGGGAAGTTGTTGGAGTCGATTGTCAAGGATGAGGTTACAGAGTACCTGGAGGCATATGACAAGATAGGCAGAACTCAGCATGGATTCCTTAAAGGAAAATCCTGCCTGACAAACCTATTACAATTTTTTTGAGGAAATTACCAGTAGGCTAGACAAGGGAAATGCAGTGGATGTTGTATATTTGGATTTTCAGAAGGCCTTTGATAAGGTGCCACACATGAGGCTGCTTAACAAGATAAGAGCCCATGGAATTACAGTAAAGTTACATACGTGGATAGAGCGTTGGCTGATTGGCAGGAAACAGAGAGTGGGAATAAAGGGATCCTATTCTGGTTGGCTGCCGGTTACCAGTGGTGTTCCACAGGGATCAGTGTTGGGGCCGCTTCTTTTTACATTGTACATCAACGATTTGGATTATGGAATAGATGGCTTTGTGGCTAAGTTTGCTGATGATACGAAGATAGGTGGAGGGGCTGGTAGTGCTGAGGAAACGGAGAGTCTGCAGAGAGACTTGGATAGATTGGAAGAATGGGCAGAGAAGTGGCAAATGAAGTACAATGTTGGAAAGTGTATGGTTATGCACTTTGGCAGAAAAAATAAACGGGCAGACTATTATTTAAATGGGGAAAAATTCGAAGTTCTGAGATGCAATGGGACTTGGGAGTCCTCGTACAGGATTCCCTTAAAGTTAACCTCCAGGTTGAGTCGGTAGTGAAGAGAGCGAATGCAATGTTGGCATTCATTTCTAGAGGAATAGAGTATAGGAGCAGGGATGTGATGTTGAGGCTCTGTAAGGCGCTGGTGAGACCTCACTTGGAGTACTGTGGGCAGTTTTGGTCTCCTTATTTAAGAAAGGATGTGCTGACGTTGGAGAGGGTACAGAGAAGATTCACTAGAATGATTCAGGGAATGAGAGGGTTAACATATGAGGAACGTTTGTCCGCTCTTGTTCTGTATTCCTTGGAGTTTAGGAGAATGAGGGGAGACCTCATAGAAACATTTTGAATGTTAAAAGGCATGGACAGAGTGGTTGTGGCAAAGTTGTTTCCCATGATGGGGGAGTCTAGTACGAGAGGGCATGACTTCAGGATTGAAGGGCACCCTTTCAGAACAGAAATGCGAAAAAATTTTTTTAGTCAGAGGGTGGTGAATCTATGGAATTTGTTGCCTTTGTTGCCACGGGCAGCAGTGGAGGCCAAGTCATTGGGTGTATTTAAGGCAGAGATTGATAGGTATCTGAGTAGCCAGGGCATCAAAGGTTATGGTGAGAAGGCGGGGCAGTGGGACTAAATAGGACAAAATGGATCAGCTCATGATAAAATGGCGGAGCAGACTCGATGGGCCGAATGGCCTACTTCTGCTCCTTTGTCTTATGGTCTTATATACATGTATACCGTCAAACGAGACAACGTTTCTCCGAACCAGGGTGTAAAGCACAACAGTACAGATAACATACATAACACATAATAACTTATGAAAGTAAGGATGAAATCTACAGATGAATTACACATAAATAAACAAACTAAAGTGCATAAATTAAGTATTATAAGGTACAGAACAGATTAACCAGTGACACTTTGAATGCGATGTGGCAGGGAGTTCAGAAGCATGATGGCCTGAGGGAAGAAACTGTTTCCCACCCTGACCATTCCTGTTTCTATGCATCGGAGTCTCCTGTCTGATGGTAGAAAGGCAAAGAGGATGCTGGATGGATAGGTGGGATCCTTAATAATAGTAACAGTCCTGCATACACAGCGCTCCTGATAAATATTGCCGATGGATGGTAGGGAGATCCCTATGACCTTCTCAGCCACTCTCACAGTCCTTTGCAGGGACTTTCAGTATGATGCTCTACAGTACCCATACCAGATGAAGATGCACTTGTCAGGATACTCCCAATGGTGCTCCTGTAAAATGCAGTTAGGGGCAGGAAGCCTCACTTTCCTCAATCTCCTTAGAAAGTGGAGATGCTGCTATGCCTTCTTGTTCAGGGAGCTGATATTAAGGGACCAGATGAGGGCACCTGTGATGAGAACTCCCAGGAACTTGATGCACTTAACTCTCTCTATGGAGGAGCCATGTATTCGCAGAGGGGAATGTTGCATCTGCACCTTCCTGGAATCCACAATGGTTTCTTAGGTCTTTGTCATGTTGTCCTTCTCACACCAGTCCACCAGCTGTTCCACTTCCGCTCTGTACTCCGACTCATCATTGTTGTTGATGAGGCCAACCACTGTTGTGTCATCCGCAAACACGATGACATGATCTGAACTGAATCCTGCGATTCAATCATGTGTCATGCATCAGCAGTGGCTGAGCACACAGCCATGGGGAGTACCAGTCCTCAGCATAATAGGACTGGGAACATTGCTGCTCAGACGGACTGACTGTGGCCTTTCCGTTAAGAAGTCCAGGATCCAATTGAAGAGGGAGGTGTTGAGGTCCAGCAGGAAAGCTTCCCCACCATTTTCTGGGATATGATCTCAAAGACAATGAAACCTCAAAGAGGGAATCAATCTCTAAGACAATGCAACTTCAAAGCATTGCAGATGCATTGTTGAGTTTACCTTGTGGTCTTCAGCCAAGACCTTCCCATTCATCCAGAGAACCTTTAGTCACCAATGCTCAGTGAGTTAGGGTTCCCTTTTCTCAAACTTCCCCCTATCTCACCCCTCAACCTTGTCATTTCTCAGCCCATTTTCAGAAGTCCTTTCAAAAGCGAACACATCTTCTGCCCAACTGTGAGTCTAGCCCAATCCTTGATGAAATACTACGTGAGATTGTAAAGCTTTATAAGGCCACAATTCTGAATGCTTATCATACTATTACCTTGAAGAAGCAAATAGTGCTTTCAACTGGCGTAGTGAGGCTTGCGTTGATTTAACATAAGATGCAATATGTATTTTATTAGTAGCTCTTCCGTCTTAATCTAGAAAAAGTTCCTTTCCAGGCAATTAGAGGATGAACTTTTAAAGACCAGGACTGACCAGACCTATTCCAACAACATGTTGGGTGAGCTGCCAAATCATTAATTTTATGAGCTTACTCAGGTTTCCAACTTATCTGATTTCAAGGTGGTTTCTGTTTCTGTATCAGATTTTACTTGGGGAAAGATTTGGCCCAAGCCCAAAGAGAGAATGGCAAAAGAAAACAGGAACTAACTTATATTTTCTGGTACTTTTTGCAACCTTGTGATAGCTCAAGGCCATTTTACAACAAAAAACAAATACGGGTCTTATAGCTGAAGTTACGGAGGAGATGTGAAAGCCAAGTTCTTCCCTTATAATAGATGACCTCACAAGCCACATTGTTTTTCTTACATTGAATAGGTGGTAATAATTGACTGGGACACTAGAAACAACTCCACACCTTCTGTAACTAGAACTACAGCATCTTTTGCAACCTCCAAGAATTGCCTCAACTTAAACACAGCAAAGGCTGGTTTGTGACTGCGCAGGTTCTGATTTAGAAACAAGAGCACTGCCCACACAACAGAATAAGGGGCTGCAGCTGGATAAAAGAGGAACAGTTTGTGTTCACACCTGGCCAGGTGGTAAGTGATGCCTTCTGATGTCCAGCAAACTGGGCACACTCAGTCCTCTTGCAGATTCTTTTTTAAATGAATGGAGGAGTCACTGCCCTTAAAGTCACCCTCCAATTTTCTTCCAAACATTCCTAGTCTCTGCTTCCAGCTGTACTTCTTCTTCAATGTCCCATTTCAAAGAAAAGTCAATAATTGATGACAACTACTTGTGCGTGAAGTGCATCAAATCTCAGCTCAATGAAGACAAAAGAGACTGCAAGTACTAGAATCTAGAGCAACACGCAAAGCACTGGAGAAATTCAGTAGGTCAGGCAGCATCTATGTAGGGAAATAAACAGTCAATATTTCAGGTCAAGACACTTCTTCTGGACTGAGGATATCCAGATGAAGGGTCTCAGCCTGAAATGTCAACTGCCCTTTCTCTCCTGACCCACTGAGTTCATCCAGTACTTTTTGTGTTACATCTCAGCTCTAATTGATCTCAACTATTCCCAATGCTCTTTGTTTTTGATAAAAGTCACTGGATAGAAACTTAGTAAATGTCCACTCGCACTCAAAAGCACTGAAGCTACTTCACCTACAAATCTCAGATAAGGATTGCAAACCAACATTAAGGCCTGAGAATCTAATTATTGGAAGAGCTTTACTGCTACAAAGGTGGTGTTGTCTGAAGTATCTGATGACTGCTCCTCATGTCTGTTCATTCACATCAAACTGGTTTCTACCTAGCCTGTGTAATGATAGATGTAGAGATCTGTATACACCTATCAATTGAACACAAGAAAATAGGAGCAGAAGTAAGCCTCTGGGCCCAACAAGCCTACTGCTCCTTTCAGTATGATCCTGACTGATCTCAGGTTTTGTACAAGCAATGATCAGTACCAGCCACCAAAAGTATGCAGAAATCTGCAAACATTCCACCACTGCTAAACCACAAAATAATCCTACTAAAGAAGCATTGTCCCATTCTTTCCATGAGCAATTGGCTTTCCTTTCCCTCCTTGGAAACGCTTAATGGGATCAAATGGCCAAGTTTCCGGCATTTTGCTACAATGAAAGAAAGTGATGGACTTAGTGCTGAGGCTCAATTAATCGGCTCAAAATGTTAATCTGTTTACTCCACTTCCAAAGAGAAAGAGTTAATTACAGACCGACATCCTCCCCCTGACTGTCAGCTATGACTGCTTTCCATAAAAAAAAAGGTAAAAGATTTAGTATGCATTATTTTGCAGCATGGAAGGTAAAGAACAGTGCAGTGGGAGGCTCATCTGCTGTGAACACTATCAATTCAGAAGCCCCTGATTATCCGCACTGCTCTTCCCAATAAGTTCCTTCACTTCTCATGTAAATAGTATTCACCTTGAAACCTTCTATGAGGAATTTCTATCTCGAAGGACTTTTTAACTTTTAAATCCTTGTCCCTTTTTCTGAACAGTTGAAAAATATGACTGACTGAAGAATGAATTGGATTAAATCTGTCTGCTGGGTGGTATTTAAAAACCTCTCAGTACCTCTTTGAAAAAGAAATGGAGAGTTCTCCATTGTATTCTGCCCAAAATTCATCCCTCAGACCTATATGACTTCAAACAATTTAATTGGTGGCACAGGGGTGCAGCTAGTCGATCTGCTGCCTTACAGTTCCTGTGATGTGGGTTCATTTCTGACCTCTGGTGCAGTTTGCTCATTCTCCCTTTGACCACGTGAGTTTCCCCTGAGTACATCATTTATATCTGCAAACACTGAATTTCAGTGCTTTATCTTATGAGGTTCATAGACAGCACTTCCACTCTGACAATGGAACAGGTTAACAAGCTTTCCATTCAAAGGAGGCTACCCGCAAGTACTAGGCTGCTCAGCATGGCAACAAAATTCTTTAATTTAAAACTGCAAATCGGTTGAAGAGCTGCAAGATTTCCTTTCATAGAAGAACAGCACCTCAAATTCTATCTGTGTAAGCTACAATCCTTCCGGTAAGATAGCTATGCACTGGGGCACAATGGCTTCTATGGGGTTAACCAAAGATGTTATTGTCTTTCTTTAAACATATCTTTTACAATCACAAGACCCTGCTAGACATTAAGAACTTAAAGAACTGCAGGTCTACCCCATCAGCAGTTTCCTCACTGGCAAAAAAACTGAAGGAGCTGGACTTGGTGTGGATAGTGATACTGCCCGCATCAGAGAGGCATCAAAGTCAGTGAAGATTCAAAGAACATTTATTATCAAAGCATATATAAATGATACAACTTTGAAATTTGTCTGCTTACAGGCAGCCACAAAACACAAAACCTGAAATAATCCAATTTAAAAAAGACCAACACCCAATGCACAGCGAAAGAGAAAGAAAAACACAAACAATAAAAGCAAGCTACAGCATTCCGAACCAAATTCAGTCTTTAGCCCTAAATCCCCGGAGCAACTGGAGTAGGTCCAAAGCTTCGGTCTCAAGTTTATTGTATAGCAGGGCAAGCCACTTCTAATCTCACGGACACGAAACGCATAGCAGCAAGAGCAGACTCACAGCCTCAGTGCCGTGGAGAGAGGAGGGAACATCGCAGGAGAGTGAGCAAAAGCTGACCCTCAGCTCCAGTCCCAGCAGCCTGCCTTTCCAATCTATCTGGGCTGGCGCCTAAATCATCCAAACACCAGGGGTCATATCCAGAAGCCGTGTGCAGTCTAACAACGAGTGATTATCTTAATCACTTCCCTTGTGTTCACAAGACTCTGTTGGACATTGGTGGCATGGAAAGCTGTAAGTCCAATTCATTGGTTTATTCATGAACGATGGTGGGGAGCTGTGTGGACTTTGTCGTAGCAAGGACTAAGCCTCAAGCTGCGGTGTCGTCTATTTGCTGCCGCCCAGGTGGACGCGCCAGAGTCAGGCGCTCCACCAGAGTGCCAGAGGTGATGTGGCGCAGCATCCATGCAGGAGTCAGTGCAGCCCTCCAGTGTTCATTCGGCAGAAGACAAGCTGCATTGTGCTCAAAAGCAGACTGCTGCAACATTCATGGACTTAGGATCTTGGACTATATATTTTTTGTGTGACTGTATTTTACTGCTATCCTGTATGTGCTAAATGTGTCTTGTGCTGTGTGGGACTGTTGGTACTGTGTTTTGGACCTTGGCCCCAGAGTAAAGCTGTTTTGTATGTCTGTTCATGGGCATTCATCTATGGTTGAATGACAATTCAATTTTAACCTGAAGAATGGCATGAATACTGAGTACTCCATTTTTATGTAGCTTGCTCTCCCACTGTCCCTTTCTCTATCTTTCTGATCTACCCAGATCCTCTTAAATGCACCTTTGTCCCCAACCCCCAGACTCCTTATCACCTGGTTCCTTTCCCGTTCTCCTATGTGCTCCATCTGTCTATTTCATAATCATCCCACTGGGTCCTCTCACTGTTCCCATCTGCCCTGCCAACCTCTCTCCCCTGATTCCATGCTCCAATTTCCTTTCCACTCAGACTCAATCATCCACATTCCTTTGTCACCTTCACCCATCCCCTCCCAATTGTTATTTGCACTCTTCCCTTCCTCATTCTGAAAATCACTCCTCCTCATGTGGATCCACCTATCACTTGCCAGCTCTGGCTCAACCACCCCCCCTCATTTCTTCATACAGTTCATCTTCCCTCTATTCTTTCAGTGAAGATGAAGGACCTTGACTTGACTGACCCGAAGCATTAACAAAACTTTCTGCATTTTCACTCAAGGAGAACTGCATGTAACGAGAACTGTATAAATCATCTCCTTCTACCTTAGGCCACAAACTTAACAATCACCCCTGCTGTGGACCATTTCTGAAGGTCCAAGATACTGACTTCTACAAAGAAGGGATCTGTATGCTCCACGACCGCTGGACTAAGTGTGTAAATGCAGGAAAAACAAATGTGCCTAGGTTTTCTAAAATTGACTTCTTCTATCTTAGGCCACAAACTTATCAATCACCCCTCGTATTATACACAGATTTGGTCTCCCTAACTTTTGAAGAATATACTGTACTTGTGATAGAGCAAGAGAAGACAGATTCACCATGCTGATTATTAAGCAGAAATTATGTAGACTTTGCCTGAACTCTCTTGGGTTTAAAAGAATGAAAGGTGATCTCATTGAAACCCACAGAACAGTTGCAGAGCTCATCAGGGAAGATGCATATTTGCTGTTTTTCCTGGCTCATATGCTCCAGGTGTAATTGAGGGGGTTGGACAGAGAGAAGAAAATTCTTTATCTAGAGGGTGGTGAATCTTTGAAATCCTCTGCTGAGAGGGCTGTGGAGGATGAGTCACAATATATTAGAGAGTTTATGATCAAGGGGATCAAGGGATGGGCAGCAAAGTAGGGCTGAGGTAAAAGATCTACCTTGATCTGTTTGAATGGTAACACAGGGACAAGGGGCATAATGGATTCTTGCCTCTATTTCTTATGTCCTTACCTAATGAGTCATGTAACATTTCTTATTGCTCTGTTAGCACAAGAGGAATGACATTAATTATCACTCAAATAAAATAGCCAAAGTCAGTTGATTTTAAGAGTGCTAATACAAATGTGTTTGCTGCTTAAATTCTCTCATAGCCTTGTATGAGCTGTGTACTGCCATCACTTTGCGGAATGTAGTATTGAATAAGTGGACGTCTGGGATCCAAATGTTGGCCTGTTCCTGATGCACCAGATTACAAATGCAGTTTAACTCTCTGACACCATAAAGCTGACTTTCTGGATCAACATCACCATAAAGACAAGGGGCCTGTGAAGAATGGGTCACATGACAGATCCTCCTCTCCCTTTCACTCTATTTCCCCATCTGACTCATTCTTAGACAGGAAGGGGGAATGGGGCAGGCTGATGCTGTCACATGACTGGGCAAAGAGACTGTTGGCAGAGTCTTGGAAACAGTTCCTCTCATCCTCTGCTGTCTGTGACCAGCACCCCCTCCTCCATGGTCAAGCTGGGGAACATAGCTCAACTAGAGAATGAACAAGATGGGATCTCAGCACCATTCAGGCCATGCCGTCTTCTCACAGCTACCCACTGGGCAGAAGCATCATCCAGCACCATCCAAGCCATACCAGAACATCCATCTTAGCACCATCCAGGCCGTGCCATCTTCTCACTATTACCATCAGACTTAAGGTACAGAAGCCTGAAGTCCTACACCACCAGGTTCAAGAGCAGCTACTTCCCTTCAACCATCTGATTCTTGAAAAAACCTGCACAACCCTGATTACTACCTCAGTAGAGCAAAATCATGACCACTTTGATCATTTTGCATTAAAATTAATTTTTTTTGACCTGTGTTTTTCTTGTAAAAACTTACATATGATTTATGTTTGCTTTTCTCGTGAATGTTATTTACATGATGTCATGTACCTGTAATGCAGCTGCAAGTAAGTTTTTCATTGCACCCATGGACATCTGCATGCGACAACTCAACTTTGACTTTGACCTGGTACATGCAATGAGCCCCAGTGAACAAAAAACAGGTTTTTGGGACTAAGATGTGTCCTGATGCTATGAGTTGCAGACTGTATGCAAGTATTCCACAAGTTTAGAATCGGTTAAGTTATGGCAATCTTCAGGCCAAAGCTGGTAATAGTGATGATGGGACAGGGTGTATGGCAGCATTTCAACCTGCCATGCTGGTCAGAAGGTACTTCAGGCGATTGGAGATTGTGAAAAGTTTGCAATCCCCTTTCTGTTATTCTAGGCATCTGCAGATCAACCTCCCATAGACCTGAGCCACGGTGGAACTCTCAATACCTTGACTTAGCATTGGGAGAGTGCTCCCCATTGATTCACTGATCCCTAGGGGTAGTAACTTCTAATCCTGCCTTTCTGCAGCAAGTTAGTTAGTGTTCATCATGCAGATTCACCATGAAATGGAACTCATGGGTTGCGGGAGATTAATGAGGATACCTCTGATTTTCCCTGAGGCTAATGGCCAAGTGATATAGAGCATTGAATATTTCTGCACATGAACAGGTCCTTTGGCCCACCTTATTGTATTGAACTGATTTAACTAGTAATTAAATGCTTAACTAAACTAGGCCCTTCTGCGAACACTATGTCCATATCCGTCCATTTTCTGCACTTTCATATGCCTATTGAACACCCTTTTGAATGCCCCTCTCGTATCTGTCTCCACCATCACTTCTAGCAAGACATTCCAGGCACACTCTCTCCCCTCACCTTACTCTCTAGTATTAGACATTTTAAACCTAGGAAGAAGGATACCAACTATTATATCTATGCCTCATAATCATAAACCTGGTCTCTCCTCTGCCACTCTAGAGAAACAAACAAATTTGTCCAACCTCTCTCCTCACAACACATGCTGTCTAATCCAGGCTGCATCCTGGTAAAACTTTTCTTCACCCTCTCAAAAGCCTCCACGTCCTTCCTATAAAGGGTGACAAGAATGGATGTGACCAAACTAGAGTTTCATAACTCATGTCATCCTTTAAACCACATGGCAGGAAATGCAACGATTGCAGGTATACACAAGCAACAATGAGGGAAATTCAGAAATCAAAATGATTAGAAAGGGTGATGAGACAAGGTTGCAGACTGCCACCATGATAGGAACCAACACTTGGAGCAGACTGAAGGTTTCACATTCTCTCTATACAGCTCATACTGTGCCTGCATCATGGTGTAATCGACATAATAACCCCCGCTCCACACATTATACACATGCATCCTGTCTAGAGAGACTGTGAATTTGATAAGCAGCTAATGCGTAGTATTAAACAATTCACACCCAAACGTTACAACCAATGGTAGTACTGGAAATTCAAAATGTCACCAATGAAAGTTGTTATGTTGCAATCTGTTTGCTCACTGACACGTTTCAATGTTGATTACTGTTTCACAGTAACATGGTCTTCTGCTGCGACTGAATATTGAATCATTCTCAGTACAAGCTCCTGAATGAAAACAGGCTGAGAAAATACAAATTATCAATGACCAGCTAATGTGAAGTAAAGCGCATTTTTGTGACAAAACCATAAAAGTTTATTTACACAACAAATACCCAAAATACAAACATTCAGTAGTTACAAGACAGTGAATAAATTCAAATTAAAATATGATTATTACTGTCTATAAAACAATCAACTCCCTAGTAGGCCCACTGCTCCCAGAATCCCCCATTGTGTCCCATGCTCCCTCTCCAAGGACAACCGGGCATAAACGTACCCTCGGAAGAGGGGCAGGCAGTTAGCCCTAGCAGAGCCCTTGGCTTTCCACCAACTAGACCTGTGAACGGCCATCCAGGCCAGGCTCACGAGCAAGCCCACCAGTAGATCCTCTTCGTGACCCACAAGTAACACACAGTGACCTGCCACACCAACCGGTCATACACACAGCAACCTGCCTCGCTGACCCATTTCGCCAACCAGTCACACGCACAGCAACCTGTCTCACCAACCAGTTACACATATTGTGATCCATCTCACTAATGGGTCACTCACGGTGAGCCGTCTCACTGACAGGTCACCCACGGTGAACCGTCTCACCGACAGGTCACCCACGGTGAACCGTCTCACCGACAGGTCACGCACAGTGAACCGTCTCACCGACAGGTCACGCACAGTGAACCGTCTCACCGACAGGTCACGCACAGTGAACCGTCTCACCGACAGGTCACGCACAGTGAACCGTCTCACCGACAGGTCACGCACAGTGAACCGTCTCACCGACAGGTCACGCACAGTGAGCCGTCTCACCGACAGGTCACGCACAGTGAGCCGTCTCACCGATAGGTCACTCACTCACAGTGACCCGTCTCACCGATAGGTCACACACAGTGACCCGTCTCACCGATAGGTCACACACAGTGACCCGTCTCACCGATAGGTCACACACTGTGACCCATCTCACCGATAGGTCACACACTGTGACCCGTCTCAGTGACAGGTCACTCACTGTGACCCGTCTCACTGATAGGTCACACACAGTGATCCGTCTCACTGATAGGTCACTCACAGTAAGCGGTACCGCTGATAGGTCACACACAGTGAGCCATCTCACTGATAGGTCACTCACTCACAGTGACCCATTTCATTGATACATCAATCACAGTGACCCGTCTCACCGATAGGTCACACACAGTGACCCGTCTCACCGATAGGTCACACACAGTGACCCGTCTCACCGATAGATCATACACTGTGACCCGTCTCACCGATAGGTCACACACTGTGACCCGTCTCAGTGACAGGTCACTCACTGTGACCCGTCTCACTGACAGGTCACTCACTGTCAGGTCACTCACTGTCAGGTCACTCACTGATAGGTCACTCACTGATAGGTCACTCACTGTGACCTGTCTGATAGGTCACTCACTATGACCTGTCTCACTGATAGGTCACTCACTGTGACCTGTCTCACTGATAGGTCACTCACTGTGACCTGTCTCACTGATAGGTCACTCACTGTGACCTGTCTCACTGATAGGTCACTCACTGTGACCTGTCTCACTGCCCTGTTTTCAATTACCTGTTTCTCTAAAAGGCAATTCACAAGTGTCCAGTCTTTAACTCGTCACATTGGGTAACCTGCCTTGTTAACCAGTCTCATTGTAACCCACCTAATAAAGTTTCCTGCCCACTCACACTCAGGCTGTGCCCCCTACATTGTGAGGTGAGTGTAGTCCTTTGAGTGACGTAGCTATGCTACGTGGCAACACTTGTGCAGTGCTCACCACTGCTTGGTCTACCTCCTTTTGCTTGATGCACCATTGCATCTCCCACCAACATTTTCTCCCCACCCAGAAACACCCCGATTAGTATCACATGCTTGCATTCAAATCCCACTACAGTCTGCTTCCCATCTTGCAGACCTCATCCAGACACAAGAGCTCTCAGCTCCTCCCTCACAGCTCCAGAAACCAGGGTATGATCCTGTCCTCTGGTGCTGTCTGTGTGGAGTTTGCATGTTCTCCCTGTGACCACATGCATTACCCCATGCATTTCTATTTCCTCCACATCACAAAGATGAGTGACATGGTAGGCTAAATGAAAACTGTAGATTACCTCAGGATGCACTTGAACAAAAATAAAAGGGAAGTTGGTGAGAGAGAACTTATTGTGTGCCGGTAAAGACAGGCAAAATGGGATTGAATGGGATTGCTGTGCTGGAGCTGGCTGGCATGGACCCAGTGGGCCCCACCGGTATTCTAATATTAGGTTGAATAGCTCACTCACTCAAACTCCCTGGGACATCAGATCTGCACCCACAACTGCCCTCACTGTTGATTGTTGAGAGACCCTGACTGTGCCTGGTAATTTATTGATGGCCTCATCTCACTGCCTTCTTCACCAGACCCAATGCAGCTTGGGAAATGAAAAATAATTTTCTGAATGCGCTTCCTAACTGTTGCCACATAAATGTAACTCTGGGATGGTCGGAATGGTTACCAAAGCCTATAAAAAGAAAAACTGATTATCATTCTGTAATAACACCCCGCAACAACCCGCCAATAACACGGAGCATATTGCTCCCAAAAGCACAGCCCAGCAAAAAGGCTGGTCCTTTACTTGTTCAGCTTTCATCTTTAAAACACAGACAATTATGAAAGGGAGAGACGGGCTGGCAGGGAAACAGCTTCCAAGCGAAATATAGTGGGTTTTATCTTAATCTTCCTGAACCCCTTCAAAATGAACTTACACAAAGAAGCCTTTCAATCAAAGCCAGTGCCATGCAGCAGATCTCTTTTGTTACAGTTACTACCTGTTTCTACGGCGATGGATTTCCATGCTTCAGCTATGAAAGTTGAGGCATTGCCTTTGACCTCCTAAGACCCCATTTGTAGGCCGCTGTGTGCCCAGCCATGAGTCGGAGAAGGTAATGAGTGGGGATCATTGTGTTCAGGCAGGTTTCTCTGACATGCTGATCCCTGTGGAGCTAGGGAACGTACAGTACTTTCCATATTATATTTTGTCTGTGAAGGCAGGGTCAGGAGTGGAGAAGGGAGGGATCGAGCAAGTAAACATGAAGCTGAAAAATGGGCCTTGCAAACTTCAATGACTCCCCTGTGGCCGCAAGGAATGAATCAAAGTACAGAGGGATCCAGTGCAATTGACATCTAGTCTACTGTTTACATTTTCTTGCATCTATAATTCATCAAAATATCAGAAAGTGGTAAGGCTGTTTGAGGAACAGTCAAGCGAGCAGCCAGTTGGGAATGAGGAGGTAGGTTCACACTCCCCATTGGAATGGGAAGACAATAAGCATCTAGGATGTCCAACCTGGGTGCAGCCAATCAGGTGAAGGAGACTCCCATAGGAAACAGGGGAAAGGAAAGTTCCTCACTCCTGTGTTGTTTTTGGACAGACGCCAGGGTAAGGATTCATCGGTCAAATCGGAATAAGTTTCAGGAACAGGTCAAGTTTTAATGTTACATTGTTGGTAAAGATGAACATCTCTTCCTGCCACTAGAAGACTTGGGAATTGTCAAGAATCATGCTGACCACAGATGGGGTCACACAGTTCACCCCTCCAATTTTGATTGCAGCTGGAAAGAGACTAAATCATGCATGCTGTGTTGGGAGTGTCGGGTGTTAAAGTATGTTAAAGTATGGTAAAGGATGTTAAATGGAACTTTAACCTCATGAGGCCTGGGATTCAATGCAGTTCAAGAGAAAGCCCTCTTGCTTAAAGGTACAGGGTCCTCCTCTGATATATTATGGATACTTAATATCACCAACAAGGTTTCCCCCATTTGTAAGCTGGAACTGCTAACTACAAATTAAGACATTCCTGAAAGTTTTGTCACATGATCTCCTGGCTCACACGAAGGCCTACCTTAACCATACCACCATCCATTTCTAATCCAATAAGATGCTTGTTGGCTGACCTCATTATTACCAACCTTCGACAACCAATAAGATAAAAACATGCTGGGCTGTTGGCAGGGAAGAGCATTTCTTTTGATGCCCCAGAGATTTTTCTCCAGGTTTAACCATAAGACCTAGAAGCAGCATCAGACCATTTGGCCCATTGAATCTGCTCTGCCATTCCATCATGGCTAATTTACTATCCCTCTCAAGAACCTATCAACCTCCACCTTAAATATACCCAATGACTTGGCCTACACAGCCTCATCTGGGGCAAAGAATTCCACAGATTCACCCCCCTTTAACTAAAGAAAATTTTCCTCATATCTGTTCTAAATGGATGTCCCTCAATTCTGAGACTGCCCTCTCATCCTAGGCTCCCTCACTACAAGAAACATCCTCTCTACATCCACTCTATCCAGACCTTTCAATATTCAAATGGTTTCAATGAGATCCCCTCTTATTCTTCTAAATTCCAGGGAGTACAGGCCCAGAGACACCAAATGCTCCTCACATATTAACTCTTTCATTCCTGGGATCATTCTCGTGAACGTCCTCTGGACTCACTCCAATGCCAGCATATTGTTTCTTTGGTAAGGGGCCCAAAGCTGCTTACAGTACTCCAAGTGTGATCTGACCAGTGCCTTTCTAAAAGTCTCAACATTACTTCCTTGATTTTGTATTCTAGCCCTTTCAAAATGAATTTGCCTTCCTTACTACTAAATCAAACTGCAAATGTGCCTTTAGGGATTCCTGACCGAGGACCCACAAGTCACTTTGAACCTCTGATTTTTTAATTTTCTCCCATTTAGAAAATAGTCCAGGTCTTTATTCTTTCTATCAACGTGGATGACTGTAGAGCTCTTGTGCAGTGTGTTGAAACTCTGACTAATCACCAAGTTAAACAGGAGCCAATGAAGGCAGAGTCGTAGTAAGGTTGCATTTACTGTGCACTCTTCCACATTAACATCGTATGGTGAAAACTGTTGATAAAAAAATACAAACATATACAGCGTCTGTTTCATTCTGGAAACCAGGCGCGCTCTCTTTTAGCGAGAGTCTCCAGCCGCCCCGAGTAGCGGGCGAGGGGGTCGCGTCAAACCGCCATCGGGCCCGAGCCCACCCCGCGTCTGAAATTGAAAAGCCGCCCCAACAGCCGCATCCTTAACAGAAACCGCGTTAATATTTTTACTTCAAATACATTCTTATGAACTTACGGCGTTGCTTCTATAATGTTTCTTTGTGGGCAGAAACGGAGCTCTTCACGATCACGCTGCACGCAGAGCACCCACCTTCACACCTTCTCCGAGCCGCAGTTACACGTAAGACGCGGCGAAACCAGAGGTGACGTCATCACGCCGCGATATACCATAGACAATGAATTTACCTTCGTTAAACTGTAACATAATTATCAACTTTTAACTTTAACTAGAAAATAGTTACAAACAAATTATCTAAAGCATAGACCCAACAAAGTCAAATAAATGCCTTAAGGGCAACACAATGACCATACAGTATAGACTATACTGCCACTTACTTCTTTGCCCATTCTCCCAATCTGTCCTTCACATACACATTGCAGACACCCTGCTTCCTCAACACTACCTACCCTTCCATCTATTTTTGAATCATCCAAAAGTTTGGCCACAAAGCCATCAATTCCTTCATCCAAATCATTGACATATAAAATGAAAAAAAGCGGTTCCCACACCAACCCCGACGGAACACCACTAATCACTGGTAATCAACCAGAAAAGGTTCCCTTTATTCCCTTCTTGCCAGTCTTCTATCCATTCTAGTGCCTTTCCCCTAATACGGTACCATGGGTTCTTATATTGTTTAACAGTCTCATGTGTGGCACCTTGTCAAAGTCCTTCTGAAAATCCAAGTACACAAGATCCACTGACTTTTCTTTGTCTATCCTGCCTGTTATTTCCTCACTGTATTCCCACAGATTTGTCAGGCAAGATTTCCTGTTAAGGAAACCATGCTGACTTTAGCCTATTTTATCATGTGCCTCCAAGTACCCCAAAACCTCATCCTTAATAACGGACTCCAGCATCTTTCCATCCACTGAAGTCAGGTTAGATGGCCTTTCATTTCCTTTCTTCTGTCTGCCTCTCCTTCTTAAAGAGTGGGGAGACATTTCCAATTTTCCAGTCCTCTGAAACAATGCCATTGTTCAGGGTGGGCACAGGTGGGTGAACAATGCCATTGTTCAAGGTGGGCACAGGTGGGTGAACGATGCCATTGTTCAGGGTGGGCACAGGTGGGTGAACAATGCCATTGTTCAAGGTGGGCACAGGTGGGTGAACAATGCCATTGTTCAGGGTGGGCACAGGTGGGTGAACAATGCCATTGTTCAACGTTTGTGCAGCTGAAAAAGCTGCTGCCGCACAACTCCAGTGATCCTGACTGCAGGTGCTGACTATGTGGAGTTACACATTCTCTTCATGGTTTTTTTCATGGTTGCTCTGTTTTCCTCCCATACCCCAATGACAAGTGGATTGGTAGGTTATTTGGCTGTTGTCAATTGCCCTGAGTGTGTGGGTGGGCGGTAGAATCTATGCACAGTTGATGGGAATGTGGGGAGTAAAAGTTACGGGGAAAATTATTTGGGGAATGAGAGCGAATTGAGAGCTTGCATAGATTTGATGGACTTCAAGCCTCAGAGAGACCAGGGGAGTCTGTCTCCTCCACAGTAATGAAAACGTTGGGCATAGGAGTACATTCAGCCAGAGACTCATTCCACCAAGATGCAACACAGAGCGCCATAGGAAGTCATTCCTGCCTGTGGCCATCAAACTTTACAACTCCTCCCATGGAGGGTCAGACACCCTGAGCCAATAGGCTGATCCTGGACTTATTTCCTGGTATAATTTACATATTACTATTTAACTATTTATGGTTTTATTACTATTTATTATTTATGGTGCAACTGTAACGAAAACCAATTTCTCCTGGGATCAATAAAGTATGACTATGACTATATGGGGCTCAGTCTGGACCTCAAGTCTCAGAGAGACCAGGGGAGTCTGTCTCCTCCACAGTCGGGCTTGATCTGGACCTCAAGTCTCAGAGAGACCAGGGGAGTCTGTCTCCTCCACTGTAATGAAATACGGGGCTCAGTTTGGACTCAGAGAGACCAGAGGAGTCTGTTTCCTCCACAGTAATGAAATATGGGGCTTGATCTGGACCTCAAGTCTCAGAGAGACCAGGGGAGTTTGTCTTCTCCACAGTAATGAAATATGGGGCTCAGTCTGGACTCAGAGAGACTAGGGGAGCCTAGAGACCAGAGACTATGCCTTCTATTGGAGGAAATACCCTTTTGCAGTCTGATTACTGAACTGACACGTTCAGCTCCAAAGAACTCTAGAGGAAGAAGTTTCCTTCACAAACCTGCTCCCACAATTTTCAGTATTGAATCACAGATTGCTCTTGTTTTTTTTTAAATTTCTAACAACCTTTAAAAACTCTTTAAAAATATTCTCTGTGAATTCTGATAAGTGGAGAGGCAGGTTGATCCCAGCGTAAAGACTCTCTTCCCCGTGGGTCAACCGTTAAGCCCAGTCTGAGCCAAGGCTCCTGAACGTCAGGTGCTTTTCAAACTAATTCTTTAATCTCTCGGCTCTTCCTCCATTCTCCAATGAAGGAACATTAGGAATGCGTTCAGAGTAGGCTGCCCAGTTTTTTCTTCACCACCACCACCACGTCATTGTGCAAGCCCCCCCCCCACTCACTCATCCTCCTCCAAACAAAACAGCTTTTCCCCCAGAAGTATCTACAAATTAATTTTCTATCAGAACGATATTTGCGTGTTTACTGATTTTCAGTTGGATCTGCACTGTGTTGTTCGGCGAAGGACAATAGTCCCATTGTGGAAAGCGAAACGTGAGGCTTGAATTGCTCACTGAAGCTCAGCTGCATGCCACCGACTTCGGAAAGGTAATACGGCCCACTTAAACAACCCTGCGCGGCTCAAATGACATCGCCACTCGTTACTTTTTAATGCTGCTCCCAAGCATGGCTTGGCTCCTGTTTGCCAAATGCATTGTCTGGTGAAAGCGGGTCCTGTATCACCTGTTCCACGGACCTGCAGGGGAATGAAGAGGAGAAGGGGGTGGGCGCGGTGTTTACAAACACTACTCCGTGTAGGGCCCTGGTTATTGATACCACCGTGACGTTCCTTGAGGTCGGAGACAGGCCAGTGGAAAACAATGGCTTTTCAATCCATTCGGTAACTGTACAAGGCTCCTGTCGTTGTGATGGCTTTGTATTGGAGGTGACTTTCTATTTTGGTCCGCATTATGAGGGAGGTTTCGCTCTTGCAGACACTCACTACTGTTTCCATTATCCATCATTCCCACAGGGAATTTCATTCCCTCCACTGACTCATTGAGAGAGGGAGTGGGTTTGCTCTGCCATCTCAGCTCTGCTTGGCTCCACCCAGTCCCAGGTTGTTGCGGTTCTGGCCTTGGAATAGAAGCATGAGTAAATGTTCCGTTCCCGCCCAGTAAAAGGTGCCTACAGCCCCACAGCAGCTGGCAAATCCATCCCCATCCAGACCTCCGAACAGCCAGCCTGGTGACTCAAACCACAAGTTCCCAATGAAAATATCACCTCCATCTTGGCAATGCAGAGCTGCACGATTAGGCTCAGCGAGAGCACTGGCTAACTAAGTCACTTAATCTATCTCACACGTGAACCTGTGCTATAAAGTTAAGGAAGTCTCCAAGCATCCAGAAAGTTCAAACCCACACAAAAGTTCATCGCCAGCTTTTAAGGTTATGCTTCCTGTGTTATTCTAACAACTTTCAGACAAAGTAATTCTTAAGATTTTTTTTACAGCTTAGTGTTGGGTATATGCAAAATAAGATTTTCATGCTATTAATATATGAACTACATAGAACATAGAATAGTACAGCACCGTACAGGCCCTTCGGCCCACAATGTTGTGCCGACCCTTAAACCCTGCCTCCCATATAACCCACCTCCACCTTAAATTCCTCCATATACCTGACTAGTAGTCTCTTAAATTTCACTAGTGTACCTGCCTCCACCACTGACTCAGGCAGTGCATTCCATGCACCAACCACTCTCTGAGTAAAAAACCCTCTTCTAATATCCCTCTTGAACTTCCCACCCCTTACCTTAAAGCTATGTCCTCTTGTGGTGCCCTGGGGAAGAGGCACTGGCTGTCCACTCTTATCTATTCCTCTTAATATCTTGTATACCTCTATCATGTCTCCTCTTATCCCCCTTCTCTCCAAAGAGCAAAGCCCTACCTCGATGGTAATATCCTAACAAATGTGAGCTTATTTACTCTAAGTTATTTGTTTAAAGACAAGTTTTCTAATGCCATCAAACAGACTGAAATCTGCATCATTTGACCCTTGTTAATAACTCACCCTCCAACGCAAGGCACCAATATTCCCATACATTATACAGATAGTTCCCTGATCTAGTCTTATACTATATTTTGTAGTTGTGTATAATTTATATTATGTTGCCCATGAGGCTGCTGCGGACAAGTGTTTCATGGCACTGTACCTCACCATACTTGTGCACATGACAATGAAGCTGACAATAAACAATAAAGTATACATTATATAAATTTGCATCAATCCACTTGAATTGCCAACACTTGATAAAATGCTTTGCTAAACCAAAATTTGCTTGAAACCCTTCCTACAGTAGCCCTGACTAGATGCTTGAGCCTCTACCGAGACACAAATAACCGGTCTGTTTGCCAGAAAACGACTAATGAACCGTCCGTTCTGCAACTTCCCTCATTCAATCATGTCCCATTTTGGGAAAGCACTCAGTAGAAATAGGGCTCCTGTAGATGGGTACATTACTCAGTCTCCATCCAGTATTCACAGGTCGTGTGTCCAGCTGCTTGACGTGAATCCTGAGATGCCACCTGGTTCATTTGGTAGCACTCCTGCCTCTGAGCTAATTGCTTAAAAAACAAACGCATCACATGTATGATCGTGAAGGAGCGCTGCATTATCAGAAATAGCTTATTGAGGTTTGTCATGTTGCTCCTGTAAGGATAGATTCATAGGGATATCCTGCAGAGAAACAGGCCCCTTGGTACAACATCTCCCATGCTGACCATCAAGTTCCCCTTTTCACACTAACCCTATCCTATTCCAGTTTATTTTCCTGCATCACCATCAATGACCAGCCAGATTCTACCAAAATTTACAGACTAATTAACTTACCAACCTGCACACCTTTAGGATGAGGGGGAAAGGAAATCCATGCAATCACAGGGAGGATGTGCAAACTCCACACAGACAGCACCTGAGGTCTGGATTGAACCTTGGTTACTAGAACTGCAATGCAGCGCCTCTACAAGCTGTGCCACTGTGTTTCCCCTGTGTTACAGGTTTCATGATACTTTTCAAAAAGAGGCAGGAATTCTCCATTGCCTCTGCTTCAAGAAAGGAACAAACTGCTAGAAGCCCTCAGCAGGATGAGCAGCATCTGTGAAGGCAAGTCAACAGCTTTTTACTTTTTAGTTTTCCTACCACCTCAGTACCACACCCACATCTTTCTTCTGCCACAAGGTTGAAATTACAATGAATACTCAGTGCTTCTCACCCAATTTCATACAGAAAAGAGACATGTTCATCTTCGCCCTTCTGGTTTTAATGAAGCCAAAGCTAGTCAACCCATTACAACCTTTACAACATTTCCTCATTCTTCTCCTTTTCAATTTAGTATACATGGCTAAAGACCCTCCTCTCAGTTACTTTGCTTCTTTCACTCAATAGTTCCACCAGTGAATTACGTAAATGTTTCGAATAATTCAACATTAGGTCATGCTCTTTTCTGGCTGCTGTTATCAGGAAGAAGCAATATTTGCCTCAGGACCCACACCACCAAATTCAGGAACAGTTATTACCCTTCAACCATCACGCTCTTGAACCAGAGGGGATAATTTCACACAACTTCACTTGGCCCATCACTGAAATGTTCCCATAACCTATGACTCACTTTCAATAACCCTTCATCTTTAGTTCTCGATATTTTTTCCTCTTTATTTATTATTATTATTATTCAATTTTTTTCTTTCTTTTTGTATTTGCTGTTTGTTGTCTTTTGCACACTGGTTGTCCACCTTATTGGTACAGTCTTTCATTGATTATAGTTATTGGATTTATTGAGTATTCCCACAAGAAAATGAAACTCTGGGTTGTATATGGTGACATATATGTACTTTGATAATAAATTAACTTTAAACTTTGATTAGGTAACAAAGAACGATGATGATAACCTAGTTTTAAACAACTCTGTGTTCACTGCTGTTTGCTCCCTGTTTATAACCTCCATTTTACAGACTGACTGACTTCTTCTGGCTCTTTCCAACTGGTTGCTTAATTGCAGCATTAATGTAGAGTTTATTGGTCTTATGGGAACATCTATAAATTCTCACACTCAAGCTGATAACATCATTATAACCACCACACACAAGCTGCTTGAATTATGCAAACAAATTTTCCACCCTATTCTCCACACACGCTGTAAACAGCAGAAAATGACCTGCACAGCAGACTCGTGGTGGGAACCTGTGTTCTCCATACTGCTTTTACTCCCGCACTGTAAAAATGGTATGCTTACTATTGGTCAGCAAGCACAAAAGCTGACAGGTTGTCACATGCAATGTACTGCTGTAATAGTACTCACTCCTTACGTCATTAGCTGCAAAGTGCTTGAACAAGTCATCAGTTTACTAAAAGCAATTGTTTTTTTCAATGTGGCTGGATCAATATGAGCTTTCACCCAAGGATTTCAAAAAGGATAATGTTTGTTCATATTCATCAAAATTATATGGTAATAAACTATTTTGTAACATTGGGCCAGTTCTGCAAGGAAGAATCACTAAGTCACTGCTGTAGTCAGAGAAAACTACAGCACAGGAACAGCCCATTGGCCCATCTAGTTCATACTGATCTACTTAAACTGCCAAGTCCCAGTGACCTGCTCCACAACTATAGCCCCCCATACCCTTCCCATTCATGTACCGAATCTAACCTCTTAAAAATTGAAATTGAAATCACATCCACCACTTGGACTGAGAGCTCATTCCAGACTCTCACTGCCCTCTGAGTGAAGAAGTTTCCCCTCCTGGTCATCTTAAATATTTTACCTTTCACCTTTAACCAATGACCTCTAGTTGTATCTCACATAACCTCAGTAGAAAAAGCCTGCTTGCATTTACCCTATCTGTACCCCTCATAGAAACATAGAAAATGGGTGCAGTAGGCCATTCAGCCCTTCGAGCTTTCACCGCCATTCAGTATGATCATGGCTGATCATCCAACTCAGAACCCTGTACCAGCCTTCCCCCCATACCCCCTGATCCCTTTAGCCACAAGGACCATATCTAACTCCCTCTTAAATATAGCCAATGAACTGGCCTCAACTGTTTCCTGTGGTAGAGAATTCCACAGAAGAAGTTTTTCCTAATCTTGGTCCTAAAAGGCTTCCCTGTTATCCTCAAACTGTGACCCCTTGTTCTGGACTTCCCCAACATCGGGAACAATCTTCCTGCATCTAGCCTGTCCAATTCCTTTAGGATTTTATATGTTTCAATAAGATCCCCCCTCAATCTTCTAAATTCCAATGAGTATAAGCCTAGTCAATCCAGTCTTCCATCATATGAAAGTCCTGCGGTCCCAGGAATCAATCTGGTGAACCTTCTTTGTACTCCCTCTATGGCAAGGATGTCTTTCCTCAGATTAGGGGACCAAAACTGCACACAATACTCCAGGTGTGGTCTCACCAAGGCCTTGTACAACCGCAGTAGTACCTCCCTGCTCCTGTACTCGAGTCCTCTTGCATTCGCGTTTTTCACCGCCTGCTGTACCTGCATGCCCACTTTCAATGACTGGTGTATAATGACACCCAGGTCTCATTGCACCTCCCCTTTTCCTAATCGGCCACCATTCAGATATTAATCTGTTTTCCTGTTTTTGCCACCAAAGTGGATAACCTCTAAAGAAAAAATCTCCCCTCAATCTTCTACATTCTAGAGAATAAGTTCCAACCTATTCAATCCTTCCTTATAACACAGGTCCTCCAGTCCCAGTAACATCCTTATAATTTTTCTCGATACTCTTCCAATATTATTTACATCTTCTCAGGTGACAAAAACTGCACACTATACTCAAAATTAGGCATCACCACTTCAACATAACATCCCAACTCCTGTACTCAATACTTTGATCTATGAAAGTCAATGTGCCAAAAGCTTTCTTTAGAACCCTGTCTGTCTGTGATGCCACTTTCAATGAATTACGGAGCTGTATTCCCAGATCCCTCTGTTCTACCACACTCCTCATTGTCCTACTGCTCACTGTGTAAGACCTACGTTGGTTGGGCCTGGTCATTGTTGTATTTTTCATTTGGTCCCAATCTTAGGATCAGAATTATATATTATCACTGACACACAGTATGTTGTGAAACTTGTTGCTTTGCTGCAGCAGTTCAGTGCAAGACATAAAATTACTATACGTTAATATTTGTATCTGACAAATATGTGCTTTCCTGCAAAGCAACATCGTCCTCTTGTCTTCAGCCTTTCACCTGCAGTAAAGCACTTTGATATTTGCTGAAGTGAAAAGTACACACACTTCTTAGAGTCATAGAGAGACAAGGAAGTACACACACTACTTAGTCATAGAGAGACAAGGAAGTACACACACTACTTAGTCATAGAGAGACAAGGAAGTACACACACTACTTAGTCATAGAGTGACAAGGAAGTACACACACTACTTAGTCATAGAGTGACAAGGAAAGCCCTTGGGCCCACTGACATCCCTGTTCATTAAGCTACCCATTTACATTCACCCCAGTTTCTGTTCTCCCACATTTTCATCAACTTATCTCCAGATTTGACCCAGAAATAGGAGTAATTAACAGCAGCTAATTAAACTACCAATATGCATGTTTCTTTGATGAGGACTCAGAGGGAAAGCATACAGTGATAAGGAGAATCTGCAGACTCCACACAGACAGCACCGGAGGAGAGGATTGAACCATTGTCTCTGGCATCAAGAAGCTGTGGGTCTACTAGCTTCCCAGCTTGAAGTATAGTGACTGCCTTACTCACTGATTCAGCCACAATACCTCATCTCTTTCAATCAACATGTCTTAGGGACCCAAACTAGGTGCCAAACAATCACTCTAATTTCTGTCCATCTTCTTTGCTACTCTCTGGAACGTCCCGGGGATGCCATTAATCTTGCACCTCTTAAGTCATTCAGTTTTCAGCCTTCCTGGGGCTGAGCATGAAAGGAATGGATATATTGCCACCATCCTGGGAGGAATCACTAACAGTAACCAGACAGAAATGTATGACTCTGAAACCTGATACCAAAGGCAACAAAAAACAAAACTACTCATAAAGCCCGGGTCAAAAATATACTGTGAAGGAACAAACAAGAGCTCAATGGTTCATTATGTCTAGCCAAGGCTGAGAAGTAAAACTGCCTTTTCTACCTAATCTGCCTTTCCCTCCAGTCACTGACCCAATTTTTACCAAATTGTTAAACCCCAAGTCATCAAACTGCTGAACATATATACCTGAACATGAACTCTCTCCTGAATCAGTGCAATTAATCAAGATAATCAATAGGAATCAATTGATGTCTGGAAGGTGGCATCTTTTAGCACAGCAGGGAGGAGATGTGTCAAGAATGAAGCTAATTCTTAGTTGATTAATTTAATGCCCTTAATCCTTTTTTAAATGGATTCAATTGGCTGCTCTTATCTGCCATTCAGATATAAAATGTATGAGCCACAGTCAAACGAAGCAATACAGATGTGTCCAGCTCCACTGTAATTGACTGAATTCAGTCATTTAAACTAGGCTTAAAGTAATTCTAAGTAATTGCAGCAATATCAGAAAAAACACAGCACAGTCTGCCTGCCATTGATCACAGTCACCATGGATACAGGATATTAATGCAAATTAACAGGACCATGGGTGTCATTGCACCTGAGGTTTTGGCCCAGGTTGATGGACGTCTCCATATGGCCACAACTCCTCAGCATTCTGGTGAGGTTGAGTGACTGGGCGTTTGGAGTGCTGAGTACCTTGGGCATGCAGTGATTCTCTAAAGTGAAAAATTCCATGGTCTGTGACACTATTTCTTTCAAGCATACTATGACCTTACTGCTGGGTGGGCAGATATCATGGGGAGTTCCAGGGCACAGTCTGCAGTGGAGACCAGAGTCTGAAACAACTCATGCAGAAACAGAAGGAGTATTTAAATATGTAAGGGTGATTTGAAGATAACGTTTTGGCAGGATAAGGTAGGATTTCCACAGAGACACAACAAAGACGAATAGGGATAGGTTTCCCCTTGATCCTTTGCATCCAACATATCATTCTCTGCAAATTTTGCAATCTCCAACAGGATCCCATCATGGGACTCATCTCCCCCCCCCACCCCCCCCCCGCAACTCTCTGCTCACTGCTGACATCACTCTTTCCGTGGTTCCCTTGTCCACTCCTCCCTCCCTGCTAATCCAGGTGAGGCAGTCTTTCACATGTGAATCAACCATTACACCTGGTGCTCCCAGTGAGGTCCATTACAGAGTGGGGATTGCTTCATCAAGCACCTTCACTTCATCCTCTGGAACAGCCAGGAAACCCTGGTGGCCAGCCATTTTAATTCCACTTCCCATACCATCACCAAGATGTCTGTCTATGGCCTCTACTACTGCTAAATTGAGGCTAGACACAGATTAGAGGATTAGCCCCTCTTATTGGTAGTCAATAAACTGATGGCATGAACATTGATTTTTCAAACTCCTGTCTACAACTCCCTTCTGTATCTTTCCCTCCATCTTTTGTTTACCTTTATCCTAGCGGTCCCCATCACCTCTTCTTTTTCCCCTCCCCTCTTCTTTTTCCCCTCCCATATCCTCTCAATCAGTCCATCGCCCACACTTTCATCCCTCTGGTTTCCCTCCTTATGTCCTTCATTATTTTATTCCACGATCCACTATCATCTCCTTTCAGATTCCATTTTCTTCACCCCTTTCTATCTTCCATATATCACCTCAAAGCTTCTTACCTTGCCCACTATCACTCCCTTCACCTATCATCTTGCTCCATCCCTTCCCTCCACCTTTTTATGGTGGCTATCCCCCCTGTTTCTTTCAGTTCCAATGAATGGTCTCAACCCAAAATATCAACTGTCCATTTCCCTCCATAGACACTGCATGACTCACTGAGTTCCTCATCCAGGATTTCCACAGAGCTCTCCTAATCACTTGTTGTAACTTCAGTAGACATTGGGAGATATAGCAAGAAGTTTTTGCAAACTCCAAGCAATATCAGATGTAAATCCTATTTTCATCTATCCTTCCCTGGCTGCCACCCAGGACAGACAACTACAGCCATGTGCACTGATGGACATTGATGAAAAACTGCACAGTCCTCAAGCTGTGACATTGGTGAATACACCAGCTTAGATTGAAAGGGACGGAATGGGGTATTTCTTTTCAAAGGCAAGTCAATCATATTTAAGTTGCTGGTGAACGCAGCAGGCCAGGCAGCATCTGTAGGAAGAGGTGCAGTCGATGTTTCAGGCCGAGACCCTTCGTCAGGACTCTGCCTCTCGCCGCTTCTCCCGTCAAGCTCTGAAGGCGACTCTCTCCACCATGAGGAGGTACTTGGTGTCCCTATCCCAGACCCTTCCACACCTTCAGGACACTTACTTCGCCGTCTGTAATGGTCAAATTTCTTCAGTTAGTCCTGACGAAGGGTCTCGGCCTGAAACGTCGACTGCACCTCTTCCTACAGATGCTGCCTGGCCTGCTGCGTTCACCAGCAACTTTGATGTGTGTTGCTTGAAGTTCCAGCATCTGCAGAATTCCTGTTGTCAATCATATTTATTTTGTAATACAAACACTTGAAAGGATCTTTAAAAAACTCAAATTAACAGATAAAAGGCCACAAAAAATGTGGGTGTACAGGAACATAAAAGAGGTAGTTTTGTTGACGTATCTATTACCTGTGGTAATTTTGCAGATATTTGGTTAGGAACTAAAGAAATAACTAAAAATCACATGCCATTAGAGAAGCTAAGGAACAGAAGAAGCCCTTCCACATAGTCCCACTATCACTTCAAATTTAATCCACCAGCCTGTATGTCCTAATACATTTCACTATTTCTTTGAGTTAACTTCACTCAACTTCACTTGACCCATCACTGAAATGTTCCTACAACGTATGGTCTCACTTTCAAGGACTCTTCATCTCATGTTCTCAATATTTATTGCTTATTTATTTATTATTATTTCTTTCTTTTTGTATTTGCACAGTTTGTTGTCTTTTGCACACTGTTTGAACACCCAAGTTGGTGCAGTCTTTCATTGATCCTATTATGGTTATTATTCTATTAAGGATTTATTGAGCATGCCGGCAAAAAAAATGAATCTCGGAGTTATCTATGGTAACATATATGTACAATACTTTGATAATAAATTTACTTTGAACTTTGATGAACAATCCTCTCTCAACAAAGCTTATCACCTGTAATTCTTCTCCCCCACACCATCTGCGGTTGTCACTGTGCACGTGAGGCAGTATTCCATTTTTTACCTATTGTGCTATGTGCAGTGCCCAGCATGTTATGAAGCATCTGCTCTTTTGTAGTTGTCTCTGGTTCCATCCTCCACAAAATGTGACCAAATCAATGTGTTTAAGTCTGATCTCAACCTACACTACACTACACTACATTAGAAAAGAGCATCCATCCACCCTTTTGAATCACAGCTTCACTTTCAGGAATCAACAAGCTTCAAATCCTGGGCCTCTGTACCTCTCTCTGCAACTGGATCCTTGACTTTCTCACCTGGAGACCACAGTCTATGTGGATTGGAAATAACATCTCCTCCTCACTGACAATCAACTCAAGGATGCGTGCTTAGCCCACTGCTCTACTCTCTCTACACACACAACTATGGCTAGGCACAGCTCAAATGGCAACTATAAATTCACTGATGACAAGGCTGAATCTCAGGTAATGACAAGGAGACTTACAAGACTGAGATAGATCAGTTGGTTAAGTGGTGTTGCAACAACAAATTTGCACTTGCCCTCAAGGAGCTGATTGTGGACTTCAGAAAGGGGTTTGTCAGCAGAACACACATCAGTCCTCATCAAGGGGTCAGCACTGAAAAGGGTGAGCAGCCTCAAATCTCTGGGTATCATCATCTCTGAGGGTCTATCCTAGGTCCAACATATTGATGTAATCACAAGGAAGGCATGACAACAGCTCTATTTCATTGGGAGTTTGAGGAGACTTGATGTGTCACCAATGACTGTAGCATAACTACATAGTCAGGTAGCTTCTGACGAGGACATCTCCTGACAAGAACAGCAAGGTTTGGGAGAGGTCTGGGCCAAACTCCAGGCAGTATCAGAATTCTATCTGTTCCTGTTTGCTTCCTAGTAAAGGTGCTGATGTTCCTCCAACTCTTGTTGAAATCGCGGACAAAGGGAGTGTAGTTAAAATTGCATTATTGCACATTTTTTATTCTGAAGAACCTACACAAAACTTCATGGGGAATACATATAGGAGAAAGGTCAGGGCAAGGAAATTAAGAACTGCGGATAAGGTGACCTGTTGTAGGAAGGGAAGGAGCTTGTGTGGAGCAGAGAACATTTGGATTGAATGGCCGATGGAAGGCCCCACTATACACTTACTTTGTTTTTTTTTGTTTTGTTAAGCTTCTGTCTACAGGGGATGTAGCCAGGGAGGCAATGAGGAATGCAAGCTGGTGGTGCTGGATGCGGTTAGTAGCATCCTTTATGTGGAGATGGATTAGCTCTCACTGTGGTGTGATGCCTGGTTTGGGCTGCAGATACTTCCAGTTTCATACCAGAACAAACTACATTCTGTGACTACATTTTGAGTGAGTTCCAGAGGCAAAGTTGTCTTTGGTGCAAGTGTCAAAGGGGAATTGTGAGCCAGCAGTCATGATTACAGGCTTTGGTGCTAAACAACCCAGAGACGCACGTTCAAATCCCACCAAGGCAGTTGGCTGCGGACCTTAAATTCAGTTACTAATCTAACATGTTAAAAAATGCTAGTTTTTGATACCAATCACAACACAACGATATTGCTGTTCCTTCTCTGTCACTGGATCAAAATGAAGAAATTCCCTCCTTAGCAGCAGGGATATACCAACACCTCAAGGAATGCAATGTTTAAAGATAGCAGCTCTCCATCACCTTCTCAAGGGAACAAGGGATAGGGAATCAAATGCTGGCTTAATCAGAAAAGCCCACATCCTTTGAATGAACAAAAAGCTATCAGATCAATATGAAAACCAGCTAGTTGTCTAATGCCCCTTAGCAGGGGAATTCTGGACTCCTTACTTAGTCTGGCCCTAAGGTGACTCAAGACCTCTCAATGTAGTTGACGTTTAAAAGACTTCTGAGAGCTGAAGGAAGCTACTCTGCTAAGAGGTAGTTCAGGATGAGCAATAAATGCTGGACTCTCTGGTGATACTAAATTCCTGAGAAGCAAGTGGTTTTTAAAATTCCACTTGATTTTGTTTTGCATCATCAAACTCAATAGGGTAAAGGCTGAGTGGGGTGAAAAGGGCACCTCTGACCGCACATTTTGGCAGCAGTGGCCTGGACTGATACCTCCCCCTGTGGACCTAGTACTCACTCACCACATTTCAGATTGCAAAAGTAGCTCATTTCTGAGGTGAGAAGTGAGTCCAAGTTGGCAAGGGTGTTCCAGCGTGCGAAAAGAAAAGCCAGTCACTTCATGCTGACTTCCAATGAATCGGTGTAAGGAGTTACAAGCAGCTGCCTCCGCACCAACTTTCCTCAGTATCAATTAGCCTCAAGCAGACCTTAAACCCGGCCATTAGACTTTGTGACTTTTGCAGAGCAGGTCAATTTAAACACAATCTTTTCTCAGCAGCACAATAATATACTATGTGTCTCATGATATAATACTCCTATGATTATAAATATTCATTACTTGAATTACAGTACACAATGCCACAGGAGTACCTGTTAGTGCTGCTACTTCAGTGCGGTTACAGCATTTGACGTTAAAAGCCAGCAGACAGGAGCATTGAGAACTACAACCTTGAAGAGTATCATCTGTTTTACAGCTGCTCACAATATTTTGAGTGATGAACACTACCAACAGATCACCTCCCCAGTCCTTGTTATCTCCCCACAATCCACATCCCTAATCTCACAGCACCTAGTTCAAAATGAGTAAATTAACCTGCAACTGCACTAACAGTTTTCACACCCTACATCACTCTTGAAGATAGTCAGTACTGCACACATCTCAGTGTTTTCATGTCTTCAGTGAGAGAAAGCATCACTTCTGCTGTTACCTAACATTGCCTGTACCTACATTCACAATGGCAGAAGTGACCATCCCATTCAAGATGGTTCACAGTGGGTGCAGGTTCTGCTGATCGTGCTGCCAAATGTTTCACACCTAGAATTCCGCTCACAACACTGTGAGCCACCACCTTGCATCAATATTGCTATTTTAACAAACCCGTTGACAAGATCCACTGCACCCTAGTCTTAGTGAATCTTTCACACTCGACTTATCTGATCTTTGATACAAAAACAAAACATCTTCAATTCAGCAGAAAACATAGCAACATACACAAAGCACTGAGTAAGTGATGCTGGGAATTTTGCTGCCACTGTTCATAAATCCAGCTAAACAAGGGAGCAATTCCTGCACATGGGCAGCGTTGACTCTGTGCATTACCTGTCACATTCTAAGACATTGCACCATTGACTGTATGAAATCTTTAGAAAGCGAGTGGTAGTGAACACTAAATGCCGACAATTTACTCCATCTCAGGCATGTCATTCCACTTCTCTCCCAGAGAGAGTGGCACAGTGGGAGGGGAGTCACTCCCTTTGAGGCTGCTGTCAGTCGAGGTTCAAGCAAGGCACTGAGAGAGACTAAGCAACAGCTGGTCTGCCTGGTCTGCTTGTTGTGATAACAGAACATGGAGATGGGACACACAGAAACATGGGAACATTAGTTCTTATAAAAAGCTGGGGGGGGTGCAGGGGCTGGGTTTACGTTTTTCTTTATTTAGAGAGCAGATTGTTTCTCACTTACTTTTCGTAGTCATGCTTGCAGTAAAGCTTCTTGTCTCTGTAGTAGCAAGTGGTGGCAAGGGGCTCCCTGCACCCAGCACATTGCACACACTGCTCATGCCAGAAGCTGTCATTCACCCGCAGAAGAAACCGGTCTAGGATCACCCTATCACAGCCCTCGCAGACTGCCCTCTCCTTTCCACTGGGCCCTGGAGAGAAAAGACAGCAGAAATCCCCTGAATCTGCTTATACCACACGTTCCGCCATTTGACAGGTAAAATGTCTGGGATATGGATTATCGACACCAAACCATGGTGGGAAGGGCTGTGTATATGGTGTAACAAGGGCAACAAGGAAAGAAAGGAGATTGAGATGAAGTGATAGCTAGCTAGCTAGTTGAATCAATAGATAGACAGATAAACATATATATCATACCTAAATAAATAGAATGATTGATTACATAGATAGGTTAGAAAGAAACATTACACAGGAAGATAGATAAATAAACAGGCAGATTGACACTTAAAGAAATAGATAAACATATGTTATATAAAGATAGATTGATAGATTATATAGGTTGATAAGAGACAGATTGCATATCTATATGGATAGATAGATAACTGAACAGATAAACTGGTAATTTGGTATAAAGATAGTTAAATAGATTGAAATGATATATATTTTGTATCAAAAGATAGATTATATAAGTAGATAGAGATGGATAGAGAGAGAGAGCAAGAGATTGGTGGATGACTGGTAATGGAGAGAGAAAGTGGAAGAGAAGCAAGGGTAGGGACATGCCTCAGTGGAAGAAGCCATTTGATTCATGCAGTAATGAAAGAAATAGAGAGCTACAGAATAGGAGAGAAGTAGTTTTAAATGAAGGGATGGGTGAATGTCTTCGGGAAGGAGAGAGAATGATACACTTAATATGCATCCATTGAATGTTTTGAGAATTGTGTGTACTAATAATAAATACATAATTAAAATTAAAACTCTAAGTCATATCATACAGTTGTGCTCAGAGAAACCTTACAGACAAAACACATTCTATCTATGAAACTGCATGATGAATCTCTCTTCACTTTATTTTCTAGATCAGTAGCAGGACCTCTCTTGTACATTCTATTCCCACACCACCTCAGTTCTCTGCTGATTAGGGTAAGAAGGATACTTTAAGGAAATAATTTGCAACTTTGCAGATCTCAGGATATCCAAAAAAAACTTCACAGCTGTTGAGGTATTTTTGCAAACGTAATATTAGTTACAATGCAGGAAAACACAGCAGTCAATGCACAGCTCAGTCCCACATGCAAGAGCAATGTCCTGTTTCACAGATATCAGTTGACAGGCATTATAATCATCTGTTTAAATTGCCCTTCCTTATTTTACAACAGCCTGAGAAAGCTGACAAAAGATGTTTCTGCTGGAACTGCTAGGAATACTCATGGTGCTTACAGAGAAGGCTTTCATCCAGTCAGTCTGGGCTACATTCAAAGCCAGCTCCAGGCCTTGGAAAATCATTCATGTTTATTCTGCAGTACAAACATTTAGGTGGATCTTTACACAGCTCCATATTCAAACATGCATGTTAATTTCAGGTAAAAACTCTCAGTAAGCAGAGATATACAAGGAAATCATTAAACAGAAGACACCAATGTTGACACAACTATTGCACACAGTATCATACGTATGTACTCCTCCCACAAAATCTGGCTTGAAAATCAAAGCAAATTCTCAACAGAAAACAGTGAGAAAAATTCATTCACCAGTAACTTGCCGAATTTACAGTGACAGGTGAGGAGACAGTCTTTCCCTCTACTCCATGTCCAGAATCTAAATTGGTAAATTGGTTTATTATTGTCACAAGTACCACAATACAGTGATAAAACTTGTTCTGCGCATATCTATACAGATCATTTCATCACATCAGCAGATTAAAGTGGTAAAAACAACAACAGAATGCACTACAGTATATAGTATTATAATGCAGGCACACAATAATGGGAAAAGTAGGCTATGAGATCAAGACTTAATCAATATCATACAAGGGTTCTGTTCAATATAACCTAAGTACAGTGACTCCCCTGGCCGGTGCAGATAGGCCATACAATAGTGCCATCTGGTGATACAGGATATGGTGAATGCCATGGGCATGTGTTTGCCCAACCTGGACACACTGAACCCTAATACATATTGATGATATACAGTATGCATAATCAGATAGAGGGGATTGCTAAGGCCATAGTGGGCAACAGGAATGTGCACAGCTAAGGGCATAGGAAGACAATGTACTTGTTGACTGATGTGAAAGACAGAAAAGTGAAATTAATATTTAATGGCTATAACTTTGCCACAGTCTTTTCTACCTGATTCTGTAATTAACTCATTTACATCATCCATCCCTGTCTTGTACACAGAATGGAGTAGAGTTTCCCAACAGAGAGAGCAACTTGCTCAATAGCTGCACAATTCACAAAGGTTTATACAAATCACACACAGAAGATTGATGAGTGTGTGTGTTCAAGTGTCACAATATAATTCATTGGAAGGAGTCAGCTTTCCTTGTACTGTCTGTGGGTACCATCTACTTAAAGTTGTTAGCCATGAACTATTATAATGTAAGACACATTTTTCTGATGTTGATTTCTGTGTACTATGCAATATGCAATGTATAATGTAGACTTGTAGAATGTATAGTATCATTTCACCATAAAGTATCATCAATTGTCTTCTGAGTTAATGTGTTAATCTGGTTCCATGACCCATCGGCTGGCGGGTTTCCTTGAACCAGGCACAGACAGCTAACCACAGGGGGGATACTGAGCCATATTTAATCACTTATGAGAATGTTGATCCAATGGAAATGTATAGAAATTATCAAACCAAAATGGCAAACATCACTTCTGTGATAATTTATTGCTTAACATGATAATACTATTTAATATTCACAGACCACAGTCAGTGCAGATCAGTAAAAACATTTCCTCCTGAATGAGGATCAATACGGGCACACCTCAAGAATACTTGGCCCACTTTTCTGCTCTCTCTATATATTCATAACTATGCGGCTAGGCACAGCTCAAACGCCACCTATAAATTCGCCGATGGCACCACAGTTGTTGGCCAGGTTTCAGACGGTGCTGAGTGAGGTGTACAGGAGTGAGATAGTTCAGCTGGTTGAGCAGTGTCACAACAACAACTTGGCACTCAGCATCAGCAATACCAAAGAATTGATTGTGGACTTCAGGAAGGAGAAGTTGGAAGAACACACACCAGTCCTCAGTCAGGGGTCAGTGTTGGAAAGGGTGAACAGCTTCACATTCCTGGCTGTCAATATATCTGGAAATCTATCTAAGGATCAACACATTGATGTAATCGTGAAGAAGGCATGCTAGTGGCTCTTTTTCAATAAGAGCTTTAAGAGATTCGGTATGTCACTAAAAACTTTTGCAAATTTCTAAGATGTCCAGTGGAGAGTATTCTGGTATGGAGGCTCCAATGTGCAAGATTGCAAGAGAGTGCAGAGGGTTGTAGACATCCTGTTCCATCATGGGCTCAACCCTCTTCAACATTGAGGATATCTTCAAGAGGCAGTGCCTCAAGAAAGCAACATCCATCATTAAGGACCCTCAACATCCTATTCTCTTTATTACCATCTGCGAGTTGGTATAGGAACCTAAAGATCCCACTCACTATTTTAGGAACAGCTTCTTCTCCTCTGTTCCTCCATGAACAGTGAACACTGTCTTGTTATTCCTCTTTCACAGTATTTATTTATTTCTGTAAATTATAATAACTTCTATGTTCTGCACTGTATTGTTGCCACAAAACAACAAATTTAACAACATATATCTGTGATAATAAACCTGATTCTAAATCTGAGTAGAAATCCCAAAAGTTGTGTGCATGCCACCAAATTCATTAATTGCTGGTAATCTTAAAGGCAACTATAAACAACAGCAATCTCTGTCTAACTCATATCTTCAATAACGTAACTGTTCCAGAGCTTGGGGACCTGTTGAAGCAAACCTTTCCTATAAATGATATTTTGTGTAAAAATTCACTATACTTAGGTTGAAAGTCTTGATCCTTAAATTATGGTTTTAGTTATAAACCCACTTTCCCATATCATGAGATGAGCAATGGCTGGAATTTTAATTTATGTTCTTAACCAGCCAGCACATTCATGAACCCTGTTTTTAACTTAACCAGATTTATATTATGGAGAAAGAATCGGTTCTTAGTGAGCATGTAGGAGCTTTGTAGAGCTGAGCCAAGCTTCGCAATCTTTAAAATTATTTATATGCTCTCAAACTTCCTGTATCCTATCTCACGGGCAATATATATATTTAAGCAGAGGATGCTAACAAAAGCGGACCACACCAGTGCTATAGGGAGCATATGGGGCTCTTTCACAATCGTTATATTTGATATTTTGAGGTGTCTTCTAAAACGGATCACCATGAGGAATTGTTCAATCTCTTAAGTTGTAAACAAACTGTGATAGGAAGAGTGTTTTAAAGAGTGAAAATGGTGTGTGCTAAATAAAGACATTACATATATTACTAACTCATCCTTCATGCATTGCAGAGAGCAAGTTGGAGGGTGTACTGTATTAATACTATTAGATCTTCTATTTCCCTTTTCACATTGTTTGCACAATAACTCTCTTCCTTCAAGAAGGAGATGTTCTGAAGTACTGTAATGGGGAAACTATTTCCACCAATGCCTTTCCAGCATACCCCATAATCCTACCTTCCCATCCAAAAAGCCTTTTCCAGACACTGTTGTAAAGTAGGAAATGCCAGAGTCAATTCGCATATAGTAAGCTCCCAAAAGCAGCTCGGTGATAATGTAATTTTGTGGATAACAATTCATTGGGTATCCAACACTCCTGCTATATGGGTGTTATGGAACACTGCCATGGTGTCTTTGTACCATCTAAGTGAACCCACAGTTTAACAGCATATGTAAAGGATAGAACCAGTAACAATGCAACAATTCTTCAGTGCCAGTTTGGATCCTTGGTCCTCTGAACAATGACTGACTATAGACTAGAAGAGATAAAAACTTTGCCCCCTCAACATGCTAACCATTCTCCCTTTAAGGTTTTTATTTTCTCTCAGGAGATAAGTTTTTATGGTCATTAAAAATGAATTAGAATGAGAATGCGAACTGAAACTTTTCTCTCTCTCTCACTCTCTTTTACATAGATGTTAACAATTATAGTGTTTTACAAGGTGAAGGGAAATGGCATTTATCTTTTTAAATAACAATATTAATTTTAAATAATGTTTTAACCAAAACAATGGTGTTTTCTAAGCAATTAGCAGAATAAATAGATCATCTGGAAAATTGAGTGGAGCCATAGGAAATGGAATTTAAGCCAGATAAGTATGAATTAATGCATTTGGAAGGTCAAATTCTGGTGGGGTGAATGGCAGGCTCCTTATGAGCATTGATGTTCAGATAAATCTTGGGTTCAAGTCCATAGTTTCCTGAAAGTGGTGACACATGAATAGGGCAGTGAAAAGGGCATTTGATATGCTTGCCTTCATAGGCTGAGGCATTGTGAATTAGAGTAGGGATGTCATGTTGCAGTTCTACAAAACATGGGTTAGACTGCAGGGAGCATTATGTACAAATCTGGCCACAACAGAACAGGAAGGGTGTGGTAGCAGTGAGAGAGTACAGAAGAGATTCGCGGGATGCTGTGTGGAATAGACGGCTGTAGTTATAGGGGAAGATTGGGTAAACTTGGATTATTCTAATTGGAATGTAGAAGGGTGGAGAATGACTTTATAGAGGATTACAAAATTGTAAAGGGTGTAGGTAGAACAGATAGTCTGAATTTATTTTACCCCGGGAGGGAGAGTTCAGAACTAAAGAGTCCAGGTTTGAGGTTTATTGGATCAAATGGATGCTTTTCACATGGAGGCTGGGGAATATAGGAATGAACTGCCAGAGGAGGTGGTAGAGGCAAATACAATTTCCATATTTAACAGGCGTTTGGACAAGTGCGTGGACAGAAAATGAGTACTGAGGTACGGGCCAAACTCAGATAAGTGAAATAGTGTACACAAGCATCACAGTTGGCATGGAGAAGTTAAGCCGAAAGACACCGTTTCTGTGCTGTACCAGTCTATGATCGCGGATTCTATGAAAATATATACTCTCGATCCTTCCGAATACCTTTGTCTCGCTAGTATAATAATATTGTATCTGACAGAGAGGGAGAGTAGTGTGTGTGTGTGTGTGTGTGTGTGTGTGAGAGAGAGAGAGAGAGAGAGAGGGAAGCAGAGATCCGTATGAATGTGTGAGAGAGATCCATGTGTGGGAGAGTGTGTGTGTTAATGAATTATAACATCCGGTTATTCATATCTTCAGATTAGCCACGAATTTCAACTTCGTACAGTTTAGGTGGAAATGGTTGAGCAAACGATTAATTTCCTTTTACCTGTGAGGAATCCGGCGAGAAATCATCTGGTGTCAGTTTAGCTTGTTCGGTCGCAATCTTAGCAGGTAGTGTGTGTTGGAATTGCAATCTAAAACTTGAGATTTACACCCTCGCCTGTCAAGCAGGCCGATGCTGAACATTAGGAACATAAGAAGGCCGGATGCGTGTTTTTACAGGTGAAACCGCCACATCCCGCAGGTAACTGAAGACGCCAAAGCGCTAGTCCTAACAGTGACTTCTAGATACCTGCAGCAATATTCCCCACGACCAGGATGGTATAAAAATTATCCTGACTAATAAAAAATATCATTGTCCTCCCCAAAGTATAATAATCCTATTTCAAAATCACAATTTATTAGTTCGACTGTCAAATACTCGATGTCTGTGAAATACACTTTAAAGCCCTTGCAGCGTTAACTATTGCGTTTTGGCGCAGATTCAACATGTTTAGAGTTTGCTTCGCCTTACTTAAAAGTATGAATCATTGTTTAAAATATTTATAATAATCTCTTCGACGGGATTACTGGATTGTGCGAACTGGTAACGCAACAAAATTACACCATTGAACGAAAAATTGTATCATCAGAAAAACATCGAAAATATATCTGTATGCGTTATAAATTAAGTGTGAAAGAAGAAACAGGCGTTCCCATTGACATGACGGGAATGTCGCGGAGCAAGTTCCTAGATTGGCCCAAACGGCAATAAGTAGTGAATATATTTAAACTTCAAGTCAATAGATGAAGGAATTGTATGTACAATATCTATGCATCAATCCTTCTCGAGTCTATTATATGCGCCAGTGCATCTACATCTGTGTGCATATCTATTTGGGTGTCTATCTGTGTGCGTATATGTTTAGGTCAGTGTTTATCTTTGTACGCGCATCTGTGCCTGTGTTGTAGTGCATTTATGTGTATGTATAAGTATTTAATTGTTTGTTTTTGTGTGTCCATCTCTATATGTGCGTGCGCCTGGGGATCTATTTATCAAAGATAAGTGTGTGTGTGTGTGTGTGTGTGTGTGTGTGTGTGTGTGTGTGTGTGTGTGTGTCTGTCTGTCTGTCTGTCTGTCTGTCTGTCTGTCTGTCTGTCTGTCTGTCTATCTGTCTGTCTGCAGATATGTCTGTGTGTAATATACGTGTGAGTCCCTATATGCTCGTATTCATTTATGCCTGGGTGTTTGTGTGTCTACGGCTCCGGGAGTGTTCCTCTATGTTAGCGTGTGCCCGAAATAGTTGGAATTAAAATTTAAACTGATTTGCACTTCATTTCCTCCACAAAAATTTAAACTGATTTGCACTTCATTTCCTCCACAAAATTCTCCAAGACAGAGAGACAGACAGCAGCCTCTTACTGCCCGCTCCCGTCCTGGTAAAGTGGAGACTGCAACCCTGAGATGACTTCCGAATAAATTGGAGCAACCACTTTCGCTCAAACCTAAAGTCTGGCCTCACTTCGGTAGTGTTTTTACCCACCGGGTCCCTCCCCCTTTGCAAAGTACCGTATGTGAGCAACTCTCCGCACCAGTCTCGGCACACGCAGCAGTTGTTGCTGCAGTAACAATGGCCCTCCTTCCATCACACCCCAGAGAGGTTGTGGGAGCAGGCGTGGAGACTGGGCACTTCACCCAGGAGGGGAAGGGGTCGCTGACAAACTTTGAGGGAATCCTTCCCGGTGAAACACGGCTCCCATCTGTCAAGCTGAATTAGAAGATTATCTTCAATTTAAACAAATTTACAAAGCCACATATTCCGAATTACACACGTGCACCAAGGCCCCTACAGGGTATTAGACAGTGATCAGAACTCCGCCACCGGTGTTCACCACATGCCGAATATACAGTTATCTAGAACTCCGCCGCCGACGTAACATTCGGCCCATAACCTATCCTAAATAGGCATTTACAAATAAATGATTATATTTCACTCCAACCTAATGTCCTGGAAAATATATAATTACATATAGGGACGATTTGCAATAGGATTGGGTGCGAGGTGTTCATGGTTGGTTAAATCTACCGTTCACGGTTAAATGTAATCCATGCGGGGACTTTGTTAATCTCTGTCCGATGAACTCCATATTAATAGAGTAGAGTGTGAAATTGCATTAGGTTCGGAGTTTTAATTGCTCTTGGTATCCGACTTTTACATAGAACGTGCAGTAGTGCATGTTCGATAGGTTCGCGGGTATCTCTGTGTGTGTGTGTGTGTGTGTGTGTGTGTGTGTGTGTGTGTGAGTGTGTCCGCGCGCATGAGTGTGTGTGTGTGTAAGTGTGTGAGTGTATGTGTGAGTGCGTACGCGCGTGTCTTGGTGTGTTTGCATGTAGATGTGCTTTTACAGATGACTGGGTGAGAAGCGGATTTGTATAAATGAAAATGTGGCCTTAATGAACAAATGCCGACTGAAGTTCCGAAGAAACAGAGGCAGGGCCGGCGCCGGCCGCTCCGTTAGTCCGTAAGATCGGGGCATCAACCCCACTTCCCTGCCTTTTCCCCGAATCTCTTTGATTTTGCCTTTGGGCAATAATAAATCAACGCAGACAAATTAAGACACGCAATGATTGCCGTTAATGATCCTAAAACGTTGGCGACAGAATCCCCAGGTGGTTTCGAATGTATGGACAGAAATGTAGGTGTATGGCTGAATGTACTCAGGTGTAGCTCCGCGCTGCTGTTGGGATCCGTATGTGTAGCCGTCGATGCGCGCTCTGGGTGAATACTTGGGTAGGTAATCCAATAAGAATGAGTATCTGAATAAGTGTGTGCATCTCATCTACGTGTCTATAAGGCTGTTTATCCGGGCTTCAACATATTGACAATTATTGGTTGTAGCTATCTGTTTAACGCATCGCGTTCGTAAAAGTTATTTCATAATACTGCCCTCCCTCTACACATATTAATGATAATGAATGTACAGACTAGCGCGGCTTTTCATTATATATTGCTCTGGACGTGAGTTGTTTGAAAATGTGAAACCTTTTAAAATAAAACATCCGCTTCACTTGGATATAAATGGATTGTGTACACTAGTATATGTAGAAAATTCGGGGCTGAATAAAACTTCGAGCCAAACAGCCCCCCGCCACCCAAACCTCTACGAACGAAATGCATAATATTCGCGCTTATACAGCTGTCACTGCCCATCCCCTGGTGAACCGAAACCCGCCGGCGGGGGATTCATTCGGGGACAACCTTGAGAGACCTGGGTAGTGAGATAATCTCCTCACCCGCTCCTTCCAAGCGCCGGCCTTTCTTTAGAATAGTTTCCCAGTCTTTCGAAATCACTTTTTGTTTCAGGAGTTAGCGCTAATCGTCAAGTGAGGTGTTTGTGATAATCTTCTGATAAAATAAACAAAAAAAGTGGAAAAAATTCATGCGCAGGCTGGCAAATTTGGGGAATACGTTATATTCGCTTAATTGCAACAGGTCGATTTAACTTAACTGGGAGTCAGAAAAGTCGATATACCTTGAGGAAGCAATTGTAACGTTTGGGAGAGCGCCGGGCATGGAGAACACGCCAAGGACACCATAGTTCTCCTTTATAACGATCTGGAAAACTCAACACTCCAGGATTAGAGTCATACAATTTACATTAGTTTAGCAATGCCCCCAAACTTCTAAACGACATCCGTGTCAAAACAGTAACGTACTGTTTGTGTTCCCTCTTCTGTCTGTATGATTTCGCGCAGAAAATGGTGGAGAGATTCACAATTTTTAAAATTGTAAATAGTATTTAGCACCTGGAAGTGTACTGGAAAGATGAAATGTGGATTGTTTTTTCCGAAGATAGACACAGACATATCGTGATGGAAAGACAGGGAGAAGTCGGTCCTCTCTTCGGCCCCATTCGCCCGGGTCACCTCTTATGCGTTTCAGTTCTCGCATTCTGCCAGAGTCCTATCCATTCTGATTTTCGCGTTCTGTCCTAGGCCCTCCGCTGCTCCCCTTGCAGCTGCTGGCCTATCCCTGTTTTTTTCGCTATTCTAGTACACACACAAACTCTTTCTCTTTCTCTCCTGTGTCTACCTGCCATCTGCACTCTCGGTGTCTCAGTGTGTTTGTCGCTGATCTACTGAAGTGTGTATATTTGTCCTTAATGTTTGCAAGTTATCAACTGCACAAGCAAACAATGTGCTCGAAATATTCTGTTAAAATACTTTTTTTTAACAATGAGGCATATAAAACTACACCACAGCAACATAATCATTTGATGTCAAGATACCTTGAAAGTCTGTCCGTTTAATGGCGACACTCGCCTGTTGCAAGCACAGAGAGATGTTCACTGAAAATCTCTTTTATCTATTGTTTAAACTTGTTAGCTTTGGGACGGTGCGAGCAGCGGTGCAGACGGAAGTGAAAGTTCATTAATATTTCTGATGCTCCCCGAGAGCTTCACTGTATTATAAAAATATTCCGAGTATTTAGTATGAATTTGACGGCACTGTCAATTACGTGGTCTCTATGCACCGACTCTAACCGGTGCCGGCTTTAATATAGCCCTGGATAATTGGAATACCCGCTCGACGCTTCAGATTCTTTCTTCCCCACACGCTCAAGCCACGCAATTTTACTTGATCGTTTTACTCATTCCCCATAGAGATCGCGATTCCAGCTTCAGACACTGGATTTCATTTAAGCAAAATCAGTGATGATTTCCAAACTTCAAATATATAGCCCACAGGAGCGGCGTGAACCCCCTAGGATAATACAATGGGTTTATTTTCTAGCAGAAGTTTTAACAGCGAAAGTTCGACGCGAGTGTATGACGGATTTGCTTTTGTTCCTGCCGATTTGGGAATTACATTGTAAATTCAGAACCGAGAAAGTCTTCTCTGGGGTCATCAGTACTTCATACCTTGCTCTCTGCAGCGCTCTTCCGCGACAACTCAGTAAATTTGCGTTAAACTGCGACAGCATAAAAGGATTTTTTAAAATTCCGAATTTTACAAAATGAGCAGGCATTTTAACATTGCGGGGGAAATTGAGGAGAATTTGAAGGTTTGCAGTTAGAAGTTCAAAATCTGGAAACAACTATGAAAGATTGTGTGCGTCCTGAAACAGAATCAGACGCGAAATGGCTCCAACGAAAGCAAAGACACCGCTCCACTTCCGTGTCTGAAACTGTAATCAAAGTGCGTACATAGTTTCCACTTGAACAAGTATGTTCAAAGACAGAAGGTGTGTGAATGAACATGTTTGCCTTTCTATATTATATATACGCTTGCGTTTATCGCTTCGATATCGGCTGTGTGTAAGAAGTTCGTTCTGTCTAGATTCAGGGGAATTTACACGTGCCAGTATACAATGGGCATGCACGGTATATATACATTCGCGCAATAATATTGTTGAACTATCATTTGCAAAAATAATTACATAGGGATTTGTGATATTTCCTGGGAACAGCAGTCGCGCATCCTCGTTTATTTGAGAATGAATATTTCACAAACCGTGTATTGAAGACGTTATTTCATTAAATTATGTAAGTTACATACATTCTGTATGGCTTTTGCCGTTTTTTAATGTTTACGAGAAGTGCGATGTAAATATCACAGTGTAAAGTGTGCATTGTACGACAAATTTGGTTTACCAATGTTGTTTTTATGCGCTTATTGTGTATTTCATATAGTATATATGTATTGTATGTATATGCCTGTTCCTAAGTTGTATGCGTATTCGGCATTTTGACCATCGTGCATGTAACTAAAATATTCATTGTCTAGAATTTGCATACTGTTGGATATACTGTAAAATGTTAATTTTATTTATAGATTTGTATATCGTTCGTTCAATTTTGACTTTACGTATATTGAAAATAATATACACCCTGCGTTTATTTTCTTAATATTGCGTGATATATATTCTATATTTTGTTTCTACTGCGGTACTGCTTAATATGAATTTTGTATTTGTTTTGACATGCAGGTTGCGTAACGTATTTTGCATACTTTCATTTCCAAACGATTCTGCGCATCCTCTATATAATACACCCAAATCTTTCTCTAACATTTTGTTCTTGGTTCGACAAACATCAACATGCAAGTTATGAGTTTACAAACCGCATGTGAACTGTCTATTCATGTTTTTTAAAAGACTCATTTATATAATTCTGAGTATGAAATCTCTGTGCCGTAACATTAAACCTGGAACATAATATGTAAAGCAATGATGGAAATAAGGAACTCACCATGAAGTGAAGCTGGAGTCTGGGCCGAATGCGGCAAACTTCCTTCCATCTTTAGTCCGTCCAACATAGTCTCGTGCGAGGGGGCAGCTGAGTAAGGAGAGTAAGGCTTGTCAGCTGGGCCAGCGCTAGTGCATGCAACCGGTAATCTCTCGCACTCGGGCCTGCCTGGTTCCCGGCCTCGGCCCTTCAAGCGGCGCTCGAACAGCCCCGCTGTTCGGCGTGGCACAGGGGAGAGGAGAGGGGCCGTCGGCAGCCGCCAGAGAGAGAGGTCGCCACACAACTTTCCGCCCGTCTCCTTCCCTCCTTCTCTCACCGCGCCACCCACCCACCTCCACGCCCCTCGCACTCTCCTCCTCAGAGTTACCGATCTCCCCCAGCGGGACTGACGAGTTCTCTGTGCGGGCAGAACTACGAGAGAAACTCGTTGGAGCACTGATCCGCGAACGGACGCGCAAATTACTATCGAAATAAGAAATAATCAACTCAACTGGGATGCAAATCAAATCTAAGTGTTTGACCCAGGATTTCTGCTAACATTATCAAAGATAAATCATTATTTTTAAAAAGCACAGCCCGCACGCATAAATAGCAAGCATTTACGTTGCGCCTTTTTACTTTAACTGACTTTGGTTTTCTTCTAACCACGCCCCCAATGGAAAAAAAATCTCTCTAATGTTGGAAATGAATGAATGAACCCCAACATTTAGACACACATACACGCCCCTCCCCGAACACAATAAATATATAGTTCTGTCACACAAATCAACCGACAAGGAAACGGAAAAGGGGGACCTTTTCTGCGTCTTGTGTTCAGCGAGAATATTAATTCTCCGTGACGCGTCTTCTGAAATCGGCAAGGCTGCACAGGCAGGGAGCGGGAGAAGAGATGATAGCGGACCTGTTCCATCAGATTCACATGCACACCGTCCAAAACAGGGAGCTGAATTAATTTTACACTTCCGTCCCGAGTAACCGATTTTTAAAATGTCGATCACTGTATGTCGATATAATTGAACTTCGCTCCCCCACCACTAAATAAATCATTCGAATTATCGTTTAGTAAATCGGTTTAAAATCGTTTAATTATAAAACAAAACAACGACGGTGTCTTGTGCGTTTTTAGCTAAAATTCTACATAGTTTGGCGTGTAACTGATCTCTGTGAAATTTAAAGAACCATATTTAAAACTAGAAAACGATTTCGATCATTAGTAAAGATGAAAGTACACGTTTGAACAAAGTTCACAATTCTCATTTAAAACGCTTTCCGTTTGATTTGATTTTCAAACTTTAAAATGAAAGAATTGGACACGTGAAATAAATGGGTCAGTTTAACAGTGTAGTAAAAACAGAGCGTTACTTATTTTGAAAAGAGATTATTATTTATAAAATGAAAATACGAATAAGGGCGGCCTGTAAATATTACACTCGTTTGGATAGTAACATTTTCTTAGAATTAAAAATTTAAATGAACCAAAACATTTATGGGAAACTGTAAAAGTTAGCTTACCGATTAATAATTAACTTCAAAAAACAGCGTGTAGTAAGTGGTTTCATATCTGTCATCAAGACTCTCCGTGAATGCCAGTGGCTATCTGACGGATTCGAGCTAGCTGATAGTGATTGAAATCGCACAATGCCGCAGATCTGCGATTAAAGCTACCTGCTTTTTAAAATTTTCCTCCAATAGCTTTCAGATAAAAATAAAGTCTGTCTATGTGGGTTTTGTTTTTGCTCATTAATTCGATCACAAATTACGCGCATAGGTAGCAATGTGTATATACAACTCACCGTGATCTCAGGACACACTGACTCTTAAAAGGGAATGGGTTTAACTGGTCATAACTGATCGCCAGATCCCAGGTAATGTGAAATTCCTCTCGCAGTCCAAAGGTCCCAGCATGTCAAAAGTCCAACTCCCCAAATTCTGGCTCTAATCACCGCTGATGCTAGTCTTCCCTTCCGTTGTTTGGGGGAGTTAGGAGTGGGGAGGGTGTAGGGTTAACGAGAAAGATTGTCTGATCCTGGCTGCGGCTTCCAGACCTCCCAGTCCCCAAACTTTCTTCCCAGGGAACCACGCGGTCTTCTGTTGGTCACCTTCACTTCTGGGTTGATCCTGGGGTCCAGCCACTCTGACTGCTGCTCGCTAATCACAAGGCACTGGGCGGAGGAAGTGTCCACGTTCAGCTGGGTGCAAAAGAATAAATGCTAGCAGAAGACAGGCCCAAGTCTTTCGAGCAAAGATCTCAAAGCGAGGGCAAGGATGGGCACTGAGCGTGAAGTACCAGAACAAAAGTGCGAAGCTGGGGATGAGGTGGCAACGAGGAGGACAAAATCAATCCGTTTCCGCAGCTTATATTTACAGATGCATTTATATATCTTACAACCATTTTACATGCGCGCATAATACACATTTGCCTATTTATTTCCGTAAACGCACACATTTTAATTTACAATGTAACTATAAATATACCATGAACATATCCATTTTATTATTTCCAGAAATAATTCTGCTCCCATTCACGTTGCTTAAGGAACGAATAGATCTGTGTATTAAGATTATTAACAAAACCAAATCAGTGTGTATCGATAAAAAGGCAAATCTAGCAGAACTACTTAGAAGGGAGGACCGGGCAGCCGCATTCAGTTTCGACAGATTTCAGTGAATAATTTGCTGTTGCTTTGATGTCTCTGAACTTCCCCTTCTAAGTGAGAGCAGATTCAGGACAGTTGCTCTCCACGCCGCCTGAACACCAAAATATCTCTATTTTATTACTGTATAATGAATGTCTGACACCGCGTTTCCCCTTCGTTCTCCGCTTTGACGTCCTATACGGCAGAGATTTCCCGGATCTCGGTGAGTGTACAACCCGTTATTTATTTTCCCTCAGTCTCTTTTCTCTTTCTCTCTCTCTCTGAGTTTATCTCCCCGAGATTCTGCTTCATAAAACGCCAGAGCCTCTACCCGGCTCCGCGCGCGCACGTGTGTGTGTGCACGTGTGTGTGCACGTGTGTGTGTGCACGTGTGTGTGTGTGTGTGTGTGCACGTGTGTGTGTGCACGTGTGTGTGTGTGTGTGTGCACGTGTGTGTGTGTGTGTGTGTGTGTGCGCTCGTGTGTGTGTGTGTGTGTGTGTGTGTGTGTGTGTGTGTGTGTGTGTGTGAGTGTGTGTGTGACACACTGCCTATCACCTGCATCTCTCCTTCAGCACCGCATCCCTGTCAGACAATTAAACAACCCCGGGACTCGGTCGCTTAGTTCCCTTCGGCCAAGTGTGGTGAGCAACAGCACAACCAGATTATCTGGGGGCGGGGGTGGAGAGAAAGTGGGGAAAGCAGGGAGGGAGCACTTCCACAACGAAAGTGAAATATATCTAGCCGACTAATAGTAGTAACTTTAGTTATTGATCTGTTTTCTCACCCCATTTCTCCTCTCGCTATCGTCTTCTCCCTTCGGCGTTCCCCTCTCCCTGTTGGCCTATTTACAAGTCCCCTCCATAATCCAAGATTTGTACAGCACAGCCACGGCCCTTCGGCTCATCATATTCATGCCGACCTCTTTGCCCCTCGACATTTGTACACTCGGGTGAGTATTACCTGAGCGACCGCCTCAGCTCCTCTTGTAGGCGAGACACAGGGACATCAGGGAGGGAGAGTATGTGGAAGGTAAAATCGTTTCATAGCTCACGAATAGTGGAAACACACACACACACACACACACACATCTCAGCGTACTGCGGTTTAAAACAACATCAGCAGAAAGAGAAAATTGACAAATAAGATTTATTAACACTTTAAGAAATTTTAAGTTAAAAAAGTCTGCCCAATTATTGTAGGGAGCTTATTTGGCTAAATCACAGTTACATGAAGCTTCCCCAGGCCAGGCTGGAAAAGATTACCGAGCCGGTTCAGCACAGCCGCTCAAAGCAAAAGGGGTGCTTCTGCGCTTTGCCGGACTCACTCTTTCTTTGTCCCTCCACCCCAACCCATTACCTTTCTCTCTCCCGTGTGTCCCGGAGAACTTGGTACCGTCTCCACCCGGGGAACCCCTCCCTGCTCGAGGGTTTGATTCAGCAGATATTCTACAACGTATAAATGGCCAGTGTTTCCTTGTATAGAAAATAAATTTGTAGCAGGCAGTAGAGCTCGTGAATTAATTTCCCCAGAAGTAACACAGCGAAACTGTAGGTCCATTGGCACTAGTGCTGTGCTCCGTAATTCAACATCGGGTCACACCAAAATAGATGTAAAAATTGGCGCACCTTTCCAGTCACTTGGATTTAACTAGACGTTTGTACCCCTTCAGGTTGAAGATATGTATCTTAAAGGGTTTGAAGTTGTATTTGTGAAAGCCAGTGAGTAGTCTGCATGTATAGAAACTATCTTTGCTAAGGAGCTGTCTGAATAATTATCAGATGTTGCACACATGGTACATACCCAAATGACAGAGAAATATTCGGTGTCATTTCATTTCAAAGATTTTAATATCGCCGACAAAGTATATCACTTCTTCCGAACACATTAATGTACGTTTGTATTTACTTATTTTGTGTAAGTTATTATATACATCGAGACAACGTGATTTATTCGAGCACATATGTAGAACCGCAATTGGTCTGTGGGTAGATAATCGCTCAAATATATTGTATATGATATGTCATACCCCGTTCATGGGGGAGACCAATTGCGATCTTTCCGGATTTTATACAATTAATCGTTATCTTCAAACACGAATACGTTTAGCAATGATGTATATATATATTTTAAAACTGCAACATCGACCGCAAACCATATCAGCGAATATTGTGGATTTCGAATGAATTCCAAGTGGTCCTTTGAAGAGTTAGTCAAATAAGGAAAGTGCCGCTCGCCGGTTTGGTGTGTCGGCCGTAGTTGAAAGATTTTAAAGTGTGGGCAATTTACCGTTTTAACGGAAAACAATATTTAAAAAAAAGAGAACAAACGTTAGAATCAGAACATGAAATCTGCATAAATTTCCAATATTCAGAGTCGCTGACTTGTCTTATTCAACTTATCACCGCCAGCTCTTTAATGGCTCTTCAAAGAGGATTATTATTTTCTTTTTGTTTTTTTCGCGTTGTGTGTAATTATCTTACTTGTTATCTTGAAGGAATCAGCGGGCACGAGCGACGATAATTTAATGGAAGCTCGTTTGTGCGTGCTTAGCTCGGGGGCACTTTTTATTAGAAATCTCGCTCAGAGGGCTTCAGTTTATTAAACGAACGGAGCCGATTCCACCAAGAGGCGAGAGGTCTTGTGCCAGAACCGTAGAAACACCGCTCCAAAATGCAAGATTGGAAATACCTTGAAATCTAGGACGGCAGAGATAAGTAGCAAGAATTCGATAAGTTTTATATTTATTAAAAATATGTTGAATGCAAATGAAAGCAGAGTTATTTGTAAATATATATTAGTACAAATGTGTTTAATTAAGTACTAACAAAATATGCATGTATCAATTGAGAAGATAACTAAAATTCTGTTTAGATAAGGCACAGTGAGGCAGATGTGAATAAAACCTTGTTACTGTTGCGTTTTGAAGTGTGTAAACCGGGTCCTATTGAACTAGAATCAGTTTGACAGATAAATTTGCCTTCTAGTGAATGGTCGCCGCAAGCGTTTCGTTCCGGTAGCGGTGGGAGAAGGGACGATCTTCATTGGTTCCCTCACCAATGGGACCGAGAGGGTTGGGTTGTGTGTGGGGGGGGGGGATGGAAGGTTTCACAGGGATTGTTGACACCATGACGGGGTCCGGCTGCCGAGTGGGTGGCAAGCAGACCGAGCTGTTCACATCTCAGCCCAGCTCCCAGAATGAGGCGCCCTCCGAGAACTGTGCAAACAAAGGGCATTTCAAAAAATTGTGGCATCAGTTTCTCATCGGGTACAAGTACAGGTGATGCCACAAGCGTCCCAAACACACATTCATACTTCATAAAACATATTATCTATGTAAATTCCAAACAAATTGCTTATTAATTACAGACGTCACACAATTTTTTCATCCATTACAAATCTACGCTTATATACACATCGTATATTGTATTGCATTCATATATAAATATATGCCTCCTTAATGAGACCGGGGAAACTCCATTTTTTTGTTGTCCCGTTCAAATTGTTGCAAAGACGAATATTACAATAAAAAAGTTCCTGAAGTTTAGCAGGCAATGCTTTAAATGTAAAATGCTTTCGGCAATGAATGATGTTGGAAAGAGAAGGGAGGCCACTGGAACCGCCTGTGATTTCAGTCACTAAGAGCCACAGAATGCAGAACGAAATCTATGGCTCCTTAACAACGTCTGCGGTCAGAGCCAGTCCCCGCCAACCCGACCGGCTCCAGTATACAGTATATTTACAGAAGTGTGGAGCCGGAGGAACATGTCGAGAGAATCTCTAACCGAATTCTATACGATTACAAATTGGGACGTCTGGTTATTGAGAGTCCGGTACAAATCAAAGAGCTAACATCCCCAGTGACTGCCACTTTCCACATGCCCGGCGCTCACTTGAGCGAACAAAAAATGCCGTCAAGTCGCAGATCATATAACAACGGCCCGAGTTTTCCAACTCACTTCCGCGGACAGAGGACGGTTCCCAAGAGAGTACCTCCACAATCCAGGGCAGAGGAGGGGGCGGGGTAGAAGCGGCGGCGAGGAAGCAAGACTGGAAAAGATTTCGCGTACATCAGTCAACTGGGAAGCGGTGCCACGCCATGGAGGTGGGGCCGACAACCACAGCAATGCAGGGCGTAGGTGGTGAGAGACGGATGATGGCAGGAGAGGAGAGGGGGGGAAGCAGGGACGGGAGAGGCAGAAGGGAGAAATGTGGGGCAGGAAGAAGAGGGGAGGAATTAGGACAGAAGTGGAAGAAAGAGGAGGCGATGGACAGGAGGAGGAGAGAGGGCAGGAGAGGTAGGAGGAGGAGAGGAGTAGGCGAAGGCCGAGAAGCAGAAGTGAAAGTTGTGGGACAGACGGAAAGGAGAGAGGAGGGGACAAGAATGGAGTGGAAGGGTGAAGACGAGAAGGGCAGTCGGAACTGATGGCAAGAAGAAGGGAGGGTTGGTGCAGGGTGGTGAGGGACAGGAAGGTAGAGCGGGGTGGTGGGAGAAGAAGCAAAAGGAGAGATAGGACTGGTGGGAAAGTAAAGGGTTGGAAATTGGCGAGACAGTAGTGTGCTTGGGGGAAGGATGGTGGAGTGGAGCAGGATGGAAAGAATTAGATGAGAGTGGAGGAGCAGCAGAATGTGAGACCTGGGGTCTGTTACAGGGCTGGAGGCGTGTAGGGGGCTAGTTAGATGTGGAGGAGAGTGTCAGGCCAAAAGCCTGAGAGTTGACCGTAGCAATAACCCCATCAGTTAACAACGGCGGAACCGCCTGCTTCGCCGCTGCTTTCAACCCATTCTCGGATGGTGAACATTCCCCTCCCCTTCCGGGGAAGAAAGAAATGGTGACTTTGTGGGAGATCCCCTGGCGGGACAACTGTCTACTGTCTACGAGAAAATCCGAAAATGGTTCAGGGTGTGGCTAGCGGCCTCTCACCCTATAAATTAGGGAAAACTGTCTTTTAATACCCCTCTCCCCTTCCTTTACTGAACAGTTGCAGAACTTCTGAAATCAGGAGCTCAATCAGAGTACCATCCTAGTGCGTAGAGCTCGTACCCGAGTACAGTAACTAGTGGACGGAAATCATTCATCGCGAACTCATTTTATACAACTTTCTCGCTGAAAATGCAGCCTACACACTGGGTTTCGGCCCGAAACCTCAACTATTTATTCCTCTCCATAGGTACTGTCTGAGATCTTCCAGCATTTTGTGCATGCTACATTCCACACTGGAGAATGACCCCGAATGCATTTAGAAATTATATTGCACGAACATCCAGAAAACCAATACAGAATCTGATTAGAAGTTCAGTAACGTCAATAATTAGATAGAACGGTTGGCAGAGGCTGTTATATTGCGACTTGGCGGCTACGATAACAGAGCGTTTGGGTGTCCGGCAAGCAGACGGACTGACATCTAACTGTGGTATTCCGATGTGGCAAATCCCGGGCTGGGCGCTGCAATTGGGGTTTTGGTATCCAGAATTGGCAGTCAAAAGTGAATAGCAGTTGGGGGCGGGTCATCAGAACATGCAGGTCTTCAGCAGATGTTCCTCTGGAGTCGGAGGCAGTCAATGATCTGCGCGGTACCTCGCCATCACCCAGCCCCCGACCCCGCCTCATGAAACAAACCTCCGACTCCCCTTGGTAGAGAGAATCCTGAGGGAAGGGTGAGGCACCGTGTCCCAATCCGGCCACTGATGCACGGAATGGCGCAGTGTCCTAAAGTGGCGTGAGGGTCCACTTGCCCGGAACACTTCACTAGGAAGGAGGTGGGCTTGTGGCACCGACCCTATGATGGATAGAAATATTAAGTTTGCAGATTATAATATTTATGTGATTTTGCTGTAACCCCCGTCTGGTTCTCCGTTATTCCAATTGATCATGACCTTTAACTCAGTAGAACATGGCCGGTAAGTTCGATGCAATGCAGGTCTCAGGGCAGGGAGCCACCCATGACCAACGAAACAGAACGAGTGACGAACTGAGCTGCCTATACATGGTATAAAATAATACTCTCCAGTGTTGTAAAATAAGGATACCTGGTTGCTTTGACGTGAACATTATGAGATACATTTTCAGTACATTTTAATTTGACACTCCCGATTAATTTACTGATATGTGACCCATGAATAAAGGAAGTAGAAAAGGTCGCTACACAGCCATACCCAGCGCAGCACAGAGTACCAGGGTCCAAACTTGTTGTCAAATCGTTAGAAATATCGGGACTGAGATCAATGGCCCAGCCCAAATGAGGGGTTTCGAACCTAAACGTCGACTGCCCACTTCGTTCAATAGACGCTGCCTATTCCGGAGTTCCTCCCGCGCCTTTTGCGTTGCCCAATATTCCAGCATTTTCAGACTCTTGTGTCTTAACGGCGTGGAGAGGCCGTTGGATAATATTGCACCAATAGTTGGACAACGAGGAAAATTCTCCATCCACCGAAAGGAGAGATGTCTCATGCGAAAGACAACAGGATTGCAGGCATAAGGTTTGGTTAAATGCTCAGGCTTCAGATATGGACCATAAAGTGACAACAAGACACAAGAGATTGAGTGCTGGAATCTCGGGTACTGTTAGAGGAACTCTATGAGTTAGGCAGCAGCTGTGTGACAAAGGGTCCTTATGACATCATAAAGTTTTGCTATAATCTTTAAAATGTTGCTATAAATCAAAGTTGAAGTGTTCCGTATATTTATCCAATGGAATGGAGGGTGGGGGGCAATTTTGTTTTGGGCCTTCATTATGCTAAGTATGACCATGAATGCAACTCAGAAGTTACATTTCGAGGTACAGATTGAGTAGGGAAAGACGGAAGTGATTACTCAGTAGAGGTCATGTTGGTTTAATGGGTTAGAAGGTTACGGATTCTTCCCTATGGATCCCAGAGCTAATGTCAACACCGGATTAACAAAAGGACAATATTTCTAAATCACACAAACTTCTGGAGGACTCAGCAAGTCAGGTGGCATCTATGGAGAGGATGTTTTAGACTGAGATCATCAGGACTGGAAAGAAGGGAGGAAGAAGTCAGAATAAGGAGAGGAAGGAGTACAAGGTGGCAGGTGATCGGTAAAACCTGGTGAAGGGGAAGGTGGTAGGTGGAGGAGGAGGAGGCATGAAGTAAGAAGCTGAGAGGTGATAGGTGAATTGAAGAAGAAGGAATCTGATAGGAGAGGACAGTGGACCATGAGAGAAAAGAAAGGATCTGATTTGCTGAGTTCAGCATTTTATGTGGTTTACTCAAAATTTCCAGCATCTGCAGAATCATTTGTGTTTACTTTTTTAAATCAGCCATTGATCACAGTGAGCATTTCTCTTTATCTGAAAACAACATTGGATATTATTCAGGATAGTTGACAGGTAACCATGAAGGAAAAAACATGAGTGAACAAAACTATGGTAATATAAATACAAGTGAGCAGTGGGCAGTTAACACAAAGTTAAACTATCTCTATCCAGGTGTCCTGAAGGGAAGCAATGTTCACTAACAGTAAATCAAAGTGGGATGTCTAAATAAAGGGTGCTCTTCAGGAAGTAGTTAAGGCCAGTGCACCACTCGCAAATGAACAGACTACACGAGACACCACTTTCATAAACTTTCACGTAATAAGCAACATCCCAGGTATCATTCATTCTAGACAGTCTTAATATTCTAATCTCATAATATTTTGTTCTGTGTGAACTAACTTTCCAATGTTAGACTCAAGACTGATTGCACTTCCTTATGGTGAGCACAGGAGCAGAGAGAGGAGGGGTCGGAGGGGGGCGGAGGTTAACAGTTAGTGTTACTTTACAGATCCAGTGACCTGGTTCAATTCTGACCTCAGCGCCCCTGTGTGGAGTTTGCACATTCTTCCCGTGGCTGCGTAGTTTTTTCCCACAGGTGGTCTGGTTTCCACACACTTCCTACAGACATCCAGGCAGGTTAACTGGCCACTTAAGTTGTCCCTGGTCAGGTGGGTGGCAGAAGTACCAAGAATCGGGATGGACATATGAAAGAGAATCACTTACAGAAAAATATGGGGTTGCTCTGAGAGACAGCATAGACTCTTTGGGCAAAAAGGCCTCAGAAGTTGTCAGAAAGTATGAATACCAACAGGTTAAACTGTCACAAAAGTTGAGGACAAAACTTTGGACTTTAGGTCACATCAGGTCTTGAGCATATTCCAAAATCTCTGCTGTTTTAGAGTAAAAACACTTGCAACCTAGGTTAGATTAGCCATATGGTCAACTTATATCTGGGAAATCTTTAATTTTGTTAAAAGGGAAAATTGTTTTAAGGAGCGGGGTATAATTAATTACTGGAATCATTAGCAGTAGATTCAATTGGGACACAAACCAGTGAAGGTCCTACTCACTGATGTGTTCAGATTCTCCTAGACTGTAAGGTCATGTAAAATAACCTGGAGAACTACCAGGAGCCAGGGTGAAATAGCAACTGGACATTATTTCTACTTTAAATCTGTTTCACACATAGAAATAGCCACTACACACTGCCCTAGGTGTAGATGAGTGGTGGAATGTAGGGAGAGTTGATAGGAATATGGGGAGAATAAATAGAATGACTGTAGATGATTCAGTGAGTGCATAATAATCAGTGTGGATCATTAATACATCATGAACAATTTCCATGTTGCATGGCTATAACTATATCAAAATGCCCTGTTCAGATGAAATACAGGGGGGAAAGCCAGGGTTATATCTGCAGCTCTTGTGTCATAGATCTAGTTACTGCAGGTGTGTAAAACACAATCTATAGCCCAGGTATATAGGATGAAGAATATGCAAGAGGTGTCATATAGGAATATGGGTTTACAATTAGTAAAGTCATCACTGTGCTGAATAGGATTGTGCAATGTTATTTGAACTGAAGCCTCAGCTTTCAGGTGCACTACAAGGACTGTATTCTGTCTGCATCCTCTCTCCTTCATGAAGCTAGGTCGTCCTTGAAAGTTTTAATGAGTTCTTCCACTTTTAATAATAATTGACATCTCTGCCTGACAGCTATAGTCAACAACAGCATGCCAGTGCCGGAGAAGGGGAAAAAATGACCTTGCAATAGCTGAATAGTGTTTTTAAGACCAAATTAAAACTTGCCAAAATTCAATTTAAAAATATATATAGTACCAAGCTGAAGTAGCAACAGGGACTCTTGCACTGTACTTTGGTAAAATCCATTCCAAAAATCTTTGCTCTCATGAAAAGTTCCTTTAGTGAGTTCTTCCTTCCATCAGGCTATGAACAGCCACTGTACAACTTTCCTTCAATATTAGTTGGGCTTTGTTAATGGAAGGGGTCAAGAAATTAGATTACATTGAAATGTTCACTTGACTGAATAGCCTTTAGGGCCTCCTAAAGGTCCTAATGTTACTGTACACTTCACTTTCTTTAACCAGCACCTTCATTATAATAAATTACACCCAATTTAATGGACTCCCCCTCTCCATCCCTCCCTCACTTCTCTCTCTCTCTCTCTCTCTCTCTCTCTCTCTCTCTCACACACACACACACTTCATTCATCTTACTCCAGTTTTGCATTGTAGCAGACCCCATTAACCACTGCATGATTGGGACAGGGTCAAGATATTGGTGCAGTGAGTAAACTTACTAGCTCACAGCTCCTGCAAGCTGAGAACAATCCTGACCTTGGGCACTGTCTTTGTGGAGTTTCTACGTTCTTCCTGTGGATTTCTAGTTTGTCCTCACATCCCAAAGGTGAGTAGGTTGGTAGGCCAATTGGCCCACAAACTGCCCCTGGTATGTGACTCTGGAGTAGAATCTATTGGAGTTGATTAGAATCTGGGAGAATAAAAAGGGATTATGAAGGATTTTTATAAGGTGTTTGATAGTTGGAATGTACTCATTGGGCAAAGGGATTGCCCCTGTGTGGTGTTGTTTTGTTGCCATGGGGTGGTAAAACCACCAAAAATGCTTTCCATCATTGAAATGCTCAGTTATTCATTGTTCCACACATGATGGAGGCTATCTGCCTCTTCCACACACACCCACCTCCCCTCAACCATACACATGCCAGCATCAATAAGAAGTGAACAGAACTCTGGTTGAGAAATATTTCACAGCATGCTTTTCACAAGGTAAATTTTGGTAAGAATATTACCCCCTTTGTAGACCTTAGCCATGCAAAAATAAATAGTGGCCAAAGACACCTCCAGGAGCTTCCCATTGGACCAAACCAAGAGAAGCAGGGCACACTGTACCTGGCACGGCAGGGGCAACAAGCCATCTAGTCCATTGACTGTATTTCTCCATTTCATATAGGTCTGGCTATTCCAATCAAGGTTCAACATCTTGGCTCTTTTGTAGTTTGCAAGTCCGTCAGTCGACACCTTGAAAAATATTGTCAGTTATTGAGATAGGAAATTCCAAATGTCACAGCCCTCAGGGAGTGAAATGTCTCCTCATGTCTATCTTAAATGGCTGACCCCTTATTCTCAAATTGTGCCATCTAGTTCTGGAGACCCTCATTAGGGGAAACATCCCCTCTGAATCCATTCTGTCAAGCCATCTCAGGACTTTATAGATTTCAATCAGATCATCTCTCATTCTTCTTACTCCAATGAGTGTTGGCCCAACCTGCTGAAACTTTCTTCATATGTCAATCCATTCATACCATCCCAGGAATTAGTCTGATGAATCATCTCTAGATGATATGTATCTATGAGGCAGTACAGAGAAGATTCTTCCTTAAATGATCTAAATTACACGCAGCACTGCCTGTAAATTTGCATCAAAGCTTCTCCACTTTTATATTCCCACACCCCTTTCCCATTCCATCAGCCTTTCAGAAATTATTTGATCAACCTCACAATATTTAGGAACTTTCCAATCTGCAGCCCAAGGTTGCAAAGTTTCCTTTAGAAGAATATTAATTGCAAATAGTTGGTTGCTTGATATAATGAAGTTAAAATCTGTGGCAAATATTTCATCATGTGCTCTAGCCTCCAAGGTTAATACTTACTTGTATAAATCAATACAGTGAAAATAATTTTTAAATAATGCAGTACAAGTAGGTGGATTCGTGCTGAGAGTGCAGTATTTGAGCAGAGACTGCCCCCATGTGGTAACAGTGGAAATGGCACCAACATTTACCGAAGCAATTGCACCGAACTAATTAAATTATTCACCAAGTGGCTAAATAAACTAATATCTTCTGCTTAGACAATGTCTATATCCTTCCATTTTCCCCAAATTCGTGTACCTGTCTAACATGTCTTAAAGTCTCTGTCACCTCTATTTTTCTACCTCTATCCATTCCTACAGATTTTTTTAAAAAAATAAAAGGCCAGTACTTTTATGAATTGGGTTATTATCTAGTTTGATATCCAATTAAAGGTTGAAATGCTTCAAATGTAGGATATATAGGATTGCATATAAAAACATACAGAAGATCTTTTTTGGGGGATCTCTTTGGGAATTAACAAAGCCCTTCACTTCACTGCCGACTGCAGATTCTGCACCAGCATCATCAGAGTCTCTATATGATCTCTCCCCTCTCCCATTGCAGTTATCTGAACACATGTGGGTATTTTTCCATTTATGTGACTCATGTGAGGGGACAGTTGTGCCCCCACCCGCAGCCTGGCACTGCCATTCCCTTCTCTTCAGTCTTCAACAATCCAAGCCTGGTTGGCAAGGCCAGCAGTTACCCCCACCCCTGACTGTTCTCAAAATGAGTGCCTTGTTTGGTCACTTCAGAAGAGGCAACCACATTAAGGTGAGCCAGACAAGGACAGCAAATTTCTCCGCACCCCCCCCCACCCCACAGGATACTAGTGGATCAGATGGGTTTTTGTGGCAATCCTGGAATTTTGTGGTCCATTGATCATTTGCTTCCCCTCTCATGACCAACTTGAGATTCTGCTCCCACTATCAGCTAACTGCACAGTATCCATAAGTGTGGCTTCGTTTAGAGCGTACTGATGAAAGCACATCCAGCTGAAATATTGCCTGATTTGCTGAGTGGACTCAACCCAGTACATCGCGGGCACATCCTTCCTCAGCAGTGGCGGTACATCCGAGAGGCAACACCCGACATCAAAGATCCCCACCATTTGGGCCATGACAACTTTTTTATGAATTGAGATACAGCACAGGGTAGGTCCTTCTGGCACTTCAAGGTGCACTGCCCAGCAACCATCAATTTAATCCTGGCCTAATCACGGGACAATTTCCAATGACCGTTTAACCTACTAACCGGTACATCTTTGGACTGTGGTTGGAAACGCACATAGTCACAGGGAGAATGTACAAACTCCTTACAGACAGTGGTGGGAATTGAACCTGGGTCACTGATACTGTAAAGTGTTAGGCTAACCACTACGCTATCATGGCACCCCAGCTACCATTGCGCAGAAAGTACAGAAGCCTTAAGTCCCACACCACCAGGTTCAAGAAAAGCTATTCCCCTTCAGTAATTCTGATCTTGAACCAAGCTGCTCAAGCCTATTCACTACCTCAGTACAGCAACACTTTTCACTACAATGGGCCTACATTTTTGTATCAGTTATATTCGTTCTTGTAAAATTAAGAATAATTTGTTTATGTTTTCATGTAAGTGTAGGGGACCGTGCACAATTCTGATTTGATGGAGCCAGACGAGAGTGCACAGCGGAACATCTGGAAAACTTCTAAAATGTCTGCTTTGCTACCGCTGCTACTGTGTGGTAACCGGAATCTCTGGAGCTGTAGGCCTCGAAATCCTCGGCTTTGCGTGTTTCAGCGGCCGGGGAGAGGTCGAAGGCGCTCGGCAGAGTAAGGCGCTCGGGAGGCTATATCGTAGACGCTGCTCGGAAGCTTGGCGCTTTCGGACAGATGGTCTCAGTGTCAGCTGTGGTCGGCTGCTTCCAAGGTATCGGCAAGTTGACGGTGCCTGGAGGTTTATGGCAGGGAGTTTCTCCCTTTTGCCGCCGCTATCGGGGACTCGGGAGTCGATCGACTCGGGACTTTAAGACTATTTTTTTTACTGTGCCTATGGACTGTTCTTCATCAAAATATGGTATTGCTTTGCACTGCTGTAACTATATGTTATAATTATGTGGATTTGTCAGTGTTAGTCTTTGGTCTGTCCTGTTTTCTGTGATATCACGCCAGAGAAACATCGTATCATTTCTTAATGCATGTATGCAGTTCTAAATGACAATAAAAGAGGACTGAGTGTTCTCATAATCTAAATGTTGTGTATCTGATGAATGTGACTGTGAGGCTGCTGCAAGTGAGTTTTTCAATCCACTTGGTAATACACTCAACTGTGACTTTGTATGGTTTCTGTTTTGATTTTGGGTTTATAACATCTGCAAGTTTTTTTTGGCGTGTGCCTGCGTGCGTACGAGTCTGTGCATCTGCGTCTGCGTGCGTCCGTGATTATGTCTTTTTCATGGCTTTTACAAGGCACGGAGTGAGAGAGAGGCTGTGTGGCACGCCATTCCTCACATAGACATTTTCGCAGTTTTTTCCCTTTATTTTACGAGGTTGAGTTGCGATCTCGACACTCAACCCGGCACGTATGGAAAGCGTACTCAGGAGCGGACCCAACTGGTTTCGAACCCGGGAACCTCCCGGATCTGGCGCCGATGTCATTGCGCCACCAGCCGGCCCGCACCTGCAAGTTTTTGTTTTTCAAGCAGTAGCCTTCCTGAGAGTTGGATTCACTCTTCAAAGTACCAGCAAAGCCATCAGTGAGGCAGATTTAAAAACACAGAACATAAAACTCTACAGCGCAGGAATAGGACCTTTGGCCTACAACATTACACTGAACAAATTAAACTAGTAATGAAACATCTAACTAAACTAGTTCCTTCTGTCTACACATCCGTATCCCTCCATTCTCTGCACATTCATATAACTATCTCAGAACCTCGTAAACACCTCTATCACATTTGCCTCACTTGAACTTCTCTCTGTATGACTCAAAGATGGGAACACGGGATGGGAGCTAGGGCTTTACTCTCTGGAGAGGAGGAGGATGAGAGGAGACATGATAGAGCTATACAAGATATTAAAAGGAATACATGGAGTGGACAGCCAGTGCCTCTTCCCCAGGGCACCACTGCTCAATACAAGAGGACATGGCTTTAAGGTAAGGGGTGGGAAGTTCAAGGGGGATATTAGAGGAAGGTTTTTTACTCAGAGAGTGGTTTGTGCGTGGAATGCACTGCCTGAGTCAGTGGTGGAGGCAGATACACTAGTGAAATTTAAGAGACTACTAGATAGGTATATGAAGGAATTTAAGGTGGGGGGCGTTATATGGGAGGCAGGGTTTAAGGGTCAGCACAACATTGTGGGCTGAAGGGCCTGTACTGTGCTGTACTGTTCTATGTTCTATGTTCTATGTTCTATGTTCTACAGCAAAAGACAGCATCATAGGGAGAGAACAGGGAAACGGGAAAGCTTTAATTTCCTCTGCTGTTCCTGAGACATACACCCTTATTCTTTCTCTCTGGCCCTGCATGTGTTTTAGATACACATACCTATATGTTCGTTTGGAAGTTTCCATTGTATTGACTTCTGTCACATTTTTAGCAAGAACAGCTCAGATGATAACAATTCCTTACACCAGTCATCTGCATTTATAACCTAATATCTTAAATTATTGTCCCTTGTTATTTGGGACTTTTTGGCCAACAGGAATGCCCTATCTGCACTATCAAATGCCCTTTCCATGTTGTGACAATATTAGATCACTTCAATTTTGTGCTCTAATCCCAGCGTCTCCACATAACTGAAGCCCTATTACCCTGGAATATCTCTTTTAGTCTGTTTGACACTTTCTTCAAGCTAGGTAAAGCATAACCAAAATATTCAAATTGTGTGATAAAATCTTTGAAGCCAAACAGCAACAGCATTCTCAGATCATCAGAATATAAATGCAGATGACATATTTAATCCATTTGATCGCTTCCCTACAGATTATGGATCTGCTAATTACAATATGTTTGATTTCTTAATACAGGCTCAAATGCCACTCAAAATCCTTTCCAGTTGTTCTTCAATTATATTTTGTGCCCAATATGGTACGAACCAAATACATATATTTTAATTGAAGATATCAAAAGCTGCCTTATTCTGAGAGGTAGTGGTATGGAAATATCTGATACAGCTCATTTGCACTGCTGTATAATGAACAATTTCTGTAAATGATAACCCCACAGTTCAGTGATCATTAGGAAGTAGAATCTTAGTTCTCTTTTATTATTATGGAGGAAAACACAGCTTGCAGATCAATAAACATTAAAAAAGTTGATTTGTCACCTAGTTAAGTGTATCTTGGGACATTTCAAATGCAAACATCTAATGAATGATGTTAACCTTTCCAGTCTCCAGGGAGTCATTATTGTTTGTACCTTCACGTAAAGCATTCTACACAGGCCATCATCAGGTCAAATTATCCGCATAGTCATTGCTCAGGGAAAACAGGAGGAGGTTATTTCCCCCGAGTCACCAGTGCCAAAGCTTCTCTGCACATTAGGCAAATATTGTCACATATACTTCCATAATACAAATTCATGCTTGACAGTTTCACTTACTCCTCCTATGAATTTGAATACTTATAAACCCCACCAAGAAAATAATTAAATATGCATATTTGGTATTCACCTCCCACATTGCTATAGCAACCGCTACCATTAATAGAATGAATTAATGGAAAAGCTACCAAATATTTCTTCACTTAACCTGATTGTTATTGCAGATGAGAAATAATGGGTTAACGAAGCACCCGAGCAGCTCGGTGAAGAGTGAGTGGAAATGTTTCTGCTGAAGCACTGGAGCATAAACAGAGATTAGATCTGGGAGCAGAGATGGGAGTGGGGTTGGGGGCATTGGTGGTGAGAAGGGAAGTGGGTAAAGGATGAGAAGAGTGGGGGTAGTGATTGATGGACGTGGTTGGGATAGGCACACACATCTATCCCCGACATCGCAATAAAGTAAAGCAGAGGTATCCCCAAAAATGGCATTACTACCTCAATACTGGCACCACATCTGACCAATAATAGGCAGCCCACATTCCAATCGAAAGGAGCAAATGATGGGCCATCAGCTGTCCTGAATAGGAGGAACACAAATATCCCAAGAAAGTAGAGGTGGTCTCCTAGTAAAGAGCATACCTATCCCAATAAAGGGACGCACATATTTCCCAGAAAAGGCTAACACATTGACTCCAGTCAATGAGGCCATAGTTATCCACCCAACAAATTGAAATGATCTGCCAACGGTCACCCATTAAAATAAAGATCATCAACCCAAGGTGTCCGGCCCTGACAGTGTACCAGGTGGGGCTCTGAAAACTTGGGCCACCCAACTGGCTGGAGTGTTCAAGGACATCTTCAATATCTCGCTACTGCAGCTGGAGGTTCCCATCTGATTCAAAAGGGCGGCCATCATAGCAGTGCCCAAGAAGAGCAGGGTGAGCTGCCTCAATGACTATCACCCAGTTACACTCACTTCTACTGTGAGGAAGAGCTTTCAGAGGTTGGTCATGGCTAGAATGACCTCCTGCCTTAAGCAAGGTTGTGGACCTAGTGCAACTTGCCTATCTACACAACAGGTCTACAGCGGATGTAATCACATTGGGTCACCGGTCAGCCTTGGGTCACCTGGGCAATAGCAATACCTACGCCAGGCTGCTATTTATTAAGTACAGCTCATCATTCAGCACAATCATACCCTCAATTCAAATTAACAAGCTCCAAAACCTGAGCCTCTGTATCTCCCTCTGCAGCTGAATTCTTGACTTCCACACCGGGAGACCACAGCCTGTGGGGATTGGAAACAATATCTCCTTCTCATTGATGATCAACACTGACACACCTCAGCGATGAGTACTTAGCCCACTGCTCTACTGTCTCTCAACCCAGGATTGTGTGGCACAGCTTAAACTCTGTGTATAAATTTGCTGACGACACAACTATTGTTGGCAGAATTCAGATGGTGACGAAGAGACACACAGAGGTGTCATGTATCAGTTGGGTGAGTGGTGTCACAGCAACAACCTTGCGCTCAATGTCAGTAAGACCAAGGAATTGTTTCTGGGTGAAGTTGAGGGCACACACACCAGTCCTCATTGAGGGATCAGAAGTGGAGAGGGTGAAAGCTACAGGTTCCTGGTTATCAACATCTCTGATGATCTATCCTGGGCCCAGCATACTAAGAAGGCACAACAGCAGCTATATTTCAATAGGAGTTTCGGGAAAATTGGTATGTCACTAAAGACACACACTTAACATTTCAGGATCAGTTTCTTCCCCTTCACTATCAGTTTACTGAATGGACAATGAATCCATGAACACTATCTCAGTATTTCTTTGTACTACTTATTTATTTTTCTTTTTTATATATACTTTTTAATGTCATTTAGAGTTTTTATTATGACGTTTTGTGACGTACTGCTGCCATGAAACAAATTTAGAACATAGAATAGTACAGCACAGTACAGACCCTTCGGCCCACAATGTTGTGCCGACCCTCAAACCCTGCCTCCTATATAACACCCCACCATAAATTCCTCCATATACTTGTCTAGTAGTCTCTTAAACTTCACTAGTGTATCTGCCTCCACCACTGACTCAGGCAGTGCATTCCACGCACCAACCACTCTCTGAGTAAAAAACCTTCCTCTAATATCCCCCTTGAACTTCCCATCCCTTACCTTAAAGCCATGTCCTCTTGTATTGAAATTTCATAACATATGATGGTGATATTAAACCTGATTTTAAGTGGCAGCTCAGTTATTCAAATAAAATAGAACTCAATTGTCCCACCCAAAGGCAGCACAACCATCAATGCAAAGGGGCAAAGGTATTCTAAAACAAGAAGCTCCTGTGTTTCTGTATTCCTGAGCTCCTGAGCAATAGTCTTCTAGTGCTCTGTGTTCCTAAGTTCTGGTCTTCCTGAGCTCCTGTGTTCCTGTCTTCCTGTTTTAAGACCATAAGACCATAAGACAAAGGAGCAGAAGTCAGCCATTCGGCCCATTGAGTCTGCTCTGCTATTTTATCATGAGCTGATCCGTTCTCCCACTTAGCCCCACTGCCCCGCCTTCTCACCATAACCTTTGATGCCCTGGCTACTCAGATACCTATCAATCTCTGCCTTAAATACACCCAATGACTTGGCCTACACTGCCACCCATGGCAACAAGTTCCATAGATTCACCACCCTCTGGCTAAAAAAATTTCTTCGCATCTCTGTTCTGAATGGGCGCCCTTCAATCCTTAAGTCATGCTCTCTCGTACTAGACTCCCCCACCATGGGAAACAATTTTGCCACATCCACTCTGTCCATGCCTTTCAATATCCGAAATGTTTCTATGAGGTCCTCCCTCATTCTTCTAAACTCCAAGGAATACAGTCCAACAGCGGACAAACGTTCCTCATATGTTAACCCTCTCATTCCCGGAATCATTCCAGTGAATCTTCTCTGAACCCTCTCCAAGGTCAGCTCATCCTTTCTTAAAAAAGAAGCCCAAAACTGCCCACAGTACTCCAAGTGAGGTCTTATCATTGCCTTATAGAGCCTCAACATCACATCCCTGCTCCTATACTCTATTCCTCTAGAAATGATTGCCAACATTGCATTCACCTTCTTCACCACCAACTCATCCTGGAGGTTAATCTTAAGGGTATCCTGCATGAGGTCTCCCAAGTCTCATTGCATCTCAGAACTTTGAATTCTCTCCCCATTTAAATAACAGTCTGCCCATTTATTTCTTCTGCCAAAGTACATAACCATACACTTTCCAACATTGTATTTCATTTGCCACTTCTTTGCCTATTCTCCCAATCTATCCAAGTCTCTCTTCATAGCTTCAAAACCTTCCTTTCATAGTTCATCTTTTCTCTCTTAATGACCTTCTTAGTTTCCTTTTGTAAGCTTTTAAAAACTTCCCAGTCCTCTGTCTTCCCACTAATTTTTGCTTCCTTGTATGCCCTCTCCTTTGCTTTAACTTTGGCTTTGACTTCTCTTGTCAGCCACGGTTGCATCCTTTTTCCATTTGAAAATTTCTTCTTTTTTGGAATATATCTGTCTTGCACCTTCCTCACTTCTCGCATAAACTCGAGTCTTCCTGTGTTCCGGAGCACCTGTTTTCCTGTCCTGCTGTCCTCCTGAATCTTGAATTCCTGACATCCTGTTTGTCTATACTATTGTGTTCCTGGCTTCCTTAACTCCTGTGTTTCTGAGCTGTGGGGCTCCTGTGCTCCTGAATTCCTTTGCTTTTGTCCTCTTGTGCTCCTGAGCTCCTGTGTTCCTTTCTACCTGTGTTGCTGAGCTGCTTTGTTTCAGTACATGTGTTCCTGTACTCCTGTGTTCCTGAGCTCCTGTATTTCTGAGCTCCTGTGTTTCTGAGCTCCAGCGTTCCCGACCTCTAAGTTCTGTGTTTCTCTTTTTCTGTCCTCCCATGTAACTGAGCCTCCTTAACTGAGCTGCAGGGCTCCTGAGCTCCCAGGCTCCTGCGCTCCTGAATTCCTGCGCTTCCATCCTTCTGAGCTACACACATAAAAGTTGCTGGTGAACGCAGCAGGCCAGGCAGCATCTCTAGGAAGAGGTACAGTCGACGTTTCAGGCCAAGACCCTTCGTCAGGACTAACTGAAGGAAGAGTGAGTAAGGGATTTGAAAGTTGGAGGGGGAGGGGGAGATCCAAAAAGATAGGAGAAGACAGGAGGGGGAGGGATAGAGCCGAGAGCTGGACAGGTGATAGGCAAAAGGGATACGAGAGGATCATGGGACAGGAGGTCCGGAAAGAAAGACGGGGGCGGGGGACTCAGAGGATGGGCAAGGGGTATATTCACAGGGACAGAGGGAGAAAAAGGAGAGTGAGAGAAAGAATGTGTGTATAAAAATAAGTAACAGATGGGGTACGAGGGGGAGGTGGGGCATTAGCGGAAGTTAGAGAAGTCGATGTTCATGCCATCAGGTTGGAGGCTACCCAGACGGAATATAAGGTGTTGTTCCTCCAACCTGAGTGTGGCTTCATCTTTACAGTAGAGGAGGCCGTGGATAGACATGTCAGAATGGGAATGGGATGTGGAATTAAAATGTGTGGCCACTGGGAGATCCTGCTTTCTCTGGCGGACAGAGCGTAGATAAGCTCTTGGGTTCCTGCTCTCCTGCATTCCTGATATTCTGTAATCCTGAGCTGTGTTCCAGGCCCCTGCTTTCTTCGGCTCAGCTCCTGTGTTCCTGAGCTCTTGTGTTCAAGCATTCCGATGTTCCTGAGCTCCTGTGTCCCTGTGCTCTTGTGTTCAAGCATTCCGATGTTCCTGAGCTCCTGTGTCCCTGTGCTCTTGTGTTCGAGTATCTCTGTGTTCCTGAGCTCCTGTGTTCCTGAGCTCCTGTGTTCAAGCATTCCGATGTTCCTGAGCTCCTGTGTCCCTGAGCTCTTGTGTTCGAGTATCTCTGTGTCCCTGAGCTTCAGCATTCCTGTCCTCCTGTGTTACTGAATTCCTGTATTGCTGTCCCCCATGTTTCTGTCCTCCTGTGTTTCTAAGCTCCTGTGTTCCTGTACACATGCGTGCTCCTGGGCTCCTACCTTCCAGTACTCAGGTGTTTCAGTACTCCTGTGTTCTGGAGCTGCTGTGTTCATGAGGTCCTGTGTTCCAGCACTCCTGTGTTCCTGTACACATCTTCCTGAGCTGTTGGGCTCCTGTCCTCCTGTGTTCACGAGCTCCTGCATACATGAGGCCCTGTGTTCCAGTACTCCTATGTTCCTGTACTCATATGTTCCAGAGCTGCTGTGTTCTTGATCTGTTCAGCTCCTGAGCTCCTGATCTCCTGCGTTCCCAGGCTACTGTGCTCCTGAGTTCCTATGTCTCTGTCCTCCTGTGGCCTTGACCTCTTGTCTTTCTGTCCTCCTATGTTTCTGTGCTACTGTGTCCCTGTGTTCTTCTGTTCCTTTACTCGTGTTCCTTTACAGGCCAAGAAAACAGGAGCTCCAGAGCTCCCGTGTTCCACTAATCCTGTGTTTCTGTGCTCCACTGTTCCTGGGTTCCACTGGTCCTGTGTTTCTGTCCTCCAGCATTGCAGAGCTACTGTGTTCCAGTACTCCTGTGTTCCAGTATTCCTGGGCTCCTGAGCACCCAAGAACCTGCATTCCTGGGTTCCTTCTGTGTTCCTGAACTCCTGCGTCCCTGGACTCCTGTGTTCCTAAGCTGTTGAGCTCCTGACCTGAAATCCTGCTTTCCTGAGCTCCTGTGTTTCTTTCCTTCTGTGTTCCTGAGCTTCTGTCTTTCTGCCTGCCTGTGTTTCTGTACCATTGTGTTCCTGAGTTCCTGTGTTCCTTTGCACCTGCATTGCTGAGCTCCCATGTTCCAGTAAGCCTTTGTGCCTGTAAACCTGTATTCCAGTGCTCCAGTGAGTTTGTGATCCAGTGTTTCTGTGTCCAGTGTTCCATTGTCCCTGTGTTCTTGAGCTCCTCTGTCCCTGAGCTCCTGTATTCCCGAGCTCCCCAGTTCACGGGCTCCTGTGTTTCTGTGTTTCAATAGTCCTGTGTTCCAAAGCTCCTATGTTCCTGAGCTACTGTCCTTCTATGTTCCTTTGTTCCTTAGTTCCTGTGTTTCCCTCCTACTGTGTTTCTGTACCACTGTGGTCCTGAACTTCTGTGCTCCTGTGTTTCTGTACTACTGTGTTTCTGAGCCTGCGTTGTCCTTTACCTCTGTGTTCCTTTACGCCTGCATTGTTGAGCTCCTGCGCCCCAGTGTTCCTGCACCCCTGTGTTTCTGCACTCCTGTGGCTTTGAGCTCCAGTCTTTCTGTCACCCAGTGTTTCTGAGCTCCTGTCTTCCTTTACACATGTTCCTTTACACCTGCATTGCTGAGCTCCTGTGTTCCATTACACCTGTGTTCCTGTACTCCTGTGAACATGAGCTCCTGTGTTCCATTACACCTGTGTTCCTGTACTCCTGTGAACATGAGCTCCTGTGTTCCATTACACCTGTGTTCCTGTACTCCTGTGAACATGAGCTCCTGTTTTCCTCAGCTGCTGTATTCCTGAGTTCCTGTGTTTCTTTCCTCGTGTTACAGACCTCCCATGCTTCTCACTCAACTATATTTATGTCCCCCTGTGTTCCTCTCCTCCCATATTCCCGAGTCCCTATGTCTTTGTCCTCCTGTGTACCTGAACTCCTCTGTTGCTGTCCTCCTGAGTTTCTCTGCTACTGTTTTTTGGTCCACCTATGTTTCTGTCCTCCTGTCTTCCCTACCTAATGTGCTCCAGTACTCCTGTGTTCCCAGGCTACTGTCTTGCTGATCTGATATGCTTATGCTCTTTTGTGATCCTGGGCTCCTAGATTCCTGTCATCATGTGCTCCTGAGCTCCTGTACTTCAGCCCTCCTGTGTTCCTGGGCTCTTGTGTTCCTGATCTCCTATGTTTATATTCTTTTGTGTGCCTGAGCTCCTGTTTTCCTGTGTTGCTCAGCTCCTTTGTTCCTTCTCTTGTGGCTTTGAGCTGTGTTTCTGTCCTACTCTTTTTCTGTTGCTACTGTGTTCCTTTACCCATGTAACTTTACACTTGCGTTGCTGAGCTCCCATATTCCAGTACACCTGTGTTCTCGTACACCAGTTTCCTGTGCTCCAGTGTTCCTATGTTCCAGAGTTCCAGAGCTCCTGTATTCCAATGTCCCTGTGTTCCAGTATTCCTGTATTCTAGAGTTCCTGTGTTCCAGTGTTCCTATGTTCCAGAGTTCCAGAGCTCCTGTATTCCAATGTCCTTGTGTTCCAGTATTCCTGTATTCTAGAGTTCCTGTGTTCCAGTGTTCCTATGTTCCAGAGTTCCAGAGCTCCTGTATTTCAATGTCCCTGTGTTCCAGTATTCCTGTATTCTAGAGTTCCTGTGTTCCAGTGTTCCTATGTTCCAGAGTTCCAGAGCTCCTGTATTCCAATGTCCCTGTGTTCCAGTATTCCTGTATTCTAGAGTTCCTGTGTTCCAGTGTTCCTATGTTCCAGAGTTCCAGAGCTCCTGTATTCCAATGTCCCTGTGTTCCAGTATTCCTGTATTCTAGAGTTCCTGTGTTCCAGTGTTCCTATGTTCCAGAGTTCCAGAGCTCCTGTATTCCAATGTCCCTGTGTTCCAGTATTCCTGTATTCTAGAGTTCCTGTGTTCCAGTGTTCCTATGTTCCAGAGTTCCAGAGCTCCTGTATTTCAATGTCCCTGTGTTCCAGTATTCCTGTATTCTAGAGTTCCTGTGTTCCAGTGTTCCTATGTTCCAGAGTTCCAGAGCTCCTGTATTCCAATGTCCCTGTGTTCCAGTATTCCTGTATTCTAGAGTTCCTGTGTTCCAGTGTTCCTATGTTCCAGAGTTCCAGAGCTCCTGTATTCCAATGTCCCTGTGTTCCAGTATTCCTGTATTCTAGAGTTCCTGTGTTCCAGTGTTCCTATGTTCCAGAGTTCCTGTGTCCCTGACCTCCTGTATTCCTGAGCTTCTGCATTCCTGTCTTCCTGTGTTCCAGACCTCTTGAGTACCTATGATTTTGTCTTCCTGTATACCAGAGCTCCTGTGTTTCTGATGACCTGTGTTTCTGACGACCTGTGTTTCTGGACTCATGTTTTCCAGAGTCAGTGGGCACCTGAGCTCCTGGTGCCCGTATTCACAGGCTCCTGTTTTTCTGTAGTCCTCTGTTTCTGTACTACTGTATTTCTGGGCTCCTGTGTTCCTTTACACCTGCGTTGCTGAGTTCCCATTTTCTGGTACACCTGCATTCCTGTGCTCTAGTGCACCTGTACTCCTGTGTTCCTTTGTCCCTGAGCTCCTGTCTTTCTCTCCTCCTATGTTCTGGCACTCATGTGTTCCTGGGCTCCTGTGTTGCTGAACTGCTGGCTTCATGCATTCCCAGGTTCCTGCGTTACTAATTTCCTATGTTTCTGTCCTCCTGTGTTCCTGAGCTCTTGTGTTTCTGCACTCTTGTATCCCTGTACTACTGTGTTTCTGAGCTCCTGTGATCCTCTACCCCTGTGGTGCTTTACACCTGTGTTAATGATCTCCTGTGTTCTGGTATTCCCATTTCTGTGCTTCAGTGTTCACAGGTTCCTGTTTCCCTGAGCCACGGGACACCTGAGCTCACGAGCTGCTGCGTTCCCAGGCTCCTGTGTTTCTGAGCTCTTCTGTTCCTTTAACTGTGTTCTTTTCCATCTGCATTTCTGTGTGTCCTGTGTTCCTGACTTCCTGTCCTCCTGTGTTCCTGTAGTCATGTGTTCTTGAGCTCTAGTGCTGCTGAGCTGGTGGGCCCCTGCATTCCCTGGCTCCTGTGTTCCTGAGCTCTGGTGTTCCTGCATTCCTCTGTTTCTGAGTCCCTGTGTTTCTGTGCTCCTGTGTACCTGAGCCACACTCTTGCTGTCTTCCCATGTTTCTCTCCTGTTGAGCTTCTGTGCTCTTTTACCCCCGTGTTCCTGTGCTCCAGTGTTCCTGTACCCCAGTCTTCCTGTGCTCCAGTGATCTTGTGTTCCTGAGCTCCTGTTATTCTGTCCTCCTGTGTTCCCAAGCTCCTGTGTAATAGTACTCCTGTGTTCCAGAGTGGCCGTGATCCTGAGTTCCTGTGTTCCTGGTCTCCCATGATCCTCAGCTCCTGTGTTCCTTTACCACTCTGCTTCTGTACACCTGTGACACTGAGCTCCTGTGTTCCTTTACACAGTGTTCCTGTGCTCCTGTGTACCTGAGCCTCTCTCTTGCTGTCTTCCCATGTTTCTCTCCTGCTGAGCTTCTGTGTTCTTTTACCCCCGTGTTCCTGAGTTCCTGTTATACTGTCCTCCTGTGTTCCTAAGCTCCTGCAAATAGTACTCCTGTGATCCTCAGCTCCTGTGTTCCTTTACCACTCTGTTCCTGTACACCTGCATCACTGAGTTCCTGTGTTCCAATACATATGTGTCCCTGTGCTCCAGCATTCTTCTGCTCCCATGTTCCTGAGCTGCTGGGGTCCTGAAGTCTTGGGTTCCTGCATTCTGAACTGTTGTGCTTCTGGCCTTGTGTTCCTGAGCTCCTGTGTTTCCAAGCTCCAGTGTTCCTGAGTTCCTGTGATCCTGTATTTCTATCGTCCTGTGTACCTGAGCTCTTGTGTTTCTGCACTCCTGTATTTCTGTACTACTGTTTCTGAGCTGCCATGGTCCTTTGCTCCTGTGCTCCTTCACACCTGTGTTACTAAGCTCCTGTGTTTTGGTTCACCAGTGTTCCTGTGCTCCTTTAGAACATAGAACAGTACAGCACAGTACAGGCCCTTTGGCTCACAATGTTGTGCCGACCCTTAAACCCTGCCTCCCATATAACCCCCCACCTTAAAGCCATGTCCTCTTGTATTGAGCAGTGGGGCCCTGGGGAAGAGGCACTGGCTGTCTATTCCTCTTAATATCTTGTATACCTCTATCATGTCTCCTCTCATCCTCCTCCTCTCCAGAGAATGTTCCAGAGCTCCTGTTTTTCTGAGCTGCTGGGAACCTACATTCCCAGGCTCCTGTCATTCAGTTCTCCTCTGCTTCTGTACTACTGTGTTTCTGAGCTCTTATGCTCCATTACATCCGAGTTGCTGTGTTCCAGTGTTCCTAAGCTCCTGATTTTCTGTCCTTCTGTGTTCCTGAGATCATGTGATCCTGTATCCTCCTCTGTTCCTGGGCTCCTTTGTTGCTGGGCTCACATCTTCCTGAGCTCCTGTCTTCCTAAGTGTGAGTGTTCCAGCACTCTTGTTTTCTGGAGCTCCCATTTTCCTGAGCTGCTTGGCTTCTGAGCTCCCATGCTCCTGCATTCCCAGAGTTTGTGTGTTCCTATGTTTTTATACTTCTGTGTACCTGAGCTTCCGTGTTTCTGCTATCCTGTATTTCTATACTGCCGTGTTTCTAAGCTCCCGTGTTCCAGTATTCCTGTGTTCTTTTACTCATGTGTTCCAGGCTCCTGTGTTCCTGAGCTATTGTGGTTCAGGCCTCCTGGTTTCCTGAGCTCCTGTGTTCCAGTACTCTTGTGTTCCCGAACTCCAGTGTTCCTACATTCCTACGTTCCTGAGCTGTTGTCTTTCTGTCCTCCTAGTTTCCTGAGCTCCTGCGTTCCTGTCTGCCCGTGTTACCGGGCTCCTTTGTCCCTGGACTCCCGTGTTTCTGAACTCCCGTGTTCCCGAGCTCGTATGCTCATGAGCTCCAGTGCTCCTGTGCTCTAGAGTTCCTTTGCTCTAGTGATTCTGTGTTCCTGAGTTCCTGTTTTTCCTGTCCTGCTATGTTCCTGAGCACTTATGTTCCAGTACCCCTGCATTCCTGAGCTCTGGAGTTCCTGCACTCCTGTGTTTCTGACCTCCTATGTTTCTGTCTTCTTGTGTACATGAGATCTGTTGCTGTCCTCCAGTGTTTCTTTCCTACTGTGTTTCTATGCTAATGTGTTCCTGAGCTCCTGTGTTCCAGTACGTGTGTGTTCCTGTACACCTGTGCTCCTGTGTTCCAGCACGTGTGTGTTCCTGTACACCTGTGCTCCTGTGTTCCAGTACGTGTGTGTTCCTGTACACCTGTGCTCCTGTGTTCCAGTACGTGTGTGTTCCTGTACGCCTGTGCTCCTGTGTTCCAGTACGTGTGTGTTCCTGTACACCAATGCTCCTGTGTTCCAGGATGTGTGTATTCCTGTACACCTGTGCTCCATTGATCCTTTGCTCCAGAGCTCTAGCTTTTCTGTCCCCCTGTGTTCATGGGCTCCTGTGTTCTTGTCACCCCGTGTTCCTGAGCTGCTGGGCTCCTGTACTCCTAGACTCTCGCATTCCCAGGCTCCTGTGTTCCTAACCTATTGTGTTCCTGGTCTCCTGTGTTCCTCAGTTTCTATGCTCCTGTCATCCTGTGTTCTGGAGCTTCTGTTCTCCCAAGCTGCTGGACTCCTGAGCTCTTGGGCTCCTACGTTCCCATGCCTCTGTGTTTCTGATCTCCTGTGTTGCTGAGCTCCTTGTTCCTGCATTCCTGTGTTCCTGTGCTCCAGTGTGCTGGTGCTACTGTGTTCCTGACTCCTGTGTTTCTGTCATCCTGTGTTCCTGAGCTGCTGTGTTCCTTTAACCCTGTGTTCCAGAGCTTCTACTTTCCTGATCTGCTGGGTTTCTGAGCTCCCTGGCTCCTATGTTCCCAGGCTCCTGTGTTCCTGAGCTTCTGTGTTTCTGAACTCCTATGTTTCAGTCCTCCAGTGTACCTGAGCCCACCAGTTGCAGTCCACCTGTGTTTCTCTCCTACTGAGTTTCCGTACTATTATATTCCTGAGCACCTGTGTTCCTTTACCTTAGGTATTCCTGTACAACTGTGTTGCTGAGCACCGGTGCAAGGCTAGAACTTGCGGGTGTGAATTGGGATGATGTTTTTGCAGGCAAATGTACTATGGACATGTGGTCGATGTTTAGAGATCTCTTGCGGGATGTAAGGGATAAATTTGTCCCGGTGAGGAAGATAAAGAATGGTAGGGTGAAGGAACCATGGGTGACAAGTGATGTGGAAAATCTAGTCAGGTGGAAGAAGGCAGCATACATGAGGTTTAGGAAGCAAGGATCAGATGGGTCTATTGAGGAATACAAGGAAGCAAGAAAGGAGCTTAAGAAGGGGCTGAGAAGAGCAAGAAGGGGGCATGAGAAGGCCTTGGCGAGTAGGGTAAAGGAAAAAACCCAAGGCATTCTTCAATTATGTCAAGAACAAAAGGATGACAGGAGTGAAGGTAGAACCGATTAGAGGTAAAGGTGGGAAGATGTGCCTGGAGGCTGTGGGAGTGAGCGAGGTCCTCAATGAATATTTCTCTTCGGTATTCACCAATGAGAGGGAACTTGATGATGGTGAGGACAATATGAGTGAGGTTGATGTTCTGGAGCATGCTGATATTAAGGGAGAGGAGGTGTTGGAGTTGTTAAAGTACATTAGGACAGATGAGTCCCCGGGGCCTGACGGAATATTCCCCAGGCTGCTCCACGAGGCGAGAGAAGAGATTGCTGAGCCTCTAGCTAGGATCTTTATGTCCTCGTTGTCCACGGGAATGGTACCGGAGGATTGGAGGGAGGCGAATGTTGTTCCCTTGTTCAAAAAAGGTAGTAGGGATAGTCCGGGTAATTATAGACCAGTGAGCCTTACGTCTGTGGTGGGAAAGCTGTTGGAAAAGATTCTTAGAGATAGGATATATAGGCATTTAGAGAATAATGGTCTGATCAGGGACAGTCAGCATGGCTTTGTGAAGGGCAGATCGTGTCTAACGAGCCTGATAGAGTTCTTTGAGGAGGTGACCAGGCATATAGATGAGGGTAGTGCAGTGGATGTGATCTATATGGATTTTAGTAAGGCATTTGACGGTAGGCTTACTCAGAAAGTTAGAAGGCATGGGATCCAGGGAAGTTTGACCAGGTGGATTCAGAATTGGCTTGCCTGCAGAAGGCAGAGGGTCGTGGTGGAGGGAGTACATTCAGATTGGAGGATTGTGACTAGTGGTGTCCCACAAGGATCTGTTCTGGGACCTCTACTTTTCGTGATTTTTATTAACGACCTGGATGTGGGGGTAGAAGGGTGGGTTGGCAAGTTTGCAGACAACACAAAGGTTGGTGGTGTTGTAGATAGTTTAGAGGATTGTCAAAGATTGCAGAGAGACATTGATAGGATGCAGAAGTGGGCTGAGAAGTGGCAGATGGAGTTCAACCCGGACAAATGTGAGGTGGTACACTTTGGAATGGACAAACTCCAAGGCAGAGTACAAAGTAAATGGCAGGATACTTGGTAGTGTGGAGGAGCAGAGGGGTCTCAGGGTACACGTCCACAGATCCCTGAAAGTTGCCTCGCAGGTGGATAGAGTAGTTAAGAAAGCTTATGGGGTGCTAGCTTTCATAAGTCAAGGGATAGAGTTTAAGAGTCGCGATGTAATGATGAAGCTCTATAAAACTCTGGTTAGGCCACACTTGGAGTATTGTGTCCAGTTCTGGTCACCTCACTATAGGAAGGATGTGGAAGCATTGGAAAGGGTACAGAGGAGATTTACCAGGATGTTGCCTGGTTTAGAAAGTATGCATTATGATCAGAGATTAATGGAGCTAGGGCTTTACTCTTTGGAGAGGAGGAGGGTGAAAGGAGACATGATAGAGGTGTACAGGATAATAAGAGGAAAAGATAGAGTGGATAGCCAGCGCCTCTTCCCCAGGGCACCACTGCTCAATACAAGAGGACATGGCTGCACTGTTCCTGTGATCCAGTGCTCCTGAGCTCCTGTGTTTCTGTATTCTTCAGCTCCTGTGTTCCAGATTTTATGTGTCCCTGTGTTTCTGTTTTCCCATGTTCCTGCACTCCTATGTTCTGAAACTCATGTTTCCCTAAGCTGCTGACACCTGATCCCTGGGCTCCTGCATAGTCTTCTGGATCTCCTGTGTTTCTGTCTTCCTGTGGCCTTGAGCTCTTGGCTTTCTGTCTTCTTGTGTTTCTGTACTTCTGTGTTCCTGAGCTGCTGGGCTCCTGAGCTCCTGCACTCCTGTGTTCCCAGGTTCCTACGTTTCTGATCTCTTGTGTTCCAAACCCATATTCCCAAGCTCCTGTATTCCTGAGCTCCTGTGTTCCTGGGCTCCTGTGTTTCACTTCTACTGTGTTCTTGGGCTCCTGTGTTCCTTTACACCTGTGTTGTTGAGCACTTCTGTTCTGGCACACCTGTGTTCCTGCCCTGCACTCTAGTGATCCTGTGCTCTAGTGTTTCTGACCTCCCGTGTTCCTGTGCTCCAAAGCTCTGGTGCTCAGAGCTGCTGAGCTCCCATTCCCTTGTGTTCCTGGGCAAGTGTACCCTGTTCTCCAGTTTTCACGTACTCTTGAGCTCCTATGTTTTTGACTCACTGTATTCCAGAGCTCCTGTGTTCCTGAGACCCTGTGTTCCTGAGCTCCTGTCTTCCTTAGTTGCTGAGCACCCAGGTTCCCAAACTTGTGTTTCTGTCCTCCTGTCTTGCCGAACTCCTGTGTTCCTGCATATCTGTACTGCTGTGTTGCTAATATCTTTTGTTCCTGAGCTCCTGTGTTCCTTATTTCTCATGTTCCCGAGCTACCATTTTCCAGAGCTCCCGTGTTCCGGATCTCCCATATTCCTGTTCCTGGGCTCCTGGTCTCATGAGCTCCTGTCCTCCTGTGATCCTGGCCTCCTATGTTCCTTGTCTCCTGTGTTCCTGAGCTCCTGTCTTTCTGAGTTCCAGTGTCTGCCAGCTCCTGTGGCCCTGGGCTCCTGAGTCCTCAGGCCCCTGTGTTTCAGAGCTCCTGTGTTCCGGTGTTCCTGAGCTTCTGTGATTCTGGACTCCTTTTATCCCGAGCTTCTTTGTCCTGAGTTCCTGGGCTTCAGTGTTTCTGGGATCCCACCCCTGCATCCCTAGCCTCCTGTGTTCTGGTACTCATCTGTTCCTGTGTTCCAACTCTCCTGTGTTCCTGTCCTCCTGTGCTACCTAGTTCCTGTGTTACTGTGTTCCAGTCTTCCCAGGTTCCTGATCTCCCGTGTTCCTGAGCTCCTGTCTCGCCGAGATCCTCTCTTCTCAAGCTCCTGAGCTCCGTGTTTCTTTACTCCTATCTTCTTTAGCTCCTGTGTTCCTGTCTTCCTGTCCCTGAACTCCTGGGTTCCAGTGTTGTTTGGCTCCCGAGCTCCCGAAGCTGCTGAGATCCTATTTCCTGGGCTCCTGAGCTCCTGTATTCCCGTCCTCCTGAGTTTGAGCTCCTGTGTTGGGGCACTGCTGTGCTCCAGAGCTCCTATGTTATCGTGCTCTTGTCTTCCTGAGTTCCTGATCTCCCATGTTCCTGAGTGCCCGTGTTCCTGTGCTCCTGTGTCCCATAGAAACATAGAAACATAGAAAATAGGTGCAGGAGTAGGCCATTCGGCCCTTCGAGCCTGCACCGCCATTTATTATGATCATGGCTGATCATCTAACTCAGAACCCAGCCTTCCCTCCATACCCCCTGACCCCTGTAGCCACAAGGGCCATATCTAACTTCCTTTTAAACATAGCTAATGAACTGGCCTCAACAGTTTGCTGTGGCAGAGAATTCCACAGATTCACCACTCTCTGTGTGAAGAAGTTTTTCCTAATCTCGGTCCTAAAAGGCTTCCCCTCTATCCTCAAACTGTGACCCCTCGTTCTGGACCTCCCCAACATCGGGAACAATCTTCCCGCATCCAGCCTGTCCAATCCCCTTAGGATCTTATACGTTTCAATCAGATCCCCCCTCAATCTTCTAAATTCCAACGAGTACAAGCCCAGTTCATCCAGTCTTTCTTCATATGAAAGACCTGCCATCCCAGGAATCAATCTGGTGAACCTTCTTTGTACTCCCTCTATGGCAAAGATGTCTTTCCTCAGATTAGGGGACCAAAACTGCACACAATACTCCAGGTGTGGTCTCACCAAGGCCTTGTACAACTGCAGTAGTACCTCCCTGCTCCTGTACTCGAATCCTCTCGCTATAAATGCCAGCATACCGTTCGCCTTTTTCACCGCCTGCTGTACCTGCATGCCCACTTTCAATGACTGGTGTATAATGACACCCAGGTCTTGTTGCACCTCCCCTTTTCCTAATCGGCCACCATTCAGATAATAATCTGTTTTCCTATTTTTGCCACCAAAGTGGATAACTTCACATTTATCCACATTAAATTGCATCTGCCATGTGTTTGCCCACTCACCCAACCTATCCAAGTCACCCTGCATCCTCTTAGCATCCTCCTCACTGCTAACACTGCCACCCAGCTTCGTGTCATCCGCAAACTTGGAGATGCTGCATTTAATTCCCTCATACATGTCCCATGTCCCTCTTCTCCCATCTTCCGGAGATCCAGGGCTCCTGACTTCCTAGAATCCAGTATTCCTGGGCTTATGAGCTCCTGTGATGCTTTATTATGTTCTCCGACAGCTGTTCTCCCTCCTGTGCTTCCGTGCTGCTGTCATCCCAAGTGCCTGATCCCTGTGTTCCTGAACTGCTGCATTCTAGATCTCCCGTGTCCCTATGTGCCTATGTTCCTGTGTCCCTGTATTCCTGGGCTCCTGTGCCCCTGAGCTCCTGTGCCCATGAGCACTTGGGCTACTGAGTCTCTGAGCTCTCGTGTTCTTGTACTCCTCTGCTCCTGTGCCATTTGCTCTTGAGTTCCTGTGCTGCTGTTCCAGAGCTTCTGTGCCCCAAGACAGCCGACCTCCTTGTTCATCATGCCTTCCACCTTCATGGTATTCCCTCTGACATTATTTCTGACCAGGGTGCCCAATTCATCTCTCAGGTCTGGAAATCCTTTTGTCAAGCCCTTGGAGCCTCAGTAAACCTGTCTTCCAGCTTCCATCCGCAGACTAATGGTCAAACAGAATGAGGAAACCAGGATTTGGAAGCAGCACCGTGCTGCATAACCGCCAACAACCCCTCATCCTGGAGCACCCATCTTGTTTGGGTTGAGTACGCCTACAACTCCCTGGTCAGCACCACCACCGGAATGTCTCCCTTCGAATGCTCCCTCGGTAACCAACTCCCTCTGTTTCCCACACATGAAGATGACATTGCTGTGCCTTCTGTTCAGTCCCATCTCCGCCGGTGCTGCAAGATCTGGAAGGATGCACGTGTGGCCCTGCTCCGCTCAGCCAACCGCAACCAGAGGATTGCCAATTGCCATCGAATTCCTGCACCAAATTATCAGCTTGGGCAGAAGGTTCGGCTCTCGTCAAAAGACATCCCCCTCAAGAATGAATCCAAGAAACTTGCCCCTCACTACCTGGGACCACTCGAGATTGAGAGTGTCATCAACCCCTCAGTGGTCAGACTCAAACTGCCCGGATCCATTCACATTCATCCCGTGTTCCACATCTCTCAATTGAAACCTGTATTTGTCAGCCCTTTGTGCCCTCCTGCCAAATCCCCTCCACTCTCCAGTACCTGGTCAATTGGGAGAGATATGGCCCGGAGGAACACTCCTGGATTCCCTGCTCCTTCAGCCTGGACCCTTCCCTCCTCCGTGATTTCCATCGAGATAATACGGACAGGCCTGGTGGTTCGCCTGGAGACTCCCGTTGGGGGGGGGGGGTTGTGGGTATTGTTACGGTCCCGATCGTTAATTCCCTATCTTTCTCCTAATTTCCTTTGATTATTTCCTTTGATTATGCCACGGTTCCGACTGTTAATTTCCCATTTGCTTCTAATTCTCTTTGATGACGGAACACCCGGTTTCCATCAAGGCCTGCAGCATAAGAACCCCAGCATTACAACCACTCATCGCCAGATCGTTGGTTTTGCCTGTGTGGTAATTAATGTTTCCCGGCCGCTTAGGACCGTGTGTTCTAAGTTTTGCTCCAGTTTCAAGATTTACCTGTGAAACTCCGTCTCTCCATGTCAAGGCTCTGTGTCAAGATCCCTCCTGTTTGCTGTCCAACGTTCACGTCCGCGTAAGTATCCTAACTCACCTCCGTGCCTGTGTCCTGCACTTGGGTTCGCTTCACTCGCTCATTGCAACAGAACGATCTGGCCACAATGGACACAGTGGACACGAATACCCTGCAACAAGCCCTCCCCAGCCAGAGCTCCCTACTGGATCTGCACAATCAACTTCTCCAGGATGTCTTCGAGAACCTCCATTCTCTATCTGCTAATGTAACGAAGATCGGTGACCAGGTGGACTGTGTATCCACTCATTTTACCCCATCCACTCCTGGAACTCTGTCTAACCAGCCCAGACAGCCTGTAGAGGCAACCCCCTCTGTGTCGGTAACACCCCTGCCAAGAGAGCCGCACGTATCTGAACCAGAACACTACGCTGGAGATTTGGGGAAATGCCGGGCCTTCCTTCTGCAATGCTCCTTGATGTTCAAACAGCAGTCATCCACGTACTCCACGGATAAGTCAAAGATAGCTTATATCACGGGGTTGTTGCGGGGAAGTGCCTTAGTGCGGGCTATAGCTGTTTGGGATAATCAACCGGATATCTGCTCTTCTTTCCCCACCTTTATCGCGGAAATGAGAAAGACCGTTGACCACCCAATCCATGGTAAAGATGCCGCTAAGCAACTACTCACTCTCCATCAGGGCTCACGCAGTGTTGCCGAATATTCTGTGGAGTTCCAGACATTAGCAGCCGACTCGGGGTGGAACGATGAGGCACTCCGAGGGGTATTTCAGAATGGTCTCAGTGACGTGGTGAAAGACGAGTTGGCGACAAAAGATGACACCGACAGCCTGGATTGCTAGATCTCCCTAGCCACCAGGTTGGACAATCGTCTTCGAGAACGCCATAGGGAAAGAACTGGTCGACCACCACCTTTGGCCATGGCACTCTTTACTGTCTCCCACCTGCACAAGTCTCTCTTCTCCTCCTGCTCCTAGAATAGCTCCCAGCCCGGCCGTTTTCACCGCCCTAGGACAGGAACCCATGCAGCTAGGACAGAACCGTCTTTCTCCCACAGAGCGACTCCGGAGTTTGGAAGCGGGGAAGTGTCTCTATTGCGGCCAGTCCGGCCACTTCTGTGCTACCTGTCCCCTTTGGCCAAAAGGGAAGGCTCACCAGTAGAAAGGAGGACCCTGGTGAGCCAGACAACATTCCCTTCCGTCCCCCGAACCCGGATGCAAATCCAAGCTACTTTACGTTACAACCAACAGTCCCTGCCTCTGTCAGCTCTAGTGGCTCCGGCGCTGAGGGAAACCTTTTGGATGAAAACATAGCTTCCCGGACCGGAATTCCTCTGGAAGCCCGGGCACTGGACAGTAGACTCCTGGCCCGAGTCACACACTGCAAACTACCCCTGTCTCTTATTCTCTCCCAGAACCATTGGGAGCAGGTACGATTTAACCTAATTTGCTCTTCTCAAGCTCCTATGGTTCTTGGGTACCCCTGGTTAAGCCGCCATAATCCCCATATTGACTGGTCCACCAGGAAGATAGTCAGCTGGAGTCCGTTCTGGCACTCCACTTTCCCCTGTGAAAGTCACCGTGACCTCGTCTGCCGCTGAAACCGCTGACTTATCCAAGGTTCCAGCAGAGTATCATGATCTGGGAGAAGCTTTTAGCAAACAATGGGCTCTTTCCCTGCCTCCACACCGCCCTTACGATTGCGCAATTGACCTTCTGCCTGGAGTCCCTCTACCTATCAGTCAGCTGTATAACTTGTCCCGGCCTGAAAGGGAGGAAATTACCTAAATGACTCTCTCACAGCGGGCATTATCCGACATTCATCTTCCCCCGTAGATGCAGATTTCTTCTTTGTGGGGAAGAAACACGGCTCACTGCACCCCTGCATTGACTACCGGGCCTGAATAGCATAACCATAAAGAATAAGTATCAACTGCCCCTTATCAACTCTGCTTTCGAAACCCTTCACGGAGCCACCATCTTCTCTAAGTTGGACCTACGAAGTGCCTACCACCTGATCAGGATAAGGGAGGGAGATGAGTGGAAAACAGTTTTTAACACCCCTCTTGGTCACTTCGAATACCTGGTCATGCCATTCGGTCTCACCAATGCCACCATGTCCGTCAGGTTCTACAGAGGTTTTGGGAGAACACACTATTCGTGAAGGATGAAAAGTGCAAGTTTCATGTCCCTTCTGTCAGTTTCTTAGGGTACATCATCGAGAGTGGGCAAGTGAGGGCAGATCCCGAAAAGATCCGGGCGGTGACGGAATGGCCAAAACCCATAACACTCAAGCAACTCAAGCAATTTCAGAGTTTTGCAAACTTTTATTGTCACTTCATCAAGGATTACAGCCGGGTGGCAGCGCCCCTTACTTGACTCACATCTCCTACGACCCCTTTTCACTGGGACCCCGAAGCGGACTCAGCCTTCTCGGAGCTGAGAAGCGTTTCACCTCCGCTCCCATCCTGGTCCAACCAGACCTCTCTCGTCAGTTTATTGTGGAAGTTGATGCCTCCAACTCTGGGGTGGGAGCGGTCCTCTCCCAACGCTCCAACCCAGACCAAAAGCCCTATCCCTGTGCCTTCTTTTCTCGCCGGCTATCCCCGCCGAACGGAACTACGACGTAGGGAACTGGGAGTTACTGGCCATCAAACTCGCTTTGGAGAAGTGGAGGCACTGGCTGGAGGAAGCGGAACATCCATTTATCGTCTGGACAGATCACAAGAATCTCGCATACATCCAAACCACAAAACGCCTGAGTTCCCGCCAAGCCCACTGGGCATTATTTTTTGGCTGTTTCAGATTCACACTCACCTGTCGTCGGGGGTCCAAGAACGGGAAGCCCGATGCTCTCTCCCGTCAATACGTCTCCAAGGTGGGCCTTCCCAACCCTGAGACCATCCTTCTGCCATCCCGGAATCGATCGAACTCTGTCCCTTTTGAAGAGACATTTCTGGTGGCCCTCCATGGATGCTGACACCCATTCCTTCGTCTCTGCCTGTTCTGTTTGTGCCTGCGGAAAAGCCTCCCACCGACCACCTGCTGGGTTGCTTTGTCCCCTAACTGTCCCTAGCTGCCCTTGGTCGCACATTGCGCTGGATTTTGTTACTGGGCAACCCACTTCACATCGGAACACTGCCGTACTCATCGTGGTGGGCTGCTTCTCCAAAGCTCTGCATTTCGTAACCGTTCCCAAACTCCTTACAGCCTGTGAAACAGCCAACATCCTTGTTCATCACGCCTTCCACCTTCATGGTATTCCCTCTGACATTATTTCTGACCAGGGTGCCCAATTCATCTCTCAGGTCTGGAAATCCTTTTGTCAAGCCCTTGGAGCCTCAGTAAACCTGTCTTCCGGCTTCCATCCACAGACTAATGGTCAAACAGAATGAGCAAACCAGGATTTGGAAGCAGCAATGCGCTGCATAACCGCCAACAACTCGTCATCCTGGAGCACCCATCTTGTTTGGGTTGAGTACGCCCACAACTCCCTGGTCAGCACCACCACCGGAATGTCTCCCTTTGAATGCTCCCTCGGTTACTAACCCCCTCTGTTTCCCACACATGAAGATGACATTGTTCTGTTCAAGCCCATCTCCACCGGTGCCACAAGATCTGGAAGGATGCACATGTGGCCCTGCTCCACTCAGCCGACCGCAACCGGAGGATTGCCAATTGCCATTGAATTCCTGCACCAAATTATCGGTCTGGGCAGAAGGTTTGGCTCTTGTCAAAAGACATCCCCCTCAAGAATGAATCCAAGAAACTCGCCCCTCGCTACCTGGGGCCACTCGAGATTGAATGTGTCATCAGCCCCTCGGTGGTCAGACTGAAACTGCCCGGATCCATGCACATTCATCCCACGTTCCACATCTCTCAATTGAAACCTGTATTTGTCAGCCCTTTGTGCCCTCCTGCCAAATCCCCTCCACCCGCCCGGATCGTTGACGACCACCCAGTGTATACCGTCCAGCGAACACTGGATGTGCACCGCCGAGGCAGGGGCCTCCAGTACCTGGTCGATTGGGAGGGATACAGCCCGGAGGAACGCTCCTGGATTCCCCGTTCCTTCATTTCTTCCCTCCTCCATGACTTCCATCGAGACAATACGGACAGGCCTGGTGGTTCGCCTGGAGACACCCGTTGGGGTGGGGGGGGGTTGTGGGTATTGTTATGGTCCCGATCGTTAATTCCCTATCTTTCTCCTAATTTCCTTTGATTGTGCCACAGTTCCAACCGTTAATTTCCCATTTGCTTCTAATTCTCTTTGATGACGGAACACCTGGTTTCCATCAAGACCTGCAGCATAAGAACCCCAGCATTACAACCACTAGTCACCAGATTGTTGGTTTTGCCTGTGTGGTAATTAACGTTTCCCGGCCGCTTAGGACCGTGTGTTCTAAGTTTTGCTCCGGTTTCAAGATTTACCTATGAAACTCCATCTCTCTGTGTCAAGGCTCCGCGTCAAGATCCCTCCTGTTTGCTGTTCAACGTTCACGTCTGCCTAAGCTTCCTAACTCATCTCCGTGCCTGTGTCCTGCACTTGGTTTTGCTTCATTTGCTCATTGCAACTGCTCCTGGGTTACCGTAATCCGGTCTTCCCGTGTTCCTGAGCTTCTGAGTTTCGGCACTCTCCTCTGCAGTACTCAAGAGTGCCTGTGTTTCAGTACTCAGTTGCTCCCAAGCTGCTGTCTTCCCAAGTTCCTGATCTCCTGGATTCTTGAGCGCCCATGTTCCTGGTGTCCGGTGTTCCTGAGCATCTGTGTTCTTCCACTCTCATATTCCTCATCTCCAAGTCTCCTGTGTTCATAGACTCCTGAACTTCTGAGCTCATGGACTCCACATTTTCTGGGCTTATGAGTTTCTGTGATGCTGTATTACAGTGTTCCCAATCTCCTGTTTCCCGGGCTCCTGACTCCCCATGTTTCAGTGTTCCCCGGCTGCTATGTTCCCCGGTTTTGGTGTTCCTGCCCTCCTGTATTTCTGTATTCCTGTGCTTCTGAGCTCCTGTGTTACAGTGATCCTGTCTTCCCGTGATGCTGAGCTCCCCTGTTCCTGAGCTTCCAAGTTCCTGAGCTCCACTCTTCCTGTACTCCCGTGGTCCTGCGTTTCAGTACTCCAGTGCTCCTGAGTTCCTGTGTTTCCGTGTTCTTGTCTTCCTGAGGCCCTGGGCTCCACTGTCCCTGGACTGATGAGCTCCTGTGTCCCTGAGCTCCAGAGATGCTGTACTCTTGTGATCCCCAGCTCCTGTGTGCTCCTGAACTTCTCTGCTCCTGGGTTCCTGTGCTCCCGTTCTCCTCTGTTCCTGAGCTCCTGTGTTCCTGTGTTCTTGTTCCCGTGTTCCCGTCCTCCTGTGTTACCGTGTTCCTGAGCTCCTGTGTTGCTCAGCATCATGACTCCTGAGCTCCTGGACTCCAGGTTTTCTGGGATTATGAGCTTCTGTGATGCTGTACTCCTGTGTCCCAAACTCCTGTGTTCCCCAACTCCTGTGTTCCCCTGCTCCAATGTTTCCCAGCTTCTGTGTTCCTGCCCTCCTGTATTTCTGTTCTCCCGTGCTTCTGAATTTCTGTGCTCGTGAGCTCCTGTGTTCTCCTGAACTCCTCTGTTCCTGGGTTCCTGTGTTCCTAAACTCCTGCATTCCCACCCTCCTGCATTCCCGTGCTCATGTCTTCCCCAATTCATGTGCTCCTGAGTCTCTAGGCTCCTGGGTTCCTGTGCTCCCAGGTTTCTGACCTCCCGAGCTCCTGTGCTGCAGAGCTGCTGGGCTCCCAGGCTCCTATGCTCATGGGCCCCTGGGTTTTCCTGGGCTCGTGAGCTCCTGTGATATTCTACTCACGTTTTCCTGGGCTCCTGTGTTGCCGGGCTCATCCCTTCCCGAGCTCCTGGCCTCTCATGTTCCTGAGCTCACATGTTCCTTAACTCACGTGTTCTTCACCTCTCGAGCTCCTGTGCTCTTGAGCAACTGGGTTCCTGGGCCCCTCGATGCTGGGCTCCTGCGCTCCCAAGCTCCTGGGCTCCCGTATCTCTGATCTCCTGTTTCTCTAATCTCTCGCTTTGCTGAGCTCCCGTTTTCCTGAGTTCCTGTATTCCAATGTCCCTAGGCTCATGAGCTTCAGTGATGCTGTACTCTTATGCCCCCCAATTTCTGTGTTCCTGTGCTCCTGGGCTCCTTTACTCCTGTGATTCTGGGTCTATATTTGCTGGGCTCCACAGTTCCTGTGTTCCAGTGTTCCTGCGCTCTTGAGCACCTATGTTCCTGAGCGCCCCTGATGCTGTACTTCTGTCATGCCGGGCTCCAGTGTTGCGCAGCTCCTGTGTTCCTCAGCTGCTGTGTTCCTGAACTCCTGGGCGTCTGTACTTATGTGTTCCCAAGCTACTGTGCTCCCGAGATCTTGATCTTCCGTGTTCCTGTACTCCCGTGTTCATGAAACTCGTGTTCCTAGGCTACCATGTACTCCTCTGTTTCTGAGCCTCTGTGTTCCTAAGCAGCTGTGCTCCCATATTCCTAGGCTCCTGTGCTCCCGGACTCTTGGGCTCCTGGGCATCGGGCCCCTTGACTCCTGCGTCCCTAAGCTTATGCGCCCCCGTGTTCCTGAGCTCCTGTGATGCTGTACTCTTGCGCTCCTGAACTTCTGTGTTCCTGGGCTCTTGAGCTCCCAGGCTCCCGCACTCCTGTGTTCCTGGGCTCCAGTCTTCCTGAGATCCCATCTCCCTGGGTTCCCTTGTCCCTGTGTTCTTTGGCCTCTGTTTCCCTGAGCTCCTGTGCCCCTGCATCCTTGAGCTCCCAAGTTCTTGTACTCCTCTGTTCCTAAGCTCCTGTACTCCTATGCTCCCAAGCTCTTGTGCTCCTGAGCTTCCATGCTTCCGTCCTCCTGTGTTTGTGCACTCTTCTGCTCCAGAGCTCATGTGTTACGGTGCTCCTGTCTTCCTGAGATCTTGATCTGCCATGTTCCTCAATTCCCATGTTCCTGAGCTCCTAGATTCCTGTGCCCCTGGACTCTTGGGCTACGAGACTCCTGGTCTCTTATGATGCTGTACTCCTATGTTGCCATCCTACGGTTTTCAGGGCTCCTATGTTCCCGTTCTCCTGTGCTCTTGAGCTCTTGTACTCCTGAACTTCTGTGCTCACCAGCTAATCTGTTGAGCTGCTGGGCCCCAGAACTCCTGGGCTCCCCATGCTCCTGTGCATCGGTGGGAGGAGAAGATAGCAGCACGCCACGCGCGCACAGCTCTCCGGTGAAAATGATATTGTTTCTGTTAAATAGTGGCCGTGGACAATTCTGATTTGATGGAGACAGACGTGAAAGCACAGAGGAACATCTGGAGAAATTTCTAAAACGCCCGTTCGCTGCTGTTGTTACTGCATGATCAAGAATCTTCCGGAGAAAAGGCCCCAAAATCCCTGGCTTTGCCCGCTGCTGGCGACCAAGATTGAGGTCGAATCGTTCAGATAGAGATGGTGCTCGGAACTCGGTGTTGGGAGCTGATCGGAGGCTCGAAGTTTTCGGACGACTCAGAGTTGGACTGTGGTCAGGGACGGCAGGGAGAGTTTTCTTCCTTCTCCTGTCTGCGTGAGATGTGGGACATTCGAGAGACTTTGAACTTTTTGCTGTGCCATGGTCTGTTCTTCATCAAGTTATGGTATTGTTGCACTGTTGTAACTATATGTTATAATTATGTGGTTTTGTTAGTTTTTTCACTCTTGGTCTGTCCTGTGTTTTGTGATATCACACTGGAGGAATAAATGTATCATTTCTTATTGCATGCATTACTAAATGACAATAAAAAGAGGACTGTGTGTCCTCATAATCTAATCTAATCTAATATAATCATGTGATGCTGTCCTCTTGTGCTCCAGAACATCTGTGTTCCTGGACTCCAAGTCTCCCGCGCTCCTGTGTTCCTGGGCTTCTGTGTTCTTTTAGTCCTGTGTTCTTGAGAGCCAGTGTGTTCCTCAGAAGCTGCGGTCCAGAGCTCCTGAGCTCCCGTGTTCCTGACCTCCCGAATTCCTGTGCTCCTGAAGCTGCAGGGATCCCTTTGTCTCTGCTGCAGGGTCTCCTGGTCCCCGCAGGCTGTTGCACAGCAGATTCGGCAATTATGCTTGTGAATATACATGTCAGCTAATTACCATCTTGTTATGGCGGAATTTAACTCCCTTCCTTCAGTTGTAGTGCTTGTTGAGACTTAAGCAAAGCACAGCAACGTTACGCGGCCTGCTTGCATCCGGCTTTGCCTGAGAAAGTGGTCTAGCAAGTCGACAGGATGCTGAAGACTAGTGGTATTTGTTTTACATTTGGGAGTTCTTTTCAGCCGTGGCATTGGTATCTAGTTTTCTGTTTTTAGTTAAAGGCCTCGTTTGGCCTAGCATTTATTGTTTTCCTTCCTGTTTAAAATGCTGTTCGCATTAAAGTCAGTGAACAATCGACCTGCTTCAGCGTCTCTCTTTTCAATTGGGCTATATCGGAACGTCTTGGCCACATAAAGATGGGGGTGGGGGAGCTGACCTTGGCTCTGAGATTCATTGGCCAGGTAGGGCACAAGCTGCAGGAAATTCAATCTTCTGGGTGAAGTTACCGGAGATGAGCCAGATGATCGCTTGTGCCACAAACTCAGTCTCATCTAGAGCAGGGGTCCCCAACCTTTTTTGCACTGCGGACCGGTTTAATATTGACAATATTTTTGCGGACCAGCCGACTGGGGGGGATGGTACGGTTTGCCAACGGACAAGGGTAGTAGTCAAATACGTTGTTTACCCCAAGAAAGACTACAATGACCATGAAGCCTTGCGCCGGCACCAGTGTGCATGCGTGAATATGCCGATTTTCTCTACAAATTGTTTATGCCGATTCTGATCGCGGGGGGGGGGGCGGGGGGTGTTAATCATGACCGGAATATAGGTGTTAAGTGGCTAATACACTCAATTTCATTTCTAAAAGGATTTCTCTAACGAATTTAATATTAAACACAGCGCATATTTTCCTCGCATGAATATAGTGATAAGTCAATTATCGGCGGAGAACAGGGGAGCTTGAAGTAAGTGTTGAACGAAATTCCAGTAGAAGTGGTCGAGGCAGGTTCATTATTATCATTTAAAGAAAAATTGGATAGGTATATAAACAGGAAAGGAATGGAGGGTTATGGGCTGAGTGCAGGTTGGTGGGATTAGGTGAGAGTAGTGTTCGGCACGGACTAGAAGGGCCGAGATGGCCTGTTTCCGTGCTGTAATTGTTATATGGTTATTTAAGTCACTTATAAGTCAATAGCATCATAATATTTTAAGTAACGTTTGGATATTAAACACACAGCACATATTTTCCCCGTGCAAATCATTGCAACACACCAATATCGCTGAATCAGTGGGAGCCCTGGGCTTGTTTTCCTGCAACGAGAGGGGTGATGGGAGACAGCGATACTCGAAGGGGGTTCCTTATGTCCAGTCTATTCTGCAATTTAGTTTTCGTTGCATTCATTGCAGAGATATGTTGGAAATGGAAGCAACATTTTCAGTGTTTTCATGGCTATCTCAGGATATTTAGCCTTGATTCTGATCCAGAATTCCGGCAGAGATGTTATGTCAAACATACTTTTCAGCCCGCTGTCAGTTGCAAGCTCGAGGAGTTGATCTCCTTCCTGCGCTGACATGGATGACATACGGGTGATGACCTTGCATGCGTTCAAATTCAACAGTGCGTGACAGGGAATGAGGAAAGGTGTAGCTGACTCATATCGCCAAATCATATCGTTTCCTCGCGGCCCGGTAGCACATGCTTTGCGGCCCAGTACCAGTCCACGGCCCAGTGATTGGGGACCGCCGTGACAGACTTCCACTCAGCCTGTTGAAAGCCTTAGGGAAAAAGATATCCCGCAGCCCAGTCATTCCGACATTTCATTGCAGAATTGGGGATGGTTTTGATCTTCCAGTACCGGGTCAGGAGGCTGCTCACCGATCTGGACCTGCGCCAAGGTCGAGAGGACAAATTCTGCAGTCAACTTCTGTACACTTGCAGTATAGATGGGATGGAATGAAAGATCTCTCATCACTGCCTTCCAGCGTGGACTGAACTCAGGGGTCCTGAACGAGATCGCTGTCTGTGACGAACAGGATTGTCTGGATGATCTGATTAAGCTGACTGGTCGAGTTAACGACCAGGTAACTGAGTGGCGCAGGGAATGAATGTCTCAAGCTTCCTTCATGCCGTCTAATCGCCATCTTTCCTCGCTCTCTCCCTCATCATCCATCACCAGATCCACGGAGGAGCCTTTGCAAGTGGGGTGCATGCACCTATCTCAGGAGGAACGAGAGTGGCGGAGGAGAACAGGTTCCTGCCTCTATTCTGGTGATCCAGGACATTTCCGGATTTCCGGGTGGCATGTCCCAACAGACCTATGAAAGAGGAGACCCGTCTGCAGGGAGGGGAGACCTGACAGTCAGTTCTCTCTGCAATATGCTTCCCCTAAATATTATGCTCACAGCTTCGTTGTCGTGGCGGTCTCGGACCCATGAACATAATGCACTTATCGACTCTGATACAGCTGGGAATCTCACGGACATCTCTCTAGCTCATGGATGGATGGTTCCGACTCAGTAATTGAAAGAAAAGATCAACATCGAGGCCCAGGACGGTCGGCCTCTGGGCACTGGCCAGGTCCACCTTTCCACCGAACCCTTCAAACTTGTGCTCGAAGGCAGCCATAGTGAAGAACTTTCCATCTATCTGGTTGATTTTCCTCAACCGTCACTGCTGCTTGGTCTCCCTTGGTTATCCCGACACAACCCATGGATCGATTGGTCTCTTGAAGCACTCCAAGAGTGGGGACCGACATGCCTGTCTACCTGTCTGGGTCCAGCTCAAGCTCTGTTTAGTGAATGTCCTCCTGTGTCAGCTAAGGATGTGAACCTGTCTGGGATTCCGGCTGAAAATGCTGACCTCCTCGAGTGCTTCAGTAAAAGCAAGTCCACCACCCTGCCCCCACACTGGCCATACGACTGCGTCACAGATCTCCTAAGTGGCACAAGTCCATAAGACCATAAGACAAAGGAGAAGAAGTCGGCCATTCGGCCCATCGAGTCTGCTCTGCCATTTTATCATGAGCTGATCCATTCTCCCATTTAGTCCCACTCCCCTGCCCTGGCTACTCAGATACCTATCAATCTCTGCCTTAAATACACCCAATGACTTGGCCTCCACTGCTGCCCCTGGCAACAACTTCCATAGATTCACCACCCTCTGACTAAAAAAATTTCTTCGCATTTCTGTTCTGAATGGACGCCCTTCAATCCTTAAGTCATGCCCTCTCGTACTAGACACCCCCATCATGGGAAACAACTTTGCCACATCCACTCTGTCCATGCCTTTCAACATTCGAAATGTTTCTATGAGGTCTCCCCTCATTCTTCTAAACTCCAAGGAATACAGTCCAAGAGCAGACAAACGTTCCTCATATGTTAACCCTCTCATTCCCGGAATCATTCTAGTGAATCTTCTCTGTACCTTCTCCAAAGTCAGCACATCCTTTCTTAAATAAGGAGACAAAAACTGCCTACAGTACTCCAAGTGAGGTCTCACCAGCACCTTATACAGCCTCAACATCACATCCCTGCTCCTATACTCTATTCCTCTAGAAATGAATGCCAACATTGCATTCGCCTTCTTCACTACCGACTCAACCTGGAGGTTAACCTTAAGGGTATTCTGTACGAGGACTCCCAAGTCCCGTTGCATCTCAGAACTTTGAATTCTCTCCCCATTTAAATAATAGTCTGCCCATTTATTTCTTCTGCCAAAGTGCATAACCATACACTTTCCAACATTGTATTTCATTTGACACTTCTTTGCCATTCTTCCAATCTATCCAAGTCTCTCTGCAGACTCTCCGTTTCCTCAGCACTACCAGTCCCTCCACCTATCTTCATATCATCAGCAAACTTAGCCACAAAGCCACCTATTCCATAATCCAAATCATTGATGTACAATGTAAAAAGAAGCAGCCCCAACATGGACCCCTGTGGTACACAACTGGTAAATGGCAGCCAACCAGAATAGGATCCCTTTATTCCCACTCTCTGTTTCCTGCCAATCAGCCAACGCTCTATCCACGTATGTAACTTTCCCGTAATTCCATGGGCTCTTATCTTGTTAGGTAGCCTCATGTGTGGCACCTTGTCAAATGCCTTCTGAAAATCCAAATATACAACATCCACTGCATCTCCCTTGTCTAGCCTGCTGGTAATTTCCTCAAAAAATTGTAATAGGTTTGTCAGGCAAGATTTTCCTTTAAGGAATCCATGCTGAGTTCTGCCTATCTTGTCATATGCCTCCAGGTACTCTGTAACCTCATCCTTAACAATCGACTCCAACAACTTCCCAACTACCGATGTCAAGCTAACAGGTCTATAATTTCCTTTTTGCTTCCTTGCCCCCTTCTTAAAGAGCAGAGTGACATTTGCAATCTTCCAGTGCTCCGGAACTATGCCAGAACCTATCGACTTTTGAAAGATCATCGCTAATGCCTCCGCAATCTCCACAGCTACTTCCTTCAGAACACGTGGGTGCATTCCATCTGGTCCGGGAGATTTATCTACCTTTACACTATTCAGCTTCCTGAGTACTTTCTCTGTCGTAATTGTGACTGCACACACTTCTCTTCCCTGCCACCCTTAAGTGTCCAGTATACTGCTGATGTCTTCCTCAGTGAAGACTGATGCAAAATACTCGTTCAGTTCCTCTGCTATCTCCTTATCTCCCATTATAATCTCTCCAGCATCATTTTCTATCGGTCCTATATCTACTCTCACCTGCCTTTTACTCTTTATATACTTGAAAAAGCTTTTAGTATCCTCTTTGATATTATTTGCTAGCTTCCTTTCATAGTTAATCTTTTCCCTCTTAATGACCTTCTTAGTTTCCTTTTGTAAGGTTTTAAAAACTTCCCAATCCTCTGTCTTGCCACTAATTTTTGTTTCCTTGTATGCCCTCTCCTTAGCTTTAACTTTGGCTTTGACTTTTCTTGTCAACCACGGTTGCATCCCTTTTCCACTTGAAAATTTCTTCTTTTTTGGAATATACCTGTCTTGCACCTTCCTCATTTCTCGCATAAACTCCAGCCACTGCTGCTCTGCCGTCTTTCCCGCCAGTGTCTCTTTCCAGTCAACTTTGGCCAGTTCCTCTCTCATGCCACTGTAGTTTCCTTTACTCCACTGAAATACCGACACTTCAGATTTTGGCTTCTCTTTTTCAAATTTCACAGTGAACTCAATCATGTTATGATCACTGCCTCTTAAGGGTTCCTTCACCTCAATCTCTCCAATCACCTCCAGTTCATTACACAATACCCAATCCAGTACAGCCGATCCCCTAGTGGGCTCAACAACAAGCTGTTCTAAAAAGCCATCTCGCAGACATTCTACAAATTCTCTCTCTTGAGATCCAGTGCTGACCTGCTTTTCCCAATCTACTCGCATGTTAAAATCCCCCATGATTATCATAACACTGCCCTTCTGACAAACCTTTTCTATTTCCTGTTGTAATTTGTAGTCCACATCCCTGCAGCTGTTTGGAGGCCTATCAGGGTCCTTTTACCCCTACGATTTCTTAGCTCAACCCATAAAGATTCTGCACCTTCCGATCCTATATCACCTCTTTCTAATGATTTAATATCATTTCTTACCAATAACGCCACGCCTCCCCCTCTGCCTACCTTCCTATTCTTCTGATACACCGTGTATCCTTGGACGTTCAGCTCCTAGAGACATGCATCCTTTAGCCAGGTCTCAGTGATGGCCACAATATCATACCTGCCAATCTGTAGCTGTACGACAAGATCATCTGCCTTATTCCTTAGGCTGCGTGCATTTAGTATAACACCTTAAGACCAGTATTTGGTACTTTTCGCTTTGATTTCACTGCAACTTTATTGCACTGCAACTCATCCCAATGGCTACAAATTTGCCCCATCACCTGCCTGTCTTTCCTGACATCTTTACTGCTCACTATCTTAGGTTTATTTCTGCTTTCCCCTTCCTCCGCTCTGTCATTCCGGTTCCCACACCCCTGTCAAATTAGTTTAAACCCTCCCTAATAGCTCTATTAAAGTTTCCCGCCAGGATATTGGTCCCCTTTGGGTTCAGGTGTAACCTGTCCTTTTTGAATAGGTCATACTTCGCCCAGAAGAGATCCCAATTATCCAAGAATCTGAAGCCCTGCCCCCTACACCAGTCTCTCAGCCACGCATTCATCTGCCTGATCCTACAATTCTTGCCCTCGCTAGCACATGGCACAGGTAGCAATCCCGAGATTACTACCCTGGAGGTCCTGCTTCTCAGCTTCCTTCCTAACTCCTGGAAATCTCTCTTCAGTACCTCCTCCTTTGTCCTATCTATGTCACTGGTACCAACATGTACCAAGACAACTGGCTGCTCACCCTCCCCCTTCAGAATATTCAGGACCCGATCCAAGACATCCCGTACCCTGGCACCTGGGAGGCAACACACCATGCGGGTATCTCTATCAGGCTCACAGAATCTCCTGTCCATTCCCCTGACTATGGAATCCCCTATGACTACCGCATTCCTCTTCTCCCTCCTTCTCTCCTGCACAACAGCGCCGGGCCCAGTGCAGAGACCCAGGCACTGTGGACATCCCCTGTCAGGTCATCCCCCTCAACAGCATCCAGAACAAGATATCTGTTGCTGAGGGGGACAGCCACAGGTGTGCTCTCCACTGTCCGGGCATTTCCCTTCCCTCTCTTTACAGTGATCCAGTTTTCTGACCCCTGTAGCCTAGGGATGACTACCTCCCTGTAGCTCCTGTCTATCACCTCTTCACTTTCCCTGATAAGCAGTAGGTCATCAAGTTGCAGCTCCAGATCCCTAACATGGTCTCTGAGGAGCTGCATCTCGGTGCACCTGGCGCAAGATGTGGCCATCAGGGAGGCTGGAGGTCTCCCAGGATTCCCACATCTGACACCCTGAACAAAGCACTAACCTTGCAGGCATGCTATCTAATTCTACAGGAATGAAACAGGAAAAATAAGTCTACTCACCCACTTACCTCACAAAACAGATGAACTTTTTAAACCGTTAGCTCGTACCATTAGCTGTGAGAGCCCTGTTGTTCCTGTCTGTCCAGGCCTTTTTGTGAAAGGGAAGCGGGAGGGAGAAAAAAAGAGTTGGTGTTTCGCTCTCGCCTCTTCCCGTTTACCGCCGAAGCCGTTGAAGCCAAAGCCCTACACTCTGCTACCACTCACTCCGCTGCCCGCTCTGACCGCTGCCCGCTGTATTGGGTGTTCTCCTTTTTAAACTCTCCGTGCTGTCCTGTCGACATCACGCACCTGCGCAGTCTCGTCCTTCTTGCACTTGAATAAGTTTTTAAAAAAACTGCCTTCCTTCAGAATTCAGCTCCCATGACGCTCTATAGTCCCGATCCAAAAGTCCTCCCCGGGGTGGCTCTTTTCCCTCTTTTGTCCTGAAACAGTGGCCATGGAAGAATACACTGGAGGCATTGGCCATGGGGTTTATCCGTCTATCCACCTCGCCGACAGGAGCAGGCGTCTATTTTTGCTTGTGAACAGGAAAGATGGCAAGCTCCATCCCTGCATCGAATATCGACCCCTTAACAATATCACTTGAGATCCGTTACCCTCTTCCCCTGCTGGTGTCTGCATTTGAACATCTCCAGGGAGCAACCATATTTTCCAAAATGAATCTACACAATGCTCACAGTCTCTTTCATGTGAAAAAGGGGGATGAGTGGAAGACCGCTTTCAACATCTCAAATGGCCACTGAGTACATAGTGATGCCCTTTGGTCTCGCCAAGACTCCCGCTGTTTTCCAGGTGTAACTCTCTCTTCCGCCAGCTGCTTAATATAGAGGGTGATAGCCCCCAGCCCGGCCAAACTTAAGAAATCTCATTTGGGTGGATGCTGCGCGATGTGTCCCCTTTTACAAATCAGTATCCCGAAATAACAAACAGTACACAATATGCGATTAAACGATTAAGTTTTATAATTCTTACTTTGACTATGTGGTTAGTGAAGAAACGAAAAAAAAAGAAAAAAAGGGCCCAATCTTATTAAACAGTCTGTTGCGTAGTGTTGGAGTTCACTGATAAGCCAATCGTCCACCATTGACCTCCTCCGATAGTCGCTGCCCTTCGGACCCTCGCACCAAGTCCACCCCATCCGGCAGTCTACCAACCCTCTCCATTCGCGTCTTCACTCATCTCTCCCGGGCAAAAGACCGCGAAAATCTCTCTTCCAGCTCACAAGAAAGAACAACAGCATTCCAAACCCCGTTATCTCTAGTCATAACCCAAACATTGCTGCTACAGAGGAAGCATTATATTATCAGTGAAACCTTACAGCAAGTTACACAGCAGTGAATCCCTACAACATGTTACACAGGTCTTAGTTGACGATGTGCTCAGAGACGTGTTGAACCATTTTGTTTTTGTGTATTTATCTATTCTCTCTCTCACCGGGAACACGTCCAGCATGTCCGCATGTCTGCAGGGTTCTCAGAGGGCTCCTTGAAAATAACCTGTACCCCGAGACCGAGAAATGCGAGTTCCAACCAGGCCAAGTGTCGTCTCGTTTGGCTGTCAAGGAGGCCCTGGAGGCTAGGTGACACTGGCTGGAGGTGGCAGTGCATCCTCTCTTGGTTTAGACGGATCACAAGAACCTCTCCTACATTCAGGCCGCAGAGACTGAATTCCCGTCAAGTCCGGTTCTTCGCCTGGTTCAATTTCATCCTTGCCTATTGTCCCGACAGCAAGAGTACCAAGGACAACATTCTCTCCCAGCAGTTCCACGGATCTGAGGGCAATGCCAATCCAGAGACCATTCTTCCTCGTTCGTGCATTGCTGCTCCTGTAACTTGGGGAACAGAGGTGGGTGTAAGGGCCGCCCAACAGTCGGACCCAGGACCTCCCAACCAGCTGTTAGACCCTGCAAAGGTGTGCTCCACAGGGTTGGAATGGGGTCACTTCTCCCATCTGGCTGGCCATCCGGGATTTCAATGGACCCAGGGGTTTATTAAGAGACAATTTTGGTGGCTGTCGATGTCCCAGGGTGTCCATGACTTCGTATCTGCCTGTCCCACCTGCGTTCAGAAAAAGACGTCACGCCACCGTCTGCTATGTCCACTGCCTATGCCCCACTGCCCCTGGTCTCACCTCTCAGTGGATTTTATCACTGGTCTGCCCCCATCTACTGGAAACACTACCATTTTATTCCTAGTGGGTGGATTCTCCAACACTGTCCACTTCTTTACCCTTCATAAACTCCTGTCGGCTCGTGAGACTGCCACGCTCATGGTTCAACACGTGTTCAGGCTCCACAGCTTCCCCCGAGATATAGTCTGTTCATGACTACAATTTACTTCCCACTTTAGGTAGGCTTTCTGCTCTCTTGTAGAAGCTATAGCCAGTCTCTCGTCTGTTTTCTACACCCTGAGCTCCCGTATTCTTGTACTCCTCTGTTCCCGTGTTCCCAAGTTCCTAAGTGCCGCGTTTCTGTACACCTGTTTTCCTGAGCGCCTGTGTGCCCGAAGTCCTGTCTTCCTGGGCCCCACAGTTCCTGGACTCATGAACACCTGTGTTCCTAAGCTCCTCTAGAGTACTCCTGTCATGTTGGGCTCCTGGGCTCTGTACTTAACCATATAACCATATAACAATTACAGCACGGAAAAAGGCCATCTCGGCCCTTCTAGTCCATGCCGAACTCTTACTCTCACCTAGTCCCATCAACCTGCACTCAGCCCATAACCCTCAATTCCCTTCCTGTCCATATATCTATCCAGTTTAACTTTAAGTGACAACATCAAACCTGCCTCAACCACTTCTGCTAAAAGCTCGTTCCACACAGCTACCACTCTCTGAGTAAAGAAGTTCCCCCTCATGTTACCCCTAAACTTTTGCCCTTTAACTCTCAACTCATGTCCTCTTGTTTGAATCTCCCCTACTCTCAATGGAAAAAGCCTATCCACGTCAACTCTATCTATCCCCCTCATAATTTTAAGTACCTCTATCAAGTCCCCCTTCAACCTTCTACACTCCAAAGAATAAAGGCCCAACTTGTTCAACCTTTCTCTGTAACTTAGGTGATGAAACCCAGGTAACATTCTAGGAAATCTTCTCTGTACTCTCTCTAATTCGTTGACATCTTTCCTATAATTCAGTGATCAAATCTGTACACAATACTCCAAATTTGGCCTTAATAATGCCTTGTACAATTTCAACATTACATCCCAAATCCTATACAGTACTCAATGCTCTGATTTATAAAAGCCAGCATACCAAAAGCTTTCTTCACCACCCTGTCCACATGAGATTCCACCTTCAGGGAACTATGCACCATTATTCCTAGATCCCTCTGTTCTACAGCATTCTTCAATGACCTACCATTTATCATGTATATCCTATTTTGATTAGTCCTACCAAAATGTAGCACCTCACATTTATCAGCATTAAACTCCATCTATTATCTTTCAGCCCACTCTTCTAACTGGTCTAAATCTCTCTGCAAGCTTTGAAAACCTCCTTCATTATCCACAACTCCACCTATCTTAGTATCATTTGCATACTTACTAATCCAATTTACCACCCCTTCATCCAGATCATTAATGTATATGACAAACAACATTGGACCCACTACAGATCCCTGAGGCACACCACTAGTTACCGGCCTCCAATCTGACAAACAGTTATCCACCACTACTCTCTGGCATCTCCCATCCAGCCACTGTTGAATCCATTTTACTACTTCAATATTAATACCTAACGATTGAACCTTCCTAACTAACCTTCCATGTGGAACCTTGTCAAAGGCCATACTGAAGACCATATAGACAACATCCACTCGGGTTCTTGTGTGACCCCAAGTCCCTGTGCTCGTTACAGTATTCTTGTGTTCCTCTGCCCCCGTATGTGTTCCTCTGCTCCCGTCTTCCCGAGACCTGTAGCCCTGGGCCCCACAGTTCCTGGGCTCATGAGGACCCGTGTGCCCGATCTCCTGTGGTCCTGGGCCCCACAGTTCCTGGGCTCATGAGGACCCGTGTGCCCGATCTCCTGTGGTCCTGGGCCCCACAGTTCCTGGGCTCATGAGGACCCGTGTGCCCGATCTCCTGTGGTCCTGGGCCCCACAGTTCCTGGGCTCATGAGGACCCGTGTGCCCGATCTCCTGTGGTCCTGGGCCCCACAGTTCCTGGGCTCATGAGGACCCGTGTGCCCGATCTCCTGTGGTCCTGGGCCCCACAGTTCCTGGGCTCATGAGGACCCGTGTGCCCGATCTCCTGTGGTCCTGGGCCCCACAGTTCCTGGGCTCATGAGGACCCGTGTGCCCGATCTCCTGTGGTCCTGGGCCCCACAGTTCCTGGGCTCATGAGGACCCGTGTGCCCGATCTCCTGTGGTCCTGGGCCCCATAGTTCCTGGGCTCATGAGGACCCGTGTGCCCGATGTCCTGTGGTCCTGGGCCCCACAGTTCCTGGGCTTATGAACTTCTGTGTGCCCGATGTCCTGTGTTCTTGCGCTACTCTGATACTGTACTCCTGTCATGCAGGGCTCCTGTATTGCTGATGTCTCGTGTTCTTGTACTCCTCTATTCCTGTGCTCCCGGGCTACAGCGCTCCCGTGATGATACGCTCCCATGTTTCCGGACTCATGGGCTCCTGTGTTCCCCACTCCTGTCCTCCTGTATCCCTGATCTCCCGTGTCCCTATGTTCCTGACCACCTGTGTTTCTATATTTCTGAGCTCCTGTACGTCTGATTTCCTGTGTCCCTGGGTTCCCCTCTCTCTGCCTTTCTGGTCTCCCGTGTCCCTCAGGTCCCATCTTCCTGTGTTTCTATACTCCTGTGCTCATATGTTCCTGAACTTCTGTAACCCTGATTTTCCATGTTCCTGGGTTCCCCTGTCCCGCGTTTCTTGTCTCCGGGGCTCCTGTCTCCCCAACTTCCTGAGCTCCCGTATCCCCAGGCGCCAATGTCCCTGAGCTCCTGTGTTCTTCATCTGTTGTGCTCCTGAGCTCCTGTGCTCCAGAACTCTTGTGCTCCAGAACTGCCGGGATCCATTTTTCCTGGGCACCTGTGTCTCTGACGTCCCATGTTCCTGTCCTACTCTGTTCCCCAGCTGCTCTCTTCTTGACCTCCTGTGCCTCGGGCTCCGGTGTTCCTAGGCTCCGAACCTCCAGTGCTCCTGGGCTCCAGTGTCCTGTGTTCCTGACCTCCCACGCTGCTGGGCTCATGACCTCCTGGGCTCCCATGTCCCTCGGCCTCTGTCCCTGAACTTCTGTTCTTCAGCTGCTGTGCTCCCGTCCTCCTGTGTTACCGAGTTCCCTATCCCCCGTATCCCTGCCCTCCAGAGCTCCTGTGCTGTTCCTGTACTCCTGTGTGTCTGTACACTGTGCTTCTGAGCTCCTTTGTTACCATGCTCCTGCACTCCTGTGATGCTGTATTGCTGTGTCCCCGGGCTCCTGTGCTCCTATCCTGGTGTGTTCCTCAGCTGCTGTGTTCTTGAGCCTCTGTGTTTCTGTACTCTTGTGTTCCCGAGCTCTTGGGCTCCCAGGCTCCAGATTTCCCATGCTGCTGTGTTCCTTTACTCTTGTGTTCCTGGGCTCCAGTTTCCCAATGTTGCTGAGATTTTGTCTTCCACGGCTGCTGTATTCCAGAGGTCCTGTCTTTCCGAAGTCCTGAGCTCTGTGTTCTGTACTCATGTCTTCCTGAGTCCTGTTTTCCTAATGTCTTGACTGCTGGGCTCCCGAGTCCCTGCAATCTGTTTTCCCAGGCTCCCAGGCGCCCGTTTCCCTGAATTCTTGTTCTCCTGTGTTTCTGTGCTCCTGTGCTCTCGAGCTCCTGTGTTACCGTGCATCTGTCTTTCAGAGTTCCTGATCTCCAGTGCTTCTGCCCTCCCAAGCTCTTGTGCTCCTCAGCTGCATGGTTCCCATTTTCCTGGCCTCCCGTGCTCCAGTCCTCCTTCCGGAGTTCCTGGGCTCCTGTGTTACTGTACTCCCGAGTTCCTTTGTTACCGCGTTTCAGGACTCTTAGGCTACTGGACACCTGGGCTCCTGTGATGCTGTATTGCTGTGTTTCCAGGCTGCCGAGCTCTTTAGCTCACGTGTCCCTGGGCTCCCGTGTTCTTGTATTCCTCAAGTCCCGGGCTACAGAGCTCCCGTGTTTCTGTACTCCTGTGCTCCCGAGTTTCCGTGTTTCTATACTCCCTGTGTTCCTGAGCTCCTGGCCTCCTGTTTTCCTGAGCTCCTGTGTCATTTGGCTCCCGTGATGCTGAACTCAAGTGTTCTCCAGCTGCTGTGTCTCTGTACACGTGCTCTCGAGCCTCTGTATTCCCGCTGTGCTACCTCGTTCCTGGGATTCTGAGTTCCTTTGCTCCCGACTTCACATGTTCCTGTACTCTTGTGCTTCGGAGCTCCTGTATTCCCGTGTTCCTGAGCTCCTGTAGACCTGGCCTCCTGTGTCTGCTTCTGTTCTCCCGAGCATTCCTGTCTTCCTGAGCTCCTGGACTCCAGTGTTCCCGTGTGCTCGGGCTTCCCTGTTCCTGTGCTCGTGAGCTTCTGTAATGCCGTACTCCTGCGTCCCTGGGCTCTTACGTTCCTGAGCTTCTGGATTCCTATGCCCTCGAGCCCCCGGGTTCCTGCGTTCCTGCGCTCATTAAAGAGAGAAACAGCAACTGCAGTAATGTTTAGCACGGCCATGCCCCAATCCCAAAAAAAGCAAGAGAATATTGCAGATGCTGGAAATCCAAGCAACGCGCACAGAATGGCGGAGGAACTCAGCAGGCCAGGTAGCATCTATGGAAAAGAATACAGTCGACATTTGGGGCTGAGACCCTTCAGCAGGACTGGAGGAAAAAAAGATGAGGAGTCAAAGTAAGAAGGTGGGGGAGGGAAGGAAGGAGTACAGATGATAAGTGAAAATGGGAGGGGTGAAGTAAAGAGCTGGGAAGTTGATTGGTGAATCCCAATAAAGGGCAGCTCTGGCTCCCAGAGTAAAGCATGGCTCCCTCCCTCCTTTTCCCTCCACAAAAGGAGCATCAATTTCATCTCTATAAAGGCAAAACCTCTGTCCTATTACAGGGGCACGACCATTTGCAAACATAGAATTCCAACTCTCCTCTGGAAGGGAAGTATTTCTCCACCAACAAAGCACAGCCTAAACTTCCTCAATGCAGGGGAACACGGGGACTCAATAACAGAAAGCAGAGCATCCCACAAATGAGAGGCAGGGTTATTGAAACACATGGAAGAACAGGTATCTCCATAAATTACATTGCTTTTCCAATAGTGGTCAGCACCTGAGTCACAAATGGCTGCCAACAACAGACAGTAGAGCTCTATATAAAACATGGAGACGCAGTAGGACAATGACTGGAAGTAAGAGAAATACCAGCTTTCCCAGAAAGGAAAACACAAATTGCCCAAAACAAGCACTAGAGCAAGCCAAATGACACTTAGCACACCCTTGCCCATAAAGGGCATTGCATCAGTCACAATTAAGGGATACTCTCTCCTCCCAAAGGCGGAAGTGCTTCATTTCCATTAACAGGCAGCCCATCTCTCTGAAAAAAGAGCAGCAATACCATTGCAGTTGTGGAATAACTTCTGTCCTAATTCTCAAAAATAGAAGCACAGCTGCCCTAAAGAAGGGAGGGGCATCTATCCTAGTAAACAGCAGTAAAATATTTCAAAATAAATGGTAGCAAAGGTATCCTAGTAATGCAAACCTGCCTGACGAATTCAGTAAAGCCATTCCCAAAAATGGAACAAAAGTCAGCTCAATAATAGGAAGCAAACCTATCCAATAAACAACACCAAAGCTTTCCCATTAGAGTAAAATACAGGTCTCCAAATAAAAGTCATCTCAATAAGAGGAACCTATCCTATGTGCACATGGAAGCATAATATGATGGATGGGTAACCTGATGCAGTTAACCCAATAGAGAGTAGTACACGTACCTCAAAAATGAAAAACACAGGTATCTTAATGAACGTAAACATGAGGAATTCTACAGATGCTGGAAATTCAAGCAACACACATCAAAGTGCCAGGCCAGGCAGCATCTCTAGGAAGAGGTACAGTCGACGTATCAGGCCAAGTCCCTTCGTCAGGACTCATCTTAATGAAGCTCAGTGCATGTATCCCAGCACAGGGAATGACAATAAAGGGAATGACAAATTACACAATAGCAAAGGCACACACATTCCAATAAAATGAAACAAGGTATCCCAACACAGGTGTCCAGATAAAGGGCAGCATGGTCATCCCAAAGAACAGACTGACAGGTACCCCAATAGAAGGGACCAATGGTGGGGAGGGAGTTTACCCATGATGGACTGGGCCGTATCCACATCTTTTTGTAGGATTTTCCGTTCAAGGGCATTGGTGTTTCTGTACCAGGCTGTGATGCAGCCAGTCAATATACTCTCCACTACACATCTGTAGGAGTTTGTCAAAGTTTTAGATGTCATACTGAATCTTTACAATCTCCTAAGGAAGTAGAGGTGCTGCTATGCTCACTTCATAATTGCACTTACCAGGACAGGCACTCAAATAATAACACCACGGAATTTCAAGTTGCTGATCCTCTCTTCCTCTGATCCTTCAATGTGGACCGGCTCATGGACCTCTGGTTTTCTTATCCTGAAATCAATAATCAGCTTCTTGGTCTTACTGACATTGAGTAAGAAGTTGTTGTTTGGCTGGTAAAAAAGTTTTGCCGAGTTTGGCTAGTAAGATGGTGGCATGTGCAAGAGCAGCGGCCTCTCAGGAGCCAACTAAAAGTGATTTTTTTCTTTGTAAAACTTAGTTTTTTTTATGAGCCAAGGACAATTCTACTCCAGGAACTTTGGGTACTGCAGGGCTACTCCATCAGTGTGCTGCTCGTTGATTGGAGTAGATAAACTAGTGTCAGTGGCAGAGCCGGCTGAGGTGTCGAAGGGGCTGGCCATGATGTTAGAAAAAGAGCCAATCAAGGTGTTGAAGAAGCTAGTTGGGATATCAGAGGAGCCGGTTGGGATGTCGGAGGAACCCACCAATATGTCAGAGGAGGGCGTTGGGATATTGAAGGAGCTGATCTGGCTGCAGACTGTGTTGCTTCCTGCTACTCTGAAGCTTCGGAGTTGGTGCAGTATAACCGTAGAAGATTGTTTCAGATATTTCTCCTGCCACTGCAAAACTGGTGGACAGTGATAATGTAAATTGCCACAGGCCTGTTGCTCTTGTCTGGTGGAGGGACAGGTAACATGGAGCTATGTAGCCTGGATGTAGCAAGGACCAGGTCTCAAGCCGCAGGCTTGCCTGCCACTGCAGACCAGGTGAGAGACACGGAAGTGTTTACAGCATGGCTGGGCCTGGCCTCTCCTGTTGGTGCCGCCCTCCTGTGTTTGAGCAGTGGAATGACACGCTGGCCCACGTGCATCTGCACACTGCCGGGAGACTTACCATTAAATGCTGAACGTTGTCACTTAGGGTCTTGGACTATAGAATTTTCTAGTGAATATGCTTCTTTGCTTACTATTTTGAATTATGTTACTCGCTGTTTTGAATGTTACTGGCTATTCTGAAGTTTGATTGCTATTTTGAGTGTTTTGCACCTTGGCCCCGGAGGAATGCTGTCTTGTTCAGCTGCATCTATTTATGGTTTGAATGATAATTAAACTTGACTTGATTTGATTTATAGCACCACTCAGCCAGATTTTCAATATCCCTCATATATGCTGATTCATTATGACCCGTAGCAGTGGCGCCGTCAGCAAACTTGAATGTGGCATTGGAACTGTGATATGGACTCACTTTTAGGGACTCTTCATTTCATATTCTCGATATTTATTGTTTACTTATTTTTTTGGTATTTCTTTCTTTTTATATTTGCATAGTTAATTGTCTTTTGCACACTGGTTGAACACATTATTTCTTGAATATGCCTGAACAAAACTAAATCTCAGTGTTATATATGGTGACATATATGAACTTTTGAAGAAAGCATGGTTTTCCATAAAGGAAAGCGTAGGTATCCCAAAAATGGGAAGTATGAATATCCAAATAATGAACAGCATAGTGCTCCTAAGGAGGAGCCACACAGGCATCTTTACTCAAAAGGAATGACAGCATCCTGATAAACTGAAGAATACCTATCTTGTTAAAGGGAAACATACACATTCCAGTTAATTGGGACACAATGTGATCAATACGTTTTGCCCCAATTAAGCAGCTGCCACAATTAGCCTAAGTTTCATGGTAATAGTTAAAAAGGTGTAAAAAACTAAGTAACAAATTGTGCATTTAAATGAAATACAGAACAAATTAGTACACTACCAATACTACGACAGTACTATAAATCTGTGTATTAGTCCCTAATAGCTATTGATGAGGGAATTCATCCAGTGTATGCTGCCATAATTGAACAAAGTCAGTGCAGACACCTCATGAACTGCCTTCATCCAATGCCTTTGACAATTGCATCCTCCAAATCTTCATTTTCATTGTAACATTCAAGATAATTGTTGATTCATTCAAATTTTTCATAGTTCCTAACTTGTTGAAGTAGTGAAATTGTTTCATTTTCACTTCCAGCCTTTTCTGGCATCTCCAAGCCTAAATGCTTGAAACTGCAGTGAGCAAAACAGTTCTGAATTGTCTTACTGCTTATTGCTCACCAACTATCAGTGACAAAAATCACTGCTTTTTGAAGACAAATACACACAACTGACGCTATTTAAAAACTGTTCGTTCTAAGCATGGTGTAGTGTCAAATGGCCACATAATTGCATGCAACTGGTGCTAGTTATAAACTGTTCAGCAACAGTCTCCTGTCCCAATTAAGCGGCACAGTGTCCCAAATAAATGAAGGGAGTTGCTGCTACTTTCTCAATTAGCTTCAGTTCCTTAAGAGTTGTCCAAATAAGTGGCTCTCCTGATTAACCAATGGCCCAAATAACTGGAGTCCAAACTATATCTCTGTAGATGGCACTGCCTTCCCAATAATGCCCAGCACATCTGACCATAGCCTGCATCCCAAATGAGAAGCAGAATTATCCCAGTGATGGAAAACATGTCTTCCCAAAGAAGCAAAGCACAGATGTCCAGTAAAGTGAAGTTTAATTGCCCAGAATCTGAATCAGGTTTAATATTACCAGCATACATCATGAAATTTGACTCCAGGTCTGCCCTTGTTTCAATTGGGCTTAATCATAGACACCTGATGCTCCTCTTGGCGCTGGGAAAATAAGTGGCCCTGGGTTTGAGTGTGGTTGCTTGTTTGTCTCATCAGTGTCCTGTCCTTGCCTCTGTGGGGTAAGTCAGGCCGTTACCCTGTGGTTGGATCTGTCCCTTTCTGTCTTTGCCTCTGTTGGGTAAGCCAGGCCGTCTTTGCTGTTACCCTGAGACTGGACTGTTCCCTTCCCTTCCCCTTCCTTCTGCAACCCGTGCCTGGAGCCCCGCCTGCAACTCTGTCAAGTTCAACTACCAGAGCGAGACCAGAGCCTTGCTGTGTGAAGATAAGGAACTTTCTCTCGCTGAGTTGCAACTGTGTCCACACCTTCACTAGGTAGGTCTGGCCGTTTGCCACTACCTAGTGTTCGGAATTGTCTTTGTGTCCATGCCTTTGCTAGGTAGGTCTATCTCGTCGTGTTCAGCATTCTGTGTAAAGCCCCGGCCCCAAGTCCTGTTCCCAAGAAGGGGTCCTGGCTCTGTGTTTCATGTTCCTGTGTTCCTGTCTCTCAAGTCCAAGGCTCCGTGTTCCCGTGCTCTAGACCAAGGCTCTGTGTTCCTGTCCTCCCCAAGACCAAGGTTCTGTGTTCTGCATTCCTGTCATCCCAAGTCCAAGGATTGGCTGTTCCTGAGTACCAAGTCAAGGCTTCGTGTTCTCCTCCTGTCCATGCACTTTGTCCTGTGCTGGAGTTCCCTTGTCCTGTACAGGAGTTCCCTCGTCTTGCCCTGGAGTCTCTCATTCTGTCCTGTAGCCTCGCCTAGTCCTGTCTCCCAAGACTACATCATGTCTTCGCCTAGTTCCGGAGTCTGAGCCCGAGTCAAGACCCAGGTCCTGGGTTCTTGTCCAGTCTCTGGCTTGGAGTTCAAACCCAGGCTCCTAGTTCCCAGTTCCTAGTCCTGGTCCCACTTGCCTAGCCAATGTCCTAGACCAAGTCTGTGTTCTTGTCCCAGCTCATAGTCTGCATCCAGTCACGTCCCTAAGTCTAGTCTCTAGTCCTGTCAGGTTCTTCGTACTTCAGTGTCTGTGTCTTGCATTTGGGTCTGCTCCCAACGCCCCCCGCTATGACAGAACCATTAACATATTCACCCTGCGTGTCATCAGATACCCAGCTGCAATAGTGTGCTGGCCAAGGAACAAACTGGAAACCACTAACATCAAGACCCAGAAACCACCAATAATACATGGAGCATTCTATCCAAAGTCCAATGTTGAGCAACTGTACACCTGCCAGAATAAAGGAGGATGGGTACTTGGAAGTGTCAAGGACACAGTTCTGGAAGAAACGCAAAACATCCATGAGTATGTCAGGAAGATGGCCCCCAAGGACGACCTGCTAGGAGAATACTTCAGACAGTAGGGAATATGAAAATAGAAGTGGGTGAAGCAGAGCTAGAGGACCAGAGGCCATGGCAGGACAAGCCACTGCACGGGATGTCCCATCGCCAGATACCAGAGATGGCTGATATAAGAAAGTCCTACCAGTTGCTGGAAATGACAGGGCTGAAGGACAGTACAGAGGCGCTGCTCAGAATAGGTGCTGAGCATGAACAATAGAAGCAGAGGCTTATCACACCAGACAAGGCCCAAGATGCAGACTGTACAAGGAATCCACTGAAACCATCCAGCACATAGTAGCAGGATGCGAGATGCAGGCAGGGACAGCATACACTGAACAGCACGTCCAAGTTGCAGGAATTGTATACAGGAACATCTTTGCTGAGTTTGGATTGGACACTCCCAAGTCCAACTGGGAAACACCCGAAAAATCTGTGGGACTTCCAAATACAGACTGGTAAGTAGGTCCTGGCCAACTAACCGGACATAGTAATACTGGACAAGGAACAGAAGAAAGCAATAGTAATAGATGTGGCAATCCTGAATGACAGTAACATCAGGAAGAAAGGATATGAGAAGTTGTAGAAATACCAGGGCTTGAAAGAGCAGATAGAAAGGTTGTGGAAGGTTTTATAGTAATCCCAGTGGTGATAGCAGCACTTTGAACTGTGACACCTGGACTGGGGGAGTGGCTCCAACAAAACCCAGGAACAACATTTGAGATCTTGGTCCAGAAGAGTGCACGACTAGGAACAGCAAAGGTACTGCACCAACCCTCAAGCTCCCAGGCATCTGGCGTGTGTGTGTGTGTGTGTGTGTGTGTGTGTGTGTGTGTGTGTGTGTGTGGTAGATGCACCTTTGGCAGCAATGACAGCCTTGAGTCTGTGTGGTCTCTATCAGCTTTGCACATCTGGACACTGCAATTTTTTCCCCCATTCTTCTTTACAAAACTGCTCAAGCTCTGTCAGATTGCATGGGGATCATGAGTGTTGTTGCGTGAATGAAATCACCGGAGAGAGTTACTGGTAGATACAAAGCAGCTTCTTTATTCAACAAAACAAGGTACAGCAGGCATCATACCTAGACGCTTTCAGTAGAAAGGTCTGCTGGCCCAACATGGGGCTCGATATTTATTTGCTAAGTACAAAGGGCAATCCATATTTACAAAGTATAAACAATGCTTTCTTTTGAAGCTACATACAAACTTCACACCTTCTGATTACATCTATCCCACCAGCAACAGCAGCGTCTGGACTGGGATCCACAGCTTTTAGGAAAAGCATTGTTCCAAATTAAATCCACAATACCATATCAAGGAACAGAAGACTGGTAACCAAAGTTATTGGCTAAATGTAAATGACCTAAGCTCTAAAATCACTCTAACAGTCCCTCCTCTTGGCCCTCCTGGACAAAAATAAATTTGTACCAGGAAAGGCCAACCTAGGAGGATCTACTCAAATAGGGCAGCAAAAATGCCCTGTCTCAAAATTCCTCCCCCGCCCCCAATTTTGTGTACCTCAATATCTACCCTAGCATTCCCGAATCGCTACCTACCAAATGTTAAGCAGACAGGTTGTTCCAGAAATTTGAACAAGTCTTTGGAAATGTGGCTTCTTTCGTGTGCTCTTTCTCTGCAGGCTGATTGCAGCTTAATCACATTCCTTTGTCTTCAGCTCTTCATTCTCTGGTTGCTGAAACTCTTTCCAGGAGCACCCACAGGGCCTCTCATCGATGTACAGGAAGGGGTTGGGGTGGCCTCTATGTAAATGTCTGCAAGGACCTCTCCCCAGTGGCACCCCCTTCCGAGCTGTCCAATCACTGGCCCAACTGCTGAAAGGGCCCAGCTCCTCATTCAGACTGGGGGTGACTGCCTTCGGATGTCGTGTGCAGTCTGAAATGCCATTGAAGTTGTGAAACTTGCTGTCTCTACTCTAACTTAAAAATCCCTCCCCATCTATTTTCCAATCTTTTCTATTATATGCTATGAAACTAATCATCTACCTTCAGCAACCAGCCTTCATCACACAGTACCATCTTCACACTTTAACATGCTATTCATGGTTTTCTGTCATTCTCTCAATGTCTTCTGCCATGCTGTCAGGGTTTTCTGCCTCTGCGTTTCCTCCAGGTATGTTTTCATCAGCAGTGGTTAGGTCTAGCATGGCCAGCTGGTGTTCCTCTCTTAGGTTTTCTGTAATTACATGGTTACTGGGTACACTTGATCCCCCGCTCTGTCTGTGGGAGCAACAAGAGGGTGAGTTGTATGCTTTAACCTGAGTCCAGTGTTTCCACTGGCTGCCTCGCCAAGCGTGCACATAAACACAAGTATCATTGGTTAAGAGTACCATCTGTGGTCCTATCCACTTGGGGGCAAATCCTGGCCTTTCTGGCAGCACCCTCATCATGACTTGGTTGGCTGGCTGTGGAAGGAATACCTCCTTTCCCTCTGGCTCTCTCTGATCAGCGATTTGCTGCTGTTGTTTTGCTCAGTCCTTCACACTTTAAGTTGGTTACAAAGGTCTTTCACATATTTTCCTTCTATCCCTGTTAATCCCAGGCTCCCTGCAACCCATAATTACCCCATGATATAACTTCAGTAATATCTGCCTAATACATGGTGGGTTTATCCTTACTTGACCACAATCTTGCTTGTGTGTAGCCCACACTGCTGGGAACTGCTGACAAAGTAACCCATAGACACCACCCTGGCTCCAGTCTCCGGTGATCGGGGCAGCTGCGACCAGGCTGTGTATTATGTTGGTTGTACGCATTTGCTGCCCCTGACTTTTCCATATTATTTCTCCTTTTCCCGAATCTGTAACAGCTCCTGCTCCCCCTATTCCAAGGATAGTGCCCTCGATATTTGGACATACCCAGAAATACACTGGAAGCTGCACTCCCCAGATTTCTAGTATTTGCAACTCGCTTCTTTCTGCTTTCACTGTTTTCCCTCCTACACCTGGAATATAAATGGCCTGTCCAGTTGTTGGCAAGGGTAAGTCTGTTATCAATACCAATGCCCCTGTGTCCACTAACATATTGCATTGCCGTCCCCCTAGCGTTGCTGTTGTGTACATCCGCGGGTCACCAGCGCTGGCAATGGGGCCCGCCGCCCATCCTTTTCTGACCTAGGAGCCGTCTTTGCCAGCTCCTTGATCTGATCGACAATCAGATTGGTCAGACTGGGCACCGATGGGGTGAGAGATTGCGTGTCTGCTGTGACGTTCACCTGTTTTTCTTTCCTCTGTTTTGGACACTGCCTCCAACCATGTCCCAATAGGCCGCACCTGTAGCATATCAACTCCTTTACCCTCTCACGTCTATTCCCAGCAATGCCTTGCTTCGTGCCCTGGCTGCTAGCAAGCAAAACAAACTCTCTGGAACTTCGCAGCAGTTGCATCCACTATAGCCACTTTATGATCTCTCTGGCACTTTCTTCAGTCTATCTCTCTGGCCCATGAAACAATTGCAGAGTAGGTCAACCCCACCGTTATGCCTAAACCTAAAACTTCCTGGTGGGCTGAGCTCAGGTCTTCCTTCAGCATTTTCAGTTAGACTTGGTCATCCCTCCCTAGATTATCCAACCCTGAATAGTCCTCATATGCTCGATATTTACGATCTGCATAATCCATGGCCATCTCAACAGCTTTTTGAATCACTGCTGTTATCACTCCCCAGCTACTCTCGCTGCCTCACCTCCCCTTTAAAAGAGCAATATCCTTCTTCATTGTTGGCATTCCCGGTGGTTGCCCAGGTACCATCCCGCACCCCCTGGGCCATCTTGTCCCACATATTCCTCGGGCACTTCACTTTTACCAACACGTGTATATCTTTAGGGTGCATCTGGTGAACTTCAACCATTTCCTCAAGCTTACGCCAGAATTCTGAATTCCCGCATGCAACTTTAAGTGAGGGCAACTCAGACAAAATGCTCTGTTTCTCCCCAGGGGTGAAGGGTTTATGAATGGTCGTAATCATTGTCAAGGGCTGGCTTGGATCATCAGGATTCTCAATAGGTGCCATCCTGACAGATATATTTGGGTAAAACCTCTCCCTGAAATATCTCCACACTAATTCCCACACTACGCAAAATATAAAAGATGGATACCAGTTAAACAGCATGTACTTAAAACCGCAGAGTACGTACTCTGCAAACAGCCACTTTAGAGCACCTAAGCTCATTATGCCCTCTGTATTCCTTTGCATCATATTTGCAGAACGTATACACTAAAATGCAGTTCCCCCTATGAGTATACATGCCCCCACTCTGGTGTCCTGAACCGTCGGTTACCACCTTTCACAATTGGTGGCTCCATCTCACCAAGTTAACATGCAAAGTTTCCTCACTTACATAAACACACATGCACACGCACACACCACTTTTCTATCTACCAGTTCAGCTCTCCGCGTTCGTGATACCTCGTGTTCCCGTGTACCACCGACCCGAACAGATCCAAGTGTGAGTGCTATTTTAGAAAATACTCACCCACTTAGACTGATAAGATCACTGGCCACACGATGGGTCACGAAGGTATCCCACTCCTGACACCAAATGTTGTTGCATGAATTAAGTCACTGGAGAGAGTTACTGATAGATACAAAGCAGCTTCTTTATTCGACAAAACAAGGTACAGCAGGCATCATACTGAGACACTTTCAGTGGAAAGGTCTGCTGGCCCAACATGGGGCTCGATATTTATTTGCTAAACACAAAGGGCAATCCATATTTACAAAGTATAGACAATGCTTTCTATTGAAGCTACATACAAACTTCACACCTTCTGATTACATCCATCCCACCGGTGCCAGCAGCATCTGGAAAAGCATTGTTCCAAATTAAATCCACAATACCATATCAAGGAACAGAAGACTGGTAGCCAAAGTTATTGGCTAAATGTAAATGACCTAAACCCAAAAATCACTCTAACAGTGAGTAAACAACCTTTTTCAAGTCCAGCCACAAATTCTCAATTGGATTGAGGTCAGGACTCACTTGGTCACTCAAGGACATTGACTTTGATGTTTTTAAGCCATTCCTGTGTAGCTTTAGCTGTATGCTTGGGATCATTGTCTTGCTGGAAAACAAATTTCTCCCAAGTCACAGTTCTCTTGCAGACTTCAGAGTCTCCCACATACCTTCTGGCCAACTTTAGCTGAGATTTCATGTGAGCTTTTCAACAGTGGCTTTCTCTTTGCCACCCTCCCACAAAGCTGTGACTGTTGAAGCACCCGGGCAACAACTGTTGTACGCGCAGTCGCTCCCATCTCAGCCACTGAAGCTTGTAACCTCTCCAGAGTTGTCATAGACCTCTTTGTGCCCTCCCTCACTCGTCTTCTTCTTGCATGGTCACTCAGTTTTTTGAGGATGGCCTGCTCTAGGCAGATTTACAGCTGTGCCATATTATTTCCATTTCTTGTGATGATTGACTTAACTGTACTCTAAGGAACATTTAGTGACTTGGAAATTTTCTTGTATCCATCTTCTACTTGTCCTTTTCAATAACCTTTTCTTGAAGTTGCTTCAAGTGTTCCTTTATCTTCATGGAGTAGTTTTGCTAGGATACTGACTCACCAGCAGTTGGACCTTCCAGATACAATCAATTGAAACATCTTGTTACAGGTGATCTCCATTGAATTAATTATGTGACTTCTAAAACCAAACTGGCAGCACCAGTGATGATTGGGTGTGTCATACTAATAGGCATGAATACTTATGCAATCAATTATTTGTATTTTATATTTGTAATTAACTTTGATCACTTTGTAGAGATAATACATAGTTTTAAAAAAAGAGAAAAAATAGTGAGGATTCATTGTCCATTCAGAAATCCGATAGCAGAGGAGAAGAAGCTGTACCCAAAATGTTGAGTGTGTATCTTCAGATTCCTGTACTTCCTCCTTGATGGTAGTAATGAGAAGAGGGCATGTCCTGGGTGATGGCGGTCCTTAATGATGGATGGCGCTTTTCTGAGGCATGGCCTTTTGATGATGTCCTCGATGGTGTGGAAGCTAATGCCCATAATGGAGCTGGCTGAGTTTACAACTTTCTGCAGTTTATTTCAATCCTGTGCAGTGGCCTTTCTATACCAAATGATGATGCAATCAGTTAGACTGCTTTATACGGTACATCTGTAGAAATTCTTGAAAATCTTTGGTGACATAACAAGTTTCCCTAAACTCCTAACGAAATATGGTTGTTTTCATGCCTTCTTTGTAGTTGGATCAGTATGTTGGGCCCAGGATAGATCTGCAGAGATGTTGACACCCGGGAACTTGAAACACACCTATCCCAATAAAGGAGCTCTCCACTTTACCCATAAAGAAGAAAGCACTTAACTCCAAGTGGAGTCATCAGGACGCCATCATGACGACACTTTTTTTAGCAGGCTTTCTTATTTTAATGAGGCTGAGTTGCTAGCTCGACGCTCAACCCAGCACGGATGGAAAGCGTGCAAGGGAGCTGGCTGGATTCGAACTCGGGAGCCTTCGCTCCGAAGTCCGGCGCTGATGCCACTACGCCATCAGCCAGGGACTTTATGCAAAAAGGCCACCATATTAATTTGTCAGTAGCAGAATAGCTACCCACCAAGCAGGAAAAAATGCTCTGCCAATAAAGTGCAGCAAAATCACCCCATTAACGCAAAGCCCATCACCCCAATCAATGGCAGCATAGTCATTTCAATGGAAAGAAGCAAAGGTTTCCCAAAAAGAGAAGCACATTTATACCAGCAAAGGAAAGGGCATATGCCCCAGAAAAAGTCACCATATGTGTTCCAGTCAGGTGCAGAACAGCCAAGTCAACATACTCTGCTTGAATGTGCCATTAAAGAGACACTGAGTTCATAAACATAAGCTCATCAATCCCGAGAATGGACAGGTCCATTCTTCCTATAAGGGCAGCATGTTGGGCCCAGTACCAGGCATAACATCTGTGTAAAGGACAGCAAAACCATCACAATAAAAGCAAACTTTCTACTCCAATCAGCAGCAGCAAAGCCATTCCAAATACTGAAACCGCAGATATCTCAATAAAAAGCAGCACACACATAATATTGAAAAGAACGGGTATCCCAATGCAGAACGATGGTGTCCTAACCAAGTGCAGCAAAGCTACCCAACCAAGAGATGTACAGGTATCCAAATAAGGGAAACTACAAGCATCTCAAAATAGGAAGTTCCAGGTATCTGAACAACTGGCAGCACAGGTATCCCAATTTACGGAATCACAGATATCTCAATAAAAGGGCACGCATGTATCTCAGTGTAGGGAAGGAGTAGGCTCCAAATAATGAGGAACACAATAAAAGAGAACACAGATATCCAAATAAAATTGAGCACAGGTATTCCAATAAAGGACAGGTCTAGGATTCTAATAAAGGATAGTGGGGCATGCCCTTTTCTCACTGTTACCATCAGGTAGGAGATTCAGAAGCCCGAAGGCACACACTCAGCGATTCAGGAACAGCTTCTTCCCCTCTGCCATCCAATTCCTAAATGGACATTGAAGCTTTGGACACTACCTCACTTTTTTAAAAAATTTACATTATTTCTATTTTTGCATATTTTTTTCATCTATTCAACATACGCAATTGATTTGCTTGTTTATTTATTATTATTGTTTTATTTTATTAATTATTAATTTTTTTCTCTCTGCTAGACTTTGTATTGCATTGAACTGCTGCTGCTAAGTTAACAGATTTCACGTCACATGCCGGAGATAATAAACCTGATTCTGATTCTGGATGTATCACAACAATGGGTGACACAAGCATCTGTACAAAGGGAAGCAGAGGTATCCTACATGGATCAACACAGCTATGTCAAAGAGGAGCACAAGAAACCCGAAAGGGGCAGCAAAGCTCTCCCAATAATGAGAAGCGCAGGTATTCCAAAACAGGGCAGCATGGCTACCCCATAGAGGGAAGACGTGCTTACTCACTGCCCATTACACCAGGGGTCCCCAACCTTTTTTGCACTGCGGAACGGTTTCATATTGACAATATTCTTGCGGACTGGCCGACCGGGGGGCCGGGGGGGAGGTGGTAGGGTTGCCAACGAACAAAAGTAGCAGTCAAACACGTTGGGTTTACCCCGAGAAAGACTACAATGACCATGAAGCCTTGCACGGGCACCAGTACGCATGCGTGTATGTGCCAATTTTTTTCTACAAATCGTTTTTGGCGATTCTGTTCGGGGGGGGTGTTAATCACGAACGCAATATAGGTGATAAGTGGCTAATACACTCAATTCGGTATTATTATTTAAAGAAAAATTGAATAGCTATATGAAGAGGAAAGAAATGGTGGGTTATGGGCTGAATGCAGGTCAGTGGGACTAGGTGAGAGTAGCGTTCGGCACGGACTAGAAGGGCAGAGATCGCTTGTTTCCGTGCTGTAATTGTTATATGGTTATATAAGTCAATAGTATCATAACATTTTAAGTAACGTTTGGATATTAAACACACAGCACATATTTTCCCCCTGTGAACATATAAAGTCATTGCAACGCACTAATATCGCTGAATCAGTGGGAGCCCTTGGCTTGTTTCCCTGCAACAAGACGGTCCTGTCGAGGGGTGATGGGAGACAGTGATACTCGAAGGAGGTTCCTTATGTCCAGTGTATTCCGCAATTTAGTTTTCGTTGCATTCCTTGCAGAGATATGTTGGAAATGGAAGCAACGTTTTCAGTGCTTTTGTGGATATCTCAGGATATTTAGCCTTGACTTTGATCCAGAATGCCAGCAGAGATTTTATGTCAAACATGCTTTTTAGCCCGCTGTCATTTGCAAGCGCGAGGAGTTGATCTCCTTCCCGCGCTGACATGGATGACGCGCAGGTAATGACCTCGCGTGTGTTCAAGCTCAACAGTGGGTGTGACAGGGAATGAGGAAAGGTGCAGCTGACTCATATCGCCAAATCATATCGTCTCCTCGCGGCCCGGTAGCGCATGCTTTGGTGGTTGGGGACTGCTGCATTACCCCACTGGTGTTTAGGACAGCAATAAAGATCTCCACCTCTGGCAGAGTTCATCATACTAGAGGGTTCCTCTCGGTTTTCACAACTGTAAATCATGCATGTCCCAGCTGGAGACTCTGGAATACCGTTGCACTCAGATGGAGAAGGATTCTTCATTGCTCTGTCCCAAGTTTAACCGGTTGTTAGCCCTGAGCTGACCTCTCAAACTGAGAATGCGTGGTGGACGGCTCTTAGTCTGGCCTCAGCCCTTTGATCTGTTTGGCATGGGTGACCCTACGAAGAGCCCTGACTCCAGGCAATGTAGCTCTCTGGGCTATTGAGGCACACAAGCCTCTAAACCACAACAAGGTTGTGGTCTTAGACAATATAGGGAAGATAAGTGGCTCAAATGCTTCACAATGAAAGGAAACAAAGGTCAGCCACTTCAAGAAGCAAGGCAGAATGCACACCCACCTCTATGAATGGTGCTGAAAAGGAGATGGATCAGAGTTTCAAATTCCTATGTGTAAGCATCGCCAACAACCTGTCCTGCTTCAGCCACATGGAAGCTATGGACAAGAAAGTGTGCCAGAGCCTCCACTTCCTCAGAAGGCTAAGGAAATTCCACATTTTTTTTTCCTTTTGCATTACCTTAATGTACTGATGCATGGAACAATCTGCCTGGATGGTAAGCTTTTCACTATATCCCAGTACATGTGGCAATATTAGACCCATTACCAAAGGCAGCCCCATTGATGTGAACTTCACTCCTTTGAGAACATTTACAGCAGCATGTGCATAAAGAAGGCCTGGAAGATCATTGGGGACACCAGTCATCCAAACCATAAGGCAAATGGTAATATAGCATTAAAGCCAGGACAAACAGGCTACGGAACATTCTTTCTCCAAGCCTTTAGACTTGCAGATTCACATGTCTGTACACTGCGATGGTGTCATAACGCAAAGATTTTTACTCCCTCACGTTTAAGATTTAAATAAATAACTATTATTATTATTATTTTAAAAAGGCAGCGCAGATATCTCAATAAAGTGCAGCAAAGGAATCCGGCTAAAGGGGTGCACAGAAGCACAGATACACCCATGAAAGGTACTGCCTTCCCAAAAAGGGCCAGCTCACATGACCCATAACAGACATCCACTGCCGAATAAAGACTAAGACCATAAGACAAAGGAGCAGAAGTCAGCCATTCAGCCCATCCAGTCTGCTCCGCCATTTTATCTTGAGCTGATCCATTCTCCCATTTAGTCCCACTGCCCCACCTTCTCACCATAATCTTTGATGCCCTGGCTACTCAGATACCTATCAATCTCTGCCTTAAATACACCCAATGACTTGGCCTCCACTGCTGCCCGTGGCAACAAATTCCACAGATTCAACACCCTCTGGCTAAAAAAAAATTCTTCGTATCTCTGTTCTGAATGGGCGCCCTTCAATCCTTAAGTCATGCCCTCTCGTACTAGATTCCCTCACCATGGGAAACAACTTTGCCACATCCACTCTGTCCATGCCTTTCAACATTCAAAATTTTTCTATGAGGTCCCCCCTCATTCTTCTAAACTCCAAGGAAACTTTTAAAAACTTCCCAATCCTCTGTCTTCCCACTAATTTTTGCTTCCTTGTATGCCCTCTCCTTTGCTTTACCTTTGGCTTTGACTTCTCTTGTCAGCCACGGTTGCATCCTTTTTCCATTTGAAAGTTTCTTCTTTTTTGGAATATTCTGTCTTGCACCTTCCTCACTTCTCGCATAAACTCCAGCCACTGCTGCTCTGCCGTCCTTCCTGCTAGTGTCCTTTTCCAGTCAACTTTGGCCAGTTCCTCTCTCAAGCCACTGTAATTTCCTTTACTCCACTGAAATACCAACACATCGGATTTCGGCTTCTCTTTTTCAAATTTCACAGTGAACTCAATCATGTTATGATCACCGCTTCATAAGGGTTCCTTCACCTCAATCTCTCTAATCCCCTCCGGTTCATTACACAATACTCAATCCAGTACAGCCGATCCCCTAGTGGGCTCAACAACAAGCTGTTCTAAAATGCCATCTCGCAGACATTCTACAAATTCTCTCTCTTGAGATCCAGTGCTGACCTAATTTTCCCAATCCACTCGCATGTTAAAATCCCCCACAATTATCATAACACTGCCCTTCTGACAAGCCTTTTCTATTTCCAGTTGTAATTTGTAGTCCACATCATCTGTTAGGAGGCCTGTATATACAAACATTTGTGTCTGCCATCAGGGTCCTTTTACCCCTGCGATTTCTTAGCTCAACCCATAAAGATTCTGTACCTTCTGATCCTATGTAACCTCTTTCTAATGATTTAATATCATTTCTTACCAATAAAGCCACGCCTCCCCCTCTGCCTACCTTCCTATCCTTCCGATACACCATGTATCCTTGGACGTTCAGCTCCCAGAGATATGCATCCTTTAGCCACGTCTCAGTGATGGCCACAATATCATACCTGCCTATCTGTAGCTGTAAAACAAGATCATCCACCTTATTCCTTGTGCTGCGTGCATTTAAGTATAACACCTTAAGTCCATCACTGGACAAGAGAAGCAGAACAACCAAAGTGAAGGGCTGCATAAATGTCACCAGCTGGATCAATATGGGGAAGTTCATCGGCCCTTCTCAATCAAGAGAGCAAAGGTGTCCCAAAAGAAAAGTTGCACCTCCACCCCAAAAAGGCACAGCACAGTTATGGGAATGAACAGCAGTAGATGCAGCACAATGAAAAACAACACTGTTATCCTCAACCTTGTTTGTTAAAGCAACTTAACTTCTCTTCACATATACTTGTTAATCATGGAGATATTTTCTGCATTTTTACACCTGTGAAATTATACATTCTCAAGGAATTTGGTGTCAAAGGAAAATTATCCTCACATTCAGGTTCTGCATCTGAAAGTAGCATTCCATGTACTTTTGATGTGGCTGCCTCAATTTTACATGTTTAATTACCAATGGATACTTACAATGTCACACAGTAAAAACCCTGAAGCACAGGTAAATGAAGCAGATGAAATGTTTCTGCTTGAGGAGTGACCTTCGTTCACCTTGCTGTGAAGTACTACTATCAGTCTGCTTCTGAAAATATTCCTTTCATTTTATCTTGCCTCCTGCCATACCATTCCCTGCCCCCATCACAAAATAGCATCCTTTCGTTCTATTAGTGTTGGATAGTGCCCTAAGCAGTGTGCAGGTGTGTGCAGGCAATTGAAGCTCATCTTGCAGCTGCAGCTCCAGTTCCTGTATCCCACACAATAACATCACCCAGAAAGAAAGCACAGCAAAATCGACATTGGTAATTTCTAAATGGGAATGCCCTTCACTGAGGTCATTATAATATTAGAAGCATCTGGTGGAGCAACGCATTCCTCGGAATCATTCATCCACCACTGAATTTTGTGGTACCAGTGATATCTGTGACCTGTTCCAGATGAGATATCAGTATCTACAACCATTGTAGAAAATGGTATTCAACACTGGGCATGAAAAAATTCAACATCCTCAGTTCTCTCAAGGGTTATAATGCATCTCAGAGACTCAAGTGCAATTGCAAATCAGAAATGCAGTCTTCATCAGAATTAAAACATGCACACATAATGGACAAGGAATGACTAGCTTCCTTACCTACTCATGCTGTCTGGGGTATCATGACCAAAAACTTACCCCACAATCAAATCACCCCATCCCTTCCCTGCAGTCATGTCATCTGCAGGAAACAAAAGATAAAATGAAATCCCTGGGGCCAACACAGCAAAACATCTGAGAAATTCCTCTCTGATCTCCTTACTGATCAAACCCAGTCAGCCAGAATTTTGCACTCTAACATAAAACCAGGTACATAAGTCCAACCTCGAGTACTTACAAAAGCAATGTACAAGGTTACCGACAAAAAAAAGGTCATAAATTTCCAGGAGATTATCTGCGGTTTCTTGAGTGTTGAAGTGGTGACACCATTAATGCAATTAATTGTCATGAGTCACAAAAGCTGCTGAGGAACCTCTGGGGGCCTTTTTGTATTTATTCCTGCGCTCCACAGTAATCGACTGTGAGTGGTTTACAAATTAATTTTTGTTTGCACCTACTTTATGACCAAATAGTATCAACAAAAAGTCAGGGTGTGGTAGTGGTGAGGGATGGAGTGGAGAAGACAGAGACAGTGGGGCTCACAAAAGAATATGCTCTTGCTTCACAAAAATCCTCTACCTTAACCATGAAACAGTACTCCTGATTATTCTGAGTCATCCCTAAATTTCACATATGCCATTTCTAATGGAGATTTCTAACCTTGCAATCTACATTGGATTATGGTCTGATTAAGATGCCCCAGGACACATATACACTCCCAACAAAGCCAGAGTTCATGTCTAAAACCTAATGACTAAAACCTTAAGGCTCTAGAAGAGAATGCCACAGAGGTGATAGAATAGATTACCAAAGTTGCCAAGATATTTGGATGATCCAAGTAGATTAGAAGAAAGCAAAAATTAATTCAATAATCAGGAAAAAGTGTGAAAGAGAAAACTGCAAACTATAGGTTAGTTAACCCATTATGCTTATTAAGCACATGCTAGTCAGGGCAGGAATAGGATGATCGTACAGAAGAATGTGTGGCTAAGAACTAGTGCAGGGAGCAGAGTTTCAGATTTCTAGATCATTAGGATCTCTAATGTAGAAAAAGGATGGGTTGCACCTGAACCTGAAGGGGAACGATATACTTGCGGATCAGCTAGCTAGAACAGTTGGGGAGGGTTTAAACTAAGTTGATGGGGGAAGGAATTAAAGTGATAGGACTGAAGATAGGACAGTTTGTATACGAGTAGGTGCAGTGTGTAGATAGACTGTCAGGAAGGACAGGCAGATGATAGGGCAAAACTGCAGTCAGTAGGAGAGATGAAGTACAACATGGGGGCAAAATCAATAAGGGTGATGAATACAGCACCTAAGGTGTTATATTTGAATGCGCAATGTATATGGAACAAGGCAGATGATCTTGTAAAGCAGTATGACATCGTAGGCATATCTGAGACATGACTGAAAGATCATAGTTGGGAGCGTAATGTCCAAAGATATACTCCTTGTACCTAAAGGATAGGCAGGTAGACAGGGGTGGCTCTGTTGGTTAAAAAGTTAAATCAAACCCTTAGAAAGATGTGCCATAGGATTTGAAAATGTAGCATTCTTATGAGTAAAGTTAAGAAACTATAAGGGTAAAAGGACTATGATGGGAGTTATATACAGATCTCCGAACAGTAGCCAGGACGTGGGATATAAATTTCAGTGGGAAATTGAAAAGGCATGTAATAAGAGCAATGTTATGATAGTCATGGAGGATTTTAATATGCAAGTAGATTGGGAAAAATCAGATTGGTGCTGAATCCCAGGAGAGGGACTTTGTAGAAAGCCTATGAGATGTCTTTTGAGCCCACTAAGGGAAAGGCAATTTTGGATTGGGTGTTATGTAATGAACCAGGTTTGATTTGGGAGCTTAAGGTAAAGGAACCCTTAGGAGACAGTGATCAGAATTCACCCTGCAGTTTGAGAGGGAGAAGATAAAGCCAGGAGTAAAGGGAATTACAAAGACCTGAGAGGAGAGCTAGCCAAAGTTGATTGAGAAAGGGTATTAATAGGGGAGATGGCAGAACCGCAATTGCTGGAGTTTCTGGTGCAATTTGAAAGGCACAGGGTAGATACATCCCAAAGATGAAGAAGTACTCTAAAGGGAGGACGAGATGGGTGACAAGGAAATCAAAAACAGCATAAAAACAATAGGGAGGGCATATAATATAGAGCAAATATTAGTGGCAAGTTAGAGGATTTGGAACCTTTTAAAAACCAACAGAAGGCAACTAAAAAGCAATAAGGAGAGAAAAGATGAAGTATGAAGGTACGCTGGGCAATAATACAAAAACATTTTTTCAGATATATTAAAAGAGTAAAAGAGAGGCAAGAGTGGATATCAGACCACAGGAAAGTGGCACTAGAGAGGCAGTAACGGGGAACAAAGAAATGGCTTTGAACTGAATAAGTATTTTGTGTCATTCTTCACTGTGGAAAATTAGCAGAATGCCAGAAATATGAGAGCGTCGGGGGGCAGAAGTGAGTGTAGCTGCTTTTACTAAGGAGAAGGTGCTTGGGAAGCTGAAAGGTCTGAAGTAGACAAGTCACCTGGACCAGATGGACTACATGCCAGAGATCTGAAAGCGGTAGCTGAAGAGATTGTGGAGGTCTTAGTAATTATCTTTCAAGGATCACTGGATTTTGGAATGATTCCAGAGGACTGAAAAATTGCAACTGTCACTCCATTCTTTAAGAAGGGATGGAAGCAGAAGAAAAGTAATTATACTCCCCTCTTTTCTTTCTTCCGTGGCCTTCTGTCCTCTCCTATTAGATTCCCCCTTCTCCAGCCTTGTATCTCTTTCACCAATCAACTTCCCAGCTCTTTATTTCCCCCTTCCCCTTTATGGTTTTGCCCATCACCCAGTGTTTCTCCCATCCCTCCTTCCACCTTTTAAATCTACTCATCTTTTTTTTTCCTCCAGTCCTGCTGAAGGGCCTTGGCCCGAAACATCAACTGTATTCTTTCCATTGATGCTGCCTGGTCTTCTGAGTTCCTGTAGCATTTTGTATGTGTTATTATAGGCCAGTTAGCCTGACTTCAGTGTTTGGGAAGCTGTTGGAGACCATTATTAGGAATAAGGTTTCAGGTATAGAGGCACATGATATAACAGGCCAAAGTCAGCATGGTTTCCTTAAGGGGAAATCTTGACGGCAACATCTGTTGGAATTCTTTGAGGAAATAACAAGCAGGGGATGTTGTTTACTTGGATTCTCAGAAGGCCTTTGACAAGGTGCTACACATGAGGCTGCTTAACAAGATAAGAGCCTATGGTATTACCGGAAAGATACGAGCATGCATAGAACATTGGCTGACTGGCAGGAGGCAAAGAGTCAGAATAAAGTGGGCCTATGCTAGTTGGCTGTAGTGGTGTTCCATAGGGGTCACTATTGGGACTGCTTCACATTATATGTCAATGATTTATAATGACAGAATTGATGGCTTTGTGGCAAGGTTTTGTGGATGATATGAAGATATGTGGAGGGGCAGGAAGTGTTGAGGAAGGAGGGAGGCTGCAGAAGGACTTGCATTAGGATAATGAGCAACGAAGTGGCAGATTGAATATAGTGCAAGGAAGTGTATGGTCTTGTACTTTGCCAGAAGGAATAGTAGAAACATAGAAAACCTACAGCACAATACAGGCCCTTCGGCCCACAAAGTTGTGCTGAACATGTCCCTACCTTAGAAATTACTAGGGTTACCTATACCCTCTATTGTTCTAAGCTCCATGTACCTATCCAAAAGTTTCTTAAAAGACCCTATTGTATCCGCCTCCACCACCGTTGCCGGCAGCCCATTTCACACACTCACAATTCTGTGTGAAAAACATACCCCTGACATCTCCTCTGCACCTACTCCCAAGCACCTTAAACCTGTGCCCTCTTGTGGCAGCCATTTCAGCCCTGGGAAAAAGCCTCTGACTATCCAGACAATCAATGCCTCTCATCATCGTATACACTTCTATCAGGTCACCTCTCGTCCTCTGTTGCTCCAAGGAGAAAAGGCTGAGTTCACTCAACCTCTCTTCATAAGGCATGCTCCCCAATCCAGGCAACATCCTTGTAAATCTCCTCTGCACCCTTTCTATGGCTTCCACATCTTTCCTGTAGTGAGGTGACCAGAACTGAGCACAGTACTCCAAGTGTGGTCTGACGTGGGTACTACATAGCTGCAACATTACCTCTCAGCTCCTAAATTCAATTCTATGATTGATGAAGGCCAATGCACCATATGCCTTCTTAACCACAGAGTCAACCTGCGCAGCTGCTTTGACCATCCTATGGACTCGGACCCCAAGATCTCTCTGATCCTCCACACTACCAAGAGTCTTAACATTAATACTATATTCTGCCATCATATTTGACCTACCAATTGAACTACACATATCTGGGTTGAACTCCATCTACCACTTCTCAGCCTAGCTTTGCATCCTATCAATGTCCCGCTGCAACATCTAACAGCCCTCTACACTATCCACAACACCCCCAACCTTTGTGTCATCAGCAAACTTAGTAACCCATCCGTCCACTTCCTCATCCGGGTCATTTATAAAAATTACTAAGAGTAAGGGTCCCAGAACAGATCCCTGAGGCAGACCACTGGTGACCGACCTCCATGCAGAATATGACCCGTCTACAACCACTCTTTGCCTTCTGTGGGCAAGCCAGTTCTGAATCCACAAAGCAAAGTCCCCTTGGATCTCATGCCTCCTTACTTTCTCAATAAGCCTTGCATGGGGTACCTTACAAAAAATTCAATCAGGCTCGTAAGGGATGACCTGCCCTTGACAAAGCCATGCTGACTATTCCTAATCATATTATACCTCTCCAAATGTTCATAAATTCTGCCTCTCAGGATCTTCTCCATCAATTTACCAACCGCTGAAGTAAGACTCACTGGTCTATAATTTCCTGGGCTATCTCTACTCCCTTTCTTGAATAAGGGAACAACATCCGCAACCCTCCAATCCTCCGGAACCTCTCCCATCCCCATTGATCATAAGACCATAAGACAAAGGAGCAGAAGTCAGCCATTTGGCAGATCGAGTCTGCTCCACCATTTTATCATGAGCTGATCCATTCTCTCATTTAGTCCCACACCCCTGCCTTCTCACCATAACCTTTGATGCCCTGGCTACTCAGATACCTATCAATCTCTGCCTTAAATACACCCAATGACTTGGACTCCACTGCTGCCCATGGCAACAAACTCCATAGATTCACTACCCTCTGACTAAAAAAATTTCTTCGCATTGCGGTTCTGAATGGGCGCCCTTCAATCCTTAAGTCATGCCCTCTTGTACTAGACTCCCCCATCATGGGAAACAGCTTTGCCACATCCACACTGTCCATGCCTTTCAACATTCGAAATGTTTCTATGAGGTCTCCCCTCATTCTTCTAAACTCCAAGGAATACAGTCCAAGAGCGGACAAACGTTCCTCATATGTTAACCTTCTCATTCCTGGAATCATTCTAGTGAATCTTCTCTGTACCCTCTCCAACGTCAGCACATCCTTTCTTAAGTAAGGAGACCAAAACTGCCCACAGTACTCCAAGTCTCACCAGCGCCTTATAGAGCCTCAACATCACATCCATGCTCCTATATGCTATTCCTCTAGAAATGAATGCCAACATTGCATTCGCCTTCTTCACTACTGACTCAACCTGGAGGGCAACTTTAAGGGTATCCTGTACGAGGACTCCCAAGTCCCGTTGCATCTCCGAACTTTGAATTCTTTCCCCATTTAAATAATAGTCTGCCCGTTTATTTTTTCTGCCAAAGCGCATAATCATACACTTTCCAACATTGTACTTCATTTGCCACTTCTCTGCCCATTCTTCCAATCTATCCAAGTCTCTCTGCAGACTCTCCCTTTCCTCTGCACTACCGGCCCCTCCACCTATCTTCATATCGTCAGCAAACTTAGCCACAAAGTCATCTATTTCATAATCCAAATCGTTGATGTACAATGTAAAAAGAAGCAGCCCCAACACAGACCCCTGTGGAACACCACTGGTAACTGGCAGCCAACCAGAATAGGATCCCTTTATTCCCACTCTCTGTTTCCTGCCAATCAGCCAACGCTCTATCCACATATGTAACTTCCCCGTAATTCCATGGGCTCTTAAGTAAGTAGCCTCATGTGTGGCACCTTGTCAAAGGCCTTCTAAAAATCCAAATATACAACATCCACTGCATCTCCCTTGTCTAGCCTACTGGTAATTTCCTCAAAAAATTGTAATAGGTTTGTCAGGCAGGATTTTCCTTTAAGGAATCCATGCTGAGTTCTGCCTATCTTGTCATATGCCTCCAGGTACTCTGTAACCTCATCCTTGACAATCGACTCCAACAACTTCCCAACCACCGATGTCAAGCTAACAGGTCTATAATTTCCTTTTTGCTTCCTTGCCCCCTTCTTAAATAGCGGAGTGACATTTGCAATCTTCCAGTCCTCTGGAACCATGCCAGAATCTATCGACTTTTGAAAGATCATCGCTAATGCCTCCGCAATCTCCACAGCTACTTCCTTCAGAACACGTGGGTGCATTCCATCTGGTCCGGGAGATTTATCTACCTTTACACTATTCAGCTTCCTGAGTACTTTCTCTGTCGTAATTGTGACTGCGCACACCTCTCTTCCCTGCCACCCTTGAGTGTCTGGTATACTGCTGATGTCTTCCTCAGTGAAGACTGATGCAAAATACTTGTTCAGTTCCTCTGCCATCTCCTTAGCTCCCATTATAATCTCTCCAGCATCATTTTCTATCGGTCCTATATCTACTCTCACCTGTCTTTTACTCTTTATATACTTGAAAAAGCTTTTAGTATCCTCTTTGATATTATTTGCTAGCTTCCTTTCATAGTTAATCTTTTCCCTCTTAATGACCTTCTTGGTTTCCTTTTGTAAGGTTTTAAAAACTTCCCAATCCTCTGTCTTCCCACTAATTTTTGCTTCCTTATATGCCCTCTCCTTTGCTTTAACTTCTCTTGTCAACCACGGTTGCATCCTTTTTCCACTCGAAAATTTCTTCTTTTTTGGAATATACCTGTCTTGCACATTCCTCACTTCTCGCATAAACTCCAGCCACTGCTGCTCTGCTGTCTTTCCCGCCGGTGTCCCTTTCCAGTCAACTTTGGCCAGTTCCTCTCTCATGCCAACAACAGGAATTCTGCAGATGCTGGAAATTCAAGCAACACACATCAAAGTTGCTGGTGAACGCAGCAGGCCAGGCAGCATCTATAGGAAGAGGCGCAGTCGACGTTTCAGGCCGAGACCCTTCGAAGGGTCTCGGCCTGAAACGTCGACTGCGCCTCTTCCTATAGATGCTGCCTGGCCTGCTGCGTTCACCAGCAACTTTGATGTGTGTTCCTCTCTCATGCCACTGTAATTTCCTGTACTCCACTGAAATACCGACACATCAGATTTCGGCTTCTCTTTTTCAAATTTCGCAGTGAACTCAATCATGTTATGATCACAGCATCTTAAGGGTTCCTTCACCTCAATCTCTCTAATCACCTCTGGTTCATTACACAATACCCAATCCAGTACAGCCGATCCCCTAGTGGGCTCAACAACAAGCTGTTCTAAAAAGCCATCTCGCAGACATTCTACAAATTCTCTCTCTTAAGATCCAGTGCCGACCTGATTTTCCCAATCCACTCACTTGTTAAAATACCCCACAATTATCATAACACTGCCCTTCTGACAAGCCTTTTCTATTTCCTGTTGTAATTTGTAGTCCACATCCCTGCAGCTGTTTGGAGGCCTATAAATAACTGCCATCAGGGTCCTTTTACCCCTGCTATTTCTTAGCTCAACCCATAAAGATTCTGCATCACCTCTTATATATCATCTATAAGATCCTATATCACCTCTTTCTAATGATTTAATATCATTTCTTACCAATAACGCCACGCCTCCGCCTCTGCCTATCTTCTGATACACCGTGTATCCTTGGACGTTCAGCTCCCAGAGACATGCATCCTTTAGCCACGTCTCAGTGATGGCCACAATATCACACCTGCCAATCTGTAGCTGTACGACAAGATCATCCACCTTATTCCTTATGCTGCGGGCATTTAAGTATAACACCTTAAGACCAGTATTTGATCATTTTCGCTTTGATTTCACTGTAACTTTATTGCACTGCAACTCATTCCAATGGCTACAAATTTGCCCCATCACCTGCCTGTCTTTCTTGACATCTATACTGCTCAATATCTTAGATTTATTTCTGTTTTCTCCTTCCTCCGCTCTGTCATTCCGGTTCCCATCCCCCTGCCAAATTAGTTTAAACCCTCCCTAACAGCTCTATTAAACCTTCCCGCCAGGATATTGGTCCCCTTCGGGTTCAGGTGTAACCTGTCCTTTTTGAACAGGTCATACTTCCCCCAGAAGATATCCCAATTATCCAAGAATCTGAAGCCCTGCCCCCTACACCAGTCTCTCAGCCACGCATTCATCTGCCCGATCCTCCTATTCTTGCCCTCGCTAGCACGTGGCACAGGTAGCAATCCCGAGATTACTACCCTGGAGGTCCTGCTTCTCAGCTTCCTTCCTAACTCCTGGAAATCTCTCTTCAGTACCTCCTCCCTTGTCCTATCTATGTCATTGGTACCAACATGTACCAAGACAACTGGCTGCTCACCCTCCCCCTTCAGAATATTCAGGACCCGATCCGAGACATCCCGTACCCTGGCGCCTGGGAGGCAACACACCATGCGGATATCTCTATCAGGCTCACAGAATCTCCTGTCCGTTCCCCTGACTATGGAATCCCCTATGACTACCGCATTTCTCTTCTCCCTCCTCCTCTCCTGCACAACAGCACCAGGCTCAGTGCCAGAGACCCGGTCACCGTGGGCGTCCCCTGTCAGGTCGTCCCCCTCAACAGCATCCAGAACAAGATACTTGTTGCTGAGGGGGACAGCCACAGTTGTGCTCTCCACTATCCGGGCATTTCCCTTCCCTCTCTTGACAGTCACCCAGTTTTCTGACCCCTGTAGCCTAGGGATGACTACCTCCCTGTAGCTCCTGTCTATCACCTCTTCACTTTCCCTGATAAGCAGTAGGTCATCAAGCTGCAGCTCCAGATCCCTAACACGGTCTCTGAGGAGCTGCATCTCGGTGCATCTGGCGCAGATGTGGCCATCAGGGTGGCTGGAGGTCTCCCAGGATTCCCACATCTGACACCTTGAACAAAGCACTAACCCTGCAGGCATGCTATCTAATTCTACAGGAATGAAACAGGAAAAATAAGTCTACTCACCCACTTACCTCGCCAAACAAACAAACTTTTTAAACGTTAGCTCGTACCGTTGGCTGTGAGAGCCCTGCTGTTCCTGTCTGTCCAGGCTGATTAGCGAAAGTGGGGCGGGGGGGAGAAAAAAAAGAGTTGGTGCTTTGCTCTCGCCTCTTCCCGTTTACCGCCGAAGCCCGTTGAAGCCAAAGCCCTACACTCTGCTCTCACTCACTCCGCTGCCCGCTCCGACAGCCACCCGCTGTATAGGATGGTCTCCTTTTTAACCTCTCCGCGCTGTCCTGTTGACGTCATGCACCTGCACAGTCTCGTCCTTCTTGCACTCGAAGTTTAAAAAAAAAACTGCCTTCCTTCAGAATTCAGCTTCCACGACGCTCTGTAGTCCCAATCCAAAACAGATGATGCAAAGTTCATCGCCAGAGGCTCAGCAATCTCCTCCCTCACCTTCCACAGTAGCCTGGGGTATATCTCATCCGGTCCCGGCAACTTATCCAACTTGATGCTTTCCAAAAGCTCCAGCACATCCTCTTTCTTAATATCTACATGCTCAAGCTTTTCAGTCCGCTACAAGTCATCACTACAATCACCAAGATCCTTTTCCATAGTGAATACTGAAGTGAAATATTCATTAAGTACCTCTGCTATTTCCTCCGGTTCCATACACACTTTCCCACTGTCACCCTTGATAGGTCACATTCTTTCACGTCTTCTTATCCTCTTGCTCTTCACATTCTTGTGGAATGCCTTGGAGTTTTCCTTAATCCTGCCCACCAAGGCCTTCTCATGGCCCTTTCTGGCTCTCCTAATTTCCTTCTTAAGCTCCTTCCTGTTAGCCTTATAATCTTCTAGATCCTGTACCCTGCCATAACTTCCCTGTCTCATTGGAACATATCTATGCAGAACTCCACACAAATATCCCCTGAACATTGGCCACATTTCTTCCGTACCTTTCCCTGAGAACATCTGTTCCCAATTTAAGCTTCCAAGTTCCTGCCTGATAGCCTCATAATTCCCCTTATTCCAATTAAACGCTTTTCTAACTTGTCTGTTCCTATCTCTCTCCAATGCTATTGTAAAGGAGATAGAATTATGATTACTATCTCCAAAATGCTCTCCCACTGAGAGATCTGATACCTGACCAGGTTCATTTCCCAATACCAAATCAAGTACAGTCTTTCCTCTTGTAGGCTTATCTACATACTGTGTCAAGAAACCTTCCTGAACACACATAACAAACTCCACCCCATCTAAACCCCTCACTCTAGGGAGATGCCAATTGATATTTGGGAAATTAAAATCTCCCACCATGACAACTCTGTTATTATTACACCTTTCCAGGATCTGTTTCCCTATCTGCTCCTCGATATTCTTGTTACTATTGGATGGCCTATAAAAAACACCCAATAGAATTATTGACCCTTTCCTGTTCCTAACCTCCACCCACAGAGACTCCGCAGACAATCCCTCCATGACGTCCACCTTTTCTGCAGCCATGACACTATCTCTGATCAACAGTGCCATGCCCCACCTCTTTTGCCTCCCTCCCTATCCTTTCTGAAACATCTGAAACCCGGCACTTGAAGTAACCATTCCTGTCCCTGAGCCATCCAAGTCTCTGTAATGGCCACCACATCATAGCTCCAAGTACTGATTCACGCTCTAAGCTCATCCACTTTGCTCACAATACTCTTTGCGTTAAAATAGACACATCTCAAACCATCGGCCTGAGCACGTCCCTTCTCTATCACCTGCCTATCCTTCCTCTCGCACTGTCTCCAAGCTTTCTCTATTTGTGACCCAACAGCCTCTTCCTCCGTCTCTTCAGTTCGGTTCCCACCCCCCGACAACAATTCTAGTTTAAACTCTCCCCAGTAGCCTTAGCAATCCTCCCCGCCAGGATATTGGTCCCCCTGGGATTCAAGTGCAACCTGTCCTTTTTGTACAGGTCACACCTGCCCTAAAAGAGGTCCCAATGATCCAGAAATCTGAATTCCTGCCCCCTGCTCCAAACTCTCAGGCACGCATTTATTCTCCACCTCTCTCTATTCCTATACTCACTGTCATGTGGCACAGGGGTAGACTATTTTCTAAATGGGAGAAAATGCAAAAACCAGAGGTGCAAAGGGACTTGGGAGTCTCCAGGCAGAATTCCCTAAAGGTTAACTTGCAGGTTGAGTAAGGAAGGCAAATGCAATGATAGCATTCATTCAAGAGGACTAGAATATGATATCAAGAATGTAATACTGAGGCTTTAGAAGGCATTGGTCAGACCATATTTGGGGTATTGTGCAGTTTTGGGTCCATTATCTAAGTAAAGATGTGCTGGCATTGGGGATGCCCCAGAGGAGGTTCACAAGAATGATTCTGGGAATGAAGGGATTAATATATGAGGAACGTTAGATGGCTCTGGGCCTGTACTCGCTGAAGTTTAGAAGAATGATGGGGCAGGGGTCTCATTGAAACCTGCTGGATATTGGAAGGACTAGATAGGGAGGATGTGGAGAAAATGTTTCCTGTAGTGGGTTAGTCTAGCAAAGTAGGGCACAGCCTCAGAACAGAGGTACATCCATTTAGAACAGAGACGGAAAAGGAATCTCTTTAGACAAATAGTGCTGAGTCTGTGGAGTACATTGCTGTGAATTCACATGGTTTTGGAAGCCAAGTCACTGAGTGTATTTGAAGCAGATGTCAACAGGTTCTTTGTTAGTAAGAGTGTCAAATATTACGGGGGTGGGAAGACAGGAGAATGGGCTTGAGAGGGATAATAAATCAGCCATGATGGAATGGTGAAGCAAGCTCGATGGGCCAAGCGTTCACTTACAAACCCAGGGGAAGCAGCACCCACTCTTTTACCTCATAACTTCTCACTACGCAGGGGCCCAAATATTCCCTCCAGGTGAAGAAGCTAGTCATATGCCCTTCTTCCACTGAGGGGCAATCAGCGGTCACAAGTTACTTTATCCATGTCAGAGAAAACAAGCAAAGATGGGTCAACTACAGTGCTGAGTAACTCTGTGCAGTCTGCAAGTGAGACCTGAGCTTCCAGTCATCTGTTAACTTAATTCTCTATCCCAACCCCACACTGACCCCCAAGTCTGTGGACCTCCAGTACCACAATAAATTTCCATACCCAACCGAAGAACACCAACCTGTCTCCCAGCTTGTAATATTACAGCCTTCAAGACTCAAGTTCAGATAATCAGTCGTCTCCATCTTGGTTACCACATCTCCAGCACTCACTTTCATCCCTCTCTTCCCCGTTTGGTCCTCTCCTCTATTTTATCCCTGCTCCAGACACACACTTGCAGTACTATTTCAGTGAGAAAATGCAAATTCCTGGAGTTCAGAAATGTGGACATTCTTATACAGAAAGGTGGCATGGTCTGGATGGTGAGTTCTTTGATGACGGATGTTGCCTTCTTGTGGCAGCACTACCAGTGGTGGGAAGGTATGTACATTAGGCAGAGTCCACTACTCTCTGCAGCTTCTAACACGCTTGCACATAAAAATTGCCATACCAGACCGTGATACAACAATTTAGGATAATTTCAACAGTACATCAGTAGAAGTTTGTTGGAATGTTTAGTGACAAGCCAAACCTCCTTAAAGACACTGGTGTGCATTGCATATCTTTGCGTCTATGTACTGGGCCCAGGACAGGTTATTTGGTATGTTACTACACAGAAATTTAAAGCTACTGACTCTCTACAGATTAGTTGGGGGTAATGTCCCCCTGTTGGGGTAAATGGGAGAATCCATGAGCAAAAAGCCCTGTTTCTGTGGCCTGCCTGTGACTCTAACTCTTGGAAGAGGCAAAGGACTAGAGTTGACCTTCTAGTCATCATTTCACTAATTCCTCCAGAAGATGCAAATGAAAAGCAGATTTTTGAAATCTCGGAGTGGAATTCTAACTTCTACAGATATACTGCAAATACTCCCTTTCTCTGGGCTGAATGTCAGCAGCAAGTGGAAAGTTGAAGAATCATAGAAAGCAGACCCTTCAGGCAATTGGGTCCATGACAACCAACACAACTTATTTATACTAATTCTACACAAACTCTATTTTATTCTCTCTATATGCTCTCTATATTGAGGGCAGTTTATAATGGTCAATCAACCTGCCAAACCATGCTTCTTTAGGATATAGGTATAAACTGGAGCACCTGGAGGAAACCCACACAGTCATGGGGAAACTTGCAAACTCCACACAGATAGCATCTGAGGTCAGGATTTAACCCAGGCTGTTGGAGCTGTGAGAGTGTGTATCCCACCCTGAGCAGAAGAGCATGACGCTGCAAAGCTCTGTGATGGTGCTTTTAGGGATGGGAAAAGAGGAGTGTCCAGTTGCTCTAGTCATGACCAATAGGTGTGGGCAGCCTCCCAGTCATTCAAGCTGCATGTGAATCCATAACAGCCTGCTACTCTTCCTGAAGCTCAACAATTTCCCAGCACACATCTGCTTTGGATCCTATAATGACCAAAGTTCAAAGCACATTTATTATCGAGGTATATATCCATGTTGAAAGGCCAAGACAGAGGAGATGTGGAAAGGATGTTTCCCATGGTGGGGGAGTCTCGGACAAGAAGGCACAGCCTCAGGGTAGAGAGGTATCCATTTAAAACAGGGATGCAGAGAAATTTCTTTAGCCAGAGGGTGGTGAATTTGTGGAATTTATTACCACTGGCAACTGTGGAGGCAAGGTCATTGGGTGTATTTAAGGCAGAGCTTGGTGGTTTCTTGATTGGACATAGCATCAAAGGTTACAGGGAGAAGTGCCAAGAAGTGGGGCTGAGGAAGGGAAAATAAGGATCAACCATTACTGAATGGGCCAAGTGGCCTGATTCTGCTCCTATGTCTCATGGTCTTATACAATCTTGAGATTTGTCTCCTTACAGGCTGCTAACAATGAAACCCAAAAAGAACCCTTTGAAAAAAAAGACTCAAACACCCAATGTGCAAAGAGAAAAAAATTGTGCAAACAATAAAAGAAAGCAAATTGCATTCAGAACTGAAGTGAGTCCACAGACACTAAGCCAGGCATTGCAGCTGGAGCCATAGCCGCTGCAGGCCACAGCCTCAGTTCAGCACAGAGCTGGGTAGATGTTGTGGAGCAGCGAGCAGAACCAGCCCATCCCTCGCCTTGAGTCAGGACACCCTGACATGTGCCAATCTGGACCAGCACTTAAATCATCCAAACATTTGGTCATTCCTCACTGTTGAACCTGGGCTCTGTCACTTCAATATGCTCTGGGGCCTGGATCCCGCGCCATGATTTGACCTGGCACTTAAATAGATCAAAACTCAGGCTTTCCTCATTCTCCAGGATGGGCCCAGGCTCCACCTTGACTCTGCTTCACTTCTCTTTCTTCTTCTTTATTAATGTTTTTATTGATTTAAAAAGAGCACATATACAAACAAGAGGAGCATTATCTCAAATATATATATATCTCAATAACAATACAAACAGAAAGTGAAATAAACATTATCAAAATCATACATAGTATTAAGCTAATATGTGGGTATATAATAAAAAAGACAGCCAATTCTCCTCTTATCAACTCATAGAGAGAGAAAAAAAACTTTAAATTTTTAAAATAAGAAAAAAACCCCACTACACTATAAGAAAAAAGGAAGGAAAAAAAGGGACTGGGCAGTCCACTCTGAGGATATGACCAAAAAAAATGGAAAGACTTTCTGATCAAATCTAAGACTTCGAAAAAATAATTGGAAGAGTAATAAATCAAGTTAAATGAAAATATTGAATAAAAGGTTGCCAGATTTGCTCAAATTTAAAGGATGTATCAAATGTCCGATTTCTTATTTTCTCTAAACTTAAACAGGACATAATGAAGGCAAGCCAATAAAAGACAGTAGGTGGATTAGAATCCTTCCACTTCAGTAAAATGGCTCCCCTAGCCAATAAAGCTGAAAAGGCTATCATATGTTGAGCAGAAACAGGAATATTTCCTGCTACTGATGGGATAATCCCAAAGATTGCCATAAGTAAATTAGGTCGTAGGTCCAGATCCAAGACTTTTGAAAGTGTTTTAAAAAAATCTCTCCAAAAATTAGCTTTATACAAGACCAAAACATATGAGTTGAAGTGGACACATCAATGTTACATCTGTCACAAATAGGATTGAAATTGGAAAAAATACGCGCTAGTTTATCCTTTGACATATGGGCCTGATGCACTACCTTGAACTGTATCAAGGAATGGCGGGTACAGATAGATGAGTTATTAACCAAATGAAAAACTTTACTCCATTGATTATCTGAAAATGACTCTTGAAATTCCAATTCCCAAGCATATTTAATTTTATCGTTAGATATCATTCGTAAATTCAATAACCGTTTATAAATTATAGCTATCAACCCTTTTTGAAGTGGTTTAAGCTGAAAGAGAGCATCTGTCATATTAGTTGGATAGGCAGAAGGGTAATTTGGCAGCAAACCACGTAAACATTTCTAATTTGTAAATATCTAAACAAGTGTACATTAGATCAATCATATTTATCCACTAACTGAGAAAAAGACATTAAACAATCCCCTAAAAATAAATCTGAAAAAGTTATTATTCCCTTGGTTTTCCAAATTAAAAAGGCCTTATCCAAAATTGATGGTTTAAAAAAATAATTGAAATGGATATTACTAGAAAGAACAAAATTTTTTAACTCAAAAGATCTATGAAACTGAAACCAAATTCTTAATGTATGTTTAATAATAGGATTAAAGTCATGTCTACTAATCTTAGAAAACAAAAAGGGAAGAGGAGCTCCCAGTAAAGAGGCCAAAGAGAATCCCTTCACCGAGTTTTCCTCCAAATCCAACCGTGAAGGACATTCATGTACGTCTGAATAATGAATCTAGAAAGTAATACATCGAATATTAATTGCTCAATAATACATTCTAAAATTTGGCAAAGCCATACCACTGTCCTTTTTTAATTTCTGCAATAAGAGTTTACTCAATCTAAGATTTTTATTATTCCAAATATAAGATAAGATTATAGAATCTATTCTATCAAAAAACATTTTAAGAAACAAAGGTAGGAACTGCCTGAAATGTATACTGTATAAGAATTTCGGTAGAACTATCATTTTAATAGCATTAATTTGACCTATTAATGATAATGTCATAGGTGACCATTTAGAAAGCATTTGTTGGGTGTAATCAATTAATGGGAGAAAATTATATTTATACAGGTCCTTAAAATTTTTACTTATCTTGGTATTAAAATTACTAAAGTAATTTTTAGCAATACTAAAAGGTACTTGATGATATTGATCTGAGTAATTATTAATGGGAAATAACTCACTTTTATGTAAATTTAATTTATATCCAGAAAAACTACTGAATTCAGAAAATATAGATAACATAGAAGGAATAGATTTCCTAGGATCTGAAATATAAACTAACAGGTCATCTGCATACAACGAAACCTTGTGTACTTTGTCCCCTCTCTTAATACCCTGAACAGTATTGGAATCTCTAAGAGCAATAGCAAGGGGTTCTAAAGCCAAGTTAAATAATAAAGGGCTAAGAGGATATCCCTGCCAAGTACCTCTGTATAATCTAAGGTAAGGAAATTTTTGATTATTAGTTATAACCGCAGCCGTAGGGCTTGATAGATCAATTTGATCCAGGAAATAAATCCCAGACCAAAATTAAATCTTTCCAAAACCTCAAATAAGTAAGACCACTCCACCCTATCAAAGGCTTTCTCTGCATCAGAGAAACAACACATTCAGATTCTTTAGATGGAGAAGAGTGAATAATGTTTAATAATCTTCAAATTTTAAAATGTGAATATCTATTTTTATTCACTTCTCCACTATTTGCTGTGATCGTTTACCAGAAAAAGTGTTATTAAAAAAATACTTAGTTACTTTCTTTGTTTGGTTTTCCACTGATAAGTAATCGCTGGCCTTCACCAGCACCATCTTAAACTAGAAGCCCTAGACCCAAGAGTTGGTGCAGACCAGTTAGCTTCTGAATGCATAAACAGGTCCATAAACTTCAACATTCCACAAACATCAAGGTTAGCACAACCCCTCAAGACATTGTCAAAACTTTCAACTCTGAAGGCCTTTCACAATGCCACTCAACTAACTGCAGGGAGATCAGCTTCCCAGTCTGATTTTTCTTGTCCAGACCCAATCCATAGCTCTTTCACCTTCAACAAGGTTTCATGGATACAGGAATCCAAAGTAAATTTCAAATCACCAACCTAAGCCCACTTAATAAGCAACTCGATTACCCTCTGCCCCCCACCTCCGTCAGTCTCCCTATCACTGCAGTAACCTCCCCACAACTTTTGAGAAAACTACCTGAGCTTAAGGAGTTAAAAATTCTTCTGATCCCATCCCAGTAACTTAACCAGTAGGTATCAAAAAAGGAATGCAGCAGAACAAGACTATAGACCTTTTAATTAATTAATATATATGCTGCAACATCTGAGGAAGGATTGATTTTCCAACCCATTCAGCATTGGCCCACCGTTGAATGATTGAGTTATGGAGCTGATTTAGTGAATCACACTCGAGTCACAACTCCTTAGAAATGAAGCACCTCTTGTTTGCATGCAGCAAGATCCAGGCAACATTCTGGCATACCCACCAAGAGTCAATGGATTCTTAAGTTGTGAGCTAGCACTTGTATGTGCTTGCAGCTGTGTGGGATTAAGACCACATTGCTTCATTGTTAGAATGCTGGGGATGGAGGGAAGGGAAATAGGGGAATGGGGAATACAGCTCCAGTTTGTGATCCTTGACCAAGTAAGTTGCTCATTCCTGTTGCCAAGCCTCTGGCTCCACCTAGTGTTTAAAAATTGACATACAACAGCCTTGTCCTATACATTACAGTATTCAGATGATCCTTGGCTGAGAATAAGATATAGGTGCAGAATTAGCCATTCAGACTACGCTCCACCATTTGATCATGTTGATTCATTTTCCCCCTCAACCCCATTCTCCTGCCTTCTCCCCATAACCTTTGACTCGCTTACTAATTATCTATCAACCTCCATTTTACATGAGTACACCCAGTGACTTGGCCTCGGTCATAGGAATGCAAAGAGCAAGCACCATCATCGGTCACTGGCTAATTGTGTGAACCTCCAGTAATATAACAAAAAAAAAGATGCACACACTATTTCCATAACCGGAACAATCCTGGAACTTTGCAGTTGAGACCTTGGTATCACAAATGCAATTTGGAGATTTTAAATCATTTCAGCACTTCCCAGGATAGTTCAGTAAGAATGTAGAAGGCTAATTGGATCCAACATAAAAAACAGGAGAATGCTGGATGCAGGATCTTCAATAGATCTCAAGCAGGCTCCAGATTCAGCATGGGCTGAAAGGGCTCGAAAACAGCAGACTGGATACCTGTAGATCATAGAGACTCCAAACTTTTCCAGTGGTGCAATTAGATAGACACTTCCACAATGAGTGTACAGTTTATCTTTGTAGGTAACACATGGCTAAAGTACACAAAGAGCAGAAGTGCATTGTGGGAGGCACCAGACTGAAACCAACCCCTTAGAATCCTTAAGTTTACTTGCAGAATTTACTTTGCTAAGTTTGGAAAGCTGCCTGTTGTTTGAACTGTCTTTTGCACTCAGATGTTAGCTTCCTGGGTTATTGGGAGGCCAGTAGAGAGAACTCAGGTCTTCCTGGGGGCAGGCTCATCCTCCCCATTAGTTAAACAAAGAAACTGGTTGCACAATGCCCTGGAGAATTGTAGATTTGACTTAGTAATTGTGCTGTTTTTAAACCAATAATTGCATGTCAAAAGTGATGTGGAGAATACAATTACACACAACAAAGTAAGTTGGTTCACTTCCTTCAGTTGGGAGACTTGTCACAGAGGTGGCAGGGCAACATAACCTTAGAGCCAACCTGATCACACAGAGATCAGGGTTGAGAAATTCAATCACATATGAAAGGGGATGATTAGGAGAAATGGGTGCCTGATCGTTAGTGTGGTCTCAGTAGGCTGAAGATTCTGCTTCCATACAGTCTCTCTATGACTCAAATTTTCTACCTGCTGCTGATCCCGGTCCAGCTGAGGGAATGTTGTCTGCAGTTTTTGGGGAAAGGGGTTAAAATGGAGATGAGGAAAATGAGCCTTTATCCTAAAATCATGCCCCCACAAAGGATTGAAATTCTCTAACTAGAGGAAACATCCTCTCATAATCTACCTTAACAAATTCCACCCCTGAGAATCTTAAATGTTTCAATATGATCTCTCAATCTTCTAAACTGACTCGACCCAATCTGTTCAATCTTTCCTCACAAGATGACACTTTCAATCCACAAATCAGTCTGCAGAAGCTCCTCTGAGCCACTTCGAATGCTAGCACATTCCTGCTTAAATAATGCTCCCAAAATTAATGGCAGTATTCCAATGTGGTCACCCAATAGTTGCTGCAAGATCACTACATTTGTCATCCTTCCCTTTTGAAATAAAAACCAATGTTCCATCTACCTCTCTAATTTCTTGGTACAACCACATGCTAGCTCTCTGTGTTTCAAGTGTGATGACACCAAATCACTGCACAGCAACATTCTGTCATCTTTGTGCACTTAAACAATACTTGGTTCCTCTCTTCTTCCTACTAAAGTGGATAATGTCACATTTCCCACCTTGTGCTTTATTAGCCAAATATCCATTCATTTAATCTCTCCACATCCCTTTGCAGACTCTATGCATTGTCCTCTAACTTCCTTTCCCAGCTGTCTTGGAATTGCCAGAAAATTTGGGTGCAATATGCTTGGTCCTTTCCTCTAATTTGTTAAATATTTGGTTACAATTAATGAGCTGATCAGAGGTGAAGAGGGTCAGTAACTTTAAATTCCTTTGTGTTACCATATGAGAGGATCTGTCCTGGGACCAGCACACAAGTGTGGTCACAAAGATGGCATGACTGCTATTCTACTTTCTCAGAAATTTGCATAGAATCAGCATGTCATCTAAAACTTCGACAAACTCTTATACATGCACAATGAAGGGTACCCCAACTGGTTGCATCACAGCCTGCCATGGAAACACCAATGCCAGGAATGGAAAAGCCTACAAAGTGGTGGATACAGCCCTGTCCATCACAAGCACTGAGCATTGCCACAAGAAAACAGTACCCATCATCAAGGACCCCCATGATCCACACTATGTTCTCTTCTTGCTACTAGTATTGGGCAGGAGCTACAGGAGTCTTAGGTCACACACCACCAGGTTCATAAATATTTATTATCCTTCAATGATCAGATCCTGAACTAACGTGGATAACTTCAAACAGGTCAGTGCTGAACTGACTCCAGACTTATAGGGCTCATGCTCAAGAACTCTACAACTTGTCCTCAGTATTATTTATTTATTTATTTATTTTATTAATTGTATCGTTTGGCTTCTCTGGCACGTTGATTGCCAGTCTTAGTTATTTATAGTTTTTCATAAATTTCTTGTAAATGTCTGCAAGAAAATGAATCTCAAGGTAGGATATGATGACATATACAGTACATACTTCAACAATAAATTTACTTTGACTCTAACATGACCTATAGTTCATTCTAGATTCCGTTAGCCAACCAGTTCATGCTGCTACATTATCCTCGTGCTAAGAGTACTTGTCTTGTGCTGTAGTCTTTCATGTGACATTACCTAAATGACTTTAGGAGAGCCAAACACATGACATCTACTTGTGCCCCTTTATCCACCCTGCTGATTAAATCCTGGAAGAACTCCAATAAATTTGTCAAACACATAGTTCCTTTTTAGAAAACCAAGTCAGCTTTATTAATTGGATTACGATTTTTTAATATCCTGCTTCCACTTCCTCAGTGATAGATCCCAGCATTTTCCCAATGAGAAATACTAAGCTAAATGACCTGTCTCCCTCTTTCCTTAACCAGGGATATTTGCAGTTTTCTATTGTATAGGCACCATTACAGAATCTGGAAAATATTGGAAGATTACAAACAATGTATTTGTCATCTCAAAGGCAACTTCTTCTGAGATGTTAGGATACAGGCTATCAGTTGCATGGGATGTCTGCCTATAGCCCCAGTCATTCCCTTGGTACTTCCTCTCTGGTGTTAGTGATTGCTTTAAATCCACCCCTTTCACTCCCAGATGTTTTACAACTATGAAGATTCTTTTACTCTGTACAAATAAGCTATTTCTTCAAAGCCTCAACCCATTGTTCATTAACTCCACAACCTGCAGAGTCCCCGTATTGGCAACTTAATCTTCTTTCTCCTGCTTTCTAAACACAGTTGGCTCTAAAACACACCCAATTTGCCAGTGCGCTATTAATCTTCACCGCATTACAGTAGCTGTCTTTCCAGTCAATATTTTTGATCTATTCTGCAGTTTAGAACTTTTCATTCTGTTTCTGAAATAACATTCACACTTGTAAAGAGGCATGACTTTATGATCACTGTGACTGAGTCTGATTAAAATAAATCTTGAAATCCTGATTTTCTCTCACTGGGAAAGAATATAGCTTGGAACTTCAGGATCAAAGATAGCAAATCTTTCATCTGTCCACACCCTTAGTGATTTCACTATTCAAAATACTCAAGATGGCTCAAGTTTTAAGCTGCAGCAGACCATGTACAATGCATTCTGAGAGGTGCCTCTGTGGGTAGCCAGCAAATGTTAACCTTCTAAAAGATATAGCAAGCAGGAACTTGTATTTATAATCACAAGAGGCCAGTATGGGGATGATACTAGCTCTGCATTACTGGATAAAGTGCTGGCACAAAGCAGCACAAAGTAAGAACTTGATCAAATTTGTCTGTGCTGTTTTACCCTGTATCTTCAAATATTCAAAAACAAATGCAATATTGCTCACAGACTTAGTTCTGCACACTCGACATTCATATATTGCTCCATAGGTTCAACATTTAGTTGAAACATTTGTTGGCAGCACAGATGCCTGTCTAGGCATCTTCCCAGGGGATTGGCCTGAAACGTTGACTGTCCACTTTCCATCATAAAAGCTGGTAACCTGGGCTCCCCAGCAACACAATGGCAGGTCATTGGTTCATGATCACTGACTTCAATTCTACTGGACATCTTCCCTCCACAGCCTCCATCCTCAATGTCACTCAATCAAATCACAAACAAGAGAAAATCTGCAGATCAAAGTTGCTGGTGAAGGCAGCAGGCCAGGCAGCATCTGCCTGGCCTGCTGCATTCACCAGCAACTTTGATGGGTGTTGCTTGAATTTTCAGCATCTGCAGAATTCCTGTTGTTTGTGTTTTTAAAAAAATCTGCAGATGCTTGAAATCCAAGCAACACATACAAAATGCTGGAGGTACTCAGCAGGCCAGGCAGTATCTATGGAAAAAAGCAGAGTTGATGTTTTGGGCCGAAACCCTTCGGCAGGACTGGAGAGAAAAAGCTGAGGAGTAGATTGGAAAGGTGGGGGAGGGGAGAGAGAAACACCAGGCAACAGGTGAAACTTGGAGTGGGGGGGAGCTGGGAAGTTGATTGGTGAAAGAGACAGAAGGTCACCCAACATAGACCACTTCGCCAAGCATCTACATTCTGTCCACCAGAACAAACAGGATATCCCAGTGGCCATCCATTTTAATTCCCCTTCCCATTCCCATATGTCCTCCACTGTTGGAATAAGGCCATACTTAGGTTGGAGGAACAACATTTTACATTTCATTTGGGTAGCCTCCAACATGGTGGCATGAACATCAATTTCTCAGACTTCCAGTAATGCCTCCCCACCATTTCCCATCTCCTTTTCCTTCTCTCATGTTATCTCCTTGCCTGCCCATTGCCTCTGGTGCTCTTCACCCCTCCCTTTTTTCTTTCTTCCATATCCTTCTGTCTCTTTCACCAATTAACTTCCTAGCACTTTGCCTCATCCCTCTCCCTCCAAGTTTCACCTGTTACGTACCCCGTAACTGGGTTGCCAAACCAGCAGAAATGGATCACTCAGTTGGAGTCTGGATTACTAAATCTAAGAAAGTTTTATTAAAGAAACAAACAACACAGTAATCGAAAGGACAATAAATGCAACAGTTCAGCAATGATAAACACACATGTGCACAGAATTAAGATAACAGGATCAATCAAGCTCTATCGTTGTCTAGGGGTAAATGACCAATTTCAGAGTGACACAAAGTCCAGTTCAATTTAGTTCAGTTCGCAGTAATCGTTGCCATAGCGATGGACAATGTGGGGGGAAGGAGAGAGAGAGAGAGAACAAGAATGACTGATCATTCAAAACGGCTTCCACACACAGACCTGCGATATTGCTCACAAGCAGCTTTCAGGCGAGTCCTTTGTGATGTCACCTGAGGTCACCGACTGTGACCCCTCCTCCAGATGCGGTCGATCCTCTGCAGTGAACCTGGCACCCAAGCAAGGGCGGACACACACCGGGTTCCCGCCGATCGTACCTTTCCACCCTGTGCGTCTAAGGCTTGGTTCCGCAACCAGCCTTCCAAACGACTCCTGCCGACTTGCGGGGGGGGGGGGCACCGCTTCCAGGGTCTCGTTACCTCATGGTGTCGTGTGTGTCCTGCCTTAGCGAACCTGTCCCTTTTTATCCCCCTGCTGGGGTATCGCCTGTCCATCACTTCAAACAGTTCAGGGTTCAAAGGGGGAGCCGCTCTAGACAGCTGTCTCTCCCGTCCCTTCATTACTCATCTCCAAATACTGCTCGATTGTCTTCCTTATCTCTCTCTCTCCCGAAGACAGGTGGCAGACCAACTGCTGATCACACAGGACAGCTAACATCTATGTATATTCTTGTCACACACCTATCACCTGGTGTTTCTCTCTCCCCTCCCCCACCTTCTAAATCTACTCCTCAGCTTTTTTTCTCCAGTGCGCCCAAGTGTTTCAGCCCAAAACATCAACTGTGCTTTTTTCTATAGATGCTGTCTGGCCTGCTGAGTTCCTCCAGCATTGTGTGTGTGTCATTCAATCAAACATAGATCACTTCAACCTCCTCCCTAAGATCCACAGCAGACCCAAACCAGTCAACCCACTGATCTAGCCTGTTCTCTTCCACAGAATTCGCTTCATCCTTGGTTGACTTTCCTTGCTCAGTGTCTTCCCACCTACAAATCGATGTTTCATGCCAATAACCTTTCATCCAATCTTGATGCCAAATTCAATGAATGGTGGTGGAGGCGGATATGATAGGGTCTTTTAAGAGACTTCTGGATAGGCACATGGAGCTTAGAAAAATAGAGGGCTATGGGTAAGCCTAGTAATTTCTAAGGTAGAACATGTTTGGCACAACTTTGTGGGCCAAAGGGCCTGTATTGTGCTGTAGGCTTTCTATATTTCTATGTATTATCAAAGTATATATACTGTATGTACCCATATTGGCGGCAGTGTTAGAGGTGAGGAGGATGCAGGGTGACTCGGATAGGTTAGGTGAGTGGGCAAATTCATGGCAGATGCAATTTAATGTGGGTAAATGTGAGCTTATCCACTTTGGTGGCAAGAACAGGAAAACAGATTATTATCTGAATGGTGGCTGATTAGGAAAAGGGGAGGTGCAACGAGACCTGGGTGTCATTGTACACCAGTCATTGAAAGTGGGTATGCAGGTACAGCAGGCGTGAAAAAGGCGAATGGTATATTGGCATTCATAGCAAGAGGATTCAAGTACAGGAGCAGGGAGGTTCTACTGCAGTTGTACAAGGCCTTGGTGAGACCACACCTGGAGTATTGTTTGCAGTTTTGGTCCCCTAATCTGAGGAAAGACATTCTTCCCATAGAGGGAGTACAAAGAAGATTCACCAGATTGATTCCTGGGATGGCAGGACTTTCATATGAAGAAAGACTGGATTGACTAGGCTTATACTCACTGGAATTTAGAAGATTGAGGGGGGATCCTATTGAAACGAATAAAATTCTAAAGGGATTGGACAGGCTAGATGCAGGAAGATTGTTCCCAATGTTGGGGAAGTCCAAAACAAGGGGTCACAATTTAAGGATAAAGGGGAAGCCTTTTAGGACCGAGATGAGGAAAAACTTCACACAGAGAGTGGTGAATCTGTGGAATTCTCTGCCACAGGAAACAGTTGAGGCCAGTTCATTGGCTATATTTAAGAGGGAGTTAGATATGGCCCTTGTGACTAAAGGGATCGGGAGCATGGAGAGAAGGCAGGTACAGGGTTCTGAGTTGGATGATCAGCCATGATCATATTGAATGGCGGTGCAGGCTTGAAGGGCCAAATGGCCTACTCCTGCACCTATTTTCTATGTTTCTATATAAAATCCTGGGATTTCTTTCCCTGTGGGCATACAAAGTAAATCCAAGAAACACAATAAAATCTATGTATGACCACAACCAACAGTATGGACAAACAACCAATGTGCATATACAAAAATAATAATAATAAAGAAATAAATATTGAGCACATGAGATGGACGATGTAGGAACATTTCAGTGATGGGGCAAGTGAAGTTGAATGAAGTTATCCCTTTTGGTTCAAGAGCCTGATGGTTGAGGGTAATAACTGTTCACAAACCTGGTGGTGAGGGTCCAGAGGCTCACGTAGCTTCTTTGTGATGACAACAGTGAGAAGAAAGTATGTCCTGGGTAGTGGGGTTCCTTGATGATGGATGCTACTTTCCTGCAACAATGCTTCATGCAGATGTGCTTAATAGTGGGGAGGGCTTTACCTGTGATGGACACAGCCATATCACTACTTTTTGTAGGATTTTCCATTCAAGGACATTGGTGTTTCCATATCAGGCTGTGATGTAACCGGTTAATATACTCACCAACACACATCTATAGAAGTTTGTCAAAGTTTAAGATGTCATGTCAAATCTTCGCAAACCAAGAAGGAAGTGGAGGGGACGGCTGTGCTTTCTCGATCTTCCACTCCATCTCAGGGCAGTACTGCTGTTGTATTGGATTTAGGCCTCTAACTGAGAGAGACTGAATATCCTTTCCCTGACACCACGTGCCTCTCTCTGACCAGGGCCTGAACACATTGGCCCCAGCAAGGACATCAGGTATTTCCCCATCTGCCCAATCACCTCCCCTCACCTGGATTCACCTATCACCTGACAACTCCTGCCTCACCCCTCCCCCATCTTTTTATACTGGATATCCCACCTCTTAGTTCTTCAATCCATATGAAGGGCCTCAATTTAAAATATCAGCTGTCCATTTCTCTCCATAGATGCTGTCTGACCTGTTGAGTTCTATCTTTATGCCTGTTGCTTCAGATTCCAGCAGCAACAGTCTCTCAAGTGTCTGTTGTATAAAGTCTATTCAACGCATGAAAACTTTGAACAAGTTTTCCTCTTCTCTTTGACGAGAGTTATGTGAGACCCTCTCTCACCATTCCCTCTCCGTGATGTCTGCAGCTATCCTGCTCTTTGACCACATGTTTGCCCAGACTCACTACCACAGCCATGTATCCTTCCTGGGCACCTGTCTCCTCCATCATCTTCTCCCACATCACTTTCATTTCCAGCTTCTAGCAAGCAGCCAATCTGCCTACCAAACCCTCACCTATTTGCTTCCCAGCTCTTGCCTCCATCTCCCCTCTACCTTTCAGTAGATGAAGGGTCTTGACCCAGAAGGTTGACTGTGCATTTTCCTCCATAAATGCTGCATGACTTGCTGACTTGGGGGGCCCTTCCTAACATAATGTCAGATCATTGTTTCATGGTCACTGACCTCATCTCCATTGGAGACCTTCCTACCACAGCTCACCTTGACATTCTCGCTAAGATCTACAGCAGAGCCATCCTAGTCCACTCACTGATTCAGCCTGTTCTCTTTCACAGAGCTCACTTCTTCCTTGCTCACTGCCTTCCCACCTACAACATCAAAACCATCTCCTCTACCATGTTACCAATTTCCAGTCTCCTGTCCTCAACTGGTTTACTTTCACCACAGATATCATCTTCCATCTGCCATCACTGTGGTTTGACCTTTGCCCTCTGCCCCCTGGCCAAATGCATTTCCATACGTTTGGGCACCATGGTAGCATAGCGGTTAGTGTGACGTAATTACAGCTTGGGCATTCTGGAGTTCAGAGTTCAATTCCACACCATGTATGGAAATTCAAAGTCCTCCACATGAAATATATGGGTTTTCCCCTGATGCCCTGGTTTCCTCCCACAATCCAAAAGCATTCCAGGTAGGTTAATTGGTCATTGTAAATTATCCCGTGATTAGGTTAGGGTAAATTGGGGTTGTGGGGCTGCTGGGAGTGGAGTGGGAGCGGCTCGAAGGGCTGGAAAGGCCTACTCCATGCTGTAACACTAAATAAATAAACTTCCCCTTTAACTAACTCACTTCCTCCAAGTAAAGGGCATGGTAAGGGGAAGCTTTACAGGGCCTGTCTCTTTGTGGTATAGTGGGAACATTGTTTGTTTTAGATATAAAGAGTGTAGTAAGGGGAGGCTTTACAGGGCCTGTCTCTTTGTGGTATAGTGGGAACATTGTTTGTTTTAGATATAAAGAGTGTAGTAAGGGGAAGCTTTACAGGGCCTCTCTCTTTGTGGTATAGTGGGAACATTGCTTGCTTTAGATATAAAACCAAACACAAAAGACTTGAAATGCTCAGCAAGTAAGGCAGCATCTGCAAAGGGAGAGAGCAGGTTGATGTTTCAAGCCAATGACCTGATATAGGGCTGTAATCAAAACATCTTGCCTCCCCCACAGTTGCTGCTCAACCCACTCAATACCTCCAACAGATTGTTTGCTGCTTGACCTACTATCAACACACCTTTTAGTCTCACAAGACCCCTCACATTGGGAGCTGTGTTGCTGCCTCATCTTACACAAACTCCTGTTCTCATTTTCACATTGCCCATCGCTGCTACTTCCCTTTTCTCAAGTTGTTATCCATTTCAGGGTTTCAGTTGACTCATGCTTCCTGTAAGGGCTCCATTCCAGTCACAGTAACCCCTCACTGCCCAGTCCACTGTTCACCAATGGATCTAAACCTTCAATGCTTTCTGCCATGTTTAATAGTAACTGGACAGCTTCAGATCTTGATAACTAATTTGACAGTGCCAACTTCCACACCACAGTATCTGATATGTTCTACCCTTTGTTTTTAAAAACAGCTTTGTAAAGTCTTACAGTTGTATAACTGGTGCCATGGTTGCATAGTGGTTAGACAGATGCTATTACAGCATTCTGGAATTCAGGCTTCAATTCCCGCACCGTCTGTAAGGAGTTTGTACGTTCCCCCCATCAACCACATGGGTTTCTTCCAGGTGCTCCGGTTTCCTCTGGGTGCTCCAGTTTCCTCCCACAATCTGAAAACGTACCGGTTAGCAGGTTGATTGTTCATTCTAAATTGTCCATTGATTAGGCTAGTGTTAAATTGGTGGGTTGCTGGGCAGTGTGGCTCATTGGCCACTGTGGCCACTGTATCTCTAAAATAATTAAATCTTAGTAGGTGCCTATTTAGTCATTCATACCTACACAGAGTTCTTTAGAAGAGCTTTCCACCTAGTCTCACTTGCTTAAATTTTTACTAACGTTGACAAGTTTCTACACACCTAATTGTCCAAATGCCACATCCTTGATACACAGGCACTGGGAGTTTGTTGCTGTTATTACTATACATCAATGTAGAATGCTCCTTAAACTCAGCAGCCAAACTGCTTTGAGTTAAATGCCAGATGTGTTAACCCATACCAATAAGAATGACCACAACAGTCAATTCAAAACACAAAGCTTCATGCACTGTGATCAGCAGCTACAAAATGCAAACCTCACAACACCTACCCCATTGTTAAACATTTCAGCTGGGCAGACAGCTATTCAAATCTGGATAAAACCAAATTTTATGGTCAAGTGCATTTTTAAACAAACCTTTTTTTTATTTTACCAAAACAAACACTGCAGAAGGGCTTGAGGTACCAGCTGATATCAGCTCCTCTGCTTTAATACCCAATAAACTAGAACTGGTCTAGTACCACAAATTTAAACAGAACTCTCCCAGTGACCCTTTACCAGACCCCAAGACAGCTTTTGATACTACTAACAACAACCAGACCAACCTTAACAAATTAAAGCTTTAACAAATTAAATTCAAGTCCATCTTCAAATGAAAAGGTCAAGTCCTACTTAACATCTGCCAGAAGGTTTCTTTGAAGTGAAAGCTAATCTGGCACCAGCTGGGGTCAGAACTGCTCCAGTTCGACCCTGCTGCGCACGAAACTGTCTGGTCCAAAAGAACCAACAATCAGGATACATATTGTGATTCAGAAAAAAAACACTTTACGTAATATGTTTTATAACCCAAAACAATTTATGGTGAATAAAGTCCTTGTGAAGTTGAGTGACTTGAAATGTAGGATGACATGGTTAACAGTTTACAGGCGGAGCATCACCAAACCTGGTGAGATCTTTCTCCTTGTGAGGGTTTTTTTTCTTTAGAAACCAGTAGCCAGTGCGCAGGCACGGGAACCGTCAGAGGCATCGACATCAGCGGAAGGCAGGCGGAGTACTGTACCACCAAACCCGGTGAGTTCTTTCTCCCTGCGTGGGGTTTCTGCTTAAAAACAGGTTAGCCAGTGCGCAGGTGCGGGAACCGTCAGAGGCATCGGAAGGCAGACGAAGGACTGCCAAACACGATGAGTTCTTCCTCCTTGCGTGGGGTCGGGTCGGGTCCTATTTTTTAAACCATAAAAGAGAGATTGGGTCTAGCGGAGCAGCCATCGGACTGTGGGCTGGAGTCAGAGTGGGAACCTAGAGGCTTTGACGAGAAGAGGTTGAGGCCAAAGAAACAGGGAAGAAGGGTAGGTTTTTCCTTTCATTATTGCTGATTTGGTCTTGGTTGCCCATAGTACAGTGCAGGCAGGATGACAGATATGGCAGTGGAATGCTCCTGCTGTAGGATGTGGGAATTCATGGAACCTGATGGTCTCCCAGATAACTACACCTGGGGGATGTGCAGCCAACTCCAGTTCCTGAAAGAGCGCACTAAGGAGCTGGAGCTGGAGCTGGAGCTGGAGCTGGAGCTGGAGCTGAATAAACTAAGGAGCTGGAGCTGGAGTTGGATAAACTAAGGATCATCCGAGAGGCAGAGCAATTGATAGATAAGACTTTTCAGCAGGTGGTTACACCCAGAGTGAGAATTCAGGGAGCAGATGGCGTACACCGAGAGAGGTAAAGGGAGGAAAGTCAGTGCAGGATTCCCCTGTGGCCATTTCCCTCAGCAACAGGTACTGATGAGGGGGATAACCTATCTGGGCAAGGCGGCAGCAGCAGCCAGACCCATGGCACAGTGGCCGGCTCTAAATCTCAGAAGGGTAGGGTGGTCAAGCTGAGCAATAGTCATAGGGGCTCGATATTTGGAGGGGGGGGGCAGACAGATTCTGCGGCAGCAAAAGACATGCCAGGACAGTGTATTGTCTCCCAGGTCTAGGGTCCAGGACGTCTCTGAGCGGTTGCAGAATATTCGTGAAGTGGAGGTGAGCAGCCAGAGGCTGTGGTACATATTGGTACCACTGACATAGGCAGGAGAGACATGTGCAGTAAGTTTAGGGAGTTAGGAAGGAGGCTGAAGAGCGGGACCTCCAAGGAGGTGATCTCCAGATTACTCCCAGTGTAACGAGCTAGGGAAGGTCAGAACAGGAAGACAGCACAGACGAATGAGTGGCTGAGGAGATGATGCAGGGAGCAGTGTTTCAAGTTATTGCATCATTGGAACCTTTTCTGGGGAAGGGGTGACCACTCCAAGTGGGACAGGTTGCACCTGAACTGGAGGGGAACCAATATCCTGGGAGGGAAGTTTGCTAATGCTGTTGGGGAAGGTTTAAACTGGATTTACGGGGGAATGGGAACCGAAATGAAGAGGCAGAGGATGGGGCGGTTGGTGCTTGTAGGGAGTTTGTGAGGAAGGATAGGCAGATGATAGAGCAAAGATGCACTCAGTCAGATGGTTTGAGATGTATCTACTTTAATGCAAGGATATCATAAACAAAGCAGCTAAATTAGAGGAGGATCCATACATGGAACTAAGACGCTGTGGCCATACAGAGACTTGGATGTCTCAGGGGAAAGAATGGCTGCTGAGTGTGCTGGACTTTAGATGTTTCAAAAAGGACAGGGAGGGAGGCAAAAGAGATGGGGGAGCAGCATTGCTAATCAGGGATATTATCATGGTTGCAGAAAAGGAGGAAGTTATGGAAGGATTGTCCACTGAGTCAAAAACAGGAAGGGAACAGTAGCTCTACTAGGAGACCTTGCTTTGTGGATCCAGAGAAGGCACACAGAAGGCAAAGGGTGGTTGTGGATGGTTCATATTCTGCATGGAGGTCAGTGACCAGTGGTGTTCTGCAGGGATCTGTTCTAGGACCCCTCCTCTTTGTCATTTTTATAAATAGTCATAGTCATACTTTATTGATCCCAGGGGGAAATTGGTTTTCATTACAGTTGCACCATAAATAGTAAATAGTAATAGAACCATAAACAGTTAAATAGTATTATGTAAATTATGCCAGTAAATTATGAAATAAGTCCAGGACCAGCCTATCGGCACAGGGTATCTGACCCTCCAAGGGAGGAGTTGTAAAGTTTGATGACCACAGGCAGGAATGACTTCCTATGACGCTCTGTGCTGCATCTGGGAGGAATGAGTCTCTGGCTGAATGTACTCCTGTGCCCACCCAGTACATTATGTAGTGGATGGGAGGCATTGTCCAAGATGGCATGCAACTTAGACAGCATCCTCTTTTCAGACACCACCGTGAGAGAGTCCAGTTCCATCCCTACAACATCACTGGCCTGGATGAAGAAGTGGAAGGTTGAATTAGTAAGTTTGCTGATGATATGAAAGTTGGGGGTGTTGTGGATATCTGAAGGGTTGTTAAGGTTACAGTGGGACATCGATAGGATGCAGAACTGGCAGATCAACCCAGGTAAATGTGAAGTGGTCTATTTTAGCAAGTCACATTTGAAGACAGAATACAACATTAATGGTAAGACTCTTGGCAGCGTGGAGGATCAGAGGGATCTTGGGGTCCATGTCCGTAGGACACTCAAAGCTACTGCAAAGGTTGACAGTGTTGTTAAGAAGGCATATGGTGTGTTGGCCTTTACCAACCGTGGGATAGAGTTCAAGTGCTATAAGTTAATGTCATAGCTACACAAGCCCTTAGACCCTACTTTAAGTATTTTCAGTTCTGGTCACCTCACTACATGAAAGGTGTGGATACCATAGAGAGGGTGCAGAGGAGATTTACAAGGATGTTGCCTGGATTGGAGAACGTACCTGATGAGAATAGGTTGAGTGAACTTGGCCTTTTCTCTTTGGAGCAACAGAGAATGAGAGGTGACCTGATAGAGGCGTATAAGAATCAGAGGCATCAATCATGTGGATAGCCAGAGGCTTTTTCCCTGGGCTGAAATGGCTAACACGAGGGGACATTGTTTTAAGGTGCTTGGAAGTAGGTATAAGGGGGATGTCAGAGGTAAGTTTATCACACAGAGTGGTGGGTGCATGGAATGCACTGCCAGCGATGGTGGTAGAAGCAGATACAATAAGATCCTTTAAGAGCCTCTCCAATAGGTACATGGAACTTAGAAAATTAGAGGACTATGTGGTAGGGTACCTAGGCAGTTTCTAGAGTAGATTACTTGGTCGGCACAACTTTGTGGGCTGAAGGGCCTGTACAGTGCTGTAGGTTTCTATGTTCTATTGCAACTCCCCCCACTCTACAATTAAGTAAATGGTCTTCTGTTCATCACAGCTGTGATATCAGGGCAAAAATCTCAATCTTCCCCTTAATAATATTAGATTGGATATACAGCATATGCAATTGTAATGAAACAGTCGTATATACAGCAACTTAAGGCCCCACAGCACATTTGGATATCTGATTTGGATTCACTTTTGCAATCACTGCACAGTTAATGTACAAAAAAGTTAACTCCCCAAGTAGCTAGATGGCTTCTTGAGATTTATAGTTCTAAAGGCTTATCAACTGGTATCTGTGGATTCTAATTCACATTTGCGACTGTGCACCGTTATGGTTAATATTTTAATTGATGTTTCATCGGACTGATTTTATTTCATCATTTTCAGAGAGTGAATGAGCAAGAGAGAAAAGGCAGGCAGAGGGGAGAGGGAAGACCAAAACTATCAGTGGCTACAGGAAGAGAATGTCATTGGTGGCTGGGAACAGACCCAAGTGCAAGACACAGACACTGAAGTACTAGGGACAGGACTAGGATACAGGGCGATGGCAACGACATGGACAGGAAAACCAGGAACCTGGAACAGGATTTGACAAGAGAGCTAGGAGCCCGGGCTTGGACTCCGAGCCAGAGACTGGACAAGGACCCAGTACCTGGGTCTTGCCTCTGGCTCGGACCCCAGAACCCGGCAAGGACAAGGCTTGGCAGGCAGGCAGGACGAGGCTGGAATCTTCAGGCTTGAGGCGAGACTTGGCAGGAGGCTGGAGTCTTGAGGCTAGAGGCTAGAGGCGTGGCAAGAGGCTAGAGACTTGGCTTGGCTTGGCCAGAGGCTAGAGACTTGGCTTGGCAAGAGGCTGGAGATTTGGCTTGGCTTGGCAAGAGGCTAGAGATTTGGCTTGGCTTGGCAAGAGGCTAGAGACTAGAGGCAGGAGGCTGGAGTCTTCAGGCTTGAGGCGAGGCGAGGCAGGAGACGAGGCAAGGCGAGGCGGGGCAGGAGGCAGGAGACTTGAGGCGAGGCAAGGCGGGGCAGGAGACTTGAGGCGAGGCGGGGCTGGAGGCAGGAGACTTGAGGTGAGGCGAGGCGGGGCTGGAGGCAGGAGACTTGAGGCGGGGCTGGAGGCAGGAGACTTGAGGCGAGGCGGGGCTGGAGGCAGGAGACTTGAGGCGAGGCGGGGCTGGAGGCAGGAGACTTGAGGCGAGGCTGGGCTGGAGGCAGGAGACGAGGCGAGGCTGGGCTGGAGGCAGGAGACGAGGCGAGGCTGGGCTGGAGGCAGGAGACTTGAGGCGAGGCTGGGCTGGAGGCAGGAGACTTGAGGCAAGGCGAGTCTGGAGGCAGGAGACTTGAGGCGAGGCGAGTCTGGAGGCAGGAGACTTGAGGCGAGGCGAGTCTGGAGGCAGGAGACTTGAGGCAAGGCGAGTCTGGAGGCAGGAGACTTGAGGCAAGGCGAGTCTGGAGGCAGGAGACTTGAGGCGAGGCAAGGCTGGAGGCAGGAGACTTGAGGTAAGGCTTGGCAGGCTCCTCCTGGGTAGGGCGCGGATCACCACCCGACAGAGGCAAGAGACAGGAAGGGACAGAACCAACCGCAGGTAATGGCGAGATGGCCTGGCTTACCTGGCGGAGGCAAGGTACAGGATGGGAGCTAGGTACAGGGTGGCTCCAGGACAAGACTGCAGGCAAGACGAGGTGAGAGTTACCGGCAAGACAAGGCAAGGCTTCTGGCAAAGCAAGGTGAGACCAGAACTTCAGGCGAGGCCAGAGTTACCGGCAATACAAGGCAGGGCTTCAGGCGAGGAAACATAAGGCAGAGCAAGAGATACAAGGAGTAAGGACAAGAACAATCCAGCAGCTATGCCTGGGTCTCTGAAAGTATTTATGCAGCCAGCCGCAACGAGCATCAGCTGCCTCAATTAGCTCAACAAGGACAGAAACAGGGTAGGCAGGAAAACCCGGGTCAAGGGTCGATGGGCCAGACCGTGAACCGGAATGCAGACTTCACGGACCGGACCATGACAGAGAAATAGAATGAGAGTGACTGCATGTCTGAAACAAATATGAAAGAAGGGAAGGACCTGTACACTTCAACCATATTGGAAGTGATGCACCAGCTATTTGTTTTGGATGTCAGTGGCTGCAGTTGTAGATTGCCTTCCAGTACCCTATTGATAGTCTTCCAAGTTTTGCTACACAACTGTGATTTTATTCCAATATAATCTCAAAGATGCTTGCAGCATGGAGACTATCTCATGTAGAATGAATGAAATTGAATAGATGGTCACTGTGGAACGATGGTGTCAGATTTGAATTTTGTGATCTGTTTAATACCCCAACACCTGAACTAGACTGATGCAGTTTCATTTCAGCACTCCCATGATAGAACAAGTGATTAGCAAACACAATTATTTCTCCTAATTAGCCCTTTTAAGTGAATTCTTATTCAAACAGCCAGCATTTCATTAGGGGGAGAAAAACGCTAGTCACCCTTACCACAGACAACTGGTTATTTTATGGATTTTAAAAACAATTAAAAACAAAGATTTACATTTTGACAAATTTCTAAAAGAGAAAATAACAGATGCTACCATTTCCTTAGCAGATAAGAACATAACAAATACTCAAGATCTAAAATATAGTGCCGTCTTTTGCAAAGAATAAGATGTTTAATGGTTCAGTACCCAGTATTAGGATAATTACTCTGAACTATCAACATCTAGAACCTGTTGATTTTCTATTCCCTGCAAAAAGAATACCACAATCAGGATTTGGGAAGGATTAAAGTGAATTCTTTTTATTACAAAGTATTTTCAACTTTAATTCCAATTCCAGTATGAAATGTGTGTTTGGTACCACTTGGGGAAGAAGAGTGGACATGCAGACAAAGCTGGTTCAGTTCGATTTTGAGTTAACATAAATCACCTGCTACAAATGTTATTGGATAAAGCTTTTGTTCACTTATCTTTTTTTAAATTTAGGTATACAGCGTGGAACAGTCCCTTCTGGCCCAATGTGCCTCACCAGCCAGCAACCCTCCTGTTTCTTAGCCGAATCCTAGATCAACTTATAATGGGCAATTAACCTACAAACTGGTACGTCTTTGGAGAAACCCACGTGGTCACAGGGAAAACGTACGAACTCCTTACGGACAAAGCCAGAACCGAACTCTGAGGCACCTCTAACTGCAATAGCATCACAATAACAGTGGCAACACACATAAAAGTTGCTGGTGAACGCATCAGGCCAGGCAGCATCTCTAGGAAGAGGTGCAGTCGACGTTTCAGGCCGAGACCCTTCGTCAGGACTAACTGAAGGAAGAGTGAGTAAGGGATTTGAAAGTTGGAGGGGGAGGGGGAGATGCAAAATGATAGGAGAAGACAGGAGGGGGAGGGATGGAGCCAAGAGCTGGACAGGTGATAGGCAAAAGGGATACGAGAGGATCATGGGACAGGAGGTCCGGGAAGAAAGGGGGGGGGGGACCCAGAGGATGGGCGAGGGATATATTCAGAGGGACAGAGGGAGAAAAAGGAGAGTGAGAGAAAGAATGTGTGCATAAAAATAAGTAACAGCTGGGGTACGAGGGGGAGGTGGGGCCTAGCGGAAGTTAGAGAAGTCAATGTTCATGCCATGCTACCCAGACGGAATATAAGGTGTTGTTCCTCCAACCTGAGTGTGGCTTCATCTTTACAGTAGAGGAGGCCGTGGATAGACATGTCAGAATGGGAATGGGATGTGGAATTAAAATGTGTGGCCACTGGGAGATCCTGCTTTCTCTGGTGTTCAGCAAAACGATCTCCCAGTCTGCGTCGGGTCTCGCCAATATATAGAAGGCCACATCAGGAGCACCGGACGTAGTCTATCACCCCAGCCGACTCACAGGTGAAGTGTCGCCTCACCTGGAAGGACTGTCTGGGGCCCAAAATGGTGGTAAGAGAGGAAGTGTAAGGGCATGTGTAGCACTTGTTCCGTGTAAGCTACATATGCCCTTACACTTCCTCCCTTACCACCATTCAGGGCCCCAAACAGTCCTTCCAGGTGAGGCGACACTTCACCTGTGAGTCGGCTGGGGTGATATACTGCGTCCGGTGCTCCCGATGTGGCCTTTTATATATTGGCGAGACCCGACGCAGACTGGGAGACCGCTTTGCTGAACATCTACGCTCTGTCCGCCAGAGAAAGCAGGATCTCCCAGTGGCCACACATTTTAATTCCACATCCCATTCCCATTCTGACATGTCTATCCACGGCCTCCTCTACTGTAAAGATGAAGCCACACTCAGGTTGGAGGAACAACACCTTATATTCCGTCTGGGTAGCCTCCAACCTGATGGCATGAACATCGACTTCTCTAACTTCCACTGAGGTCCCACCTCCCCCTCTTACCCCATCTGTTACTTATTTTTATACACACATACTTTCTCTCACTCTCCCTTTTCTCCCTCTGTCTCTCTGAATATACCCCTTGCCCATCCTCTGGGTCCCCCTCCCTTGTCTTTCTTCCCGGACCTCCTGTCCCATGATCCTCTCGTATCCCTTTTGCCTATCACCTGTCCAGCTCTTGGCTCCATCCCTCCCCCTCCTGTCTTCTCCTATCATTTTGCATCTCCCCCTCCCCCTCCAACTTTCAAATCCCTTACTCACTCTTCCTTCAGTTAGTCCTGACGAAGGGTCTCGGCCTGAAACGTCGACTGCAGCTCTTCCTAGAGATGCTGCCTGGCCTGCTGCGTTCACCAGCAACTTTTATGTGTGTTGCTTGAATTTCCAGCATCTGCAGAATTCCAGTTGTTTGCGTGACAATAACAGTGGCACCCACTTAGCCTTGTCTCATTAGCTGGGCATATGCACTTCAAACAGAATTTCCTGCCTCGAGGCAGGCTGGCCTAGCCTGATGACAATTGTTGATGATGATGTTTTATAAGGGAGTATATGAACTGATAATGGAAACAGAGTTTTAGAGAACATCTAGCCTTCACATGCCACTTATTTCAAGCTATCAGAACCATACCAGACTAATAAACAGAAGATAAAGCCCATGGGTTCTGAAGAGAGGCCTCAGCCTGAGAAGTCAAATGTTTATTCATTTCCATAGATGCTGCCTGACCTGCCGAACTCCTCCAGCATTTTGTGCGCGCTGCTGTGGGTTTCCAGAATCCGTAGACGTTCTCGTGTGGAAGATAAAAATGTACCTACTGTCACTGTCAAAAAACACAAGTACCTGCATGGGACCAGCATGTAGATAATGGTCAAATTATATTCAGACTCCATACCATTTCAATCAGGGAATGGTTATTTTAGGAACCGCTTACTCTTCCAGGATCCATTCCATGATCAGATGAATCTGTTCTGATGCAAATAATGTCACCACTATAAACTTGTTTAATGCAATTAATTCATTAATGAGAAGATAATTGTGAAGTCAGAATAGTTTAATAAAATATATTACAATGCCCAGAATATTTTAAAGATGAAACAAACACTTATTGTGGGAGGTGTACAACAGAATTAGCCAACAGTTCATGATACAAGCTCCTATCACTAGCTCTTGTCAATGGTAGCAACTGGATCTGGTTGTGTCACAAGGGCTGGATTCACTTCTCTTAAAGTAATGCAGAGGGAAGTCAGGGCAAAGGAAGTTCAGCTAGACAACCAGGTCAAAGTCATCTCTCTGGAGAGGAGAAACAAAAAGGAAAAGTAATGAACATCTTTCCATGCTGCATTGATCAACAATTTATAAATCATATGTAAAATATCAATTCAAAATATATTTTAGCTCAACTTAACCTTTAATATTTTAGAATAAGAGGAGTGCTTCAAGTTCAAAGGATGTCAGGCTACTGTTTTGAGTGTGACCAGATGGATTGGAGGGGGATACTGGCAGGGATGACGGCAGAACAGAGGTGCCTGAAGTTCCTAATGAAGTTCACAAGGTGCAGGATATGTCCCACAGAATTTGTTCTCAAATGACAGGGGTAAGCAACCATGACTGACAAGGGAAGTTTAAGGACTGCGTAAAAGCTAAGGAAAGGGCAAATAAGGTAGCAAAATTGAGTGGGAAGTTGGATGATTGGGAAGCTTTTAAAATCTAACAAAATGCAACTAAAAAAGCTACAAGAAGGGAAAAGATGAAATATGAGGGCAAACCAGCAGAATACCAAAAGTTTTTTTTTCAGTTATATAAAGAATAAAAGGGAAGTGAAAGTTCATATTGGACCACTGGAAAATGATGCTGGTGAGGAAGTAATGGAGGACAAAGAAATGGCAGATGAACTAAATAAGTACTTTGCATCAATCTTCACTGTGGAAGACACTAGCTGTATGCCAGAGCTCCTTGGGCGTCAGTGAGCAGGAGTGAGTGACATTGCTATTACAAAAGAAAAAGTGCTAGATAAACTGAAATGTCTTAAGGTGGATAAGTCACCTGGACCAGATGGACTACATCCCGGAGTCCTGAAGGAGGTGGCTGACAAGATTAAGGATACATCTTTCATGAATCACATGATTGTGGCATGGTCAAAAATTCCAGATGTCACTCTACTCTTTAAAAAGGGACGAAGGCAAAAGAGGGGAAATTATAACCTCAGAGATCGGAAAAGTGTTGGAGTCCATTAGTAAGGAAGAGGTTTTGGGGTACTTGGAGACTAATGATAAAATAAATTAAGTCAGCATGGTTTCTGTAAAGGGAAATCTTGCCTGACAAATCTGTTAGAATTCTTCGAGGAAGTAACAAGCAGGGTGGACAAAGGAGAGGCAGTTAATGTCATTAACTTAGATTGTCAGAAGGTATTTGATAAGGTGCCTCACATGTGGCTGCTTAACAAGATAAAATCCTATGGTGTTACAGGAAATATACAGGCATGGATGGAGGAATGGCTGACAGGCAGGAAGCAGCAATTGGGAATAAAGGGGGCCTGTTCTTGTTGGCTGCCAGTGGTGTTCCTCAGAGGTCAGTATTGGGACTGCTACCTTTCACATTGTTTATCAATGATTTAGATAATGGAATTGTTGGCAAAAAAGTGGCAGATGGAATACAGATTTGGGAAATACATGATAATGCATTTTGGTAAAAGGAAAAATAGTGCAGACTATTATCTAAATGGGAGAAAATTCAAACATCAGAGGTGCAAAGGAGTCCTCATGCAAGACTCCCAGAAGATTAATTTACAGATTGAGTCTGTGGTAAAGAAGGCAAATGCAATGTTGGAGAATAGAACATAAAAGCAAGGAGGAGATAATGCTGTGCCTTTATAAGACACTAGTCAAGCCACACTTGGAATATTGTAAACAGTTTTGGACCCATTATTTCAGAACTGTCATTGGAGAGAGTTCAGAATAGGTTCACGAGGATTATTCCAGGAATGAAGGGGTTAATGTATTAGGAGCATTTGGCAGCTTTGGGTCTGTACGCTCCGGAATTTAGAAGAATGCATGGGGATCTCACTGAAACCTACCGAATGTTGAAAGGACTAGATAAGGTTGATGTGGAGAGGATGTTTCCTCTGGTGGGGCTTTCCAGAACTAGAAGGCACAGCCTCAAAACTGAGGGACAACCTTTCAGAACAGAGGTAAGGAGGAACTTTTTTAGCCAGAGAGTAGTGAATCTGTAGAACGCTCTGCCACAGTCTGCAGTGGAGGCCACATTCATGGGTGCATTCAAAGTGGAAGTTGATAGATTGCTGATTGGTCGGGGCTTCAAATGATATAGTGAGAGGGCAGGTGTATGCAGTTGAATGGATCCAGGATCAGCCATGAAAAAGCAGAGTGGACTCGATGGGCTGAATGGCCTAATTCTGCTGTCTATGGTCTTCTATTATAAGAAAGATGTGAAGGCATCATAGAGAGGCTGCAGAAGAGGTTCAGCAGAATGTTGGATTATTGTTTCCTCTAGAGCAGGGGTTCCCAATATTTTTTATGCCATGGACTCCCTAACATTAACCGATGGGTCTGTGGACCCCAGGTTGGGAACCCCTGTCCTACAGCATCAGAGAATGAAGGGTGACCTGATGAAGGTATATAAAATTCTGAGGAATATGGATAAGGCAGACAGTCTTTTTAACCTGAATGGAAACGTCAAGTACAAGAGGGTATAAGTTTAGGATGAGAGGGGAAAGCATAAAGAAGATTAAATAGGCCAATAGCGTTTTAGACACAGTGAGCAAGTGGTATGTGCCTGGAGTGCAATGCCAAGAGAGATCATGGATAACATCCAAGCCGAATTTAGGTGGGGAATAGAGGCATATAGATCACATGTAGGAAAACGGGCAGTTTAAACTGGAGCCTATCCTGTGCTGTGCCGTTCTATGTCTTTTCCAGGAGTCCTCCCCATAACCCTATTGGGTCTTGTAAGCAAAAGTCGATCTCTGTTCACAATGTTATACCCTTGATCGATACAAAGCTCTTTTGCAGCCTCCTATCCAAATCACGTTCAGCTGGCCAGTTATTTATCCCAATGCTTCTGGTAATTAATAAAATTTAAAATAGCACTTAAAAGTAGAGTACACATCAGATGATGAAGTGTGCTCACTTCAAACAGAATACCAAAATCGATTAGAAGACTATGTTGGACATAACTTGCTGACTGATCGGTTCAATTCTATCAGAAAAGCAATAGATTTGAGGGAATTGTTACTGTAATTCTTACCTCTTCATTATATTCCATTACATGTCGTTTGATCTTTGAAGAGTCCACCCAAGTTATGAAGTCTTCCATATTTCTGAAAATTAAACATGAATATAATAAGCACATTAATGGATAGTTTAAAAAGTATTTGAATTATCATCTAATGTTGGTAATTCTCAGAATTTCCACATTTACCTTGTTGTGTATCTATGCAATGCACTTTCACAATAGCAGTACTGAATATCTCCTCACAAACCAACCCTTTACATGTCCAGATCTTAAAAGCACTGGCTTTACCAACTCAATGCTTCTTGTCTGTGACAGTTATGCCAACTGTGGTGCTCTCAGGCGAAGACAAATTATGTCCATGTCTGACTTTATTCTCAAGATATGGATGATCATCCAGGTTTTCTTTAGGATCTTGGAGTAGACTTTTACTCAACTTTGGGGGAAAACAAGCTGAAATAACTTGCCACTGACATCAATAATAAACCCATGTTCACCTTCAGTAGTTCTCCCAATGTGGACTTGGATAAAACAGATTTTCCCCCAAACCCTGAACTGTTTACAGTTCAATCACTCAAGGGGAAAACAATAGAACTTATAACAAATTCTAAAACTTTGGGGGGGGGTAAAACTTAGGCTACATCCACACGAGACCGGATAAATCCGTAACCGAAGCTTTTTCTCTTCGTTTTGACCCTCCGTCCACACTGAAACGGCATTTTCCTCCTCTGAAAACGGAGCTTTTCTAAAACACTCTCCAGACTGTTTAAATCTGAAAATGCCGGTTGGCTGTTGTGTCTACAGGGTTACTGGCTAACATTAAAACCGCTGTCATGACGTGCCGGAATAAATGATGGCGGCTGTGCGGCATTTCATTGTTTTCTTGAACGCAACCTCCAACACCACAACAATATCTGACAATAGATGTGTAACATCCTAATGTAACATTGTATGGAAATACAACACTGATGCAGACATGTTTTATACATTTAGCAAGGTGCTTTATTAATGTATTGCTTGTGCAAACATTCCATATAACCATATAACAATTACAGCACGGAAACAGGCCATAGAAAATAGAAACATAGAAAATAGGTGCAGGAGTAGGCCATTCGGCCCTTCGAGCCTGCACCGCCATTTATTATGATCATGGCTGATCATCCAACTCAGAACCCAGCCTTCCCTCCATACCCCCTGACCCCTGTAGCCACAAGGGCCATATCTAACTTCCTTTTAAACATAGCTAATGAACTGGCCTCAACAGTTTGCTGTGGCAGAGAATTCCACAGATTCACCACTCTCTGTGTGAAGTTGTTTTTCCTAACCTCGGTCCTAAAAGGCTTCCCCTCTATCCTCAAACTGTGACCCCTCGTTCTAGACCTCCCCAACATCGGGAACAATCTTCCCGCATCTAGCCTGTCCAATCCCTTTAGGATCTTATACGTTTCAATCAGATCCCCCCTCAATCTTCTAAATTCCAACGAGTACAAGCCCAGTTCATCCAGTCTTTCTTCATATGAAAGACCTGCCATCCCAGGAATCAATCTGGTGAACCTTCTCTGTACTCCCTCTATGGCAAAGATGTCTTTCCTCAGATTAGGGGACCAAAACTGCACACAATACTCCAGGTGTGGTCCCACCAAGGCCTTGTACAACTGCAGTAGTACCTCCCTGCTCCTGTACTCGAATCCTCTCGCTATAAATGCCAGCATACCGTTCGCCTTTTTCACCACCTGCTGTACCTGCATGCCCACTTTCAATGACTGGTGTATAATGACACCCAGGTCTCGTTGCACCTCCCCTTTTCCTAATCGGCCACCATTCAGATAATAATCTGTTTTCCTATTTTTGCCACCAAAGTGGATAACTTCACATTTATCCACATTAAATTGCATCTGCCATGAGTTTGCCCACTCACCCAACCTATCCAAGTCACCCTGCATCCTCTTAGCATCCTCCTCACTGCTAACACTGCCACCCAGCTTTGTGTCATCCGCAAACTTGGAGATGCTGCATTTAATTCCCTCATCCAAGTCATTAATATATATTGTAAACAACTGGGGTCCCAGCACTGAGCCTTGCGGTACCCCACTAGTCACCGCCTGCCATTCTGAAAAGGTCCCGTTTATTCCCACTCTTTGCTTCCTGTCTGCTAACCAATTCTCCACCCACACCAATACCTTACCCCCAATACCGTGTGCTTTAAGTTTGCACACTAATCTCCTATGTGGGACCTTGTCAAAAGCCTTTTGAAAATCCAAATATACCACATCCACTGGTTCTCCCCTATCCACTCTACTAGTTACTTGGCCCTTCTAGTCCGTACCAAACTGTTACTCTCACCTAGTCCCACCGACCTGCACTCGGCCCATAACTCTCCATTCCTTTCCTGTTCATATAGCTGTCCAATTAAACTTTAAACAGCAACATCAAACCTGCCTCAACCACTTCTGCTGGAAGCTCGTTCCACACAGCTACCACTCTCTGAGTAAAGAAGTTCCCCCTCATGTTACCCCTAAACTTTTGCCCTTTAAAAGGTGGGACCTGTACAGATTGGATGGGTTGCACTTGAACCCGATGGGGAGCAATCCTTGCAGGTAGGTTTGCTAGCATGGTTCGGGAGGGTTTAAACTAATTTGCAAGGGGGATGGGACCCTGAGCGATAGAGCAGTGAAAGAAGTGCATGGAGTAAAGCCAGATCTAACATATAGAGAGGTTTTGAGGAAAGAGAAGCAGAATAAACGGAGTAAAGACAGTAAGGCAGAAGGGCTGAAGTGCGTGTACCTCAATGCAAGAAACATCAGGAACAAAGGTGATGAACTGACAGCTTGGATACATACATGGAATTATGATGTAGTGGCCATTATAGAGACTTGGCTGGCACCAGGGCAGGAATGGATTCTCAATATTCCTGGATTTCAGTGCTTTAAAAGGGATAGAGAGGGCGGAAAAAGGGGAGGAGGGGTGGCATTACTGGTCAGGGATACTATTACAGCTACAGAAAGGGTGGGAAATGTAGCAGGATCCTTTTTTGAGTCAGTATGGGTGGAAGTCAGGAACGGGAAGGGAGCAGTTACTCTACTGGGGTATTCTATAGGCCCCCTGGTAGCAGCAGAGATACAGAGGAGCAGATTGGGAGGCAGATTTTGGAAAGGTGCAAAAATAACAGGGTTGTTATCATGGGTGACTTTAACTTCCCTAATATTGGATTGGCACCTGATTAGTTCCAAGGGTTCAGATGGGGCAGAGTTTGTTAAGTGTGTCCAGGAGGGATTCCTGTCACAGAATGTGGACAGGTCAACTAGGGGGAATGCCAGACTAGATCTAGTACTAGGTAATGAACCGGGTCAGGTCACAGATCTCTCAGTGGGTGAGCATCTGGGGGACAGTGACCACTGCTCCCTGGTCTTTAGCATTATCATGGAAAAGAATAGAATCAGAGAGGACAGGAAAATTTTTAACTCGGGAAGGGCAAATTATGAGGCTATAAGGCTAGAACTTGCGGGTGTGAATTGGGATGATGTTTTTGCAGGGAAATGTACTATGGACATGTGGTCGATGTTTAGAGATCTCTTGCAGGATGTTAGGGATAAATTTGTCCCGGTGAGGAAGATAAAGAATGGTAGGGTGAAGGAACCATGGGTGACAAGTGAGGTGGAAAATCTAGTCAGGTAGAAGGAAGCAGCATACATGAGGTTTAGGAAGCAAGGATCAGATGGGTCTTTTGAGAAATATAGGGAAGCAAGAAAGGAGCTTAAGAAGGGGCTGAGAAGAGCAAGAAGGGGGCATGAGAAGGCCTTGGCGAGTAGAATAAAGGAAAACCCCAAAGCATTGTTCAATTATGTGAAGAACAAAAGGATGACAGGAGTGAAGGTAGGAACGATTAGAGATAAAGGTGGGAAGATGTCCCTGGAGGCTGTGGAAGTGAGCGAGCTCCTCAGTGAATACTTCTCTTCGATATTCACCAATGAGAGGAAACTTGATGGTGAGGACAATATGAGCGAGGTTGATGTTCTGGAGCATGTTGATATTAAGGGAGAGGGGGTGTTGGGAGTTGTTAAAATATATTAGGACACGTAAGTCCCCTGGGCCTGACGGAATATTCCCCAGGCTGCTCCACGAGGTGAGGGAAGAGATTGCTGAGCCTCTGGCTAGGATCTTTATATCCTCATTGTCCACGGGAATGGTACCGGAGGATTAAAGGGAGGCAAATGTTGTCCCCTTGTTCAAAAAAGGTAGTAGGGATAGTCCAGGTAATTATAGACCAGTGAGCCTTATGTCTGTGGTGGGAAAGCTGTTGGAAAAGATTCTTAGAGATAGGATCTATGGGCATTTAGAGAATCATGGTCTGATCAGGGACAGTCAGCATGTCTTTGTGATGGGCAGATCATGTCTAACAAGCCTGATAGAGTTCTTTGAGGTGGTGACCAGGCATATAGATGAGAGTAGTGCAGTGGATGTGATCTATATGGATTTTAGTAAGGCATTTGACAAGGTTCCACCCGGGAGGCTTATTCAGAAAGTCAGAAGGCATGGGATCCAGGGAAATTTGGCCAGGTGGATTCAGAATTGGCTTGCCTGCAGAAGGCAGAGGGTCGTGGTGGAGGAAGTACATTCAGATTGGAGGATTGTGACTAGTGGTGTCCCACAAGGATCTGTTCTGGGACCTCTACTTTTCGTGATTTTTATTAATGACCTGGATGTGGGAGTAGAAGGGTGGGTTGGCAAGTTTGCAGATGACACAAAGGTTGGCGGTGTTGTAGATAGTGTAGAGGATTGTTGAAGATTGCAGAGAGACATTGATAGGATGCAGAAGTGGGCTGAGAAGTGGCAGATGGAGTTCAACCCGGAGAAGGGTGAGGTGATACACTTTGGAAGGACAAACTCCAAGGAAGAGTACAAAGTAATGGCAGGATACTTGGTAGCGTGGAGGAGCAGAGGGATCTGGGGGTACATGTCCACAGATCCCTGAAAGTTGCCTCACAGGTAGATAGGATAGTTAAGAAAGTTTATGGGATGTTAGCTTTCATAAGTCGAGGGATAGAGTTTAAGAGTCGCGAGGTAATGATGCAGCTCTATAAAACTCTGGTTAGGCCACACTTGGAGTACTGTGTCCAGTTCTGGTTGCCTCACTATAGGAAGGATGTGGAAGCACTGGAAAAGGTACAGAGGAGATTTACCAGGATGCTGCCTGGTTCAGAGAATATGCATTATGATAAGAGATTACGGGAGCTAGGGCTTTACTCATTGGAGAGGAGGAGGATGAGAGGAGACATGATAGAGGTGTACAGGATAATAAGAGGAAAAGATAGAGTGGATAGCCAGCGCCTCTTCCCCAGGGCACCACTGCTCAATACGAGAGGACATGGCTTTAAGGTAAGGGGTGGGAAGTTCAAGGGGGATATTAGAGGAAGGTTTTTTACTCAGAGAGTGGTTAGTGCATGGAATGCACTGACTGGGTCGATGGTGAGGCAGATACACTCGTGAAGTTTAAGAGACTATTAGAGAGGTATATGGAGGAATTTAAGGTGGGGGGTTATATGGGAGGCAGGGTTTGAGGGTCAGCACAACATTGTGGGCCGAAGGACCTGTAATGTGGTGTACTATTCTATGTTCTATGTTAACTCTCAACTCATGTCCTCTTGTTTGAATCTCCCCCACTCTCAATGGAAAAAGCCTATCCACGTCAACTCTATCTATCCCCCTCATAATTTTAAGTACCTCTATCAAGTCCCCCCTCAACCTTCTACACTCCAAGGAATAAAGACCTAACTTGTTCAACCTTTCTCTGTAACTTAGGAGATGAAACCCAGGCAACATTTTAGTAAATCTCCTCTGTACTCTCTCAATTTTATTGACATCTTTCCTATAATTCTGTGACCAGAACTGTACACAATACTCCAAATTTGGCCTCACCAATGCCTTATACAATTTCAACATTACGTCCCAACTCCTATACTCAATGCTCTGATTTATAAAGGCCAGCATACCAAAAGCTTTCTTCACCACCCTATCCACATGAGATTCCACCTTCAGGGAACTATGCACCATTATTCCTAGATCCCTCTGTTCTATTGCATTCTTCAATGCCCTGCCATTTATCATGTATGTCCTATTTTGATTAATCCTACCAAAATGTAGCACCTCACATTTATCAGCATTAAACTCCATCTGCCATCTTTCAGCCCACTCTTCTAAATGGTCTAAATCTCTTTGCAAGCTTTGAAAACCTCCTTCATTATCCATAACTCCACCTATCTTAGTATCATCTGCATACTTACTAATCCAATTTACCACCCCATCATCCAGATCATTCATATATATGCCAAACAACACTGGAGCCAGTACAGATCCCTGAGGCACACCACTAGACACCGTCCTCCAATCTGACACACAGTTATCCTCCACTACTCTCTGGCGTCTCCCATCCAGCCACTGCTGAATCCATTTTACTACTTCGATATTAATGCCTAACGATTGTACCTTCCTAACTAACCTTCCATGTGGAACCTTGTCAAAGGCCTTACTGAAGTCCATATAAATAACATCCACTGCTTTACCCTCGTCAACTTTCCTAGTAACCTCATCAAAAAATTCAAGAAGATTTGTCAAACATGACCTTCCACGCACAAATCCATGTTGACTGTTCCTAATCAGACCCTGTCTGTCCAGATAATTATATATACACCATCTCTAATAATACTTTCCATCAATTTACCCACCACAGACATCAAACTCACAGGCCGATAATTGCTCGGTTTACTCTTAGAACCCTTTTTAAACAATGGAACAACATGAGCAATATGCCAATCCTCCAGCACCATTCCCGTTTCTAATGACATTTGAAATATTTCTGTCAGAGTCCTTGCTGTTTCCACACTAACTTTCCTCAAGGTCCGAGGGAATATCCTGTCCGGACCCGGAGACTTATCCACTTTTATATTTCTTAAAAGTGCCAGTACTTCCTCTTCTTTAATCGCCATACTTTCCATAACTATTCTTCTTGTTTCCTTTACCTTACACAATTCAATATCCTTCTCCTTAGTGAATACCGAAGAAAAGAAATTGTTCAAAATCTCCCCCATCTCTTTTGGCTCCGCACATAGCCGTCCACTCTGATTCTCTAAGGGACCAATTTTATCCCTCACTATCCTTTTGCTATTAATATAACTGTAGAAACCCTTTGGATTTATTTTCACCTGCTTGCCAAAGCAGCCTCATATCTTCTTTTAGCTTTTCTAATTTCTTTTTTAAGATTTTTTTTTACATTCTTTATATTCCCCGAGCACCTAATTAACTCCAAGCTGCCTATATTTTTTGTAGATCCCTCTCTTTTTTCGAACCAAGCTTCCAATATCCCTTAAAAACCATGGCTCTCTCAAACTTATAACCTTTCCTTTCAACCTAACAGGAACATAAAGATCCTGTACACTCAAAATTTCACCTTTAAATGACCTCCATTTCTCTATTACATCCTTCCCATAAAAACAAATTGTCCCAATCCACTCCTTCTAAATCCTTTCGCATCTCCTCAAAGTTAGCCTTTCTCCAATCAAAAATCTCAACCCTGGGTCCAGTCCTATCCTTCTCTATAATTATATTGAAACTAATGGCATTGTGATCATTGGATCCGAAGTGCTCCCCAACAAATACCTCCGTCACCTGCCCTGTCTCATTCCCTAACAGGAGATCCAACACTGCCCCTTCTCTCGTTGGTACCTCTATGTATTGCTGCAAAAAACTATCTTGCACACATTTTACAAACTCCAAACCATCTAGCCCTTTTACAGAATGGGCTTCCTAGTCAATATGTGGAAAATTAAAATCTCCCACAATCATAACCTTGTGCTTACTACAAATATCTGCTATCTCCTTACAAATTTGCTCCTCCAATTCTCGCTCCCCATTAGGTGGTCTATAAAACACCCCTATAAGCATTACTACACCTTTCCTATTCCTCAATTCCACCCAAATAGCCTCCCTGGACGAGTCCACTAATCTATCCTGCCAGAGGACCGCTGTTATATTTTCTCTGACAAGCAATGCAACACTTCCCCCTCTTGCTCCTCCAATTCTATCACACCTCAAGTAATGAAATCCAGGAATATTTAGTTGCCAATCACACCCCTCCTGCAACCATGTTTCACTAAGAGCTATAACATCATATTCAACAGATGTAATTGTCACTTTTGCTCAGTAACTCGTTTTATTGCACATGTTAAATACAGCAAAATAATACACAAAGACATGGCAAAAGTAAAGGCAAACAAATGAGGTAACAGCAAATTTCACTTTTGCCCAGTAACAAGCCTTATTGCATTTAGTTGTAGCTGTCGTCCCTTTCATCGGTAAAGAGACTATGGCCGTAGGAAATGTTTCTGGACAAACGTGCACCAAGTCTTTAGTCTGGCAATTTCCTTTTAAGTTTTTCTAGTTTATAACTGGACAAATGCGCACCAAGTACACCATTTCCTCTTCGCTTGTTTTCTGTGTGTCCTGCGCATGCCCAGTAGGAGGAGATTCGCCCAAATATCTGTTTTAATGTAGACGAAGGTATTTTCAAAAACACCTGGTGTGGACGCCTATTGTTTTTACATGAAACCGGCATTTTCAAAATTATCCGGTCCAGTGTGGACGTAGCCTTTAATATGTGAGATCATTTAAACAAGTTTGGGATGATGTTCAAAAGACTTCAAATTAATAGTCAATCAATGAGGACGACATTAATCCTACTTAACGGTCAACTAACTCAGCCCAGAGAACAATTATTCACCTAATCGGATTTTAACAAATCAATCGCTGATTACATAATTGGTAACCAATAGAAATGGCAAATATACCCACACACAAACGGACTAATCACAGGACACATAAAAGGCTAACAATGTAGATCACCAACATTTCATTTGAGGATGCATTGATGATGTTGCCAAGCTAGGTAACGAAATGTCCGCAAGCTAACAAGCCAGCTCGGCGAGCCATTCGACAATAAAAAATTAATAGTGTATCTGGAAGTAATTTAACAAGCTACTTAAGACTGAAAGCTGCTCTTCCACTAAAATCTTTTCCTGCAACACGAACGTACTCTTTGTACCTTCTTGGATCTCATGCAGAATTGTTATATTTACTTCTAAATACTGGACAATTAGAATAAGTTTTCACTCCATTGCTGAGCTCTGTTGCAGCACAGCCTGCCCAATCAGGTCAAATCCATCATCAACCACTTCAGGAAACCCACAGGCAATAAGGGAGATCCTGAAGCTGCTGCCTGTCACACTGAGAAATAATTAATATTCATTGTTCTACCATTGTTCTTTCTGCAAAATGCAGTCCACAGAAATCTCTAAGAATTCCTTTTTAGAAAGTTGATCCTATTTCCTTCTGGACAGGGCTGAAACTGTCAAATGTTTAAATCACAGAGCAAGGGAAAAGAGCAACACGTGTCTAAAAAATGGCCTGACATATTCAAACAACAGGAATTCTGCAGATGCTGGAAATTCAAGCAACACACATCAAAGTTGCTGGTGAACGCAGCAGGCCAAGCAGCAACTGTAGGAAGAGGTGCAGTCGACGTTTCAGGCCGAGACCCTTCGTCAGGACTAACTGAAGGAAGAGTGAGTAAGGGATTTGAAAGTTGGAAAGGGAGGGGGAGATCCAAAATGATAGGAGAAGACAGGAGGGGGAGGGATAGAGCCGAGAGCTGGACAGATGATAGGCAAAAGGGGATACGAGAGGATCATGGGACAGGAGGCCTAGGGAGAAAGACAAGGGGGGGCGGGGACCCAGAGGATGGGCAAGAGGTATATTCAGAGGGACAGAGGGAGAAAAAAGAGAGTGAGAGAAAGAATCTGTGCATAAAAATAAGTAACAGATGGGGTACGAGGGGGAGGTGGGGCATTAGCGGAAGTTAGAGAAGTCGATGTTCATGCCATCAGGTTGGAGGCTACCCAGACGGAATATAAGGTGTTGTTCCTCCAACCTGAGTGTGGCTTCATCTTTACAGTAGAGGTGGCCGTGGATAAACATGTCAGAATGGGAATGGGATGTGGAATTAAAATGTGTGGCCACTGGGAGATCCTGCTTTCTCTGGCGGACAGAGTGTAGATGTTCAGCAAAGTGGTCTCCCAGTCTGCGTCGGGTATCGCCAATATATAAAAGGCTACATCGGGAGCACCGGACGCAGTATATCACCCCAGTCGACTCACAGGTGAAGTATTGCCTCACCTGGAAGGACTGTTTGGGGCCCTGAATGGTGGTAAGGGAGGAAGTGTAAGGGCATGTGTAGCACTTGTTCCGCTTACACGGATAAGTGTCAGGAGGGAGATCAGTGGGGAGGGATGGGGGGGACAAATGGACAAGGGAGTTGTGTAGGGAGCGATCCCTGCGGAATGCAGAGAGAGGGGTGTAGGCCCCGACGCTAGCAGGCATGAACTTCAGATTGCGGCCCCTGCCATCGATCTCGGTGGCTCCAACACCTCAGGGCATATTCAAAATCCGGACTCCAGCAACGACCATGGACACCTTCACAGCGATTGTGCAACCACCAACTGCGACTCCAGCCTTGAACTCCAGGCCTGGTCTTCAAGTGCTGCTGTTGTGACTCCTGTCTCCCCTTCCCCCACCAATACTCTGCAATCCCGTCTCCCTCAGATCTCACCATCAGCTCCTGGGCCCTCGGAGGCTCCACCTTCCTCTCACCCCAACCCTCCCCTCTCCACTGACACCCCCAGCCTCCCCCCTCCCCCCTCTGATCCCAGCTCTCATCCGTGCCGGGTCTTTACCATCCCCTCCGACCTTCAACTGTCGGAGGCAGAACGCTCTGTTCTCAGTAAGGGCCTCACGTTTGTCCCCCTTCGCCCACACCTCAGCGAGTTCCGTGTTCGCCACGATGCGGAACTTTTCTTCCGCCGTCTCCGAGCCTACTTCTTCGGCAAGTACGCTTCCACTCCCACCGATGACCCCTTCTCCCGTCTTCAACCCTCCTCTTCTTCATGGACACCCCGCTCTGGTCTTCTACCTGCTCTGGATCTCTTTATCGCTAACTGCTGACGGGACATCAACCGTCTCGACTTCACCGCACCTTGTCCCCATTCCAACCTCACTCCTTCGGAACGCTCTGCTCTCCACTCCCTCCGCACTAATCCTAACCTTATTATTAAACCTGCCGACAAGGGGGGTGCTGTTGTAGTCTGGCGTACTGACCTCTACCTTGCCGAGGCACAGCGACAACTCGCGGATACCTCCTCTTATTTACCCCTCGATCGTGACCCCACTAAGGAGAACCAGGCCATTGTCTCCCACACCATCACCGACTTTATTCGTTCAGGGGATCTCCCATCCACTGCTACCAACCTTATAGTTCCCACACCCCGCACTTCTCGTTTCTACCTCCTACCCAAGATCCACAAACCTGCCTGTCCTGGCCGACCTATTGTCTCAGCTTGCTCCTGCCCCACCGATCTCATTTCTGCATACCTCGACACTGTTTTATCACCCCTTGTTCAATCCCTTCCGACCTATGTTCGTGACACTTCTCACGCTCTTAAACTTTTCGATGATTTTAAGTTCCCTGGCCCCCACCGCTTTATTTTCACCATGGATGTCCAGTCCTTATATACTTCCATCCCCCATCAGGAAGGTCTCAAAGCTCGACTCTTCTTTTTGGATTCCAGACCTAATCAGTTCCCCTCTACCACCACTCTGCTCCCTCTAGCGGAATTAGTCCTTACTCTTAATAATTTCTCCTTTGGCTCCTCCCACTTCCTCCAAACTAAAGGTGTAGCTATGGGGACCCGTATGGGTCCTAGCTATGCCTGCCTTTTTGTTGGGTTTGTGGAACAATCTATATTCCATGCCTATTCTGGTATCTGTCGCCCACTTTTCCTTCACTACATCGACGACTGCATTGGCGCTGCTTCCTGCACGCATGCAGAACTCGCATTAACTTTATTAACTTTGCCTCCAACTTTCACCCTGCCCTCAAGTTTACCTGGTCCATTTCCGACACCTCCCTCCCCTTTCTAGATCTTTCTGTCTCTGTCTCTGGAGACAGCTTATCCACTGATGTCTACTATAAGCCTACTGACTCTCACAGCTATCTGGACTATTCCTCTTCTCACCCTGTCTCTTGCAAAAACGCCATCCCCTTCTCGCAATTCCTCCGTCTCCGCCGCATCTGCTCTCAGGATGAGGCTTTTCATTCTAGGACGAGGGAGATGTCTTCCTTTTTTTAAAGAAAGGGGCTTCCCTTCCTCCACTATCAACGCTGCTCTTAAACACATCTCCCCCATTTCACGTACATCTGCTCTCACTCCATCCTCCCGCCACCCCACTTGGAATAGGGTTCCCCTGGTCCTCACCTACCACCCCACCAGCCTCCGGGTCCAACATAGTATTCTCCGTAACTTCCGCCACCTCCAACGGGATCCCACCACTAAGCATATCTTTCCCTCCCCCCCCCCTGCATTCCGCAGGGATCGCTCCCTACACAACTCCCTTGTCCATTCGTCCCCCCCATCCCTCCCCACTGATCTCCCTCCTGGCACTTATCCGTGTAAGCGGAACAAGTGCTACACATGCCCTTACACTTCCTCCCTTACCACCATTCAGGGCCCCAAACAGTCCTTCCAGGTGAGGCAACACTTCACCTGTGAGTCGACTGGGGTGAGATACTGCGTCCGGTGCTCCCGATGTGGCCTTTTATATATTGGCGAGACCCGACGCAGACTGGGAGACCGCTTTGCTGAACATCTACGCTCTGTCCGCAAGAGAGAGCAGGATCTCCCAGTGGCCACACATTTTAATTCCACATCCCATTCCCATTCTGACATGTCTATCCACGGCCTCCTCTACTGTAAAGATGAAGCCACACTCAGGTTGGAGGAACAACACCTTATATTCCGTCTGGGTAGCCTCCAACCTGATGGCATGAACATCGACTTCTCTAACTTACGCTAAGGCCCCACCTCCCCCTCGTACCCCATCTGTTACTTATTTTTATGCACACATTCTTTCTCTCACTCTCTTTTTTCTCCCTCTGTCCCTCTGAATATACCTCTTGCCCATCCTCTGGGTCCCCCCCCCTTGTCTTTCTTCCCGGACCTCCTGTCCCATGATCCTCTCGTATCCCCTTTTGCCTATCACCTGTCCAGCTCTTGGCTCTAACCCTCCCCCTCCTGTTTTCTCCTATCATTTTGGATCTCCCCCTCCAACTTTCAAATCCCTTACTCACTCTTCCTTCGGTTAGTCCTGACGAAGGGTCTCGGCCTGAAACGTCGACTGCACCTCTTCCTACAGATGCTGCTTGGCCTGCTGCGTTCACCAGCAACTTTGATGTGTGTTGCCTGACATATGATGATGGGTGTTAGGACAATTAACATAATTTTCTTAGTTTGTATAATATTCAGTGGCAAACTATGGATAGCTGTTTCTAACAAGCAATATTAAGGGCAAAGTTCTTTGCCTAGCATTCATCTGGCTAGGTCTACCTGCACCAAGAAAATGTTGAAACAAGCCCATTTCACATCCAAAATTACAAACCGAAGTATGCACCACCTTCTCTACACAGAATGTAGTAAATAACCATAACAGAAAACGGTCTAGCACTACTAAAACTGACGATGGACTCATTCTCTGCCACTAGGAGGAAGCACATCTCTTAGAATAAAGCCCACTGCACTGCCATGCACTGCATATTCTGACATTCAAAATCATGGGTTGACTCTTGCAGAGAAGCACTGGAGACCTCTGGGTACTGCAACCACTTCTCTAGGCAAATCTGGGATTAATTATGCAATTGGTAGCCACTCTTTGTAGATTACTTCCCCAAGCACATTTATGTTGGACGATTAGAAGTTCGTTCATGGAGCACAGAGTGGCAGCAGCTCCCCGTGCACACAGTACGAGGAGTCTGCTGCTGAACGCGTCACTTTAGACTGGAGAAGGAACAACAAATCCATTCAACGAACAGGAACAGGTGCAAAGGACAAACTATTTGATAATTAACTTTTTTGAGCTGAACTTAGCAATTGAAAGCATTGACCCAAAAAGCATTTTTGCTTTGATTTTGAATTGTTCATTTAGATTTAAATGTCTGAGCTAATTGAATTTGTTCACCATTTTTTTAACTTTTTAGTTCACTGTCCAGTTTATTTCAGCTATTCCATGTAAACGGATTGTTCATAGAGATTGAGGAAGATGTATTACTGCTCTCCCAGAATGCAGCAATGTCACAAAACAAGATGATCCCCAATTGATCTTCCAAGCGCATTAACTACTGTCAGTTTAAGATGCAAAAATAACTTCTGTGTGATCAATGGAGATTCAAGAGACTGGGATCAGATGCTGGAATCTGGAGCAACCGCTGGAGGAACTCAGTGGGTCGAGCAACATCTGTGGAGTGGTGGTGGGGGTGTGGGAAGAAGAACTGACAACATTACAGGTCAAAACCTTGCATCAGGACTGTGAGTGAAGAGAGGGACTGGTGAAATCGAGGCCATGTCAGAGAGGATGAGAAACAGAGTTGGGAAAGAGTGAGAGATGGATAATAGATGGAAGCAGATTTTAAAAAGGATGGGGGCAGGAGGGAGGATGGGAAGATGAAGGGAGAGACAGCTGCTGGAAGTAGATAAGAAGAGTAACCAGTGCAGAACTCCGATATGTAAAGGAAGAGATAATGGGAACCACCTAGGCGAGAGAGGGGAAGACAGATAGAACACGAATCAGATGAGCAAACGGGGTAGAGTTGGTGAGTGAAATAAGTGCATAGATGGAACCGCAAGTCAAGCACACTCCATGAGCCCTGGCTCCCAACTGTTATTTCAAGGCCGCAGATAACTGCAGCCAAGAGGGCAGCTGAGCAGCATCTTCCAATGTTCTCCAAACTCACCTTCAAGCGGGAAATGCAGAAATATCCCACCCTCCAACACTTGCACTCTGCTGATTTCCAGTGCCCACTTGCCCAGTGGTGGGATGAGCAGTGGTCTACATAAGAATACAGGAAAACAGGCACAGGATATGCAGATCCTCAAACTTTCCTCATGATTCAACAGACCAATGATGATCTGGTTCGGGCCTCCGCTCCTCTTCTGTGCCAGTTCCTTCTCTTCATCGCTCTGTCAAAGAAATCATCTACCTCCTCTTTAAATTCTTCCAACAATCTAGCCTCCAAAACCTTCAAGAAGAATTGCAAAGATTCAACACCTCAGAGTAGAAGTTCCCTTGGTTTTAAATGACCACCCTCACCTATCCATACAGAACAAAGCAGGTGCCAAATAAAAGCAGCAGGAGACACATGCATCCTCTCTCCTCACACAATTTCTGATTGCTGAAAACTGAAAACCATTCCTGGAAATATCTATTTCTCTCCCTCACCACGTTGAGAGTCTCTGTCTTCATCACCTGAAGAGTGGAATTCCTCACTGCCCTCTGAACAAGCCGCCTACATCTCTTTACAAGCATTAGCACAACGCTATTACAGCTCGGAATGTCGAAGTTCAGAGTTCAGTTCTGGCACCCTCTGTAAGAAGTTTGTACATGAGCACATAGATTTCCTCCAGGTGCTCCAGTTAATAGGTTCATAGGTCATTGTAAACTGTCCTGTGATCTGACACCTCTTTTCAGTCCTACTGGTACCAGATGTCTCAACACATCCATTTCGAAAGTCTGGCCACTGTTTTCCATTTGCTCCGTGGTCCACTCTACCTCTGTACTCTTCATGTGTATGTTCCACCTCAATACCAGTTTTCTTTTCTCAGCTCTCTCCCTCCACCACCGTAAATCATTTTATCAAGAACTACAGACCAACAGCGAGGAGCTTTTTAATCCAGGCTCAATTACCTTTTCTACTTTGAACAAGCCCTGGTATTCTCTCCTCTTGGAAGCTGTCTTTTAAGTCCCATTTTGATCTAATGCTCTCGTGTACAGTATAAGCTGCTCATCATATGATCTTCCTCCTGACAGTAAAATTCTCCAAGGCAATTTCCGGTATTAAAGCATATGGTATAAACAGAGTCATCTTTAACAACTAAGTACCAGAAGACTGAATTACTCATTTAAAAGAGCAGCTTGGAGATAATGACGTATAACAGTGGAACAAAGACATCGTTCACACCCCTACTAATCAAACATCACAGGTGTTGAAAGTAACAAAAATAGCATAATGAAAAACATCCAACATATAAAAAAGACATTTAGTTAGTGTTCAAGTTAAAGCATCTTAGTTGAAAGATCAAAATTTCAGCTACATACACCAAATTCTACAAAATTCAGACTTAATCAAAAGCTACCGTTTTATTTTGGGCATAAAATTATTCAGATTTTATTCTAGGTGCACATGATTAATGAGTGCTTTATGGATTACAATATTATAAATTTGGCAACAGAAGAGATTAAAGCCTTAGCTCAATATTTTTCTCTGTGACATCTGATCTCACACATGGATTCTGGCTTTAAGCAGCTTCCTTCAGCTGGAAGTGGAAATTAGTGAACCACTGATTACTTCCCAGCTTCAACACAATAAGTCCTTCTGTACTCAAGAAGCCAGAGGGAGGTTTTGCTGTGGTAAACTGCAGTATGAACCAGGCATTGAAACACAACACAGATTGGTTCAAATGTCAAGGAATGCTGAGACTCAAGCCCATGGCCTACAGGCGCGTGTGTAAACCTGAAAGCTTTTGTTTCTAATCCCTGCGCCTTCCCAGATCTACAGGGGTAGGAATGCACAAAGCACATGCATTGTGGGTACCGAGGAAGAAGAGGCCAAATAACAGGTTAAACATTAACCCCCTTTATCTTGCTGAGCAGGGTTCAAACCCAGCAAACTTTCTAGATTTCTTCTACCCATCAGCGATAAGGATGCCAATTGAAAATCTCAACCCAAACTTCAATTACAGTGGGTTCACGGCTTCAAACCAGCAGTGGATGTTGTGGGACATGGAACATCACAGTTCGATCCAATGTGGCTGCACTCAGCAGATATTGAGTCATATTCTTGTTTCACTGTTCTCAAATCATCTGACAATTCAGCTGGCTACACACCAGATACCCAAGTGAAGCTCATTTCATTTTTTCAACTCAAACAACACTCAACTTCAATCACAGCATTTAAAACTAAAAGTTCACAAAACATTCAAGGCAAGGTAACATCAGCTGTGATATCCTGGAATGTATATAACCAGCTTGCAATGTCTTATTGAAGAGACTGAGATTAACCAGGGTGATACCTCAGCAAAGCTCCATATTTGAACAGTGTTGGTCAGATAGACTATAAATCCACATGGTAATTTTTACCAAGCATTTTAACACCATAACCATATTAGTTATTGGAAGTTAGCATGTTATGAGCATTACAAGCACCAGCAATTGAAATGTCATGGTAGAGTATTGCAAGATACCACAACTAATACCCAACACGTGCACTCACTCCACCAACATCACAAGTCCATTAACACACGCTTCCCATTTCACTGAACTATTTGGGAACATTCAACAAAAATAACTTCTGCGGGTGCATGACTGCTTTCTTCAGACTCCACTCCTTCCACCTCACGTTCACTGTTCCACCTTCCAAGACGAACATTGGACAGAGGTACCTGCACTCGTTGCAGAAAGCAGAGAAGGTCAAGCAGTACCTGAGAGGTCAGCCTTTGGCCGAAGTGGAAACTCTTCATTTACATTCTCAAGCTGCAGTTACTTTCCAAAATTTCTGTTCCAAGTTTTAAAAGCTGTTTTTAACAGCTTCCTCCACTTCTACGCTCCCAGCAGTAGAGTTTTCTCATGATTTTTTTTTAAATCAGAGAACATCTGCTCAACAGAATTCAATAGCCTACTTCCACAGCTGCTAATATTATAGGCACAGCTGAAGACACGACACAAAAAGGCACAGATGACAATAGTATCGGAGTCATGACTGAAGGAACTTGCTTCTTGGAATCTTCTGATCAAATATTTTGCTCAGTCCTACCAACCATCAACTTGCTTCTTGTGAATAACAGCAAAAGATTTAACCATATAACCATATAACAATTACAGCACAGAAACAGGCCATCTCGACTCTTCTAGTCCGTGCCGAACGCTACTCTGACCTAGTCCCACCGACCTGCACTCAGCCCATAACCCTCCGTTCCTTTCCTGTCCATATATCTATCCAATTTAACTTTAACGACAACATCGAACATGCCTCAACCACTTCTGCTGGAAGCTCGTTCCACACAGCCACCACTCTCTGAGTAAAGAAGTTCCCCCTCATGTTACACCTAAACTTTTGCCCTTTAACTCTCAACTCATGTCCTCTTGTTTGAATCTCCCCTATTCTCAATGGAAAAAGCCTATCCACGTCAACTCTATCTATCCCCCTCATAATTTTAAATACTTCTATTAAGTCCCCCCTCAACCTTCTATGCTCCAAAGAATGTTGTTTGCTGTTACCCTTGGATTCTTTTTTATCTCCTTCACGCTGCACATTGTGCTCTTGGTGTAATCTTTGCAAGACACACACTCCTTAAGGAGAGTAGCAATACTACTGAATTTCCTCTATTTGTAAACAACTTCTCTTACTGTGGACAGATGAACACCAAGTGTTCAGAAAAAATGCTTTTAGGAATGCTTTTTCCAGCTTCATTCATCTCTACAACTCTTCTTCTAAGATTTCCTGAAAGTTGTTTTGATAGAGGCATGGTGTACATAAACAGATCTCATCTCATTGCTTAAACACCTGACTCCAAATAACTTTTGTAGAATGCATTACCCCAGGGGTTCACATAATTTTTTGAACCTGGACAGTGATTGTTTAAAAGGTGTACTTAGTAGTGACAAAAAGTACAATTGTTTCTGTGTTATTAGTTTGAGCAGTTGTGTTGGTCCATTCTTGTGACTTAGATGAAGATCAGACCATATTATGAGTAATTAATGCAAAAAAAAACAGGTTATTGTAAAGGTTTCACAAGCTTTTTCTTGCAACTATACTTTCACTGAGATACTACAAACTGTAGCCTGACACAAACCTCCCTGACCAAACAATCCTTTCCTGTCAGGTCTGTAAATTACTGCATGGTCCAGACATACATTATTAGTCAGTGCCTCATGAGGTAACAAATACTCGTTATAATATTTATCTCTTACCAGGTAGTGACATAACAGAGTGAAGTGTATATTGCAAACTGGCATCAAGCATTTCCATAGACCTCTTATTTAAACAAAAGTAACTACAACACAGCTAGAGCCACAGAATGTTCCTGGGTGTCAAGATCTCTGAGGACCTGACCTGGTCCCAACGTATCGATGTAGTTATAAAGGCTCATACATAAGGTTCTTTTTCATCGACTACAGCTCTGCCTTTAATTCCATCATTCCAAATAAACTGATTCCTAAGCTCCGGAACCTGGGCCTTAGCACTCAGATCTGCAGCTGGATCTTCAACTTCCTCACAGACAGGACCCAGACTGTAAAAATAGGGGACAAGCTCTCCTCTACATTCACTCTGAGCACCGGTGCCCCACAAGGCTGTGTACTCAGCTCCCTGCTGTACTCACTGTACACCCATGATTGTGTAGCCAAGTTTCCATCAAACTCAATATATAAGTTTGCTCATGACACAACAATTGTAGGCCGAATCTCCGGTAATGATGAGTTTGAGTACAGAGAGAAAATTAAGAACCTGGTGGCATGGTGCGAAGACAATAACCTATCCCTCAACATCAGCAAGACGAAGGAATTAGTTGTTGACTTCAGAAGGAGTAGCGGACCGCACGACCCAATTTACATCGGTGGTGCGCAAGTGGAACAGGTCAAAAGCTTTAAATTCCTCAGGGTCAATATCACAAATGACCTGACTTGGTCCAACCAAGCAGAGTTCACTGCCAAGAAGGCCCACCAGCATCTTTACTTTCTGAGAAAACTAAAGAAATTTGGCCTGTCCCCTCAAACCCTCACTAATATTTATAGATGCACCGTAGAAAGCATTCTTCTAGGGTGCATCACAACCTGGTATGGAAGTTGTCCTGTCCAAGACCGAAAGAAGCTGCAGAAGATCGTGAACATGGCGCAGCACATCACACAAACCAATCTTCCGTCCGTGGGCTCACTTTACACCGCACGCTGTCGGAGCAGTGCTGCCAGGATAATCAAGGACACGACCCACCCAGCTAACAGACTTTTCGTCCCTATTCCCTCCGGGAGAAGGTTCAGGAGCTTGAAGACTCGTACGGCCAGATTTGGGAACAGCTTCTTTCCAACTGTGATAATACTGCTGAACGGATCCTGACCCGGATCTGGGCCGTACCCTCCAAATATCCGGACCTGCCTCTCGGTTTTTTTGCACTACCCTACTTCCCATTTTTCTATTTTCTACTTATGATTTATAATTTAAATTTTTAATATTTACTATTTTTAACTATTTTTAATATTTATAATATTTAATATTTGTAATCCAGGTGGTGTGAAGCGCAGAATCAAATATCACAAGACAAAGGAGCAGAAGTAGGCCATTCGGCCCATCGAGTCTGCTCCGCAGCTCCCCCATGAGCTAAACTATTCACCCATCTAGTTCGAATTTCCGGCTTTTTCCCCATATCCCTTGATACCCTGACTAATTAGATACCTGTCAATCTCCTCCTTAAACACCCTCAATGATCAGGCCTCCACAGCTGTATGTGGCAACGAATTCCACAAATCCACGACCCTCTGGCTAAAAAAATTTCTCCTCATCTCTGTTTTAACTGGGTACCCTCTAATTCTAAGACTATGGCCTCTTGTCCTGGACTCACCCACCAAGGGAAACAACCTTTTCATATCTACTCTGCCCAACCCTTTCAACATTTGAAATGTTTCTATGAGATCCCCTTTCATTCTTCTATACTCTAATGAATACAATCCAAGAGCTGACAAACGCTCTTCATATGTTAGCCCCTGCTTTCCAGGAATCATCCTCATAAATCTTCTCTGAACTCCCTCCAACATCAGTACATCCTTTCTAAGATAGGGGTCCCAAAACTGCACACAGTATTCCAAATGAAGTCTCACTAATGCCCCATAGAGCCTCATCAACACCTCCTTACTCTTATACACTATTCCTCATGAAATGAATGCCAACATAGCATTCGCTTTCCTTACCGCCGATCCAACTTGGTGGTTAACCTTTAGGGTATCCTGCATGAGGACCCCCAAGTCCCTTTGCACTTACAATTTTTGAATTTTCTCCCCATCTAAATAATAATCTGCCTGATTATTTCTTCTTCCGAAATGTACAACCATACATTTGTCAACATTGTATCTCATCTGCCATTTCTTTGCCCACTCTCCTAAACTAAGTCTCTCTGCAACCTTTCCGTTTCTTCAACTTTTCCTGCTCCTCCACCTATCTTGCTGTCATCCGCAAACTTAGCCACAAAACCATTTAATCCATAATCCAAATCATCGATATTGTGACGAAAGAGGGTTACAAAAGTACACATAGACTAAGATGCTAACTGTCCTGTGCTAGCACCAGTGGGATCTGCCACCTGTCTTCAGGAGAGAGAGATAAGTAAGACAATGGAGCAGCATTTGGAAATGTTAATGAAGAGACGAGAGAGTTTAACGGAAGGAGACACCGGTCTGAATATTGTCAAGACCGGCTCCTTTTGAACCCTGAACTGTTTGAAGTGTGATAGACAGGCGATACCCCAGCAAGGAGATAAAAAAGGGGCAGGTTCGCTAAGACAACACACACGACACCACGAGGTAATGAGACCCTGGAAGCGGTGTGCCCCCACAAGTCGGTGGGAGTTTTTGGAGGACTGCTAGCGGGACCAGCCATAGACGCACAAGGTGGAAAGGTACGATCGGCAGGAACCTGGTGTGTGTGTCCACCCTTGCCTGGGTGCCGGGTTCACCGCAGAGGAACGATCATATCTGAAACGGAGGAGTCACAGTCGGTGACCTCAGAAGACATTACAAAGGGCTCGCCCGAAAGCTAACTGCGAGGAATATCAAAGGTCTGTTGAATCCGATTTGAATATCAGTATTCGCTCTCTCTCTCTCTCTCCCAACAGCACGACGGCGATAACTACGAACTGAACTAAACTGAACTCTGTCACTTGTGATTGAACATTTTACCCCTAGACTGCGACAGAGCTGATGGACCCTATTATCCTAGTTCTGTGTATATGTGTGTTTATTCATTGCTAACCTGTTGCATTTATATCCTTACTATTAGAGTACTGTGTTACTTATTTCTTTAATAAAACTTTCTTAGTTCCAGAAATCCAGACTCCAACTGAGTGGTCCATTTCTGCTGGTTTGGCAACCCAGTTAAGGGGTACGTAACAATATACATCGTAAAAAGAAGTGGCCCCAACACCAACCCCTGCGGAACACCACTAGTAACCGGCAACCAATCAGAATATGATCCCTTTATTCCCAACCTTTGCTTTCTGCCTATCAGCCAATGCTCCACCCATTTCAATATCTTTCCTATAATTCCATGGGCTCTCATCTTATTAAGCAGCCTCATATGTGGCACCTTATCGAAGGCCTTTTGAAAATCCAAATACACAACATCCACAGCCTCTCCCTTGTCAATCTTATTCGAGATTACCTCAAAAAATTCCAATAGGTTGGTGAGGCAGGATCTTCCCTTCATGAAACCATGCTGGCTTCGGCCTATCTTGTCATGCACCTCGAGGTATTTCATAACCTCGTCCTTGAGGATTGACTCCAATATCTTTCCAACTACCGATGTCAGACTAATAGGTCTGTAATTTTCTTTTTGCTGCCTCCTTCCTTTCTTAAATAGCGGAACTACATTTGCAACCTTCCAGTCCTCCGGAACCATGCCAGAGTCTATTGATTCCTGGAAGATCATTTCCAATGCTTCCACAATCTCCAAAGCCACCTCCTTCAGAACCCTTGGGTGCACCTCATCCAGACCGGGAGACTTATCTATTCTTAGTCCATTTAGCTTCCCAAGCACTTTCTCTCTAGTAATCTTGACTGTACCTAATTCTATTCCCTGATACCTCTGGCTATCAGGTATATTGCTCATGTCTTCCACTGTGAAGACTGATGCAAAATATTCATTCAATTCCTCTGCCATCTCTTTGTTATCCATTATAATTTCTCCAGCATCATTTTCAATCGGTCCCGTATCTACCCTTGTCACTCTTTTACTCTTCATATATTTAAAAAAACTCTTAGTATCCTTTTTTATGTTAATCACCAACTTCCTTTAATAATTCATCTTTTCTTTCCTAATAACTTTCTTAGTTTCCTTCTGTAAGTTTTTAAAAGTCTTCCAGTCCTCATTTTTCCACTAATTTTTGCTTCCTTGTACGCCGTTTCTTTGCTTTTATTTTTGCCTTAACCTCTCTCGTTAGCCACATTTGTGCCATTTTTCCCATTCATGATTTTCTTTTTTCTTGGAATATATTTTTCCTGCATTTTCCTGTGATGAGTGTACGTTCTAGTACTAATTGTTTGGCGACAACAAAGTATAAAGTATAAAAAAGGCAAGACAGAGCCTATACTTCATTAGGATTTTGAAGAGATTTGGCATGTGAACAAATACACTCAAAAACTTCTACAGATGTACCATGGAGAGTATTCTGACAGGCTGCATCACTGTCTGGTATGGAGGGGGCTACTCCACAGGACTAAAGGAAGCTGCGGAAGGTTTTAAATCTAGTCAGCTCCATCTTGGGTACCAGCCTACAAAGTACCCAGGACATCTTTAGGGAGTGGTGTCTCAGAAAGGCAGTGTCCATTATTAAGGACCTCTAGCATCCTTTTCTCACTGTTACCATCAGGTAGGAGGTACAGAAGCCTGAAGAGAGACACTCAGTGATTCAGGAACAACTTCTTCCCCTCTGCCATCTGATTCCTAAATGGACATTGAATCTTTGGACATTACGTCACTTTTTAAAAAAATATCGTATTTCTGCTTTTGCACTTATTTTAATCTATTCAATATACATAATTGATTTACTTCTTTATTGGAAACATAGAAAGCTACCAGCATTGTACAGGCCTTTGGGCCCACAAAGCTGTGCCAAAGATGTCCTTACCTCAGAAATTACCTAGGGTTACCCATAGCCCTCTATTTTTATAAGCTCTATGTACCTATCCAAGAGTCTCTTAAAAGACCCTATCGTATCTGCCTCCACCACTGTCGCAGGCAGTCCATTCCATGCACTCACCACTCTCTGCGTAAAAAACTTACCCCTGACATCTCCTCTGTACCTACTTCCAAGCACCTTAAAACTTATGCTAGCCATCTCAGCCCTGGGAAAAAGCCTCTGACTATCCACACGATCAATGCCTCTCATCACTTTGGACACCTCTATCAGGTCACCTCTCATCCTCCTTCACCCCAAGGAGAAAAGGCCGAGTTCACTCAACCTATATTATAAGGCATGCTCCCCAATCCAGGTAACATCCTTGTAAATCTCCTCTGCACCCTTTCTATGATTTTCACATCCTTCCTGTAGTGAGGTGACCAGAACTGAGCACAGTACTCCAAGTGGCGTCTGACCAGGGTCCTATATAGCTGCAACATTACCTCACGGCTCCTAAACTCAATCCCACGATTGACGAAGGCCAATGCACCATATGCTTTCTTAACCACAGAGTCTACCTGTTTAGAAGCTTTGAGTTTCCTATGGACTTGGATTCCAAGATCCCTCTGATCCTCCACACTGTCAAGAGTCTTACCATTAATGCTATATTCTGCCATCATATTTGACCTATCAAAATGAACCACCTCACACTTATCTGGGTTGAACTACATGTGGCATTGTCAGCCCAGTTTTGCATCCTATCAATGTCCCGCAGTAACCTCTGACAGCCCTCCGCAGTATCCACAACACCACATTGATTATTATAATTACTTTTATTTTACTTGTTATTGTTTCTCTCTGCTAGATTATGTATTGCATCGAACTGCTGAGTTAACAAATTTCACGTCACATGCCAGTGATAATAAACCCGATTCTGATTCCCAACCTAACAGTTCTTGTCCTAACACTACAGTACCTCCTGCCTGATGGTAACAATTGAAAGAGAATGTTGGAAGGAAGGGATCATTGACAATGTCAAGGGCACTGCATACACAGCACTCTTGATAAATATCTCTGCCCCCTAAGTCCCCTCCATTACTCCCTGTATATCCATGACTGTGTCAACACCCACAGCTCTAACCTAAATAAATTTGCTGACGACAGGCCTAATCTCAAATAATAATCAGGTGGCCTACAGGGAAGAAGTCATCACCCTGACACAGTGGTGTCAAGAAAACCTCTCCCTCAAAGTCGCAAAAACAAAGAAGCTGTTTGTGGATTACAGGAGAAATGGACACAGGCTAACCCCTATTGACATCAATGGATCTGGAGTTGAGAGGGTAAACAGCTTTAAGTTCGTTGGCATCCCCATCACTGAGGATCTCGCTTGGTCTGTACGTACCAGCTGTGCGGTGAAAAAGGCACAACAGCGCCTCTTTCACCTCAGATGGTTCAGGAAGTTTGGTATGGGCCCCCAAATCCTCAGAACTTTCTACAGGGGCACAAAAGAGGGCATCCTGATTGGCTGCATCACTACTTGGTATGGGAACTGTACCTCCCTTAATCACAGGACTCTGCAGAGAGTGGTGCGGACAGCCAGCGCATCTGTAGTTGTGAACTTCCCATGATTCAGGACATTTACAAAGACAGGTGTGAGAAAAAAGGGCCTATAGGATCATTGGGGACCCAGTCACGCCAACCACAATCTATTCCAGCTGCTACCATCCGGAAACTGTACCACAGCATAAAAGCCAGAACCAGCAGGCTCCCGGACAGCTTCTTCCACCAGATCATCAGGCTGATTAACTCACGCTGATGTGAGAGTATTCTGTTACACTGACTGTTCTATTTATTATAAATTATTATAAATTACTATGACGGAGACATAACAAAGATTTTTACTCCTCCTGTATGTGAAGGATGTAAGAAATAAAGTCAATTCAGTTCAATGATGGGTGGAAGAGAGACCCAATGATCCTCTCAGCGGTCCTCATAATTCTTTGTGGTCAGATACCTTGCAATTCCCATTCCAGACGGTGATGCAGCTAGTCAGGACACTCACGATGGTGCTCCTATAAATATTGGTTGAAATGGTTGGAGCGGGAGCAGCAGGGAACCCTTGCTCACCTCAAACTCCTTAGGAAGTGGAAACACAGCAGTGCTTTCTTGACCAAAGAGGTGGTGTTGAGGGACCAGATTACATCATCTGTTAAGTGTTCTTAACTCTCTCCGTGGAGGAGCTGTTTATGTGCAGTGAAAAGTGGATAACCTGCATCTTCCTCAAGTCAACAATGATCTTCGCTCAAGTTGTTGTCAAGTTATAGCTTACAGAAGTTTGTTGCTGTTGTTGAGTGCCATCAGGTCAGTGACTCATGGCAACCTTATGAATAGTGTGGTTGTCCATAGGGTTTTTGTGGCAAGATACAGAAGTAGATTGCCTGGACTTTCCTCCGTGCAGATACCGCTGCTGCCCAGGTTGGAACCCGGAGGATTCGAACTCAGGACTATCTGCCTTGAAGTCCAGTGCTGAGGCCACAACACCACCAGCCAGCCCAATAGAAGTTAGGGTAATCAAAAGTGCCTGTAGATCTAACCAAATCTGAAAACAAGAGATTCTGCAGATGCTGGAAATCTTGAGCAACACATTAGCCATTCACCACCTTATTTTCCAATTAGATTAGACTAGACTCCATCATCCTCAGCCTATCACCTTCTAGCTTCTCACCTTCCCTGCCTCCCTGTCGCCACCACCCCTCCCCCCTTACCTAGATATTCCGATCAGCTGCCAGCCCCATCTTTCACCTCTTTACCTTCTGGCTATATCCCCTCTTTTTCTGTCCAGAGAAAAAGTCCCAGCCTGAAACTTCAACTGAGCATTTCCCTATGAAGATCATTGCACAGTTTCCCCAGGAAGTTTCCAGAACATCCTCAAAACATTTTTACCATCTTGCTGCAAAGCTCTTGTCATGGCAGCTCACAATGGAAGGACTGTTTCAGGACATGCAGGACATGCCATTAATCTGCCTGCCAAATGCAGCAGACTGAATGTAATCAGAATATTGATGTTAATGATATTGGTTTGGGAGAGAACACTTGGACTTGCTTATCCTAGTTGTGAACTTTGTTGGATTATCATTAGAGTGTTACATTGCTATAGTTGTCAGTTTAATTTTTCCTGTGCTTGCTGGTATTGTTTATATAACCACGTATCTACATGCAGCTGTTCAGTAATTGTAGTATAGGTGATTATGGTGATTCTGTATTTTTAGAAACATAGAAAACATACAGCACAATACAGGCCCTTCGGCCCACAAAGCTGTGCCGAACATGTCCCTACCTTAGAACTACCTAGGCTTTACCCATAGCATTCTATTTTATTCTAAGCTCCATGTAGCCATCCAGGAGTCCCTTAAGACAGTGGTTCCCAACCACCGTCTGTGGACGAGTACCGGGCCGCAAAGCATGTGCTACCGGGCCACGAGGGAACGATATGATTTGGCAATATGAGTCAGCTACATGTTTCCTCATTCCCTGTCACGCCCACTGTTGAGCTTGAACGCATGTCAGCGCGGGAAGGAAATCAACTCCTCGAGCTTGCAAATGACAGCGGGCTGAGAAGTATGTTTGACATAACATCTCTGCCAGCATTCTCGATCAAAGTCAAGGCTAAATATACTGAGATAGTCATGAAAACACTGAAAACGTTGCTTCTATTTCCAACATATCTCTGCAATGAATGCAACGAAAACTAAATTGTGGAATAGACTGGACATAAGGAACCCCCTTCGAGTATCGCTGTCTCCCATCACCCCTTGATGGCACCGTCTTGTTGCAGGAAAACAAGCCCAGGGCTCCCACTGATTCAGCGATATTGGTGTGTTGCAATGATTTTATATGTTCATACGGGGAAAATATGTGCTGTGTGTTTAATATCCAAACATTACTTAAAATGTTATGATGTTATTGACTTATAAGTGACTTATATAACCATAAAACAATTACAGCACAGAAACAGGCCATCTTGGCCCTTCTAGTCCGTGCCGAATGCTTACTCTCACCTCGTCCCACCGACCTGTACTCAGCCCATAACCCTCCATTCCTTTCCTGTCCATATACCTATCCAATTTTCCTTTAAATGATAATATCGAACCTGCCTCTACCACTTCTACTGGAAGTTCGTTCAACACTTACTTCAAGCTCCCGTCCTCCCCTGATAATTGACTTATCACTATTTTCATGTGAGGAAAATATGTGCTGTGTGTTTAATATTAAATTCGTTAGATAAACCCTTTTAGAAACGAAATTGAGTGTATTAGCCACTTATCACCTATATTCTGGTCGTGATTAACACCCCACCCCCAAACAGAATCGCCAAAAATGATTTGTAGAAAAAAATTGGCATGTACACGCATGCGCACACAGGTGCCCACGCAAGGCTTCATGGTCATGGTAGTCTTTCTCGGGGGGAACACAACGTATTTGACTGCTACCCTTGTCCGTTGCCAACCCTACCCCCCGTGTTGGCCGGTCCGCAAGAATATTGTCAATAATAAACCAGTCGCAGTAAAAGACCTTATCATTTCCACCTCCACCACCGCCGCTGTAAGCCCATTCCATACACTCACCACTCTCTGCATAAAAAACAACTAATAAACAGACATATCCAACATGTTCTGGATTCCAAAATCATTAGATCCAGATCTTGGAGGATTTTGAAGAGAAAATATCAGCACTCACTCTCCCCAGTGCTTTTAAAGTACATACTGCATCCACAAAGCAGTGCAGTTATCACTGCTATGTTATATTTGAGAAGCAGAGAGCCTAATCTTAGACTGTTGGTTTTCAAACACATTTCTTCAGATACGAGAAGGCTGACTGAGCACACCTGAGGCAGTGATCATGTTTTTTTAAAACTTAACTTTGATTTACTATGATTTCTACCTGCCCCAATAGTCTCTTTCCCTCTATTCTTTGGCAAGAGTCTTGTCATCTTCAGAAGTTTTCTGATAACTTGGCCATAGTTGGATGCATCAGCAAGGGAGATGAGGCTGAGTACAGGGCCTATGGTAGGAAACTTTGTCACATGGTGTGAGCAGAATTATCTGCAGCTTAATGTGAAAAAGACTAAGGAGCTGGTGGTAGACCTGAGGAGAACTAAGGTACCGGTGACCCCAGTTTCCATCCAGGGGGTCAGTGTGGACATGGTGGAGGATTACAAATACCTGGGGATACAAATTGACAATAAACTGGACTGGTCAAAGAACACTGAGGCTGTCTACAAGAAGGGTCAGAGCTGTCTCTATTTCCTGAGGAGACTGAGGTCCTTTAACATCTGACGGACGATGCTGAGGATGTTCTACGCGTCTGTGGTGGCCAGTGTGATCATGTTTGCTGTTGTGTGCTGGGGCAGCAGGCTGAGGGTAGCAGACACCAACGGAATCAACGAACTCATTCGTAAAGCCAGTGATGTTGTGGGGATGGAACTGGACTCTCTCACGGTGGTGTCTGAAAAGAGGATGCTGTCCAAGTTGCATGCCATCTTGGACAATGTCTCCCATCCATTACATAATGTACTGGTTGGGCACAGGAGTACATTCAACCAGAGACTCATTCCACTGAGATGCAACACAGAACGTCATAGGAAGTCATTCCTGCCTGTGGCCATCAAACTTTACAACTCCTCCCTTGGAGGGTCAGACACCCTGAGCCAACAGGCTGGTCCTGGACTTATTTCCTGGCATAATTTACATACTACTATTTAATTATTTATGGTGCAACTGTAACAAAAACCAATTTCCCCCAGGATCAATAAAGTATGACTATGACTAAGATGTTGACCAAGACAACTCCACAGACACATCTGTCCTGAACAAATGTCTCTCCATCTCAGCCCACATGACTTTCCACTCAAATTCCTCCCTTCACAATTTGCATCCACCAGGTACCTTCAAACTAGTGTTTCTTGAGCAAATGTCCCCATTGCATCCCGAGTGCCATGTGCCTGTACAAGCAAACTCGACCTTTCTCTGCAACACCAGCTTGTTCTATCTCAGAACAGCCCGTGGACCTTGGCTCCAACTCATACTCTGCTGTATTTGGTACTATACGAACAGCTTTCTAATCCCAATGATTGCAAATGTCAACAGTTCTTGGATTCCAATATCCTTTCTCTCCGTGCCCCACCTTCTCGCCACATCTCTTCCCCCTAGTTACAATACCTGTCGAGGTTTCACCATCCTTTATGATCCCTAACAATAAGTCTTCACCAGAGATCTCCACTTTGTCCCTGTGTCTCCTCCTTAATTCAGCTGCTGTGAGGGGTTCTCATCATGAGACACAGACTAGAAACATTGACTTTCTGTATCCACAATGCCTCCAGATTTTCCAGCATTTTCTGGTTTTTACTTATGTTATTTTTCTTTGTTTTTTTAAAGTGCAATTTCAGTTCCTTCCTGCCATCTAATGAAGGAAATACCCATTCAGTTCCGAGCAATATTGATGTCATCAATTTCCTTTTTTTTTTAAAAAAAGAGCAGAAATAGATGTATTACTGAAAAAAAATTACATAGACAATTAAAAAGGATATACAGGTTAAGCTAATTACTTGGAAATGCAGATTAATCATATCACACCAATAATCAGTCTGACTCCTGCTCTCATAAAAGGAAATTTTCTTTTCTAGGGATCTAGGATGACTTACTTTACAATTTCCCTGAGAAAAGAGGTATCTGATGAGGCTTATGTGGGTGCCACAGACGGCCATGAGAGCATCCTGGTCTTTGACAGGATGGATGATTGGGGAATACAAGGGCTGCGAGGTGCTTACACCACTTTTGCTTGGGTCATGTGTTTTGAGAGCATCCTCAAGCACTTCTTTCTGTTCTCTTCATACTATCTTGGAGTAGGATGCCTATTTAAAGAATCTGGTGCCAGGCCAGGTTTCCAAGTGATGTGGCCTACTGAGGCCTTGATGATGAAAATGGTTGGAATTAAGCCAAAACACTGACATTAGTTCACTTAACATTCTCTGGTGTGTTGAGGCACCCACTGGAGGTAAGAAGTATACAGCAGGGGGATATAAGCATCATTACTGCTTGATTTATAAATACACAAGAGATTCTGCAGATGCTGGAAATTCAGAACAACACTCAGATTGCTGGAGGTCAGGGAGTATCTATGGATACAGATAAACAATAAATGTTTCAGGCTGAGACCTGTCCATTCCAGGACTGAAATGGAAGGGAGTAGATGTCAGGGGGAGGGGAAGAAGTACAAGCTGGATGGTGACAGGCGAAACCAGGGGGAAGGTAGTGGGTGGGGCGGATGAAGCGAGAAGTTGGAGGTGATAGGTGGAAAAGGTAAAAGGCTGAAGGAGGAATCTGTTGGGAGAGAAGCGTGGACCATGGGATAAAGGGAAGGAAGAGAAGAACCAGAGGGAGGAGATAGGCAGATGAGGAAAAGAGAAGGGTTAAGCAGGGAACTAGAATGGAGAATGGAAAAAGGGAGAATGGTAGGAGAGAAATATATAAATGCTTGATTTATATAGTAGAAATGGCAATTAGAAAATCACCAGGGGGCAGTAAAGCACAGACAATGCTGCAGTTAACTTTGCCACAATGTTATCAAATTGACATTGGACGTGGAAGATAATTCCACAAGGAAGATTTGATGGCAGGGCAGAGGAAGGGTGGTGTGGAATTACAGCAAGCTGAAAAATATTTTGCTCTTGCTATTCTGACACAAACTCAAAATTTCAACACTATAATCATCAGCCCACTCAACATGAAAATTTCCATTCCAATGCTCAGTTTCCACTGAAAAACATCTTGAAGAGCAACTTGTAAAATGTCAATGGCAGTGAAGCAGAACACGAGATGTACTATCTCAACTGCTGATAGCAACCCAGCAAATTCCCTTCAACATCCAGAGCTTTTACGTGGAGGGAGGCTTCTCTGACAGTGCAGCTCTCAATTGTTGCAATCAGATAGCTTTGTGGAGCAGGTTCTGTAGCCAGATAGTTAAGATTAGCACTCAGGACCTGTAGTGCACAAGCACAGTGCATTGCATGAGAACATAACTGCAGTGATCTGTTCTTCCTACCGATACAGGCTGATGTTCAAGATCACCAACACCAGCTTAAGTGTAGAGATTTTCCAATAACCTCTCTCAACCAAAACTATCAAAGAAACTAATTAATGACAATCTTTTGATGATCTCAGCAAATTACTCTTGATGGAATTTACTAATATGATAACTCTCACCACACTTCATACACCTCAGTGGCCTGAGTTTGCACTTCTCTAACCTCAAAAAAAACAGTCACAGAAAGCTGCCTTTCTTGTGGTGTGGATTTTCCCTTTGCCGATTTCAAAACACTGTTAGGTGTCATTTCTGGAGAATCTCTGGCATCCAACAAAAACAAATTGCATGAATTCTCACAGAACGTTAAGACAGGATTTTTGATGAATATATGAAATATTTTACAGAATAATGAAATAACTCACATGATTAAGGAAGGAACTGAAATAGGAAATAGCAAAGGTAATAAACTATTTTAGTGAGATGATTCGAGAGAATTACAGTCTGGGGTTAAAATACTCTATCTCCCAATGCTCAAGGGTTGCATCAAATTTCCATCTTCATTAACTGTTTAGAGAAGTTTAAAGCTGCATCATTCTGAATTTTCATGTAAGTGGCGTGAAATATCAACAAATAAGGTAACATGCTAAAGACAGACTTTGCCAGATATAGGTTAAAAATGAGACCAATTGCCTGGACTTCAGGGCATTCATTTTTGGGAAATTGTCAAATGCTTCTGTTGCCCGGTGGCAAACAATAACAACTCTCAGATGAAGTTTACAGAATGCCCTCAGCTGTGTCTCCAACAACTGAGCTCAGACTCCACTCAAAGGAGATTCCCATGCCTGCTCGTTTAGTCTTTTTCTTAATTACCACTGTTGTCATCAAAAAGTCAACTAGCACCAGTATGTCAATTCAGAACAATTTTGCCCAGTAGCTCAGTGGTACCTGGTTCAAGAGTAGCATAATTTTATTTTCATCCATAATTATCCAAAAAGGTGATGGCAAGCTACTTTCTACATTCCTACTATCCTTTCTGGTGAAACTACCGTTGGGGAGGGAATTCAAGAATTTGGGCCAAGTAATGATAAAGGAGCAGTGATACATTTTAAAGTCAAGATGATGTATTACATGTATTCCTTTACTAGTGTTCCCAGATGCTTAAAAACCTTGGCCTTGTTGGTGGAGTCACAAGCTTGGGAGATGTCTCTGGGTGAGTATCAGTAGTTTTGTAGATGGTTCACACTGCAGCCACCATATGCCATGGTGAAGGGAATAAAGGTTTCAAATTGAATAGAGCACAACTTACTCTTGGCTGGTGTTGAACAATCTGAGTGCTGCTACAATGCACTTAACCAGGCAAGTGAATAGCACTAAATCGCACACCTGCTAAGCACTTTGGAGAGGTTGGAGATTCAGGAAGCTAGGTACTCACCACAGAATACCCAAATGCTCACCTACCCTTAGAGTCACAATGACTGGCCAGAGTGAATTATCGATAATTAGTCCTAGGTAGAAGATTCAGCAACAGCATTGCCATATACCCACCCAATGGAGATGGTCATTCCCAAGTATTTATGCGGTCGGTGTTACTTGTCGGTTATCAGCCAATATCTGAATGGTATCTGGATCTTGCTGAACGCAAGAACGGACAGCTTCATTTGCAGGGAGTCACAAATGGAATTCAATATTGTGACGCAAGGAAGTAATTGATTGAGCAGCAGAACATGATTGAGCTGAGAACCCTGTGGGAGGAACTTATGCAGTGATGTCTTCGGACTGGGATGAAAAACTTTATGTAATCACAATCAACATCGCTCATGTAAAGCATGACTCCAGTCTTCCAGTCAATGAAGAGGATTTCTCACACTCAGTTCTCAATGTCAAGGGCACTCACTCATTCAGCTCCATGTTTATGCCAAGGCTGTGATGAGGTGTTTCTATATTCGCCCATTGTTCTTGCAAAGTCCCACACTCAACAGTAGTGAGCAGACAATTGGAGAACAAGAGACATTTGATTCCAACATCACGGGAGGTTCGTGGGCCACTGTAAATTGCCCCAGAAGAAGACAAGTTGCAGAATCAGGAGAAGTTGTTAGGAAAATGCATAAAAATAGGATTAGTGTATAACAGTGAGACGATCAGTACAGTGGTGCAAATTTCCATTCTGCATAATTCCATGAAACAATTTCAGAGTCAGCATGAAAACAGAACCTTCAATTCACTGTTTAGGTCAACAATCAACCAAACACTGACACTATTTCATCTGAATCCCATTTTTTTCTCCCCACAGCTGAGGACACCAACCTTTGCTTTGCTGATGCTCAAGAGTAGATTAATTAGACAGACCAGTCGATCTAACCTGTCCTGCTTTTTGTGGAGAGGACACAAACGGAACATCTTCTACATTTTTGGTCAGTACTAGTGTTATCATTGAATTGCACAGTCGTTAGTTCTTGAGAGGCAGGACTTCGATACTGTAGCCAGGATGTTGTGTGGTCCCACAAACTTCATTGTATTTAGTGTTCGCAGGAGGAGAAAGCTGGAATGGATGATATATTTAGCACAGAGGCAAAAGTTTCAGCCCTGTCTTTAGCATTCACGTTGGGCTAGCCATCACTGAGGATGTAGCTGTTCTTGGAATCATCACATCTTTTCAGAAGTTAATCACCATCAATCACACTGGATGTGGCAGGACGGCAGAGTTTTGATTGTGCCTATGGTTGCAAGATCACTTGATTCTTCCCATGCATTGTATGCTGTCTAGTATAATTATCATCCAACATTGCCAATTTCATTAACTTAGTTAGCTCATTTTTAACCACACTTAGTGGTGCTCTCTTCTGCAGTTTCTGTATTCCTCATTGAACCAAAGCTGAGATTTTGGCTTGATGGTAACAGCTATTGCAAGCCACAAGATTATAAATTGTGGAGGTGGTATACATTTCTGTGTCCTTTGATGGTCTATAGCACTCACAGAGCCTTTGTTTTGATATCTTCCACATAATCCCATTTGACACAATTAGTGTGCCACATTATACAGTGGACATCAGCCATTGAAGAAAAGACCTGTTCTCCACAGTTCTGTCAAAGGTAAAATGGGGAGGATGAAATCAGGAAGGGTTTTTTAAAGACCCAGTTCATTCTCGACCTGATACATAAACAATCTCGCAGGTACGTCCTTTAGGATGCAGCCAACTCAGTCAGCGACAATGGACATAGATGAACAAAAAGAAAATCCCCCAAATCATCCAAACCCCAACCACTTCCACTGGTCCTTCTCACTCAGGGAAGGTTGTGGATGTCAATCAGAAAAAAAAAACTTTCTTGTCCAAGTTGGACATGCTGCTAGATCTAGCGTCAATATTCCCACCTGCATGGCACCTCTGGTAGAAGTCTTTGTGTGTCTGCAATGGAGGGGTGGACGAGTTGAGTCCAACGCTTTGTCTACACATACAATTTAAAGTATTCGGGTTGGGTCATGATTGCTCTGTGGGCCAGTCCTCTCAAAAGTTTCCAAAGAGGACTTTGCAAAGTTGACACGGTTGAGTGATTTTGTCGTATCTAAATTTAATGCCACAGTTTGGATCATTTTCAAAGTAGCAGTTTGGTACATCTACTAGGTCACTTCCAAAGGTACTTAAAAGTCAACCACAAACATTGCAAGTTTGGAGTCACAGACAGGCTAGACTGGGTAAGGAGAATAAACATACAAATGATAAGAGTGAATAAAATGTTTTTTTGAAAAGAGAATCCAAAAGTTTTGGGGCCACTGCTACTAATGAAAATTTTTTGTTATTCTTTAAGTCACCAGTGAAGACTTCCATCCAATAATCTGCAATGTACTTTGGCCTGAATTCCAAGAGAGCACATCAGTCACAAGTGAAGATTGTACACCATTAAATTCGGTCCACATCTCTCAAGCTATGTTTATCCAACAAAGAATCCAGCTAAGAATTAAGCTGCAAAGGCAATTTGAAAAAGAAACAATGAAGCACTGTTCTGTGTGGCTTATAATATGTTCGGGACATGTGCAATTCAACTGCTGTGAAAAGGGGATTACTTTCTAAAACCCTTACTAGATTATTTCCTACCGCATTTTTCATCATTGTCCTCATTTTTATTTCTAACTTATAAAGCTGTGTGGCATATATAGAACAGGCATCCATTTAGTTCCTGGTATATTACTTTATCACCTTTTCTACTCTGGCCATTCCACACAATTTGCTTTTAAGCTCCTCTTTTCATGTGTCCAGCTGCTCCAAATCTACATGGATTTCTGAGTTTAAGGGAAAAACAAAAGAAAGTCAATTAAAGATAATGGCATCAATTTCACTTTGATGTGGAGGAGAACTTTATGACTTACACAACTTTTATCACCTGCTGCTAAGTACTGAAGTGCAACAAAACTTTATTGCTACCAATGATAGCAACGATTAAAAATTCCAAGATTATGGAAGTGCAATCAATGTGGGTTGTAAGGTGCAGCATGTTTACGCTCAGTGGAGTATGAAGGACTATCAATCAATGGCAATTGTACAATCTTACAGGAGGAAGGCCAATTACTTGCTAGGAACAGAGTAACTCTTCAACTGAGAAGATAAACATCAACATGGGTAGGTGGAGCAGCCAAATGTAATGAATGTGGCACTTGTCCACTCACCACTAATTATCTCCATGAATTTACTTCTTCACTTTCCTTCACGTGTTCAGTGAAAGAACACTTTTTAGCCAGAGAGCTGTGAATCTGTGGAATGCTCTGCCACAGACTGCGGTGGAGGCCAAGTCCATGGGTATATTTAAGGCGGAAGTTGATCGTTTCCTGATCGGTCAGGGCAAAAGATATGGCAAGAAGACAGGTGTATGGGGTTAAGTGGAAACCAGAATCAGCCAGGATGGAATGGTGGGGCAGACCTGATGGGCTGAATGGCCTAATTCTGCTCCTGTGTCTCATGGTCTAAAGTAGAAGTCCAAAGACATGCTGAATTGTTATCTTCACTACAGGCTAGCATGTGAGTGTTAACAGGTTGACCATGGGGAAAATGTACTCAAGCTTGAACTCTTCTCAATCATATCGACATGGTTTTCAGCAATAAACCAGGCCAGATATTTACCACCCAGTGGTTTTGTCAAGTAAATATGGTTAGTTACTGTGAGTGGTCTTTTTCCAGCAGAAGAAAAGTTTCTGTCAGAAGAAAATGTACCAGAATCATGCCTGCACTAGGGCATCCCCCATCAGACTTCGAATAAAATGTACAACTATTTCTTTAGTAGTACAAATATGGCAACTCACCAGCAATATTATTTCTACAGACACATGAAATTTAGATACATTTTTTGACAAAATCGCCAGTGTTAGTGTGTTACATGATGAACATGGAGTAAAAATGTGGTTAATAAATAGCTCCTCTTATTATTCTTTCCACCATCTCAGTTTGATCTTAAAAATCACAAATTTTTACTAATTACAAAAAGCAATTACAGTACTTTTACAAACGTAATTTTTTCTTAAAATGGAATACAAAGTTGGACAAGTTACAAAGTCCTATTGTCCCACCAACACTCTATGCTGTCATCCCAGCCACTGCCACTTCATCATTCAATAAAATCACAGCTGATTTTATGCAATTCCTGAAGCTCATAGCCTTTGCCAAATATCCATCCATTTCAACAATTAACACAAGTCAGAGCATCTGCAACACCTTCCAAACATCTTAACCTTCTGCAGAAATTGCTCGTCTCAGTGCAGTGACCACCTTCCTATCCAGAGACTGGAGTTTAATACTCACAAAAATAAAGAAACTCAGCATCCACCTCAGAAAATCCTTTCCAGAATTTCATCAGGATTCAGTGAGATCATCTTCCATTCTTTCAATAACACAGTCTTTTAACACAGGAAGCAGTCTAACTGCTTCATCCCCATTATAATTATCAGCTTCTTTGGGTATAAAGATTAAATCAGCACAATGAGTTCAAGAGCAACATTCCCTCCAATTTCTTTTTCAGCTGCACAGATGAACCATTGTTCTGAGCAGGAAATATTTTACACAGCCTGAAACTGCACGGCACTTTATATTAACGTTATACAAATGAAAATTCCAACTGCACAGCAACGAAGGCGATGTGCAAGGGAACATTTCAGTTACTGCTAGGTCACGCACCAGTGCAGCACAGGAGAGCGATAGCATCAAAAACACAACCAGAAACTGGTGAAAATCGTTAGCACATCAGATGGTGTCTGTGAAGCAGAGTTAGAAATTCAGGTCAATAGCCAGCCAGAAGATGCTATTCCTTAAGTTTATGTTGGGCTCTGTTGGAACAATACAAGAAACAGAACGCAAGTTTGAAGCTCAACATGACATCACTAAAAACATCCTGTATCCCTGCACTCCAAATACTCTAAAGGGACAACTCCCCAATTCCGTCTCACTCTTCCATCTACCCTTCACATACAGTCACGGCAGATGCAACACCTACACCTTTCCTTCCAAATTCCAGGTAATTCCCTCCAAGTGAAGCAGTGATCCTCTCAGGATGCTCCCAATTTTATAAAGTGCTTTTAGAACAACTTAGGATGCAGTAATTCTCCATGTTTAAGCAAATATATCGACTGCATGAGCACTTTGAGGACCATCACTGATGGTTGACCCCCCCCCCATGTGCCTATCATTAAATCACTTTTATCCTTACCCCTGTACGGGTGTCAACTCCATTCCAACAAAATGTAATGTAATCTCATCTTCTGACAAAGTAAATTACAACTCTCAGCACTCAAAAATAAATTACACAAGTTCAGATACACAGTTTTACTTGTCTGAATCAGGAAAATCATAAATATGCAAAATTAATTCAATTTTTGTCTCCTGATGCCATCCAATCTCCTGAGAATTTCCAGCATCCTTAGATTTCTGATTTCTGAGATCTGAGATTTCTGAGATTCAGATTTCTGAGATCTGTGCAGTTTTGAGTAGCATATCTTTTCCTTTCTTCTTGTTTTTTGTTTCTCACCTTCTTCTTACATCATTTCCAGACAAGTCAACTGCAATCACCCTTCCTCAGCAAGGACCTCAAGCAAATTCCATTTGCTCTTCCTCGTATTTTTCTTTCACTTAAAATGTGGTTGATATTTAGTCCAAGTTTTTCTTAAATGTTAAAAGTGAGCCCGCATTTACCACTTCATCTGGCAGCTCATTCCACACTCCCACCACTCTCTGTGTGAAGAAGACCCCCTAATGTTCCCTTTAAACTTTTCCCCTTCATCCTTAACCCATGTCCTGTTTTTTTTCTTCCCCTAGCCTCAGTGGAAAAAGTCTACTTGTATTCACTGTATCTATACCCATCATAATTTTATATACCTCTATCAAATCTCCCCTCATTCTTCTACGCTCCAGAGAATAAATTCCTAACCTATTCAACCTTTCTCTGTAACTCAGTTTCTCAAGTCCCGGCAACATCCTTGCAAACCTTCTCTGCACTCTTTCAACCTTATTAATATCCTTCCTGTAATTTGGTGACCAAAACTGTACACAATACTCCAAATTTGGCCTCACCAATGCCTTATACAACCTCACCATAACATTCCAACTCTTATACTCAATACTTTGATTTATAAAGGCCAATGTACCAAAAGCTCTCTTTACGACCCTGTCTACCTGTGACGCCACTTTTAGGGAATTTTGCATCTGTATTCCCAGATCCCTCTGTTCTACTGCACTCCTCAGTGCCCTACCATTTACCTTGTATGTTCTACCTTGGTTTGTCCTTCCAAAGTGCAATAGTTCACACTTATCTGTATTAAACTCCATCTGCCATTTTTCAGCCCATTTTTCTTAGAATCTTGTACAATTGGAACATTACCCTTACAAACATCTTTGCAGGGTAAACATAATGCTTTCCCAGTTGCTTGCAGTGTTAGTTTTCAGCACAAACATCCAAGTATAGCAACAAATATCAGCCTAGCTCTTGCACAGAGGTTTCGCTTGCTTTCTCAGGTAATCTAACAGACTGGCCAATAATACTCATTTCTAATAAACAGATTTATAGATTCCACTTGTGCCCATCAATTCTTCACATTTGATTTGATTAAATAGCTATTCTTTGATTACGTTTAATTCTTTTCATTTTAATGAAATGATTCCCTTATTCATTCAGAACTTAGATCAGAGTTAACTAATCAGATCTTGAATTCAGCCAAATTTGCATCTTGCCTCAAATCAAACCCAAGATTAGAGTGTAGTAAGCTGAGTGACAGAAAAAACAACTGGAGTTCACATTTCAGAGGGGTTGGTCACTGTATCCCTCATATTTGGGATACCATTCACTAACTTCACTGCTAATCCTTGATCTCAGATCCACTTTCCTGCTCCAGCCACAAATCCATCAATTCCCCAAAATATCCAAAGGCTACTAAATGGTGCAATATTATAAAAACATTCAAGATCGTTCCCAACCATTTTTACGCCAGGGAGTCTTACCATTAACCGAAGGGTCCATGGGCCCGGGGTGGAAACCCCTGGCTGATACGTGTCTTCAAAATGCTGAAAGGCTGAAAGGTACTTATATTCAGAAGGATACGACATTTAGCAAATGCTGAAAATCCAAAGTAACACACACAAAATGCTGGAAGAACTCAGCAGATCAGGCTACATCTATAGAAATGAATAAACTGTTGACACTTCATATTCAGACAGACTTGGTTGTTCCTATACTAAAATCACTGAACGTTAATGAAGGCATAACAAGCAAATATAAAGACAAACAATATGAAGATGGCCAGCCATACTTTATCCCTCCTCCCCCCCCCCACCTGACTTCACCTATCTTCTAGCTTGTACTCCCTTCCCTTCCCTTCCCTCCCCCCCTTCTTCCACCTTCCCCATCTTCCATGTCCTGACCTAGTCACTTAATTTGACTATATCCTTCTTGAAGCCTCTGAGTCCTTCAATTAATTAATTTGTGGAAATTATATTGGGGAATTAGGAAATGCCAATCGAAAGACGCATATTAATGGTTTCCAGTTTTAGATATCTATACAAGTTTTTACAGTTTGTTTCATGTTTCTTGCTAGATTATTCATACATTCCATTATCATTTCCCTTATTGATTTCTTGGGCATCACCAGCCAAAGTCTGAAATTTCCCAGACTGGCTGCTCTTTTTGGCAACGGTACAAGCTTCTTCCTTTAATCTACTGCTATCTTTAGCTTGCCTTGTTCACTTTATCAAACTGCTACTGGACACTGGGTATAGCTTAAAGGTCATAATCAGTGCAATGGGAAATGAAATCACCCATCTATACTCTATCACACGAGGTCGGCTGGAGCCAGTGCACTCTGCTACTATTTTAAATGTGAAACCTAGCACAACTTGAGTTTACAGAGTGCCTTAAATGAAATCAAAGGTCTGGAGATACTTCACAGCACAATTTATGAAATGAGGCCACAAGGAAACTCTGCAACAGTTAGGTGAAGAAGCTTCTTCAAGAGATAAGTACAGTAGTAATGGAAGCAATGGAAAACCTTTGGGTACTAGCATGTTGCAGCATTATAAACCAAGAATATGCAAAAGGACCAAAGAGAAGAAATGCACAGATACCAAAGTTGTAAGACTGCAAATTACAGAACAGGTTACAGACCAATGGCTTAAAACCAAGAAACAAAGTTAAAGCCAGTGACAATATCCTAAATAAGCTGTACTTATTAACAAGTGTAGTGAATTGACTTTAAAAAAAATAGAATCTAATTGTTCAAGGATCAATATATTCTGTTTGAATAATATATTTCAACTATTTTCCACCATGGTAGAAAATCACAATACACAATTTGGCTACCTCCCAAGTAACATGTTATAGCAAGTACTGATTTAACAGTTACGAAAATAATATCATAGAATTGTTTAGGTTAGGGGTGGCCAACCTTTTACATTCCACGCATCAATTTTTTCACGCACGAGTTCAGGTGCGCCATACAACTCTTGTACCCCCATTCGATTCTTGTAAAAATATGTTAATATAGACATATTCAGCATTTTTACATGACATATTATTTAATATAAAAACTAGATAAACATTACTTACTTCCGTTTTTTGGCCAACGCTAAAGCAATTTCGTAGGACGCTTCTGTCATCACCAAGCTTACACAACTTCTTTTAACAAATATATTTTGTCTTCATTTGATTTCCTTTTTCTTAATCACATATTCTTTCCGTAACTCAGACCCAAGCACTAGCTTCAGTTTTCCTTCTATTTCAGTCTGATGTTGTGTTTTATAGTGTCTATTAAGATTATGTCTTCTATTATGTGAGAAAGTGTTTTCACAAACGATGCACAACGGTTTTCCTGACGGATCCGCTATAAATAAGAACTAATTTTCCCACTGCTCATTGAATTCACGCTTACTATCACTTTCTGATTTTCTTTTGCACTGTGATGGGTAACTGTAAAAACAAGGCTTAATTTTTGACAAAGTACAAAACTGCAGATGTTCACAAAGGACGAACAAAGCATAACTCCGTAGCGCACAAGCGTCAATTGTAAACTGACTGGCAAAAACCTGCGACACACTGCTGGTGCAGATGCCTGGTACCTCAGGATCAAACAAGTATCTCTCACGGTGGTGTCTGAAAAGAGGATGCTGTCTAAGTTGCATGCCATCTTGGTCAATGTCTCCCATCCACTACATAATGTACTGGGTGGGCACAGGAGTACATTCAGCCAGAGACTCATTCCACCGAGATGCAGTACAGAGCGTCATAGGAAGTCATAACTGCCTGTGGCCATCAAACTTTACAACTCCTCCCTTGGAGGGTCAGACACCCTGATCCAATAGGCTGGTCCTGGACTTATTTCATAACTTACTGGCATAATTTACATATTACTATTTAACTATTTATGGTTCTATTACTATTTATTATTTATGGTGCAACTGTAACAAAAACCAATTTCCCCCGGGATCAATAAAGTATGATGACTACTACTACTACTATCAAATGTGTATTGAACAGTTATGGAACAACTGCAGAACAAAAGCCCTTCTTTCCTAGTTTGACTCATTGAACATCTTTAATTGAAAACAGACTAATGTGAAAGAAGGTAACATTCGCCAAAAGATGTGCACGAAATAATAAAATCGCTAAAAATAATTGCTAAGTTTTAGATTTATTCTCAGTAAAACCCATTTCTAGCTCTAAGCTACTTGAATTCCTGTTATAGATTTTTTTTTCTACAAATAGGTTTTCGGTTAATACTTTTCGCATGAGTAGGCTTACTTTTTTATTATTATCACTGGGGTGCAATGCGCCACTTCTAATCATCCAATGCACCACTTTTGGCACATGTGCCATAGGTTGGACATCCCCGGTTTAGATAATCTTGATACAAAACATCAATCATCCATTCCGACAACACTGCAGCTGGAAGGATTTTCCATCATTGAATGCCGCAAACATTCTCTTGAAAAGGTAACAGTAATTCTTCAGATGGCCTCCAGAAATGACTTGCGAGAACAGAATAGGGAATGGATAGAAGAATTTCAGCTTTCCTTTCAATAGCCTCTGCATAATTAGTACAACTGACCAGAACACCAGTACACAGTACATAGAACAAATGTTCTACACAGCTTATGTATGCTCTCAAGAGTTCCTACTTCCAACAGATTCCAACGTATCCATCAACAATTCCCAATTATTCAGAACATGTAATATAGCAAAAACATGCCAAGATTTTCCCACAATCACTGTATTAAAATACTTCTCGTCAGCAAATCTTTAAATAATACTAGTATCAATAATAATAACAATTTAAATAATAATAATACTACTAGTTTACAGCAAAACAACTTTGCAAGTTCTCAAATGACTGGTATCAGAGCCAGGTTTAAGATCACTGGCATATGACCCAAAATTTGTTATGTGCCAGCAGTACACTGCAATACATAATAACTATAAACAATAAATATAAATAAAAATTAAATAATTTTTAAATAAGTAGTGATGACCATTAAACACTTGACATTGCAGTGTAACAGAGAAGCAGAGAATGCAGTATGAAATTGGTCAAGGTTGCATCACAGTTGGACCAGTACTTGAGCATCCTATAGCAAACCCCAGTCTAAGTTCTGTGCTGAGGCTACTGATCACACGAGATTGCACTCTTCTCCAGGACTGCCAAAAACCTGGGATAGTGTCTACAATAACTACTTTACCAAGAGAAAGCCTGCTAAAGCCTAACATGCAAAAGTGCCAAAGAAAGCCAATAAATGGCAGCCAAAAGACAATGAGGACCATGACAATAGAAGCACTAAATGTCTACGACTACAAAGGAACTGGAGATCTAGAAGTCTGAATACTACATCAGACTAACACCAGACAGAGAAGGCAGCGATATAGACTCATCACAACCCAGACTATACAAGGTCACAATATGTCAAGAATTCCATTTCAGTGGAACAGGTACAACAGGAGATAGTAAAACGATGCGGAACATGAACATAGTTCATCAATAGTCATCTGGAGAACCACACCCAATTATGACAGCTCTTACAGATCTGGTGCTTCAAGCGAGTAACTGGAAATAGTTAGACAGTGATTTGGATATTTGATTCTTGTTTTTGCCTTTCATTAAGTCAGGGATGTAACACAAGCACTAAACGTAATATGTCTGAGGGTCATAATTGAATTAGGGTTTCTGATTCTGTGTTGTGACCAACAGTTCGATAAAATAGCCAGGAAGATCCATTCTAGTGGAAGCAAGCTATTGTTAAGGATACTGTTTGACATGCAAGCCCTTTTCTTCTATGGATCCTTTGTATTACTAACTATTTTCCAAATGCTTCGATATTCAAATGAGATCAATTCTGAATGAACTTCACATCGAAGGTAGTAAATTTTGCTTGAGACTGTAGAGCTACATAAACATGATTGGAATATATTGAGGAACCAAAAGGTTTTGCTCAAGAATAAGTACAAAAAAATTCACTCCAACATTCACTTCTTCCTCCACTCTCCAGAATGCACCCCTCCTCTCTCCCGCCAGCGCCATGCAATTGAAAATGCATATTTTCTGGACTAGAATATCAATTTCACTCCAGAAATTCAACAGAAAATTTTCCTGTATGAATTGAACTTGCAAAGCTGGTTCAATTAATTCTCTTATTAGGAACTGGTATTAACTAAATGGGCCAAATGCCCTTCATGACCCAGAACCATTACCAGGAAAGGACAGTTGGCCTTTGGAGAAACCAGCAGATAACTAAGGATTATGTCTGCTGTTGATTGGTGTTTGATTAAAATGAGACAGTTCCTGAGGAATCTTGACAGGGTTGAGATGATGTTTCTTCTTGAGGGAGGATCAAATTAGAGTGGCTTTTAAAAATAGGGGTCATGAATTTTGCATAGAAACAATTTTTTTTTTGCACTAAATATTGCAAGTCACTGGAATGCTCTTCACCAAAGGCGGCAAAAGCAGACTGAATAATTTTTTTTTAAGAAGCTTGATGCTTTCTGGGTAATAAGCCACAGGAGCGCAAGGTTGATGTTATAGACAGATTCATTACAATCTTATCAAATGACTGTCAGGGGACAGACTGACACACTTCTGTTCTTAATCTGTAACGAACCTACATTTTTGGGCACTCTGAGAACGATGAAGTTTTAACAGAAATGCACCAAACTGGGAGCATACAAGGCAAGTCTCAATATTTAGTACAAATGGAGGATCTCTATCCAAAACATTGACTGTCTATCTGTCTGACCTGCTGTCCCTCCAGCATCTGCTGTGTCATGTCCCTCTCAATACTTTCCTCACCCCACCCCTCACACAATTAAGACATGCAACTCCAACCATCCAAGCTGTCCTGCCATCCTTCAAATCTTGACTGACGTTGAATGCTCCCAACCTCCCACAAACCAGATGGTAACAGGCCTCTGAATCAAAGTCCGTGCCCTTGCACACGTCTGTGACCTTCACCCCAGGCTCTAACTACTCATTAATGCTCAACTACCCCACATACGTGCTTCAGGGACAGTACTGCCAGGCAGCTGCTGCATCCCTCAGCTCCAGTGATCCAAGTTCAACCCGGACTTGAGATGTTGTTTGTAAAGAGTCTGCACCCTCTCCCTGTGATCACATGGTGGTGGAACAGGAGCTCTGGTTTCTTGCCACAAGACAAAAACAACAGTTAATTGACAACTGCAAATTGCCGATGAAGTTAGATGGAAATGACGGGAACGGGTTTAGCCTAAGTGGATGGTTAGTGCAGACACAGTAGCCTGAAGGCTTATTTCTGCCCTGTATGACTCCATGATTTCATAGCAGCCCTCCTTCTGTCACCACAATCACTTTCCACCTACCTGCCTCCGGACTGATAGAATAGCAGCAGCTCATCGTCAAAAAAGAGAAAGAATCTGAGGCAACCCAGAATGATAAAATAGGGCACTTTTATCAGCACACACTAACTTCACAGCCAGCCATTCGAAGTGGAATAAACAAAGAAAAGACCTGGTGTCAAGCACGAGACCATGAGGAATCTGCTTTGGTTGAACCACAGAGGGGGGACAATCTGGAAGGTGATGGAGCAGAGAAATACAATCACATGTCAACTTCCAACTACAGTTAAAGAAACTCTGAGATCCTTTTAAATTGAACACTCAGTTGTTGTTGTGCATTTGAGAGTACAGCACTGCAACTTGTACAGGATACCATGGAAAAAAGACTGGAAAATGGCTACTCCCTGAACAAGAGATACAATTTGAGTTCAAGTTCATGCTATACATCCAGTTGCCCCCCAATGCTATAAGGTGTTATGTAGTTCAACCATTTTTTCCAGTATGAATAAAATGGTTCCAATTTAAGATTAACAGATGCTGTTATCTTCTCCCTTTTGTAAATATATCCATTGTAATTTCCATCCATACATTTAAAGTTGGGCTCTCCTGTGATAACCATTTCCTGGTAAGGGTCTTTTTACCAGCCACCAGCAGTACATTCATTAAATATTTATCTCTTTTCAACCATTCTTGAGGTATATACCCAAAACATATGGTCATACTCTTTGAGGGTATTTCACATTTAAAGATGTCTAGCAGGGCATTATGTATCCCACTCCAATTGTCTTTGATAATGGGGCATTCCCAGAAAATATGATAGTGGTTTGCATTTTGATTTCCACAATTTCTCCAGCAAGCAGGGGGGTTACTATTATAATGGGATTTCTGAGAGGGTGTAATAAAATATCTTATCAAGCTTTTCCACCCGAACTCCCTCCATTTCTGTGAACTGGTACACTTCCATTGATACCTCCATGTTATTGTCCAGTCTTCCTCAGATATTATTATCCCTCCTTCCTTCTCCCATTTTGTTTTAATGTATGAAGTCCAATGTGTTGTAAGATTTGACAAACCCTTATAAACACTTGAAATTATTCTCCTATGAAATTATTCTCCTACCGTTGTTTGAATTATATGCTTTTCTAAATAGCTCTATCAGACATGTACTTGCCTTGATTACATTTTTAACCATCCTATTAACATACAGTCACATCTGTAAATACCGGTAAAAGTCTTGTTTTTCTAGTAAGTGTTTTGAGCATTTCAAAACTGAACAGTGTTCCTTCTTTCATCATATTGCAATAGCTGTTATTCCTTTAGCTGTCCAGTCCTTAAATCTAGCATCCAGTTTATTTGGCGTAAAATCCGAGTCATATGCACACCATTTAAGAATTGCAATGACTCTCTCTAGCTTATATTCTTTTATAATAGTTTTCCATATTTTAAGAGTCCATTTCACCCACGGGTTGACAATATTATTTACGTAACTTTGTAGGTTGTTATCAGCCAAAATTGCCTGTATGGGGATGGAAAGCATCCTCTCCTCAATGTTTTTCCATTGAGCATCATATAATGGGTTGCACCAGCATATCACAGCTCTCAACTGTGCTGAAAAATAATCTCTAAGAAAAGGTAGGCCCCATCCCTTTTCCTCGGCTAATTGCAAAGTTTTGAGACGAACCCTAGGCCTTTTACCTTGACACATATATCTTGATAGCATCTTGTTCCATTCATTGAATTGATTTTGGTTAATCTCTATTGGTAGGGTCTGAAAGCAATATAGTCGTCTGGGCAGTATATTCATTTTAATAGATTCAATCCTTGAACTGAGACCAAGAAAAGGAATTAGGTTCCATCTTGTTATATCTTCCTTAATTTTTTTATATATAGGCTGATAATTGCATTCTGATAATTTTGCCCAATCTTTTGGCATAATGATGCCCAAATATTTGATGAACTCTGTTGCCATACCCAAGGATATCTACTTTCAATTTCTCTTGGTGGGCAATAGTTATATGAAAGTAGTTGGGTCCTGACGAAGGGTCTCAGCCTGAAACGTCGACTGCGCCTCTTCCTATAGATGCTGCTTGGCCTGCTGCGTTCACCGCAACTTTGATGTATGTTGCCTGGGTTTTATTTATGTTGATCTTGTATCCTGATAATTGGCCATATTGTTCAAAGGATTGCATCAATTTAGGTAAAGAGTACGTTGGTTGCCCTAGATAGATCAAAATGTCATCCGCGTAAAAGGCCAATTTATGCTGTCCCTTTAATAGCAATTCCCCTGATATCTTCATTTTGTCTGATGTATTGAGCTAATGGTTCCAGATATAATGCGAAGAGTAGCAGTGACCATGCACAACCCTGTCTCGTGCCCCTTTCTAGGGTAAAACTACTAGATAAGTATCCATTGATTTTAATCCTGGCAGTAGGATTGTTGTATAGTGCCTGCATAGTTTTGATAATTGTGTCATGTAGACCAAATCTATGTAAAACTCTGTGAAGAAAATTCCAGTTAACCGAATCAAATGCCTTTTCAGCATCCACACTTATCACTATTGCTTCAATTTAATTTTTTTTAATATGATCCAAAATGTGAAGTGTCCTTTGTATATTGTCTTGTGTTTGGCATTGTTGTATAAAACCTGTCTGATCATTATGATTAGTGTGGGTAGAAACTCTTCTAATCGTTTGACCATGATGAAAGTCAATATTCTATAATCCACATTAAGAACAGATATTGGTCTAAATGACCTACATTCCATTTTATCCTTGCCTTCTTTCGGTATAGCTGAGATTATCGCCTCCTTCCAGCTGGGTGGCATTTGTGCCTTTCTTAGGGCCCAGTTCAGTGTGGGGAGTAAAACAGGAATTAACTCATTTCTAAATTCTTTATACCACTCTGCCGTATATCCATCTGATCCTGGTGACTTGCTTAATTTAAGCCTACTAATTGCAGTTTTTAGTTCAGCTTCAGTTATGTCAGCAGCTATCGTTCTATTTTGTTCTTTGCTTAAATTGGGTAACTCTAAAGAATTCAGGAAGGTGTCAATTTGGGTTATGCTTCCCCTTGGAATTTTGGAATATAGAGTTTTGTAGAACATTTCAAAAGCTTCTTGAATTTCACTGAGCTTATTTTTTTAAATCACTTTTGTTCTTGGATCCCTGATTCTATGAATTGTATTTTCTATCTTTTTTCCCCCCAGTTTCCATGCCAGTATTTTCATAGATTTAGATTCACTTTCATAGTGTCTCTGTTTCTGAAGCATTAAATTTTTTCTAATTTCTTGTGTAGCCAAAATATTAATTTCATTCCTGATTTTTAAAATTTCCTCTAGTGTATCCTGTGTCAAGCTCAATTTGTGTTTTTTTTCTAGTTTCTTCAGCTTATTTTGTACATTAGGGATTTTTAAAAGAATCTAGATCAGGCCATGAATGTGAGGAAAATGGAAGGATTATGGACATTGTGTAGGCAGAAGGGATTAGTTTAGTTGGCCATTTGTTACTAATTTAATTGGTTCAGCACAATATTGTGGGCCAAAAGGTCTGTTCCTGTACTGTGCTTTTCTATATTCTAATTTACCGATATGAGATTATGTGGAAATCTGTGGTATTTCCATTCAATTTCTTACGAGAAAAACATTGATTCACAGTAAGCCAGAAACATATGACGACTTGATGCATAAATAACCAAAGGTAATATGGTTAACTCATGAATTTTTAAAGGTACAAAACAACCTGTTTGATATATGCATCTTTTCTCCAACTGCATTTCAAAGAAGAATAAAAAAAATACAAACTCTCAGGAAAATTAATTACAGAATTTCCATTTTCTGGTCTGTTCAAGTTTATTTTGAGCAATCTCATCTGACAAAAATATTTTTTAAACCATTTCCCTTCAAGCCACAAATGAACTTCAAAGCAATCAGGTGCATCTCAATGGTAGCCTTCTCACACCCCACTCAGGAGATTATTCGTTCAAGCTTTTACAAAAGCATTAAAAAAAAATCTTGAAGTGGGAAATCAAAACAGAAAATGCTGAGAATACTCAGCAAGTCAGACAGACCTGTGGAGAGTGAAACAGGATTCTTGAATAAAAAAGGGCTGCAGCCTGAAATCTGGACTGTTTGTTCATTTCCACAGACACTGCCTGACCTACTGAGTTACTCCAGCATTAAGTTTGTGTTGTTTTGGATTTCCAGTATCTGCCAAATTTCTTGTGTTAACCAAGTTAATATTTCACGTTGATGACTTTTCATTAGAAGTATGAAAGGGTAGATAGCATGTTTAAGAAGAAAAGGAGAGATGGATAGAACAAACAAAATGTCCGTGAAGAATGAGAAACTTCATTGCAGAATGTCAGCTGCTTATTAAGGGGCAGCCACACAATCCAGAAATAATATGAATAGAGATTAAAGGGAGGAAATGAAGGGAAAAACTAATGCAGAAACTGTGAGATAGAGAGCAGTGTAGTTTTCTGGAAAGGGCAGTGAGATTGTGCAAGGAGAAAGTGAATGGTGGTAGAGGAATCTTTCTGATACTGCACTTGCATCCAGCCCCTCAAGCTTTACACCGTGGATGATGGCGTACAAATGATAACCTTATTTCAGCCATCTAATTTGATTTAATCTCACATTTCTACAGATACTTCCCTCTGCTTTACGTTTGGCATCAAAATCAAACTTCACAAATGAGGACCACCATCATGGTAACAGATAGAAATGGGGTCCACCAACCCCATGGCTGAATGGTCACAGCTCTGAAACATGAACAAGAGAAAATCTGCAGATGCTGGAAATCCAAGCAACACACACAAAAGGCTGGAGAAACACAGCAGGCAGACAGAATCTATGGAAAAGAGTAAACACTTGCCATTCCGGGCCAAGACCCTTCATCAGGACTGGAGGGGAAAAAAAAAGATGAGAAGTCAGAGCAAGAAGGTGGGGGAGGGTAAAAAGTAATACAAGGCAGTAAATAGGTGATAGGTGAAACCAGGAGAGAGGGAGGGTGAAGTAAAGAACTGGGAAGTTGATTGGTGAAAGAGATAAGGGGATTGAGAAGGGGGAATCTGATAGGAAGCTATGGAAAAAAGGGAAGGGGAGAAGCACCAGAGGGAGGAGATGGGCAAGGAAAGTGTGATAATGTGAGGGGGAATGGGAATGGGGAATGGTGAAGGAAAGGGGGGGGGGAGGAGACTGCTACCGAAATTTGCGAAATCGATGTTCATGCCATCAGATTGGAAGCTACCCAGATGGAAAACAAGGTGTTACCCCTCCAATCTGAGTGTGGCCTCATCACATCATTCGAGGAGACCATGGACTGACATGTCAGAATGGGAATGAGAAGAGACAAAGGACTGAAGAGGGAGAGGAACAGACAAATTAGGAAAGCGTTTAAGTGGAGTAAGGGGAAATATGAAGCTATCACGCAGGAACTTGGAAGCATAAATTGGGGACAGATGTTCTCAGGGAAACGCAAGGCAGAAATGTGGCAAATGCTCAGGGGATACTTGTGTGGCGTTCTGCAAAGGTATGTTCCAATGAGACAGGGAAAGGAGGGTAGGGTACAGGAACCGTGGTGTACTAAGGCTGTTGAAAATCTAGTCAAGAAGAAAAGCTTACAAAAGGTTCAAAAAACTAGGTAATGATAGAGATCCAGAAGATTATAAGGCTAGCAGGAAGGAACTTAAGAATGAAATTAGGAGAGCCAGAAGGGGCCATGAGAAGACCTTGGGGAGCAGGACTAAGGAAAACCCAAAGGCATTCTGCAAGTATGTGAAGAGCAAGAGGATAAGATGTGAGCGAATAAGACCAATCAAGTGTGACAGTGGAAAAGTGTGTATGGAACCAGAGAAGATAGCAGAGGTACTTAATGAATACTTTGCTTCAGTATTCACTATGGAAAAGGATTTTGGCGATTGTAGGGATGACTTACAGCAGATTGAAAAGCTTGAACATGTCCGTAGATATTAAGAAAGAGGATATGCTGGAGCTTTTGGAAAGCATCAAGTTGGATAAGTCTCCGGGACTGGACGAGATGTATCCCAGGCTACTATGGGAGGTGAGGGAGGAGATTGCTGAGCCTCTGGCAATGATCTTTGCATCATCAATGGGGACAGGAGAGTTTCCGGAGGATTGGAGGGTTGCAGATGTTGTTCCCTTATTTAAGAAAGGAAGTAGAGATAGCCCAGGAAATTATAGACCAGTGAGTCAAACTTCAGTGGTTGGTAAGTTGACGGGAAAGACCCTGAGAGGCAGGATTTATGAACAATTGGAGAGGCATAATATGATTAAGAAAAGTCAGCATAGCTTTGTCAAAGGCAGGTCCTCAATTTTCTGAGGATGTGACTAAACACGTTGATGAAGGTAGAGCAGTAGATGTAGTGTATATGGATTTCAGCAAGGCATTTGACAAGGTACCCCATGCAAGGCTTATTGAGAAAGTAAGGAGGCATGAGATCCAAGAGGACATTGCTTTGTAGATCCAGAATTGGTTTGCCCACAGAAAGCAAAGGGCGGTTGTAGATGGGTCATATTCTGCATGGAGGTCGGTCACCAGTGATGTGCCTCAGGGATCAGTTCTGGGATCCCTTCTCTTCATGAAGTTTATAAGTGACCTGGATGAGGAAGTGGAGGGATGGGTTAGTAAATTGGCTGATGACAAATGTTAGGGGTGTTGTGGATAGCATGGAGGGCTGTCAGAGGTTACAGCTAGACATCGATAGGATGCAAAACTAGGCTGAGAAGTGGCAGATGGAGCTCAACCCAGACAAGTGTGAGGTGGTCCAGTTTGGGAGGTCAAATATGATGGCAGAATATAGTATTAATGGTAAGACACTTGGCAGTGTGGAAGACCAGAGGGATCTTGAGGTTAGAGTCCATAGGACACACAAAGTTGCTGTGCAGGTTGACTCTGTGGTTAAGAAGGCATACGGTGCATTGGCCTTCATCAATCGTGGGACTGAGTTCAAGAGCCGCGAGGTAATGTTACAGCTATATAGGACCCTGGTCAGACCCCACTTGGAGTACTGTGCTCAGTTCTGGCCACCTCACTACAGGAAGGATGTGGAAACTATGGGAAGGGTGCAGAGGAGATTTACAAGGATGTTGCCTAGATTGGGGAGCATGCCTTATGAGAATAAGTTGAGTGAACTCAGCCATTTTTTCTTGGAGTGACGGAGGATGAGAGGTGACCTGACAGGTGTATAAGATGATGAGAGGCACTGATCGTGTGGATAATCAGAAGTTTTTTCCCAGGGATGAAATGGCTAACACAAGAGGGCACAGTTTTAAGGTGCTTGGAAGTAGGTACAGAGGAGATGTCGGGCTAAGTTTTTTTTTTAAAAAAAAGAGTGGTGAGTGCGTGGAATGGGCTGCCAGCAACGGTGGTGGAGGCGGATATGATAGGGTCGTTTAAGAGACTCTTGGAGAGGTACATGGAGCTTAGAAAAATAGAAGGCTATGGGTAAGCCGAGATAATTTCTAAAGTACATGTCGGCACAGCATTGTGGGCCAAAGAGCCTGTATTGTGCTGTAGGTTTTCTATGTTTCTAGACATTTAGATAGGCACATGAATGTGAGGAAGATGAAAATTGTGCAGTTATTAGGGATTAGTTTTTGTTTTCTTTATTTTTCAGCTGGTTCGGCACAACATTGTGGGTTGAAGGGCCTACTCCTGTGCTGTACTTATCCTTGTACTATAAATTAAAGCAAGTTGAGCTTGAGGGAGTTATTTTTCACCCGGAGAGAGGGGAGTACCTGCAATGCACTGCCAGTGCGATTGCTGTAAACAGAATCACTGATGGAATTAGAAAGTGCTCAGATTAACACTTAAATTGATGGCTACAAGCTGGATCTTGAAGATGGGATCAATACTTCAGGTACCCACTCGTCAGCTTAGATCTGGTGAGCCGATTGGCCTGTTTCCAGGCTGTGGTATGTTATGACTCTACGACTGTGAGCACCCTCTAAATTTGAAAATAAACTACAAGTACTGAAAACATGGACTAAAAACTGAAAATGCTGGACACACTCAGATCAAGCAGCATCGACAGGAAGAGAAATGGCTAGTGTTTCAGATCAACACACACAAAATGCTGGAGGAACTCAGCAGGCCAAGCAGCCTCTATGGAAAAGAGCAAGCAGTCAACATCTCCAGCCAAGACCCTTCATCAGCACTGGAGAAAAAAGTTGAGAAGTTAGAGCAAGGTGGTGGAGGGGATGGGAGGAAGAAACACAAAAAACAAATGGTGATAGGTGGAACTGGGAGAGGGGAAGGGGTGACGCTAAGAGCTTGGAAGTTGAGTGGTAAGTGAGGGAGGTGGTGTAGAAGGTGGGGGGGGGCATTACAAGAAGTTTATAGAAATCGATGTTCATGCCATCAGGTTGGAGGCCCAAAATATTGACAGTACTCTTTTGCTTAGATGCTGGCTGGACTACTGAGTTCCTCTAGCATTTTGTGCATGTTGCTTGGATTTCCAGCATCCTGCAAATTTATAATTTACCCCTCAAGCTTATGATATCCAAAAGGATTTTTCTTTCAAAATGCATCTTTTGAGCAACCAGGTTACTTTAGTAGTCGCACAACTCGTTTATTGTGCCTGAATCAGAGGTTCAAGTCAAACACCTCCATTCTCAGTTTCTTGGAAATTCTCTGCATCATTTGAGAAAAGGAGGTCAATTCACAAGTGAAGCTGATGAAAAGAACCATGCAGTGAAGAAATTTTCTCATTCAAGCACAGGAATATTCATGTTGCAGTGGAATCTGAATGTCATACTTTCACTGAAAAGTTAATACATTTCATTTCACAACTCTGTATGACAGTTTAATGTCAAAAGAATGAAAAACATGCAGGAACCCCCACTCCAAATCTAACCTAAATCCTACATCTGTTGGTAAAAATCATGCATCTTTCAGCACTCTCAGTGCAAGGCAGCAGCGATACAATGCCTATCCGATGACGAAGCCAATCTCACTGGCACCAATAAACTGTACTGTTGGATCACCATAGCCATCAGACAGAAGTCTCACAAGACCATTTCTCTCATACACATGGATCTTTTGGCTTCATCTACAAGATCAAAAAAGATTCCTTATAATGGCAAAACCACAAAATCTAGAATGCAAAGACTATTTTGAGGATATTTTGATGATTCAAAGAAAGTGATGAGAAAGGTTGCACAAATTGTACAATGGTTTAATAGTCGAACAGGAACAGACCTAATGAAATCATAGGAAACTCAACAAACCTAAACAAGCACTTAACACTTTGAAAATAGCATAAAACTGTCAATCATGAGAACAGACTATGGTCAAATTTAAAAGAGACTTTGATTTGGACCTTGCACAAGTTGAATGGTATGTTCTTTAAAGCTCTGCTATACAAACAGGAGTGGGGGTGGGGGGGGGAGGCACAGAAGCCAGAAAGGAAGGCAAGGATATGAGAGCAAGAGCACACATCTGCTGGGAAAGAATGCACATTTGGCAGAGTAATCCTCCAGAGGAAATCACTGTCAGGTCTAAATCAGAATCAAATGTGAATGATAATCTTTAATTTCCTTGCAGATTTTACTACTGATTTAACAGGGTTTTTTCAGATACAATATTAAAGGTCATACATGCCTCTGAACATGGAGTGCAGAACAAGTATGCCAAATGAATAACTCAAAATATTAAACGGCACAGGCAGCTTCTTCAGTATCAGAAATAGGATGTAAAACATGGGTGAATAAACTGCAAAATTTGATATTGTTGTTACCTGTCTGAGAGGACCGATAAAAAGCATCCTGAACTTGGGTAAAAGAAGTTTTACCTCTGTATCAAGTTGAACCGCTGCTTGTTGATTAGAACTGAGGGTATGATTGTGTTGAATGCTGAGCAGTAATCAATAAACAGCAGGCTGACATACGTATTGCTATTGTCCAAGTTATCCAAGTCCGACTGGAGCGACAATGAAACTGCAGCCACTGTCCTATTGTGGAGATGAGCAAATTGCACTAGGTCCAGGTCTTGCTCAGGCAGGAGTTCGTTCTAGCCAAGACCAACCTCTGAAAGCTCTTCATCACAATAAATGTGAGTGTAACTGGGTGATGGTCATTAAAGCAGCTCACCCTGCTCTTCTTGGGCACTGGTATGATGGTCGCCCTTTTGAAGCAGTTGGGAACCTCCAACTGCAGCATGGAGAGATTGAAGACATCCTGCCCTACCAAGTACACCATCAGGACCTGATTCCTTTCAAGGGTTTACCCTCTTGAAAGATATTCTGATGTCGGCCTCCAAAACCGAGATCACAGGGTCACTGGAGGCTACATGGAGTTTTATTCTCCCTTTCAAAGTGTGTATCAAAGGCATTGAGCTCTTCTGGAAGTGAAGCATCACTACCATTCATGATGTTAGTGCTTCTCTTTATTTGTAATGGCCTGCAAACCCCTACCAGAGCTGACCTTCGGTAGGTCACAGGTGGACTGGTATAGTTTTTGATTACCAGTCTTGAGTGCCACAGGTCAAGCCCTCAACAGACTACGAATCTCCTGGTTCATTCACAGCTTTTGATTTGGGTATGCCCCGTATGTTCTCGAAGGCATAAGTTCATCCACACAGGTTCTGATGAAGTTGGTGATGATATCATCCTGGAATATAGTCCAGTCCACTGATTCAAAGCGTCCTGAAAGTGCTCCTGTAGCTCCTTGACCATACCTTCTTGGTTCTCTACACTGGTGCTTCAGTCTTTAGTGTCGGCCTATACGCTGGGGCTAGAAGTTTACCAGGTGATAGGACTTAATTGTGCCCATCCCTTGCCCACACTTTGTAGGCATTCTTGATGGTGGCATAACAGTGGTCAAGTGTGTTGGCTCCTCTGGTTCCACATGTGATATGTCGGTGGTAGCTGTTCAGAGACCTCTTCACCCAGGTGACATCTTGTCAAATGCAGCTGCTGCAGTTAATACTCATTCTGTTTTCCATTTCATTTTGATAAAGAATGAGTAAAGACAATGAGCAACAAGACAGAACAGAGAAGAATTTGGTTGCTTCACTCTAAAGTGCTGAGGCCAGCTATGTTGCTCGCCAGCAGTAATTAGACAAATGAAATTCTAATGACCAGCATGACATGTACAGCACAAAGACCAAGAGATAATCGACATGTGCAATGTCCAAACTTGACTACGAAAGCTCTCTGCAATCGCGGGCGATGTACTATGATTATGGACAACACAATGCAAGTAAATGAATACCATGGCTAAGGCAACTTGCCTCTGAAGAGAGCTGATGAGTTAGCAGTCACGTACTGTGGAAAATATGAGGTAATCTTAAGCAACTTCTGACTCAAGCTCACAACAAGGAAAAGAAAAAAGTCTGTATATAAAGGCAGTGATAAATATATAAAAGAAAAACTACTGAATGAGAAGGCAATAGATGCAAATTAAGTCACAAAACATTATTTTTGGAGTTTTAAGTACTTCATTGTTGCTCCTTTCTGGGCGTTGTGGCACACTCAGCGGCAACCTTGCCACTTCTTAACATTGTCTTTTTTTTAAATATGGCTGAGATGCTAGCTTGACACTCAACCCATCATAGATGGAAAGCTTGTGGCACAAATCAGTAAAAGGGGAAATGATTTTGTAGCTATTACAGAGATATGGTTGCAGGGTAGACAGAATTGGGAATTAAATATCCAAGGATATCAGGTAATTTGGAAGGATAGGCAGGAAGGTAAGGGAGGTTGAGTAGTGCTCTTAACTAAAGATGAGATCAGGGCGATAGTGAGAGACGATACAAGATCTAAGGAGCAGAATGTTGAATCCATCTGGGTAGAGATTAGGAACAGTAAAGGGGAAAAAAAATATCACTGGTGGGAGTTGTCTATCAGCCACCGAATAATAACATTACAGTGGCACAGGCAATAAACAGAAAAATATCTGAGACATGTAAGAATGGAACAGCAGTTATCATGGGGGACTTCAACTTGCACATAGATTGGGTGAATCAAGTTAGTCGAGGCAGTCTTGAGGAGGACTTCATAGAATGCATCCGTGCTGGCTTTCTTGATCATGTTACTGAACCTACAAGGGAACGTGCTATCTTAGATCTGGTCCTGTGCAATGAGACAGGTAAAATTAGAGATCTTGCAGTTAGGGATCATCTTGGAAAGAGTGATCACAGTATGACTGAATTTCTCATACAAGTGGAGGGTGCAATAGTTCAATCTAAAACCAGTGTATTATGCCTAAACAATACACACTACAATGGAATGAGGAAGGATTTGGCTCGTGTAGACGGGGAACACAGGCTATATGGTGGGACTGTTGAGAAACAGTGGGAGACTTTCAAGAGATTTTTCATGGTCCTCAGCAGAAGTTTATTCCAGTTAAAAGCAAGGACAGTAAGGGTGGGAGAGCCAGTCTTGAACAACTAAGGAAATAAAGGAAGGCATCAAACTAAGTGATCATAACATGATTGAGTTCACTGTGAAATTTGAAAAAGAGAAGCTGAAATCTGATGTGTCGTTATTTCAGTGGAGTAATGGAAATTACAGTGGAATGAGAGAGGAACTGGCCAAAGTTGACTGGAAAGGGACACTGGCGGGAAAGACGGCAGAGCAGCAGTGGCTGGAGTTTATGCGAGAAGTGAGGAAGGTGCAAGACAGATATATTCCAAAAAAGAAGAAATTTTCGAATGGAAAAAGGATGCAACCGTGGTTGACAAGTCAAAGTCAAAGATAAAGCAAAGGAGAGGGCATACAAGGAAGCAAAAATTAGTGGGAAGACAGAGGATTGGGAAGTTTTTAAAACCTTACAAAAGGAAACTAAGAAGGTCATTAAGAGGGAAAAGATCAACTATGAAAGGAAGCTGGCAAATAATATCAAAGAGGATACTAAAAGCTTTTTCAAGCTATAAAGAGTAAACGACAGGTGAGAGTAGATATAGGACTGATAGAAAATGATGCTAGAGAAATTGTAATGGGAGATAAGGAGATGGCAGAGGAACTGAATGAGTATTTTGCATCGGTCTTCACTGAGCAAGACATCAGCAGTATACCGGACACTCAAGGGTGGCGGGGAAGAGAAGCGTGCACAGTCACAATTATAACAGAGAAAGTACTCAGGAAGCTGAATAGTCTAAGAATAGATAAGTCTCCTGGACCAGATGGAATGCACACGCATGTTCTGAAGGAAGTAGCTGTGGAGATTGCGGAGGCATTCGTGATGATCTTTCAAAAGTCGATAGATTCTGGAATGGTTCCATAGGACTGGAAGATTGCAAATGTCACTCCGCTATTTAAGAAGGGGGCAAGGAAGCAAAAAGGAAATTATAGACCTGCTGGCTTGACATTGGTGGTTGGGAAGTTGTTGGAGTCGATTGTCAAGGATGAGGTTACAGAGTACCTGGAGGTATATGACAAGATAGGCAGAACTCAGCATGGATTTCTTAAAGGAAAATCCTATTACAAACCTATTACAATTTTTTGAGGAAATTACCAGTAGGCTAGACAAGGGAGATGCAGTGGATGTTGTATATTTGGATTTTCAGAAGGCCTTTGACAAGGTGCCACACATGAGGCTACTTAACAAGATAAGAGCCCATGGAATTACGGGAAAGTTACATACATGAATAGAGCATTGGCTGATTGGCAGGAAACAGAGAGTGGGAATAAAGGGATCCTATTCTGGTTGGCTGCCGGTTACCAGTGGTGTTCCACAGAGGTCCGTGTTGGGGCCGCTTCTTTTTACATTGTACATCAACGATTTGGATTATGGAATAGATGGCTTTGTAGCTAAGTTTGCTGATGATACGAAGATAAGTGGAGGGGCCAGCAGTGCTGAGGAAATGGACAGTCTGCAGAGAGACTTGGATAGATTGGAAGAATGGGCAAAGAAGTGGCAAATGAAATACAATGTTGGAAAGTGTATGGTTATGCACTTTGGCAGAAGAAATAAAAGGGCAGACTATTATTTAAATGGAGAAAGAATTCAAAGTTCTGAGATGCAACGGGACTTGGGAGTCCTCGTACAGGATACCCTTAAGGTTAACCTCCAGGTTGAGTTGGTAGTGAAGAAGGCAAATGCAATGTTGGCATTCATTTCTAGAGGAATAGAGTATAGGAGCAGGGATGTGATGTTGAGGCTCTATAAGGCGCTGGTGAGACCTCACTTGGAGTACTGTAGGCAGTTTTGGTCTCCTTATATAAGAAAGGATGTGCTGACGTTGGAGAAGGTACAGAGAAGATTCACTAGAATGATTCCGGGAATGAGAGGGTTAACATATGAAGAACATTTGTTTGCTCTTGGACTGTATTCCTTGGCGTTTAGAAGAATGAGGGGAGACCTCATAGAAACATTTCGAATGTTGAAAGGCATGGACAGAGTGGATGTGGCAAAGTTGTTTCCCATGATGGGGGAGTCTAGTACGAGAAGGCATGACTTAAGGATTGAAGGGTGCCCATTCAGAACAGAAATGCGAAAAAATTTTTTTAGTCAGAGGGTGGTGAATCTATGGAATTTGTTGCCACGGGCAGCAGTGGAGGCCGAGTCATTGGGTGTATTTAAAGCAGAGATTGATAGGTATCTGAGTAGCCAGGGCATCAAAAGTTATGGTGAGAAGGCGGGGAAGTGGGACTAAATGGGAGAATGGATCAGCTCATGATAAAATGGCAGAGCAGACTCGATGGGCCGAATGGCCGACTTCTGCCCCTTTGTCTTATGGTCTTATGGTCTAAAAGCTCATGCATACAAAGTCGCCAAGAGTAGTGGGAGACAAAGATTGGGAAAACTTTATAAAAGCAACAAAGACCACTAAGCATGCAATAAAGAAAGGGAAGCCAGATTATGAAAATAAACTAGCACAAAATATAAAAATGGATAGTAAAAGTTTTTATAATTTTATAAAGCGGAAAAGGGTGGCCAAAGAGAACGTAGGTCCCTTGGAGGAAGAAGGTGGAATTGATATTGGGTAATGAGGAAATGGTTGAGGCTTTGAATGATGATTTTGTGTCAGTCTTCACGGCGGAGGCCACATCTAGCATGTCAAACAGAGATTATATGGATGCAATGGGAAGTGAGGACCTCGATACAACAGCTATCACTAAAGAGGTAGTGCTGAGTAAACTTGTGGGCCTGAAGATAGTCAAGTCTCCTGGTCCTGATGGAATGCATCCCAGGGTACTGAAAGAAATGGCAAAAGTTATAGTTGAGGCTTTGGTGATCATTTACCAAAATTCTCTCAACCCTTGGCAGGTCTCAGCTGATCGGAAGACAGGAAGTGTCACGCCACTGTTCAAAAAAGAATGTAGGCAAAAGCAGGTAACTATAGGCCAATTAATTTAACATCTGTAGTTGGGAAAATGCTTGAAGCTATCATTAAAGAAATAGCGAGGCTCCTGGAAAGAAATGGATCCATCGGGCAGACACAGCATAGATTCAACAAAGGCAGGTCCTGTTTGACAAACTTACTGGAGTTCTTTGAGGATATAACGAGCGCAGTGGATAGAGGGGAACAGATGGACTTAATTTACTTGAATTTCCAGAAGGCATTCGATAAAGTGTCACATAAAAGACTTACACAGTATCTGTAAGCTAAGGATGCATAGATTTGGGGATGATATATTAGGATGGATAGAGAATTGTTTAGTTAATAGAAAGCGAAGAGTTGGGATACATGGGTGCTACTCTAATTGGCATTCAGTATGCCACAGGGGTCAGTGCTGGGCCCACAACTGTTCACGGCATACATTATTGATCTGGAAGAAGGGACCGAATGTAGTGCATCCAAGTTTGTTGATGACACTAAATAAAGTGGAAAGGTAAATTGTGCAGAAGATACAGAGAGTTTGCAGAGAGATATAGATAGGTTAAGTGAGTGGGCAAGGGTCCGGCAGATAGCGTACTGTACAATATTGGTAAATGCGAGCTCTTCCACTTTGGAAGGAAAAATGAAAGAGCAGATGATTATTTATAGCAAAAAATAGCAGCATGCTGCTGTGCAAAAGGACTTGGGAGTGTTTGTTTATGAATCACAAAAGGTTGGTTTGCAGGTGCAGCAAGCTATCATGAAGGTAAATGGAATGTTGGCCTTCATTCCTAGAGGGATTGAATTTAAGAGCAGGGAGGTTATGCTGCAACTGTACAGTGTACTGGTGAGGCCACACCTGCGTGCAGTTCTGGTCTCCTTACTTGAGGAAGGATGTACTAGCTTTGGCGACAATGCAGAGGAAGTCCTCCAGGTTGATTTCATAGATAAGGGGGTTAGACTATGAGGAGAGATCGAGTTGCCTAGGACTGTACTCGCTGGAATTCAGAAGAATGAGGAGATCTGATAGAAACATATTAAAAGGATAGATAAGATACAGGTAGGAAAGTTGTTTCCACTGGTACGTGAGACTAGAACTAGGGGACATAGCCTCAAGATTAGGACAGAGATGAGGAGGAACTGCTTTTCCCAAAGAGTGGTTATCCTGTGGAATTTTCTGCCTAATGAAGCAGTGGAGGCTACCTCAGTAAAAATTTAATAATATTTTTCTTTTTTTTTCTTTTACAAAAAAGGTTTATACAGTGCAAAACAAACATATCAAATGTACAGTTCATAACAGTTAAGGAAAAGCACCCATAGTAGAATCGTATAAAGTTAGTTACCACCCCACCCTCCCACTACCCAACTCCAAGCCAACCTTACGATATATAGAAAAGTTAATCAGAACTTTTATCACCACAGAGCTGTATTTATAAAAAGGAGGTATATTGCCGACTACAGTAAATATATTTAAGACAAGGTTGGATAGATTTTTGCATAGTAAGGGAATTGAAGGTTGTAGGGAAACGCAGGTTGGTGGAGATGAGTCCATGGCCAGATCAGCCATAAACATAGAATGGCGCAGTGGGCTTGATGGGGCAGATGGCCTACTGCTGCTCTCATTTCTTACGCAAGGAATTGGCCACATTCAAACCCGTGACCACTCACCTTGAGTCTAGTGCAGACACCACTGCACCACTGGCCGGCTAGTTTTAAGTATATAACTCAAACCTAATGTCTTTGGGAAGATGGTGGTGAACTAGCTTTTTGAACTATTGCAGTGTTTCTGGTGAAACTACTCTAATAGATATGTGAAGGCACTCCAAGATGTTTGGCTTCGTGTCAATGGAACAATTCTGCAGATGGTGAAAACCTTGTGCAGCACACATAAAATGCTAGAAGAATTCAGCAAGTTAGGTAGCAACTATGGAGGGAAATAAACAGCTGATGTTTCAGGTCAAGAGCCTTCTTCAGGACTGCTCTCTCTTTTACCTGTTCCAACGAAGAAGTGTTTCAGTTCACTCCACATATCCTTCTAGGTAATAGCAGATAATTTAGATGGATCTCCAAAAATAAAAGGACACATTAGAACGCCTCAGAAATTCACCTCACCTCCTCTTCTCAGGCAAATGTCTCAAAAGAATCTCAAGTGCAAACAGTAGACTGTTGACAGATGGGCGGATTTGTAAATACTTAATCTCAAGCTCACAGCAAGCAAAGCGGCAATCTGTTTTCAACATATGAATCAAGGGAATTGGAGGTCCCTCACCAAAAACCAGAAGCACGGCGATTAAACAGATAATGATAACACATTAAAATACAGTTTTGAATTGCACCTTTGGAAAGAATGTTATTTTATTTGACTAGCACTCCAATTCTCTTTGTATCAACTCCAGGAGAATACAAGGATTAGACCTCCACCATTCAAGTTAGCTTGCACTTTGAATATGGGTGAATGCATGTTCTTGTACTTGTTCCATTATTGTCACTCACCAACCTACTGCATCCTACTACAGCACATTATGAATAAAATTTACCTACAAAGCTGATATTTTGTCCCTTCTCAGTTCAGGGAGTGCCACCAGGCAGCAGAAAACATTACATTTTAAAAAGAAAACTGAAAGCCATGTTAGAAAGCCCTTGCGCAAATATAATGATCCAATTACTTTGGCAAGTCCCAATCCAAACAAACTAATAACAAAATTTATGAAATATTAATTGTTCATGAACTGATAATGTTTTGATCCCATTCCAGTATTCGCTTGGCAAATCCCAGAGATCTATTATGTATATTCTTCAACCTAATTATGTCAGTCATATTTTCTTGCTATTCTGTGATTGCATTTTTGACTGCTTGTGGGTGAAGAGCAAGAGGATCAGGTAGTGCCTCAGCAAAATTAGCTACAATCAAGCTGAGCAACACACATAAAATGCTGGAGGAAGTCAGCAGGGCAGGCAGCATCTATGGGAAAGAGTATAGTCGATGTTTTGGGCCGAAACCCCTCAACAAGATTGTTTGTTTACAATCAAGCTGCCAGACTTTCATTATGAGGTCTTACATTAGGTGTCTATGATGACAAAATACCCAAGGTAGTTTACCATCATCAAGACTTAGGTCAAGCACAATGGCTTTGGAAAGAGTGAGGAAGTCCAAAAGCCAATCAAGATATTGCAAGCTTGTGATTTTGTCACAAGCCTCTTCACAAATATATTCCTCACTACCACCTGTTCTGAATTTGAAGTACAAACTGTGGAAAATGGATTGACCACATGTTAATTCATTTACTCGGTCTAAAGTACAAGCAATACATAGTTACCTACTCTGAAAATGCTATATTGAAATGGTAGCTTTAGTGGAAGAGTTTATGCTGCTGTAAATGCTTGAAAGAAAATGTATCTTAAGGTAGTATATGGTGACATATACATACTGCCATAATTAATTCGCTTTGACTTTTTAAAGATCTATTCAACAGGCCAAAGAGAAGGAATTGAGTTGTAACACACCTTAATTATTTAATGCAAAAAGCTGCACAAATTTGTCTGTTTTAAGAATGGAAACCCAATCTTCACACAGAGTATTAAATAGCACATGGCACCAAAAGTGTCCATGTAATCTCCACCATCAACTAGGTAGTCCAGAATAGCAGTTCAAAGTCAGGGTTGCTTCTGAGTGCAACACTGGTATCTTCAGCATGGGTCCTATGCCTGGAAAGCTGATTGCCCACCCAATCATTGCTGCTCCAGCCTCAAAGGAGCATGACCTTGACTGACTCTCTGACATTGTTTGCTAGTAGAGAAATTCAGCAGCTGTACACTATAGACATCTGTCAATTTAAGACAGAGATGGGGTGTTTAAACTCATTCCATACTCTTCCAGCTGTTAAGACAATAGAGATTTTCATTCCAAACAAATGGAGTTTAAATCCAAATCAGAAAGAAGATAAAGTTCCAACATATTAAGCTCTCTCTCATCTCCCTTTATTCAAGACTAAGTCATTTTTTCCAATTAATAGAGTCACAAATGTCTGTACTTCTTTACAAATCAGCACTTGCAATTCAAATGTCAGGGGTTTTAGCATTGGTGATGCGGATTTCAAATGTGTTTCTTAAATTATTTCAGTGAAGAATTCCATGAACTGTTTCTTTGTTAATGGTGCCAACCATGTGGGAATTTGGAGAGGTTGAATCAACTTCACCACAAAAAAATGTAAAAGACCAGAGGGAAAACAGTTTGTCGTGCTTGAGAAAGCCACACTGACCCAAAACCCCACCCACTCTTCTCAAACATTTTTTAAAACAGTGAACTGTACTTAATACGAAACAGACCACTTGTTGTTTATTGTTCTACTCAGTGGAGGATACTGACAACTAGTTAACGATGCACAAAAATAAACTGTCAAATCTTACCTACAATCATTGCATTGAAATTACAAGAATTTGTACTTATGTTTCACAAACATGAGAAAATCTGCAAATGCTAGAAATCCAAAGGAACATACACAAAGTGCTGGATGGATTCAGCAGGCCAGGCAGCATCTATGGAAAAGAGTAAACAGTCTTTCAGGTCAAGAGCCTTCACCAAGTCTCGGCCCGAAACCCGTTGACTGTTTACTCTTTTCCACAGATGCTGCCTGGCCTGCTGAGTTCCTCCAGCACTTTGTGTGGGTTGTACTTATGTTTGTTTGCTTCTCATCCACAAGCATCTTCATCATGCTCACTGAACCTTCAATATTCATATCTACCTTCATTTGTACTACTTAGGGGTAGAAGCTGGCTTGAATATTCCCCTGATTATAAAATGAACAACATCTCCCTCAGGTAGTCTATCAGAGTCAAGGGTGACAAGATCTTTGGTCCTTATGGGGACAATGTGGACATGGAAGGGGCTCCAAGACTGCCTACAGGTGAGGCAAGAGGTAATCTACAGAGTACTACTCCTACCATTTGCAGTAGAAGTTTATAAAATCATGAGGGGCATAGACAGCGGCTAGCATCACAGGATAGGAATCTAAAGTTAGACAGCATAGGTTTAAGGTGAGAGGGGAAAAGATTTAAAAGGGGACCTAAGAGGGCATCTTTCTCACCCCCTTCCAAAGATCTGGAAGTGGTAAAGATGGGTACAGTAACAATGTTTAACAGGCATTTCAAAATATACATAGGCAGGAACAATTTAGAATATGGACCAAATGCAGGCAAATGAGTTCAAGAAGCTAATTGGTCAACATGGATGAGACAGGCCGAAAGGCCTTTTCTTCCCCCCCCCCCCCCCGTGCAGTATAACTATGACATGAGAATTTCTTGTTCTTGACTGTTATATTTAAAGCAGTCAGGGCCAAATCCAACATTCAGTCTGTTTTGACATATCATGGGCCAGTATTCCTTTACATGTGTAGAAATGTATATTTTTCCAAAGAAAGTTTAAGAATAATTTTCATGGAGCCAAGGAACACTTTCTCCTCTGTCCACCTGAAATCTTAGACACAAGCTATATAGCCTGCCAATCAAGGGCCTCTGATTGTAAATACAATTTTATGCCGAGGATGATGGTTTGGGAGAGGACACTGATATTGGTTCAGTGTCTCACCAGTGGATTTCAAAGATTTTGCAGAGATAGCACTGGTCATTTCTCTCTAGTACTTGATATGCCTGCCTTAAATTCCTGTCTCAGGAGCACACCGGATCGGTAGAGTCTGGAGGCCAGGAGCAATGTGGCAGTTTGACATCTGATTGCAAGGAAAGTAGCAAGCAAATTAGACAACTGTTGTTACTTTATCTAATGTCATTAAAAACATTTAACATTTCTGACAGATTAGTTTTTTTTGATTCTGCAGTAGATTATGAGATGGAGATGTTTGTCCTGTCCCAGGATATCAATAATACTGACACAGTACTCCTGCTCCCATTCGCAAAATGGGTCCGATTAGGATCGTACAATAAGGACATTAAGGATGAGGTATCTTCCATACCGGGTGGGCGGAGGGGGGAAAGAGAGACATCAGCCCTCACCATCCAGGTTTGCACATGAAAATACCACCTTGCCAGGTAGCAACAAAGGACAGGAAACGGGTTTGTTTCAAGCAACACACATAAAAGTTGCTGGTGAACGCAGCAGGCCAGGCAGCATCTCTAGGAAGAGGTACAGTCGACGTTTCAGGCCGAGACCCTTCGCCAGGACTAACTGAAGGAAGAGCTAGTAAGAGATTTGAAAGTGGTGGGGGGGGGGGAGATCCGAAATGATAGGAGAAGACAGGAAGGGGAGGGATGGAGCCAAGAGCTGGACAGTTGATTGGCAAAAGGGATATGAGAGGATCATAGGACAGGAGGCCGAGGGAGAAAGAAAAGGGGGAGACAGAGAAACCCCAGAGGATGGGCAGGGGTATAGTGAGAGGGACAGAGGGAGAAAAAGGAGAGAGAAAATCTCTTACTAGTTCTTTCAGTTAGTCCTGATGAAGGGTCTCGGCCCGAAACATCGACTACACCTCTTCCTACAGATGCTGCCTGGCCTGCTGCGTTCACCAGCAACTTTCATGTGTGTTGCTTGAAATTCCAGCATCTGCAGATTTCCTCGTGTTTGCATTTTTAAAAACGGGTTTTTGTGGACGATCATTGTCTTTCCATGATCACGACTGTATCTGGCAAATTTTTCTACAGAAGTGGTTTGCCATTGCCTTATGCTGGGCAGTGTCTTTTCAAGACGGGTGATGTGAGCCATTTTCAATGCTCTTCAGAGATTGTCTGCCTGGCGCCAGTCGCATAACCAGGACTTGCAATGTGCACCAGCCACTCATACGACCATCCCATGGTTTTGCATGAGCCCTACTGGAGCCCTCTTTTGGAGTAAGTGTATCTCCACCTGACCACCATAGTTTACTGAATCATTAAAGATAAACATCCAGAAAAAGTGAAGAGAGCAAAACCATATAGTGCCAAATAATATTTAGTCCAAACTGTTGAAAGGTGGCACACTGGGCAGAATTCTCTTCCGTCTTTGGTGACCAGAAGGTCCCACTTTACTATCTGTTTACAGCTTTATATAACTACAGCATACTGAAACTTACAATGATAACAATGGCTTTGACTGAAATTATCAAACAAAAGGATTATAAAGAAAACAAACTGATTTCTACAATAATTTCTACAATTGATTTGTTTTTGAGGCCTGATTGCATGGGTACCCATTAAAATTTAAGGAAATAGCAGCATGCAATAATGGGAAAGGCTTTAAGACCAAAGAAATATTGTGTCTAGAAAGTCCAAGGCCAAATGAAAGATGACCACTTACCTTGTCACTAAGAAAGCTGGATCAGTTACAACTTCTGGTCCAATTCGTATATCTGATATGGCGAGTTATGGAAGCTTCATATTTGCATTTCAAAACTGTACAATAGTTGGTGTGTATTTAATATTCCAGTAATATTACAATTATATTCTTAGATTAAGCATTGTTTATTTAAATAATTTATTACAGGTTATATGCAAAAATAAGTGAACTGCATACATCATGACCACACCACATGGTATGTGCACGCCTCACTGAGTAAAACATGAAGTTAGACTCACATTCTAGACTCTCGTTTCCCCCCACCCCCAAAGTAGTTTTTAAATTTTGTTTTAGAGTTACAAAACAGAACAACAAACTATCATGTTGTCCTGACTTAGCTTGTGCAGCTTCGCATCTGGTACAGTTTTATTTAATTATTCCTCTGGTTCACGACTTCAGTATTTGTTTACTGAAAGGAAAACAATAACAATCCCTGAAACAGATCAAAATTCTAAAACATGATACAAAAGAAACAACTTTGATTTGACTAGGTAACAAATTATTATTTCGCAACTTAACCATACTATTCCACACATCTGAGCTAAATGATAAAGCACAGGAGCATCTCAAGACTGATTTTTTTACCCCTGAAAAAGGAGATGCATTGTGTGATTGATTGGTCCCACAAGTAACTTAGCAAATTAGGATTACAATTGCATCTCCAGTTCAAAGAATCTTATCTTCTATTTTGAACTGTACCCATTACTTATTAACTTCTCAGACAGTCTCTTGGGGTTGAGGATGCCTTTCTTCCATTCCCGCTTGGAGAGTGGAAGATGCCTCTGCACAAGAGTTCATCGTATACATGTGGACCACCACACAGTTCTGATAGTGAGATATTGCTCCATGGGCAACATCCATAACCAGGCTCTGGGTACAGACTTTACATGACCCACGTACTTAGTCACACATAATTGTATGGTTACGCACAGATAGACAGTGACACCCATCCACAATGACCCAGCATTGAAAAAGTTTAATCACAATGGATAAAACAGCATGTACCCAACAGTATTTATGTCTGGTAAATGGAATCTGAATTGTACTTTTTCTACTCACTTCTGTTACAAATAGGAGCAAAGACATGACTTCGGACCACAATTTTCAGTTTGGTGATAAAATGATAGATATTGCAAGTTGTTCATTAGAAAACACACAATTTCCTTTCAGACAGTCCTTTAGCTTAACAATGAATTAGATTCACTGCTGTATTCTGAGTTCTCAGATGGTAATAAGACTAATGTCAGAACTACATCACAATGGGGTAGGTCACATTGTAGGCAGTGCACTCCTTGTGCAGGGCAGCAGTGGCCTCACAATACACAGTCTTATGGTTCTTCAAGCCATGACAAAACCCTATCTTCAGTCAAGGGAGAGAAACTCCTGGGAGCCACCAGCAATGTCACATTCTCAGGATGGCTTCACCTCCTCTGACTATTTACTGTGTCCCATACCCATTCCAGAAGAAAATCCAGACTGCATCAAGAATTCAACAGCATTTTTGATTAAAAGTAACCCTCATTTTGACAAAGTTGTAAGATCGAAGACTGTTAATACTAACCAACAGTATTTAGTTAGTAGTATGCCAATTGCTTTGTTTTTACTGATTAAAAGCAAGCAGTATAAAGTCCTGTAGCAACAAAACTAGTCTTGGTTCAGTGAGAGGACGAGGAGTCAGTTTAACACTGTAACAGTACTGAATTGCTGAGAAACATTCTGGAGAAATTGTTGGTAATTGAACCCTTCAGACTCATCGCTCATCTCTTTACTTCAGCATTCCCACAGAAGTCAAAAACATGCCTACTGCTGGATTTAAATGTAGCATCATTCAAGCTTTTGGCATCAGCCTCCTCTTTAGCCTCTGAAATTCAGAAGCAGCAATTCAGATTATCCTCGTTTTAAAGTCAAGTTATCTGCACACCAACATCTGCCTAAACACTGTGGCAGAGTTGTGAAAGAGGACATTTATATAGGCATCTGTTAGTCTCGTGAGACCATGGATTTGCGCCTTGGAAGGTTTCCAGGGCGCAGGCCTGGGCAAGGTTGTATGGAAGACCAGCAGTTACCCACGCTGCAAGTCTCCCCTCTCCACGCCACCGATGTTGTCCAAGGGAAGGGCATTAGGACCCATACAACTTGGCACCAGTGTCATTGCAGAGCAATGTGTGGTTAAGTGCCTTGCTCAAGGACCCAACACGATACCTCAGCCAAGGCTCAAACTAGCGACCTTCAGATCACTAGATGAATGCCTTAACCACTTGGCCACACGCCAACACTAAGAGGAGATTACAGTCTGGTTAGGGGTAGAATCAACCACTGAAGCTGGCAGAGCATCACATCCCACCCAATGGCAGTGACTCTTGCCTGCTATCATATACTAAAAAAAAAGCAATAATACAAGTCTTTTAGAAGTTGGAAGAATATCTGCTAAATAGCAGTTCCAAAATTCTTAATATAATAATAATCCTGTGTATGCAACAGTGAGACACATTTCACAAGAACAAAAAGAAAATTAAACTCAGGCAATTCCATGAAAGGAGAAAATAAAACATTCCAAGAAACAAATACAGGAGTGGCTTGAATTCTCCGCAATAATCTCCACAATCAAAAACACATTATGGAAAAAGACACTTCGTCAAAATGTTGAAGGACAAAATGTGTTCGAATTGATGCAAAATTACAGAGAATCAGGATCCGGTGGATTTCAGTTAACTAGGGCAACCAATTATTTGGGACAACTTAAAAGGACAAAAACTAAATAAAGAAAACAGCTGGCATTCCCTCGTTTATTTGGGATACTATGCCCCTTAATAGGGACAGGAGGCTGCAGCCTAACAGTTTCTAACTTGTGTCAATAATGTGACCTTGCGTAGCCATTAGACACTACACTGTGCTCAGAGTGAACTTTTTAAATACCATTAGTTGCATGTGTTTCTGTTCAAAAAAGTGATTTTTGCCACTGATAGTTAGCGAGAAATAAACTGGAAGACAATTTTAAACTGCTTTGCTCACTGCGGTTTCAAGCATTCTGGCTTGGAGACGTCAGAAACAGCCATAAGTGAAAGCGAATCGATTTCACGACCTCAACAAATTAGGAACCACAATGAATTTGAAGGTATGAACAATCATCATCTTCAGTGTTACAATGGAAATGAAAATTTGGAGGATGCAATCATCGAAAGCAATCTATGGAGGCAGACCATTATCTGTAGATGGTGTCTGCACTGATTTTGTTCATTTACAGTCTATCAAAAGAACACGGCAGCGTGCACTGAGTGATTCCTCCACCAGTAACTATTGAGAACTATTATGCATTTTTAGTATCGCAGCAGTATTGATAGTTTTAACTTGTTCTGTACTTCATTTAAATCCATTATTTATTACTCAGTTAAATCATAGCTTTTCTTTTTTTTAAATATATTTTTAACTATTTCCACGAAACTTTGGCTAATTGATGCAGTTGGTGAGTTAAGCCAAAATGTAGTGATCCGAATGTGTCCCAATTAACCAGAAGCTACTGTATTTGGAAAAAAGCATTATCGTTTATCCTCCATTACCAGTACTTGTTATCCTACCCTTAAATTTTGGTTTGCGTGTACCAGCCCAACCACTTATTCTGGCAGTTTACATTCTCACCATCTTCTGCATGAAAATGTTGCCCTTCTCACCCTAAATCTAAGTCCACAAGCTTAGGTTCCTCTACCTCGGGAAAAAGATTTGTTTCTGCCTCTCACAATTTTAAAGACTTCTATGAAGCCACCCCTCAGTCACCTACGTTACAAGGAATTAACACCTAGCCTGGCCAACCTCTCCCCATAATACCCTCATTCTTTCAGCACTCTTTCCAGTTTAGCCTAGTCTTTTCTCTGACAGGGTGACCAAAACTATAGATAGAACTCCAAGTACAGCCTCAACAACAACTTGTACACTACAACAAACATCTGATCCCCTATAGTCAATGCTCTGACTGATGCCGAAGGCCATTATCCTAAACACCTTTGGCATCACCTTGCCTACCTGTGGCACCATTTTCAACAAAATATGCAGTTGTATTCCAGTTCTTCTGTTCCATTACGCTGCCTGGTCCCTGATGACACACACTATGAACCCACAAAATGCTGGAGGAACTCAGCAGGCCAGGCAGCACCTGTGGAAGAGTACAGTCGATGTTGTTTCGGGCCAAGACCCCTCAGAAGGACTGAAGAAAAAAAAAAGATGAGGAGCAGATTTCAAAGGTAGGGGGAGGAAAGGGAGAAACACAAGGTGACAGGTGAAACCAGGAGGAGGAGGGGTGAAGTGAAGAGCTGGTATGTTGATTGGTGAAAGAATCAGGGCTGGAGAAGGGGAAAATCTAATAGGAGAGGATAAAAGGTCATGGAAGAATGAAAAGGGGCGAGGAGCAGCAAAGAAGGCAATGGGCAATGAGATAAGATGAGAGAGGGAAAAGGGGATGGGAAATGGTGAGGGTGGGGGGGGGTGGGGGTAGAATTGCCAGAAGTTTGAGAAATCAATATTCATGCCATCAGGTTGGAGGCTACGCAAATGGAACATAAGGAATTGTCCCTCCAACCTAAGTGTGGCCTCATATGGCCTCTTCTACTGTCATGATGAGGCCACACTCAGGTTGGAAGAGCAACATTCCCACTTTCCATTCCACTTCCAATATGTCAATATATGGCCTCCTCCACTGTCATGATATTGACATATTGGAATGGGAATGGGAAGTGGAATTAAAATGGGAGGCCACGGAGAAATCCTGCTTTTTCTGGCAGATGGAGTGTAGGTGCTTGGTGAAGTGGTCTCCCAATCTACATCGGGTCTCACTGATATACAGGAGGGAACACTGGGAACACCAGTCACAGTTTATGACCCCAAAAGACTCACAGGTGAAGTGTCACCTCACCTGGAAGGACTGTTTAGGTCCCTGAATGGTAGTGGAGGAAGTGGTGTGGGCACTTGCTCCACTTTTGCAAGGATATGTGCAAGGAGGGAGATCAGTGGGGAGGGACAAAAGGACATGGGTCAAGTAGGGAGTGATCCCTGTGTAAAGTAGAAAGTGGTGGGGGGGGATGGTGGTGGGGGGGCAGGAAAGATCTGCTTGGTGGTGGGATCCGTTGGAGATGACAGAAGTTACGGAGAATTATGTGCTAGGCGTGGCTGGTGGGGTGCTAGATGAGGACAAGAGGAACCCTATCCCCAGTAGGGTAGCGGGAGGATGGGGTGAGAGCAGACATACATAAAATGGAAGAGATGCGGTTGAGGACAGTGTTGATGGTGGAGGAAAGGAAGCCCCTTTCTTTGAAGAAGGAAGACATCTCCTTCATTCGAGAATGAAAAGCCTTATCCTGAGAGCAGATGCGGCGGAGACAGAGGAATTGAGATAAGGGGATGGCATTTTTACAGGTAACAGGGTGGGAGGAGGTATAGTCCAGGTAACCGTGAGAGTCCGTGAGTTTATAATAGACATCAGCAGATAAGCTGTCTCCAGAGACAGAGACAGGGAGACCAAGAAAGTGGTGTTGGAAATGGATCAGGTAAATTTGAGGGCAGGCTGGAAGTAGAAGCCAAGTGGATGAAGTCGACGCACTCCACATGGGTGTAGGAAGCAGCACCAATGCAGACGATGTACAATAAAATGTACACTATTTGACTTTCCAAAATACATCTGTACCAAAATCCTTTTGCCACTCTTCTGCTCATTTCCCTAAATGATCAAGATCCTCCAAGTAATATATGATAAATTTCTGTGCTAACAATTTAGTGATCAAGTCTTGTGCATTCACATCCATGATCTATATAAATCACCAATACAAGGGTCCAAACACTGACTCCTGTGACACACCACTTGTTTCCAATTCCTTTCCAAGAAACAACCTGTAACCATCACCCTTTGCTTCCTCCCTCTGAGCTGATTTTAAATCCATCTAACCAAATCTCCCAAGATTCACTGGGACCCAATCTTCCAAACAAGCCCGCCATGCAGCAATCTGAAGGCCCTGGTCAACGACACCACTATTGTTGGTCAAATCAAAGGTGGTATAAAAACAACCTCTCACTCTGTATCAGCAAGACCAAGGAGATGACAATGACTTCAGGGGGAGGAGACCAGAGGTCCATGACCTTCTACATATCAGGAGATCTGAGATGGAGAAGGTCAGCAACTTTAAATTCCTCAGTGTTATCAATTCAGAGGACCTGCCCTGGTCCCAGCACACAAGTGCAACTACAAAGACAGTGCCTCTACTTTCTTAGGCTGTGAAGATTCTGCATACAACCTAAGACTTTGACAAACTTATATAGATGTGTGGTGGAGAGTATATTGACTATTGCATGATACAGAAACATCAATGCCCTTGTACAGAAAAGCCGACAAAAAGTAGTGGATATGACCCACTACTTTACATCACACGTAAAGCCCTCCCCACCGCTGAACACATCTACATGGAGCAATGCCCCAGGAAAGCAGCATCCATCATCGAAGACCCCCACCATCCAGGCCATGTTCACTTCTCAAAGTTGCTGGTGAATGCAGCTGGCCAGGCAGCATCTCTAGGAAGAGGTATAGTCGACGATTCAGGTCGAGACCCTTCTCAGCCTGAAACGTCGACTGTACCTCTTCCTAGAGATGCTGCCTGGCCTGCTGCGTTCACCAGCAACTTTGATGTCTGTTGCTTGAATTTCCAGCATCTGCAGAATTCCTGTTGTTTGCGTTATACCCACAATCAATGGACTCACTTTCAAGGACTCTTCATCTCATGTTCTCAAAATTATTGCTTATATATTTATTATTTCTTTTTCTTTCTTTTTGTATTTGCAGTTTGTTGGTGTTTTTTTTAAGTTTTTTTTGCACACTGGTTGTTTGCCCGTCCTGTTGGTCGTGGTCTTTCACTGATTCTGTTGCATTTCTTTCATTTACTATGATGGCGCACAAGAGAAAGAATCTCAGGGTTGTACATGGTGACATACGTACTTTAATAATATATTTACTTTGAACTTTGACGATCCAGTGCCCTACCCTCATCTACCCTTTTAATTTCTTCAAAGAACTAAAAGATTCGTCAAGCACAACTTTCCATATCAAGCAATTCCAGTTAAGAAATTTACAGCCTTACTAAAGAAAATTTTATTTTGGCCTAAACACGAACACATTGCATCACAGCACATCTATGGGGGAAAAAAAAAACATGGACTAATACAGGGGTCCCCAAGCTTCTTTGCACCGCGGACTGGTTTAATATTGACAATATTCTTGCGGACCGGCTGACCAAGGGGTGGTACTTAAGTTGGGTTAAACTCACCTCAACGTGTCTTTTACAGTTAGGGTTGCCAACTTTCTCACTCCCAAATAAGGGACAAAAGTAGCAGTCAAATCCCAGGACACTTTACCCCAGGGAAGACTACCATGACCATGAAGCCTTCCGCGGGCACCTGTGTGTGCATGTGTGATGTGCAGATGTGCCGATTTTTTCCCCCCACAAATTGGTTTTGCCTTCATCTTCCCAACTACACTGTACATACATTATTTCTACTTTATATTGGATGTGTATTTATCATATCCTTCCTGCTTTTACTATATGTTAGTGTTATTTATTTTCGGTGTTATGTGTTATTTGGTATGATTTGTTAGGTTATTTTTTGGGTCTGGGAACGCTCAAAAATTTTTCCTATATAAATTAATGGTAATTGCTTCTTCGCTTGACGCCATTTCGGCACGGAAGGTTTCATAGGAACGCTCTACCTTAGTGGGGGAAATACGAGACAAGGGCTGTCCCCTATGGGATAAACCAATTTAGCCCAATATACGGGATGTCCCGGCAAATACAAGACAGTTGGCAACCCTATGTTCAAGTTCAACAGTGCGTGACAGGGAAAGAGGAAAGATGCAGCTGACTCATATCGTTTCCTCACAGCCCGGTAGCACGCTTTGCGGCCCGGTACTGGTCCGCGGACCAGTGGCTGGGGACCGCTGGACTAATAGGATCATTCTGAGACCTGGCCCCGCCATGCACAGATCAAAATGGGGAACAAAATATATTTATTCACAACTGTGGCTCATCTCAACACATGTAAAATTCTAAAGCCAAAGCAATGTGCACAATGATAGGTTACCAACATCAAGTAATTTGAATCCATCATAAGGAGCAACCTCATCCTTTACAAAAACACATTTAGCCCAAAAGTACCAAGATGGAATAAATACGACACAGCAATTACTTTGCCCCATTGGAGAATCTGCTGAGCTTACTTAATGTTTGAATGGATTCATTTAGAAATCTACAGCTTGAAAGTATCATTATATTGATTAGATTGTTAAGAATGTGCTGGATGATTAATATTTGTAATGAGGAATAAAGACAGCTGAATATAAACATGCAATTAAAAACATATTCTGATAGGTTAATAAATATTAAACTACATTAGACAATGAAATTAAAACAGAAAAGCCAGAAAAGCAAAGAAATTTTTTCTGAACATTTGTAGAAGTCGCAGTGTTATCCCCTACTTTGTAAAGCTCAAGACAGCTGCAATCAATTAACAGTGACCGTGTTCATAAAGCAGTCCGCTTGGGCAATGAGTAACAATTGCTGCATTCCACTACCATTTATTGAATACTGTAGAGCCCATCTCAACTTCCTCATACATTTCACTTCCAGCACTACTTGTGACTGCTGTCAACACCATCAGGAGGGAACACTCCAAAGAAACAACTTACAATCAGCTTTCACAACATGACCTCTCTGTGCATTCATTCAGAAGCTCTGTACACAAGTCAAGCTTTCATGAAATACAGTTACAAAAGGATTTGAATTCAGATACAAATCTGACAAATTGTTCTCGTGCTGAAGGATCTCCATGTCACAATCTGCAATCAGCCCCAATCAACCTCATTGTTGCTGGTGACTTCAATCATAACTTTAAAATAGTCCTACCAGAGTTCTACTGGCATGTCAGCTTCACAACCAGAGGAGAGAGTAGACATAGACTATACTGACAATCATGCAGCCTACAAGGTTTGACGAATCAGACCACAGATCCATTTTGTTAACCCCTGCATATAGACCACTGATTAAGTGAGTTAGGCAAGTTCACAGGGAGATCAGAACCTGGCCACAAGGTGCCACCTCAGCACTGCGGGACTGATTTGAAAGTAGGGACCGGTGAATATTCAGGGAGGGGCCACCTATGAACATCATATCAACATTGATAATTACAAGGCATCAGTGAATGAGGAAAATGCACCAAGGACATTATTGTGATCAGCCGGCCAGTGGTGTAGTGGTATCCACGCTGAACTTCAAGATGAGTAGTTCCAGGTTGACATCCGGCTGGTTCCTTACATGCTTTTCATCCACACTGAATTGAATGTCGAGCCAGCAGCCCGGCCTCATAAAAAAAAACGACAAATGCTAAAGAAATGCAAGGTTGCTGCCTGATGCGCCACAAGGCAGGAAGATGATCAACCTTACTGTGATAAAATACCAGACTGCCACAGCAACCAGAAACAGGACCTAAACACTAAGTGCTTAAGCTGTTGGTAACGGATCTTATTAAATCTCACTTTCCAGCCAAATTCTCAAACCAGCCCAATGATGATGTCATTGCCTTGGCCCTCCCCTCCAACCAGTCCCACCTAGAAAACAATACCTCATAGACCAGCATGTAGTTTATCGATTTCAGCTTGGCATCTGATAGTGATCATCCTTCACAGGATACTGGGTAAACTGTCCTCATTGGGACTCAACACCCCTTTCTGTAACTGGATCTTGGACTTCTTGATGGAAAGACCTCAGTCAGTCAGAGTTGGTAGCTACATCCCAAGCTCCATCACACTAGGCACTGGTCCCCACTCCCCCCACGAAACGGTTATGTACTCAGCCTGCTGCTGACTCACGACTGCACTGCCAGATCCAGCTCAAACCGCATCATCAAGTTTGCTGATGATACAACAAAGGTTGGCCTCAGCAACAATGATGAGTCAGGATACAAGGAGGAAGCAGAGAGGCTTATCAAATGGTGCGAAAGCAACAACCCAAGTCTCAATTCGGGCAACAGAGATGATTACAGACTTGAGAAAAGCACAGATCGACTACTGTCCATTGCACATCAACAGCTCAGCCATGGAGAGTGAAGAGCACTAAGTTCCTTGCTGTGCACGTAACAGACGATCTAATCTGGACCAACAACACCTCATCAGTCAAGGCGGCAAAGCAGCATCTACACTTTGAGAAGACTGAGACGTGCGAGGCTCCCTGTGCCATTCTAACAACTTTCTACAGGAGTAGATATTCGAATATTCTATCTGGATGCATCATAGCATGGTGTGGAAGCTGCAAGGCATCAGACCACAAGATCTTACAGGCAAACACCACCAAGAGCACAACAGGGGGTCTCCCTCCTCCCCTTATTTGTGCATTTTACTAGGACAATTGTATAGCAAGGGCACAACGCACAATCCCACAATCTCTTTAACCCACTGACATCAGGAAGGAATTTCAGGAGCATCAGGACTAGGACTGCCCACCTTCGTAACAACTTCTTCCCTCAGGCTGAGACTTACAAATGAGGTCTCATCACAAGATCAGCAAGCTGTTAACCTTTGCTGTGCACTTCACATACATTTTGAATTATATTTTCATGATGTACGTGTAGTAATTTTACATGCTGTGTGTGAATTATGCATTGTAGGTGCACTGTGGTCCACAGAAACTTTGTGTCATTTAGTTGTATATATGTACAGTCAGATAACATTAAACTTGAACTTGAGATACTGCTAGAGCACATACTCAGAATATATTAAGTGATTACAAATACTTTTCTGTTTCTGTGTTTGAAAACAGGGCAGTTAACTTGCACACAGCAGCGCCTCTCAGAAATCAGGTGAAGATATGATGCCCAGTTTTAGACTCCGTGTTCTCATTGGTTGACCAGCTCATTTGCACTTTAAGTCCAACACTTTCAAAAAATGGCCATGATCCAAGTGACAGTTACTGCAGCCACCCTCTCCTCTGTCTTTGACTGCACATTTCATAGAGCTGGCGGAGGCAAACGGTGATAGATTGTTCACTGGCATGTCCACCTCTCCCCAGCCTAAACATTACATTACCAAAGTCTCTGACGCCCACAAGGCAGACACTAGGACTGGAATGAGCTACTTCCCGTTTCCCATCTCAGTTATCAGGGATTCCAAAGGGAGCACATCAGGCCTCTACTTTCTCAGCTTCCTGTGATCACACAGTCATGAACTTTCCAAACACCATGCCAAAACAGACTAAAAAAAGTATCGTTCTCACTTTCTGGGCCCACAAGAATATGCAGAGTATTCCAAAAATAGCCCATTTTCACTTGGGAACAGGACTTGCTGCATGGGAAGTTATAATTACACAGACTATAACCACTCAAGTTATGGTCTTTGTCAAAATCACATGGTTAACATTTTTTTTATATTAATTAAGCTCAGAAATGTAACCCTTCACATGCTGAACATTCCTCCATATTTTACACTACCCTTAATTCAGAAGGGATTGGTGCACACATCCTTCTCCACAATCAGACAGATCTACATGAGGCGTTGCCTCAGGAGAGCAACATCTATCAAAGATCCCCATTATCTTGGCCAGCTACCATCAGGAAGGAAATGCAGAAGCCTGAAGTCCCCCACCACCAGGTCCAAGAACTGCCATTTCTCTTCAACCGTTCAGTTCTTGAACCACCCAGCACAACCCCAATCACTGCAGTATAGCAATACTATAACCACTGATTATGGTATTCTGCAAATCTAATGCAGTGCCTTTTCACTGGCGACACACAGAAACTGAACTCCTTTTGGACTCAGGCTGAACTGCAGAGGACAGGCAGAAGTTCTGGCCCCTACACATGTAGCACACCCTGGTGCTCATGAACCAGATCCCCCAACTGTAGGTAAATAGCCCCACTGCCTTGTGGGTAGCCTCAGGAGAGACGAAGGCAATGGGAGTAAACCCTGACAGCAAATCTGGAGTGGAACCCCTGAGGCGGCTGGACGTCATTGAACATCCTTCCTGCAGCTCCTGCAGCCAAGCTGGTGCCAAATGTATTGCTTTGTAAGCTTTCCTTTGGTGAGGCAGAGAGGGGGATCTTGATAACTGGGCATCTCAGGATCTCCATACCTTCCGCCCAGGCTTGTGTTGATCATCACCACCACCACCCACTGTCCTTCAAGACAGACGGATGGCAATCACTGATTACATCACACTACTATTAACTTTAACAACAGGAATTCTGCAGATGCTGGAAATTCAAGCAACACACATCAAAGTTGCTGGTGAACGCAGCAGGCCAGGCAGCGTCTCTAGGAAGAGGTACAGTCGACGTTTCAGGCCGAGACCCTTCATCAAGTTCTGACAAAGGGTCTCAGCCTAAAACGTTGACTGTACCTCTTCCTAGAGATGCTGCCTGGCCTGCTGCATTCACCAGCAACTTTGATGTGTGTTACTATGAACTTTATCTTTTTTTGTTCTGATGATTCTGTTTCTTGTAAATATTTGTGCATAACTTATGTTTAATTTGTTTGTTCTTGTAAATGCTGCTTATCTGATGCTATTTCCCCATGATGCTGCTGTAATTTTTTCATTGCACCTGTGCATAAATGCACTTATGCAAAAGACAACTCCACTTTGAATTTGAGTACGTGTCTGTTTTGTGAGGGGGCGGGGGGGAGCAGAAGAAAGAGAAGACCCTTACAATTAATTTATTGACAACTATTCTTTGCAAAAGATTGTGTTGCTTCACATTGGCTGACATCACTTATCTTGGGAGTATGGTTAGCCTCACACGAGCAGATCTCCAGCGTTGTCTTCCAGCATACGATTTGCAGAGCTGGGTGCAATTTTATTCCATAAGAGTGCCAGTATCTCACTCAGCCACCATGGGTCTCCTTACATCTGGGATTCACAAACTTTTTCATGCCATGGACCCCAACCATCAACCCAAGGAACCCCTGCCTTACATTGCCGGAAAATTTTGTGTTTAGCTGTTCAAGGGATTCTAGTGATATTCCCTTTGCAAGTTGCATTACTGAGTTAGACTCACAATGCTTTCAGCAGGAGTTAAAAAGATGGAAATCTGAAGTAAAAACACCAAGTGTTGGTAACACTAGACAAAGTCAGTCAGCTTCTGAACAAAGAAACAGTTAAAATTTCATGTCAGATGTCAGATAACCCTTATCAAAACAGTTTGCCAGTTCAGTATTTCAGACCACAAACCACCATGAAAGGATAACCTTGCTCCATCTGAAAGTTTATGTAATAGACCACAACACCAGAAGATATAGGAGCAGAATTGGGCCATTTGGCCCATCGAGTCTATTCTGCCATTTAATCATGGCAGATCCATTTTTCCTTTCAGCCCCAATCTTCTGCCTTCTCCCCATGTCCCTTCATGCCCTGACCAATCAAGAATCCATCAACCCCTGCCTTAAATATACATAAAAACTTAGTCTCCACAGATGCCCGTAGCAACTAATTCCACAGATTCACCATTCTCTGGATAAAGAAATTCCTCCCCATCTCCATTCTACAAGGATGCCCCTCTATGCTGAGGCTGTCCCCTCTGGTCTTCAATTCTCCCACCAGAGGAAACATCCTCTCCACATCCACTCTATCAAGGCCTTTCACCATTCGATAGGTTTCAATGAGGTGTTACGTACCCCGTAACTGGGTTGCCAAACCAGCAGAAATGGATCACTCAGTTGGAGTCTGGATTACTGGAACTAAGAAAGTTTTATTAAAGAAATAAGCAACACAGTACTCTAATCAAAAGGATAATGAATACAACAGTTCAGCAATGATAAACACACATGTACACAGAAACTAGGATAATAGGATCAATCAAGCTCTATCGTCGTCTAGGGGTAAATGACCAGTTTCAAAGTGACGCAAAGTTCAGTTCAATTGAGTTCAGTTCAGTTCACAGTAATCACTGCCGTGGGAGAGAGAGAGAGAAAGCGAATGAATATTCAAAAACGGCTTCCACACAGACCTTCGATATTCCTCGCAGTCAGCTTTCGGGCGAGCCCTTTGTAATGTCTTCTGAGGTCACCGACTGTGACCCCTCCGTTCCTCTACAGTGAACCTAGCACCCAGGCAAGGGCGGACACACACCAGGTTCCCGCTGTTCGTTCCTTTCCACCCTGTGCGTCTATGGCTTGGTCCCCCGACCAGCCCTCCAAAAACTCCCACCGACTTGTGGGAGACGCACCGCTTCCAGGGTCTCGTTACCTCGGGGTGTCGTGTGTGCTGCCTTAGCGAACCTGTCCCTTTTTATCCCCCTGCTGAGGTATCGCCTGTCCATCACTTCAAACAGTTCAGGGTTCAAAGAGGAGCCGATCTTGACAGCTCTCAGACCGTGTCTCCTTCCGTTAAACTCTCCCGTCCCTTCATTAACATCTCCAAATGCTGCTCCATTGTTTTCCTTATCTCTCTTTCTCCTGAAGACAGGTGGCAGACCAACTGCTGATCCCACTGGTGCCAGCACAGGACAGTTAACATCTTAGTCTATGTGTACTTTCGTCACAGAGGTCACCCCTCATTCTTCTGAATTCTAGTGAATACAGGCCCAGAGCCATCAAACACTCTTCATATGACAAGCCGTTCAATTTTGGAATCATTGTGAATGAATTTTCATGAATAAATTAATAGCAGATGATCATACTTGCATAGTATCTCATATAATGAAAGTAAAATGTAATATTAATAAATTGATCACAGTTTATCGAGAACACAAATGCTAAATCATTATTCAATTTCTTCACTTTCACTGTATTTTTTAATAATAAGAAACTTTTTATAACTACTCACCTTACTTTTGTTCTTTCTTCTCCAGAAGTCCATTCAGAGCCTGATTCTACCCTAATAATATGAACTTGAAGTGTAACAAGGTCATGCTGTTTGTAGAAATCTGATAGAGATATACAAGAGATAGATTTTTTTATATAAAGGTTTCCTTTGTTTCAATATAGGATGGGAGTTGAGATATGACTAGTAGTGTGATTGCATTGTAGGTGGCAGAAATTGTGGAGGATCATTTGTTCAATGCAAAAAGGTATTGGGGCAAAAGAAGAGGACCAGGGGAACTATAATGCTGGTCTACTTGGGGAAAAAGGGGGCCAGATCTGACATGCAAGAACTGGAAGGGCTATTTGTGAGCACAGAATGCAAACATTTCTTTAGTTAGGGTTGAAGGAACAGGACACCTTATCCTGAATTACACATCAAATACACACCCACACTTTCCAAAATGCATGACAAAAATACTTAATGTGAATTCCCTTCTCTCCACCATAACTGCTGAGTCACAGCGTAATCCATCCCATACAATGTTCAATCTGAATCACCATACACTCAGGAAGGAGAGTCACGGTGGTAACATCCCAACCCACAGATCTGTGGGCTTTAAACCACTGAGTGGGGAAGCATACGTCTGATACTTGGATACTCACTTAGTATCGAGCCTGTTGTTCATCCAGGCACAATTAAAACATGCATGAAGACAAACTAACTGTTCAATAACAGTACAAGAAAAACAGATCACTTTTCCCTCAACAACAGGAATTCTGCAGATGCTGGAAATTCAAGCAACGCACATCAAAGTTGCTGGTGAACGGAACTTTCACCAGCAACTTTGATGTGTGTTGCTTGAATTTCCTTAAGTTTGTTTTGACACAGTGAGATCATAGCAGATCCATGTTCCAATTTTTCTACCCTCATCTTTTCCTTAAAACCCTTAATAATACTGATTGTGATTATGAAGACACGTAGTCCTCTTTTATTGTCATTTAGTGATGTATGCATTAAGAAATGATACATTATTTCCTCCGGTGTGACATCACAAAACACGGGACAAACCAAGACTGAAAAAACTGACAAAACCACATAATTATAACGTATAGTTACAAACAGTGTAATAATACCATAACTTGAAGAAGTCCGTGAGCACAGTAAAGTTCAAAGTTTCTCAAATGTCCCACATCTCATGCAGGCGGGAGAAGGAAGAAAAACTCTCCCTGCCATGCCCGACCACAGTCCGACTCTGAGTCATCCGAAAACTTCGAGCTCTGATCAGCTCTCCGACACTGAGTACTCAGCGCCATCTCTGTCCGAACGATTCAACCTCCTTCTCGGTCGCCAAAAGCAGGCAAGGCCGGGGACTTTGAGGCCTATCCTCAGAAAGACTCCCGTCCGCGCAGTAACGACAGCTGCAAACAGGCGTTTCAGAAATTTCTCCAGACGTTCCTCTGTGCTTTCACGTCCATTCTCCATCAAATCACAGTTGTCCACTGCCCCTATTTAACAGATACAATATCATTTTTCACCGGAGGGCTGCGCACGCGCGACGTGCTGCCATCTTCTCAGATTAAATGTCAACAATTCATTAATATTAATTGTTCTGTGAATAATTCCAACTTTTTCAAATACATACAATCGTCTGACACCCAATAAGCTGAAAATTTTCAAGGGGTTCTGTCACTATCTAAGTTAATGTCTGAGTTAATGTTCTGTCACTATCTCCATTAATCAAAGTCCAAGACACCTCCTGTTCATTCGCCCTCACTTAGTTAATCACCATTATAATTGCTCAGTAGGCTTGCAAAAATAAACAAGCATTCAAACCAACATTACATGAAGAATCGAACACTCAAACAGAACCATTGTTATCACTATAAATATATGAAGCTATTGTGTGATCCAATAGGGTCATTGTGCTATATAAGCATTGCTGAATTAAATCGTCAGGAAGGGCTACCAAATTTCCTCTGGATTCCTGCCAATCTCAAATTCGATCAAAATCACACCAAGATAAGCAAGTGTACAGAAATGCAGAAAGTTTGAAGAAAATTAAAAATATTTTTCTAGAGGATTTTCCATGAAATAAAAGCCTTGCCAAGATTTCTGTGCATCTGGTCTTTAACAGATTAAATACATCTTTTCTTTCCCCAATTAAAGAACAAAGGCATTCAATGAGTCATCAAGTTGTTGTGCAACAGCATAAATGCAAAAAAAGTCAGTTCTTTGCACCATCAACACTGTGTAAACATTGACTCAACAAAGCAGCTCCCAATTGATAACAGAAGTGTAAGAGACAGCAAGAACAGGCTTCAATGGAGAAGCAGATCAGATTGCCTTCAAGCTAAATTGCTCATTCCACCTTTGCCTTGCTCTTTAGGCACTAATTTGGAGATGATTCTGCTGTTCACAATTCTTTTATTCTTTAATTTAACCAAGATATTTTTGAATAATTTATCTGGAACATTTCACATTCCCAAAACTCCACTGTTGACTAAGATCTTTGGAAGCCAGTATATTTGGTTACAAAAATGTAAATAACTCGTTCTTTAGTCTTAGCATTGCTAATCATCAGTTTAGAATTTTGAACAGCCCTTTTAAAATTACCCTCACATGACCCAACTAATACCCTGTCAAAATATATTTAATATGATTCAGTAAAAATCCAACCTACCTTTAAAACTATCCTTACACATAACAATTTGTGCAACTGTTTATTTAAGACCTGTTGCACACTTCACTGGATTGAGAAATACCTTTTTAATACGTACTTCTGGTGCTCACATAAATTAACTAATATTTGTCCACATTAACTGTACTTTTCATTTTCCCCAGTCTGTGTTCATCCTCCTTGCCAAGCAAAGGTTACCATTAGCTACAAAAAACAGCTACTCTCAAAATGTCATTACAAGTTGAAAGAGAGAAAGAAAATCGATTCTGTACAGCCATGAATTAGGAGAGTAGACTATTCAGCCTCTCAGATCAGTCCTGCCATTTAACATCATGGCTAATCTGATTTTAGCATCAATTTTGCTCTCCTCTCCATGCTTTTTAATCCTTGCTTATCAAGTGACTATCTACCTCTACCATAAATGTATTCAAAGATTCTGCTTCCAATATTGAGAATTCCAAGATTCATAAAACTACACGAACAAAAATTACATCTCATCTCTGGCTCAAATAGGCAATGCCTTATTTTTAAATAGCAACCCTAAGCTCTAGATTCCCCAAGGAGGAAACAGGCACTCCAGGATTTTAAATATTTCAGTCAAGTTCCCTCTTAAACCAAGTCCATTCAACTCTCCTCAAAAACTACTCACACATTATTGGAATACAATTAGTCTGAACTTCCTTCCATGGATTAGTAGCTTTCCTTAAATAAGACCAGTACTATACACAATTGGCCAGGTGGAGTCTCAGCGATCCCCGAGCTCAAGCAAAACCACCCAAATTATGTCTGCAATTCTCCTCATAAATAACATTCAGTTAACTTTTCTTACAACTTCCTGTACTGCCCACCAATTTCATACAAGTCACAACAATTACTTTATAATTAAGGTATAAAAATTGTTTTTATTCTAAAATGGTAAGTTACAAGTTGAAGGAAACCAAAGAGTGATGATAGATAATTGTCTCAAGAAGGGCAGCACCTGTGACTAGTGGGGTACTGCAGGGGTCAGTGTTCGGCCATGGTAAACTGGATCAGCAAATTTGCAGATGACACCAGGACTGGGGGCATAAAGGACAACGAAGCTGGCTATCAAGGTTTGCAAACAGATCGAAACCAGCTGGAAATTTTACTGAAAAGTGGCAGATGGAACTTAATGCAGATGAATGTGAAGTGCTGCACTTCGGCAGGACAAACTAGGGTAGGACTTACACAGTAAATGGTAGGCACCTAGGTACATGGTACAATGGAGGGATTTGGTCCACAGATCCATACAGATTCAGATACCTTGAAACTGATGCCACAGTTAGAAAGGGTCGCAAAAGAGGTTTTGACATATTAGCCTTCACAAGTCAGAGCACTGAGTACTGGTGTTGGGATGTTATGCTGAAGTTGTATAAGATCTTGGTAAAGCCAAATTTGGAGTATTACGTGTAGTCTGGTCACGTACTTTCAGGGAAAGATATCAATAATCTTGAAAGAGTGCAGAGAAAATTTACAAGGATGTTGCTGGGATTTGAGGTCCTGAGTTAAAGGGCAAAGTTGAATAGGTTGAATGAGGTTGAAGTGTAGGAAAATGAGCGGCGATCTTATAGAGCGTTTAGAACCTTTACAAGGGGTATAAATAGGCTAAATGTAAGCAGGCTTTCTCCCCCCACGCTTAGCTGAGACAAGAACAAGAGGTCATGGTTGAAGAAGAAAAGTGAAAGGGGAACCTGGGGGAAACCTCTTCACTTAGAAGGCGGGGCAAATATGGCACAAGCTGCCAGTGGAAGTGGTGGATATATCCATCGGAACAAGTAGTTTGGATAGGTACATAGATGAGAGGGGTATGGAGGTCTCTGATCCCGATGCAGGTAGAAAAACGGGTCAGCACAAATTAGTGGGCTGAAGAGCCTGTTTATCTGCTAAAATACTCTATGACTTTGTATCTCTACACAAACTTCAGAATGCTCAGAGCCTGCCGAAAGCAAGCCTCAATCAGCAGAAATTTGTGGCTAATAAGTTACAAGACGCTAGAAAATAAAGCATACAAGTTTTCTGTTTTTAGTACATGGAGGGTTTCACCTGTGCCCCTAGCTCAGCACAATGGAGAGGAAGTGATGGAACAATGAGTATTTATGAAACTTGATTTGAAATGTCCTGCTCTCATTTTCACATCTTTCAAACCTGTTCTCGAACTGTCAGCCTTGTTAATTTTTGAAGAAGGCGGGATGAAAGGTTAGCACATAAGGGTTCTAAATGTAAAAGTGAATAACAGCATATAGTTTTCATGCAAATATATTGACAAATTAAAATCTCTGATAACCCCTTTATTTCTTAAAATTATTTAAAACAATTGCGTTCCACAGTCCAAGGTTCAAATCAATAAGAATATTATAAATCATCACAAAGAGCTGTTCAGGCCCTGGTGCCACCAGGATTATTGACTTCAATTAATAATACAGTGATTAAAGCAATAATTCTCACCAGCCAAGGTTACAGTCTTGACAAAACTGTGTACTTTCACCACACTATGGCCCAATACTTCAAAAAAAATGTGTTAACTCAGACATCCCACCAACCTGCACTTATCTGGTTGACAATATTAATTGGAGGTCCTCAATCTACTTGTACAGTTCAAGGTAGGAAACAGAGATAAGCTGAACAGTTTCCCACCACTCTAGCAATACCCTAGCCATCTGCCATCCACCAAACTGGTCCTGCTGTTGGGGAACTTCTGGAAGGAAAGGTCTCGGTATCATTTCCAAACCTCTCCAGCCACCCCAAATACAAAGCATCACAAAATAACACTGAGCTCCAAACACTGGAAGTTATCTTGGGAAAAGTGTTGTGAGAGTTTTCTCATGGAAGTCCATTTATCATATTTTATCCTGACAAAAGTATCATAAAGCTGCTCAATTTGAGATCTAAAGAGTAACAGCCACTTGGGTTAATTTCAAAGTATCTTCCTTGAAGATGGCACACACATCTTCCTTGAAGATGCAGCTCATCCAACTCACAAAAGTGGTGTTAGCTTTAAATTCTTAGATAGTGTTTCAAAGTTTTTAGTCAGGAATTTCAGTCATCCAAAGCTCCACAAATATAGTGCCACTGAACTCTTAAGAGAAAACTACATTTAATCTGATGGCAGCAGAGTTAATAGCAGTGCTCAATGGAAGCTGGATTCTACAGGCACCTGAACCAGCGAATGCGACCTGCGACCTGCCCCAAGTGACTCAGCCGAGGAAGCAGCTAACTTGGGCGGCATAAGAGAAAGCAGAAACTCGGCAAGGGAGCTGGGGTGCTAGTCAGGCTGAGAGCTAACCCAGCCAGACTGGCAGTACCATGACTTTTCCTGGCCAATGTCCGCTCGCTGGATAATAGATTGGACCCACTGATACTGAAAATTTACACGCAGAAAGATGTAAAACTGCTGTTTTCTGGTTTTCACTGAAATATGGTTAACTAACAATATGTCCCAACTCGATGTTTCAACCTGACGGGATGACTCCCTATTGGGGGAATCGAAGGAGGTAGAATCTGTGTATACATTAACCAAGACTGGTGCACAATCTCACTGTGACAGTTAGCAGTCACTGTACTGGGGAAAGAGAGCATCTTCCAATTAAGTGCCAATAAAATTATCTGCCCAGGGAGTTTACTGTTGTGTACATCCTCACAAATTCCAGTGCCAAGGTCGCTCTGGGAGAGCTTTACAGTATCATCGCTCTCCACAAAACAAACATCAGGACAGTCTCTCCATTATTGCAGGAGACTTCAATCAGGGTAACATTTGACCCATGGTCACCAGGGGAACAAAAAGACTCGACCATGTCTGTACAAACAGATGTGATACTTACAAAGCCATCCCCTGCCCTCATCTTGGCCTCTGATCACATCTCCATGATGTTAATCCCAGCATACAGACTGATGCTGAAAATGCAGAAACTAGTCAAGAGAACCATCACTGTATGGCCGAACAAGGCAATCTCTATGTTTTAGGACTGGCAGATGTTCAAGGAGGCCATCACAAGCAGAGGAACCTTGAGAAATATGCCTCATCTGTCATCGGCTACATTAGTAAATGTGCAGATGACATTGGTACTAGAAGCCCTGGCTGAACGTAGAGATGTGCTCCCTACTAAAAGCTGCCTTCAAGTCCAGTGACAGAACAGTTCTCAGAGCACCCTGGAGAAGCCTCATCTCAGGCATCAAGCGGGCAAAGACTGCCTACGCATGAAAAATTCAGGAATGCCAATCTGCTAACGATCCACAGTATGCATGGTTGGGCATCAAGGGCATTCATGAATATGCAAGCGAAAACAGTGCTGACTAGCAGTGATGCCTCCCTCCATGATGCTCTAAACAATTTTATGCACGCTTCTAGGTGGCATGCAACTCAACACCAGCCACGAAAGCTTCTACCTCGAACAGCAATAGATGTGAGAAAGACTTAGCGATCTTGTCGTGAGAGGCCCCTTGGGTAAGAGTGACCATAATATGGTGGAATTCTTCATTAACATGGAGAGTGACGTAGTTAATTCAGAAACAAAGGTTCTGAACTTAAAGAGGGGTAACTTTGAAGGTATGAGACGTGAATTAGCTAAGATAGACTGGCAAATGACACTTCAAGGATTGACGGTGGATATGCAATGGCAGGCATTTAAAGGTTGCATGGATGAACTACAACAATTGTTCATCCCAGTTTGGCAAAAGAATAAATCAAGGAAGGTAGTGCACCCATGGCTGACAAGAGAAATTAGGGATAGTATCAATTCCAAAGAAGTAGCATACAAATTAGCCAGAGAAAGTGGCTCACCTGAGGACTGGGAGAAATTCAGAGTTCAGCAGAGGAGGACAAAGGGCTTAATTAGGAAGGGGAAAAAAGATTATGAGAGAAAACTGGCAGAGAACATAAAAACGGACTGTAAAAGCTTTTATAGATATGTAAAAAGGAAAAGACTGATAAAGACAAATGTAGGTCCCCTGCAAACAGAAACAGGTGAATTGATTATGGGGAGCAAGGACATGGCAGACCAATTGAATAATTACTTTGGTTCTGTCTTCACTAAGGAGGACATAAATAATCTTCCAGAAATAGTAAGGGACAGAGGGTCCAGTGAGATGGAGGAACTGAGCGAAATACATGTTAGTAGGGAAGTGGTGTTAGGTAAATTGAAGGGATTGAAGGCAGATAAATCCCCAGGGCCAGATGGTCTGCATCCCAGAGTGCTTAAGGAAGTGGCCCAAGAAATAGTGGACGCATTAGTGATAATTTTTCAAAACTCGTTAGATTCTGGACTAGTTCCTGAGGATTGGAGGGTGGCTAATGTAACCCCACTTTTTAAAAAAGGAGGGAGAGAGAAACCGGGGAATTATAGGCCGGTTAGCCTAACGTCGGTGGTGGGGAAACTGCTGGAGCCAGTTATCAAAGATGTGATAACAGCACATTTGGAAAGCGGTGAAATGATCGGACAAAGTCAGCATGGATTTGTGAAAGGAAAATCATGTCTGACGAATCTCATAGAATTTTTTGAGTTGTAACTAGTAGAGTGGATAGGGGAGAACCAGTGGATGTGGTATATTTGGATTTTCAAAAGGCTTTTGACAAGGTCCCACACAGGAGATTAGTGTGCAAACTTAAAGCACACGGTATTGGGGGTAAGGTATTGGTGTGGGTGGAGAATTGGTTAGCAGACAGGAAGCAAAGAGTGGGAATAAACGGGACCTTTTCAGAATGGCAGGCGGTGACTAGTGGGGTACCGCAAGGCTCAGTGCTGGGACCCCAGTTGTTTACAATATATATTAATGACTTGGATGAGGGAATTAAATGCAGCATCTCCAAGTTTGCGGATGACACAAAGCTGGGTGGCAGTGTTAGCAGTGAGGAGGATGCTAAGAGGATGCAGGGTGACTTGGATAGGTTGGGTGAGTGGGCAAACTCATGGCAGATGCAATTTAATGTGGATAAATGTGAAGTTATCCACTTTGGTGGCAAAAATAGGAAAACAGATTATTATCTGAATGGTGGCCGATTAGGAAAAGGAGAGGTGCAACGAGACCTGGGTGTCATTATACACCAGTCATTGAAAGTGGGCATGCAGGTACAGCAGGCGGTGAAAAAGGCGAACGGTATGCTGGCATTTATAGCGAGAGGATTCGAGTACAGGAGCAGGGAGGTACTACTGCAGTTGTACAAGGCCTTGGTGAGACCACACCTGGAGTATTGTGTGCAGTTTTGGTCCCCTAATCTGAGGAAAGACATCTTTGCCATAGAGGGAGTACAAAGAAGGTTCACCAGATTGATTCCTGGGATGGCAGGTCTTTCATAAGAAGAAAGACTGGATGAACTGGGCTTGTACTCGTTGGAATTTAGAAGATTAAGGGGGGATCTGATTGAAACGTATAAGATCCTAAAGGGATTGGACAGGCTAGATGCGGGAAGATTGTTCCCGATGTTGGGGAGGTCCAGAACGAGGGGTCACAGTTTGAGGATAGAGGGGAAGCCTTTTAGGACCGAGATTAGGAAAAACTTCTTCACACAGAGAGTGGTGAATCTGTGGAATTCTCTGCCACAGCAAACTGTTGAGGCCAGTTCATTAGCTATGTTTAAAAGGAAGTTAGATATGACCCTTGTGGCTACAGGGGTCAGGGGGTATGGAGGGAAGGCTGGGTTCTGAGTTGGATGATCAGCCATGATCATAATAAATGGCGGTGCAGGCTCGAAGGGCCGAATGGCCTATTCCTGCACCTATTTTCTATGTTTCTATGAGTCAACCCTGCACCCCCACCCCCCAATGCTGCCAAGCCAGGCTGAGTACTCACAGTGTGCAGACCAGCTCAATGACATCTTCAACACATCGTTCATCCAGGCTGCAGTCCCCACGTGCTTCAAATCAGCCACCATAACCATGGTACCAACAAACTCTACACCTTCAGAACTAAAAGACTACCACCCAGTGGCAATGACGCTAATTATCATGAAGTGCTTTGAATGGCTCATGATGGCAAAACATCAAAAACCCCATTCCTGCCACACTGGTCACTCACCAACATGGTTACCAACAGAACCACTCTACAACCGATGCCTTGGTAACTATTATGCACTTGGCTCTGACACACCTGGAAAACGAAGACATTTATATGTCAGAATGGGTTTCAGTTCAGCATTCAACACTATTGTCCCACAGACCCTGGTGAACAAACACCTACTCTCGGCCTAAATACATCACTGTGCAATTGGATGGTGGATTTGCAAACGAACAGGCCTCACACAGTCAGGATGCACAACTGCTCCGCCCCATCATCCTCAACACAGGTGCACCCGAGGGCCATATGCTGAGCCCATTGCTGTACACTATTCACACGCGACTGCACAGCCAAACACTCGAGGGATCACGTGTGAAGTTCAGCGATGACACAGCAGTGGTGGGGCTCATCAACAACAATACTGAGAGGAGGACAATCTCGAGGTCTGGTAGCAGACAAATAACCTCTTCCTCAATATCAACAAGACAAAGGAGATAGCTGTCGACCTGGAGAACTCACGCCCTGCTTTACATCTGCAGCACAGCATTGGAAACTCCATTCTTGGGAGTGCACAACCCACACAAACATCCATGGTCCCAGAACACATCCTACACGGTCCAGAAAGCTCACCAATGCTTCTTTCTGAGGCTGAATAACGCTGGACTATGCACATCAAAGCTCACGTCAGATGTGCAGTTGAGCACATCCAAACATGCTGCATCACTGCTTGTGATGGAAACTGCACTGTGGCAGACAGGAAAGCTCTTCAAGGGGCAGTCAAAACTGGGCAATTCGTTACTGGCACCAGCCTACCAGCCATCAAGGACACGTATACAGAAAGGTGACTGAAAAGGCCAGGAACGATATGAAGGATCCCATATAGCCTGCTCAGGGATTATTTGTCCCACTTCCATCAGGGAGACAGTAACCATACATCCACAGCAGGACCACCTGACTCAAACTGTTACTTTGCCCAAGGAATAAGGCTGATCAACATGTCCACCACTAAACTCCACACTACTTTATTAGCTCCCATCAGTCACCTTATGTAGATACAGCCTAGCATCACTTCATGGACATACAATCAATCTATATAAGCTATCTGATGTATTTATAGTTTTTTTTATTATTACTGTTGTGTTCTTTTTATTTTTTTTTAAATGCTGGAGTAGCATTATTTCACTCTCCTTACACTTGTGTAGAGGAAATTACAGTAAACAATTTTGAATATACGATTAATTAGTTGTCAGTTAGATAATCTTAGCTATTTTCCAGAAGTTGATTGTTTCCCGATTAGTCAGGGTGTCAAAGAATATGGTGAGAAGGCAGGTGTATGGGTTGAGTGGGATCCGGGATCAATGATGGAATGGCGGAGCAGACTTGATGGGCTGAATGGCCAACAGCCAGATATCATATTTGACTAACGTCCGAGTATGTTAAAAAAAATTGATTTGATTAGCGGCATCTGAGCTTTTCCTTTTGTGTATATCATGGGAAATTTATCACCAATTATTCTCACTAATGACAGCCACTGAGCAGGGACTGATGTTCTGTCCCTCCTCATCCTCTTCAACCACTCTGCAGGAGAGTTGAGTAACTCAGCTACTTTCCACACTTCTTTTCTCCATGTCCAAATGAGCAGCCCACCTCCCCTAACTCACCTTAACTGCGTTGAGAGCATCCTGACAAGTTGCATCTCCATCGCGTATGAGAGCAGTGGCGTATCAGACTCAACGTCCCTACAAAGGACTGTGAGATCAGCTGAGAGGATCATAGGGCTCTCCCTACCATCCATCGGGGACATTTATCAGGAGCGTTGCACACACAGGGCTCTTAGTATTGTTAAGGATCCCACCCATCCATCCAGCATCCTTTGACTTTCTACCATCAGGCAGGAGACCACAATGCACAAAAACAAGAGTGGTCAGGATGAGAGACAGTTTCTTCCCCCAGGATATTAGGCTTTGAACTACCAGCTGCATTGTATTCAAAATGTCACTGATTAATCATTTCCATACCTTGCACAAACAACAGGAATTCTGCAAATGCTGGAAATTCAAGCAACACACATCAAAGTTGCTGGTGAACGCAGCAGGCCAGGCAGCATCTGTAGGAAGAGGCGCAGTCGACGTTTCAGGCCGAGACCCTTCGTCAGGACTAACTGAAGGAAGAGTGAGTAAGGGATTTGAAAGTTGGAGGGGGAGGGGGAGATGCAAAATGATAGGAGAAGACAGGAGGGGGAGGGATAGAGCCGAGAGCTGGACAGGTAATAGGCAAAAGGGTTACGAGAGGATCATGGGACAGGAGGTCCGGGAAGTAAGACGGGGGGGGGGGAACCCAGAGGATGGGCAAGGGGTATATTCAGAAGGACAGAGGAAGAAAAAGGAGAGTGAGAGAAAGAATGTGTGCATAAAAAAAAGTAACAGATGGGGGAAGAGGGGGAGGTGGGGCCTCAGCGGAAGTTAGAGAAGTCGATGTTCATGCCATCAGGTTGGAGACTACCCAGACAGAATATAAGGTGTTGTTCCTCCAACCTGAGTGTGGCTTCATCTTTACAGTAGAGGAGGCCGTGGACAGACATGTCAGAACAGGAATGGGACGTGGAATTAAAATGTGTGGCCACTGGGAGATCCTGCTTTCTCTGGCGGACAGAGCGTAGATGTTCAGCAAAGCAGTCTCCCAGTCTGCGTCAGGTCTCGCCAATATATAAAAGCCACATCAGGAGCACCGGACGCAGTATATCACCCCAGCCGACTCACAGGTGAAGTGTTGCCTCACCTGGAAGGACTGTTTGGGGCCCTGAATGGTGGTAAGGGAGGAAGTGTAAGGGCATGTGTAGCACTTGTTCCGCTTACATGGATAAGTGCCAGGAGGGAGATCAGTGGGGAGGGACGGGGGGGGGACGAATGGACAAGGGAGTTGCGTAGGGAGCGATCCCTGTGGAATGCAGGGGGGGGGGAGGGAAAGATGTGCTTAGTGGTGGGATTCCATTGGAGGTGGCGGAAGTTACGGAGAATAATATGTTGGACCCGGAGGCTGGTGGGGTGGCAGGTGAGGACCAGAGGAACCCTATTCCTCGTGGGGTGGTGGGAGGATGGAGTGAGAGCAGATGTACCTTGCACTTTAGTTTGTTTTTTATGTGTGATTCATCTGTTCATTTTATCCTTACCTTCATAAGTCATCTCGTGTTACATATGTTATGGGACTTTACACCCTGGTTTGAAGAAACTTCTCATTTCTATACACATGATATACTTTATATACATGTACTGTAGTTAAATGCTAATAAACCTCACTTGTCATAACTGTCTTGACTGGGCCAACTGTGACAAAGAATATCCTAAAATCTTTCCTCTTCTCATATCATTGCCACTGAAGTCCATCATCATGGGTCATCAAAATCAATGATGGTGCACTGACAAAATCCAAACCTTGGCTTGGCTTCCTCAACTCTCCACACTATCTAAATTAACAAAATTAATTTTCTTATATTCAATAGTGGATAAACAGAATTTTCCTCCAGCTAAGCTCCAGCTAAACAAAAAACATGTGCTCTAATCCCTGCCATCCGCTCCATTCTCATGCACTTGATACAGGATCCCTTCCTGGCCACCCAGGAAATCTCTGGATATGTTCCAACTTTGAAGGGATGGTATAAATGCAAGTTATTGTTGGTGGTGCTCTTCTGGTTCCAAACCCAAATGACGAGTCATCTGTTCTTCTGCCAACATGTTGATTGCAGTTCAGTTGGTTTGGCTCACTTCTCTGGATTCTAAATTACTCGAGTTCACCTCAATCACAACACAGAAGAGTGTAACATTGCATTAAAACCTAAAGCAATTCTCTGAGGATGCAAACACTTCCTTCTGCAACTGATTTACCTTTCTGAGATTGAACACAGGCTAGAATAGTAACAATAACCAAGCCAACACTTCAAAAACACCAACAAGCTTTTCCAAGAACAGTAATCCAAAGTGGCAGGGGAAAGGAAGAAAGGAAGAGTTGAAAACATCAAACCAATTTTACAAGTCTCGCTTCTGTCAAGAGACACCTTCAAAAATAACAGTGGAATAAGCCTTCAGGAGAAATTGTGGAATAAGTTGCTTTAAACTTGGGTAAGACCTACATACCTGCACTTGAAGTTATAAAACATCTGTGTCTATTTAATGTCTGTCACATTCCCTTCAGGGCATTTTCAAAGATTCTACAATAAATTAACAACTTCTGATATTTCGTCATTGGCTTATTGCAGAAAATAAACAGTCATATGGACAAATGTATGTCTGCCTGCAATGAAAGTCAGGCCTGCAGTAGCATCACAGGCACATGAAATACTCCTCACCAGTGCACAATCATCTGAGTCATGAAACAACCTGGTTGTCCTCTGGACCTCTGCTCTACAACTGAAGAACTGCATTGCAATATTCTATCAAAAGAGCACCAAGAAGCAATTATGTACAAATAGCAGCAGAGAATTAAATCAAAATTGAATTAATTTTGATTTAATTCTCTGCTGCCAGTTGTATAGCATTGGCTTTTTGATTTATAGCAGACCTGAGTGCTGATAATGGCTGGGATCACCCATCTTGTAAAGACACTGCCCAGAAGGAGGAAATAGCAAACCACTTCTGTAGAAAATTTGCCAAGAACAATCATGATCGTGGGAGGACAGAGGATGATGGACAATGATATTAATGATAATGATTACTTATGCCAAGGTACAGTGAAAAGCTTTAAATAATTTAAATAAAGCAATAAATAATTTCCCACTCGGGATCAATAAAGTACTTATTATTATAATACAGATCAATCCATTACAGTAGTGAAATGAGATAGTATAAGGTAAAAAAAATAACAGAATAAAGTGTTACAGTTATGGTAAATGTGCAGTGCAGGCAGGCAATAAGATGCAAGATCATAATGAGGTAGGCGGAGGTCAAAAATCTATCATACGAGGGCTAAAAACCATAATATTCTGATGGGACATTTGTGCCCAGTGTGTGATTCCCAGAAGGCTCATCTGCAGATAATTCATTAGGAAAATTAACAAAATGTTATTGTTTATTACTGGAGAGGCTTGCTTCAGTTTAATAGGGCACCAGTGAGTTCATAACTGGAACTAAGTGACCAGTATTTGTCTGCAGTTAAGAAAGCATCTTAATTCAAAGCAATTCAGAAGAAGATCGACCAGACAGATTTTCCAAATAGGAAAATTGCCTTATGAATAAAAGGTGAGCAGGCAAGGTTCACATACAAGAGAGGAAGGTGAGATGACTGAAATAACAAGTCGCAGAGTTGATGTTATAGATCAATGATAGCATGGTTCTTCTTTCGATTGGAGATCACTGTACAAGTCAGAGTTGAGGCAAAAAAAAGCTCTCTCCAAGCATGCTAATGTTTACAACTCTCTTCCTCAAAAGGTATTGAATCAAAGTTATTGAAAACATTTCAAGCAAAAGATAGACAGGTACTCGATAAAAGACACAAGGTTACCCATTGTTAGTGAGAACAGAGCTCAGGTAACAGCTGGATCACCTGAAACCTTACTGAGAAGCACAGCAGGCCAGCCTGCTCCTATTCCGAACCAATAAGGTGAACCTTCCCATTGCACCTATGCATACATGCATTTGTGTATACGAAAATAAACTTGCCATGACGTAAATCTATTCCAATCCTCAAACAGACAGACACATTTATTCAACACCAGTTCCACAAAATTACTTTAAATACTCTTTGTGCATTTGAATCATTTTCTGGTTAGATGAAGGCGCACTCAATTGCAGTAGCCACTCCAGATCTAAACAAAGGTGTAATTGCAGTCCTTAGAATTAGTCTGAAATTCTTTCCATGAGTTAATATCTTTCCTTAAATAAGACCAGTACTATACACAATATGCAAGCTAGAGTCTCATCGATTCTCTAACTGAAGGATAACCACCCAAATTATGTATGCAATTCTCCTCATAAATAACATAGTTAACTTGTTAGATAGTCCTTAGCACCTTTTGTGCAATTATAAGACACTGCTGGATATTGAAAACATCAATTGCCACAGGTCTGTCCCACTGGCTAGTTGCTTGATGGCGGTGGAGCTGAACTTGTTGTGCAGCATGTTGCTGGCAGCTACAGCCACCCAAGGAAGGCATCAGCAGCGGTGCACGGAGGCAGTAAGCAATTCAATCAACAGTACAAATGATTGTAATCGATGCTTTTCTTGCAATCATAAGACATTGGCTAATGCAGAATACTATTAGTCTCGTTCACTAGTTCATTGGAAAGAGCATCGGCAAGGGAGTTGTGTGGCCTCAGTTGTTGCACAGACTCAGCCCTCATGCCAGAGTGTCGCCAGTTTCAGTCACCCAGGGAAGGAGATTCCAGAGCTGGTGTTGGATAAAGCTAGAGTCTGTGCTGGGTTGGGGGCTGGCCCCTCTTGTCAGTGCTGCTCTCCGGAGTTCTCTTGCTGGTAGTCTATTTGGATTGCGTTCGTCTGTGGCTACACCAACAATCTACAGGCCATGACACTCAGGGACTTGGGCTACATCTAATCTTTTTGCGAACTGTTCTTCTGCTGTCATAACTACGTGCTGTATGTGACTGATGGTACTGTGTTTTTCACCGTGGCCCCAATGGAAAGCAGTTTCATTTGGCTGGATTCAAGGGCAATGACAATTAAACCTGAACTTTAAAATTGGACTTTCTCAAACTGCAGCTGCCAAGTAGGGAACAGCAGGTAACCACAAGAAAAAGGCTATTTGTGCAACCTCCCAGCTGATGAAAACTTGCCTCAACATAAATAAGGCAAAAAAAGTGGCTGGAATACAGATAGCAGTTTAGGAAACAGCTCTGTTATTCTATATTTAATTGGGTGATGTGGAAGTTGAAACAAGAGATCGGTAAGAATGCTGTATCAATGTTCATTTCATCGCAAATGCTTGCTAACGTTAAATCATGTCAATATCAAACACACTGGTTGCTACAGAAACTCTAATCCCACTGTGCCTTACTTTGTAAAAGTTATCAAAAAGATGTTCCTTCAGATTTCTGGAAAGCCATACAAGAACAGCTCTCAGTGCTTTCATTAGTATTAGTTCAGCCATTCAGAAGCAATAGCCACCTTTGGTGCTGCAGACCTCTGCCACGCTCAGAGTTGCACCAATCCCTCTCAAATCTGCTTTTCCTCAATACCTTAAAATTAAGAAAAGTTTCAAAGTAGTTATTAATTAAAATAGTCTCTTCAGTTGGGTTCTTTCTTTGTGCAGAGGGAAATGGAACGGCACTTTTCTGGAAAGCTCCTATTTGCTCTTTGTCAAGTGCAAAGAGACTAATTCATCACCTTGGGAACCAGCTGCCTGAGCTCCTTGTGAAAACAGTGTGGGGAATTAAAATACTTTTGCTGGTACACAATCCTGTCTAGTGCTTAGACAGTAATACATTAGGAATTCCACCAGAACTTTGGAAAAATATTAACATGCATAGTACGTTTTCTGAACAAAAAGGTAAGTTTGAGAAAGAATGGCTGAGGAACAAAATCCAATGGACACTGGGAGTGCCATGCATACTTGTGCAGCTTCCCTGCTGAGATTAAAACAACACAGTTAAAAACAATGCAAGATAAAATCCTGGCATATTTAAAATATTTCCCAGAGTAATTCACTTCAGAGGAACCCTAAATATCAAAGGACATTGGATTTTGGCAGCCGGTTGGCTAAGATTGTGATGTAATGATAATTCAATAAAATTCTATAAATCAAAAACTAAAATATATCCTGTTACATGCAGTTGCTGCCAAAATGTGTGGTGGACTTTAAGAAGCTTTCACTAATATTTCAGCGTGACAGTGGTGTCCAATAATAATCCAGCTGCTGATTTTATATTCTTGCCATTGCTGGTATTACTTCATTGCAAATACAATTACAACACAGCACAACAGACTAACGTTCACTCAGTATGCATTCTTCAGCTAAACTGATTCATACACCTCAGCTTACCATTGGTATCTTTACAGATCTTGTTCTTTTTCCAACATTATTTAGTTTGCGTTAAAATGTATAACTACTTCCATAGTTCACATTTCACATGAAGAATTTAAAGTTTCTAATTTGATGCTTTCCAGATCACATAGATAGCAATCGTACGTTTGTGGTAGACCAGCAACTCTGAGGCCAGACCTACTGTATTAATCCAGGGACACAAGTTCAGAACCTTCCAAGGCAAAGGAATTTAAATGTAGCTAATTAGTTCATAATTTGGAAATAAAAAGTAGCCGTAGTAAAGATCACAAAATTTTCAAATCATGAACATTTTTACATCATTCATTTCTTTCTCTATCAAATTTCACATGCCTTTGCAACCAAGTGTGAATAACCTCGATTAGCACATAAAAGCTAAATAGTATTTTCCCCCCTTACTTTGTGCTTCCACTCTCCTCCAACTTGTAAATCCCTCCAGTAATCAACTCACTTCTGCATCATCTTCTGTGGTCCTTCCTTCTTACTTTGCACTTCACTCCTTATTAACAAACAGCCAAAATCCAAGCAACCAGCAGCAATTCCTTCTGCCTCAGATAGTAGTAACTATTTGAAACCTTTCTGGGCAGGAACCATCATCTTAAAGACATCAAACGCTTTGTCCACATTTATTTTTATCAGCACTGCTCCAATGTCATATTTAACCTTGCTGATGACACTATTGACAAATCAACGGTGGTAACAAATCAGCATATAGGACGGAGATTGAAAATCTGGCTGAGTGTTACCTCTTCCTCGATGTCAGCAAGACCAAGGAGCTCATTATTGATTTCAGCAGGAGGAAAATGGAGGTCCATGAGCCAGCCTCATCGGGTGGATCAGAGGTGGAGAGGATCAGCAACTTCAAATTCCTCATTGCTATCATTTCAGAGGACCTGCCCAGGCCACAACACACAAGTGCAATTATGAGGAAGCATGGTAGCACTTCTACTTTCCCTTGGAGCTTGCAAAAATTCAGCATGACATCTACAGTGTAACGGACTACAGATGTGTGGTGAAATTTTATGGCACCAGGTCAGACAGAGGCAACTCTTCCTGCTCAAACAACAATAAGAAAAATATACTTTGGAGGGCAGATAAATTTACATCCTAAGTGACCTGGCACCATCATGGCTGAGTGGTTAGAGACAAGATAACAAGATAACAGGCAAGGAGCAATTCATTACCTAGTCCTCGCCCATTCACCTTTCTTGTCATCACTGTCCATGATGTTGGGGATGGCAATTTAAAGTCAGAGAGGAAAGATTCCAAACAGGTGTGGCAGTTCAGCTGGGCACCCAAGAGGCACTGTGAACCTTTTGCAACAACAGGAATTTACATCTATACAATATGTACCTTTTTTGAACTGACTAAACAATCTGGCGCTTTTGCAATGTCCTGGGGAATTCGGCAAACTAGGTTCTTGAGGATGCGGGTACACTCGGGGCAGTGATCGATTGGCGTGGTCTCTGTGGTGAGGCCTGATAGCAGAATAGTCATCACTCGTGACGACTAAAGCATCAAGCAAGATTAAAATCAGCGATAACGACAGCTGAAAGCAAAATGGTGTTCAAAGCCATCTGCTTCTGTTTGACCGATCTCCCTTGCTTCTCACTGCTACAGTTGGGCGACGGGTGCAGGAGTCTTGGGTCCACGCCGCCAGGTTCGGGAGCAGTCGTTGTCCTGCAGCCATCGGGCTCCTAGACAGGCTTCACATGCCTCTGCACTGAACGGGATCCACAGTTCCGGACTCGCTTTCGGAGACTCCACACTTCATGTTCCATGTGCATTTGTTTGTTTTTTACTATTCACATGATGTGTGCTCTTCTGTACTTTGGATATGTGGCGGTCTTGTGTGTATTTTTTAGTGAACTCTGTTGTGTTTCTTTGTTTTGTGAGTTCCTGCAAGAAGGTGAATCTCAGGTTGTACATGATATACACTGATAATAAATTTGAACTTTGATCAGGACCCACCAAACAACCAACTCTATCTATAACTATAAACAAGCCCAGGGTGGGAAGGGTTTTATCCAGGTGAGGAATACACAGGAGAGCCCCCCCCCCAGGACAATACGTTAAAAGTGAGGTCCAAACGTGGCTAGCTACAACATAAGACAACATGCAAGAAAGAAAGCTGAATGATCGCATAACCAAAAAAAAATCAGATGAGAGCTCTGCAGTCTCGCACACCCCTTTGTAGAGGGTGTTCAGTATGTGAATCACTAATGGGTGAAGGGAGAGCAAAAGACATGCCCAATGGTGATGAGGCATGAACTTACCCAACACATCAATGCTGAAGACAAGACTGAATAAATCACATTGAGCTGAAGTAAATGGCTCATTTGGTATCCTTCTGGCATCCACATTATCACACTTAATCTGCCAACCATTGCTCACTTTGGTGTCCAACAGGACCACTGATTCAGATCTTAGCTTATGGTTGAACATTATCACTCCAGACCAAAGAGCAGAATCCCCAAAAGATAAAAGTGACTGCCCTTGAAACAAATCAACATTTGACTTAGTGTGGCATCTAAAAGCCCTGATAAAACTGAGGTCAATGTGCAAAGAGAAAGTATTCCAATGTTTGGAATTATGCCAAGAATAAAGTAAATGATTCTAGCCTCAGGACACTACAGCAGGAGCACCTCGAGATCACATCGTTGAATACTGGACCCCAATACCTTCAGATGCTTCTCTATTCTTCACTGAGAATTGTTCAATTCTATTTGCTGATACCACAATAGAGAAAGCTGACTTGGAATTGTTTTTACAAATTTAAATTGCCAGGCTGCCAAATACTAAATACAGACTATATTCAAAGCTGGGGAAAATAGAGGTCAGGTGAAATTAAAAGATTTAGTGGACACTATAAACAAAGAAAAGTACAGTACATGAACAGGTCATTCAACCCAAAATATTGTACCCAACTAATTAATTAGTACTCAAATGCCCTCCAAAACGATTCCCTTCTGCCTGCACGTTGTCCATTCCTGCACATTCATGTTCCTTAACAGCCTTTTAAATGCCTCCACCACCACCCCAGGCAGCACATTCCATGCACCTATTACTCCGTGCCAAAAAAAACTTGCCCCCACATCTCTTTTGAACTTACCCCTTCTCACATTAAGCACATGCCCTTTGGTATTAGATATTTCAACCCTGATTGTCAGCTTTATTTATGCTCTCAATCTTATTTACCTTTACTCAGCCTCTGCCTCTCTAGTGAAAGCACCTCAACTTTGTCCAAACTATCCATATCGCACATGCCCTCTAACCCAGGCATCTTCGTAAACCACTTCTGCACCATCTCCAAAACCTCAATGTCCTTCCTATAACAGGGTGACCAGACCTGATTGCAACATTGCAGATGCACCCTAACTAGTGTATTATAAAGCTGCAACAGAGAAACAGCATCTGAGCACTGCTTTCATTTGGAATCGAGGACAGTCTTTCCAGTGTTTCTCTTTTATTGCAACACATGAAAAACCAGTAATTATATTTATGTCACGTCAGCAGAAATGTAATCATAGTTGTACATTATTTCACCATCACTGTTTCCTCTAAAGCTGCTTGGATGCGCAGTAACTGAAATGCTCCTGCGCACATTGCCTTTGTTGCCAGGCAGCTGGAATTGAACACAGTTAGAAATAGTTCAAGAAACATGAAAGATTTTCTTTGTTGTACTGTCTTTCATTATACCCTTCAATTAATAAAAAGTATGCAATTTTTCAATTTTCTTTCCAAACAGTCATAGTATGCATATTACAAAACAAAACCACATTCAAAGTAGCATGCAATTTCAGGCCATGTAAAAATTTCATGCTCAGAGCAATGGTATTCTGTTGCAGAAACACACTACTTTCTCAATTTAATGTACAAATTCAACTTGAGCGTACTTGTTCATATAGTAAATTCATAATTCAGGGCAAAGTGCTTCAATTGCCGAACAAATACAAAGAAGCCAACGAATTATACCAGGGTGCTTTTAAATTCAATTTTGTATGAATGCACCCCACAAGCACTGGTATTTGCTGGCCTTGATCTATCAGAACCAAGGTTTGTGGAGGTTTATACTGGCAGAAAAATGATTGGATTTGGTCCCACCGACAACTAACGAAGAAAGGACACTATTGTTCAGCAAAGCCCTTTCACAGATGTCACCAGCTGGGTCAAAAAACAGTGCAATAAAGCAGTGAAATATAATATCAAGTATTAAGGATCATCACTGGTAACAGAAAATGTAACAAGATACAGAATCACTGAAGTAGTAACAGGGGTTGTTATGATACACTGAACAATTTTGTTATACAAACAGTGTAAAATCATTCATACACAGTGATGGTCAACAGGGTGCTCATTTAATTACAAAGACATTAAATTTTGTTGCTCAAGTCTCTCCCCGTTTATTACCTACATCTTTCCCAACTGCTATACACCTCCTTTCTCTTACTTTGTGTATGCATATTAATCCTTCACTTACAACTTCAATGTATTTGCTTCAACCATTCTGTGTGACATGTTCTACATTCTGACTCGGAGTAAAAAATAGTATTAATGTTTCATTCTGGTTTATCATACTATCCTCTATTTATGCACACTTGACAGGACTCAAAAGTGGACATCCTCCCAGAACAACCTCTTCACTTTGTACACCTTTATCTGAGTCTATCCTTCATTCAACCAACAACAATGGAAAGTCGTGCAGGAGTGCCAAACCCAATCCAGGTTAAATAACAGCATGCTCCATGAGCATAGTGAAATAGCATTTAGTCAGTCATAACCTGCAACAGCCAGGACACTGCAGCCCTAGAGTTCATTCAAAGAACATTTATTATCAAAGTATGTATGCAGTATACAACCCTGAGATTCTACTTAGCTGTGACAGTCACGAAACAAAGAAAACCCTGGAACTTTTCCAAAGAAAAACATCAAACCCCACCTCCCCACGGGCCAAGAAAAAAATCCAAATCATGTAAACAGCAAAAAAAAACAAGATGCACAACATAAAACACAAAAATGAGAGTCCACAATATTCAGTTCAATCTAGCGCAGTGTTATTTGCAGAGCGCCCCAATTCAAATCGTCCAAAATACAACAAAAAAAAGGAGCAACCAGGAAGCAGAAACACATCGTAACATGAATTACAGAGTCCAGTCCACAAATTGTGTCGATTAAACATTGCCCAAGACTCCAGCACAACCAAGTGAGAGGGAGAAAGAAAAACCATTCAAACCAGAGCCCCTCATCCAGGAGCACTGAACATGGCAGACAGAGAGACCGTCATATGCAGATACCTTCCTCTGGCAACAGCAAGCAAGAGGCTGGTAGATGGTGCTTTACACCCACTTCCCTTCTGCTCACTCCTCGATGATTTCAATCCTACTCAGTGCTTTAATCGGTAAGATATGCAGTTGATCATGGGCTTGTGCCCCATCTCCAGGCTTATGAGCCCCAAGCGCACACATGTTGCCTGAAACCTCATGGAACCCTCCAAGAGAGCAAAGCACCAGATCACTCACTCAGTCCGAAAACACACCACCAAAATGTAGATTACAGGTTCTAACAGTAGCAGAAACACATTTGAAAGAAAAAATGTAAAAAAAAGTGAAAGTAGTAGTTTCGTGAACCATCTGGAGGATGTCACGTTGTTGTCTGGGCCATGCATGTAAACAAGATACACAAGAACATTGGTTCAAACTTGAACCCCAGAAAAACTCAAGGCAGGATAAAGTGACACAACGTCTACATATGACAGTTATTCAGCGAATCGACTTTGAGCCCCTCTCATATCCATAAACTCTAGTGCAGAGAAGTTCCAAGAGTAAGTGACATGGAAGCATCAGGACATGCATGTTTTGGTCTAGGGGTTCCCAACCTGGGGTTCACAGACCCCTCAGTTAATGGTAGGGGCCCCATGGCATTGGGACCACTGTTCTAGTCCAAGGTTACACAATTATCCTGAATTGAATACATTCCATAATTGTCACTAGGTTTAAATCATATCCCTTTAGGTATTGCCTTGAACAGGACAACTATCATAGTTTAAGTCAGTGCCTTGCAAGAGCAAAATGGAATGAATGATAAGTGACAGCAATTATAACAGAAAACTAAGAATATCTCAACACGAACAGCTCATTGCTGTTCCAGTATTTGTGGACACTTTGCTACACACCAAGTTAAATGAATAGAAACCAGCTGCACGATTTTACATGATTATTCTTCAAATCTAGAACGGCACCACAAGCGAGTGATGCAAATTCTTGAAATAAGCTGTATTGCATCTCTAAGCAGAATTTTAAACATTAGATGCACGCAGACATACATATGGCACAAGTTAGCCACAAGTGTCAGGCTGGAAGGTGGGCACTGAAGCACCTTCAATTACTCCAAAAGACTGAGGTTTGATAAGATACTGAAAGGCTTTTATTCGCTGTACAATACGACCTCCACAGTGAGTGTCTGCCCCCAGACTGAGGGGGAGGGGCAAGGCGAACACCTTTATACAGGATTCTGTGGGAGGAGCCACAGGGGCAGTCAACAGAGGAGTGTGTCCAGACAGGTAACTGAGTTACAACATATATACATGGTTTACCACATGCACTCCTCCTTTTTTTAAAAAGAGTCCTGCGGGGTGAAGTGACTGACAATATTTAAAATAAGTACATTTACAGGTTAAGTCTATCAGGCGGTCGAGTCCGTCGCTGTGATCTACGTAGCACTGGTGGTGATTGCACTGGTGATGGCGGTTGTGCTGGCTCCGGCCTGACATCAGGTGCCAGCACGTTAGGCATCGATAATCCCTCGTGTGTGTGCGTCGCGCCCGGTATGGGAGTGTCGTGTGGTGTCTGTATAGGGTTTGGGGTGCACGGTGTCTCGTAGGTACATACATTGGTGGGTACGGGGTCAATAGTCACCACAGAGTGTTCAGGGTAGGGGCCTGGAGCTCCTGCGGGCGCCAGGTCGCGGATGGAGACCGTGTCCTCCCGCCCATCAGGTAAAACCACGTAGGCATACTGGGGGTTCACATGAAGTAAGTGAACCCTCTCGACTATCGGGGAGTATTTATTGCTCCTCGCATGTTTCCGGAGCAGCACTGGCCCCAGGGACATCAGCCAAGATGGTAGGGTAGAGGGTACGCGTCGAGCTGCGTGAACCTATTGATGATCTGGCTATAGTCCACGACCATCCTATTCTTCTCCCCGTTCCGAACAACCACCACCTGCGCCCTCCAAGGACTTGTGCTTGCCTCAATGACCCCCTCCCTGAGCAGCCGCTGCACCTCCGACTTAATGAAAGCTCTGTCCCCCGCGCTGTACCTCCTGCTTTTAGTTGCCACAGGTTTACAGTCGGGGGTCAGGTTGGCGAACAGCGGTGGGGGAGGGATCCTGAGGGTGGAGAGGCCGCAAGTGGTGTCGGTAGTGTAGCAGTTGGCATGATGTTGGGTGGGATGCGTGGGTCGGTGTGTGTATGTGGTCAGTAGCGGGGTACGTGACATATCTCTACAAAACAGGATTTATGACAGTAATTGGCGGGAGGGGCCCATCATACTCCATTGTCACGCTTTTCAGGTGGCTCTGGAAGTCCAACCCCAACAGCACAGGGGCACACAGTTGAGGCAAGACCAGTAACGTAAAGTCCCGATATTCTGTGCCCTGCACCACTAGTGTCGCTACACAACTCCCCCGGATGTCTGCTGTATGCGACCTGGAGGCCATGGTGACCCTCCGATTTACCGGCCGTATCATGAGTCCACAATGCTACACCGTGGCCGGGTGGATAAAACTCTCCGTGCTGCCTGTGTCAAACAGGCAGCTTGTCCTGCGCCCCTCCACCAGGATGTCCATCATTGATCTTGCGAGCTGGTGGGGAGCGCTTTGGTCGAGGGTCACGGAAGCCAGGGTGGGGTCGCTGTCTTGGTCCGGCGTGGTGGGGTGCCCCGTGAGCACCCGTTGGTCGTAGGCGGTGGGAGGTGGCGCCGACCAAGATGGCCGCCCCATGTCTCGCACGTGGTGGTGGCGTGCAGGGAAGATGGCGGCAGGTAAGATGGCGACCCCCACGTCTCGCACACGGCGCTGCTCGATCCCGCTCGCGGTTTTGACTTACAGACCTTGGCGAAGTAGCCCTTCTTTCCGCAGCTGGAACAGGTAGCTTGTCGGGCCACGCAGCGTTTCCAGGGGTGCTTCTCCAGTCCGCAGAAGTAGCACTTCACGGACTCACGACTGGCTGCAGCCGAGGCCGATTCGCCGGCGGGTTGCGGGGTCTGCGGCGCTCACGAGGCCATCGGGGGATCGTGTGCCTGGAGAGCCTCGGAGTTATGCAGAGCAGCCTCCAACGTATCAGCCAGCTCCATCGCCGAACTTAGGGTAAGATCGGCTTTTTCCAGCAGCTGCTGGCGCACGTACACTGACCCGGTCCCCGTGACGAAGGCGTCTCTCACTAGGAATTCTGCATGCTGCGCCGCCGTCAGCTCCTGGCAATTGCAGGCTCGCACGAGTGTCTGTAGGGCCCGGACAAACTCAGCACTCGATTCCCCGAGGCGTTGTTGCCGTGTCGCTAAACGGTGCTGAGCATAGACGCTGTTTATCGGCCGCAGGTATTGTCTTTTGAGTGCGTTCATTGCGCCGTCGTAGTTCGGCTGGTCTCTGATCAGTGAATAAACCCGTGGACTGACCCTGGAGAGTAGAACTCTGCGCTTCACTACGGGGTCGGTCGCTTTAATCTCCTCTGGATACGCTTCGAAGCAGGCCAGCCAGAGTTCGAAAGCGTTTCCAGCGTCAGGCATTTGCGGATCAGGTCTAATTTTTCTGATCTCAGGGCCTGTTCCATGTTTTAAAACGTACATCGAATAAAATTGAAGCACCTTCAATTACTCCAAAAGACTGAGGTTTGGTAAGATACTGAAAGGCTTTTATTCGCTGTACAATACGACCTCCACAGTGAGTGTCTGCCCCCGGACTGAGGGGGAGGGGCAAGGCGAACACCTTTATACAGGACTCTGTGGGAGGAGCCACAGGGGCAGTCAGCAGAGGGGTGTGTCCAGACAGGTAACCCAGTTACAACAGATATACATGGCTTACCACAGGCACATCACTGGAGTTCTCCACCAGTCACCCAACCACCCCATCTCAGATGAAGTCACATGCATTGGTATTGGTCTTCTCCAGCACTTCAGACTCCACCGAGATTGTTAAGCTCACCACTGATTTGTGACATTACTGAGAAAGAGAGACTGTCCCAGTGAGGGCCTCGAGCAGTATGAAAAGGGCAAGGGGGAAGGATGCCATGCAGTGACTACACTGGAGAACAGGATCCAAAATAGATTCATGTGCTATCTAAAGTTCTTGTTCCAAAGATAGGTAAATCAGGAACGTTATTTAAAAAGCCTTTTGCTTTCTGTTTGCATGGCATGTCAAAATGAATAACGTGAAAGTGAAGTCACGTAGAATAGTACAAGGAAACAAATTCAACACATAATTGAGCCTGAGATTTTCCTCCTTTAGTCAATGGTGAAACAATTGTTCTCAATGCATGGAAAAGTACATGTATGGTATTGCAACGAGAACAGCAAACTACTTGATTCAATTATGACGCTGGATGGCAAAACTAACCATTTGCTGACAGCAGTACTTTGGCATTTTGCTCCAGTAGTTTCAGCAGATGCTAGTGGGGAGCAGGAAGCAGGAAGCTGAAGTGCAAGTTGGAAGGTGAGGAGATGACAAGTAAAGTGCATAAAGTGTCATGGTCCAGTCCGTGGACTCCGGACTCCAGGTCTTCCGGCTGTCTCTTGTTTCTGAGGTGTTATTAAAACAAACAAGGCCTATGAGGTGTTATGTAGTTAAACTGTTTTTTCCAGTATGAATAAAATTGTTCGAGCTTATGATTAGCAGATGCTGTTATCTTCTCCATCTTGTGAATGTCCATTGTAATTTCCATCCATACATTTAAAGTTGGGCTCTCCTGTGATAACCATTTCCTGGTAAGGGTCTTTTTACCAGTCACCAGCAGTATATTCATTAAATATTTATCTCTTTTCAACCATTCTTGAGGTATATACCCAAAATATATGGTCTTACTCCCTAAGGGTATTTCACATTTAAAGATGTCTTGTAGGGCATTATGTATCCCACTCCAACAGTCTTTGATAACAGGGCGATCCCAGAAAATATGATAATGGTTTGCATTTTGATTTCCACAATTTCTCCAGCCAACAGGGAGGTTACTAGCATAATGGGATTTCTGAGAGAGTGTAATAAAATATCTTATCAAGTTTTTCCACCCGAACTCCCTCCTTTTTTGTGAACTGGTACACTTCCATTGATACCTCCATATTATTGTCCATTCTTCCTCAGATATTATTATCCCTCCTTCTTTCTCCCATTTTGTTTTACTGTATGAAGTCAAATGTGTTTTAAGATTTGACAAACCCTTGAAATGCTTGAAATTATTCTACGACCGTTGTCTGAATTATATCCAGATCATTAATATATATGACAAATAACACTGGACCCAGTACAGATTCCTGAGGCACACCACTAGACACCGTCCTCCAATCTGACACACAGTTATCCACCACTACTCTCTGGCGTCTCCCATCCAGCCACTGCTGAATCCATTTTGTTACTTCGTTATTAATGCCTACCGATTGAATCTTCCATGTGGAACCTTGTCAAGGGCCTCACTTGAACAACCAATGTTATAGAGTTTTTCAAGGAAGTTACTAGGAAAGTGGATGAAGGCAAGGCAGTGGATATTGTTTACATGGACTCCAGCAAGGCATTTGACAAGGTTCTGCAAGAAGGTTCAGTTCCTTGGCCCTCAAGATGAGGTGGTAGATTCTAATGGATCAACACACATCAAAGTTGCTGGTGAACGCAGCAGGCCAGGCAGCATCTCTAGGAAGAAGTGCAGTCGACATTTCAGGCCGAGACCCTTCGTCAGGACTTCGTCTGCAACTTTGATGTGTGTTGCTTGAATTTCCAGCATCTGCAGAATTCCTGTTGTTTGCGTTTTTAGATTCTATTGGATGTTGGCTTCACAGGAGAAGCCAGAGGGTGGTGTATGGTTGTCTCTCCGACTGGAGGCATGTGACTTGCACTGTTCCGCTGGGATAGGTGCAGGGTCTGTTGTTTGTTATCTATATCAACGATCTGGATGAGAATGTGCTGGATCAATGAGTTTTCGGATGACACCAGGATTGGGCGTAGAGTGGACAATCAAGAAAAAACTATCCTTGCAGCGGGTTTTGGACCAGTTGGAAAAATGGCAGATGGAATTTAATGCAGACAGGTGCAAGGTGTTGCACTTCGGTAGGACTAACCAGGGTAGGTCTTACTCCATGAATGGTAGGGCACTAAGGAGTGCGGTAGAATAGTGGGATCTGGGAATACAGATCCATTATTCTTTGAAAGTGGTGTCACCAGTAGATCGTAAAGAAAGCTTCTGGAACATTGGCCTTCATAAATCAAGGAGATAGGGTATTATGTAGAAGTTGTATAAGACATTGTTGAGACCTAATTTGGAGTATTATGTACAGTTCAGGTCACCTACCTACAGGAAAAATATAAATAAGGTTAAAAGAGTGCAGAGAAAATTTAAAGGACGTTGCTGGGATTTAAAGATCTGAGTTTTCGGGAAAGGTTAAATAGGTCTTGACTTAATTCCTTGGAACACAGAAGATTGAGTGGAGGTTTGAGAGAGGTATACAAAATCGAGGGGTATAGATAGGGAAAATGCAAGTAAGCTTTTTCCACAGAGGTTGGGTGGAACTACAACTAGAGGACACGGGTTAAGAGTGAAAGTGAGAAGTTTAAGGGGAACATGAGGAGAAACTTCACTCAGAGGGTGGTGAGGGTGTGGAACGAGCTGCTCCTGCAAGTGGTAGGTTTGGGTTTGATTTTAACATGAACGGGAAGGGTATGGAGGGCTATGATCTGGGTGCAGGTGATGGGACAAGGCAGATTCATGGTTCAGCACAGAACAGATGGCACGAAGGATCTGTTTCTGCGCTGTCGTGATCTGTGACTCTTCTGTCCGGCAAAATGTTGAAGTTGCATTTCTACAACAAGAAAAGTTTCTTAACCTCTGTCAGTCTTGAAATTTAGTGGCCTAGATTTTGTTTTCTTTTTTTTTTTGCAAAAATGATTGCTATTCAGTGATAAAGGAAATTCTTGGGTCTTTTGAAGAAAACCTTGTTGGATTTCACTTTGATTATATTTGTATCAAAGTGGGTATATTAATACACCTGTCAGTCACCTTGCATAGACATTCCTGTACTGAGCATCTATGTAGAAAAGCTAACTTGTGTATTTGAATTTGCTTTTTTTTTTAAATTATTGTGTTCTTTATCTGTTTTTTTGCGCAACATTGGATCTGGAATAACTATTATTTTGTTCTCCTTTACACTTGTGTACTGGAAATGATATTAAACAATCTTCAATCGTTTGTTGACATCTCATGGACCTCGTTGGATAATTATTTGTTTTCATTTGTAAATAGCTATTTTCTCCTTTCACCTACAACTGAATTTTTGTTTTCATTTTGCCTCTTACTCAAGTACGAAATATTTCTCTGGATGTGAAATATATTTTTGTATCCTCATCATTTTCTGTTGTTAAGCTGGTATCTTGTATGTCAATTCTCTCATTTCCTCAAATTTGAATGTTTATTTTGTAATTGCTTTTAAAATATTTCCTAATTCTCCTATTAAAATTAGAAACTTGCTTCGTAGTTTTAACTATGCTGTTTCTTTTCCAGCTCAACGCAATGATATCAATGGAGTGTCCTTGTAGAGAAGTGTTCATAGATGGTTCAGACGGGTAGAAAGGGGATTAACAGGAGTATTTGATATGATGACCAAAAGTCTGTTGAACGTAGTGTTCAGGAAGAATAGAGGGAAAAGAATTTTGGAGTTCTGGACTAAGTTTAAAGTACCGATGGAAGAGAAGGGGTTAGTGATGTGCAGGCCAAAATCAGCAATAGGCACATTTTTAAAATTGAAATGACTGGTATTGGTATGACCCGTTAAATTTCTTTCTTTACAGTTAAACCTTTTTCAAAGATCTGGAACTCAACTCACAAAAAAAAATACATTTAAATATCTGTTTTATTTTAATTTTTATCTCTAAACTTAAAAATGAAAACACATCATAATCTTGAGTTTCTAATGAGGAAATTAATTTTAGAGTACTAAGGGAATCCATTGGTTAATATATCCTGTTATTGAGCATTTTGTTCCTTGAGCAGTTGAGTTTAAAATGGAATATTCTTTCAAATTTCTCCTAAAGACTCCCTTCACCCTTTTTGCCAAAACACAAGTTCAATAAATGGTTTGATATAGGCATTGGGAAAACTTTGAAGTAAATTTGCATTTTATGTTGTTTTCTTGAAAGACCACACATTTTGCTTGTTTGCTCTGCTTCTTCACCATGTTATTAAAATAGTTTGCTGATGAAATGGATAAGACCAAAGCTACAGATTAACCAAATGAATCCTGCATGTTTCCTGCAAAAAGAATAACCCAGCCCTTCGGCAGGGCTGGAGAAAAAAACTGAGTAGATTTGAAAGGTGGGAGGGAGGGGAGGGGAGAGAGAAACACCAGGTGATCGGTGAAACCTGGAGGGGGAGGAATGAAGCAGAGCTCGGAAGTTGGTGAACGAGACAGAAGGCCATGGAAGAAAGCAAAAAAGGGGAAGGAGCACCAGAGGGAGGTGATGGGAGGGCAAGGAGGAAACATGAGAAAATGATAAGGGGATGAAAATGGTGAGAAATTGATGTTCATGCCATCAGGTTGGAGCCTACCCAAATAGAAAGGTATTGGTCCTTCAACGCAAGTGTGGCCTTATCACAACAGTGGAGGAGGCCATGGATGGACATATCAGAATGGGAATGGAAAGTGGAATTAAAATGGGTGGCTACTGGGAGATCCTGCTTGTTCTGGTCGATGGAGCATAGATGCTCAACGAATTGAATTGAATTAAATAGGCTTTATTTCTTATGCAGGTTTCCCCCGCCATCCGAAGGTAGAGCGTTCCTATGAAACGGTTCGTAAGCCAAAATGTCGTAAAGCAAAGAAGCAATTACCATTTGTATGGGAAATTTTTGTGAGCTTTTGCAGACCCAAAAATAACCTACCAAATCATGCCAAATAACACATAAAACCGAAAATAACAGAAACATATAGTAAAAGCAGGAATGATATGATAAATAGACAGCCTATATAAAGTAGAGCAACACACATCAAAGTTGCTGGTGAACGCAGCAAGCCAGGCAGCATCTCCAGGAAAAGGTACAGTCAACATTTCAGGCCGAGAAAGTGGGAGAGGAAGGGGGAGATCCAAAATGATAGGAGAAGACAGGAGGGGGAGGGATGGAGCCAAGAGCTGCAAAATGATAGGAAAAGTACCCCACTTTCAAATCTCTTACTAACTCTTCCTTCAGTTAGTCCTGACGAAGGGTCTTGGCCTGAAACGTCGACTGTACCTCTTCCTAGAGATGCTATCTGGCCTGCTGCAACTTTGATGTGTGTTGCTTGAATTGCCAGCATCTGCAGAATTCCTGTTGTTTGCCTATATAAAGTAGAAATACTTTTCCACAATCATTGCCTGAACTGTTCCCCGTAGAGAAAATCTCACGCAAGCGCTGTTGGCAAAAACACGGCGCAAGCGCTCTACAGTAACCTTTAAGCTACGAAGCTGCCAAATCAAACCAAGTAACACGTAAAAGTACACAGCCTATATAAAGTAGAAATAATGTATGTACAGTGTAGAATCACTTACCGAAATCGGGACAGCACCGAGCATACTGATGATGGTGTGTTAGACTGAGTCGTCGCAGGTTGGGTGGTGCAGTGGCCCCCACCCTCCGGGCCACCAAGCGATACCGATCCGCGAAGCATGCAGGGATGCAGGGGTGCAGCGGTAGTCGGGAGGCAGACAGCACATCTTTAAGAAAAAAGCCGAAACAAACATGTTAATTAATTAGGTGCCGCCCGGCACATAAATGTCGGCCTAGATCAGTGCCGATTTCTGATTGCGTCGTCTCTGATCTGGGCTGACAATTACGTGTCGGGTGGCACCTAATTAATTAGCATGGTTGTTTGGGCTTTTTTCTTAAAAATGTGCTGTGTGCCTCCTGGCTACCGCGGCATTCTCCATGAATCGGTATCTGTCCGTGGTCTAGGGGTTGGGGTGGTGGAACACTGGGGTGTCACCTCGTCATCATGTTTCCATTAGGGCAGGCAGGTCATCTTCTATCTCTGCCCGCCTCGATGTCGAAGGTCGAGGTTCGTCATCTGCTGTGGAAGGCTTGCTTGACTGCTGAGCCTCGCACATTTTTCTATCACACAGTTCTTTGTAAGGACTCAAAACATCCTGCAAAATCCCCTAAACCTACGTACCTTTTCAAAATTAAAGTCGTACTTTATCATTACTCATTCGGTTTCAATTGTTATCCTTTTTTCTTCCAATTGCATCTGCTCTTCATCTATCAGATCTTGGTCATGGGATGCCAAAACCTCTTCAACATCATGTTCGTCAGCTTCCACAAGCCAAACTCACTTTGTCCTTACTTCGTTCACCACAATCGAAACGCTTAACTATGTCTAGTTTTACGCTAAGTGTAACACCCTTACGAGCTCTTTTGGGCTTTTCCAATGCCATAGAACTCATCTTGCAAACGGCTGCTCACAGGCATGTGTTTAAGCAATGCCGGCAAGAATGCCATTCTGAATCCGGGGGAGAGTGGCTGCTCGAGGTGCGCGCTGCCTTTTATCGTGCACTGATTTTTTTTCGTAACAGTGAAAACACCTTCTGAAAGCGAAAACAGGGAACTAATGTATGTCTTTCGTAACAGTGAGGTTTCGTAAAGCGAACGTTCAAAAAGCGGGGGACACCTGTATCCTTCACATACATCAGGAGTAAAAATCTTTACGTCACATCTCTGTCTAAATGTGCAATGTGCAATTTATAGTAATTCATAATGCATAGTATGTGCAACAGGACAGTCAATATAGCATAGAAATACAGCGTCACCTGCGCAGCTGCTTTGAGTGTCCTATGGACTCGGACCCCAAGATCCCTCTGATCCTCCACAAGAGGAGCATTGTAAGAAAGGTAGATGAACTCAGAGCATGGATTGATACCTGGAAATATGACGTTGTAGCTATTAGTGAAACGTGGTTGCAGGAGGGGTGTGATTGGCAACTAAATATTCCAGGATCTCGTTGCTTCAGCTGTGATAGAATAGGAGGGGCAAGAGGGGGAAGTGTTGCATTGCTTGACAGAGAAAATATACCAGCAGTCCTCTGGCAGGGTAGATTAGTGAACTCATCCAGGGAGGCTATTTGAGTGGAATTGAGGAATAGGAAAGGTGTTGTGACGCTTATAGGGGTGTATTATAGACCACCTAATGGGGACCGTGAACCAGAGGAGCAAATTTGTAAGGAGATAGCAGATATTTGTAGTAAGCACAAGGTTGTGATTGTGGGAGATTTTAATTTTCCACACTTTAATAGACTGGGAAGCCCATTCTGTTAAAGGGCTGGATGGTTTGGAGTTTGTCAAATATGTGCAAGATAGTTTTTTGCAGCAATACATAGAGGTACCAACTAGAGAAGAGGCAGTGTTGGATCTCCTGTTAGGGAATGAGATAGGTCAGGTGACGGAGGTTTGCGTTGGGGAGCACTTCGGGTCCAGTGATCACAATGCTATTAGTTTCAATATAATTATGGAGAAGGAAAGGACTGGACCCAGGGTTGAGATTTTTGATTGGAGAAAGGCTAACTTTGAGGAGATGCGAAAGGATTTAGAAGGAGTGGATTGGGACAATTTGTTTTTATGGGAAGGATGTAATAGAGAAATGGAGGTCATTTAAAGGTGAAATTTTGAGGGTACAGGATCTTTATGTTCCTGTTAGGTTGAAAGGAAAAGTTAAAAGTTTGAGAGAGCCATGGTTTTCAAGGGATATAGGAAACTTAGTTGGGAAAAAGAGAGGGATTTACAATAAATATAGGCAGCTTGGAGTTAATGAGGTGCTCGAGGAATATAAAGAATGTAAAAAGAATCTTAAGAAAGAAATTAGAAAAGCTAAAAAAAGATATGAGGCAGCTTTAGCAGGTAAGGTGAAAATAAATCCAAAGGGTTTCTACAGCGATATAAATAGCAAAAGGATAGTGAGGAATAAAATTGGTCCCTTAGAGAATCAGAGTGGACTGTTATGTGCGGAGCCAAAAGAGATGGGGGAGATTTTGAACAATTTCTTTTCTTCGATATTCACTAAGGAGAAAGATATTGAATTGTGCAAGGTAAAGGAAATAAGAAGGGTAGTTATGGAAAGTATGACGATCAAAGAAGAGGAAGTACTGGCACTTTTAAGGAATATAAAAGTGGATAAGTCTCCGGGTCCGGACAATATATTCCCTCGGACCTACAGGGAAGTTAGTGTGGAAATAGCAGGGGCTCTGACAGAAAGATTTCAAATGTCATTAGAAACGGGGATGGTGCCAGAGGATTGGCATATTGCTCATGTGGTTCCACTGTTTAAAAAGGGTTCTAAGAGTAAACCTAGCAATTATCGGCCTGTGAGTTTGATGTCAGTGGTGGGTAAATTGATGGAAGGTATTCTTAGAGATGGTATATATAATTATCTGGATAGACAAGGTCTGATTAGGAACAGTCAACATGGATTTGTGCGTAGAAGGTCATGTTTGACAAATCTTATTGAATTTTTTGATGAGGTTATTAGGAAGGTTGATGAGGGTAAAGCGGTGGATGTTGTCTATATGGACTTCAGTAAAGCCTTTGACAAGGTTCCACATGGAAGGTTAGTTAGGAAGGTTCAATCGTTACACATTAATATCGAAGTAGTAAAATGGATTCAGCAGTGGCTGGATGGGAGACGCCAGAGAGTAGTGGTGGATAACAGTGTGTCAGATTGGAGGACGGTGTGTAGCGGTGTGCCTCAGGGATCTGTACTGGGTCCAATGTTGTTTGTCATATATATTAATGATCTGGATGGTGGGGTGGTAAATTGGATTAGTAAGTATGCAGATGATACTAAGATAGGTGGAGTTATGGATAATGAAGGAGGTTTTCAAAGCTTGCAGAGAGATTTAGGCCAGTTAGAAGAGTGGGCTGAAAGATGGCAGATGGAGTTTAATGCTGATAAATATGAGGTGCTACATTTTGGTAGGACTAATCAAAATAGGACATACATAGTAAATGGTAGGGCATTGAAGAATGAAATAGAACAGAGGGATCTAGGAATAATGGTGCATAGTTCCCTGAAGGTGGAATCTCATGTGGATAGGGTGGTGAAGAAAGCTTTTGGTATGCTGGCCTTGATAAATCAGAGCATTGAGTATAGGAGTTGGGATGTAATGATGAAATTGTACAAGGCATTGGTAAGGCCAAATTTGGAGTATTGTGTACAGTTGTGGTCAGGGAATTATAGGAAAGATGTCGATAAAACTGAGAGAGTACAGAGGAGGTTTACTAAAATGTTGCCTGGGGTTCATCTCCTAAGTTACAGAGAAAGATTGAACAAGTTAGGTCTTTATTCTTTGGAGCGTAGAAGGTTGAGAGGGGACTTGATACAGGTATTTAAAATTATGAGGGGGATTGATAGAGTTGACGTGGATAGGCTTTTTCCATTGAGAGTGGGGGAGATTCAAACAAGAGGACATGAGTTGAGAGTTAAAGGACAAACATTTAGGGGTAACATGAGGGGGAACTTCTTTACTCAGGGAGTGGTAGTTGTGTGGAACGAGCTTCCAGCAGAAGCGGTTGAGGCAGGTTCGATGTTGTCGTTTAAAGTTAAATTGGACAGATATATGGACAGGAAAGGAATGGAGGGTTATGGACTGAGTGCAGGTCGGTGGGACTAGGTGAAAGTAGGAGTTCGGCACGGACTGGAAGGGCCGAGATGGCCTGTTTCCGTGCTGCAATTGTTATATGGTTATATGGTTATAAGAGTCTTACCATTAATACTATATTCTGCCATCATACCTGACCTACCAAAATGAACCACTTCACACTTATCTGGGTTGAACTCCATCTGTCACTTCTCAGCCCAGTTTTGCATCCTATCAATGACCCACTCTAACCTCTGACAGCCCTCCACACTATCCACAACACCTCCAATCTTTGAGTCATCAGTAAACTTACTAACCCATCCCTCCACTTCCTCATCCAGGTCATTTATAAAAATCACAAATAGTAAGAGTCCCAGAACAGATCCCTGAGGCACCCCACTGGTGACCGACCTCCATGCAGAATACGATCCATCTACAACCACTCTTTGCCTTCTGTGGGCAAGCCAGAAGCAATGTCCCCTTGGATCCCATGCCTCCTTACTTTCTCAATAAGCCTTGCATGGGGTACCTTATCAAATGCCTTGCTAAAATCCATATACACTACATCTACTTCATCAATGTGTTCAGTCACATCCTCAAAAAGTCCAATCGGGCTCGTAAGGCACAACCTGCCCTTGACAAAGCCATGCTGACTACCCCTAATCATATTTTACCTCTCCAAATATTCATAAACCCTGCCTCTCAGGATTTTCTCCATCAACTTACCAACCACTGAGGTAAGACTCACTGGTCTGTAATTTCCTGGGCTATCTCTACTCCCTTTCTTGAATGAAGGAACAACATTCACAACCCCCCAATCCTCCAGAACCTCTGATGCAAAGATCACAGCCAGAGGCTCAGCAATCTCTTCTCTCGCCTCCCACAGTTGGCTGAGGTACATCTCATCCAGTCCTGGCAACTTATCCAACTTGATGCTTTCCAAAAGCTCCAGTACATCCTCTTTCTTAATATCTACATGCTCAAGCTTTTTAGTCAGCTGAAAGTCATCACTGCAATCACCAAGATCCTTTTCCATAGTGAATACTGAAGTAAAGTATTCATTAAGTACCTCTGCTATTTTCTCCGGTTCCATACACATTTTCCCACTGTCACACTTGTTAGGTCCTATTCTTTCACGTCTTATCCTCTTACTCTTCAAATACCTGTAGAATGCCTTGGGGTTTTCCTTAATCCTGCCCGCCAAGGCCTTCTCATGGCCCCTTCTGGCTCTCCCAATTTCCTTCTTAAGCTCCTTCCTATTAGCCTTATAATCTTCCAGATCTCTAACATTACCTAGCTCTCTGAACCTTTTGTAAGCTTTTCTTTTCTTCTTGACTAGATTTATTACAGCCTTTGTACACCACGGTTCCTGTACCCTACCATAACTTCTGTCTCATTGGAACGCACCTATGCAGAACTCCACACAAATATCCCCTAAATATTTGCCACATTTCTTTCGTACTTTGTCCTGAGAACATCTGTTTCCAATTTAAGCCTCCAATTTCTTGCCGGATAGCCTCATAATTCCCCTTACTCCAATTAAACGCTTTTCTGATTTGTCTGTTCCTATCTTTCTCCAATGCTATTGTAAAGGAGACAGAAGTATGATCACTATCTCCAAAACTTTAGATTAGATTCAACTTTATTGCCATTGTGCCGAGTACAGATACAAAGCCAATGAAATGCAGTTAGCATCTCACCAGAAATGCAAAGAGTATTATTTACAAAATAAGTGTGAATAAAAGGTAAGTGCTACAGCACACAAATATAAAAGTACTGAGACAGTACAATATGGGTGCAGTATTACTTAGCGCTGTGATGTGAGGTTCAGCAGGGTCACAGCCTCAGGGAAGCTCTTCCTGTGCCTACTGGTGCGGGAGCGGAGGCCCCTGTAGCGCCTACCCCATGGGAGAAAAGTAAAAAGTCCATGGTTCGGGTGAGATGCATCCTTGATTGGTTTTTCACTCAGGATGGACGGCCCAGTCCTTTTTTTGCCCTGTTTAGAATAGTAGTGTTTTTTTTTCTTTTTTTTTAAATATATAAAAATTTCTAATACTCCTTGCTTTCTTCATAAATCGATAAGAGAAGAATGAATTACACTCTTTTTTTTCCTCTGTATTATACATTCTATATTATATTTATGCTTTGTAGATGAACACTGTGTGATTCTGATATTGTTTATTTTACCTTCTGTATGTACTGTTACTGACATATATACCAGAGATATTCTCCTCTGGTTTGTATACACTTTTTTTAAAAATCAATAAAAAGATTGAAAAAAGAAAGAGAAATATCCTTGATAATGCTTTTCGCCCTGCCAAGGCAGCGTTTATGGTAGATGTTCTCAATGGTGGGCAATTGGGTGCCGATAATCCACTGGGCAGTTTTCACGACACACTGGAGTGCTTTGCAGTCCAATACGGGACAATTGCCATACCACACTGAGATGCAGTTGGTGAGTCGGCTCTGAATGGTACAGTAGAAGAAGTCCGTCAGTATCCTGGGACAGAGGTGAGCTTTCTTGATACTCCGCAGGAAATAAAGGCGCTGTTGTGCCTTTTTGATCAGGATGGAGGAGTTCAGGGACTAGGTGAGATCCTCGGAAATGTGGACACCAAGGAATTTGAAGCTTGATACACGCTCCACCACAGCTCCATTGATATAGATGGGGACGTGAGCGTGGCTCCTAGCATGCCAGAAGTCCACAATAATCTCCTTGGTCTTCTGGGTGTTAAGGGCCAGGTTGTTGTCGGCATACCACGCGGCCAGGTGCTGGACCTCATCCCTGTAGGCCATCTCGTCATCCCCTCTGATCAGGACAAACACCGTAGTGTCGTCTGTGAACTTGATTATGGAGTTAGAACCATGTACAGGAATGCAGTCATAGGTGAAAAGGAATTACAGAAGAGGACTCAGCACACAGCCTTGAGGCATGCTGGTGTTCAGGGTGAGAGTGGAGGAGGACAGGATGTCTAATTTAACTGATTGGGGTCTGTTAGTCAGAAAGTCCAAGGTCCAATTGCAGAGGGATGAGCTGATACCAAGCTGGCAAAGTTTGGCTATCAGCTTGAAGGGGATCACAGTATTGATTGCCGAACTAAAGTCAATGAACAGCATTCTGATGTAAGAGTTGGGACTGTCCAGGTGGGTCAGGGCAGAGTGAAGTGTCGTGGAGATGGCGTCCTCTGTTGACCTGTTGGTGCGAAAGGCAAATTGATGGGGGTCCAGGGTAGTGGGCAGACAGGGTTTCAGATGTGATAGAACCAGTCTCTCAAAGCACTTTGCAATGATGGGGGTGAGTGCAACTGAGCGGGAGTCATTCAGGCCCGTGGCAGTGGAATGCTTTGGCACTGGCATGATGGTGGCGATCTTGAAGCTCTCCCGTTGAGAGATCTGACACCTGACCAGGTTCATTTCACAATACCAAATCAAGTACAGCTTCTCCTCTTGTAGGCTTATGGACACATTGTGTCAAGAAACCTTCCTGAACACACCTAACAAACTCCACCCCATCTAAACTCCTCGCTCTTGGGAGATGCCAATTGATATTTCCGAAATTAAAATCTCCCATGATAACTCTGTTATTATTACACTTTTCCAGGATCTGTTTCCCTATCTGCTCCTCGATATCCCTGTTACTATTGGGCGGCCTGTAAAAAACACCCAGTAAAGTTATTGGCCCCTTCCTGTTCCTCACCTCCACCCACAGAGACTCCATAGACAATCCCACCATGACATCCACCTTTTCTGCAGCCTTGACACTATCTCTGATCAACAGTGCCACACCCCCACTTCTTTTGCCTCCCTCCCTGTCCTTTCTGAAACATCTAAAACCCGGCACTTGAAGTAACCATTCCTGTCCCTGAGCCATCCAAGTCTCTGTAATGGCCACTACATCCTATCTCCAAGTACTGATCCACGCTCTAAGCTCATCCGCTTTGTTCACAACACTCCTTGCATTAAAATAGACACATCTCAAACCTTCAGTCTGAGCACATCCCTTCTCTATCACCTGCCTATCCTCCCTCTTGCACTGTCTACAAGCTTTCTCTATTTGGGAGCCAACCTCCTCTTCCCCAGTCTCTTCAGTTCAGTTCCCACCTCCCAACAATTCTAGTTTAAACTCTCCCCAGTAGCCTTAGTAACCTCCCCAGCAGGATATTGGTCCCCCTGGGATTCAAGTGCAACCCGTCCTTTTTGTACAGGTCACACCTGCCCCAAAAGAGGTCCCAATGATCCAGAATCTGAATCCCTGCCCCCGCTCCAATCCCTCAGCCACGCATTTATCCTCCACCTCATTCTATTCCTATACTCACTGTCACGTGACACAGGCAGTAATCCCAAGATTACTACCTTTGCAGTCCTGCCTCTCAACTTCCTTCCGAACTCCCTGTAGTCTTTTTTCAGGACCTCTTCCCTCTTCCTACTTACGTCATTGGTACAAATATGTACCACGATCTCTGGTTGTTCTCCCTCCCACTGCAGGAGCGATCCAAAACATCCCGGACCCTGTCACCTGGGAGGCAAACTACCATCCGAGTTTCTTTCTTGCATCTACAGAATCGTCCGTCTGACCCCCTAACTATAGAGTCCCCTATCACTACTGCCTTCCTCTTCCCTTCTCTACCCTTCTGAGCTACAGGGCCAGACTCTGTGCCAGAGGCACGGCCACTGCCGCTTTCCCCAGGTAGGCTGTTTTCCCCAACGGTACTCAAACAGGAGTACTTATTGTCAAAGGGGTACAGCCACAGGGGTACTCTCTCGTACCTGACTCTTTCCCTTCCCCCTCCTGACTGTGACCCACCTGTCTGTGTCTCGTGGCCCTGGTGTGACCACCTGCCTATAACTCCTCTCTGTCACCTCCTCACTTTCCCTGACCAGGCGAAGGTCATCGAGCTGCATCTCCAGTTTCCTAACTCGGTCCCTCAGGAGCTGCAGCTCGACACACCTGGTGCAGATATGGCCGTCTGGGAGGGTGGGAGACTCCAGGACCCCCCACATCTGACACTGAGCACAGAAAACTGGCCTCACACTCATACTACCTCCTTTCGGCAATTAACACAGTTCAACCTACCTCACCTCGTCCCATTACCGCCCAAGCCTGTTGAGCCAAAGCCCTACCACTCTGCCACCTCTCACTCCGCTGCCCGCTCCGACGCTGCCTGCTGGATATGGCGGTCTTCTTTTTAAACCTTTCACACGCTACAGGCTGATGTCATGCGCCTGCGCAGTCTCGCCTCTTTTACCCCCTGTAGTAAAAAACTCCCTTCACTCCGAAGAACATCAGCTGTTCACTCACAGCCTTCTTGCTCCAAATCAAAAACTGGTAAAGATTCCTTGCCTTTTTAAACCTTTTGCACACTACTGGCTGACGTCACGCGCCTGCACAGTCTCGTCTCTGTTTTACACGAGTAGCAAAAAACTCTCTTCGCTCCAAAAAATCAGCTGTTCACTCGCAGCCTTCTTCTTCCGATTGTATGCAGAAAAAGGCCCATGATATCACAGGCTTGATTGCCAGGTTTAAAAGTTGCTTGAAGCTAGAAAGCATACTATAATCATTTTACAAGTTCTACTGTTCCAGACAATAGCAAAAAAAAAAATCAGAAATATAATGCAGTTAATTATTGAGCAACACTCCGGGTTTCCACATGGAAGCTGTAACATAGCCAAATTGCATGCAGAAAACTTCTAAAGAAACGAGTGGAAATGCCAAAATACAATTCTAAAAGCAAATATTCAAACAAAGTGACTGGCATTATTCTCAAACAAAAAATAAACAAATTTCTTAGAAGTTTGCAACATATGAGCTCTTGGCTTCCAATGTTTGCATTGTTAGCCAAAGCTTATATACAATCAAATTAATTTTCTTAATAACTCTAAAGAGTTGCCACAAAAATCTTTTTTTAAGGCACCAGTCTTAACTTTCTCGTGTGCAATAGGCCGTAACAGAGTAGCAGTGATCTGTATAATGTGATCTGTTATCATGACCAGCTGTCCAAACTTCACAATACTTCACGATTAGACAATGTTAAATTTATTCAATCAAAATACAATAAGCTTGATTAATACAAACTGAGACACTCACAAGGACTTCCTAGGAATAGTACAATAAACATTTTTTAGATGAAGCTTCAATGATCAGTAAATTTATCAACATACTCTGTTAAAACAGATTAAAATAAAAGTTGCTTCTAAAAATACTCCATATTATTAAAACTTATTTTGCTGAGTAATTTTGAACTGATATTTCAGTGCTGCTTCAAGAAATACCATTATTAAAAGTTATCTTTTTCCAGGATTCTCGTACTCAACTTCTCTTGATACATGCATGCCCTCTCCACCATTGAGTACATCTACACAAAATGTAATCACAGGAAAGCAGCATCCATCATCAGAGACCCCCAGCACCCAGGACATGCTCTCTTCTTGCTGCTACCATCAGGAAGGTGGAAGGAAGCCTCAGGACTCCCACCACCAGGTTCAAGAACAATTATTACCCCTCAACCATCAGGCTTTTCAACTGAAGGGGCTATCTTCACTCAACTTCATTTGCCCCATCATTGAAACGTGCCACAACCTGTGGACTTAATTTCAAAGACTCTTCACCTCATGTTCTTGATATTCATTGCTTGTTTATTTATTTGTTTGTTTATTATTATTTCTTTCTTTTTGTATTTGCAGTTTCTGTCCTTTGCAGACTGGTTGAACACCCAAGCTGGTATGGTCTTTCATTGATTTGTTATGGTTATTATTCTATCATGGATTTATTCAGTACACCCTCAAGAAAAGGGTTGAACATGGTGACATATACTTCAAATAAATTTACTTTGAGCTATTGTGAAAATCTCTTAGTTTTCCTGCTCAGTTTCAACATCTACGTGTATCTGGCTTTCAAAGACTGAGATTCTCAAATGTGCTGCATTCCTCAAGTTCAATTTCACAGTTATGGAATAGTGTACAGAAGACGACAGTTCATTTTTTTAGATCTGGTGAAAAAGGGCATTACTCTGGTGTGGTTGAAGGAGGAACTGATGTGTGGAAATACGAACACCAGTGAATGGACTGAGGACAGTGAAGAAGAGAGATAAAAAGGGAACAAAATGATCTTGGGAGGCTGTGAAGATGTTGGATGTGATTTAAAAGATGGCAATAGGTGGGATGAAGGAATGCTAGTACTTGAATAGCAGGAACTAGTAATCACTGTTCATTGTGAGAAGTGATAGAGTATTAACGTCAAATACAATCGCTTCTCACTTAGACTTAACTGTATGATTTAACAATAACCAATTTACCAAATGCACAGTTCCCATAATCAATTATTTTCTGAAATAACACATGGTTAGAATTAATCATAATTAAAAAGTTGTCATTTTCTTTCCAGTTTATACATAACCTGATCGATTTCATCACAATGTTGAACTTCAGTCATTGGCATAGTTGTTCTTATAGATTTCATGTCATTTCAATTCAAAATATAAACGATATTCTTACATTAAAGTGAGATTACGTTTTACATTCTATGCCCATTTGCCCTTTGATACATCTTTATTGTTAACATACAAAATGTGGCCTTACACAACTGAATATTCTAAGATAATTAAGCAGCCCAGATCTCCTTGCTCACCAGAACTTTCAAGATCTTTTCACCAAGTGTCTATGTCCATCCATACAGCCACAAACAGCAGGTCCTCTTTATAAACTAAAATACCTGAAACAGATAATACCTTCCCTTAAATTCCATTGAGTGATCCACTACAGAACATAGAAATCTACAGCACATTACAGGCCCTTCAGCCCACAATGTTGTGTCGACCATGAATTACCTACTGAGAATTATCCTACTGCATAGCCCTCTATTTTTCTAAGTTCCATGTATCTATCTAAGAGGCTCTTAAAGGACCCTTTTGTATCCCCCTCCAGCAGTGCATTCCATACACCCACCACTCCGTGAAAAATTTACCTCTGACATCCCCCCACCCATACCTACTTCCAAGTACCTTAAAATTATGCCCCCTCATATTAGCCATTTCAGCCCTGGAAAAAAGCCTCTGGCTAGCCACACAATCAATGGATCTCATCATCTTATACACCTCTATCAGGTCAACTCTCATCTTCCTTCGATCCAAGGAGAAAAGACCATGTTCACTCAACCTATTCTCATAAGGCATGCTCTCCAATCCAGGCAACATCCTTGTAAATCTCCTCTGCACTCTCTCTACAGTATTCACATCCTTTCTGTAGCGAGGTGAACAGAACTGAGCACAGTATTACAAGTGGGATCTGACCAAGGTCTTACATTACATTAACATGTAATCTTACATTACAGGCAACATTACCTCACAGCTCTGGAACACAATCCCATGGTTGATGAAGGCCAACACACTATACGCTTTCTTTACAAGACTGTCCACCTGCGCAGCAGCTTTGAGTGTCCTATGGACATGGACCCCAAGATCTACGTTGCCAAGAATTAATATTATATTCTTTCAAATTTGACCTGTCAAACTAAAATATTTCAGAACCAGTTCAGAATTACGTTAAAATATTAACCAAATTACATTTTAAAAAATGGACTCTTCCATCAACTAACTTCATTCCTCTAACATTAACCATACTTCAAACAACAAGTAAACTGAAAATGATCACCACCCCAATTTCACATTTTCAGCACAAACTGCGCAGGCATAAGACAGATCAAATTAAAAATTGTGCAGGGGAAAAAGAGAAAGGAATCTTGGCCTGAGGTTGAAAAGATCTCTTTCAATTCGCTACCATTTTCACATTCCATGACAGTCAGACGGAATGAAATCAGCGAACAACAAGAAATAGAAGACTCATTAAAAAAGAACTATGATTTTGTCCCTACTGAAATAATTCCAGTTTCGGCTTGGGAACCTTAGTGCAAACCTACCAATTTTCATTTTCTATTGCTTGCTTTTCCAGAGCAATGACAAGATACAAAACAAAACGTTAATCACTGTGATGCAAATGGAGTACTGAGAAACAGCAATTAAAGTGTGATGAAACATTGCAAGCACTCAACAAACTGAAGGAAAACTGTGAAACAGCAAGGTGGCAAAAAACAGAAGAATCGAGTCCTGACAGCAGTAAATAACTCCAATGGATAGCAGTGACATGGAGAAATTAAACAAAATATGACTAAACTTCAACAAGGAACAAAACCAGAAGGAAAACAGTGAGGAAACAGACATTGCAAAGAATACACAGTTAACCTCTGCAGTTTTGTGACGATACTCGTCATTTTTGTCAGATTTTTAAGCGTTCTCGTCCCACTTCAGGTTTAAGTGGACTTAAACTGGTACTTCATCCCATGGGAATGTTTCAAAAGGATACGTCCTTGCTCAATGAAAGTAATTGCTGTTCTCAGGTTTTGAGCCATACGCAGCTTTACCATTATTGTGGGGAGACGTCTCCTGCAGAAAAGAGCACAATTTTGTTTTTATTTAACACAGAATCAAATGCTTATTGCACCTTGAAGCAAATATCACCCTTTTTCAACAATCAGTGACCAAGCACAAGAATTCAGCCCTCTATTTGTACAGCTGTGAAGTGCCAAAAGAAAATCTAGCACAAGCTGGTTTCCTCAAATACCTTGGCACTGAAAGTACACAATTCTTACCGGTAGCCATACCAACCAAAATAGATCAGTAATTGAGAATCTCATTCGAAATGAGTACTGAAGTACACCAATCAGCACTGCAGTTTCTAAAGAGACCAGAGACTTAACCACATCAGATTTAAACAGGTTGTGATTTACAACTACCACAATCAAAAGACACTTAAAGCTTTAATATATGCCAGGCAGTCTTTCCCAGTTGTGTTGAAAAGCTAGTATCTGCAAACACTCATCCAAGTTATTTAGAGATGACATCGTCAAGCTAATGACTTATATTGGATACCAAAAGTATTTATTGAATACATTACTGCCTTTATTCAGTATTCAACAAGCAACAACATCTGAGTCCTTTTCCAAAAATCCAGATTAATTTAACATACAAAGAAAATGCCCTTAAATTGCTTTTTGGTGAGATGGCAATGTACTTGGATGCAGCAGCCACTCTTGTCCAACCAAGGGTAAAAACATTCACCCTTTATGTCTTTTTCATGATCACAAGGCACGGCTGGTTGTCAGGAACATCAAGTACGGCTGGTCCATCCCACCAGTGAGTTGCTGGATAGCAATGGAGATGGACTTCATTTATTTATTGAGATACAGCACGGATTAGGCCCTTCAAACCCTGATGTAACCTTAGCCTAATCACAGGACAATTTAAATTATCAATTAACCTACTAACCGCTACATCTTTGGACTGTGGGAGAAAACCAGGGCACCAGGAGGAAACCCACACAGTCACAGGAAGAACATACAAATTTCTTACAGGCAGCAACAGGAATTGAACCCAGGTCACCTGTACTGTAAAGCATTGTGCTAACCACTACACTACCATGCCACCCCAGTTGTTGCATATCGTGTCGCAGCCTGCTTCAGCCACCCAAGGAAAGTGGTGTCAGAGGCGAAGCACAATCCAACAGATGATTGTCTTTTGGTGCCCTGTAGGACAATGGTAGTATCGAATACTGCAAACCTCATTTACTGTTCTGTTTTGGCAAGACCAATGGCAGGGGAACTGCACGGCCTCTGATGCGGGGAGTGGACAAGGCCCTCGCGCCTCAGGATTGCCTGTTGCAGCCCCTGGGATAAAAGGCTCCAGAGCTGGCTGTGTGGCACGAGAATTCATACTGGGTTGGGGGCCTGGCCCTTCCCATTAGTGCTGCTTTACAGTGTACAGTGGTGGAAGACGAACTGGATTGCGTTCATCTGCGGCTGCAGTTACTCAGTATGAGGAACGCCGTTGGCTTGTTCTTGTGGAAACATGGCTCAAGGACAATATCTGTGCACCATCAATCTACGGGCCATGATACCCTGGGACTTGGGCTTCTTTCTTGCTATCATAATTATATATGCTCCGTGTGACGGCCGGTACTGTGTTCAGCACCTTGGTACCAAAGGAATGCTGTTTTGCTTGGCTGTATTCAGAGACATGGTTGAGTGACAATTAAACTTGAACTTCCATTAAGAAATACAAAGTTCCTCAGGGAGAAATCAGGTATTATAGCTTCAACATAGCTGGGTAAATATCAACTAGGCCTCTGGTCAACTTGTGAGAAATGTTTCACATCTGACTGCAATTCCAGACATGAACCAAAGTTCCTGCCTTTGTTCAGAAATGTGGTCCACGAAGACAGAAAATGCCATCTATCACAGCAGCACTTGATTCAGAATACATGGAAAAAGTATGAGATACCTGTATTCAGCAGAATGTTGCTTCAATTTTGCAATATATTATCCACATGCCAAAGTAAACTTATATTGCATACACCTTGAAAATTCTGAAAATACAGTTCTTATGGTTATTTACTGCAAAATTCCTTTATCTGCATACACTGTCTGCACCACTCAGCTTCCTATATTTTATTCTTTGCATCCATGATTTCAACCACCTTCTTCCTCCATCCCAATTCATCATGGGTGTTATTTATATCAATTGGTCTGGTGAATATGCAACCCTATTGCTGGATTGCACAAAATCTCAAAACCCTCACAGGTTGGTCATAAGAACAACTTCCAATCCGAAGCAGAGTGGCATGGTAGCGTAGTGGTTGCACAGCGCTTTACAGAGCAGGCGATTCACACCACTGCCAATAAGGAGCTTGTACATTCTACCTGTGACTGCCTGGGTTTCTTCCAAGTGCTCCAGTTTTCTCCCACATTGCAAAGACCTACCGCTTGATCAGTTAATTGGTCTTTGTAAATTGTCCTGTGATTAGGCTAGGGTTAAATCAGAGGAACTGCTGGGCAGTGCAGCTCCAAGGACATACTCCATGCTGCATCTCAAATTTAAAAAAAGATTAAACAATATCACCAAATGATTTGCTTTATAAAGCACTAATACATTTATATATTAAATTATCTGTGGGCACATGGCCAAGTGGTTAAGGCATTGGACTAGCAACCTGAAGGTCGTGAGTTCGAGCCTCAGCCGAGGCAACGTGTGTTGTGTCCTTGAGCAAGGCACTTAATCACACATTGCTCTGCGATGACACTGGTGCCAAGCTGTATGGGTCCTAAAGCCCTTCCCTTGGACAACACTGGTGTCGTGGAGAGGGGAGACTTGCAGCATGGGCAACTGCTGGTCTTACATACGACCTTGCCCAGGCCTGCGCCCTGGAGAGTGAAGACTTTCCAGGCGCAGATCCATGGTCTCGCAAGACTAACGGATGCCATTAAATTATCTGTTACTTTTTGGAAGTCTTTCCTAAAGTTTATTTAAACTAAAACATTACAGCCTCATCAAAAAGTGATTTGATTGGACAGTGAAACTCTGACAACGCAGGGCAAGAACCTGCTGTGTACCTCATAACCAGAATTCAGTACCAAGGCACTGTACCTTGTGTAATTTTCCTTCAATGCTGTCGTATTGTTTTACATTCTCTTCAATCTTAGCAAATGGGTGAACAAATGATTACAAAAAGTGTACATATTTAAAAGAAGGCTGCATACAATTTCAAGTATCAACTTACTGACTAGAGCTTTTGCTCTCTCTACCTGATGATTAGAAAAGCATGAAGTAGAATCGGGACAAGAGTAGGTAAAGTAGGGAAAGTGAGCAGGGAGACAGAGCACACACATTGAGGGAGAATAAGAGGAGGAGGAAGAAAGGAAGCACCAGAGACGTACATGGCCAAGTTAAACCTGGTTAAGAGGAAGCTCGGAATCAGGAGATCTCAAATGGAGAGAATACAAGCACACAGTCAATGCTACAAATTAAGAAATTTATCATGGTGATTTGTTTAAAAATTAAAAACAAACTTGGAAAATTCAGAATGAAAACTGAATAAAAAGTTTGTTTTTCCTAGTTTACCAATTATTATCTTCCAAACACATTTCCCTTGGAGAACTATAGCATATTATCAAAGAAAATGTTTTACACAGTATAGAGCTATTTGGTTCATCATGAATATGGTGGTCAAAATAATCTTTAAATCTGTTTCTGTGAGCAATATTAACAGCGCTAAGCGCTACAAGACACTGATGACATTTAAATTAGTGAAGGACAAAGGGGCAGAATGGTAAATAAACAAGCCCGATGAGAGAAACCAGAAGCAGTGATAAACCACAGTAAGAGCAGGAAACAGAACACAAAGCATCAACAATAGTGACAGTTCAACATCAATCAGGCTGCATCACTATTCACATCTACAGGAATCAGACTTCTGCTGTCTGATTTACTTAGACTACTGACAGGAAAAAAAAGATGCAATCTAATCAGAAACAATTGCTAAATTGCCACATGCACTTTCATCAAATACTAATATAGCAGCCAAAAATCCAACAAGGTACTTCCAGTGAATAGTCCACAGCTTTTGCTAAGTCAGTTTAAACTGAAAGCTACTACCAAAAGAAGAGCACTGATTATTTTTCAAATCAAATGAAAATAACCAAACTGATACTATTGCCATTCAATAGAACAGGCAACTATACTATTAAATTGTGCTACAAAATTATAAATTATCTGCAGCAGCCCTGCTCCCAATTTTGCCAAGTGGCAATTTTTAATTGACCCTCTATCGTGATAACCTTTCCCAAATGTTTCTGGACCAAGTTATTTCAGGAATGTGTTTATGGCGGCATGCTTCAGTTGTGCAATACGTAATAAATAACGTTGTTATGTGATCCCTAAGTGAAGACAGACAACACCAGGACATTATATAAAGCAACTGAACTGACAGCAGGGTTAGAAGGAAAAAAAGAGACTGTGTGATTTCTCTGTCATGCAAATTTCTTTCCATTCAACGATTAACATGTATGATTTGTCCAATATTACCGGAAGCAAGGCATTCTGAAACATTTCTACTCCACCCTGGAGTCTGTCATTTCTTAATTCATACCTGCAGAATGATGATGCTGAAACTTTCTCACAGAGGTGTAGACCCTGCTTTGTGGGGATCAAGCCTAATGAATATCTGAGGGGAGAAAAAAAACAAAGTTCAGTTAAAATAGTTCGAAAAAAAGTATGAAGAAGTTCCCACAACCTTTCGACATATAACAGTTTTCAACACTTGAACGTATCATTACCACTCAACTTTATTGACGCAAAACAATCACATTACATATTATTGTTCAGTGTGAACACATTGTCCTGCCCTCAAAATAAGCAGGGATGTTTATTCCAGTTTGCATTTGTTTATCAAAAAAATTATCAACAATAGCACTGGTACCAGGACAAGAAAAAGAACGAATGCTCACACAGATCTCACTTCGTAGAATGTGCATCATTAGGGCTTCTTTCAAAATGCAAATCTCCAAAGGTGTCACACTGTGTGATGTGAAAAGACTGTGGGTGGTGTGGTGACCTTTAACTCTGGCATGCAGGTCTCACATTCCAGCCAAGACCTCAAGAATTCAAGTTTCTCCAAGAAATACAAGCATGATATACCAAGGGCACAAAACCACTCCCAAATATTTCCAAATTTTATGCAAAAGAGGAACTGGTAAAATGGCTCAACTAAATGCAATCTGCTGAAGAAGAATCAGGGATTTGGGGAAGGACAGTACAAGAGGGACAGTAGATGAAGTTTAGTTTATCATGAGGACATTCTTTACAAATGGGGCATTTACTTTTGGTTAGAATATGGTGGTGGACCTACTCAAACCACTGCAGTCAGCATGGATTAATGTCCATTTGGATGCTACAAAGAAAGAATGAGGTCTGAGATTCTGCTCAAGTTGATATTGTAGTCCTGGAATATCTGGCTGTCGTGTTGTCCCTTGTAAGTGTTGAGGGAGTTCACTGTCGTCATCCTGCTTGCAGTGTACACTCCACCAGAGCAAACTTCAGGCTGGCACTGGAGGAGCTGAGTACCATGACCAGCAGTCATGAGGCAGTGCATCCTGATGTCTTCCAAATCATCGCAGGGGTCTTCAACCAAGCTAGCTTGAAGCCTCTCACAAACTACCACCAACATGTTTCCTGGGGCCAACACACTTGATCACTGTTACACTACCATCAGGAATGTTTTACCAGGCCATTCCATACCCACACTTTGACAAGTCTAATCACTTGACTGTACTTCTATTCCCCGCACAGAGGCAGAGACCGAGAACCACAGCACCAGTGATAAGGACCACAACCGTCAAGGGAGGCAGAGGAGCACAGGCAGGGCTATATTGAATTGTTGGACTGGACCATATTCCGGATTCGTCTTCTGATCTGAATATGCCAAAGCCATCACCAACTTCATCAGGATCTGGATGGATGAGTGCGTGCCTTTGAAAAGATACAGAGTACTCAAACCAGCTTATATGAACCAGGAGATGTGCAGTCGGCTGAGGGCAAGGCCTGTGGTTTGCACACCATTACTTTCTACAAGGCAAAACCTGACAGCCTAATTGGTAGTGATGCTTCACTCGCTGATCCACACTTTTATGCACACTTTGAAAGAGGGAATAACATTACACCTGTGCCAAACCCCACTGCTTCCGGTGACCCTGTGATCAGTATCAGAGAACAACCTCAGAACTTCCTTCAAATGGGTGAACCCTCGCAAGGTATCAGCACCTGGCAGTGACTGAGAGTCTGTGTTGCCCAACTGGCCGGAGTTCATCAACATTGCACTTCTGCAGTCTGAGGTTCCACCTGCTTCAAATTATACCACTGCCTCAGAGGGGCAGAGTAAGCCGCCTCAAAAACTCTTGCCCTGTAGCACTCACTCCACAGTGAGGAAGTTGGTCATGGATAGAATTAACTCCTGCCTCAGTGAGGAAGAAAATTAAAAAGAAAATTAAATTTTGAATTAAATTTTGTTGTCAAGCTTAACTAGCTAAATATTGCTCAAGACTTGGGTCATGAGGGCAACAGGATAAGATGCAGACACTGCCTTGATCATGCAAGCTAATAGCAAGAAATAGATCATACCACTGATAAGGTATTGCCAACCTTTGTCTGAGATCACCCAGCTGATAGACGAACTGACTGTAGACGTGCAATTCTAATTTTGTATATCGCGTGGCAACCATTAGTAGACTTCTTGAAATCGCTGACCAAGTATGTTTAGCTGTTGGCTATTGCCCAAAATTTACTGTATAAATTTAAGATGTAACCTGACATTGGCAGAGTTGGAAGACAATGGTTCCCCGTGATCACGTATTAAAAGGTTAACTTTATATCGAGGTCTGTGTCTTTATTTCTGTTCCCTAACAGAGCAAAGTCTCTCACAGTAAATTGGCAACAAAATTCTTTTGCAGTAAAGTAGGATAAATCAGAGTAAATTCTTCAACTGAGCAAGGACCTGGATCTTACTCTTCTACCACAAATAGTCAAAGTTCCAAATTCTAAGTAAAATTATTATTAAAGTACATACGTCACCATGTACAACCCTGGGATTCATTTCTTGTGGGCATTCACAGTCATTACAAAAGAAACAATAGAATTAAAGACCACACACAAGATGGACAAACAACCAAAGTACAAAAGACAAACTGCAAATTTTAAGAAATATAAATAATGATAAAGAATTGAGCAATAAATATCAAGAACCTGGGATAAAGAGTCGGTGAAAATGAATCCAAAAGTTGTGAGAACAGTTCAGTGAGTAACGTTGTCCCCTCTGGTCAAGAGCCTGATGGTTGAGGGGAAAATAACTGATCTTGAACATGGTAGTGTGGGTCCTGAGGTTCCTGCACTTCCTTCTTGATGGCAGCAGTGAGAAGAGAGCACGGTTTAGATGCAGTCTACAACAGATGCAATCTCACTGGCTCTCCACTCAGCTTTGGAGCACCTCGACAGCAAAACAAACATCAGGCTGCTGTTTATTTTTATTTTATTTAGAGGTACAGCGTGGTTACAAGCCCTTCTGGCCCAACAGGCCTGCACAGCTCAATTAGACTCAGATGACCAATCAACCGACGAACCCATACATCTTTGAAATGTGGAAGAAAACCACAGAACCTGGATATAATCAATTACAGCTCGGTATTCACCATCACCTCCTCACTACTAAACAACAAGATTCAAAACCTGGTCCCTTTTTTTTTTAAACTCCCTTTGCAGTTGGATCCTCAACTTCTGTCAGTAATAACATGTCCTTGCTGACAATCAAGACAGGCACATCTCAATGATGTGTGTTCAGTCCACTGCTCCAATCTCTACACTCATGACCATGTGACTAGGCACAACTCAAATGCCATCTACAAGTTCACCAATGGCCCAACTGTTGGTGGCAGAGTCTCAGATTAAAACGAGATTGCACACAGAATGCAGAATAAAGAACTACAGTTATATAGAAAGTGCAGGGCAGGTACACAGTAATGTACAGGGCCATAATAAGACCAGCTTTATTTGTCAAATATACATTAAAACTGTGAAATGTGTTATTTTGTGTCAAAACAAATCAGCAAGGATTGTGCTAGTGTCATCACATTTCTGGCACTCATATAGCATGCCTACAACTCACTAACCCTAAGCATACGTCCCTGGAGTGAGCGAGGAAAGTAGAGATCCCAGAGGAAACCCATGCGGTAATGGGAGAATGCATAAACTTCATAAAGACAGCAGCAGGTATTGAACCCTGATCTTACAGCTGACACTGTTAAGCATCATGTTAGCCACTATGGTACCGTGCTGCCTCAGTTGAGGTAGATTGTGAGGTCAAAAGTCCATTTTAGCATATAACTCAGTCGTCTTTTATACTGCTGTTATAAGCTTCCCTTGAACCTAGCGCACACTCTTTTGCATCTTCTGCCCAATGGAGATGAAGAGAGAACATCCAATATGGGAGGTGTCTTTGACTTTGCTGTCTGCTCTTACCCAGGCAGTGAGAAGTGTTGACAGAGTCCATGGAGGGGAGGCTGGTTTCCACAGTGTGATAAGCTGTGTCTCACTCTTTGTGTCTCGAGATGAGAAGTTGTCACACCAAGCTGTGATGCATCCTGACAGGATACCTTCTCGGGACATCAGTAAAAACCGGTGAGGGTCAAATTTCTGTCGCCTCCTGTCCTGAGGAAACAGAAGTGCTGGGGAACTTTCTACATAGTTGGACCAGGACAGGCGATTGGTGATGTTCACTCCTCGGAACTTGAAACTCTCAAGTTGCTCAGCCTCAAGCACAACTGATGTGAATGGGCATGTATGCACTGCCTCCCTCCTTTGTGTTTACCGACACTGAGGCAACAGTTGCCATGACATCATGTCACACAGCGCACTGTGACATCGTAGTCACTTGCTATGAGGTCCTCATGATTATCCTGTTTCAAAGCTGTTAATCATGTTCATTATATGCAGGCTTCACATCTGCCTGGGGGGTGGGACGTGGACTGCTGCCAGGATAGATATTCCATGGCAGGTAAACAGGAAAACAGCTGGATCGTCACTTCCAAGTGCTATGAGGAGTTGATTTGGAAGCAGACCCCTCCGACTTCTGCACTACCTGATGGCACATTACAGTCCATCCGGTGAACTGAGAAGCCCTCAGGCTGGAAAGTACTGTCAGGTGAAGCAGGTTCAAGGCACATTTCAGTGCGATAGAGCAGACACCACTCCCTTGGTTCACTTTCACAGCTCGATCTCACTTCCAGCGAGCAAATGGGATTATGTCATCATTACAGTGGACCTTCCCTGGACCCAGCAAACAAATGCAATTTAGAAAAAAAGCACAGCACCACTTTTACTTCCTTTGAAATCTGCAAAGGTTCAACATGACATCTGAATATAGATGTGTGGTGGAGACTATATTGTCTAGCTGCATCAGAGCCTGATATGGAAACACCAATGCCCTTGAACAGAAAATCTGATGAAAGGTAGCAGATCTGAGCAAGTCCATCACTGCCAAAGCCCTCCCCACCACTGGGCACATCTACACAGAGTGTTGTTGCAGAAAAACAGCACTCCATCAAGGATACCCCACTAACCATCGTCTCTTCTTGCTGCTGCCTTCAGGAAGGTACAGGAACCTCAGGACTTGCACCACCAGGTTCAGCAACGTTTATTACCCCCGTCCTCTGGTGGGTGTGGCTTAATCCTTTCGAAAGCTGCTTCCGTCATGCTGATTGGTTTATTTAAAGTTTGTGATGCTCGTTTCCGATTGGTAGGGTAAAGGATGCAATGGAGCCCACTTCCAGTTCTGGGCACCTTGGCTTTTTCTTTCCAGTCATCCACAGGGCCCGACCTCACGAATGGTCCTGAAGGACCACTGGAAAAGTATGTTGTAAACACAGACAGGCCCCCCGCAGTTTCTTTAGTTAAATATCTTTTCGTAGCATGCTTACTTCTTCGATTTTATAAATCGGGGAGGTTTAGCAGAGTATCCATTCATTTAAAGGGTAACTGAATGTACGGTGTAGTGCTTTTGGGTACTTAGATGAACACTCACCTAGCTGGACACCCAACTTAGTGTTTCACTGTTCGTTTCTTAAAAAAATACCAAACATATCCATTTTAAAATTTGCGTGTCCTGTTTCATTCACTGGATCCTTGAACATGCTCTTCCATTTTACAACCCCTCAACTATCAGGCTCTTGAACCAGATGGGATAACTTCATTCAACTTTCACTTGCACCATCACTGAAATATTCCCACGACCTATGGACTCACTTTCAAGGACTCTTCATCTCATGTTCTCGATATTTACTGTATTCATTTATTATTATTATTTCTTCTGTCTTTTTGTATTTGCGCAGATTGTTGTCTTTTGCACACTGGTTGTTACCCCGATGGTGTGGTCTTTCATTGATTCTATTATGCCCACAAGAAAATGAATCTCAGTGTCGATTACATACTTTGACAGTAAATTTACTTTGAACTTTAACGCTGATGGGTACAAGGGTCAGCACAGACGTGGGAGGCAAAAGGGCCCATTTCCAGGACATATGCTAGGACTCAATGATGTCCACCATTCCATTACCTTTCAAATTGCACGTAATGTGACTGATATAGTTCAATCCGTTCCACAATCCAAAACCCAAAGCACTCCTCTTTAATCAATACCACCCTCTGTTTATGATGCAGCCACCTCTACCCTGGCAAAACAACTCAGCTCAAGTGATTGATCACTTTCCTCAACTCAAGGGACTGAATCTGAGTGTCTCAAACCTAACCACTTCAATTCTCCTTTTATGGATCCTCCTGTCTTCTGCCTAAACACTAGTCAACAAAATCATCTTGCTGTTCAGTTAGAATTCAATATGGAGTCAATTATTGGACCATTACAACTTCTCCCTTTAACTCTGCCCTATACAGTTTCTCTGAAACTACTCTCTTTCTACTTGCTTTCACTACTCTCTTTACGCACCTCATCATTATTTTCTTATTTAATAAGTCCTGCCTAAACACTCTGATATATACCTGGTTTGTTCTTTCCTCTCTCTGTTGTTGTTTTTTGCACAATTTTTAAACTATTTGATATAGTACACTGTAATTGATTTATTATTTTCTTCTACAATATGTATTATTGAACTGCTGCTGCTAAGTGAACAAATTTCACGACACATGCTGGTGATGATAAACCTGTGATAATAAGCCTTTGGAAATCGCTATTCCTCCACTCACTGCCAAATCCATAACCAACTTACAGCAACAAATGAAACATCAAAATTCACATATTTGAGATGGAAGGAAACTGGGAAATGGAATGAAATTCTTAGAGGAAGCAAGGTCGCAAAAGTTACAATGAGATCACAAGACCAAATATTACTTCCACCAGAAAAGCAAAAGGCAATCTTTCAGATATCTTCTTCTATCCATTCAATACTCATATTGCAGCAAGCAGAATACCAAACAAATGCACACTTAATTCCAGGTTTCTCTCCACACATCCTCCTGGGAGGTTAGTTCCATATATTTAACACTTACCGGATAATCTGACATCAAACTATTTCCTTATTTGAGGGGAGACTACTAAGCAATAAGGAATGAAATTTGCGGTCATGCAATCTGAAGTAAAAGATCTGTCATGTATACAGCTGCAAATCATATCAATACAAGTGGAAGCATAACTATTTAGGGATCAAAAAATGTTGCCAAGACAGAACAACAATCTGAAAACATTACTCAAGGAATTACAAGGGCATGTGAGTGAAAGAAAAACTGCTGGAGAGAGTACAGCCCAAACTGTTGAATCTTCGATTCCACAGATGCTCCCAAACTCAAGTGCTTATAGCTCATCTTATCTTGTTTTCCAGCAACAATGTTTATGCTTTTCTAGATCAAGACTTTGCCCTCACTCTATTGAGTCTTTCATCAGGCTTTGTACCAAATGTTGTTTTGATGCAGCCACAGTTCTGAGATAATAGGCTTTCCTGTGGAAATGCTGCCATCCAGTTCAACAGAGCAGTTGGCAAGCTACAAACATTGGCTCAACTATAAAGCCAGTTCTGCCTGGCACATCGTCACAAGTGAGAGGATACTGACAGACTTCATGCAAATACTGGAAGACTGTTCCAAGCACCCTGTAACTCCTGCTTTTTGACAGAATCATGATATTGGATCAATTGCTTTTCACGTGGAAGTCCATTAGTCCTTTTTTTTTAAAAGAAAGGTAGCAGACCTGTCTAGCTCCGTCACGATTTAACTGCCGAGTACCTCTCCATTTCTCTTTCGAAAGACGATGCAGAATTTCTGTGGAAGAATATTTATGGAATTTTTATTAAAGAAATTATGATGCATTCTCCTTGGGGGAAGTGGAAACTGTCAATATTTGACAGAAGCATTATGCAGGAATATGACAACTTTGAAGTAATATAAACTGCAAACTCAAAAATCCTTTGAAGATGCAGAATACTTCAGTTTAATTTAACTGCTTAGGTCAGTGGATCAAAATTTCAAGTTCAAACCTCATCCAGTCTATTGGAAAGACATTCACCTCCAAGTCCATTGCATTTGAGTCAAGTTTGTTCAGAACAAACAGCTCCCAGAGGACAATTAATAACTGACAATACTTCACCCTACAATACATGATCAAAGTTCCATACAACAGATCCCAAGAGATGTTCCTGATGTGGTGCAAAAGCCTGGCAAGAAATCTCGAGGAGGATGCAGCTAGCACTGACACATTAGCAACCAACATTAAAAATATGAAGCAGCTGAGTTTAATATCTACCCAGACATCAATTTTATTTGAATTAGTAGGTACGTTTCCTTTTTTTAGTTTAATAATTGAGGATAGAAACATAAGACCAGGACATTTTGTGTGAGAAGCGCTTCCAAGGTGGGAAGAAAATTAATAAAAGATTTGCAATCTGCCGAATTATGTAGAATAATAATTATATAAAATTCTAAAATGTGCTGTACAAAGAAACATTAAATATCCAGATGGATTTACCAAATGAAGACCATTAAAAAGCAATAAAATTAAATAAAGAAAACATTGTGCTCTTAAGCGCACTGCAAAAAGATTTTTGTATTTACTAATGTATCAACTATTTTTTAAAATCTAATTTCTTACCTTTGAAATATGTGACAGACCTCAAAAATTACTAGTTTCCATTTGTTGTAAAAACCTCTATTTAACATGGATCATCCCAAGTCTTCCCTCCTCCCACAAAAAGATTATCTGAAAAAGAAAACTTTATGCTACGTTAACCAAATATAGAAGCTTGGCCAGACTTTTTTTTGAAAAAGGAAAGAGGGACAGAGAAATTTTGTTTTGGAAAATTTCACAACTTTACACAATGGTGGAGTAATTGAGGATGCTTGGAATTAAGTGTTTCAATCGTGGTGAACGAAGTAAGGACAAAGTGAGTCTGGCTTGTAGAAGTAGATGAAGATGATGTTGAAGAGGTTTTGGCATCCCATGACCAAGAATTGATAGATGAAGAGCAGATGCAATTGGAAGAAGAAAGGATAACAATCGAAATCAAATGCAGTAGCGAACTCGTCGAAAGTGAAGTCGTCCAGGAACTGAACGTGAAGCAACCACATGAAATTTTCGCTGCAATGATTGCAGAAAAGTACAACTTGAATTTTGAAAGGGGAGCAACACACATAAAAGTTGCTGGCGAACGCAGCAGGCCAGGCAGCATCTATAGGAAGAGGTGCAGTCGATGTTTCAGGCCGAGACCCTTCATCAGGACTAACTGAAGGAAGAGTGAGCAAGGGATTTGAAAGTTGGAGGGGGAGGGGAGATCCAAAATGATAGGAGAAGACAGGAGGGGGAGGGATGGAGCCAAGAGCTGGACAGGTGATAGGCAAAAGGGATACGAGAGGATCATGGGACAGGAGGTCCGGGAAGAAAGACAAGGTGGGGGGGGGTGGGCAAGGGGTTTATTCAGAGGGACAGAGGGAGAAAAAGGAGATTGAGAGAAAGAATGTGTGTATAAAAATAAGTAACAGATGGGGTACGAGGGGGAGGTGGGGCATTAGCTGAAGTTAGAGAAGTCGATGTTCATGCCATCAGGTTGAAGGCTACCCAGACAGAATATAAGGTGATGTTCCTGCAACCTGAGTGTGGCTTCATCTTTACAGTAGAGGAGGCCGTGGATAGACATGTCAGAATGGGAATGGGATGTGGAATTAAAATGTGTGGCCACTGGGAGATCCTGCTTTCTCTGGCGGACAGAACGTAGGTGTTCAGCAAAGCGGTCTCCCAGTCTGCGTCAGGTCTCGCCAATATATAAAAGGCCACATCGGGAGCACCGGATGCAGTATATCACCCCAGCCGACTCACAGGTGAAGTGTTGCCTCACCTGGAAGGACTGTTTGGGGCCCTGAACGGTGGTAAGGGAGGAAGTGTAAGGGCATGTGTAGCACTTGTTCCGCTTACACGGATAAGTGCCAGGAGGGAGATCAGTGGGGAGGGATGGGGGGGACGAATGGACAAGGGAGTTGCGTAGGGAGAGATCCCTGCAGAATGCAGAGAGAGGGGGGGAGGGAAAGATGTGCTTAGTGGTGAGATTCCATTGGAAGTGGCGGAAGTTACGGAGAATAATATGTTGGACCCGGAGGCTGGTGGAGTGGTAGGTGAGGACCAGGGGAACCCTATTCCTAGTGGGGTGGCGGGAGGATGGAGTGAGAATAGATGTATGTGAAATGGGGGAGATGTGTTTAAGAGCAGAGTTGATAGTGGAGGAAGGGAAGCCCCTTTCTTTAAGAAAGGAAGACATCTCCCTCGTCCTAGAATGAAAAGCCTCATCCTGAGAGCAGATGCGGCGGAGACGGAGGAATTGCGAGAAGGGGATGGCGTTTTTGCAAGAGACAGGGTGAGAAGAGGAATAGTCCAGTTAGCTGTGAGAGTCAGTAGGGTTATAGTAGACATCAGTGGATAAGCTGTCTCCAGAGACAGAGACAGAGAAAGATCTAGAAAGGGGAGGGAGGTGTCGGAAATGGACCAGGTAAACTTGAGGGCAGGGTGAAAGTTGGAGGCAAAGTTAATAAAGTCAACGAGCTCTGCATGCGTGCAGGAAGCAGCACCAATGCAGTCGCCGATGTAGTGAAGGAAAAGTGGGGGACAGATACCAGAATAGACACGGAACATAGATTGTTCCACAAAGCCAACAAAAAGGCAGCATAGCTAGGACCCATACGGGTGCCCATAGCTGCACCTTTAGTTTGGAGGAAGTGGGAGGAGCCAAAGGAGAAATTATTAAGAGTAAGGACTAATTCCGCTAGACGGAGCAGAGTGGTGGTAGAGGGGAACTGATTAGATCTAGAATCCAAAAAGAAGCGTAGAGCTTTGAGACCTTCCTGATGGGGGATGGAAGTATATAGTGTGACGAGAATACACATAAATTAAGATGTTTGCTGGCCTGGGCTTGCACCAGTGGCATCAGCAGTGGTCTGCCACCTGTCCTCAGGGGAAGGAGAGATAAGGAACAATGAAGCAGCATCTGGAGATGTGTAATGAAGGGACGGGAGAGAGAGCTGTCTGGAGCGGCTCCCCCTTTGAACCCTGAACTATTTGAAGTGATGGACAGGCGATACCCCAGCAGGGGGATAAAAAGGGACAGGTTCACTAAGGCAGGACACACACACGACACCCGAGGTGACGAGACCCTGGAAGCGGTGCGCCTCTCACGAGTCGGTGGGAAGTACCGGACCTTAAACGCACAGGGTGGAAAGGTACGATCAGCGGGAACCCGGTGTGTGTCCACCCTCACTTGGGTGCCGGGTTCACTGCAGAAAATCGACCGCATCTGGAGGAGGGGTCACAGTCAGTGACCTCAGGTGACATCACCAAGGACCCACCCGAAAGCTGCTTGTGAGCAATATCGCCGGTCTGTGAGTGGAAGCCGTTTCTGAATGCTCAGTCGTTCTCGTTCTCTCTCTCCCCCCCCCCACGTTGTCCATCGCCATGGCAACGATTACTGCGAACTGAACTATTAAATCGAACTGGACTTTTGTGTCACTTTGAAATTGGTCATTTACATACATAAAGACATAAATTGGTCATAGACAACGATAGAGCTTGACTGATGCTGTTATCTTAATTCTGTGCACATGTGTGGTTATCATTGCTGAACTGTTGCATTTATTATCCTTTCGATTACCGTGTTGCTTGTTTCTTTAATAAAACTTTCTTAGTTCTGGTAATCCAGACTCCAACTGAGTGATCCATTTCTGCTGGTTTGGCAACCCAGTTACGGGGTACGTAACATAAGTGGGGTTCTCGTCCGCAATTTTGAACGCTAAATTTGGGATGGAGTAAATTGATTGGGTTAAAATTCCCGAAAGAAAGAAAAGACAAACAGTAGAAATGGAGGCTGAGGAATTTATAAAGGCGCCGACCTTGGAGGCATCAGAGGATGCCAGGAAATCGGAATTGGTAGCTGTGGCCAAACGGTTGAATCTTGCTAAGGTGAAGTCGACAATGAGGAGAGAGGAGATACACAGAGCTATTGTAGAGCACTATGTATCTAAAGGTGTGTTTCCCCAAGGCGAGCTGGGGGTGGTGTCTATTGAAAAACCTGCTGGAGACGCAGTACAGGTGCAGTTTGAAAAACTGAGACTCGAGCACGAGTTCCGGGTACGGCAGTTGGAGCGAGAAGAGAAGGAGAGGGACAGACAGTTACAGCAAGAAGAGCAGGAGAGAGAGTTAGAAAGGCAAGAGAGAGAGAGAGAGAGAGAGAGACAGTTGGAGAGAGAAGAGAAAGAGAGAAAGAGACAGCTGGAGAGAGAAGAGAAAGAGAGAGAGAGAGAGACAGTTGGAGAGAGAAGAGAGAGAGAGAGAGAGACAGTTGGAGAGAGAGGAGAAACAGAGGGAAAGGGAATTCGAATTGGAGAAGTTAAGGTTAAGGGCAGAGCAGGGACTCGTGCCGACCCAAGGTGGAGGGTTCCAGGCGACCCAGGAGGTTAGGCTGGTTCCCCATTTGACGATACCGACATGGATCGGTACTTCCTCCATTTCTAAAAAGTGGCCATAAGTCAGGACTGGCTGAGGGATAAGTGGGCTGTGTTACTTCAGAGTGTACTGAAAGGGAAAGCCCAAGAAGCTTACTCCGCTTTGTCCGCGGAAGATGCCCAGAGGTATGAGGTGGTGAAAGAGGCCATCCTCAGGATCTATGAGTTGGTCCCGGAGGCATACCGGCAGAGGTTCTGGAATGCGAGGAAGCAGTGGGACCGCACGTATTTAGAGTTTGCTCGTGAGATGCAGACATATTGTGAGCGTTGGTGCGCCTCGAAGGGGGTAGATGGGGATTATGACAGACTGCTACAGCTGATCCTGATTGAGCAGTTTAAAGGTTGTGTCCCTGAGGGTATGAGACCCTACCTCGATGAGAAAGAGGCAGCCACATTAGCCGCAACTGCTAAGTTAGCGGATGAGTATGCGTTGACGCATAAAATGAAGTTTGCCCCGAGTAAATGCTACCAGAAGGGTAGTCAGGACGGCGGGGAGAGTCCGCCGGAAAAGTCAGAAAGTAAGCCGGGGACTAGTGAAAAGGATAAGGTAGACCGGGAGCAGTCTGGTAGGAAGTCTCCTGGGATCGTCTGTTATAATTGCGGGAAAGTCGGACACTTTGTGTCCAGGTGCTTTGTCCCAAGGAAGGAGACGGGGAAAGGAAAAACGGGGGTTCTGAATGGCTGTATCGAGCTGTTAAGCGAACCGCTAGGGAAGGACAGGTCTGCCAAAGTTCAGGAAGGGCGCGAGAGGTTTATCTCGGCCGGATTGGTGTCAGTGAAGGAGGGGTTTAAACCAGTTCCAGTGCGGATCTGGAGAGACACGGGAGCGTGTCAGTCACTAATACTGAAGAGTGTATTAGTGTTTAGCTCAGAGACCCAGACTGGGGAGGTAGAGGTCAAACGTGTTGGGGAAGGGACAGAGTCAGTCCCTTTGCACCAGATACACTTAAAGCAACCTGGTCTCTGGACTAGTCACGATCGGGCTGAGGTCCGAATTACCGATGAAAGGCGTGGAAGTCTTGCTCGGTAATGACCTCGCCGGGGGAATCGTGTTCCCAATGGTGAGACTGACAGGTCAGCCTGCCAGCAGTGAGGCCCCGTCCACGGACTCACAGGTTCATCATGGGGCTGCGGTAGTGAATTTAGCTGTGGTGGTAAATTTAGCTGAAACGTTTCTGCCAGTCTTGTACGAGAAGGGGGTAGAAAGTGAAAAGAAGGAGTGTAGTGAAACAAGAGGTAGTGAGGGAGCTGGGACGGACGTAGCAGTAGCCAGGAGAGAATTTGTGCAGGCGCAGGAGCGAGACGAGGGGCTGATGGTTTTGGCAGAGACAGCTCTCTCTGACACAGCCTTGACAAGGGAACTAGTAGGCTATTGTGTGGAGGAGGAAGTGCTAAGGAAAAAAGGGAAATCAAGTACTGTGCCCGCAGATGAGGAATGGGGGGTGGTGCAAAAGAGTTATGGGGATGAGGTTTTTAACATGGCCCACAAGGTACCCCCCGGTGGACATTTTGCGGTGCTGGAGGAAACAGTTGGTGGAATCATGAAAGAAGTTTACCGGCTGCCCAGGGGGAAGAATGTTGTTGATCATGACCGACGCGAACTGAGACGGTCACCGGCTTTTGATATGCTAACAAACCTAGTCGGTGTTAGCGTGGAAATCAATGAAGCTAGGGGTCCCCTGGTAAGAGAAAAAAACCATTTTGAAAAGATTAGTATGGGATCGATCAGATGCGAGAAGGCTATTGTTTTGGCCAGGTCTACTGATAAGGTCTCTCCCTTAATCCCCGAACAAAGCGGCTCTTTAGAAGTAATTAAACAACTCGCACCCGCGTGTTTGATTGTCCCGAGGCGATGCAAAGAACTGGGACGTTGGGTGATGTCTGTTACAATAGGTCAGCCTAGCAAACAACATCCATATATAATGAGTAATTCAGTGACTATAGGGCTGATGAACACAGAGGTGTGTATTCGCAATTTAATACGGCTGTCTGAAGCCAGCTTGATAGTGAACCTTGAAAAAAATGAATTCGAGGGTCACTTACCTGGGAATCGTGGTGACACAGGGGCAGCTGGCAGCGATGCAAGCTACAGTGCAGGCTATCGCTGAACTCCCAACCCCGACAGACAAGAGGGCCCTCAGAAGGCTCTTGGAGATGGTGGGGTACTGTAGGAAGTTTTGCAATAACTCTGCGGTCACTACCCCTCCCCCTCCTACTACGCCCTTGCGAGAGAAAACTGAGTCGGAATGGGACGACCCTTGTTATTGTGGTCCGGGACGAAACCAAATGAAAGGTTACATTGATCGCAATTCATCAGTGTTTTTGGCCACTATGAAGTTTGCTGAGTTGGAGCCTGGTCTAAGGGATTATTAATAACACCTATAAAAGGAACAGAAAATGTGATGACTGTCTGTCAAGGTGTTGACAACTTCAAACTCACTGTGTTAGCCAAATAGCTGATAAAGATGTATATTTGTGTGTGTATCAACTAATGTATTCATGTTTGTAATTTTTACCTTCCGGTAAAAATCCTTAAAGGGGGGGAAGTGTGACGAGAATACACATAAATTAAGATGTTTGCTGGCCTGGGCTTGCACCAGTGGCATCAGCAGTGGTCTGCCACCTGTCCTCAGGGGAAGGAGAGATAAGGAACAATGAAGCAGCATCTGGAGATGTGTAATGAAGGGATGGGAGAGAGAGCTGTCTGGAGCAGCTCCCCCTTTGAACCCTGAACTGTTTGAAATGATGGACAGGCGATCTGGAGATGTGTAATGAAGGGACGGGAGAGAGAGCTGTCTGGAGCGGCTCCCCCTTTGAACCCTGAACTGTTTGAAGTGATGGACAGGTGACACCCCAGCAGGGGGATAAAAAGGGACAGGTTCGCTAAGGCAGGACACACACACGACACCCGAGGTAACGAGACCCTGGAAGCGGTGCGCCTCTCACGAGTCGGTGGGAAGTACTGGACCTTAAACGCACAGGGTGGAAAGGTACGATCAGCAGGAACCCGGTGTGTATCCACCCTCGCCTGGGTGCCGGGTTCACTGCAGAGGATCGACCGCATCTGGAGGAGGGGTCACAGTCGGTGACCTCAGGTGACATCACAAAGGACCCACCCGAAAGCTGCTTGTGAGCAATATCGCAGGTCTGTGAGTGGAAGCCGTTCCAAATGATCAGTCGTTCTCGTTCTCTCTCTCCCTCCCCCCACGTTGTCCATCGCCATGGCAACGATTACTGCGAACTGAACTATTAAATCGAACTGGACTTTTGTGTCACTTTGAAATTGGTCATTTACATACATAAAGACATAAATTGGTCATAGACAACGATAGAGCTTGATTGATGCTGTTATCTTAATTCTGTGCACATGTGTGTTTATCATTGCTGAACTGTTGCATTTATTATCCTTTCGATTACCGTGTTGCTTGTTTCTTTAATAAAACTTTCTTAGTTCTAGTAATCCAGACTCCAACTGAGTGATCCATTTCTGCTGGTTTGGCAACCCAGTTACGGGGTACGTAACAATAGGGACTGGACATCCATGGTGAAAATAAAGCGGTGGGGGCCAGGGAACTTAAAATCATCGAAAAGTTTAAGAGCATGAGAAGTGTCACGAACATAGGTAGGAAGGGATTGAACAAGGGGGGATAAAACCGTGTCGAGGTATGCAGAAACAAGTTCGGTGGGGCAGGAGCAAGCTGAGACAATAGGTCGGCCAGGACAGGCAGGTTTGTGGATCTTGGGTAGGAGGTAGAAACGGGAAGTGCGAGGTATGGGAACTATAAGGTTAGTAGCAGTGGATGGGAGATCCCCTGAGCGGATAAAGTCGGTGATGGTGTGGGAGACAATGGCCTGGTGCTCCTTAGTGGGGTCACGATCGAGGGGTAAATAAGAGGAGGTATCCGCGAGTTGTCGCTGTGCCTCGGCAAGGTAGAGGTCAGTACGCTAGACTACAACAGTACCCCCCTTATCGGCGGGTTTAATAATAAGGTTAGGATTAGTGCGGAGGGAGTGGAGAGCAGAGCGTTCCGAAGGAGTGAGGTTGGAATGGGAACAAGGTGCGGTAAAGTCGAGACGGTTGATGTCCCGTCGGCAGTTAGCAATAAAGAGATCCAGAGCAGGCAGAAGACCAGAGCGGGGTGTCCATGAAGAAGAGGAGGGTTGAAGACGGGAGAAGGGGTCATCGGTGGGGGTGGAAGAGTCCTTGCCGAAGAAGTAGGCTTGGAGACGGAGACGGCGGAAGAAAAGTTCCGCATCGTGGCGAACACGGAACTCGCTGAGGTGTGGGCGAAGGAGGACAAAGGTGAGGCCCTTACTGAGAACAGAGCGTTCTGCCTCCGACAGTTGAAGGTCGGAGGGGATGGTAAAGACCCGGCACGGATGAGAGCTGGGATCAGAGGGGGGAGGGGGGAGGCTGGGTGTGTCAATGGAGAGGGGAGGGTTGGGGTGAGAGGAAGATGGAGCCTCTGAGGGCCCAGGAGCTGACGGTGGGATCTGAGGGAGACGGGATTGCAGAGTATTGGTGGGGGAAGGGGAGACGGGAGTCACAACAGCAGCACATAAAGACCCGGCCTGGAGTTCAAGGCTGGAGTCGCAGTTGGTGGTTGCGCAATTCAAGGCTGGAGTCGCAGTTGCGTTGTTATTGCGTTTTGAAAGGGTACGTAGGTTTAGGGCATATTTGCAGGATGGTTTGAGTGCTTACAAAGAACTGTATGATAGAAAAATGCACGAGGCTAAGCAGTCTAGCATACTGTTGTTTTTCAAGGCTTCCACATCAGCCAAAGCAGACGACCGATCTCGACCTTCAACATCGAGGCAGGCAGATATAGAAGAAGATGACCTACCTGCCCTAATGGAAACAGACGACGATGAGATGACACCCCAGTGTCCCACCACCCCAACCCCCGAGCTGCAGACCAATACATTGCCGCAGAGAATGCAGCGGTAGCTGGGACGCACCCAACACATCTTTAAGAAAAAAGCCGAAATAAACATGCTAATTAATTAGGTGCCGCCCGGCACGTAAATATCAGCCCAGATCAGAAGTGATTGCCGATTGCGTCACCTCTGATCTGGGCCAACATTTACATGCCAGGCAGCACCTAATTAGTTAGCTTGTTTATTTTGGATTTTTTTCTTAAAGATGTGCTGGGTGCATCCCGGCTACCACCGCATTCTCCGCGAATCGGTATCGGTGCGCTGCCTGGAGGTTGGGGACCACTGCTCCACCCCAACCTCCGACAACTCAGCCTAACACACCATCATCAGTGTGCTCAGCGCTGACTTCTTGATGCCAGTAAGTGATACTACACTGTACATACATTATTTCTACTTTATATAGGCTGTGTATTTATCATATCATTCCTGCTTTTACTATATGTTACTGTTATTTTAGGTTTTATGTGTTATATGGCATGATTTGGTAAGTTATTTTTTGGGTCTGCGAACGCTCACAAATTTTTCCCATATAAATAAATGGTAATTGCTTCTTCACTTTACAACATTCCGGCTTATGAACCATTTCATAGGAACGCTCTACCTTCGGATGGCGGGGGAAACAGAACAATTGAGAGGGGAGACAGTAAAATGACGCAGGAGGTAAAACTGGAAGTCACCAGCAAACATGAGCACTTCTCAGATGTGAATTGGGACAGCATGCAGAACAAAACCAGGAAGAGTCTTGGGCAGATTCTCAGGAGACATTGGGGTCAGCATGCATGAGCTGAAAGAGAATTGATCCTTTGCTACAACAGTCAATAAAGAGAGTTAGACAAGTGCAGCTAGAGAAGGCAGAAGAATGGAATGGTAAATTGTGTAAAGTGGTGGTACAGGCAAGTTGAGAAACATAAAATGATCTTTCTCACTATCATATATTCAATCAGAGTCATTTTAGTACCATAGCAGAGTGAAACATCTGAGTAGAGTAAGAAAACGAAAATGTAACTAATTGGTATGAATTGCAGAGGTGACACCTGATGAAAGGAAAGGAGAAGCTATAATTTACAAGGTCATAATACTCAAGGAATAACTTTGGAGGATAGGAATAACAATAGCAAATTTGAAGAAAAACAGGAGTGTCCTATAAGGCAGGACCTTTAACAATATCAGATAACTGGGGGGACACCGGAAGCTGGCTGGCCACTGATGTTAAGAGCACGGGAGACAAGGTGATGATTTCAGAAAGGCCATTGGGAGATGAGAGAAGGAAGCAGAAGCAAGAAAAATGCAAGCTTCATGACTGGGCAAGCCAACAAAGATTAACCCAGCAGAGATTATTGACAAGGGTGGAAAAATTTAGGAAGAAAGGCATTATTAGCTATTAAGATAGATAGATAGATAGATAGATAGATATACTTTATTAATCCCGAGGAAAATTTGGTTTCGTTACAGCCGCACCAACCAAGAATAGAGCGTAAGTATAGCAATACAAAAAACCCCAACAGTCAAACAACAAAATGCAAAACTATGCCAGATGGAAAATAAGTCCAGGACCAGTCTATTGGCTCAGGGTGTCTGACCCTCCACGGGAGGAGCTGCACGTTCGATGGCCACAGGCAGGAACGACCTCCCGTGCCGCCAAGTGTTGTATCACGGTGGAATGCGGCCGAAGTCCAACAGTAAAAAGGTCAATATCCAGTTTGCAAACACGTTCCTCGATCGTAATATACCCCGGATTGCACCATCCGTTGTTAGCCAGATCAGTAAGCACCCCAATCCTTCACGCTCTCGGTGCACTTCCGGTCAGCCAGAACGGTATTACCCACCGAACTCCTCTTCTCCAAAAGTCTCTGTTGTCTCGACCCGGTCCTCTTTCCTCGGCTTTGTGATCCCCCTCTACATCCTCTGTGTGTTTTCCTCCTGATTTCAGCAGGGGTGTCTGCCGCTCTGTTCGTTAAGCCGGCCTGAATTTGCTGGTCCGTGGAATACACAATGCGACCTTGCTTCTGTCCCGCGTGTCGGGATGTAACCATCTCCAGCGCTAAAGAAAACCCAAACCCATAAGCAGGTTTATGGATGCAAGTGCGCTGGAAGCACTTGTGATGACACTGGAAAATGTCATTCAGCTCAATTCAAGCCCATTCTAGCTCCAAGCAAAAGTGTCTCATTGTCTCTCTCCCCTTGTGTTGCTATAGTCCTACCATTTATTCTGCACTGCCTATTGCCTATTCCGTCATTCTTTTGTCACAAGCCCACTTGAGTGGCAATTCAAAGCAGCTAATTAACCCATCTGCACCTCTTGGAGGAAGCTGGATTCAGAGGATACCGCAGTAACAGGGCAGAAAATCCAAATGTCACACAGAGTGCAGCCAAGATTGACACTGAAACCAGGTCACTGGGGCTGAGGCAGCAACACTTTAACTGGTGCACTACCATACCAAAAGAGAGTGGTAGTAGCTGACAAAACAAGTCCACAGGATGAGGTGAAGTGGACAGGAAGGAAACATCATCTGCCGGTCCCTAACTTCATTTCCTCCCTTCATGTCACACTAACTTGCAGCAACTTCCCACAAGCATTATCTATTCACCCCAACACGAAGTAATTTTAAAAATTATTCCACCAATTAAATTTCATCAAGGATTAAAATTCTGAATCACAAAGGAGGTGGCATGTTTCTCACAGAAAACACAAAAAAAAACAGGTCAGACACCAACGCAGTTTTGCTGTTGCTGACTGACTCGTGCAACTTGCCGATCAACTTCACCTGCTTTAATAATCTTTTTGTCATGAAAATCAAAGCAAAACTAAAATGGAAAAAAATCCAAAGAATTAAATAATCACTCATTAAGTGGCACATCAGGATTTTCAGAAGGTCTTCAATGAAGTCGCAAATAAAAGCTGATTGCTTGAAATTAAATCACATGCTATTGGGGTTAATCTGGCAAAGAGAATCAAAATGGGTCAACAGACAGGAAGCAAGGAGTAGGAATAATTCCAACTTCTCTGGGGTGACTGCCAGTAACTGATGGGATAATGATCAGTGCTAGAGCAGCAGTTTACAGTCCATGTTAATGAGTTCAATGAGAAAACCGAACTTAATATTTTTACATTTGACGATGATCCAGCTTCAATGCAACTCAGGCAAATTGATGGGGAAATGTAGGACAGATACAATACAATGTGGATAAACGTGAAGGAATCCATTTTGGTCAGAAAAATGAAAAGGCAGAACAATATTCACGTGGGAACAAATTTAGGAATATTGATGTTGATAGAATATGGGTTTCCTGATACACCAGTCACTGGTGTACAAGGAACCATCCAAATAGTTAACAAGGCACATGACATGCTGGCCTTCACTGTGTGAAGTTCTGAACACAGGAACGAGGACAACTGAAGTCAGTTGTACACAGCCATGGTGAGAGCACAGCTGGGGTACCGTGTGCAGATGTGGTCTCTTTCCCGAGGAAAGGATACAATTGAACATGTGTAGTAGCAGTAATCATGTCATCATTGTTCTTTCTCTTCAACCTCAACATCAAAAATGGTTTGTTTCCACTTGTGCTCTATGTTTAGGCAGTTTATGTGAACAACAGGAGCTACCCAATTGGGCTGAAGGAGTGTCAATAGAACTTTATTGCTCAGGATGTCAGTCTGGCAGAAGACACCAGTTCAAAAGCAAGTACAACACTACACCGATTCCTGTTTAGCCATGTGAGACAACATTGGGCAAATCAGGCCTGTATTTATTTAAGTTTGGAAGACAGATTAGATTGGATTGAAAAATACAAATTACTGACAAAGCTCAGTAGGCTGAAGATCAAGGAAATATTTTCCTTGGCTTGGTCTTGAACCAGGAATCATGGTATCAGGAAATGGAGCAAGACAAGTAAAACTGCCTGAAGGAGAATGTTTTGTCCCTTGCAAAGGGTAATAAATTGAAAATTGATACCACAGAAAGCTAAGTCACTGAATAAATTTAAGATGGAAATACATTTCTGGACATAGAAGGCATCAGGTAATGGGGAGGGGGAGACTGGATTATGATTTAGAGGAGATTAACATCAATTACAGTAAAAAAAATAAGTAGAATGTAAAATGTCAGAAGAAAAGCTGGTCTTTGACTTCGGGGAGGGGGCACATGTGCATATCTACATCAGCATTGTGGAGGTAAGGAGGGATAAGACCTTCAAGTCCCTGGGAATGAACTTCATTAACAGCCTGACCTAGTCCCATGGTCAAGAATGTTCACCAATACCTATTACTTCTTCAGGAGGCCAAAGAAATTTGGAATGTCCCCGTCAACCTTTACCAGTTTTCAGTCTATGCATCAGAGAAAGCATTTTACCTGCATGCATAATGACTTGGTACAGCAAGTATTCTGCATGCAACACGGCAAGAAACAGCAGAGAGTTGAGGACACAGCTCAGCACAGCACCGAAACCAGCCTCCACTCTATGGACTCTGTCTGTACTTCTCACTGCCTCAGTAAATGATCAAGGACCACACGCATCCTGGACATAGTCTTCTCTCCTCTTCCATCGGGCAAAACATAGAAAAGCCAGAGAGCCAGCAGGTTCAAGCACAGCTTCTATCCAGCTGATCTCTATTAAATAGTTCCCTTCTACAATAAGATGAACTCTTAACCTCACAGTCTGTCTTACACTATTTTTTACCTGAATTTTTCTGTACCTGATAACACTATACAGGTTTCCCCCGCTATCCAAAGGTAGAGCGTTCCTATGAAACGGTTCGTAAGCCGGAATGTCGTAAAATGAATAAGCAATTACCATTTATTAATATGGAAAAAATATTTGAGTGTTCTCAGACCCAAAAAAACCTACAAAATCATGCCAAATAACACATAAGACCTAAAATAACAGTAACATATAGTAAAAGCAGGAATGATATGATAAATACACAGTCTAAATAAAGTAGAAAACTTTTCTGCAGCACTATCTAGTGCAGCAAAAATCTTGCAGAAGCGCTCTCAGCAGAACCACTCTCTCCAGTAACCTTTAAGCTATGAAGCTGCCAAATCGTACCAGATAACACATAAAAATACACAGCCTATATAAAGTAGAAATAATGTGTGTACAGTGTAGTTTCACTTACCGGAATCTGGAAGACGCCAATAAATTGCAGTTTCGTCACAGTTAAACACTTGCTTATATGAATACGCACCTGACGCAATCGACAATCGTCTCTGATCTGGGCCGACATTTACGTGCCAGGCGGCACCTAATTAATTAGCTTGTTTATTTCGGCTTTTTTCTTAAAAATGTGCTATGTGCCTTCCGACCACAGCTGCACCACTGCATTCTGCACGGCAATGTATTGGTCCGTGGCCGGGAGGTTGAGGACCACTACTTAAACTACGAAGCTGCCCTCGCCTCAGAAACCGATCAAACCATCCATGACTACCTTTAAATTCCACTTTCGCAACACTTTCATCACCATCATCCAGTGCTTTCTGTTTCAGCTTATTAAAAAGATTGCCTGATTTCTCCTTAAGTATAAAAAAACTTAACGGAACACCATGCTTTATACACCTACCAATCCACTCAAGCAGTAGACTTTCCATTTTATCCGTTATTGGATGCCGACTAAGACCACTTTGCTACGAGCAGAACCAAAAGTAACATTGGCAGCTTTCAAAATTCTTTCTCTCTGCGTATAAATAGTGCGAATGGTGGACGCAAGCAAGTTCAAAGCGCGGACGATGTCCTTACTTTGTTCACCAAGATCGAAACGCTTAACTATGTCTAGCTTTACGCTAAGTGTAACACCCTTACGAGCTCTTTTAGGCTTTTCCGATACCTTAGAACTCATCTTGCTAATGGATGCACAAAATAAATCGAGATAAAGCAACATACATCAAAGTTGCTGGTGAACGCAGCAGGCCAGGCAGCATCTATAGGAAGAGGCGCAGTCGACGTTTCAGGCCGAGACCCTTCGTCAGGACTAACTGAAGGAAGAGTGAGTAAGGGATTTGAAAGCTGGAGGGGGAGGGGGAGATGCAAAATGATAGGAGAAGACAGGAGGGGGAGGGATGGAGCCGAGAGCTGGACAGGTGATAGGCAGAAGGGGATACGAGAGGATCATGGGACAGGAGGTCCGGGAAGAAAGACGGGGGGGGGGTGACCGAGAGGATGGGCAAGAGGTATATTCAGAGGGACATAGGGAGAAAAAGGAGAGTGAGAGAAAGAATGTGTGCATAAAAATGAGTAACAGCTGGGGTACGAGGGGGAGGTGGGGCCTAGCGGAAGTTAGAGAAGTCAATGTTCATGCCATGCTACCCAGACGGAATATAAGGTGTTGTTCCTCCAACCTGAGTGTGGCTTCATCTTTACAGTAGAGGAGGCCGTGGATAGACATGTCAGAATGGGAATGGGATGTGGAATTAAAATGTGTGGCCACTGGGAGATCCTGCTTTCTCTGGCGGACAGAGCGTAGATGTTCAGCAAAGCGGTCTCCCAGTCTGCGTCGGGTCTCACCAATATATAAAAGGCCACATCGGGAGCACCGGACGCAGTATATCACCCCAGTCGACTCACAGGTGAAGTGATGCCTCACCTGGAAGGACTGTTTGGGGCCCTGAATGGTGGTAAGGGAGGAAGTGTAAGGGCATGTGTAGCACTTGTTCCGCTTACACGGATAAGTGCCAGCAGGGAGATCAGTGGGGAGGGATGGGGGGGACAAATGGACAAGGGAGTTGTGTAGGGAGCGATCCCTGCGGAATGCAGAGAGAGGGGGGGAGGGACAGATATGCTTAGTGGTGGGATCCCGTTGGAGGTGGCGGAAGTTACGGAGAATAATATGTTGGACCCGGAGGCTGGTGGGGTGGTAGGTGAGGACCAGGGGAACCCTATTCCTAGTGGGGTGGTGGGAGGATGGAGTGAGAGCAGATGTACGTGAAATGGGGGAGATGCGTTTAAGAGCAGAGTTGATAGTGGAGGAAGGGAAGCCCCTTTCTTTAAAAAATGAAGACATCTCCCTCGTCCTAGAATGAAAAGCCTCATCCTGAGAGCAGATGCGGCGGAGACGGAGGAATTGCGAGAAGGGGATGGCGTTTTTGCAAGAGACAGGGTGAGAAGAGGAATAGTCCAGATAGTTGTGAGAGTCAGTAGGCTTATAGTAGACATCAGTGGATAAGCTGTCTCCAGAGACAGAAAGATCTAGAAAGGGGAGGGAGGTGTCAGAAATGGACCAGGTAAACTTGAGGGCAGGGTGAAAGTTGGAGGCAAAGTTAATAAAGTCAACGAGTTCTGCATGCGTGCAGGAAGCAGCGCCAATGCAGTCGTCGATGTAGCGAAGGAAAAGTGGGGGACAGATACCAGAATAGGCACGGAACATAGATTGTTCCACAAACCCAACAAAAAGGCAGGCATAGCTAGGACCCATACGGGTGCCCATAGCTACACCTTTAGTTTGGAGGAAATGGGAGGAGCAAAAGGAGAAATTATTAAGAGTAAGGACTAATTCTGCTAGACGGAGCAGAGTGGTGGTAGAGGGGAACTGATTAGGTCTGGAATCCAAAAAGAAGCGTAGAGCTTTGAGACCTTCCTGATGGGGGATGGAAGTATATAGGGACTGGACATCCAAGGTGAAAATAAAGTGGTGGGGGCCAGGGAACTTAAAATCATCGAAAAGTTTAAGAGCGTGAGAAGTGTCACGAACATAGGTCGGAAGGGATTGAACAAAGGGGTGATAAAACAGTGTCGAGGTATGCAGAAACGAGTTCGGTGGGGCAGGAGCAAGCTGAGACAATAGGTCAGCCAGGACAGGCAGGTTTGTGGATCTTGGGTAGGAGGTAGAAATGGGAAGTGCGGGGTGTGGGAACTATAAGGTTGGTAGCAGTGGATGGGAGATCCCCTGAGCGGATAAAGTCGTTGATAGTGTGGGAGACAATGGCCTGGTGCTCCTTAGTGGGGTCACGATCGAGGGGTAAATAAGAGGAGGTATCCGCAAGTTGTCGCTGTGCCTCGGCAAGGTAGAGGTCAGTACGCCAGACTACAACAGCACCCCCCTTATCAGCGGGTTTAATAATAATGTTAGGATTAGTGCGGAGGGAGTGGAGAGCAGAGCGTTCCGAAGGAGTGAGGTTGGAATGGGGACAAGGTGCGGTGAAGTCGAGACGGTTGATGTCCCGTCGGCAGTTGGCAATAAAGAGATCCAGAGCAGGCAGAAGACCAGAGCGGGGTGTCCATGAAGAAGAGGAGGGATGAAGACGGGAGAAGGGGTCATCGGTGGGGGTGGAAGAGTCCTTGCCGAAGAAGTAGGCTCGGAGAAAGCAATGGCAGCTAGAGTGCAGTTCCGAGGGAGGAGCCTGGCTGTTCGGGTGTGCGCTGCCTTTTTTCGTAACAGTGAAAACACCTTCTGTTAGCAAAAACAGGTAACTAATGTAGGTCTTTCGTAACAGTGAGGTGTTGTAAGGCGAACGTTCGGAAAACAGGGGCCACCTATTCTAAAATATTGTTTGGCCTGGTTCTACCTCAAAGCACTGTACGAACAGTATAGTATTTCATCTGTACGAACAGTATACAAGCAAGCTTTTCATGGTATCTTGGCGCATTTGACAACAATAAATTCCAAGAGGTTCAAAAGGCTGAATGGCTTACAATTTCTGCATTTTTCGATTTTCTTCTAAATTGAAAACATGTTAATTTTGCCTTGTTCATCAGAAGCACCTTTGGGAACTTTTAATTCAAGCCTTTCCAACACTGAAAGAAAAATTAGAATTTTGCTCCCAATTTCACATCTGCCTTCCACCTTGGTAAATGTGTATAAATTCATTTAGATCACATGAGGGCAGTCTCAAACCTCGAGTAAAGTGTCCAGAAGAAAGAATTTGACAAACAAGGCATGACCACAAGGTTCTCGAGCAGCTGGAAGCCATAAACAATATGCTGCTGAGAATCAATACTTTGAGGATTTAATGGCAGGTTGGGAGCAAGATTTGATGAACAGATTTTACAACAACAATGGATAAAATAGGCTCTAAGCTCTGACTTACTTGATTTCAAGTGATTTTTCACTTGTCTGTTGTCGGAAAACACATGGAAAGAACCATAAAATCCTAAGTTTAATTTCCATTCCCACTCTACCCTCTCTCCAGAGTTAACCAAACTGATCCTGGGAAGCAGTAAAGCTATCCAATAAACTTGGGTGTCTAATGAGAGAGCTTGGGAAAAAGAGGGAATAACTCAAAGATTTGAGCTCCTGATAACTGTACAATGACTCATCATGGAAGTACAGTACACACAAATGAACTGATAAACAACCCATCCAAAAATCACCTCCCCAAAACCACCCTTTGGCAAATCACTGAATGCCAGCTAACACCAAGAAATCAAGACCAGGTTGAAACAGCACCTCTGGGAATGGACAAAGCTTAAAAATGAGTGCGCAAGAGAACCTCAGCATTTGTATGTGATTCAAGCTTCAATTTAATTTACGCAACATACTATGTACTCCAGGAGTTCCACTCCCACTCCAAAATATTTCCAAGTACAGGACTTTGTACAAAATAAAAACTTCCATCTTAATGAGAAATAGTAAAGTAGACAAGTAAATATGACAACTGATTTTCACATTATATTAAAACAATATTTTGCAATTATTGGTAATATACTGAGGTGAAGATCTAAATGTGCAGATGTCAGGAACTTAAAGAAAGAGTAGGAAACACTGGAAAACTCAGGTCAGGCTGCATCTGCAGGAACAAAAACACAACATTACATTTTGGATCAAAGATCTTTTTGCAGAACTGGAAAGATGAAGATTACATTTGGAGTACTGAGAGCAGTGTTGAGCCCTGTATCTATAAGTTTGCTGGCACTGGAGAGGGTCCAGAGGTAGTTTACAAGAATGAACATGAGAATGAAAGCATTTGGTGACTCTGGGCCTGGTCTCGATAGAGTTTAGAAGAATGAGCTAAGATCCTACTGAATACTGCAAGGCCCAGATTGAGTGGAAATGCAGAAGATTTTTGCTATAGCAAGTGAGTCGAGGACCAGAGAGGGCAAAGCCTCAGAATAGAATGATGTCCCTTCAGAACAAAGATCAGGAAGAATTCCTGTAACGAGAGAATGGAATTTATGGTCACAGATGGCTGTGGAGGCCAAGTCATTGGGTATATTTAGAGTGGAGGCTGCTCGGTTCTTGATTAGTAATGATATCAAAGGTTTCAGAGTGAAGGCGGTGAGACAGATAATAAATTAGCCAAGATCGAATGGCAAAATTGTTGGGTGAATCACCTAATTCGGACCCTATTTATGATTTCTTATCAGGCAAGTTTGCAGCTGCCATGGGGTTAAGCTCTAAATAAGTTTAGCTTGTCTGTGAATGGGAGCAGAAAGAGTGACAACATAGATACAGGAAAATAGGAGCTGCAAAGTGCAGATCAGGATGATAATACCTTGCAGACTGGGGAAGAAAACAACAAATAAACTGAGCCAATATCACACACAGGCAACTAATACCATCACATATCAGGTTAACTGAAGTTAAAGTATTCAGTATTAAATCCTGAAGGCTGCAACTTAACCAGATGAATAAGTTGTTCTACCCCCTCAGGTTTACATTGGACCTCATTGCAACAGTACAGGAAGCAAGGACCAATAGATCAGAATGGGAGTGGATGGGGAATTTAAGTGATAAGCAAAGGGAAGCTCAAGTTTACCCCAGCAGACTGAATGGAGTTGTTCTGCAAAGCAATCACCCATTCTGCATTTGGCTTCGAACACAGAACAGTTCAGCACTGGACAAGTCAATCAGCCCACAATGTTGTAGCAATATTGATGCCAATATATATTGAATGTCCTCCTCTTATGGATAATATTTCCATGTACCTCTCATATCAGTCTCTGGATAAACACCTCAAACTCCACCAGACTGCCTCCTTCCCCTACTACCCCATTAACCCATTCCAGGGACCCGTGGAAGAAAACTGCCTCCAACATAAACAAGAGAAAATCTGCAGATGCTGGAAATCCAAGCACACATACAAATGCTGGAGGAACTCAGCAAACCAGGCAGCATCTATGGAAAAAGAGGACAGTCACCATTTCGGGCTTAAACTATTCGGCAGGACTGGAGAAAAAAAGCTGAGGAGTAGATTTAAAAGGGCGGGTGTGGGGGGTGGGGGAAGAGGAGAGAGAAGCACTGGGTGATAGGTGAAACCTGAAGGGGGAGGGATAAAGAGCTGGGAGGTTTGATTGGTGAAAGAGATACAGGGCGAGAGAAAGGAGAGTCTGATAGGAGAGGACAGAAGGCCATGGAAGAAAGAAAAGGGGAGAGGAGGAGCACCAGAGGGAGGTGATGGGCCAGCAAGAAGATAGAGCGAGAGAGGGAAAGGAGTATAGGGAATGGTGTATAGGGAATGGTGAGGGACGGGGGAGGGGAGCATTCCTGGAAGTTCAAGAACTCAATGTTCATGCCATCAAGTTGGAAGCTACCCAGACAGAAAATAAGGTGTTGTTCCTCCAACCCAAGTGTGGCCTCATCACGACAGTGGAGGAGGCCATGGATGGACATAACAGAATGGGAATGGGAAGTGGAATTAAAATGGGTTGCCACTGGGAGATCCTGCTTTTTCTGGCAGACGGAGCACAGGTGCTTGGTGAAGTGGTCTCATAATCTACATCGAATCTCACTGATATACAGGAGGCACTGAACATTGTATATGACCCCAAAAGACTCACAGGTGAAGTGTCGCCTCACCTGGAAGGACTGTTTCTGGTCTTGAATGGTAGTGAGGGAGGTGGTGTACGGACAGGTGTAGCACTTGTTCCGCTTATCGTGATCAGGCCACACTCAGGTTGGAGGAACAACACCTTGTATTCTCTCTGAGTAGCCTCCAACCTGATGGCGCGAACATCGATTTCTCAAACTTCTGATAATGTCCCCCCTTCACCATTCTCCATCCCCTTTTCCCTCTCATACCTTGTATTTACCTGCCCATCACCTCCCTCTCCCCTTTTCTTTCTTCCATGTCCTTCTGTCCTCTCCTATCAGACCATCCCTTCTCCAGCCCTGTATCTCTTTCACCAATCAACTTCCCAGCTCTTTACTTCATCCTTCCCCCTCCCAGTTTCATCTATCACCTGGTGTTTCCCTCTCCCCTCCCCAACCTTTTAAATCTACTCCTCAGTTTTTTTTTCCATCCCTGTCAAATGGTCTTGGCCCGAAACATCAACAGTACTCATTTCCATGGATGCTGCCTGACCTGCTGAGTTCCTCCAGTATTTTGTGCAACTTGCCTCTAATGTGGTCTTTAAACTTCCCCTCTCTAACCTTAACAGTGTGTCCTCTGGTGTTAGACATTTTTATACTGGAGAAAAGATTCTGACCACCTATTTTCTTTGCTTCTCATACTGTAAACAACTGTACCCATTCTGACACGTCTATCCACGGCCTCCTCTACTGTAAAGATGAAGCCACACTCAGGTTGGAGGAACAACACCTTATATTCCGTCTGGGTAGCCTCCAACCTGATGGCATGAACATCGACTTCTCTAACTTCCGCTAAGGCCCCACCTCCCCCTCGTACCCCATCTGTTACTTATTTTTATACACTCATTCTTTCTCTCACTCTCCTTTTTCTCCCTCTGTCCCTCTGAATATACCCCTTTTCCATCCTCTGGGTCCACCCCCCCCCTTGTCTTTCTTTCCGGACCTCCTGTCCCATGATCCTCTCATATCCCTTTTGCCTATCATCTGTCCAGCTCTTGGCTCCATTCCTCCCCCTCCTGTCTTCTCCTATCATTTTGGATCTCCCCCTCCCCCTCCAACTTTCAAATCCTTTACTCACTCTTTCTTCAGTTAGTCCTGACGAAGGGTCTCGGCCTGAAACGTCGACTGCACCTCTTCCTAGAGATGCTGCCTGGCCTGCTGCGTTCACCAGCAACTTTTATGTGTGTTGCTCATGATATGCACCAGCTGCTCATATGACCATCCACCACCTGCTCCCATGGCTTCACATGACTGCGGCCGGGGGCTAAACTGATGCTACACCTTGCCCAAGGTTGATCTACAGGCTAGTGGAGGGAAAGAGCATCTTACAACTCCTTCAGTAAAGATGTACATCCACCCCATCACCCAAGATAACAGTTCCGAGCTGTTTAAATTTTAAATAGAATAGTAGTCAGTCCAACACTTCACAGTACCAGCGACCCAGGTTCATTTCCCATCGCTGCCTGTAAGGAGTCTGTACGTTCTTCCCATGACCATGTGGGTTTCCTCCAGTTGCTCTGGCTTCCTCCCACAGTCCAAAGACGTACCAACTGGTAGCTTAATTAGTCATTGTAAATTGTCCTGTAATTTGGCTAAGGTTAAACCAGCGTTGCTAAGCGGTGTGCCTATTCTACACTGTATCTCAATAATTTGTTTTTAAATCTTCATTTCTGGGGTCTGGACATTGCCAACTTGATCAGTGTTTATTGCCCAACCCCAAATGCCCTTGAATAATCATCTTAAACAGCCCTGCTATACTTGCCACCAGAGTATAATTGCCAAAGTTGTTCTGCAATTTAAACCCAGCAGCAATGACAGACTGGGAATTCAAATGCCACACTGACCATGCACAAAGCTTGATTGAGCTTTTAAATTAGTAACACAACTTCACAGTATCATACAGACTGTAATTGTTTCAATAAGTTTAAATAAAGAATGTGGTCAGTGAGCACTGGGGACGAACAGAAGCAGCATCTTCCTCAGACTGGGGAATTCTGTCCAATGTCATGGTCAAAAACCAATGAAATGAAGTTTGAGTGGCTGGAGATGTTGGTATGCAAATTGTCAGTATGGTCCCTTTCCCAGCATCAAGGAATCAACTGCACATCCCTTCTGATGAGCTCCATGCACTCTCTGCGCATTTTGAGTAGAAGTGAGTGGAAGGTCACCACCTGCTCCAGCAGGTTCCAATGCAGCTGAACACAGTGTTACAGGAAACAGATCAAACTCCCAGAGAGCGAGCCCACAGAAACCATCCAGCTTGGATGCTGCATGTCCTCAGATCCTGTGCAGATTAAGTGGTAAGGGTATTTGCAGACATTTATAAACTCTCCCTACTTCCATCTGAGATTCTCACCTGCTTTAAGACAACCACTATAATGATGGTACTCAAGACAAGCCTTCATGACTGCCACCGAGGGGCTCAAAAATCCATCAGAAAATGCTTTGAGAGGCTCGTCATGGCATGCATCAACTCCAGCCTCCCAGAAAATGCTTGAACCACTACAATTTACATAATGCCAAACAAGGCACACAAAAGACTCCACTTAGCTCACCCTACACTCATCTCTCGAGCATCTGGACAGTAAAGACACCCAATTTATGTGATTGCTTATTGACTACAGCTATGCCTTCAACACTACAATTTCAAGCAAATTCATCCCCAAATATGAAGAACCAAGTCTCAACACACTCATTGGAACTGCATCCTTGACTTCCTGACCAACAGACTACTAACAGTAAGGACAGGCAGCAATGCTCCCATTGTGAATAACCTCAACAGTAGCACCCCACAAGGCTGTATCCTCAGCCCCCACTACTCTACTCCCTCTACACTCATGAAGGTTTGGCCAGATTCTGATCTGACTTCATTTGCAAATGATAATGGAAAGAATCTCAAACAACGATGAGTCAGAGTGCAGGAAAGAAACAGTCTAGGGACATGGCTTCACGACAATAACCTTTGCCTCAACATCAGCAACTCAAGAGATAGTTATTAACTTCCTGTGGGGAGGGGGGTGGGGGGGGGAGGGTGTTGAGGGCATAAAGTTTGAGAGCTTCAAGTTCCTGGAAATGAACTTCACCAATAACCAGCACTGATCCAATCACATGGATACCGGGGTCAAGAGAGCTCAGCAGTGCCTCTACTTCCTCAGGAGGCTGAAGAAATTTAGCATATCCCATTTTACCTTCACCAACTGACTTGGTATGGCATCGGTTTTGTCCAAAACTAGAAGAAATCGCAAAGACGAGGAAATCTGCAGATGCTGAAATTTCAAGCAACACACATAAAAGTTGCTGGTGAACACAGCAGGCTAGGCAGCATCTATTGGAAGAGGTACAGTTGACGTTTCAGGCCGAGCCCCTTCGTCAGGACTAACTGAAAGAAGAGCTGGTAAGAGATTTGTAAGTGGGAGGGGGAGGGGGGAGATCCAAAATGATAGGAGAAGACAGGAGGGGGAGGGATGGAGCTAAGAGCTGGACAGGTGATTGGCAAAGGGAATATGAGAGGATCATGGGACAGGATGCCTAGGGAGAAAGGAGGAGGGGGGGAAGCCCAGAGGATGGGCAAGGGGTATAGTGAGAGGGACAGAGGGAGCAAAAAAAGAGAGAGAAAAAGAATGTGTGTATATAAATAAATAACGGATGGGGTACGAGGGGGAGGTGGGGCATTAGTGGAAGTTAGAGAAGTCATGTTCATGCCATCAGGTTGGAGGCTACCCAGACGGAATACAAGGTGTTGTTCCTGCAACCTGAGTGTGGCTTCATCTTTACAGTAGAGGAGGCCGTGGATAGACATATCAGAATGGGAATGGTACGTGGAATTAAAATGTGCGGCCACCGGGAGATCCTGCTTTCTCTGGCGGACCGAGTGTAGGTGTTCAGCAAAACGATCTCCCAGTCTGCGTCGGGTCTCGCCAATATATAGAAGGCCGCATCAGGAGCACCAGACGCAGTATATCACCCCAGTCGACTCACAGGTGAAGTGTCGCCTCACCTGGAAGGATTGTCTGGGGCCCTGAATGGTGGTGAGGAAACCGCAAAGAGTTGTGGGCACAGCTCAGCACATCATGCAAATCAGCCTCCCTTCCATGGACACAGCTCAATGCCTCAATAAAAGCAAGCAGCATAATCAAAGACCCTACCCACCCTGGCCATTGGGCAGAAGACTGAAAACAAGGACCAAGCTGAAGGACATCGTCATCTGATATCAGCCTATTGAGCAGTCCCCCTAGTATGACAAGATGAAATATGGAATCGTAACCTCACAATTTCATCAAATATGACCTTGCACCTTATTGTTTGCCTGCACTAAAGTTTCATTGTAACATTTAATTCTGCATTGTAATAATTTTCCCTTTCCCTATTGCTATGGATTACAGGTGGTCCCCGTTTTCCGAACGTTCGCTTTACGACACGTCGCTGTTATGAAAGACCTACATTAGTTACCTGTTTTCACTAACAGAAGGTGTTTTCACTGTTACGAAGAAAGGCAGCGCGCACCCAAACAGCCAAGCTCCTCCCCCGGAACTGCATTCTAGCCGCCATTGCTTAAACCCGTGCTTTATCTCGATTTATTTTGTGCATCCATTAGCAAGATGAGTTCTAAGGTATCGGAAAAGCCTAAAACAGCTCGTAAGGGTGTTACACTTAGCATAAAACTAGACATAATTAAGTGTTTTGATCGTGGTGAACGAAGTAAGGACATTGCCCGCGCGTTGAACCTGCCTGCATCCACCATTCGCACTATTTATACACAGACAGAAAGAATTTTGAAAGTTGCTGATGTTACTGTTGGTTCTGCTCGTAGCAAAGTGGTCTCTCTCAGTCGGCATCCAATAATGGATAAAAATGGAAAGTCTATTGCTTGAGTGGATTGATGGATGTACAAAGCGTGATGTTCCATTAAGTTTTTTTATACTTAAGGAGAAATCAGTCTTTTTAATAAGCTGAAACAGAAAGCACTGGACGATGGTGATGAAAGTGTTGCGAAAGTGGAATTTAAAGGTAGTCATGGGTGGTTTGATCGGTTTCTGAGGCGAGGGCAGCTTCATTGTTTAAGCAGTGGTCCCCAACCTCCTGGCCGTGGACCGATACATTGCTGCGAAGAATGCAGTGGTGCAGCGGTAGTCAGAAACGGCTTAAAGCACATCATTAAGAAAAAAAGCCGAAATAAACAAGCCAATTAATTAGGTGCCACCCGGCACGTAAATGTCGGCCTAGATCAGAGGCTATTGCCGATTGCGTCATGTGGTTATTCGTATAAGCAAGTGTTTAACTGTGACGAAACTGCAATTTATTGCAGTCTTCCCGATTCCGGTAAGTGAAACTACACTGTACATACATTATTTCTACTTTATATAGGCTGTGTATTTTTATGTATTATTTGGTATGATTTGGCAGCTTCATAGATTAAAGGTTACTGGAGAGAGTGTTTCTGCCGAGAGTGCTTGCATGAGATTTTCACTACAGAGAACAGAGTGAATGGTTGTAGAAAAGTATTTCTGCTTTATATAGGCTGCGTATTTATCATATCATTCCTGCTTTTACTATATGTTACTATTATTTTAGGTTTTGTGTGTTATTTGGCATGATTTTGTAGGTTGTTTTTTGGGTCTGGGAACGCTCAAAAATGATTCCCATATCAATAAATAGTAATTGCTTATTCACTTTATGACATTCCGGCTTATGAACCGTTTCATAGGTACGCTCTACCTTTGGATAGCGGGGGAAACCTTAATTGTACTGAAATGATCTGTACTGATGGCATGCCAAACAGTTTTTCACTGCTCCTCAGTAATAAACTAATTTATCCAGAGACCTCAGTTGGACACGGGTACCAAGCAGAACCAAGTTGAAATAAACTATACAAGCTCCTGCTGCCTCATCCCTCCATCACGAATCAGCAGAAACCAACATATCAACATTACTTGACCCTATAGCATACATTCTTTTTTCTACCTATTACATCCCTACACTTTCTTGCTACCAAGACCAACCTTGTTGTCTCTTTCTCAGTTCTGGAACATTAACAGTTTCTCTTTCTACAGATACAGCCTATCTACAGTATTCCTCACACATTTCTTTCTTTATTAATTTCAGATTTTCAGCATCTACAGTTTTTTTTATTCTCTAAATTTTACAAATGTTGCTTCAGAATCACTTATTTTAAATAGCTGTAACTTCTGCATTTAATCAATCCAGAATCAATATTACTAATGAAAAATTCAGTGGTCCAGTCAAAGGTTCATTTCTTGTACTAAATTATATACTAGCATTTTGGGCATGTTTACTGTAATTAGAATACTTTTCCAAAACTCTACCAGAAAAATTAAGATATCTACAGAAGAGCACGTTGTTGGAACGCAGCTCAGTCATAAAGCCAAATTCCCTCATGCTGTTCTTTGACATTGTGTTGAACTCATTTTTACATTTATGTATTTTAACAGCTGATTACCATAAACAGCATTTGTATTTCATAAACCAAGTATGCCCCACTTCCCATCAGTACCAGTCAAACAAAGAAGCACTTATTAGATTCATGTTTCACAATGACTATTCACAAAGGATGAATCCAAAATTATGTCAAATCATTTACTAGAGAATAGCCAGTTGTGATTACCTTAGAGATTGTTTTATTGCCTTGCATCAGGACAGCTCTGCAAGCTCAGTCATTGATGTTTTCCTCAGGGAACTATGAATCCATAATTTCTTGCTCAAAGAACAAAGCAAACAAAAAATAAAATACTTGGTTTTATTTAATATGGTTAGTATTGCCTATTAAGGAAAGGAAATACAGACCCAGAAACCCAGTGTATGAAAATCAGTGCTAAAATGTGGACAATTGTGAAATACAAGGGAATTGGATTGTTATAAATTGAATTAAGATTTGCCTCCACGATCACCCAACCACAAAGTCAGCATTTTCAGCATTCTCCTCCAAGTCCTTCCCACACACAATACAATCAATGCCATTCTGGTCTAGGGGTCCGGGCCATCAATGAGATCTAGCTTGCTATTCTTGTCCACCATGTATGATTATCACTCCAGTGACCATGCTTTACTGCAGAATCCCACCCGTCCAAGTGTACATACTGAAACATCTCTCCTCATGCTTGCAGTCACTGGCTTAGCTATCCCATGCAAGTGTCATGGGCAAATCTAGGTCAACAAGATTGAGATTTACATCAGATGTGTTAACCGTGTGACAGAACACAGTCGTGTGCCTCATTTACAATTTCTCCGTCAATCTAATTCAGTCTCTCACACCTGCTGCATTTTTCAATTCAAACCTTTAGCCTGAGCACTGTTTTCCTACATTGAGTCCACACCCATCGATTCTCTTCACATCCAAACATTCCCCCGCCCAGCATCTCTGTTCAGCAACTTGGGTGGAGAATTCCAAAATCAGCAATCCACTGGTTGAAGAGATCTCAAGTGAATTCAAACATGGAGTTAAAGTTAAACTGAGCCAAGACACTGAGTTGGGTTCAGAGACTTTAATCCATGCTTCTAGACACTCTAGCTGGAGGAAACCCCTTCCCTGCATCTACTGTCACATCTCACACTCTCAATGTGATCACCTCTCGTTTTTCTACACAATACAGTCAGTTTAGTCTCTCCTCAAACAGCAATCACCTCTTCCCAGGAATCAGTGGTGAACTCGTATTGTACTCCCTTCGACTGCAAGTATATACTTTCTTCGAAAAACTGGACCAAAGCACAATATTCCAGGTGCGATCTCTCGAGGTCTTACGTAATTGGTACAACACCTCGCTACCTGAGCTCAAAGCCTCTTGCAATAAGAGCCACTGTATTTTTGATTTTGCTTGCTGCATTCACAGACACCAAAATCCCTTTCAATTTACTGCCACCTCAAGATATTTTGCCTTCTTTCCACTGAAAACAATAATCTCACATTCCACATATACTACAACAACCAGGTCTTGTTGCAGCTATATAGGACCCTGGTCAGACCCCACTTGGAGTACTGTGCTCAATTCTGGTCGCCTCACTACAGGAAGGACGTAGAAACCATAGAAAGCGTTTACAAGGATGTTGCCTGGATTGGGGAGCATGCCTTATGAGAATAGGTTCAGTGAACTTGTACTTTTCTCCTTGGAGCATCGGTGGATGAGAGGCGACCTGATAGAGGTGTACAAGATAATAAGAGGCATTGATCCTGTGGATAGTCAGAGGCTTTTTCCCAGGGCTGAAATGACTAGCACAAGAGGACATAGTTTTAAGGTGCTTGGAAGTAGGTACAGAGGAGATGTCAGGGGTAAGGTTTTTCTTGTTTTTTTTTTAAAAACACAGTGAGTGCTGAGTGCATGGAATGGGCTGCCGGCGGCGGTGGTGGAGGCAGAAACGATAGGGTCTTTTAAGAGGCTCCTGGATAGGTACATGGAGCTTAGAAAAATAGAGGGCTAGGGATAAGCCTAGTTAATTCTAAGGTAAGGACATGTTCGGCACAGCTTTGTGGGGTGAAGGGCCTTTATGTCTTCTTCCCACCCCATCATCAAGCCTATCAAAATCATCTGAAATGAAACTTCTCAAAATCCTGTTCACAATGAACACTGCCCACAAATTTTGCATTACCAGCCAACTTAGATACACAACATTTGGTTATCCATAAAGATCATTATCAGTCAGAGCCTCACCATTAATCCTTTTGCTGGTTTCCTACCACAGCCTTCTAAACTGAAAGTGGTTTGTTTTTTGCTCTTTAAACAATCCAAAAAGCAATTTTTGCCCCACTATCCATGTGATCTAAAATTTGCTCATTAATATCTTCTGCAGTACTTTGTTGAAGGAATTCTGGAAGACCAAATGTGCTACATCTACTGGTTACCTCTCAGATATTCAGCTTGTTACAACATCCAAAAAAAAAACTGTCAAACAATTAATTGATATTGACTCCACTTTTATGAAAACAACAGTTGAAAATGCTGGAAATACTAAGCAGATCAGGCAGCATCCATAGAGATAGAAACAAAGCTAACATGGCAGATTAATCACGTTTCTTCAGAACTAGCAGATCCTGCCCAACCATCTTCCCAGTGTAGTTACCACTTGGTTTATAATAGATTCTGGTATTTTATTTATTTGTTGAGACACAAAGCAGAACTGGCCCTTCCGGCCCTTTGAGCTATGCTGCCCAGCAATCCCCCAATTTAACCCCAGCTTAATCACTGGACAATTTACAATGACTGATTAACCTACTAACCGTTACATCTTTAGACTGTGAGAAGAAACCAGAGCACTCAGAGAAAACTCATGCAGTCACGGGAAGAACGTACAGACCCCTTACAGGCTGCAACGAGAATTGAACCCAGGTCACCTGTAAAGCACTGTGCTAACCACTACGCTACGGTGCCACCCTGATGCCGTCATCCCCATTTTTCCCCTCTTTTCTTCAATAACAGAATTCTATTTCTGGCCTTGCATTCCATGGGAACTCCTCTGGAATTCATGGAATCTTGGAATCTCGCAATCAGAATATCTTCAGTCTTCATCATCACTGCTGTTAAAACATTGAAATGCAGGTCATCAAGTTCTGGAGATTTATCCACTTTATTTTTTCTATTTTTAGACTTCTGCAAAGCACCTCTGAATTAATGGTTGCAACAAGAACTCAATACCTGCAGAATTGCAGCAGCTTTATTCTGGACTCGCTATCTGAGAAAGGCCTCAAAAACAACCAGAAACTAAATGTATCCACCTCAATCCCATACAACATCCTTCTTGGACTCCGATGGAAAATGCATAGCAACAAGAATTAATTTATCTTTTACTCTCAATTTCGTCTGAACAATTCACTTTACTGGAATTCAGTACATCACAAATGTACTTCACGTGCCCCATGAAACAGAGCTTTAAGGTTCCTATCCATAGTTTTAAATGCCTCCAAAGCACCAAACGCTTACCAGTCATCGAAATTTTGCCACAACTGTGTGCAATGGTCTCCATTCAACACACCAATCCAGTAACTATCCATGCCTCTGCTTATTTAGCATACTTGCTGGCATTGTATCTTTTATTTAGGGATCTAACAACAAAGACATGGTGTTACAAATAAGCAATCATATTTGTATATCCTGACTGGAAAACTTGGCCCTTCTCCTCCTGACTTCACATTACTATTCTTTTACAATATCATCAGAAGCTGGTCCTTCTGTCTCTGAAAGTTACTCCCTGCTCCAGAATAATGAATTCCTTATGGAACACCATCAGTGCCACTAATTTTGTCATTTTCTGCATCTGTCAATCCTGCAGATCATCTCAGATGCATGTACAATATGGTATTTATTCCCCTTTAATATTGTGTTGGTTGCCGATTTTTGATGAACTTTCATAGATTATCATCATCATGTCCCATGTCCAGTTTGAGCTTTGACTGCCATGGCCCACTGTTTTGAGTCAAGTGGATCAATTCATTGGTAATAATTTCGAGTTCTCTGGCTGCTGTCTCCATCATTTGCCTTTGCCTTCCTCTTGCTTTCTTCCCTTCAATCTTTCCCATAATTACTGTGCATTCTAACTCCTCTTTCCTAATCACATGTCCAATGAAGTCACATTGCCCTTTCATGATCTCAGACATTATTTCTCTTTTTGTGCTTGCTCTGCTCATGATATCCTCGTTAGATATTCGTTTCGTCCATGATATTCTTTGGCATAGTTTATACTTTGGAAATATTCTAAAATCTCTCTCCAAATGCTTAAAAAATGTAGATGCATTATCAAAGTATACCCTGTACCACTGCTAGCTTTAGTGTTGGCTCAATTCTTCACCGTTTATTGCACAGGACAGCATAGTAAGATACAGGCCCATCAGTCCATGTACTGAAGTAATTACATAATTAAATGCTTATGCTTTACTAAACCAAACCCGCTGCCAACACATGATCCCTATCCTTCCATTCTCTGCACATCTAAGTGCCCAGCGAAGAACATCGTCGACACCTTTATCACATTTGCCTCCACGAACACACCTGAAGTGCATTCTCTGCACCCCATTTCCAACATCAATATCTCCACCACACTTACAGTTCTCACCTTAAATGCATGCTGTTTAGGATGAGAACACTTCAACCCTGGGGGAAAGAAGATACTAACTAACTGCTGAATCTATGCCTCTCAATCTTATAAACATCTGGCAGGTCTTATTCATAATAATGACTCCCTTGATGATCTGTTAAAATCCTGGTATTTCTACTGAAATAATACTCTCAATATCACCGCACTGATCAAGCTCTAATTTGACCAAACTGCAAGATTGCATTCATCTGCATAAGGTGGAAGAGAAACATACACAATTGTACAAGGAGGTGGCTGTACATCAGGAACTGAACAAAATGTTTTTAAGCATCTATGACTTTCTGGTAGGATAAAAAGAGCAAAGTATTAAGAGTACAAATACAAGAAATCTCCTCATATACAATAGCCTTATGGAAATTACAACAAAAAGTTTTATAAACTTCAATACACTCAGAGGACCAGAGTACATCATATTGTGAGACCCAAAGGATACAGATAAAACTGTCAAAAGACGCAAAATCAATTGATGATGCTCTGAAGTTAATTCTTTCGGAAATATCTTAGTGAAGCTCAAATTTCTCAGTTGTCCAAATTTAAAAGGATTATGTACGCCACACTAAAGTTCCTTTCTCTTCAAAAGAGAAATCAATAAACGCGTGTATTTTCTGTACAATTTAAACTAAAACTCATTAGAACCACACACCCCGACACAAATACACGCACACCTCTTCCAGTACCCCCAAAGGAAAATGAAGGCTTTGAACAATTTGCTCAGAGCTATGCACCCAAAGAGCCAGAGGAAACAAAGGGTCCTTGAGGCTGCAAAGTTTGCCAATTTGAAGATACTGCATGGAATAAGGAATCACTTCCTATTCAAAATGAAGTAATTGAGGAAAATTTAACCAAACTTTTACGAGAAAAAAATACTACATGCAACAAGTAGCTCACATGTAAACAGACATGACATAATCCTCTCATCACATGTATAATGAGTTACAAGTGATTTATTGCATTACTTTTGTGAAACACTAACGTTATTGTACTCATTTGGAGAATGAACTGTTAATTACAGAATGCGGCAAGCATTACTTCAGGCAACAAGCAGAACTGTAGTAGCCTTTGTAAGAAGTCTACTCAAAACCCTGCAGCAGGGTTCGTCCCTTTTGATCACCACCGCACAGAGCACTGGTCCTCCCTTTGCTCCCTAATTAGTGTTAACTGAAGCCAGTTAGGTAAGTAAAGCACTCCTGTCCAAAAAAAGGGAGCAATGACCTCAAAAACAAAGGTTCTCTTATTCCTGCTGTTAATTACTGGCCACCATTCGACTGACACAATATTTCCCTCCTGACTTCACTGTACACCACTCTCAAATCCAGAAAGATGAACATGCCACCACTTTGCAATTGTGGGTCACCAGCATACTCGAAAAGTTAGTTCTCCTGAAAAGACAGGAATTTGTGCCAAACTGTCATTAGTGTGTTAAATTTGTACCCCCCCAAAAAAAATTCTGTTTCCTACAACTTTATTTAAACCAGAAATACATTCAAGAGTCCCTAAAAATTGTCAGTCTATTTATTTTCATATAACACAGCTTACTCACGTCTTTTCCTCGACTTTGAAAAAACAACCCAGCCAAATTTGAAATGAGACTCTACTGCACGCAGATACAGTTGGTTGTGAATGCTAGGAACGCAAACCTGGAACTTCATATCCATGTCACACTCACGTTTGTAAATGGAGCCCACTACAGGTCTCCTGCAGAGCCATTGGGCATGGGTGTAACTGAGGACTTATGTAAACAGATATGATGCATTTTCTTCTTCAGCAGTTGCTTGGAATCTTCATTCTATTCTTCTAGGCTCCAAGACACAGAATGAGACCAGTTAACCATGGTCTCTTCAGATAGATGGGGGCAAGTAGTGCCTGGCACAGTGATAATTTGCTGGGACATGATATGGACAGCTTCCAATGCTCTAATGCATCATTCTCAATACCCCTGCAGATGCACGGTCTCCATTTTGAGCAATATTGGATGAGAACCCAGGGAAGGTCAGAGTCCCAGTAGAATGTCACATTTTTCCCCCCATTCCAGCCAGCCAAGTATAATTAGGACATCAGTGCAAGGGCTGCTAGCATGGAAAAGGACATGGATATCTATTCAAGTAAATAGGAAGGAAGAGAGTACTCATAACATATTGCCAGTGCCTCGAGGTGCCAGCTGCAAAGATGGTGCCAGTGCCTCGAGGTGCCAGTGCCTCGAGGTGCCAGCTGCAAAGATGGTGCCAGTGCCTCGAGGTGCCAGTGCCTCGAGGTGCCAGCTGCAAAGATGGTGCCAGTGCCTCGAGGTGCCAGCTGCAAAGATGGTCCCAGCAGCTTTTTGCTCCACCAAGAATTTTGAGCCAAGTCAGCAGACCACACATTGAAGACAAAGGTAAATCATAGAACAGGTGACTGCATTCACAAAAAAATGGCTCCCAAAAATGGGTAGTGGTTCACACTTCACTGAACCTCGCAGGTTGGCTGAACACCTTAACCTTGAAAGGCCTTGCAGTCAACATCACATGATTGTAAAGGCCCTCTGCCAGCCCGCCCCATGTAACAAGGTGTAATAAAAGTTTGCTTTATAGTCTGGCACAGTGAGGCCACTCTCAAGTTGGAGGAACAACATCTCATAATCCGTCGAGGTAGCCTCCAATCAGGTGTGAACATAGATTTCTCTTTGCAGTAATTTTTGCCCATCCCCCCTTCTAGTCCTCACTCTGGCCTCTTACCTCTTCTCTTCACCTGCCTACCACCTCCTCCTAGTGCCCCTCCTCCTCCCCTTTATCTCATAGTCCAATCTCCTCTCTTTATCAGATCCTTTCTTCTCCAGCCCTTTACCTTTTCCAAGCATCACCTACCAGCTTGTAACTTCACCTCCCCTCCCGTACCCACATGGCTTTACCCCTCACCAATCAGCTTGTAACTTTCTCTCCGCACTCCCCGCCCCCACACCTTCTTATTCTGGCATCTTCCTCCTTCCTGTCCAGGCCTATTGAAGGGTCTCGGCCCAAAACAACAACTATTGATTAATTCCGTAGATGCCGCTGACCTGCTTAGTTCGCCCAGCATTTTGTGTGTGTTGATCTGGGAATGGAAGTTTTAATACAAAATGTACTTGGAAATATTCTTGGTGCCATCTTTACATTAATTTGAAAACCTCAGAAATACTCAATTCAGGCTGCTTAGCCTTTTTTTAAAAAATTGGCAATAAAGGTCAAACTAGCAGCTGCTGAGACTTGTGAAGAAAAATTATTTTTGGCCGGAGCAAAAATAATCATTGTACACCAAATATTGAAGGCATTTTGAATTGGGGTTGTACATCACCTCTTCAAACAACTTTACTCTGCCAAATTAAGGGCATGGATCCAATTAACAACACAGGAAATTGTTTTTACAGGCTTGATTACTGTGTGAATTTAAGCATTTGATCTAAACAAAATTAAGAATTAAAGTGGACCTCAGGAAATGACTAAAGGTATTCGCTTGAATTTAATCAGCATATTTCATAAAATGATCCAAGCAACCATTGCTCAATTTTTTTTAAATTTATAATTGATCATCTTCATTGCTTGTTCCTCCTTGTCCATAAATTCTAATTTAAAATTGGGATTTAATACATTTTCTTTTTAAGCTGAAATTTAAGCCCGGGTGTTTTAAGAACTTTGTTTAGTTGTACAAAGAGGCCATTCTGGGTATGTGGAGTAGGGGTGAAAAGTGAGAGAAAAGTCCAACAAACTTTTCCTTCTGTAAATTTAATTTTGCACAAATGACTCATAGCCCTGCATTGATGAATGTGTAAACATATCTAAATATAATGTTAATTCCAGTCTATATATTGTATTTCATCAGGAGAAAATAATTACGCTTTACTAGTTTTATGATAAGCAACTTATATCGACACAACTCACATTAGAAGCGTAAGTGGGTAATCTTAAAGAGCCTTCAACTTGCCTTCAACACCCACCTGTAAGGTGGAACACAGATAGCTGCAAATCACAGCTGAGTTTTGATTCTAAATCTGATGAACAATACAGGAGTTAGAAACTATAACCAGCAGTTCCTAATGTTTATGAATGGCCTAACTGATTCACACTCCATGATATTTCACAACCCCACCCCCACCCCCGCTCCACAATGTCATCTTTATTCCGCTGATTCTGCTGGGCAGCCACAACCCCAGCTAATTCATAAGCCCTTTTCAAGGGCTTCTCATGTCAGACACATACTTCAAATAAGTCTTCGGTGGTAAGTCACCCTCGTCAGTCCCAAGGCAAAGGTCAATGGGCAATCTTGCCTCGCGCCCAAACATCAGATAATATGGCAAATACCCAGTAGCTTCATTTCATGTACAATAATAACTGTGAACCAGATGCCCAATAATGCTGACTCCACCTGCTCTTCTTGCTGATCTTCAGGGTCCCGAGCATGTCCAGCAAGGTCCGATTAAACCTCTCTGGCTGGGGATTACCCTGCGGGTGATAGGACGTGGTCCTCGACTTCTTGACTCCAAGCATGCCCAGTAACTCATGGATGAGTCTGCTCTCGAAATACCATCCCTGATCACTATGTATTCTCCTGGGAAGGCCATAATAAATTAAATACTTCTCCCAAAACACTTTTGCTACCATAAACACCCTCTGGCCCTTCGTAGGAAAAGCCTGAGCATATCTGGTATCATGGTCCGTGATGACTAAGACAGCTGCCACGTTGTTGGCATCGGGTTCTATTGACGGGAAATCCATACACACCAGGTCCAGAGGCTCCACGCTCTGCAAGTGGGACAAGGGAGCTGCCCGCGCAGGCGGTGTCTTCTGCCGTATGCATCAAATGCATGACTTGCAGTAGTCTTCGACCCGACTTCATTCAGGGCCAGAAAAAAAACAGTCTCTGAGCAATCCATAAACCCCCGAATGTCCAGAATCATCATGAAGTGATATCAATGCCATCCTCCAATACTTCTCGGGCAGAACCAGCTGGCAGCTCCGGGGTCTGGGGGTGATGTGACTCAATATAAGATCTGGTTCTTCAACTCCAACCAAGGCCATTCTCGTAGTAATGGAGGAACCAACACATGTTTCGTCCTCTCCACCTGAGCCATGTCTCCCTTTTCGACCGCCGCCCAAATGGTACCAATGCCCACTTCATACAGCAACAGCAACTTCCCTAGAACTCAATTCCGGCAGCTCATTTGTCTTCAGAGCAGTCACGTTAAAATAAACTTGGGGGATGGTGTCATCAGAAGGCCCCAATTGATCCACCGCTTGCTTCTGCCGCTCCTTTTCCCTCTGCCTTCACGGTGATGGCAAACTGACACAGGGCATTCACCCCTGTGGCAGGAACACCCTCCTACTCCTCATCCCTGACCAGTCCTTCATACGGCCCTCAGGACAAAGCATCAGCATCAATGTTCCTGCTTCCCAGCCAGCAGTTCAGGCTGAAATCATAGGCAGACAATGCTGCCAACCATGCATTAGTGATAATTTTTCAAAACTCGTTAGATTCTGGACTAGTTCCTGAGGATTGGAGGGTGGCTAATGTAACCCCACTTTTTAAAAAAGGAGGGAGAGAGAAACCGGGGAATTATAGACCGGTTAGCCTAACGTCGATGGTGGAGAAACTGCTGGAGTCAGTTATCAAAGATGTGATAACAGCACATTTGGAAAGCGGTGAAATCATCAGACAAAGTCAGCATGGATTTGTGAAAGGAAAATCATGTCTGACGAATCTCATAGAATTTTTTGAGGATGTAACTAGTAGAGTGGATAGGGGAGAACCAGTGGATGTGGTATATTTGGATTTTCAAAAGGCTTTTGACAAGGTCCCACACAGGAGATTAGTGTGCAAACTTAAAGCACACGGTATTGGGGGTAAGGTATTGATGTGGATAGAGAATTGGTTAGCAGACAGGAAGCAAAGAGTGGGAATAAACGGGACCTTTTCAGAATGGCAGGCAGTGACTAGTGGGGTACCGCAAGGCTCAGTGCTGGGACCCCAGTTGTTTACAATATATATTAATAACTTGGATAAGGGAATTAAACGCAGCATCTCCAAGTTTGCGGATGACACGAAGCTGGGCGGCAGTGTTAGCTGTGAGGAGGATGCAGGGTGACTTGGATAGGTTGGGTGAGTGGGCAAATTCATGGCAGATGCAATTTAATGTGGATAAATGTGAAGTTATCCACTTTGGTGGCAAAAATAGGAAAACAGATTATTATCTGAATGGTGGCCGATTAGGAAAACGGGAGGTGCAACAAGACCTGGGTGTCATTATACACCAGTCATTGAAAGTGGGCATGCAGGTACAGTAGGCGGTGAAAAAGGCGAATGGTATGCTGGTATTCATAGCAAGAGGATTCAAGTACAGGAGCAGGGAGGTACTACTGCAGTTGTACAAGGCCTTGGTGAGACCACACCTGGAGTTTTGTGTGCAGTTTTGGTCCCCTAATCTGAGGAAAGACATCCTTGCCATAGAGGGAGTACAAAGAAGGTTCACCAGATTGATTCCTGGGATGCCAGGACTTTCATATGAAGAAAGACTGGATGAACTGGGCTTGTACTCGTTGGAATTTAGAAGATTGAGGGGGGATCTGATTGAAACGTATAAAATCCTAAAGGGATTGGACAGACTAGGTGCAGGAAGATTGTCCCCGATGTTGGGGAAGTCCAGAACGAGGGGTCACAGTTTGAGGATAAAGGGGAAGCCTTTTAAGACCAAGATTAGGAAAAACTTCTTCACACAGGGAGTGGTGAATCTGTGGAATTCTCTGCCACAGGAAACAGTTGAGGCCAGTTCATTGGCTATATTTAAGAGGGAGTTAGATATGGCCCTTGTGGCTACGGGGATCAGGGGGTATGGAGGGAAGGCTGGTGCAGGGTTCTGAGTTGGATGATCAGCCATGATCATAATAAATGGCGGTGCAGGCTCGAAGGGCCGAATGGCCTACTCCTGCACCTATTTTCTGTGTTTCTATGTTAACCACCGATGGCCTGTGGCATCCAGTTTCACTGAGGTCAGGATATAAGTTAGGGGGTTGTTCTCCGTCCTCACCTCAAACTTGGCCCCATAGAGGTTGTCACTCAGCTTGTCCACCACCGCCCATTTCAACACCAGAAATTCCACCTTGTGCGTGGGATAGTTTTTCCTCAGAGGGCAACAGACTCCAGCTGACAAATGCAACGGGCCTCAACACGGAGCCCTGATCCCGATACAGGACGCCCCCTAAATCCTCTCAGCTTGCATCCGTGTGCAGTACATACGGCAATCGGGGGTCCACAAAAGCCAGCACCGGCACCAGCAGCTCCTTCAGCGACTGAAAGGCCTCCTCACATTTTGCATCCCACCTCAGTCCAAAGGGCTCCGACAGGCTAAGATACTCTCCACCTCCTGTCCTTTTTCCCCCCGTACCTTTCTTCCCCAAGGGAGGGCAATCGCACAGAAGCTGAGTCAATGGGTGACTCACTTTCGCGTTGCCTTTCACAAACCTCCAATAGTAACCACAGAACCTGAGGAACGAGCGCAGAGCACTCACAGTCTGGGGTCCTGGCCAAGTAGTAACTACCTCGATATCAGCTGGGTCTATAGCTACACCATCCCATGAGACAATGTGCCCAATATAGCTAACAGACGTTTGGCAGAACTAGCACTTGTCCAGGGAAAGTTTTAACCCTTCAGCTTTCAGGCGGCCCAGCACCTTCAGCAGCCTCGCTTCATGTTCTTCCAAGGTGGATCCAAATACTATGAGGTCATCCAGATATACCAATACTCCAAACAAGGCCATATCCCCCACTGTCTTCTCAATTTATTTTCAATAAATATTTATTTTCAATATTTTTAATGTTTATAAGCAAAAAAAATCAAAAATATTGAAGGCAGAATAATACTGGAAAATAATTTATTACAACTAAACTTTCAAAGGAAATTGGATGAACACTTAAAATATATATAATTTTTTGAAGTTTAGGAAAGTGGTGGTGCTGTTGCCAAAAGTCCTTTCAATAGTTGCACAAATGCAGCCTCCTTTTATGCTGCACGGTCTTCTCAATAGTTCAAAGTAAATTTATTATCAAAGTACTTTTACGTTACCTTATAATGTTACCTTGAGATTCATTTTTCTTGCAGGTATTTATAGGAATAAATATAGAATAGGATTTACTAAAAACGAACCATGAACGAAGATTGAATGTGCAAAAGAAGTTTTGTAAATAAGAACTAAATGATACATGAACACAAGTTGTGGAGTCCTTGAAAATGAGTCTGTAGAATTGGACAGAAAGCAACAACCAAAGGCAAATCACCAGAGCAGTGTTAAAGCACAACGCAAATCTCCAACAAGAATGCTGCCAGGTTTGTGCTTCCACAGCGAAGCACAGAGATTAATTTTGGGGCATGTATCCCATTCAGATATGTGCTGATATCAGTGAGGTATTTTACAATTACCAAAGAGCTCAGTTATTTCTGAGCTTCTCTGCACTGCAAATATTAAAAGGATATAAATATATTAAAGGGATAGACAGAACTCAAATCAATTACATTAGAACCAAATTGCATATGGCTCTTTGCAGTGACCCAGGTTTCATGAAGCTCACAGTTAACATCTCACTTCATCTCCATTTTCCTCAACTTCAAATTCCTTAAGAGAAAAATAAGGAAAGAAACAAAAAAAGGGAGAAAAATTCTTTGAATTTTTTTTTCAGCTATCTGGCATTTTGGTTTTCATCGATGTATCAAAATAAACAAGGCCGCGTCGCTCTCGAAACTATGCCTTCAAATGAGAAGAGATTCTTGCTCAGAAAACAAGTTTTGTTCCAAATGCAGTCTCTGTGAAGAAGTGATTCCAGGTGAAAGCACCTCTGCACTGAAGGATATTTCTTACGAAGCCTGCGGACTGTTCGGCCAGCAGGAGTACTCATGCCCCATTTGGTGTGTATAAACCATCGCTGCTGTACGAGTGAAACCAGCCTTGTGAGGAGGTTGTTTATAACAGCAGAGCAGCTGGGCCAGGGCTGTCTTTTCTCCAAGTATGAAATGACTACACTCCACCAGTTTCCTATTAATTCACAGTTTATATTTCCGCATTACAGAACCACATCCAGTTTTCAAATCATAACAAATTAAAATTTTCTTAAGTGCACTAAAATAAATACCCCTGCATTTAAACATTCTGCATTTGTTTTATGTTTACATTAAGACATGCTTCTGAGAAATTACCGCAACAACATACATTTTATAGCACACAAGATAAACATGCAATAAAACTCGCAGTAACTATCGTTTCAGTGACACATTAGTGTAAGATTGGACAAAAGATCCATCTGCACTATTAGTATACATATTTTTAATACAAGGGCATCCAAGACCAGAGTCCAGTATTGGGTATGTCAGGGAAAAAAAAAGCTGTGGCTGCATTGGGAAACATAAGCAGGTGATTAACTGCTAAGGATTTTTTTTGCTTGAAGTACAACTGAGGAACTATCAAGTACTTGGTTAAATTTATAGCTCGAGCAATAGAACTCAAAATATAACTGAGTTAAACTAAGTTTAAAAATTAAATAAGACCAATTAAAAGTGGGGCTGGATGGGTTAAGTGCCTGACTGCAGTTTTGCGTGGGCTTCTAAACAATCTTAACAAATAAACATTTCAGGGCATGTCATCTGCAGCTTGAATCAGTCTAGCCCAGAATCACTGAGAAAAGTGAAGGCAATCTGAAACAAGAGCTGGAGGAGGAACTTCTGCATGTTTTATCCAGAATATAATCACACTCCACAGGAAAACGCAGGTTTGGGGGGAGTGGGGGCAGATAGCTATGAATTTTGGGGATCATGCTGTGGGGACTTGCAACATACTGAGAAACACCTACAGAAGCTGACCAACAGATACAACGTGCCCAATACCAGCAAGGACAAGGAAGACAGATGTTCGACTCTGTTGCACCAATTAGAGCGAGGAGGGAGATTGGAACATCGAGGCGATAGCGAAAGGTGTGCACTGGCTGCCTGCCTTTTTAGATCACTGGAGGATCGCTCTGTTGCCAGAGAGGGAAAGGCCTGCTGCCGTGCCCAGAGAATGTTACCCAGGTTTGGATATGGACTTGTACTGCACACCTTTCTTTTCCAGTCACGGTTTTCTATATTCATCCGATCTTTCTCAGTTTTTTGTGTGCAGGGGAGGGGGATTTGTGGGTTGATGATTATGCTGCCATTCTTTCTTGGTTACGTGGCTATCTGGAGAAGAAGAATTTCAGAGTTGCATACTTAGATGATAAATGAACCTTTGGGGGGAAAAAAAAACACTGGATCACATTCAGATTTGAATAGCTGTGATCCATGGAATGCTGCAGTGATTGACTTCACAATCCGTCGCTCACAACCTATACTAATGACTTGGACACGAGCATATGTCCAAGCCTCCAAACGTTAAGCTGAGTGGGAAGAAGAGTGGATAGGGATCATTTGGTATTTTAAAATATCATTGAGGGCCGGATGGAAAATAGCAGTGAACGCCAAGGAAAACTACAGAAAACTATACAAGAACATTAATAGAGCAGAACTAGAAAATAACAGATGGCTAGCTCATAGATAATAGTCATAGTCAAACTTCACTGATCCCAGGGGAAATTGGTTTTCGTTACAGTTGCACCATAAATAATAAATAGTAATAGAACCATAAATAGTTAAATAGTAATATGTAAAATATGCCAGTAAATTATTAAATAAGTCCAGGACCAACCTATCGGCTCAGGGTGTCTGACCCTCCAAGGGAGGAGTTGTAAAGTTTGATGGCCACAGGCAGGAATGACTTCCTATGACGCTCTGTCTTGCATCTCGGAGGAATGAGTCTCTGGCTGAATGTACTCCTGTGCCCAACCAGTACATTATGTAGTGGATGCGAGACATTGACCAAGATGGCATGCAACTTAGACAGCATCCTCTTTTCAGACACCACCATGAGAGAGTCCAGTTCCATCCCTACAACATCACTGGCCTTACGAATGAGTTTGTTGATTCTGTTGGTGTCTGCTACCCTCAGCCTGCTGCTCCAGCACACAACAGCAAACATGATAGCACTGGCCACCACAGACTCGTAGAACATCCTCAGCATCGTCCGGGAGATGTTAAAGGATCTCAGTCTCCTCAGGAAATAGAAACGGCTCTGACTCTTCTTGTAGACAGCCTCAGGGTTCTTTGACCAATCCAGTTTATTGTCAATTCGTATCCCCAGGTATTTGTAATCCTCCACCACGTCCACACTGACCCCCTGGATGGAAACAGGGGTCACCGGTACCTTAGCTCTCCTCAGGTCTACCACCAGCTCCTTAGTGTTTTTCACATTAAGCTGCAGATAATTCTGCTCACACCATGTGACAAAGTTTCCTACCATAGCCCTGTACTCAATCTCATCTCCCTTGCTGATGCATCCAACTATGGCAGAGTCATCCGAAAACTTCTGAAGATGACAAGACTCTGTGCAGTAGTTGAAGTCCGAGGTGTAAATGGTGAAGAGAAAGGGAGACAAGACAGGATAAATACCAAATAATAGGGTTGTTTGGAAGAGGGAAATCACTTATTACTTATAAAATACATGTTCCTGCCTCCAGAGGCACTGTTCATTCAGTACAAACATCACTTCCTGTACATGAACTTTTTTTTAAATCATCTCCTGCACGGGCTAATTCAGATTTAGCTTGAAGCACAGATGATAGAAAGGCACTGTCCACTCTTCAATTGTCCTTGAAACAGCAAAATCTGAGAGTCTTAAGCTTTCTTGGTCTTGATAAATATTATGTAACTATAATTTGAAGGAAGTATAATATTTACCATTCACCGCTGTCATTGTGCCAGGAGTCCACTCCAGTCCACGGCATAGCTACAGGATGTTGCATGTGTGCATTATCTCGCTTAATGCTGATAGTGAGAATAAATCAGTAATATTAGTATATTCAGGTGCACAATGATCCTGGAAAATATGTAGTTCGGGTGGTTGATGATTGGGTTGAGTTATTCTCTGATCTTAGCAGTCCATTTGCAAATCTTGTCACCATATGAGATGTCATCAGTGCTCTGCTCACTGTGTTTTACAGAATCCTCTTCCAGTAAGATAGCTCTGTGTTGGATTGTAGCAGCTTCTATGGGGTCAAAGGTGCTACTGTCCTATTTAAACACATTTTTAATGATGGCAAGATTCTGCAATAGATGAAGAACTGAAAGTACTGCAGGTCTACCCCATCAGCGAGCTGCACATCATGCCGCAGCATGAGTCAAAGGAGGCATAGACCAATGACCGTCTTGGTCGCTTTTCTTATGATCACAAGACTCTTTTGGACATTATCAATGTGGCACACTGCATGTCTGATTCACTGATTTAATGGTGGGCGAGCAGCACAGACTCGGACATCGCGAGGATCAGGCCTCAAGCCACAGTGTTGCCTGCTTTGGGTCTGGGTGATTTCTGAGAAGGTGTTGAACTCCCTGCCTTGCTTGGTATTCAACGCACCATGAGGGCACTGGAATGTGAATTGAGGCACGAATGAGATCACGAAGTACAAATACACCAATCAAGTTGTACCAAGTGCCAGTGAAACATTAAAATCACAAACATTGGGGAGCTGATCAGAACGTAGATCTCAAGTTACTGTGACATGCTGTAAGGTTCCACTGCTAAAATAATGGTTTCTCTGTAGCAGCGATGTTTGGGTTATGACGAGAGATGACGGGGTTTGGAATGCTGGGGCTATCCAATGAGAGAAATGTTCTTTCTTGTGAGTCTGGAAAAGAGATTTTCGCGGTCTTTTGCCGGGGAGAGATGAGGAGAGAAGACGCGAATGGAGAGAGTTGGCAGACCACCGGACAGAGTGGACTTGGAGCAAGGATGCGAAGGTCAGCGACAATTGGGGGTCGGTAGTGGACGACTGGTTTATCAGTGAGCTCCAACATTGCGCAATAGAATGTTTCGTGAGAATGGGCCCTTTTTTTGTTTTCTTTACTAACGATATAGTCGAAGTAAGAATTATAAACCTTAATCGTTTAATCGCCTACTGTGTACTGTTTGTTATTTCGGGGTACTGATTTGTAACAGGGGACACATCACGCAGCATCCACCCAAACAAGATCTCTTAAGTTTGGCCAGGCCGGGGAACTATCACCCCCTATATTAAGCCACTAGCCAAAGCAAGAGTTATATTTTGAAGGACACAAATACATGAATGCAAACATAAGAAGTGGACTGAGTAGAAAGGAAGTTTTGAACCAGTAGCCAAAACGTAGTCTAATATTCATTTTCGTATCTTCATTTCCCTCCAAAGAGGGTAGCCACTTTTATCCCCAAAAACACACCCATTCTGCACTTTCAGAAACGTGCAAAATTCCAAATTTACATCAAAGATTCAAAGTACATTTATTACCAAAGTATGCATGCAGTATACAACCCTGACATTTGTCTTCCCCACAGACAGCCAGAAAATGAAAACCATGGAACCAGTTCAAAAAAAAATCAAATCCACTCCCAAGCACCATATAAAACACAAATCGTGCAAATAGCAAAGAAAATCACACACAGAATATTAAACCCAGAATCGAAAAAGTGCAGGCATATTCAGTTCTGCTCAGTGTTCGTTATCTGCAGGACACACTAATCAAAAATCGCCCAAAATAGTAACAATAAAAATAAAGGAGCAACCATAACCACATCATAACGAGTCCGATCCACAAAACACGTCAATTAAACCTCGCCCGGAACTCCGGCACCATCCTCCGGCAGCAGAGAGGGAGATCATTCGAACGTAGGGACCTTCCTCCGACAGCATAAAGAGGGATCATTCGAACACTAGAACCCTCCTCCAACAGCAGTAAGAAAGAGAGAGACAAGTAGTCGGTGCTGAACACATGCTCACCTTCTGCACTCACCTTGATGATTTCAATCCTCCTCTGAGCTTTCATCAGGGAGATTGGCGAGGAACAGTTTATCATGGGCTCACAACCCATCTCGAGGATTCTTGGCACGAGGATGCATGCTTCACCCAAAACCTCATTGAACCCTTTCAGAGACAGCAAAGCACCACATCGCTCAATCGGCCCAGAAAAACACATCACTGAAACGCAGATCACAGACTCCAATAGCAGCAGAGCCGCATTTTAAAAGAAAAAGATGGAACAGAAGTGAAAGATGTAGTTTTGTGAACCATCTGGAGGACGTCACCCTCAGTCACATTGTTCACTGATGCCATCTTCTTCCTGATTCGGTCGCACAAGATTAGGCCAAGTCAGAATTTCAAAGAGTTAGGCAAGCACAATATTTGCAAGATCTGAAGAATTCACTTCAATCAATATTATCTTGTACATCAACAGGAAATGATGACAGTTGATCCATGGGGGTACATTAAAAGTTATGTCACCTACTGCTATAGAGATTTCTTTTCTTAACTGTAAAAGGATCATGTCATTGTTAGGTATTCCAATCAGGTTCTTTTCTACCAAAGTCAAAGTGTTTCTTAGGAGGAAGAAAATGCATATTGGGAACTCTTGCAAACTGTCACAGCCTTTATAGCAACCACAAAGTGATAAAACCTCGAAATTTTCAATACATACTCTCAAGCTGGTTAAAGGTTTAACATTTCTCAAGCCACAGTCTAACTGGCAACGGAAATGAGCTACATCCTTTTGGCAATTATTAATGCAGCAATTTTGAACTAATTAGATTTATGGCAGAGAAAACTCAGCTTTAACACTTTGAGTACTGACATTCATTCCAGTCCTAATAACAACAATACTGCTAAACATGAAATACAACTTAGATTGCTGCAGTTAAGATATATCTTGCTTCCCCATTTCCAAAGCTTGTTTCCAGCTCTCTGTCGCTGTGAAGAATAAATAGCCCTGAGAAGAAGGCAAGCCCTGGTGTACCATGCGCATGGTCAGCTTTGGAAGTCATGCAACAAAGGAAATGCATGCAAACCTGTACCACTTTACCCAAAGCTGATTGTTCTGAAAATTTCTCATTAAGGCTTGGATTTCAACTTACGTGAGCAGTTTAACAAGATAAGAGCCCATGGTTTTGCAGGAAAGATACTAGCCTGAACACAAGATGGGCTGAATGGCAAAAGGCAAAGAGTGGGAATAAAGAAGGCCTTTTCCTGTTGGCTGCCAGTGACTAGTGGTGTTCCACAAGGATCGGTGTTAGGACTGCTTCTTTTCATATTATATGTCTATCATTGCAGACAATGCAAAGACAGGCAGAGGGCAAGTAGTGTTTAGGAAGCAGGGAGCCTGCAGAAGGCCAGATAGATGGGAGAATGGGCAACAAAGTGGCAGATGGAATTATAGTATAGGCAAGTGTATGGTAATGCACTTCGGTAGAAAGAATGAAGGTGTATACTTTTTTGTAAGCAGGGAGAAAATTCAAAAATCAGAGGTGCAAGGAGACTTGGGAGTCCCACAGCAGGATTCCCTAAAGGTTAACTTGCAGGATGAGTCAGTTGTGAGGAGATTAATGCAAAATTCACATTCACTTCGAGAGGACTAGAATATAAATGCAGGGATGTTCTGCTGAGACTTTATCAGACTAAACTTGCAGTACTGAGAGCAGTTTTGGGCCCCTTATCCAAGAGATGATGTATTTGCATTGGAGAGGGTCCAGAGGAGGTTCACAAGAAGGATTCTGGGAATGAATGGGTTAGCGCCTGAGGAGAGATTGCTGGCTCTGGACCTGTACTCGCAGGAGTTTAGAAGAATGAGGGGAAATCTCATTGAAACTTATTGAACACAGGAAGGCCTAATTAGAGTGGATGTGGAGAGGATGGCACCTATAATGGAGGAGTCCAGGACCAGGGTAGTGAATCTGTAGAATTCATTGCCACGGATGGCTATTGAGACCAAGGCATTTGGTATACTTAAGGTTCTTGATTAATCAGGGCATCAAAGGTTACGGGGAGAAGACAGGATAATGGGATTGTGACGGATCTTAAATCAGCCATGACAGAATGGCAGACCTGATGGGCCAAAAGGCCTAATCCTGCTCCTGTGGTCTATGGTCCTACACTAGTTTACTAAAAGTTATTTCAAGATTACTAAGATAGGGTTCTTATAAAATAATGATTTTAACTTACAAACCTTGTCTCCAGTGGAAACTGTTCAATGGTACAACAATGTAGTTTGATAGGAGAATAACTGGACTGATTTGCCTCATTCAGGTAAAAAATGGAAATCTAAGTTACAGGAGGCATCTGCCATTTGGCCCATTGCCTGAGAGAGATGGAAGGTAAAGGGTGATGAAAAATAAAGTCCAGCAGACACTCGCAAGATAACAAACTTCATCCATTTTAGTCAAAAACAAATAGATTTTTGTCCCCAAGTCAGAAAATTTAAAAAAATCACTCAACATGGAACACATACCTCCACAATACTGTAATAAGTAACATCAAAAGCATCACTAATCCGAACAATTAGCTGAAGTCAGAGAGAGGCAGCTAGTTCCATCAATCACAGGAAAAAATGTTTGCACACACATCAGACTGTAATATCTAATACTAGGAACTGGTTACATAACGTGTCTTTAAGACATGCTGTAATCTTCCTTTCACGCTTTTGCTTTGAATAAATAAGTATTTTTGAGTTAGATGTGATTACCTTTACCTACTTAAGGTATGTTTGAGTCTATGTACGTGCAGGGCTGGGTTTCAGAAGTGATGCATTTAGTATGCGTCCTTGCCCCTTTTCCAGACCTAGAACAAACAAATCCCATGCACATAGGACTTGCCAATTCTGATGAATTTACCCCAGTTCATTTTGGAAAATTAAAAAAAAACTGCAGGGGGAAGAAATCCAAAATAAAAGCAGAAAATACAGGAAATACTCAGCACATCAAGCTGCATCTGTGGGAAGAGAAAGAGTCATGCAGACCTCTTAAAGGTCTTTGGCCTGAGATATTAACTGTCTTTTAGTTCACCTTTGATCCAGACATGCCCTCTGTTCCAGTGACATCTTCAACAGTAACAGACATCCCATTCCAATGAGAGGAATCACAATTTCAAGTGACAGAATTCATTCATGACCTGGTTACAGAATTCATTCATGTTGTTGGTACAACAGAGCTCATGGTTAAATGTCAAATTAAGAACTACAACCAACTTAACAGCATTTCTACTTGAGTGCATTTTAGAATGCAATTGTCACATTCCTTCAACACAACATTGCCATATGCTGCTCATTATCAAAAGATAAGAAAGTTAAAAAAAATTTTGCCTGCATTTCAGAGGACATGTAAGGAAACTACTTCAGCAACAGCTTGACTAATGACTACCTGATACACTGGTTATTGAATGGTTTTTCTGTTACACAAACAGCAGAGGTTTATCTCAAATGCAAAATGGAACAGTGATACATTCCCACCAGAGCCAGATATTTCCTGTCAAAAAGCCAGAAATCTGTCAACTCTACAGAAGTTTGCACCTTTCCTGGCGGCTGTGGTTCAGCAGCATGAGCTCATACGGCACAATTAGATTTTAAAACAAACTCTTGAGAAACGGACAAATGAGATCCAGGTTTAGCATTTCATTCGAAGTACGATCAAGGAGCATCTATCATGCAACGGAATGGCATCCACTCTTCCGTACAAAGCTCCAGAGTGAAATCGACTTCCAATAGCAAACGAACTTCAACTTATTTCATACGTGTTGAAGGACTTGAAATTCTCAATTCCAAATCCCAAGTCATTAGTGAAGAAACGTCAGGATTGGCACCTGGGTAACAGAGAAATAAGCTCAAGGCAACTTGAAAGTTGAAACACACAATTTGTAGTTGTGCCTTATTTGAACTGACTCAGTGATTCATTGGCAAATGTGCTACACAACTCCAGAAACAGCAGACCCTTCAAGAAAACGCCTGAGTTGATCCCAACTGCTGATCCCAGCAGTTCCAGACTTCAATTGGGAATCAATAACAAAGAAAGAAATTGGCGTTAATTGTTACAATGTAAAATGAAACACTAAAATTCACTTTCTATCTACAAGCATATTTGGGCCCTTAAAACTGCATCTTCCTATACAATACAAACTCATCTCTTACTTTCAGTTCTTTATTTAAGTTAAGATGGAAGCACTCACAGCTTTTCCAGCAACTGTCCAGTGCTTTTGGCTCGGAAGGCGTCTTTCGCATCCAGGTCTCGGATCTTGCGTGCCAATTCACGAACTTCTCTGCTCAGTTTATTGTACCTGTTAAAAATAGAAGGATCACAGCCTTCATTTTTTACCAAAGTAATTACTCCTTCATTTCTACTAGAATATAAAATCAAAAGTAATCACTGAGCTTGTTGAACATGACAGTGAAATGATGCTCAAAAGGCAAGCCACATTTTTAGAAAACTCTTCAACCCATATTGATGAGCCCTCAAAAGGTCCATCATGGAGAACCTGCAGCCTAACATAACCAGGCTCCCACCTTCAAACCTCTCATGTTGGAACCTCAAATGGAAATTTAACAAGATTTTCCACACAGTTACTCAGTTATTCAACTGCAAATCATTTTACTTACAAGAAAGTAAAGATATCATGAGAAGAAAAATTGTTGTGCTAGTTGGTCAAACTGGTAACTGTCATGTCAGATGACATGAAACTTCCTGTGGAAATGCTCATTTATCAGAATTAGGATGAATCTGACAGTGTATAAGAAAACATTTTCCCTCATGTTTGAGGACTGCAGGACGAGATTAAGTATTCAGCAACAGCTCACTGGTCAATTCTTAGCAAGCACAAAACAAAAAAAAAAATTAGTTTCAAGTGTAAATTTTACAATTTCCTCCCCCCACCACCCCCAACCCATTGTTTGGCAGAGCCATCATTGCACAGTCATGATTATACCACAAGGTAACAAAGGGAGAGCACTGTTTTTAAATAGAGTTGCAAATTGTGCGAACACAGTGGACAAGATTAGCGCCTGGTACGGAAATACTGTTATGGCCTTGCATTACACAATTTTTTGTTAGAAATGATAAGTATGCACCAAGTACATAACACAAATTTATCCTTAAACTAGGTTTTACAAATAATGTCTCCTCAATAATAAATATACCGCTCGGATACTGCTGGAGAGGTGGTGACAGGGCAACCTACCGGGGAAGCCACAGTGACCCGATCTCTAGCACTGAGTCAGGCTCTGTGGCTCAGAAGGGAAAGGGGGAAGAAGGCTGCAGTAGTGATAGGGGATTCCATAATTAGAGGAGTAGAAAGCAGATTCTGTGTACATGAAAGAGACACCCAGGTGTTATGTTTCCTCCCAGGTACGTGGGTCAGGGATGTCTCGGATCAGGTCCACAGCATTCCTAAAGGAAGAGGGCGAACAGCTGAAAATCTGGTACATATTGGTACCAACTACATAGGTAGGAAAAGGGAGCAGGTCCTGAAGAGGGAATATATGGTGTTTGGCAGAAAGCTGAAAGGCTGGACCTGCAGGGTAGTAATCTCTGGATTGCTACCATTGCCACATGCTAGTAAGGGCAAGAATAGGATGATTTGGCAGATGTATGCCAATCGGTGTTGGAGGCAGGTTTTCCGATTAATGGATCATTGGGATCTCCTCTGGGAAAGGTATGACCTGTACAAAAAGGATGCGTTACACCTGAACCTGAGAGGACCAATATGCTTGCAACCTATCAGTGGACGTGGAGAGGATGTCTGCTATAACACGGGAGTCTAGGACCAGACAGCACAGCCTCAGAATGGAGGGTCATCTACTTAGAATGAAAATTAGGAAAAATTTGTTCAGCCAGAAGGTGGCAAGTCTGTTGAATTCATTGCCAGACAGCCGTGCATGCCAAGTCATTGGGTACATTTAAGGCAGAAGCTGACAGGCTCTTGACTTATCAGGGAGGAGCCAGGAGAATTGGGTTGAGGGGGATAACAAATCAACCATGATGGAATGGCCTAATTTGCTTCCATGTCTTATGGCAGGAGTCCCCAACCTTTTGCGCACCGAGGACCGGTTTAATATTGACAATATTCTCGCGGGCCTCGCGTGCATTCAAGTTGAACAGTGGGTGTGACAGGGAATGAGGAAAGGTGCAGCTGACTCATATCGTTTCATATCGCCAAATCATATCGTTTCCTCGCGGCCCAGTAGCACATGCTCAAGGGAGAAGCCAGGAGAATTGGGTTGAGGGGGATAACAAATCAACCATGATGGAATGGCCTAATTTGCTCCCATGTCTTACAGTGCAAATTAAAACTGCCTTTGAATGGCTCATTGAAAACAGTCACCAGTCCTGCTGCCTCGATATTCAGTGAAACTCAGCACTGGACCAAACACTAACTAATCTTACCTGCCAACATGATGGCACTGCAAGCACGATCCCTCAAAAACACTGGGCAATAAAAGCCCAGGACATAGGAGGGAGAGGGGAAAACACCTGCAGAATCACAATCAGGTTTAATAATACTGGCACACGTTGTGAAATGGGTTGCACCGCAACAGCAGTACAATGCAATACATAACACATTTTGCAGAACTTAAAACAAATTTACTTCGTCTTCTATGTGATATTCTGCAACACTTCATACTTAAATAACTAATTGTCAATTGTGGTGTTGGATTTCTATTTTGATTAGGGTTGGTATCTAGGTTCATGAGTCAGGAAAAGTATCATCTGGAAACCTACCCTTTCACCACCAACTCCATCTTCTCAACAACTCCTCCCATAATCTGACACCCACTTACACATTAGAAACAATTTACAATAACTAATTAACCGACCAACCCACACATCAAGACACTGATGGAACCTCTTGCAGAAACAGGGTGAATATGTAAACTTCAGGTGGTCAGGATTGAACCTGGATATCCAATGCTGAAAGGCAGTAGGTCTATCTGATGTGCCACTGTACCACGTCCTCATAAGGCTCAAGATGGTGGGACTAAAATAGTTAAGTGGAACTCTTGGTTTCTGCTGAAAAGCTGAAGGACTTGCTAAGCGTTTGCCTTTCTGTCCTCCCTCCTGCTATACATAACAGTCCCATTGTCCTGATTCATAAGGACTGAAATAGAGGGGTCTCGGCCCGAAACATTTACTGTTTACTCATTTCGTAGATGCTGCCTGGCCAGAGCTCTTCCAGCGGGGTGGGGGGACGGGGGGGAGGGTGTTGCGTGTTGCTCTGGATTTCCAGCACCTGCAGACTTTGTGTTCATGATTCAAGCATTTTAATTAAAGTTAAATTCTGTGCCCAAGATAGAAATATTCAGAGCCAGCCTCAAATTTCTCACACTTCAATCTAATGTGTCAAGAAATATTCAAGGCATTCACAAACTAGTTATATTGGACCAGGCTACTTTAAAAACTTAATATACAACAACCAGACCCGCACCCCTTTAAATACTGGCATTTGATTGCTCAGATTACCCATTCCCAGCAGCACTGGAAAGGAATTGAAACACTCAAAGCAAACACACAAACTTTTATGAAAAGAAATGTCAAATCAAATTCCAGTCAGCAGAAATCTCAAACCTTGAACTCTTCTTGTAGTAAATGAAAGGTTTAAAGCCCAACTAAAACAACCTAAGAATCTCACAAGTCAAACACCCTTTTTCCAAAGCTCTACAAACATGTCAAAACAATGTTTTAAAGCTTCAACGGCAGCAGCAGAAGAGAAAATAACTATTTTAACAGCAGACAATGAAGCAAAACAAAGGCAAGTCTGCTAATGCATGCCTAAAACATCACTACCATTTTTAAATGCATACTGATTGCAACTCTCCCTGGGGCAAGGCAGGCAGTGAAAGATGCTTTCTACTGTCATGAATGCTATAAACCCCCAGCAAATGACAGACAGAATGTTTTGAAAGCTTGGTCAATGGTTGCAATAAATTTGGTTCAGCTTGGACTGACAAGCATTGAATTACAAGGACAATTACATTTTATTAATGTGCTGGAATTGTGCCACATTTTCCGCAGTTAATATTGATCTTGATGATTAGCTCCATTTGATAGGAAGCTCGTTAAAAGCACAGTTCTCAATGAGAAAGATGAGGAGGAATAAAAGAGGGGTTGATGATAGGCACCATGTACTCAATAAGCATCACGCAGAAAATATTGCAATGGCATGTTATGGAATGTTGTGATGAGGTTGTATAAGGCATTGGTGAGGCCGAATCTGGAGTACTGTGTTCAGTTTTGGTCACCAAATTACAGGAAGGATATAAATAAGGTTGAAAGACTGCAGAGAAGGTTTACAAGGATGTTGCCGGGACTTGAGAAAGGTTGAATAGGTTAGGACTTTATTCCTGGAGCGTAGAAGAATGAGGGGAGATTTGATAGAGGTATATAAAATTATGATGGGTATAGATAGAGTGAATGCAAGCAGGCTTTTTCCACTGAGGCAAGGGGAGAAAAAAACCAGAGGACATGGGTTAAGGGTGAGGGGGGGAAAGTTTAAAGGGAACATTAGGGGGGGGCTTCTTCACACAGAGAGTGGTGGGAGTATGGAATGAGCTGCCAGATGAGGTGGTAAATGTGGGTTCTTTTTTAACATTTAAGAATAAATTGGACAGATACATGGATGGGAGGTGTATGGAGGGATATGGTCCGTGTGCAGGTCAGTGGGACTAGGCAGAAAATGGTTCGGCACAGCCAAGAAGGGCCAAAAGGCCTATTTCTGTGCTGTAGTTTCTATGGTTTCTATGGCTGTAGACAATTTACTTTCCCAGCCCCAGACCAGACCACCTTTGGCAATCATCCTCTTTCCATGACTACAGACATCGACCAACAATTGCAGTATACCAATGGCACAATACTGAATTTCATTTACAACTCTTGAATAAAACAGTTCACAACTGCACACAGCAAGACCAAGAACGAAGCATAATCTGGTAAATGGCAATGAACTCCAGATCATTCTGCAGGCTGAGGGGGTGATAGATAGGACATAGAGAGGTAGTTAGACCATAAGACATAGGAACTGGCTCATCGAGTCTGCTCCACGATTCAATCATGGCTGATCCTTTTATATCTCCTCCTCAACCTCATTTCCCAGCCGTCTCCCCGTAACCTTTGATGCCATGTCCAATCATGAACCCATCAATCTCTGTCTTAAGTACACTCAGCAACCTGGTCTCCACAGCTGCATGTGGCAACAAATTCCACAAATTCAACAAGAAGAGATAGTAAGAGATTTGAAAGTGGGAGGGGGAGGGGGAGATCCGAAATGATAGGAGAAGACAGGAGAGGGAGAGATGGAGCTAAGAGCTGGACAGTTGATTGGCAAAAGGAATATGAGAGGATCATGGGACGGGAGGCCTAGGGAGAAAGAAAGGGGGAGGGGGGGGGAAAACCCAGAGGATGGGCAAGGAGTATAGTGAGAGGGACAGAGGGAGAAAAAGGAGAGAGAGGAAAAAAATTTATAACAATAATAAGTAAATAAATAACAGATGGGGTACGATGGGGAGGTAGAGCATTAACAGAAGTTAGAGAAATCAATGTTCATGCCATCAGGTTGGAGGCCACCCAGACGGAATATTGTTGTTCCTCCAACCTGAGTGTGGCCACACATTTTAATTCCACGTCCCATTCTGATATGTCTATCCACGGCCTCCTCTACTATCAAGATGAAGCCACACTCAGGTTGCAGAAACAACACCTTATATTCCGTCTGGGTAGCCTCCAACCTGATGGCATGAACTTCCGTTAATGCCCCACCTCCCCCTCTTACCCCATCCATTATTTACTTATTATAAATTATTTTTCCCCTCGCGCTCTCCTTTTTTGCCCTCTGTCCCTCTCACTATACTCCTTGCCCATCCTCTGGGCTTCCCCTCTCCCCCTTTCTTTCTCCCTAGGCCTCCCGTCCCATGATCTTCTCATATCCCTTTTGCCAATCAACTTTGCAGCTCTTGGCTCCATCCCTCCCCCTCCTGTCCTCTCCTACCACTTCTGATCTCCCCCTCCGACTTTCAAATCTCTTACTATCTCTTCTTTCAGTTAGTCCTGACGAAGGGTCTCGGCCCAAAACGTCGACTGTACCTCTTCCTATAGATGCTGCCTGGCCTGCTGCGCTCACCAGCATTTTTTATGTGTGTTGCTTGAAACCAGCATCTGCAGATTTCCTTGTGGTTGCGTCCACAAATTCACCACTCTTTGGCTGAAGAAGTTTCTCCATATCTCTGTTTTGAAAGGGCATCCCTCTATCCTGAGGCTGTGACCATGGGGACATCCTTTCCACATCTCCTCTGTCTGGACCTTTCAACATTTGAAAGGATTCAGTGAGATCCCACCGCCCCCCCCCCCCACCATCCTTCTGAACTCCAGCAAGTACAGAGCCAGAGCCATCAAAACATTCCTCGTATGATAACAATTTCATTCCTGGAATCATCCTTGTGAACTTGCTTTGGACCATCTCCAATGCTAGCACATCCTTTCTAAGATGAGGGGCCCAAAACTGTTCACAATACTCAAGGTGAGGCTTCACCAGTACCTTATAAAGCCTCAGCATCATATCCTTGCTCTTGTATTTTAGACCTCTTGAAATGAATGCCAACATGGCATTTGCCTTCCTCACCTCCGACTTGACCTGCAAGTTAACCTTTCAGGGGCTCTGCACAAGGACTCCCAAGTCCCTTTGCATCGCAGATGTTTGTATTTTCTCCCCATTGAGAAAATAGTCCATACATTTATTTCTACTACCAAAATGTACACCCAACCAGGAAATTGGGTGGCAGTCAGAAAGGGGAAAGGGGTTCATCAGCCAGTGCAGAGTACCCCTGTGGCACCCCCCACCTCAAACAACAGGTATATCACTTTGGATACTGGGGGCGGGGGGGGAAATGACCGAACAGAGGGAAGTCACAGTGGTCCTGTCTCTGGCACGGAGTCTGCCTCTGCAGCTCAGAAGGGAAGTAGGGAGAAGAGATACGCTGTGAGGACAGGGGATTTGTGAGGGAAACGAACAGGAGGTTCCATGGTGAGAATGAGATTTCTGGGTGGTATGTTGCCTCCCAAGTGCGAGGGTCCAAAATATCTCAGATGAAATCCTCAGCATTCTTACGTGGGAGGATGAACAGCCAGAGGTCGTGATCCATGTAGGTACCAATGACATAGGTAGGATGAGTGACAAGGTTCTGCAGAGGGAGTTCATGGAGTTAGGTGGCAACTTAAAGGGCAGGACCTCAAAGGTTGTGTTCTCAGGATTGCTACACTCTGTGCTGGTGAGGCCAGAACTAGGAAGATTATACAGTTTAATACGTGGCTAATGAGTTGGTGGAGGAGGGAGGACAGGCATAAGATTTTTGGATCATTGCACTCTCTTCCAGGGAAGGCAGGACCTGTACAGAATGGACAGTTTGCACCTGAACTTTGAGGGGGACTAATACCCTAGCTGCACATAGGGGGATGGGAACTAGATTGCCAGCACAGTTAGTGGAGAGGATGTGGAGGTAAGATCTCAGACAAAGTTAGGAACCAAAAGGTTGAGCATGGTGTGAATAGAGTCCTGAGCTGCACATATTTCAATGCAAGAAGTATTGTCGGAAAGGTAGGTAATAGTGCTAAAGATGAGATAGCTGGTAAAACCGGTTTACAGAGGCAACATGCAGTGAGGAGAGACTGTTGACAGGGCAAAATTACAGTCAACAGGATGAGTTGCAACACAAAAGGCAGACAAAATCTAAAAAGGTGAATACAAGACTGAAGATGTTACATTTGAATTGCAGAGTATAAGTAATACGGAAGATGAACTTATAGCACAGTTACAGATTGCCATGAATGATGTTACAAACATCACTGAATCATGGCTGAAAGAAGATTATTGTTGAGAGCTTCATGTCCAAGGATACACATTGTATCAAAAGAACAGGCAGAAAAGCAGAGGGGGCAGCATTACTCTGTTGGTAAAAAATGAAATCACATCATTAGGAAGAGCTGACACAAGGTCGGAAGGTGCTGAATCATTGGGAATCGAGCTAAGGAACTGCAAGGATAAAAAGACCCTGATGGGAATTGTATACAGACCCCTAACAGTGCTAAGGACGTGGTCTACAAATTACAACAGGATATAGAAACTGTATCCCAAAAGGGCAATATTCCAATAATCACGAGGGATTTCAATATGCAGGTTGATTAAGAAAATCAGGCGGGTGCTGGATTCCAGGAAGGGGGTTTTCTAGAGTGCCGACTAAATGGCTTTTTAGAGCAGCTCATGGCTGAGCACACCAGGGGATCAGTTATTCTGAATTGGGAACAAGAGGAAATCTTCAGATGCTGGAAATCCAAGCCACACACACAAAATGCTGGAGGAACTCAGCAGGCCAGGCAGCATCTATGGAAAAAAAATTTACGTTGATGTTTTGGACTGAAACCCTTCCGCAGGACTGGAAAGGAAAAGCTGAGGAGTAGATTTGAAAGGCAGGTGGGCGGGGGGGGGGAGGAGAGAGAGAAGTGCCAGGTGATAAATGATACTTGGAGGGGGAGAGATGAAGCAAAGAACTAGGAAGTTGATTGGTGAAAGAGATAAAAAGCCATGGAAGAAAGTTCCAGAGGGAGGCAATGGGTGGGCAAGAAGAGAGTAACAAAGGGATGGGAAATGGTGAAGGGAGGGGTGGAGGCATAACTGGAAGTTTGAGAAATCAAGGTTCAGGCCACGAGGTTGGAGGCTACTCAAACGGAATATATTCCGAATTGGGTGTTGTGCAATGAATCCGAATTGATTAGAGACCTTAAGGTAAAGGAATCTTTGGGCAAGTGATCATAATATGATTCAATTCATCTTGAAATTTGACACTGGAATAAAGGGAATTACAGAGGCATGTGAGGAGTTGTCCATAATTGATTGGAAAAGAACACAGGCAGGGATGACAGCAGAGCAGCAATGGCTGGAATTTCTCAAAGCAATTCGGAAGGCGCAGAATGTGTGTGTGTGTGTGTGTGTGTGTGTGTGTGTGTGTGTGTGTGTGTGTGTGTGTGTCTCTCTCTCTCTCTCAAAGAGGAGGAAGTATTCTAAAGGAAAGATGACACAACAGTGGCTAGCAAGAGAAGTCCAAGCCAACATAAAAGCCAAAGAGAGAACATATAATAGAGCAAAAATTAGTGGGAAGTCAGAGGATAGGGAAGCTTTTAAAAAAACCAGACAGGAACTAAAAAGTCATTAAGGTAAAGATGGAATACGAAAGTAATATTAAAGAGGATACCAAAAGTTTCTTCAGATACATAAAGTGTAAAAGAGAGGTGAGAGTGGATATCAGACCACTGAAAAACAATATTGGAGAGGTGGTAATGGGGGCAAAGAAATGATGGATGAACTGAAAAAGTATTTTCACTATGGAAGATACTAGCAATGTGGTGGAAATTCAGAGGGTTGAGGTTCGGGTGCGAGTATGCGGGCAGTGGGCAAAATATCCCTCTATTGTTTGGGGATCTCATACTGGAGATGCAGTATCACTTTATCCTGCCACTTTGTTTTTGCCCCACTTTGTCATCATCTCAGTCCCCAACTTTCCTTTTCTCGGATCTTCCTCCTCTTTAACCTCCATTCTGGAGTTTCAGTTACAATGGTGGAGTTATTGCCTATGGATAGTGTTTTGGATCTGGTGTCTTTTTTATGCGGACTGTGTGCTGTGATCTGGGGGTTGTGCGATAGCTAATTGAGGGGTGTCGTTGGGAGGGACATGCCCAGGGGTAGAGTTAGGTAATGGGGGTTGAGGATTCACGGCGAAGGGAGCTGGGGTGGCAAATGGCATTGCGGGGGGGGGGGGTCCCCTGCAGTAGGGGGGGGAGGGCTGAAATATGAGCCTAACTGCTGGTGCTATTGGGTGAATTTGGCCCCTTGACGGGGTAAGGCTTGGGTTTATGGGGGTGGTTAGGGTTAGGGTTAGGGTTAGGATGCGAGTATGCGGGCAGTGGGCAAAATATCCCTCTCGTGTTTGTGGATCTCGTACTGGAGATGCAGTATCACTTTACCCTGCCACTTTGTTTTTGGCCCACGTCATCATCATCTCGGTCCCCAACTTTCCTTTACAGGGATCTTCCTCCTCTTCAACCTCCATTCTGGAGTTTAAGTTACAATAGTGGAATTATTGCCTATGGATAGTGTTTTGGATTTGGGGTCTTTTTTATAGGGACTGTGTGCTGTGATCTGGGGGTTGTGCAGTAGCTAATTGAGGGGTGTTGTGGGGAGGGATATGCCCAGGGGTAGAGTTAGGTAATGGGGGTTGAGGATTCACGGCGAAGGGAGGTGGGGTGGCAATTGGCATTGCGGGGGTGGGGGTGTCCCCTGCAGTAGGGGGGAGGGCTGAAATAGGAGCCTAGCTGCTGGTGATATTGGGCGAATTTGGCCCCTTGATGGGGTAAGGGCTTGGGTTTATGGAGGTGTGTAGCAGGGTTGGAGATGTTAGGTTTAGGGGCTGTTATATAAGCCCTTTAGTGTGGTGTAGTTTGGGTTATTTGGGGTGCTGTCCCGTTTAGTTAGGGTGCACGGTCCATTGGAAATTAGGGTTAGGGTTAGGGTCAGGGCTGGGGTTAGGATGCGAGTATGCGGGCAGTGGGAATTTGGCCCCTTGCTGGGGTGAGGGTTTGGGTTTATGGGGGTGTGTAGCAGGGTTGGAGGTATTAGGTTTAGTGGTAGGGCAAAGGACTATTATATAAGCCCTTTAGTGCGGTGTGGTTTGGGTTATTTGGGGTGCTGTCCGGTTTAGTTGGGGTGCCCGGTCCATTGGAAATTAGGGTTAGGGTTTAGTTGGGGTGTGTGGTCCTCCGGATGTTAGGATTAGGTTGGGGGGGGTTAGGATTGAGGGGGGCCCGCTGGGCGGCAGGAGGTATAACTGGTGATGTGGGGTGAGTTTGCCCCTCCGGCGAGAAGAGGATCTGTGTTTATGGGGTGTGAAGATGTTAGGTTTCAGGGCAGGGTCATGTGCTGGGGATGTATTCTTCCCCATCGGGGAAGCTGGGAAGTTGGGGCAAGTGCTGTGTCTGGATTAAACCGGTCGTTACGCGTCTGTTCTTCCTTGTGGTTATCTCCTGTAGCGTCATAATTTCTAATTTTACTCCTCTCTACTTGGGGAATTAGGTTCTGTTCTGGGGCCTAGTTGTTAGGCTCTATTTCCAAAGTAAGACAAACCTTTCCTATTTAGTGGTCCCCTGTCTTAATTTGTTTCAGGGTGAGTGACTGAAGGGGATCTTCCCCTTCTTCCCTACTCTAATTTTCTCAATTTTTAAAAAAATTACGGGGTGCAGTGTTGGCCCTTCGGTGATTACATTTTATGTTGTTGGCCTGGTTTTTTAGGCCTCGTTTAGGCCGTTTGGGGAATGCATCTGTAGTCTTTCAATCCATCTCCTCTGCTCTTTTTCTTTGGAGGTTTGACCAGTTTATGCTGGTTTCCAGGCCCAGGATTGCTAAGGAGTACATTCCATGCTCCAGGAAGTGTCCCGAAGGATATCCCTTACTGCCTCTATACCCCTATCCGTTTCTATATTGGTGTACAGGCTTTCAATGTCCATGGTGAAGAGTATGGCCTCAGGGGGCACTGACATGGAATTGACTATCCGGACAAAGTGGTACGCGTCTTTGATGTAGCTGGAGTGTTTCTGCGATAGTGGGTTAAGGAAGGAATCAATGTATTCTGCTATCCTGTATAACTCACTGCTGCAGTCCGACACGATAGGCCTGCCGGGTGGTATTTCTCCCGGAACAGTCCACGAGTCTGGGTTCTTGTCTATTTTGGGGAGGACATAGAACTTTCTTGCTCGTGGCTGTATCCCTATCAGGTACTCCACCTGCTTCTTCCCGAGGTATCTAGTCCTTTCTAGTTCTCGTAAAATGTTCCTAATTTCTGTGTGTGTTTCCCAGTATATGGGTTCCTTTAGTTTAGTGTAGTGTTCCGTGTTGTTTAATTGTCTGTCTGCCTCAAATAGATACTGCTGTTTGTCCATGATAACTATGCTGCTCCCTTTATCTGCTGGTTTGATAACAATATCCATATTTTCCTTCAGCTCTTTCAGGGCTGTTCTCTCCTTCCTAGTTAAATTGGGCTTATCCTGTACTTCTCTCTCCCTCTCCATTATCTCATCCAGTGTGCTCTCAAATTGTGGGGGTTGGGGTTGGGGTCAGGGTTTAGGGTTCATGAAATGTGTGAAGTTACCATAACTAGAGAGGTGGTTCTTAGGAAACTGAAAGGTCTGAAGGTAGATAGGTGTCTGGACCAGATGGTGTACACCCCAAAGACGTGGCTGAAGAGATTGTGGAGGCATTAGTAATGATCTTTCAAGAATCACTAGATTTTAGAATGGTTCCAGAAGACTAGTATTTGCAAATGTCACTCCACTCTTTAAGAGGGGAGAGAGGCAGAAGAAAGGAAATTACAGGCCAGTTAGACCGAACTCAGTATTGGGAAAACGTTGGAGTCAATTATTAAGTACGAGGTACTGGAGGGCAAATGTTTATAAATAGGCTGTAGTCAGCAAGGTTTTCTCAAGGGAAAATCTTGCCTGATAAATCTGTTGAAGAAATGACAAGCAGGATAGACAAAGGAGAACCAACTGATGTCCTGTACTTGGATTTTTAAGAAGGCTTTTGACATGGTGCCACATATGAGGCTGTTTAACAAACTATGAGCCCATGGTATTACAGGACAGATTCCAGCATGGACAGAGAAATGGCTGATTGGCAGGAGGCAGAGTGGGAATAAAGGAAGCTCTTTCTGGTAGGCTGCCGGTGCATGGGGGTCTGTGTTAGGGCCAATTCTTTTTACATTATATATCAATGATTTGGATAATTGATGGCTTTGTTGCAAAGTTTGCAGACAACATGAACATAGGTGGAGGGACAGGTAATTTTAAGTAGAGAGTCTACAAAAGGACTTAGATTAGAAGAATGGGCAAAGAAATGGCAGAAGAAATGAAAGGGTTGACTATTTTCAAAATGGAGACAAAATACAAAAAACAGAGGCATAAAGGAACTTGGGAGTCCTTGTGCAGGATTTCCGAAAGGTTAATTTACAGGTTGAGTTTGTGGTGAGGAAGACATATGCAATGTTAGCATTCATTCCAAGAGGACAAGACTATAAAAGCAAGGATGTAATGTTGAGACTTCATAAAGCACTGGTGAGGCCTCACTTAAGAGAATTGTGAGCAGTTTTGGGCCCCTTATCTTAAAAATGATGTGTTGAAACTAGAAAGGGTTCAAAGGAGACTCGCAAAAATGATTCCAGAATTGAATGGCTTGTCACATGAAGAGTGTTTAATGGCTCTGGGACTGCATTCACAAGAATTCAGAAGAAACCTCTCAAGGCCTTTCGCCATTCGATAGAGTGGATGTGGAATTCTTTGCCACAGGCAGCTGTGGAGGCCACGTTTTTATGTATATTTACATTATTATTTTATTTATTTGAGATTCAGCACAGAGTAGGAATCCCCCAGTGTAATCTGAGCCTCATCACAGGACAATTTACAATGACCAATCAGCCTACCACCCAGCAAGTCTTTGGACTGTGGGAGGAAACCAGAATACCCAGAGGAAACCCGTGTGGTTAGGGGAGAACATACAAACTCCTTACAGGCTACAGCGGGAATTGAACCCAGGTTACCTGAACTGCAAAGCATTGTCCTAACTGGGCCGCCTCCAAAGGCAGAGGCAAATAAATTTTTGATTGCTCAGGCCATGAAGAGATACGGGAAGAAAGGAAGAGATTGAGCAGAGAGGAAATCTGGATCAGTATCAGAATAAGGTTTATTATAGAAACATAGAAAACCTACAGCACAAAGCTGTGCTGAACATGTCCCAACCTTAGAACTACCTAGGCTTTACCCATAGCCCTCTATTCTTCTAAGCACCACATAGCCATCCAGGAGTCTCCTAAAAGACCCTATCGTTGCCGCCAGCAGCCCATTCCATGCACTCACCACTCTCTGCGTAAAAAACTTACCCTGACACCTCCTCTGTACCTACTTCCAAGCACCTTAAAATTATGCCCTCTCATCCTAGCCATTTCAGCCCTGGGGAAAAGCCTCTGACTATCCACACGATCAATGCCTCATTATCTTGAACACCTCCATCATGTCACCTCTCTTCCTCCATCACTCCAAGAAGAAAAAACCGAGTTCTCTCAACCCATTCTCATAAGGCATGCTCCCCAATCCAGGCAACATCCTCGTAAATCTCCTCTGCACCCTTTCTATGGTTTCCACATCCTTCCTGCAGTAAGGGAACCAGAATTGAACACAGTACTCCACGTGGGGTCTGACCAGGGTCCTATATAACTGCAACATTACCTCTCGGCTCTTAAACTCAATCACACGATTGATGAAGGCCAATGAACCATATGCTTTCTTAAACACAGAGTCAACCTGCGTAGCAGCCTTAAGTGTCCTGTGGACTCGGACCCCAAGATCCCTCTGATCCTCCACACTGCTATGAGTCTTATCATTAATGCTATATTTTGCCATCATTTTTGACCTACCAAAATGAACTACCTCACACTTATCTGGGTTGAACTCCATCTGCCACTTCTCAGCCCAGTTTTGCACCTCTGACAGCCCTCCACACTATCCACAACACCCCAACCTTTGTGTCATCAGCAAACTTACTAACCCATCCCTCCACTTCCTCATCCAGGTCATTTATAAAAATCACAAAGAGAAGGGGTCCCAGAACAGAGCCCTGAGGCACACCACTGGTCACCGGCGTCCATGCAAAATATGACCCGTCTACAACCACTCATTGTCTTCTGTGGGCAAGCCAGTTCTGGATCTACAAAGCAATGTCCCCTTGGATCCCATGCCTCCTTATTTTCTCAATAAGCCTTGCATGGGGTACCTTATCAAATGTCTTGCTAAAATCCATATACACTGCATCTATGGCTCTACCTTCATGAATGTGTTTAGTCACATCCTCAAAAAATTCAATCAGGCTTGTAAGACACGACCTGCCTTTGACAAAGCCATGCTGACTAATCCTAATCATATTATGCCTCTCCAAATATTCATAAATCCTGCCTCTCAGGATCTTCTCCATCAACTTACCAACCACTGAAGTAAGACTCACTGGCCTATAATTTCCTGGGCTACCCCTACTCCCTTTCTTGAATAAGGGAACAACATCCGCAACCCTCCAATCCTCCAGAACCACTCCCGTCTTCACTGATGATGCAAAGATCATTGCCAGAGGCTCAGCGATCTCCTCCCTCGCTTCCCACAGTAGCCTGGGGTACATCCCGTCTGGTCCCGGTGACTTATCCAACTTGATGCTTTCCACATCCTCTTCCTTAATATCTACATTCTCAAGCTTTTCAGTCCACGGCAAGTCATCCCTATAATCGCCAAGGTCCTTTTCCATAGTGAATACTGAAGCAAAGTATTCATTAAGTCCTATTCTCTCACGTCTTATTCTCTTGCTCTTCACATACTGTAGAAAGTCTTGGGATTTTCCTTAATCCTGTCCGCCAAGGCCTTCTCATGGCCCCTTCTGGCTCTCCTAATTTCATTCTTAAGCTCCTTCCTGCTGGCCTTATAATCTTCTAGATTTCTATCATTACCTAGCTTTTTTTAACCTTTCGTAAGCTCTTTTCTTCTTGACTAGATTTTTACAACAGCCTTTGTACACCACAGATCGTGTACCCTACCATCCTTTATGTCTCATTGGAACGTACCTACTCAGAACCCCACACAAATATCCCCTGAACGTTTGCCACATTTCTTCTGTACGTTTCCCTGAGAACATCTGTTCCCAATTTATGCTTCCAAGTTCCTGCCTGATAGCCTTATATATCCCCTTACTCCAATTAAACGTTTCCCTAACTTGTATGCTCCTATCCCTCTCCAATGCTATGGTGAGGGAGATAGAATTGTGATCACTATCTCCAAAATGCTCTCCCACTGAGACCTGACACCTGACCAGGTTCATTTCCCCATACCAGATCAAGTGCAGCCTCTCCTCTTGTAGGCTTATCTACATATTGTGTCCAGAAAGGTTCCTGAACACACCCAATAAACTCTACCCAGTAGATGTAGTGTATATGGATTTCAGCAAGGCATTTGATGGTACCCCATGCAAGGCTTATTGAGAAAGTAAGGAGGCATGGCTTTGTGGATCCAGAACTGGCTTGCCCACAGAAGGCAAAGAGTGGTTGTAGACGGGTCATATTCTGCATGGAGGGCAGTCACCAGTGGAGTGCCTCAGGGATCGGTTCTGGGACCCTTACTCTTCATGATTTTTATAATTGACCTGGATGAGGAAGTGGAGGGATGGGTTAGTAAGTTTGCTGATGACACAAAGGTTGGAGGTGTTGTGGATAGTGTGGAGGGCTGTCGGAGGTTACAGCGGGACATAGATAGGATGCAAAACTGGGCTGAGATGTGGCAGATGAAGTTCAACCCAGATAATTGTGAGATGGTTCATTTTAGTAGGTCAAATATGATGGCAGAATATAGTATTAATGGTAAGACTCTTGGCAGTGTGGAGGATCAGAGGGATCTTGGGGTCTGAGTCCATAGGACGCTCAAAGCAGCTGCGCGGATTGACTCTGTGGTTAAGAAGGCGTACTGTGTATTGGCCTTCATCAATCGTGGAATTGAATTTAGGAGCCAAGAGGTAATGTTGCAGCTATATAGGACCCTAGTCAGACCCCACTTGGAGTACTGTGCTCAGTTCTGATCGCCTCACTACAGGAAGGACGTGGAAGCCATAGAAAGTGTGCAGAGGAGATTTACAAGGATGTTGCCTGGATTGGGGAGCATGCCTTATGAGAATGGAGGGAGGAGAAGATGGCAGCGCGCGCAGCTGTTCCGAATGAATATCGTATGTGTTAACTAGGAGGCCGTGCACAATCTGGATTTGATGGAGACAGCCGTGAGAAGCACGGAGGAACACCTGGAGTAACTTCTGAAATGCCCGCTTCACTGCCACTGCTACTGTGCGATCGAGAATCTCCAGAGGGGAAGGACCCAAATCCTTGGTTTTGCCTATTGCCGGGGTTGAAGCGCTCAGCAGAGATGGTGCTCGGTGTCGGACAGCTAGTCGGAGGCTCAGAGTTTTCAAACAGACTCGGAGTCAGACTGTGGTCGGATGCTTCCAGCATGCTGCATCGGGAAGTTTGCGGCGCTGGAGGTTCACCATCTGCATGAAATGATGGGACTTCTGAGAGACTTTGAGACTTTCACTGTGCCCATGGCCTGCTCTTATCAAATTACGGTATTGCTTTGCACTGTTGTAACTATATGTTATAATTATGTGGTTTTTGTTAGTTTTTAAAGTCGGTTTGTCATGTGTTTCTGTGATATCATTCTGGAAAAACATTGTATCATTTCTTAATGTATGCATTACTAAATGACAATAAAAGAGGACTGCGTGTCCTCATAATCTAAAAGTTTGAATTAACTTGGCCTTTTCTCCTTGGAGTAGCGGAGGATGAGAGGTGACCTGATAGAGGTGTACAAGATGATGAGAGGCATTGATTGTGTGGATAGTCAGAGGCTTTATCCCAGGGCTGAAATGGTTGCCACAAGAGGACACAGGTTTAAAGTACTGGGGAGTAGGTACAGAGGAGATGTTTGTTTTTTTTTTAAACACGCAGAGAGTGGTGAATGTGTGGAATGGGCTGCCGGCAACGGTGGTGGAGGCAGATACGATAGAGTCTTTTAAGACAGTGGTCCCCAACCACCAGGCCGTGAAGAAACGATATGATTTGACGATATGAGTCAGCTGCACCTTTCCTCATTCTCTGTCACGCACTATTGAACTTGAACATAGGGTTGCCAACTGTCCCGTATTAGCCGGGACATCACGTATATTGGGCTAAATTGGATTGTCCCATACGGGACCGCCCTTGTCCCGTATTTCCCCCGCTAAGGTAGAGTGTTCCTATGAAACGGTTCATAAGCCGAAATGGCGTAAAGTGAAGCAGCAATTACCATTAATTTATATGGGAAAAATTCTTGAGCATTCCCAGACCCAAAAAATAACCTACCAAATCAAACCAAATAATACATAAAACCTATAATACTAACATATAATAAAAGCAGGAATGATATGATAAATACACAGCCTACATAACGTAGAAATAATGTATGTACAGTGTAGTTTCACTTAACAGAATCGGGAAGATTAAGCCAAAACCAATTTGTAGGAAAAAGATCGGCACGTACACACATGCGCACACAGGTGCCCGCGCAAGGCTTCATGGTCATGGTAGTCTTTCCCAGGGTAAACACAAATGTCCCTTATTTGGGAGTGAGAAAGTTGGCAACCCTTCTTGAACACTCCCCCTGCCCCCATTTTTTTTTTAAACCGGTCTGCAGTGCAAAAACGGTTGGGGACCCCTGTTTTAAGAGACTTTTGGATAGGTACATGGAGCTTAGGAAAATAGAGGGCTGTAGGTAAGCCTATTAATTTCTAAGGTAGGGACATGTTTGGCACAATTTTGTGGGCCGAAGGGCCTGTATTGTGCTGTAGGTTTTCTGTGTGTCTATGTAAACCCCTCACTCTAGGGAGATGCCAATCAATATTTGGGAAATTAAAACCTCCCACCACAACAACCCTGTTATTACTCCTTTCCAGAATCTGTCTCCCTGTCTGCTCCTCAAAGTCCCTGTTACTATTGGATGGTCTATATAAAAAAAAACACGTAGTTATTGACCCCTTCCTGTTCTTAACCTCCACCCACAGAGACTCAGTGGACAACCCCTCCATGACTTCCTCCTTTTCTGCAGCCGTGACACTATCTCTCATCAACAGTGCCATGCCCCACCTCTTTTGCCTCCCTCCCTATCCTTTCTGAAACATTTAAAGCCTGGCACTTGAAGTAACCATTCCTGCCCCTGCACCATCCAAGTCTCTGTAATGGCCACAACATCATAGCTCCAAGTGCTGATCCACACTCCAAGCTCATCCGCTTTATTCATAATACTCCTCGCATTAAAATAGACACAACTCAAACCATCGGTCTGAGCACGTCCCTTCTCTATCACCTGCCTATCCTCCCTTTCGCACTGTCTCCAAGCTTTCTCTATTTGTGAGCCAACCTCCCTTTCCTCCGTCACTTCAGTTCGGTTCCCACCCCCCAGCAATTCTAGTCTAAACTCTCCACAGTAGCCTTAGCAAACCTCCCCACCAGGATATTGGTCCCCCGCGGATTCAAGTGCAACCCGTCTTTTTTGTACAGGTCACACCTACCCCAAAAGAGGTTCCAATGATCCAGAAATCTGAATCCCTGCTCCAATCCCTCAGCCACACATTTATCCTCCACCTCATTCTGTCCTCTGCTCACCATCATGTGGCACAGGCAGTATTCCCAAGATTACTACCTTTGAGATCCTGACATGTCACCGACATAGGTTTTAAAATTTAACTTAGCAGCAGCAGTTCAATGCAATACATAATCTAGAATAATAATAAATCAATTACAGTATACATATTGAATAGATGAAAAATCATGCAAAAATAGAAATATATATTTTAAAAAAGAGGTAGTGTTCAGGATTTCGAATTGGATGGCAGAGGGGAAGAAGCTGTTACTGTTCCTAAGCAGACTCAATGAGCCAAATGGCCTAATTCTGCTCCTATATCTTATGGTCTAAAACTAGCTGCCTCTCCGCCTATCAAAGTATTGTCTGCAAATTTCGCAAAAAAGCCTTCAATTCTGTCATCCACATCATTGACATAGAACGTAAAAATAACTTCTACCATTCTACAAATCAAAGCTGATCTTTTAACTCAAAACCAATGCTAGTAAATGAGATTTGTGCAAATAGCACTCAATTGCGCAACTCTCCCTCACTTAAATCCAAATCATGCGCTAGTCTCGACACCATCATAATGGTGTCGAGGTCCTCATCGACGTTGACAATGGACGAACATAACTCAATTGTTGCCATGTGCACAATGGGGCAAAGTTTGTTTCTGTACAGCATGACTATGACTACTTTTCCACACTAACCCTATACTTGATTTGCTTTATTTAGAAATCTATTGTTTTGTCTTGAATATACATCAAGACTGAGGCACCACAGTATTCAGTCAGAGAATTTCAAAACCACTACCCAGAGGGTGTAGAAATTCCTCCTTCTGTCAACACACACAAAATGCAGGAGGAACTCAGCAAGTTAGGCAGCACCTATGGAGGGAAATAAACAGAAGAGATTTTGGATGGAGACCCTCTTTTCTGTATCTTCTTTTGAGAACATGATGCCTGATTGCAGCACAGCTCACCAATTAGAACAGCTCCGCATCCTCTGTGTGGAGCCTTATAAAAATTTTGCACATTTCATCAAGACCTTTCATTCTTCTAGACTTCATGGAATAGAGGAACAATCTGTTTCAGCTTCCCTCATAAGAAAATAAACTCCATTCCAGGAATCAATTCAGTTAACCTTCATTGCACACCCACAAATAACCCAGTGGCCTTGAGCCTTTGATGGTGCTGTACTGATGATTTCTAGAATCACATTAATAACCAAATGTATATATTGAAAAATATGAAGATGCTATGAAGTTTACCACAGCACCTGGTAAGTTTACAAGGAGGAAACACGGAAACACAGCTCATGCAACAAACCAACCCAGATTTCTGATCCATGGTATGCCAGATCCTAAACCTGGCTCCAGTTATGCATGCAGACTGCAGCCTGGACTCCAGTTCTGGATGGTGGCTTACAGTCCGGACAAGCGTGCCAGACAACAACAAAGCTGGATTTCCAGAGTATCAGGTGCCGGATTATTGGCATTTGACATTAGTGGAAAGACATGAGACTGAACAGCCTTGACTCAATATCAACAGCTCATTTCCCTCCACTGATGCTGCTCGACCCACTGAGTTACTCCAGCAGACACACAAGAGATTCTGCAGATGCTGGAAATCTTGAGGAATCCACACAAAGTGTTAGAGGAACTCAGCAAGTCAGGCAACATTTAAGGAGGGGAATAAACAGTCAGCATTTCAGGCCAAGACCATTCATCAGAACTGGAAAGGAAGGGGGCAGAAGCCAAAATAAGGTGGGGGTTTGGGGAAGAGTCCCACCAAGCTGGCAGATGATAGGGGGAAGGGTGTGGGTGGAGAAAGGAGGAATAAAAGGGAACGATATGAAAAGCTGAATGGTGATTACATGAAAGAGGTAAAGTGCTGAAGGAGGAGGACGGTGTACCATGGAATAAAGGGAACTGGGGGAGGTGATGGGCAAGTCATGATAGGGGAGAGGAATAGTTGGGGGAGCTACCAGAATGAAACAAAAAAAAAGTGGAGGTGAGAAAAACTAGAAGTTAGAGAAAAAAAGATGTTCATGCCATCAAGTCGAGCACTACCAGACAGAATATGAGGTGTTTAGCCTCACTGCCCTCAAACTTACTTGATTCGTCTCTGACACCCCTCTCTCCTTTCTTAATCTCTCTGTCTCCATCTCCAAAACCAGATTACACTGGACAACAAAGACGTTGCTTCCTGAATACTTTTGGGTTTATCTTATGGTTTTTAGGCTACAGATCACAAAAACCGCCATGAAGTTTTTCTATCACACACAATTTTTTAAAAAATCACCTGTATTTGTTATTTCAATTCATAATTCACATCACAATAACTAATCCCAAGATTAAAGGTGGTGTTTTTGTTGGTCCACAAATCAAACAGGTCATCAATGACAGGCAATTTGAAGAACTTCCAGTGGGACCAGAGAAAATTGCATGGAAGGGATTCAAGGACGTTGTTGAAAATTTTACTTTAAAATTACTATTTATTGAGATACAACGTGGAGCAGGCTCTTCCAGCCCTTTGAGGCACACCATCCAGCAATCCCCCGATTTAATCATGGGACAACTTACAAGGGCCAGTTAACCTACCAACCAGTAGGTCTTTGGATTATCAGGGGAAATTAGACCAGCCAGAGGAAACCCACGCGGTCACAAGGAGAATGTACAGACAGCAGTGGGAAATGAACCCAGGTCGCCCGTACTGCAAAGCATTGTGTTAACAATTGCACTACCATGCTACCCCAAAATTTTCTTGGCAACTACATGACACCAAACTACATGCAGCTGGTCGACAGCATGTTTCAAGCATACAAAACCATGAAGTGCAACATGTCAATAAAGATTCATTTTCTACATTCCTATTTTGACTTCTTCCCTAAAAATCTTGGCGCTGTCAGTGATGAGCATGGTGAAAGGTTTCACCAGGACATTGCGATCATGGAGAAACAGTATCAGGGCAACCGAAATCCATCAACGTTGGCTGACTATTGTTGGACACTTACGAGAGAGGCCTCAGACACTGAGTACAAACAGAAATCAACGAAATATTTTTAGCTTAGCTGAACTATTGCAAAGTGTCAGCACATTGTGCAATAACAATGATAAGTATCCTAACACAAACAAGAGAAAGCCTGCAGATGCTGCACATCCAAGCAACACACACAAAATGCTGGAAGAACTTGGCAGACTAGGCAGCATCCATAGAAGGGTACAGTTGACATTTCAGCCTAAAACGTCGACTGTACTCTTCTCCACAGATGCTGCCTGGCCTGGTGAGCTCCTCCAGCATTGTGTGAGTGCTGATAGGTATCCTATCCTCACCTACCTCGGTATCCAACACATCACTCTCCGTAACCCCTGTGATCTCCAATGAGATCTCACCATCAGGTACACTTTCTGCAGTGTCTCTCCCTTCTTCACTCATCGCTCTCCACAGATCTCCCTGCTGGAAATTATCACTCCAAGCAGGACAAGTGGAATACCTCTGCCTACACCTCACCACCATTCGTGACCCTAAACAGGGGAGGCAGCACTTCACCCGAGAGCCTTTTCAGGTAATTTATAGCATCCATTGAAGCCCTCTCTACACAAGACACGAACACAGACTGAGGAACCACTTCACTGAGCAGCTTCACTGTCTGCCACAATAGTCAGGGTCTCCAAGTGACCACCCATTTCAATCTGAATTGCCATTCCCACAGTGCCACGTCAGCTTATGGCCTCCTCTACTGCCGTGATGAGGCAAAGCACAGGTTGGAGGAGCAACACATCATATTCTATCCAGGTAGACTCAAATCTAAAGGCATGAATATAAACTGCTCTAACTTCAGATAACATTTAGAGTTCAAAATAATTTTATTATCAAAGTATATATATGTCACAATATACAAACCTGAGATTCATTTTCTTATGGACAATTACAGTAAATACAAGAAACACAAGAGAGCCAGTGAAAGACTGCACCCAACAAGATAAGCAAACACCAATGTGCAAAACAACTCCACAAATATAACAAGGGAAAATTATAGTAATAATAAATAAGTAAACACTAAATATCCAGAACATGAGATGAAGAGTCTTTGGAAGTGAGTCCAGTCAGTGAGAACATTTCAGTGATGGATTATAGACAATAGACAAAAGGTGCAGGAGTAGGCCATTCAAGCCAGCACCACCATTCACTGTGATCATGGCTGATCATCCATTATCAGTATCCAGTTCCTGGAACCTTTGATTCCACTATCTTTAAGAGCTCTATCCATCTCTTTTCTGAAAGCATCCAGAGACTTGGCCTCCACAGTCTTCTGGGGCAGAGCATTCCATATATCCACCACTCTCTGGGTGAAAAAGTTTTTCCTCAACTCCGTTCTAAATGGCCTACCCCTTATTCTTAAACTGTGGCCTCTGGTTCTGGACTTACCCATCAGCAGGAACATGCTTCCTGCCTGCCGCGTGTCCAATCCCTTAATAATCTTACATGTTTCAATAAGACCCCCTCTCAGCCTCTAAATTCCAGAGTATACAAGCCCAGTCACTCCAATCTTTCGACCTATGTCAGTCCCGCCATCCCGGAAATTAACCTTGTGAACCTACGCTGCACTCCCTCAATAGCAAGAATGTCCTTCCTCAAATTTGGAGACCAAAACTGCACACAGTACTCCAGATGGGGTCTCACCAGGGCCCTGTACAGCTGCAGAAGGACCTCTTTGCTCTTATACTCAATTCCCCTTGTTATGAGGGCCAGCATGCCATTAGCTTTCTTCACTGCCTGCTGTACCTGCATGCTTGCTTTCAGTGACTGATGTACAAGAAAACCTAGATCTCTTTGCACTTCCCCTTTTCCTAACTTGACTCCATTTAGATAATAATCTGCCTTCCCGTTCTTACCACCAAAGTGGATAACCTCACATTTATCCACATTAAACTGCATCTGCCATGCATCTGCCCACTCACCCAACCTGTCCAAGTCACCCTGCATTCTCATAACATCCTCCTCACATTTCACACTGCCACCCAGCTTTGTGTCATCGGCAAATTTGCTAATGTTACTTTTAATTCCCTCATCTAAATCGTTAATATATATTGTAAACAGCTGCGGTCCCAGCACTGAAACCTGCGGTACCCCACTGATCACCGCCTGCCATTCCAAAAGGGACCCATTAATCACTACTCTTTGTTTTCTGTCAGCCAGCCAATTTTTAATCCATGTTAGTACCCTGCCCCCAATACCATGTGCCCTAATTTTGCCCACTAATCTCCTATGTGGGACTTTATCAAAGGCTTTCTGAAAGTCCAGGTACACTACATCCACTGGCTCTTGCCCATTGGACATCCTTGTCCATTTTCATAGTTACATCCTCAAAAAATTCCAGAAGATTAGTCAAGCAAGATTTCCCCTTCGTAAATCCATGCTGACTCGGACCAATCCTGTTACTGCTATCCAGATGTGTCATAATTTCATCTTTTATAATGGACTCCAGCATCTTTCCCACCACCGACGTCAGGTTAACTGGTCTATAATTCCTTGTTTTCTCTCTTCCTCCCTTCTTGAAGAGAGGGTCAACATTAGCCACCCTCCAATCCACAGGAACTGATCCTGAATCTATAGAACATTGGAAAATGATTACCAATGCGTCCAAGATTTCTAAAGCCACCTCCTTAAGTGTCCTGGGATGCAGACCATCAGGTCCCGGGGACTTATCAGCCTTCAGACCCAACAGCTTATCCAACACCATTTCCTGCCTAATATAAATTTCCTTCAATTCATCCATTACCCTAGGTCCTTTGGCCACTGTTACATCTGGGAGACTGTTTGTGTCTTCCCTAGTGAAGACAGATCCAAAGTACCTGTTCAACTCAGGACTGTTCAATTGTGTGATATGATCCCCTGGTTCAAGAGCCTGATGGTTGAGGGGTAATAACTGTTCTTGAACCTGGTGCTGAGAGTCCTGAGGCCACTTTACAACCTTGTTGATGGCAAAAGCAAGACCTGGGTGTTGGGGGGGTCCCTGGTGAGGGATGCTGCTCTCCTGCAACAGCATTCCATGTAGATCTGCTCCATGATGAGGAAGGCTTTACCTGTGATGGACTGGGCCACATCCACTAGTTTTTCACACAAGGCCAAGATGCAACCAGTCAATGTGTTCGCCACCAAACATCTAGAGGTTTGTCAAAATCTTAGATGACATACCAAATCTTCACAAACTTATAAGTAGAGGTGCTGCCCCCTAAACCCCTATTTCCTCCCCACCCCACCTGTTTTCCCTTATTCTGGTGACCCCCCCACCCCTTCTCTTCTCCTCCCCTCATGATCTGCCTTTCACCTCTCTCTGGTTTTCCACTTCCTCTTTTTTATTCTATAGTCCACTGTCATCTACTATCTTATGACTTCTTCAGGCCTTCACCTCTTCCACCTATCACCTTCCAACTTCGCAGAATACTCCTTTTCATCCCCCCTCACCTACTCTCCCATGCCACCCACCAGCTTGCACTCCTCCCCTTCCCCCACCTCCTTATTGTCCCCTTCCTTCCCAGTCCTGTTGAAAGGTCTCAGTCTGAAACGTTGACTGTTTATTTCCCTTCGTAGTTGTTGCCTGAATGCTCAGGTTGTGTGTGTATAAACGAAGTTACTGAAGCATTTTTAATCCAGATTCCAGTATCTGCAATTTCCTATGTCTGCAATAGATGTTAGAATATAAAGGAAAACAGAACAAACTAACGTTTTAATTAAGGATATCCAACCAAGCCAGGAGACCAGACCGAGGAACAATATTCATGTGGTCCCATCAGGGCCCCGTATAATCGGAAAAACAACTCCATACTGAAAACCCCTTTCAGCTTATCAGGGAGGTGAAGGGTAGTTTGAAGTGGAATGTGGGCTGGGGGGGTGGGGGCTGGGGGCTGGGGGGTGGGGGGGGGAGAGGAGACCGCCCCTCCCCCACGAAAACAGAACCTGCATTTAGAACCTCCACCGTCCCACGATGGCAGCGCCCAGCCTCCAGACCCGCCATGCCGCAGCCGGCCCTCCCTCCCAGAGACCACGGACTCACATGGTGTAGTCCTCCCTCCGCTGGATGCGATATTGCCGGAGCACCTTCAGCTCTTTCAGATTCCCGTCCACCTCCCAGGAGATGAAGTCCACCTTCTTCAGCAGCTTCTGCTCGTGGAACTTCAACTTGCGCACCATGATTGCGGTCCTTAGCACCTCACCCGGAACGGCCTCCGCACTGCCTGTTCAAACCTTAACCAGAACGGATAGGGCGGTTTCTAAGGTTGTCCGCGCTGTGCCTGATTCCATAGGGGAAATAAATGAGAATCAAATTCAGGTTCATTATCACCGGCATGTGTAGTGAAATGTGTTAACAATTTTGCAGCAGTTCAGTGCAATATATGATAATATAGAAAGAAAGTAAATAAATAACAGTAAGTAAGCATATATGTATATTGAATCGATTAAAATAGTCCAAAAAAAATATTTTAGAGGTGAGGTAGTGTTCATAGTTTCAATATCCATTTAGGAATTGTATGGCAGAGGGGAAGAAGCTGTTCCTGAATCACAGAGTGTGTGCCTTCAGACTTCTGTACCTCCTTCCTGGCGGCAGCAATGAGAAGAGGGCATGATGGGGGTCCTTAATAATGGACGTCGCCTTCCTGAGGCACCACTGCATGACAATGTCTTGGATACTGTGCTTTGTGGTGAATTAAATGCAACACAAGCCGCGTGGTGCCTCTCATTCGTCAAAACTAAAACAGTTAAGTGAATGTTTTTATAAAACAGACAAAACTAGCTTTAAGAATCGAAAATCAAAGGAAACTGCTGTGACGAATGCATTGGAGCTGCTTTCTGCATATATGCAGAGCTCATTATTGTATCAATTTCGACACTAGCTTTCACTCCATCCTCAAATTCACCTGGTCGGTCTCCGACACCTCTCTCCCTTTTCTTGATCTCGGCGTCTCCATCTCCGGAATATATTATCTATCGACATCTTTCACAAACTGACTGACCCCCCAGGTGACCATGACAACACTTCTGAAACACGAGAAATTCTGCAGATGCTGGAAATCTTAAGCAACACACATAAAATGCTGGAGGAACTCAGCAAGTCGGTCGACCTCCATGGACTGGGATAGACAGTCGACGTTTCACGTCAAGGCCTTTCATCAGGGCTGGAAAGAAAAGATCCTGTTCATGTTGTTTCTTCCCCTCCACGGACGCTGCCTGATTTGCTGAGTTTCTCCAGCATTTTGTGTAGATTGACTACACTTCTACCCATCTGTAACAGCAACTGCAAGGATGCTATTCCCTTCTCTTAGATGCGCTGTCTCACCTTCATTCAGAATTAGAACTGGGTTTCTTATCACTGACATACGCGGTGAAATTGCACCAGCAGCAGTATGGTACAACACATGTAACAACCATTGGGTACGATAGGAAAAGAGAGCAAAATAGTGGATTCATCAGTTGATGGACCATACAGAAATGTAACGACAGAGAGGAAGAAGCTGTTTCTAAAACATTGAGTACATGCTCCTGTATCTCCCACCTGATGGTAGTCATGAGAAGAGGGCATGTCTTGGTTGGTGAGAGTCTTTAACGGTATATCCAGCCTTCTTGAGGCACTATCTTTGGAATATCTCCTTGATTGTGGTGAGGCTCATGCCATTAATGGAGCCTGCTAAGTCGACAATCCTCTACAGCCCTTTTTGGTTGTGTTCATTACAGTCACAAACCAGGCAGTGATGCAGCCAATCAGAATGATTTCCACAGTACCTCTGCAGAAATTTGCCAGAGTCTTCAGTGACATACCAAATATCCCAAAATCCTTATGAAGTATAGCTAGTGGTGTGCTTCCTTCACTTCTTCATTAAGAAATAATTTCTTAATTCACAATCACCAACATTGAGTTGCCGTTTCGCTTTAAGAGGCTGGTCTGATGTGACGATGTCGTTACATAAAGATTTTTGTGCATTTTGTGTTTTGATTTGCAGTTCAACAAAAATTGTGTTATGAGTTTCATTAAACATCTCACTTTGTTTTACATGTGAAAACCCACATTGCTGATGCCAATGCTCTAGGACAATTCCAGACTTGTTGAACATGTCAACCAATGCAGTTGCTTTGAAACTGCTAGAGTTTTGGGGGCAAAATGTCATTCTTTGGTTTGTACAAGCTGAGTCCCAGTTCACTTGAGAGAAATCTCCACGGACAGCACCAAATTCTACCACATGGTTGTATTGCTCAGCAATTCACAGCCGTGAGAGAGCCGAAAGTTCACCTTTTACAGACTTTTGGACTATCAGAGACTGAGCGCATTAAACAGTTGCTCTCCTTAACTAGAACTGGTCCTTCAGAGCTAGTGGACCATATTCTATCTCTCCTAGGAAATCAGCATCGTTGTTTTATTTTTAAAGAACTCTTCCTTCTTCAAATGCCTGATCATGTTTGCATAGTCTTCGCTAATGCACCTGTGAAGTACTAGAAACACAGAAGCATAGAAAACCTACAGTGTAGTACAGGCCCTTCAGCCCACAAAGCTGTGCCAAATATGTCCTTACCTTAGAAATTACCTTAGGTTATCCATAGCCGTCTATTTTTCTGAGCTCCATGTACCTGTCCAGGAGTATCTTCAAAGACCGTATCATATCTGCCTCCACCACCGTCGCCGGCAGCCCATTCTACGCACTCACGACTCTCTGCGTAAAAAAACTTACCCCTGACATCCCTGTACCTACTTCGAAGCACTTTAAAACTGTGCCCTCTCGTGCTAGCCATTTCAGCCCTGGGGAAAAGTCTCTGACTATCCACATGATAAATGCTTCTCATCATCTTATACACCTCTATCAGGTCACCTCTCATCCTCCGTCGCTCCAAGGAGAAAAGGCCAAGTTCACTCAACCTATGCTTCCCAATCCAGGCAACATCCTTGTAAATCTCCTCTGTACCCTTTCTATAGCACAATACTCCAAGTGGGGTCTGACCAGGGTCCTATATAGCTGCAACATTACCTCTCTGCTCCTAAACTCAATCCCACGGTTGATGAAGGCCAATGAACCATATGCTTTCTTAACCACAGAGTCAACCTGCGCAGCAGCTGTGAGGAGCTTGCTGAATTGGCTGGTAGTCTACACTCATCTAAGCAGCAGTGCATCATTACTCCTCCTTTCCCTGCTCAATAAGCTCGATCAGCAAGGCCCCCAACATAAGGATGCCCACGGCAGTGAACAGACAACGCTGGGTCTGTGTTTTTACCACGCTTGCTTTGGTACTAAAGCTTGGAAGTGCCGACCACCTTGCAGCTCCGACAGTGCCAGCGCAGCAAGACATGAAAGGCCTGTGAACACCATGAGCTCCAGCTGCCAGGGTTGTCTACTGTTCATTACAGACACCCTTTCAGGGCGACATTTCCAGCATGACACGGGTGCTCAAGTGAGCGTCTGCCAGCATCACCTATTGAGAAGGCAAAGAGCGACTTTATCGAGCTGGGAGCCACCAAGGGTAGCAGTATCCAGACGTACAGGACACAACAGGTGACAATCCGGTTCAGTGGGCAATGTTACAAATGGGATTTCATCCTGACTAAAGTGTTAGAACAGGTGCGGATTTCCTGTCCGTCAGTCTTAAGAACTCCTGGCTTGTTGATGTCAAGGACTTTGGGTCATTTCCCTGCAAGTTCCCCACAACGACTCTGTCTAGCGCATGCACCTCCGCATGTGAGTTTACTCGACTGCTGGGTGAATTCCCAAACCTCACCAAGCCCACATTCTGAACGACATGCACAAAACATTGGGTCGAGCACCACATTCCCACAACTGGCGCACCAGTCCATGCCCACGTGCATAGACTGGACCCAGACAAGCTGGCAACTGTGAAGGTTGAGTTTGTCAACATGGAAAGAGTTGGCATTGTATGCTGGTTGAAGAGCCCCTGGGCTTCACGCCTCCACATGGTGATTACCGACACCTCAGCGAGGACACCACCCCTCATCATTACCCGACCCCATGCATTAAAGACTTTATGGAATGTTCTACCAGGAAACTTATTTTCTCTGAAGTTGATCCAGTTCAGGGCAAAAATCAGGTGGCTGTGTGCTTGGAGGACATTCCCAAAATAGCTGTGATAACCCCATATGGCCACTTAGAGTTTCTGCTGTTTGGGCTGGAAAAAAAACAGCACTGGTTTTCCGGTGGCTGATGGACTCGGTATGAAAAGACTTTGTATTTAACTGGATGACATATTTGTAACCAGTGCATCCAAATTCCAGCACGTTTGTCATCTTTACACACTTTTCGTGTGCTTAAGCCAACACTGATTGATTACTAACCCTGTCAATCCCATTTTGGGTTGTCAACCACTGATTTTCTCAGCTATTGCATCTCCACAGAAAGTGCAAAAAACCTCCCATCAAAAGTAGCTGCTATTATGGATCTCCCACCACCCTGCACTCCTGAAAAACTACAGGAATTTTTAGGTGGTAAACTTCTTCACTGCTTCATTCCACGAGCCGCTGAAATTATGCCACCCTCCAGTATAGCGTGCTTAAAGGCAATACTGTACCCCTTATCAAGTGCTTGACTGGTCAGTGGACATGACCAGGGATTGATGATACCAAACAAGCTCTTTCTAACCTGACCCTAGAGCACAGCTGCTCCACATCCACAGCCATTACTGCTGACGCCTCAGACTGTGCTGTGGGTGCTGTGCACAAACAGTTGGCTGGGGGTGTGTGCAGCTGCTCAGCTTCTTGAGCCGGCAGCTCCGACCCCCCGAAAGGAAGTACAACGCGTTTGCCCATGAGCTTCTCAGTCTTTATCTGGCTGTCCCCATTTTCGTTCTCACAGCATTCATTGACCACAAAACCCTCATGAACACGATGGCTAAAATATCAAATGCTTATTCTGCACGGCAGCAACACCAGCAAGACTACATATCAGAGTTCACAGCTGACATACAACATATCAAAGGGAAAAGTTGCCTCTCACGGCCGGTCACTGAAGTCATACTCAGGGGTTGACAATGCCAACATGGCAGCCAACCAAGCTACTAACCCAGAGGTACAGGCTTACTGAACAGCAGTTGGCTGACATTATGATCAGGTAAGTTGGGGTTTCTCTGCTGTGCAATGTCTCAATCAGTCACCCTCGCCCCATCGTGCCGACAAACAGGAGATGGGCTGTTTTCGACTCCATACACGGCATCTGCGTTCCAGGCCAGAAGGACTCCCGGAAACTGGTTGCACTAAAGTTTCTGTGGCATGGCATCAGAAAGGATGTGCATGATTGGACTACAGTTTGTGTGGAGTGCCAGTGGACAAAAATTAACCATCATGTTCAGGCGCCAGTAGTACCTTTTGTAGACCCTGAGCAATGGTTTGACAATGTCAATGTGGACCTTGATCCTCTCCACCCCACCCCTCCCCTCCCCTGCAGTTTCATGCACCTTCTTACCCTAGTGGTCTGTACAGCTAGGTGGCCAGAGGCTGTCCCTCTAGCAACAACAACAGCCGCAGGTGAGGCTCAGGTGTTCATCAGCACCTGGGTTGCTTGGTTTGGCACCCCATCTGATATTTCCTCTGACCACAGTCCCAAGTTCATTTCAGATGACTGGGTTGCAATGTTCCAGAACCTCTGCGTTAGTCTACATCACACCACAGTGTATCACCCACAGTCCAATGGCCTATGTGAGTGGTTTCACCACTCCTTATAGGCTTCTCTGAGGGCTTTCCTCATCTCCCATGGGTCCTGCTGGGGCTCATAACAGCTCCAAAAGAGGATCTACAGTCATCTGTGGCATAGTGTACAGGCAGCTGTTATGAGTGCCAGGTGATTTCAGTCCTGACTCCATGTATGCCTGGTCATCCTCTCAACAGCGTTCCACCCTCCTCAATACATTCAATTCCTTTTCACCTATTCCTATTCCCCATTATGGCGTACAGCACTCTTGGGTTCCTGTTGACCATCTTGTTAGTTTTCGTCCGCCATGACGCACACCAACATTCCCTTGGGCCTCCTTATGATGGCCATTCCGCATTTGAAATGGGGAGGAAAGACCTTTGTCACAGATAAAATGGGTAAATCTGAAAGTATTTCTGTAGATCACCTTAAAGTGGCCCACCAAGATTTGAAGGATTCTGCTACCATGCCCCTGATGTCACAACGTGACCATGAGCAAATCAACACACCTCTGGGAGAGCCAGAGGCAGGTCTTCCATTCATGGAACACAAGACATGAGCCAGGCATTGCGTTCCAGACAGGCTCACAATGCTGGGGGGGTGGGGGGGGGAGCCTCGATAGGGGAATGTAATTGGGAGAAATAGATATAATTCACAACCACCAACATTGAGCTAGGGTTTCCTTTAAGATGTTGGTCTGATGTGATGATGTTATTACGTAAAGATCTTTTGTGTTCAGGTTTTGCAGTTCAATAAAATATATTGCAGGTTTCATTAAACATAAAACACCTCACTTTGTTTTATTTGCGAAAACCTACATGTTGACGCCCTGGTGCTTGAAGCTACTCACCCTTCCCACTGCTGATCCCTCTATGAACACTGGTGGGCTTTTTCCTGACTTTGCCTTCCTGAAGTCTACAGTCAATTCTTCGGTCTTACTGATGCTGAGTGCAAGGTTGTTGTTGCAACACCACTCAACCAGCTGATCTACTGTACGCCTCCTCGTCACCATCTGAGATTTAGCCAACGACATCTGTGTCATTAGCAAATTTATAGATGGCGTTTGAACTGTGCATAGCCACATAGTCATGAATGTAAAGAGAGTGGAGCAGTGGGCAAAGCACACGTCCTAGAGGTGCACTTGTGTGGACTGTCAGCTGGGAGAAGATATTATTTCCAATCCAGACCGAATGTGGTCTCTTGATAGGGAAGTCAAGGATCCTGTTGCAGAGGGAGGTACAGAGAACCAGGTTTTGAAACTTGTTGATCGGTACTGAGGGGATGATGGTGATAAATGCAGAGCTGTAATCAATAAGAGCAACCTGACACCGGTATAGCTGTTGTCCAGGTGGTCCAACGCGAGTGGAGAGCCAGTGAGATTGCATCCACTGTTGACCTATTGTGATGTTAGGCAAATTGGAGTAGGTAAGGGGCCCTTGCTCAGGTGGGAGTTAATTCTACCTATGGCCAAGATCTCAAAGCAGCTCATCACAGTAGAGGTGAGGGCTTCCATGAGATAGTCATTGAGGCAGCTCACCTTGCTCTTCTTGGTCACCTGGATGATTGATACCCTTTTGAACTTCCAACTACAGCAGTCTTGGTTAAAGGTTCCTGGCCAGATGGTTGCAAGAAGTTTTCAGTGCCCTGAAGTGTGATGCCTTGCAAGGATTCTTCCCTTGAAAGATGTTCTGACATTGGCCTCCAAGGCAGAATTCACAGAGTCACCAGATGTGTTAGGGAGCATCAATTCTCATGATGAAGCTTTCCATTCCAGGACATCTGAGATAATGCCCTTTTTCTGAAAATTGGGTTGTTTGTTGTATCTGATGCTCATTGTGTGGTCTCTTCAACATTTGGTGAGACCTGACACTCACTGGGGGAAATCTCTTCATCATGCACCTTCGCTGTACTTAACAGCCAGGACTTCCCGGTGGCCAGCGATTTCAATTCAAACTTCCATTTCCCAAGGACATGTCTGTCCTTAGCCTCCTCTACTGCCACATAGAGGCCAGATACAGGCTGGGGAGGCAACTCTGAATATTTTATCTTGGTAGCCTCCAACCTGACATTAATTTCTCGAACTTCCAGTAACCGCTTTCCTCTGTTCCTCCCACCACCCCCTTGCAGCATTTCACAACACCAATGTCCAACAGGGTCTTGCGATCGCAAGAAAAATGACTAAAATGCTCACTCGCTGTTAGACTACACACCTCCTTCATGCACCTTCGCCTCTCTGTCGCAAACTGCAAACACAGTCCACAACAAGTCCAGCTACTTAAGATTGTCTGCCAATGAGCAATTTGTTGAATGGGCAGATCTGCTGTAGTTTACATTTTTAATGTCCAGCAGGGTCTTACGATTGAAAGAACTACATTTACAAAAAGAGAATAAAACCATTGGTTGATCCCATGAAAGCCGTTGCCTGCAATCACAGTTCCATCTTACCGGAAGCTCATCCTGCCAGCTCATGCTCCTACCCCTCATCTTACCATATCATTCTGGCTTCTGCCCTCTTCCTTTCCGGTCCTGATGAAGGTTCTCAGCCTGAAACATTGACTGTTCATTTCCCACCAGAGATGCTGCCTGACACATTGAATTCACCAGCATTTTGTGTGTGTTGCAAAAGAACAATCTGTGTGATAGTGCTGATGCAGGGTCTTGACATGAAACATCAACAATTTCTTCCCTCCCGCCCCACACTCCCTCAGATGCTGCTCGACCCATTGAGTTCCTCCAGCAGATTGTTCATTTGCTTGAGATCCCAGCACCTTCAGTCCGGGCATGCTTCCAGATAAAACTATTGATTTGATTTTTTATTTTGCAAGAGAGGCAGCAGGATGTGAGATGTCTGCCAAAGCAATGGCCATTATATTTCAAAAGGTTAATTTGCCTTTCATTCCCATTTAACAAAGAGATGCAGTTTTCTTTTCACATTCTACCCCCATCCCTCCAACCACCATTGTCCTTTGTTCAAAAGCGGACTGGACTGTACAATCTTCCCAGTTTAAGTAAGATGGCAGCTTTTTCAAAGCACGTCTTGATGCAGGATTTCAACCCGAAACATCATCATTACCTTCCTGCTCTGCACAAGATGCTGTGTGACCTGCTATATCCTTCCAGCAGATTGTATAAGTTCTAGTATCTTCATATTTCCCTCAGAAGTGGAAGGCCATTCAGCCCACTGTCTATACCATCTCATGAAGCAATCCCATTGCCCCCATTCCCATCAACTGCCCACGGATCATCCTACTCACCTGCCTACATATTACACTTCATGTCAATTAACCTATCATCATGAGCATCTTTGAGATGTGGAAAGAAACTGGACAAAACGCATGCAGTTGCAGGGAAAGTGTGTAAGTTCCACACAGTGTCAGAGTTGCGAGGGCTGCAAACTCTGGGATTCTGCCAACTCAAGTTGCAAATGTGTTTCCATATTGCCTCTAAACAAAGTTTCTTGCATTGTCATGATTTCAAAGAATGCAGAAACGGGCCCCCTAGCCTACCAGGTCCATGCCAATCTACTGGTTCATCTGCACATCCCACTTGCCTGCATTATGTCGATGACTTTCTGCACTTGCTTAATGTGTCTTAATTATAGGAATTATATCTGATTTCACCACCCCTCCCGGCAGCACATTACAGATATCAGTCACTCTTTTTATTAAAAAAACCCCTTCCTCTCGATCTAAACTTCACTGTCCTGATCAAAGGCCTTGGCCTGATATACTGTCTATCCTTCTCCATAGTTGTTGCATGACCAGCTGAATTTCTCCAGCACTTTGTGTCTGTACTGTAAACTCTTGCTTTTGGAGGAACATTTTGATTAACTCTCTCATGCCTCTTGTAATTTTATGTACCTCTCAGGATAAGTCCAGGGAAAAACAAGCCCAGCCTATGCAATCTCTTCCCAGAACTAAAGACCTTGAAGCCAGGCAGCATCCTGGTGAATCATTTCTGTTAAATTTCCTTTAGCTTTGATCAATTCCAGGAAATCAGCAGAAACTGCAGGGTATGGACATAGAAACCAACCTTCTCTCAATAGTCCATGTCAATATTTCTCACTGCCTCAGTAAAGCAGTCTACATTATCAAAGACCCTCACACCCTGGACGTCCTTTCTTATTCCCTCTCACAGAAGAAACAAAAGCTTGAAAGTCCTTACTGCCAGGCTCAAGCATAGTTACAATCCAGTTGTGATGAGAATATTAAACAATTTCCTTGTACAATAAAATGGACGGTTGACCTCACAACCTAACTCATTATGATCTTGCACTTTTATCATTTATCTGCACTGGAGTTTCTCTGTAGTTGTTACACCGTATTCTGCATTGTTATTGTTTTACCTTGTTCTACCTCAGTGCATTGTGTAATTATCCGATCTGTATGAACAATATGCAAGACAGGATTCTCACTGTATCTTGGTACATGTGACAATAATAAACCAATACCAGTTGGTTCCCAAATTCTCTATCCATCTCATTTCTTACAGGATGTCTTCAGCCAGAGAGCATCATCTGACAATAAACTGGACTGGTCAAAGAACACTGAGGCTGTCTACAAGAAGGGTCAGAGCTGTCTCTATTCCTGAGGAGACTGAGGTCCTTTAACATCTGTCGGATGATGCTGAGGATGTTCTACGACTCTGTGGTGGCCAGTGCGATCATGTTTGTTGTTGTGTGCTGGGGCAGCAGGCTGAGGGTAGCAGACACCAACAGAATCAACAAACTCATTCGTAAGGCCAGTGATGTTGTGGGGATGGAACTGGACTCTCTGACGGTGGTGTCTGAAAAGACGATGCTGTCCAAGTTGCATGCCATCTTAGACAATGTCTCCCATCCACTACATAATGTAGTGGTTGGGCACAGGAGTACATTTAGCCAGAGACTCATTCCACCGAGATGCAACACAGAGAGTCATAGGAAGTCATTCCTGCCTGTGGCCATCAAACTTTACAACTCCTCACTTGGAGGGTCAGACACCCTGAGCCAATAGGCTGGTACTGGACTTATTTCCTGGCATAATTTACAAATTACTATTTAATTATTTATGGAGCAACTGTAACAAAAACCAATTTCCCCTGGGATCAATAAAGTATGACTATGACTATGACTAGCTTGTTCTAGCTCTTCAGGCACCTCTCTTAAACAAGTAAGAGGAGTAAGAAAAAGCTAGATGGTTGGTTGGTAAGTTGATGGAGAAGATCCTGAGAGGCAGGACTTATGAACATTTGGAGAGGCATAATATGATTAGGAATAGTCAGCATGGCTTTATCAAAGCAGGTCGTGCCTTACGAGCCTGATTTAATTTTTTGAGGATGTGACTAAACACATTGATGAAGGTAGAGCAACAGATGTAGTGTATATGAATTTCAGCAAGGCATTTAACAAGGTACCCCATGAAAGGCTTATTGAGAAAGTAAGGAGGCATGGGATCCAAGGGGACATTGCCTTGTGGATCCAGAACTAGCTTGCCCACGGAAGGTAAAGAGTGGTTGTAGATGGGTCATATTCTGCATGGAGGTCGGAGACCAGTGGTGTGCCTCAGGGATCTGGTCTGGGACCCCACTCTTTGTGATTTTTTATAAATGAACTGGATGAGGAAGTGGAGGGATGGGTTACTAAATTTGCTGATGACACAAAGGTTAGAGGTGTTGTGGATAGTGTGGAGGGCTGTCAGAGGTTACAGCAGGACATTGATAGGAAGCAAAACTGGGCTGAGAAGTGGCAGATGGAGTTCAACCCAGATATGTGTGAGGTGGTTCATTTTGGTAGGTCAAATATGATGGCAGAATATAGTATTAATGGTAAGACACTTGGCAGTGTGGAGGACCAGAGGGATCTTGGGTCTGAGTCCATAGGACACTCAAAGCTGCTGTTGACTCTGGGGTTAAGAAGGCCTACAGAGCATTGGCCTTCATCAATCATGGGATTGAGTTTAAGAGCCAAGAGGTAATGTTGCAGCTATATGGGACCCTGGTCAGACCCCACTTGGAGTATTGTGCTCAATTCTGGTCGCCTCACTACAGGAAGGACGTGGAAACCATAGAAAGGGTGCAGAGGAGATTTACAAGGATGTTGCCTGGATTAGGGAGCATGCCTTATGAGAATAGGTTGAGTGAACTCGGCCTTTTCTCCTTGGAGCGACAGAGGATGAGAGGTGACCTGATAGATGTGTACATGATAATGAGAGGCATTGATCATGAGGATAGTCAGAGTTTTTCCCAAGGCTGAAATGGCTAGCACGAGAGGGCATAGTTTTAAGGTGCTTGGAAGTAGGTACAGAGGAGATGTCAGGGGTAAGTTTTTTACACAGAGAGTGATGAGTACGTGGAATATGGGCTGCCAACGGTGGTGGTGGATGCAGGAGCAATAGGGTCTTTTAAGAGACCCCTGGATGGATACATGGAGCTTAGAAAAACTGAGGGCTATGGGTAACCCTAGGTAGTTCTTAGGTAAGGACATGTTTGGCACTGCTTTGTGGGCCGAAGGGCCTGTATTGTGCTGTAGGTTTTCTATGTTTCTAAGTGAAGCGTTTTGATTTCTCCTTAGCTTCAGTAGCTTCTGAAAATGATGGTGTTGGAAATGAATGTTTTACAAATTGTTGTGAAATGTGTTGTTTTGTGGCAACAGTACATTGCAATACATTGTAAAAACATACACATAAGAATAAGATATATACTATATAAAATAAGTCGTGCAAAAAGAGAGCAAAAATACTTTAAATTTAGTGAGATAGTGAGGTAGAATTCATTGTCCATTTAGAAATTTCATGGTGGAAGGGAATAATCTGTTCTTAAAGTGTTGAGTGTGTGTCTTCAGGCTCTTGTATGTCCTCCTTAACAGCAGCAAATGACAAAAGGGGATGGCCTGGGCGATAGGGGTCCTTAATGACAGATGCCGCCTTTTGAAGATGTCCTCAATGTTGGGGAGGCAAATGGCCATGATGGAGCTGGCTGAGTTTACAACTCTCTGCAGCTTGTTTCAATCCTGTGCATTGCACCCCCCCCCCACTCCCACACATGATGGTGATGCAACCAGTTGGAATGCTGTCCAAGGTATAGATGTAGAAATTTGCATGAGTCTTTGGTGACACACCAAATCTGCTCAAGTTCCTGATGTAATTTAGCCACTGTTGTAATTGCAATTCCTTGTAATTGCATCAATAGGTTGAGCCTGAGATAGATCCAGGATAGATCTCCAGAGATGCTGACACCCAGGAACTTGAAGCTGTCCACACTTTTCATTGCTGATCCCTTGATGAGGACTGGTGTGCGTTCCCTCGACATTCCACAATCGATCCCTTGGTCTTACTGCCATTGATTTCAAGGTTTTTTGAACACCACTCAAATAGCTGATCTATTTCACTGTTGTATGCCTCCTCGATACCATCCGAAATTCTGCCAACAGGTGCTGCCGGAACTGCTGTTCCCTATATTCCAGATTTCCAACATCTATCATATTTTTTAAAAATTTCTTTCTGCTGTTCCTAATGTTCTTGCAACAGAAGTCTGACAAAAAGCCTTTTATCTGTCAATGAAACCTGCCCAGCCACTTTCTAATACAAATCAGCCTCCAGCTCATTCCCAGTATTTTCTGCTATAGTTGCAGATTTTTGGCATTCAGTTGTCTGTTCTGCTGCACTCCTCTGGCTGCTGCCTTCGCTGTAGTCAGCAAGACTGGAAACGACATGGCACAGCCCTGACCCTTGTGGCTTACTGCCACACTGCGTGGCGCATTCACCCATGCTACAGATTGTTTTAATCCTCTTTGTTCATGGGTTCAGAGGCACAGTACAAAGGTTGGCCACAGTTGGCACAAACTGCTGCTGAACTGCTGAGAGGAAAAGGGACGATTGTGTATTGATCCGTGTGGGTGGGCTTTAAGGGATCAGATTACAGTGCTTGAAATACAGTGCTTCGAAAGAGAAACTTGGAAAACTACAGAAAGCAACACAGCTGTATCTTCCATGTGTAACAGATCTATAGTGTGACTCTGCTTCGAGAGAATCATGTAAACTGAGATACAGAAGGAGATTGTTCAGCCCTTCTATTTGAGCTGATTGGCTCTCAGTCAAGGCATCAAAGTCAAAGACTCTGAATTCTCCTGTGAATGAGCATTAACTGGCAGCTCCACGGCTGTGCTGTTTGCACAACGGTCCTGATTTTTGAAGGTCCAAACTTCGTGGAGAGAAGTGGCAGAACAGCTGCACATGGTTTCTTTTAGTATGAGGTAACTATCACACAAAGTTGACAGGGTGAGGTCTTGGCCCAATGATGAGGTGGTTCTAAACAGCTGACTTGGCTGCATGGATATTAGCATCAGAATATAGAGGGTGCACAAGTAACCTATTCTGATGAACACAGTTGGGCACAGATGATCCATGCCTTATTAACCTTTCCCACATACCTATCTTTTCCTCCTTCTTCTCACTTCATGCCTCTTCTTTTCCCTCTGATTGCATTTCTCTCTCTTCACCACAAATTCCCGTCCTTTCTTTCCCTCCCCATCTATCCATTTTCATCCATCCCTCTCTCTACAACTCTCTGTCTCAATCCTCAGCTTCCTTGCTCTCTCAATGACTTTCTTTCCCTTCCCTGGATTTCACCATTTCATCCTTCTTTGATCTGTCTCATCAACCCACCTCTCCCCATCCCTCCCTCTCTCTCCTCAGATCTGCCTCTCAACTTTTCCACAACTCTTTATTTCATCCTTCCTCCCTTCCTCTTGCCTTTTTTCCCTTTCCTCCTCCCTCTCTCCAGACTCTTCCTCACTCACCTCCCCTGACTCTCTCTCCTCATTCCTTCTTCTGTCTTTTTTGCATCTCCTCCAAACTTCTCCGGAAGTTGCACAGAAGATTCAATCCACCAAGAGGTACGATGGACACAGACTTCAACATGCAATAAATCTGTGAAAAATGTCATGAGTAGTACAAGCCACTGTACAATCATTCATCAACCTTACAAAATCCATCTGCTCTATCAACCAGAGAGGGATAATGAAGAATCCTTCCCAAATTTGACTGTACTTCTCAAATTTACTCAGAAGTGGAGAGAGTGAGCAGTTTCAAGTTCCTGGGTGTCAAGATCTCTGAGGACCTAACCTGGTCCTGACATATCAATGTAGTTATAAAGAAGGCAAAACAGTGACTATACTTCATTAGGTTTGAAGCAATTTGGTAAGTCAACAAAAACACTCAAAAACTTCAATAGCTGTACCATGGAGAGCATTCTGACAGGCTGCATCACTGTTTGGTATGGGGGAGGGGGCTACTGCACAGGACCGAAAGGGTCGTAAATTTAGTCAGCTCCATTCTGGGTACTAGCCGACAAAGCACCCAGGACATCTTCAAGGACCGGTGTCTCAGAAAGGCAACGTCCATTATTAAGGACCTCCAGCACCCAGGGCATGCTCTTTTCTCAGTGTTACCATCAGGTAGGAGGTACAGAAGCCTGAAGGCACACACTCAGCGATTCAGGAATAGCTTCTTCCCTTCTGCCATCTGATTCCTAAATGGACATTAAACCCATAAACACTACCTCACTTTTTAAATGTACATTATTTCTGTTTTTGCATGATTTTTAATTTATTCAATATGTGTATACTGAAATTTTTTCATTTATTTATTTTCCTTCTACTTTACAAAAGCAGTTGTACAAATGGTGTACAAAGGCTGTTGAAAATCTTGTCAAGAAGAAAAGAAAAGCTTATGAAAGGTTCAAAAAACTAGGTATGATAGAGATCTAGAAGATTATAAGGCTAGCAGGAAGGAGCTGAAGAAAGAAATTAGGAGAGCCAGAAAGAGCCATGAGAGGGCTTTGGCTGTCATGGTCCAGTCCGTGAAATCTGCATTCAGGTTCATGGTCCGGTCCGTGAAAGCTGCATTCAGGTTCACAGTCCGGTCCATGCTCCTTATTCCAGGTTTTCCAGTTTTCCCCAGTTTCTGTTGAGGCAGCTGATTCTCATTTGGGCTGGCTTCATAAATACCTTCAGGATTCAGCCTCTGGCTGCTGGATTGTTCCTGTTCTCACCCCGTCTGAATCCCTTCTTTGCCCCTTCCTCCTGAAGTCCTGCCATGCCCCTGCAACCTGCATCTGAAGCCTTGCCTTGCCTCGTCTGAAGCCAAGCCAAGCCTTGCCTTGCCCGTAACCCTCGCCTGTGCCGCTGTCAATTTCAATTGCCAGAGCAAGATAAGGAACTGTCTATCGTTGTTTTGAACTGTCTCTGTGTCCATGCCTTCACTAGGTAGGTCCGGCTGTTTGCCACTACCAAGTGTTGGGAACTGTCTGTATCCACGCCTTCGCTTCGTAGGTCCGGCCGTTTGCCGCTACCTAGTGTTGGGAACCATCTGTGTCCATGCCTTCGCTAGGTAGGTCTGGCCATCCGCTGCTACCTTGTGTTGGGAACTGTCTTGTCTGTGTAATGAGTTCCGGCCCTACGTCCTGTACTCAAGGAGGGGTCCTGACACTGTGTTCTGTGTCTGAATCCTGACCCTATGTCCTGTTTCCAAGGAGGGGTCCTGACACTGTTCTGTGGCTGAATCCTGACCCTATGTCCTGTTTCCAAGGAGGGGTCCTGGCTCTGTGTTCCATATTCCTGTCTCTCCCTCGACCAAGGCTCTGCGTTCCTGTCTCTGCCTTGACCTAGTCAAGGCTTCGGGGTCTCGTCCAGTCCTAGCCACAAACCAAGAACCTTGTCCTGTCCAAGCCATGCTTTGTGTTCTCATCTTGTCCATGTGTCTCGCCCAGCCCAGGAGTACCTTGCACAGCCCGGTGCTGGGGTTCCCTCGTCCTGTCCAGGAGTCTCACTTCCTGTCCTGCAGCCACGTCTTGTCCTCGCCTAGTTCTGGAGATCGAGCCCGAGTCAAGTCCCAGGTTTTGGGTCCTTGCCCAGTCTCTGGCTCGGAATCCATACCCAAGCCTCGTCACGTCTTCACCTGGTCTCCAGGAACCCAAGCCTCGTCACGTCTTCGCCTGGTCTCCAAGAACCCAAGCCTCGTCACGTCTTCGCCTGGTTTCCAGGAACCCAAGCTTCGTCACGTCTTCGCCTGGTCTCCAGGAACCCAAGCCTCGTCACGTCTTTGCCTGGTTTTGGGGTCCGAGCCTGAATCAAGACCCACGTTCTGGGTCCTTGTCCAGTCTCTGGCTCGAAGTCCATGCCCAGGCTCCTTGTTTCCAGTCCCTTGTCCTGGTCCTGCTCCCCTAGCCTAGTCTGTGTTCCTGTCCCAACTCCTAGTCTGCGTCCTGTCCTGTCATTTAGTTTTGTCCGTTCCTGTTCCTAGTACTTCAGTGTCTGTGTCTTGCAATTGTGTCCACCGCTCCCAGCGCCCCACATTATGACATTGGCGGACAGGATTAAGGAAACTCCCAAGGCATTCTACAAGTATGTGCAAAGCAAGAGGATAAGATGTGAAAGAACAGAACCAACCAAGTGTGACAGTGGAAAAGTGTGTATGGAACTGGAGGACATAGCAGAGATACTTAATGAACACTTTGCTTCAGTATTCACTACGAAAAGGATCTTGGCGATTGTAGAGATGATTTATAGCGGATTGAAAAGCTTGAGCATATAGACATTAAGAAAGAGGATGTGCTGGAGCTTCTGGAAAGCATCAAGTTGGATAAGTCTCTGGGACCAGACGAGATGTACCCAAGGCTACTGTGGGAGGCGAGGGAGGAGATTGCTGTGCCTCTGGCAATGATCTTTGCATCATCAATGGGAATGGAGAGGTTCCGGAGGATTGGAGGGTTGTTCCTTTATTCAAGAAAGGGAGTCGAGATAGCCCAAGAAATTATAGACCAGTGAGTCTCACTTCAGTGGTTGGTAATATGATGGAAAAGATTCTGAGAGACACAATTTATGAACATTTGGAGAGGTATAATATGATTAGGGGTAGTCAGCATAGCTTTGTCAAAGCAGGTCGTGCCTTACGAGCCTAATTGAATTTTTTGAGGATGTGACTAAATGCATTGATGAAGGTAGAACAGTTGATGTAGTGTATATGAATTTCAGCAAGGCATTTGATAAGGTACCCCATACAAGGCTTATTGAGAAAGTAAGGAGGCATGGGATCCAAGGGGACCTTGCTTTGTGGATCCAGAACTGGCTTACCTACAGAAGGCAAAGAGTAGTTGTAGATGGGTCATATTCTGCATGCAGGTCGGTGATCATGGTGTGCCTCAGGGATCCGTTCTGGGACCCCTCTCTTTGTGATTTTTATAAATAACCTGGATGATGAAGTGGAGGAATGGGTTAGTAAATTTGCTGATGACACAAAGGTTGGGGGTGTTGTGGATAGTGTGGAGGGTTGTCAGAGGTTACAGTGGCTCATCGATAGGATGCAAAACTGGGCTGAGAAGTGGCAGATGGAGTTCAACCCAGATAAGTGTGAGGTAGTTCATTTTGGTAGGTCAAATATGATGGCAGATTATAGAATTAATGGTAAGACTCTTGGCAGTGTGGAGGATCAGAAGGATCTTGGGGTCTGAGTCCATAGGACACTCAAAGATTGTTAAGGATCCAGCCTGAACACTGGGTCGAAGGGCCTCTGCTGGTAGCTCTGGATCACAACAGTCTTTAATTTCTGTTTTCTTTCACCAAGCCATGGGGGTTCTGGACCAGCCCCTTTTCCTTTTTGGACTTCCTCCAATTACCTGCTTGTCTCCTCAATTGCACCCATCTGTTTCTAATTTTCACTCATTACCCTGTCCATTTAAACCCTGCCTTGACTAGCATTCTCTGCCAGTTCATCCCCGTTCTGACCTGTGTCATTCTAGCCTGTCACTGTGACTTCTGTCAACCGATTTTGCCTGATTCTGTGTTTTGGATTTTGCCCGTTCTTGGACCTGATTTTTGCCTGTGCGCTCTGGATTGTCTGCCCTCGCTTGACTGCCTTTCCTGGTAAGACCTCTGCCTGCCATTTCGGAGTCGTGCGTGCCTTCTGTCTTTGAAAGACTGCTGCCTTTGTGCTCCCTAATGAATCCTGGTGGAAAAAGTATTCATTGGTCTGCACTTGAGTCCCCACCGTAACCCGACAAAGATGTTGCGCAGGTTGACTCTATGGTTGAGAAGGCATACGGTGCATTGGCCTTCATCAACCACGGGATTGAGTTTAAGAGCCGAGAGGCAGTGTTACAGCTTCATAGGACCCTGATCAGATCCCACTTGTTGTACTGTGCTCAGTTCTGGTCATCTAACTACAGGAAGGAGGTGGAAACTATAGAAAGGGTGCAGAGGAGATTTACAATGATGTTGCCTGGATTGGGGGGCATTCCTTTTGAGAATAGGTTGAGTGAACTTGGCCTTTTCTCCTTGGAGTGGCAGAGGATGAGAGGTGACCTGACAGAGGTATATAAGATGATGAGTGGCATTAATTGTGTGGATAGTCACAGGGCTGAAATGGCTAACACGAGTGGGCACAGTTTTAAGGTGCTTGGAAGTAGGTACAGAGGAGATGTCAGGGGTAAGTTTTTTTACACAGAGTGGTGAGTGTGTGGAATAGGCTACCAGCAATGGTGGTGGAGGCAGATATGATGGGGTCTTTTAAGAGACTCCTGGATAGGTACATGGTGCTTTGAAAAATAGAGGGCTATGGGTAACCCTAGGTAATATTTAAACTAAGTACATGTTTGGGACATCATTGTGGGCCAAAGGGCCTGTACTGTGCTGTAGGTTTTCTATGTTTCTATTATGTATTGCATTGAACTGCTGCTGCTGTTAACAAATTTCACGACGCATGCTGGTGTTAATAAACCTGATTCTGATTTATTAACATAAAGCTATTATCCATCGAGAAGACTAAATGCAAAGCAGACTGATGTCAACCAAAACTGTGTCAGAGACAGCCCTCTTCTCAATCTTCTTTGCTGCAATACTGCACCTGTCATCTAAAAACGTTCCTGCTGAAATGAATTGAATTTGGAAGATGCATATGTCGCGTACCTCCAGAAATTTAGTATCACTCAATATGGCTCTGCTACATTGTTTAGCAGATAATGCTGTTTCATTAAACTGCTCATTGGCAATATCCCTCCATTCCCTGTCTGTTCATGTGTCCCAAGTACCTCTTAAACGTTGCTATCACATCTGCTTCCACCACTTCCCCACAGCACATTCGACTAATCTCTGTGTAAAAGAAATGTCCTATGTGTCCCCTTCAATCTTTTCTCCTCTCGCCTTAAAGCTATGTTCTCAAGAATGTGACACTTCTACCTCGGAAGAGATATCTACCCTTTTTGTGCCTTTCATAATTTTACATATTTCACCCTCGGCCTCTTACACTCAAAGGAAAACAATTGAAATTTTCCAACCTTTCCTTGTAGCTAATACTCACCTAGCCTTGTAAGTCCTGCCAAACCTCTCCTGCACCATCTTCAAAACCTCCACATCTTCCCTGCAGTGGCGTGACCAGAATTGCAAACAGTGCTCCAAACGTGGCCTACCTAATGTTCTATACAGCTGCAACGTGACTTCCCAACTTTTATGCTCAGTTCCCAAAAAATGAAGGCAAGAAGACCATACGCCTTCTTTACCATCAAACTTTCTTGAGTTGCTTCTTCTGGGAACAATCAATTTGCCCTCCAAGATTCCTTTGTGCATCAACATTCCTGTAGGTCCCTCCATTTATTGTGTACTTTCCTTTTGCACTTGCACATCCACCACCCCCCCCCCCCAACGTGCAGCAGCTCACACTTTGCATTGCAGGTATTGAGTGTAAATCCCATTCTGTTATATGCTTAATGGATTGCAAAGATCAAAAACAGAACAGGGCTGCACAGGAACAGGCCCTTTGCCCCATGATATCTGTGTCGAACATAGTATAGACTCTCTTGTGTTTAGGCAACCACTCCTTTTCCTTGTTTTTCCCCCGCTCTTCCCTCCTCTTACTCACTTCTCATGCTCCAGTCCTCCCATTTTCTATCCTCTCCCAACCCCCCCCACAGCTATCTTTGTCCACACCCTCTTCCGCCATCCACCCACTTCACACAGAGATTTCCCCCCCCCAACCCCCCACCTCCCATCTGGTTCCAACTTTTGTTCATCTCTCCATTCTCCTCTAATGGTTCTCATTCACACCTCCTTTTCATATCAGAATCCAGCACAATCTTCCTCCTGCAACTGTGTCCCATCTTCACAATTCCCCCCCCCCACCTTGCTCCATCTGTTATGTTGCTGTCTTCCTCCACCCTACCCCCCTCTTTGTCTGCATCCATCTATCATTCGCCAACTGCAGTCTTTGAACTCACCTTCCCTACCTGGCACCACTTCTCATCTTACACCCCTCCTCGGTCCACAAACCCCTCGGGGTTCTTTCCTGCCACTCCCCTTCTCCCCTCTATACTGGCCATCTTGCCTCTCCACTCTCAGTCCTAATGCAGGCTTTTGACCCAAGAGGTCAACAGTTTATTTCCTTCTACAGATGCTGCCTGACCCATTGAGTTCTTCCAGCAGATTCTCTGTTGATCCTGGTATACCTTTACCTTTTCCAAAGCGTCCACATCTTTTCTGTATAACACGTACTAAATTCTGGATGAACTCAACAAGCCAGGCAACATCCATTGAGGGGAACAGACAATCAATGTTTTCGGCTGTGGCGCTTCATCAGGACTGATGAAGCCTAGATCCCGCCTGATACTCCTGATGAAGGATCTCGGCCCGAAACATCGACTGTACCTCTTCCTAGAGATGCTGCCTGGCCTGCTGTGTTCACCAGCAACTTTGATGTGTGTTGCTTGAATTTCCAGCATCTGCAGAATTCCTTGTGTTTACTGCCTGATTTACTGATTTCCTCCAGTGTTTTGTGTGTGTTACTCAAGATTTCCAGCATCTGCAGAATCTTTTGTTTTTATCATATTGTTCCAGTAATGGGACCAGAAACTCATCCAAAGAGCTGAGAGCCAAGTCCCTGATCTTTCACAAACTCAAGCATTAGTTGTGCATTACATCTCAAATACTGGACTTCGAGCAACCTTGGTTCTGGGCTGCAGGCGCTATTGATTGAAGAGTTTCTTATTAATTCTGTGAATGAACTCGACTCCAGCATGAAGTCTGATAAAGGTGAGGTGAATGATTGCAGACAAAAACATGGGAAATGTATTGGGGCTGTGTTATAACCTGGTATGAAATTGGCCTTCATTGAGATTAGCCTTGTTGGAGACTTGCTGGTTCATATGCTAGTTTAAGCAAGCCTAAAACAGAAACATTTTTTGGGATCATTTTGTGAGGTCTGTTCCACTCCTTCCAAGTTGATGCAGTCAAGGAGTCCAAAGATAATAGTTCGTACTGCTCCCCCTGTATTTCTCTGGGTGTTGTGTCCACTGTGTCCCTAATTGGACGGTATGCACACTTCTCCAAAGCAGACTTGTAACACTGGTCCCTGAGACTCAGTAAAGAAACTCATACATTTATACACACACACACACACACACACACACACACACACACACACACACACACACACACACACACACACAAACCAACCTCCCTGGGGAGTTTTGTGACCCAAAGCATCAAAAACAATACAGAAAAATCAGAATCATAGATATGTGTACAAACTGTAATTATAATGTTCTGACTCAGCTTGCCTTGATTTATTGACAATGGACAGTGCACTTACAAAGGACAAATGTACATACAGATGTTCAGGAAACATCTGCCAAGGTGAAAAAGGATCTAGTGTTTTCCCTGCGTATGTGATGAATAAACTCTTCTCTGGCTTCCAGCCAGGTACGGGTATTGATTATAACTGATAATTGATATCTGTACCTGACTGGAAATCCGAGGAGAGTTTATTCATCTACCAAACGTGCAGATGAGAAAACACATATCGTCACTACTTGTGGGATGATGTGCTTGCACTTGAGAAAAGGGAGAGAAGGAGGAAGGGATCAGTGATAGGAATTTACAAAAAGGCTTCATGGGAAATTTAAGGCTGGTGAGATTCTTTAGAAGCAGCCATTTGGGGGAAGAAATATTTGGAATACACAGGTATGGTAGAGCAGTGGGGCTAGCATGGTTCAGGAAAGAACCCAAAAGAGTAGCCAGTGATGACACATCCTTAGCATGGTTGTGTAGAGAGGCTCCTGGATGAGCAATGGCACCATTGACCAAAATGCACGCATGAGGCCCTGCATTGGTTGAATTATTGCATCCTTGCCATCCATAATATACGCAAACCAGTGGAGTACAATATGGAGAGCAAGCTGTTGCCCCATGCAGCAGGCTCCCCCCCCCCCCTCTGTGCAGCTGATGAATCCAAAGGATTGGCAGAGACCAATATAGTTTGTATTAAAAGCACTTAATTAAAAACATTACTCAGGTGAGGAATGTCTGAACAATAAGGTCAAAGACGGAGGGTTCTGGCCGGATGTGGTGAAATGTAATGGTAGAAACATGTATCAAGCTTTTTCCAATATGCTTTGATTCAGTTTGCTTGGTTTCACCCTGCTTTTAACCTTTTGCATCACTGCTGCTCCCCAGTTTCAATTCTTGTATCTGATGTTTGAGCAGTTCCCTGGTTGAATTCATCGATTGTGCACTGCTGTCCAAGGAATTCCACAATGTTAATCCTGGTTTTATTCAATGAGAATGCTGTTCTCTGGCTTCATTCAATATTTGTCTTGTTCCCTGGTTTGAAACACAATCTTTGATGTTCCCAGGCTGAAATCAGTCTGTGTGCAGATACCAAGTTGAACTGGGTGTCTAATTCCCAGAACTGTTTCAGTGTGCTCTGCTGCTGCTTTGTTTGCGCTGTTGGCTGTTCCCTGTTTTGATTCCGGGGTGCCTGGGGGCAACTCGTGTAGCAGCAGAACTCTCAATGGATATGATTAAATATTCCCATCTCAGCCTGATGCAACTAAAAAGCACAACTGCTTCCAAGGTCAGTACTGTCAACAAAGATGACTTAATGCATTTAAACGAACTATTGCTGCTTAAAACTGACAGAAACAATGCTGATTGGGGAGAGATTTGTCCTCTTAGGATTCCACAGAGGAAACATGGCTACAGGTCAGGGATACAAGTGCAATTAAGGAAACGGGGTTTTAAACTCCCAATACCGACTCTGTTGCTGGCAAATGTGCAGCCTCTGGTAAATAAAATCAATGATCTCAGAGCTAGGGTGCTGAATCAGAGGGACTTGAGGACCGTGTGTGTCCTTTGTTTCATGGAATCCTGCTAAACGTCTTCTGTACCGGATGCAGCGATTCAGATCGATGGGTCAGGTTAGATCTATAGCATCTCTCAAAAGCAGAGGTGGAGGAGTATGCCTCATGATCAACTCTTCTTGATGCACAAACATATCAATGCTGTCCCAATTTTGCTCACCAAACCTGGAATATCTGAGTTAAGTGCTGCCCTTTTTACCTACTGCGGGAGATTTCCATGATCATTTTGGTAGCAGTATATAATCCACCTCAGGCCAATGTCGGTCAGGCTTTAGATGATCTGAACAATGGGATCAACATGCACGAAACAGCACACCCTAATGCCTTCACTATCGTTTTGGGGGATTTTAATCAGGCCAGTCTGGAAAAAATCACTAAGCAATCAGAATCAACAGATCACTTGCAATACCAGAGGAAGCAACACACTGGACCATTGCTACACCATCAAGAATGCCTTCCCCCGGGATCAATAAAGTATGACTATGACTATGACTACCACACTATTCCATGCCCTCACTTCGAGAAGTCTGATCACCTGGCTGTACTTCTACTCCCTGAGTATAGGCAGAGACTGAAGACTGCAGCACCAGCAGTGAGGACCAAGAAGGTATGAACAAGGGATGCACAGGACCGCTTACAGGACTGCTTTGAATTGGTGGACTGGACTGTATTCAGGGATTCATCTTCAAATCTGGATGAATATGCTGCAGATGTTACCAACTTCATTAAAACCTGTGTGGATGAGAGTGTGCCTACAAAGACTTATTATACATTCCTAAACCAAAAGCCGTGGATGAACCAGGAGGTATGTCGTCTGCTGAAGGCCAGATCTGTGGCATTCAAGTCTGGCGACCCAGGTCTGTACCAGAAAACCAGGTATGGTTTGTGGAGGGCTATTTCAAGGGCGAAGAAACAATTTCAAATGAAGTTGGAGGCAACATCGGATGTACGACAACTCTGGCAGGGTTTGCAGGACATTATTTCCAACAAAGTGAAACCCAATAGCATGAATGGCAGAGATGCTTCACTACCAGATGAACTCAATGTCTTCTATGCCCACTTTGAAAGGGAGAACACAACTACAACTGTGAAGATCCCTGCTGCATCTGATGACCCTGTGATCTCTGTCTCAGAGGCTGATGTTAGGCTGCCTTTAAAGAGAGTGAACGCTTACAAGGCCGAAGGTCCTGATGGAGTACCTGGTAAGGCCCTGTAAACCTGTGCCAACCAACTAGCAGGAGTTTTCAAGGATATTCTCAACCTCTCTCTGCTACAGGCAGAAGTTCCCACTTGCTTCAAAAAGGCAATTATACCGGTGCCTAAGAAGAATAATGTGGTCTGCCTCAATGACTATTGCCCGGTAGCACTCACATCTACAGTGATGAAATGCTTTGAGAGGTTGGTCATGACTGGGCTGAACTCCTGCCTCAGCAAGGACCTGGACCCATTGCAATTTGCCTATCGCTACGATAGGTCAATAGCAGGTGCGATGTCAATGGCTCTTCACACGGCTTTAGACCACCTGGACAACACAAACACCTATGTCAGGATGCTGTTCATCGACTGTAGCTCAGCACTTAATACCATCATTCCCACAATCCTGATTGAGAAGTTATAGAACCTGGGCCTCTGTACCTCCCTCTGCAGTTGGATCCTCAACTTCCAAACCAGGAGACCACAATCTGTGTGAATTGGTGATAACATCTCCTCCTCACTGATGGTCAACACTAGTGCACCTCAGTGGTGTGTGTTTAGCCCACTGCTCTACTCTCTCTATACCCATGACTGGCTAGGCATAAATTTGCTGATGATGCAACCATTGTTGGTAGAATCTCAGATGGAGACAAGAGGGCATACAGAAGCAAGATATTGCCAACTAGTGGTGTGGTGTCACAGTAACAACCTGGCACTCAACGTCAGTAAGATGAAAGAGCTGATTGTGGATTTCTGGAAGGATAAAACAAACTACTTCTTACCAATCCTCATAGAGGGTTCAGAAGTGGAGAAGGTGAGCAGTTTCAAGATCTCTGAGGACCTAACCTGGTCCCAACATATTGATGCAGTTATAAAGAAGGCATGACATCGGGGGTGGGAAAAATGCTAGAGTCAGTTATCAAAGATGTGATAACAGCGCATTTGGAAAGCAGTGAAATCATTGGACAAAGTCAGCATGGATTTGTGAAAGAAAAATCATGTCTGAGGAATCTCATAAAATTTTTTGAGGATGTAACCAGTAGAGTGGATAGGGGAGAACCAGTGGATGTGGTATATTTGGATTTTCAAAAGGCTTTTGACGAGGTCCCACACAGGTGATTGGTGTGCAAACTTAAAGCACACGGTATTGGGGGTAAGGTATTGATGTGGATAGAGAATTGGTTAGCAGACAGGAAGCAAAGAGTGGGAATAAACGGGACCTTTTCAGAATGGCAGGCAGTGACTAGTGGGGTACCGCAAGGCTCAGTGCTGGGACCCCAGTTGTTTACAATATATATTAATGACTTAGACGAGGGAATTAAATGCAGCATCTCCAAGTTTGCGGATGACACAAAGCTGGGCGGCAGTGTTAGCTGTGAGGAGGATGCTAAGAGGATGTAGGGTGACTTGGATAGGTTAGTTGAGTGGGCAAATTCATGGCAGATGCAATTTAATGTGGAAAAATGTGAGGTTATCCACTTCGGTGGCAAGAACAGGAAAACAGATTATTATCTGAATGGTGGCCAATTAGGAAAAGGGGAGGTGCAACGAGACCTGGGTGTCATTATACACCAGTCATTGAAAGTGGGCATGCAGGTACAGCAGGCGGTGAAAAAGGCGAATGGTATGCTGGCATTCATAGCAAGAGGATTCAAGTACAGGAGCAGGGAGGTACTACTGCAGTTGTACAAGGCCTTGGTGAGACCACACCTGCAGTATTGTGTGCAGTTTTAGTCCCCTAATCTGAGGAAAGATGTTCTTGCCATAGAGGGAGTACAAAGAAGGTTCACCAGATTGATTCCTGGGATGGTAGGACTTTCATATGATGAAAGACTGGATTGACTAGGCTTATACTCACTGGAATTTAGAAGATTGAGGGGGGATCTTATTGAAATGTATAAAATCCTAAAGGATTGGACAGGCTAGATGCAGGAAGATTGTTCCCGATGTTGGGGAAGTCCAGAACGAGGGGTCACAGTTTGAGGATAAAGGGGAAGCCTTTTAGGACTGAGATTAGGAAAAACTTCTTCACACAGAGAGTGGTGAATCTGTGGAATTCTCTGCCACAGGAAACAGTTGAGGCCAGTTCATTGGCTATATTTAAGAGGGAGTTAGATATGGCCCTTATGGCTAAAGGGATTGAGGGTATGGAGAGAAGGCAGGTACAGGGTTCTGAGTTGGATGATCAGCCATGATCATACTGAATGGTGGTGCAGGCTTGAAGGGCTGAATGGCCTACTCCTGCACCTATTTTCTATGTTTCTAAGACAGTGACTATACTTCATTAGGAGTCTGAAGAGATTTGGTATGTCAACAAATACACAAAAACTTCTATAGTTGTATCGTGAAGAGGGTTCTGATAGACTGCATCACTGTCTGGTATGGGGGGTGGGGGGGGGGGCTACTGCACAGGACCGAAAGAAGCTGCAGAGGGTTGTAAATTTAGTTGCCTCCATCTTGGGTACTAGCCTACAAAATACCCAGGACATCTTCAAGGAGTGGTGTCTTTAAGGACCTCCAGCACCCAGGCATGTCCTTTTCTCACTGGTACCATCAGGTAGGAGTTACAGAAGCCTGAAGGCACACACTCAGCGATTCAGGAACAGCTTCTTCCCCTCTGCCATCCAATTCCTAAATGGACATTGAACCTGTGAATACTACCTCAGTTTTTTAATAGATATTATATCAGTATTTGCAAGATTTTTAATCTATTCAATATACGTATACTATAATTGATTTACTTATTTTGTTTTTCGCTACTATGTATTGCATTGAACTGCTGCCGCTAAGTCAACAAATTTCACGTCGTGTGTGTGTGTGTGTGTGTGTGTGTGTGTCCCCATGAATTAAGTGAGTCTGCAATTTCCTGGAATGTTTCAGTGTGCCTGCTGTTCCTCTGATTTCTTTTGGTGTGTTGCCTGACTAGTTGGTTTGCTTCTGTGTGCTCTGTGGTTCCCTGATTTGACACACAGCGTGTGATGGTTGCTGGCTTGAAATAGTGTGAGTATGTAGCTCCCAGGCTTAACACAGTGTGCTTGGCTGCTCATTTGTTGAGTTCAGGTGTTCTCTGGTTTGATTCAGTGTCTATATTGTTTTTGGTTTGATTCAGTGTCTGATTTTTTTTTTCTCTCTGGTTTGATTCAGTGCCTGTGACATTTCCTGGTTTGATTCAGTGTTTGTGATTTTTTTTTTTCTAATTTGATTTGGATTTCACTCTTTCGATTCAGTGTGCAGTACTGCTCACTGCTTGACTCAATGCTGTGCTGTTCCCTTGTTCGAATCCTAAAGGCTGATTTTATATTTGTGCATCAAATGTAGGCCACAGGTACGGCGTAGCCGCATACCCTATGCTGTACTCTACGTTGAGCCCCACACCGTAGCCGAATGCGCACCTCTCCCAAAATGTAACTACGCGTCACGGTGATGCAGACCGAAACAACTGTGATTGGTCCGCTTGGTAGCATCACATTTCCTCCTATGCTGCAATAGCTTCCCATTGGGCGACTGAAGGGCAGGGAAGGAACTCTGGCTGCAATGCTTTCCATAAAGCTTTACAGACCTCCAAAATTATGGAGGACCCTGTGCTAACAATTATTGGCCTGTGAGTTTGATGTCAGTGGTGGGTAAATTGATGGAAAGTATTCTTAGAGATGGTATATATGATTATCTGGATAGACAGGGTCAGATTAGGAACAGTCAACATGGATTTGTGCGTGGAAGGTCATGTTTGACAAATCTTATTGAATTTTTTGAAGAGGTTACTAGGAAAGTTGACGAGGGTAAAGCGGTGGATGTTGTCTATATGGACTTCAGTAAGGCCTTTGACAAGGTTCCACACAGAAGGTTAGTTAGGAAGGTTCAATCGTTAGGTATTAATATCGAAGTAGTAAAATGGATTCAGCAGTGGCTGGATGGGAGACGCCAGAGAGTAGTGGTGGATAACAGTTTGTCAGATTGGAGGCCGGTGACTAGTGGTGTGCCTCAGGGATCTGTACTGGGTCCAATGTTGTTTGTCATATACATTAATGATCTGAATGATGGGTTGGTAAATTGGATTAGTAAGTATGCAGATGATACTAAGATAGGTGGCGTTGTGGATAATGAAGTATGTTTTCAAAGCTTGCAGAGAGATTTAGGCCAGTTAGAAGAGTGGGCTGAAAGATAATAGATGGAGTTTAATGCTGATAAATGTGAGGTGCTACATTTTGGTAGGACTAATCAAAATAGGACATACATAGTAAATGGTAGGGCATTGAAGAATGAAATAGAACAGAGGGATCTAGGAATAATGGTGCATAGTTCCCTGAAGGTGGAATCTCATGTGGATAGGGTAGTGAAGAAAGCTTTTGGTATGCTGGCCTTTATTAATCAGAGCATTGAATATAGGAGTTGGGATGTAATGTTGAAATTGTATAGGGCATTGGTAAGGCTAAACTTGGAGTATTGTGTACAGTTCTGGTCACCAAATTTTAGGAAAGATGTCAACAAAATTGAGAAAGTACAGAGAAGGTTTACTGAAATGTTACCTGGGTTTCATCTCCTAAGTTACAGAGAAAGGTTGAATAAGTTGGGCCTTTATTCTTTGGAGCGTAGAAGGTTGAGGGGGGACTTGACAGAGGTGTTTAAAATTGAGGAGGATAGATAGAGTTGACGTGGATAGGCTTCTTCCATTGAGAGTGGGGGAGATTTAAACGAGGACATGAGTTGAGAGTTAAAGGGCAAAAGCTTAGGGGTAACATGAGGGGGAACTTCTTTACTCAGAGTGGTAACTGTGTGGAACGAGCTTCCAGCAGAAGTGGTTGAGGCAGGTTCGATGTTGTCATTTAAAGTTAAATTGGATAGATATATGGACAGGAAAGGAATGCTGAGTGCAGGTCGGTGGGACTAGGTGAGAGTAAGAGTTCGGCACGGATTAGAAGGGCCGAGTTTCAACACGAAGAAGCTCAGCACAGTGGCATAGAAACCCCACTGCCAACTGGTGTTTTGGCAGTGAATTGCAGAGCGACGCAGACACACCAACGCACAAGTATAAATGCTCACAATGGTGTAGCCCACTTGCGTAGGCTACGGCGCCAAGCTAGTACGCATAAGTACAAATCGGCCTTAATGTCTGAATGCACATGGTTTCCCTGATGAAGTTCAGTGGGTGTACATTTCTGAGCATCGTTTGTATAAATCGGCCTTAATGTCTGAATGCACATGGTTTCCCTGATGAAGTTCAGTGGGTGTACATTTCTGAGCATCGTTTGTATAAATCGGCCTTAATGTCTGAATGCACATGGTTTCCCTGATGAAGTTCAGTGGGTGTACATTTCTGAGCATCGTTTGAGTTCTGTGCCACTGCTACTATGTGTGTGCCTGTACTTTCACTGGATTGAGTCAGTCTACTCTGATACTCCCTGGTTTGATAAAGTGCATCTGCAATTCCCTGCTTTAATTTAGTGTGTGTGCTGTTCCCCGGTTTGTTTAAATTTGCTTTGCTTTTCCCTGGTTTCCCTGAACATTGAACATTGTGGGCATGCTTTGCTTTCGCTGGACTGTGCGGTGACACTTGAATGAATTGACTATTTCTTACATCCTTCACATACATGAGTAAAAATCTTTGTCTCCGTCATAGTAATTTATAATAATTTATAATAAATAGAACAGTCAATGTAACAGATAACACTCAAATCAGCATGAGTTAATCAGTCTGAGGGCCTGGTGGAAGAAGCTGTTTCGGAGCCTGTTGGTCCTGGCTTTTATGCTGTGGTACCATTTTCCAGATGATAGCATCTGGAACAGTTTGTGGTTGGGGTGACTCAGGTCCCTAATGATCCTACGGGCCCTTTTTACACACATGTCTTTGTAAATGTCCTGAATAATGGGAAGTTCACATACACAGATGCGGCTGCCCCCAGCACATCTTTGGGTTATGTTCATTTTTGACACAAATGACACTTCACTGGCAGCTTCAATGTATGTGTGATAAATAAATAAATATGAATCTAGTTTCATTTCACTTTTGTGCACTTTACTCTTCTCATTCATTGTGCTGTGCTCTTGTCTTTAATTATTGTGTCTCGTGCTCCCTTGTTGAAATCAGTGTGTGAGTGTTTTCCTGGTTGAATTTAATGGGTGTCGATCCCTTTGACACTGTACACTCAGTTTCTCCTTGGTCTTATTCAGTTGTGTGCTGTTCAAAGATTTGATTCAGTGAGCTTTGTTTTTTTCCTGGCTTCATGCAATGTCTGTGCTGTTTGCTCATTTGAATCACTGTATTTGACGTTTCCTGGTTGAAATCAGCGTATGTGCAGATCCCCTGGAACTTATTGGCTGTGTAATTCCCAGGATTGTTTCTGTATGCTCATCTGCTGGCTTGTTTGAGAGTGTCTGCAGTTCCCCAGTCTGTTTCAGTGTGTATGTTGTTCCCTGGTTTGATTCAATCTTCTGTGCACTGACTTGAATCAAAGTTTGTGCAGTTCACCGGTTTTAATTAATCACTGCCTTTGATGGTCCTTGGTTGAATTCTGTGTGTGTGTGTTGTTCCCTGCTTTGATTGAAGCTGTTCAGGAAAATTGCATTTCTTGTGCTTTTTGTAGAATATATTTTGATTTGACTGTCTTTAACGATTGAAGTGGAATTATTTTCTTTAATTCTCTTGGTTGTTAATGTGACACTGCAGTCATTCCCAGTCTCCACAAATTAACCCTGGTCATAGAATTCACATTTCCATCTCACTTTCTCCTGTGTAATTCATCAGTTTCCTACCTCCTGCCAAATCAATATGACAATTCTGTTCTCTGTTTTCAGCTTATTTTGCCACATCATTTTCATTGTTTTAATTATGTTCTTAATATGTAATGTTCATTCCCAACATTGTTTCCTGTTATTGCTCCCCACTGAAATCTTAAAGACTTATTAGAGAAACGTGATCTGGATCCTTCCTGTGATATTGTACTCCCATAGACTGTTCAGTTGGTCAGCTGCCAACTTACAAAAAAAAGCACAAAAATCCTTTGCATCTTGTGCAAAAATGGATTGATTCAGTACAATTTTCCTCCCTGGTAAATTTTCACTTTATACTAATTATTTGTTTTTTTTTAATTTGGTGCTTAACTTTACAGAGTTTTGCCTTTTAAAAAGTACAGGCCTTTCCCGGGAAACAGATTCCTTTTTTTACAGATGTCCATCAGTCGATTTTGTCCATAAGTTGGAAAATACACAAAAATCTCTTGAAATGGTAACTGTTGCTCCACAGTGTTATAATAAATGGCATTGAGAGTACATAAGACAGTTAAGAACAATTAATAAAAGTGGAGAGGGAGAGGAAACCAGTTCTGACATTTGTTGGAATAAAAATATGTCTGCAAGTCAGAAGTTTGAATTTAGTAATGGGAGTATGGGAGCTTGATCATTTGTCTGCAAGTTAGGCATTTGTAACCCAGAGATGGCCCATGGTTTTTTTTCCCCCATCTGATGTATTCTAAACAAATTAGCTCTTTGAATTTGTTTTCACTCATGCTACTGGCATTCCGTTGTTATTTATTAATCTCTGTTCATGAGGTGCTGGTTGTGTACACTGTGAAAATACAACCACAGTTTGGGAAGCAGTTCCAAGAACTATATCCACTGAGGTCATTTATTTATTTATTCATTGAGCTAGAGTGTGGAATAGGCCTTTCTGGCCCTCCAAGCCACGCTGCTCAGCAATCCCCCGACATAATCCTAGCCTAATCATGGGACAATTTACAATGACCAATTAACCTCCCAACCGGTACGTCTTTGGACTGTGGGAGGAAACCAAAGCACCCAGTGGAAACCCACAGGGTCACAGGGAGAATGTACAAACTCCTTACAGGCAGTGGTGGGAATTGAACCCAGGTCACCTGTACTGTAAGGCGTTGTGCCAGCCACTACATTGCCATGCCACCCCTAAGGTTGACTGAACCAAGCTAAAGTGCCTTATGTCTTGGAGTAAACTCATTGATTGTTCATTTGCACTTGATTAGGAAGTTCTGTTGAAGAATTCGGTACTTTTTCAGATGGTGCTATCTATGATCATGATGAGCTATGGTCTAAGGGGGGTGAACATTTAGTGTGATGGGTGTATTGCCAATCAGAGATGCTGTTTTACTCTGAATGGTGCTAAGTCTATTAAGTACAATAAGAGCTGCACTTGTGCAGACATGGAAACTCTGGTATCATGCTCCTGGCTTCCACCTATCAGTATCTTCAGGATTCAGAAAGTAACTTACTCAGTACAGAATACCAGACCTCTTACCAGCTACTGAACTCAGTACTTCTACATCATTTCTGCTCAATAGTAACCACCAGAAAGCTGAAGGATGATCCTCCGTGAAAGCCAGTGGCAGTAAATGCCATTGATTAGATTCTCTCCCATTGGAGATGGACATGGTACCAGTTATAAATGAATGTTCTTCCACCATCTTCAGCCCAGTCATCAATCTGGGTCAGGTCAAGGAGCACCAAAGTATGGAGGGGTGTGGACAAAACTGAACATTGTGCATCGGAACGTCACTCACTCTGAACTACTGACGGGGGGGAAGGAGGGACGATTGGCTTTCAGGAACTTGGGTACAAAAATCTTTGTACAGCAGGAGATGCTTTAGATCATTTCTCTGCTGTGCAAAGAGTGGCAATTCCACCATCCATCCCTCTGTTCCCAATGGTCTTCGGAATATCAATCCTCTCCAGCAGTGAGTTCCAGTTACTGTACCATCCACCATACCACCAAATATATTTGCCTCAAATGCCTTCTCATCCTCCTACCCCTTCCGTAAACTTACCTGTTGCTTCTCACCCAGACTGGGCTTTAAATATTCCCTCTGCTGTGAAGGAAACAAACCCTGCTCAGCTAATCTTTCCTCGTGCTCTGCCAAAATCATTGCTGTTCTCCTCTGCGCACTCTCTAGTACTTCCTAATGCATACTGACCCGACCTGTACACCATGTTCCTGTTGTGAATAAACTATAACACTCCAGTGTGAACACCACCACCCCTATGCCCTCTCCATTTCTATTCTACACCTTGATCAGTAGAGAAAGGTAACCTGTCCAACTACTTTTATCTCTCCAACTATCTTTACAGACCTGTGAATATGCATCCCATGATCCTTCAATTCCTGTGCACATCTCAGTATCCGGCTGGCAATGATAAGCTGCTGACAACAGCTGGGTACTTTTTGGTGCTCAGGCTGACAGAGTTTGACCCAATCCACTGCAATTGTTTTTAATTCTCCAAAGCAGGGGTTCCCACCCTGGGGTCCCCAAACCCTTGGTGAACGGTAAGGCTCCGTGGCATAAACAAGTTTGGTAACTCATATTCCTTTCTGCTACTGGCCTGATGCGGAGAGTCACTCCTAATCATGATTCCATACAGTCAAACATGACTGAGCATTTTCCTATTTTCGTGTTTTATAACGATTGGAAGTATGTCAAGGACTGGAGCACCAACATACAGGACTGCTGCCAGGATATTACTTAACATAAACTTTTTGCTGTATCCAGAACTTGCAGACACAAGGAGTGAGTCAAACTAACTGAAGATGGCTTATGTGTTGGTGGGAAACCCAAGAGAATTTCACAATGACTCACCTTCTGGATGAAAATAGCTGCAAATGTTCCAAACATCAAATATTGAGGAAAGTGGAATCTGAAGCAACAAATAATTTGCTTGAATGACTCAGTGGGTTGAGAAAAATCTGTGGGAGGAAAAGCACTGTCAATGTTTTGGTTTGAAATGGACTGAGAGGAAAGAGGGCAAAGGGAATGGTGACAAGGATTCTGAGGTGATTGGGGGCACTGAGGCAGAGTACAAGATGATAGGCTGGGGTGCCAGGTAGGGGAGATGAGTGGCTGTGGATTTGGGAGATAGTGGCAGGTGAATGAGATGGGGAGCGGGGAGGAGGATGATCATCCCCCAGGGTTGGGCGAAGGGAGTGGGCAGATGGGTGACGGTTTCTAGAGGGCAAAAAGCAGGAAAACAAAGCCCCATAGTGTTAGGTACTGTAATTAAATGAGCTGAAAATGGGGGCCATTAGGGAAGAGATAAACTGCAATTGGAACCAGACAGTGGGTTAGGTCTACAGTGGAGGTGGCTCTCTACCACGAGGCATGAAGGATGGCGAAAGGAGCCTCCAATTTTTGCTGAGTATTGGAACACTTATTTAAAACTATAAGGCACGCACTTAAGGTGAAAAGGAGAAAGCTGGAAGGAGATGCACTGGGCATCTCTCAGTGATGGGTACCAGCAATGATCTTAGATAGACACATGAATGTGCAGAGAATGGAGGGATATGGACCATGTTCAGGCAGAAGGTATTAGGTGTCGCAAACAACAGGAATTCTGCAGATGCTGGAAATTCAAGCAACACACACAAAAGTTGCTGGTGAACGCAGCAGGCCAGGCAGCATCTCCAGGAAGAGGTGCAGTCGACGTTTCAGGCCGAGACCCTTCGTCAGGACTAACTGAAGGAAGAGTGGGTAAGGGATTTGAAAGTTGGAGGGGTAGGGGGAGATCCAAAATGATAGGAGAAGACAGGAGGGGAAGGGATGGAGCCAAGAGCTGGACAGGTGATAGGCAAAAGGGATACGAGAGGATCATGGGACAGGAGGTCTGGGAAGAAAGAAAAGGGGGATATACCCCTTGCCCATCCTCTGGGTCCTCCACCCCCCCCCGCTTGTCTTTCTTCCCAGACCTCCTGTCCCATGACCCTCTCGTATCCCTTTTGCCTATCACCTGTCCAGCTCTTGGCTCCATCCCTCCCCCTCCTGTCTTCTCCTATCATTTTGGATCTCCCCCTCCCCCTCCAACTTTCAAATCCCTTACTCACTCTTCCTTCAGTTATTCCTGACGAAGGGTCTAGGCCTGAAACGTCGACTGCACCTCTTCCTAGAAATGCTGCCTGGCCTGCTGCATTCACCAGCAACTTTTATGTGTGTTGCAGGGATTAGGTGTCATTCACTCAATTAGCTCAGCATAACGGCGTATAAGACATCTCAATAAGACATCTCAATGGTCAGCAAGAGCTATGTTTTCCAGTGCCATCGGGACAGCAAAACAGGACTATTCACAGGGAATATACAGCCACTTTTGTGTAGCAGAGTATTCAGATCATAACAGACTACAAGACAACCCTGCAGGTCAGTGACATTGATGCTTCTTTTCCGGGTTGGTTGAATGTGTTTTAAGTTCGGTTTGATGCCTGGAATAATCAGTTGATGAGTGCTGAGGGATCGTGCAGCCCAGTTGACAGAGGTTCTAACAGACATCTTCAAATCACTCTGGAACAGTCCACTGTCTCCACAGGCTTCAAGGAGGCCACCATCATCCCAGTGCCCAAGAGGGTGATAGTAACCTCCCTCAATGACTACTGGCCAGTGGCACTGACCTCAACAGTAACGAAGAGCTTTGAATGGCTGCTTATGGATCATAGTAAATCCCATCTTCCTGCTACGTTGGACACTTTCCATCTTGTTTATTGCTCCAGTAAGTCCACTGATAATGCCAAGCACTCTGCACTGTGCTCATCCTATCCCATGTGGAAAATGATGCCTCATATGCCAGGCTGCTGGTTATCAATTTTACCTTGGTGTTTAATACAATCATCCCTTAAAAGCTGAGGAGTAAGCTGACCTCGTTGGATCTCAACTGGATCTTTTGGAGTTCTTGAGAGAGAGACCACAGTCAGTCCATGTTGGCAGTAACATCTTCAGCTCTGTCACGCTGAGCACCGGCACCCCTGGGGTTGTGTGCTCAACCTGCTGCTGTTCACACTGCTGACACGTGATTGTACTGCTCGATCCAGTTCAAACCCAATCATCAAGTTTGCTGATGACACAACAATGGCTGGTCTCATCAACAGACAAAGGGGGAGGTAGAGGAGCTGGTATAATGGTGCAAGCACAACAACTTGAGTCTCAGCAAGGACAAGACCAAAGAAATGGTTGTTAACTTTAGGAAGATGCAGGCTGACCACTTTTCACTGTACAAAATGGCTCCTCTGTGGAGAGAGTTAGGAACACCAAGTTTTTGGGAGTACACAACATGGACAATCTCATTTGGTTCTTCAACACCACCGCTTTGGTCAAGAAAGCACAGCAGTGTCTTCACTTCCAGAGGAGACTGAGGTGAGTGAGGCTCCACCCCCCTCCCCCCCACTAACCAATTTTTACAGGAGTACCATGGTGAATGACTGGCCACATTGCCTTCCCAAATGGGAATTGCAAGGTATCTAGCTGCAAGTCCCTACAAAGGATTGTAAGGATTGCTGAGAGGATCATTGAGATCTCTGGGTGGAAGAGACATTTATTGGGATTGTCAATGATCGCACCCATCTTTCCAACAATCTTTGACTCCCTACCATCAGGCAGGAAGTTCCATAGCATTAGACCATAAGACATAGGAGAAGAATTAGGCTATTTGGCTCATTGAGTCTGCTCTGCCATTCAATCATAGCTGATCCTTTTTCTCCTCCTTAGCTCCACTCCTGGCATCTCCTCATAACCTTTCATGCCATGTCCAATCAAGAACCTTTCAAGCTCTGCCTGAAGTACACTCAACAACCTGGTCTCCACAGCTGCCTGCGGTAACAAATTCCACAAATTCACCACCCTCTGGTTAAAGAAATTTCTCCGCATTTGCTTCAGATTCCGAATTCATTCCCATTCACCCACCCACCTCACCCTCACCTGTCTTCACTTAACACCTGCCAGCTTGTATTCCTTTCCCTTCCCTACCTTCTTATTCGGGTACCTTCCCCCTTTTTTTCCAGTCCTGTTGAAGGATCTCAACCTGAAACATTCTCTCTGCAGATGATGCCCGACCTGCAGAGTTCCAGTGGCATTTTGTAAGTGTTAGTCTGAATTTTCAGCATCTGCAGGATCCCTTGTGTTTCTTTTGAACCTGTTTCTCCACACCCTCCTCCTGAGGCCTGGAAATTTCTTACTTAGGCCTAAGGTAGGCTTGTGTCAGCTCTGGATGGCTTAGGTAGTATAGAAGTGGAATTTAAGCAGCAGAGGTGTCTCTGCCCAAAATCATATGGGAACCCACAAATCAAAATAGTTGAAGTTGGCACTGGTGGCTTAAGTGAGCATCATTGCCACTCCAGGATTTCTATATGGATGTACGTAGAGTTGGACAAGGACTGTTGGGATGGAAAACAGCTTCTTCTCCCAGGCTGTAAGACTACTGAACTCCCTGCCACCACCCAGGTCTCATCATGCCTGAAGTGCTCATAGCAAGATACTGCTTACTGTTGAACTTGTGTCATAAATGCTCCTTATTAGTTGTTAATTTACTAATGGTAACATATGTGAGTTATATGTTAAAAATGTGTTGTGAACCTTCTTCTGGAGGAACATTGTTTCATTTAGTGATGCATCTGAATGACAATAAACTGAATTTGAACTTGATAATATTGTAGGCCGAAGGATCTGCTCCTGTCTGTATTGTTCTGTGTTCCATTTTCTATATTCTTTTATCTGTGTTCTGATCCCAGTAGAAGAGGCCTGCATGCAACCTGTGTTGGCATCTCATTTTTAAATATAAGTGTCTTATGCAATTCCTGGCAATCCATTTTGCACATCTTTGCTGAACTTCAATCAGTCCTCTGGCAATAAATAGGTTTACAGAATAAGAATCAGTTTGACTTGGAGTTATTGTTGTGTGGATTCACTGTTTTATGCAGCGAGATCCAAGAAACATTTTGATTCACATTCACCGGAGTTCAAAAGAATGTGAGATAATCTCTTTGAGACAGAGAGGACAACTGTCAGAGAAGATCTAATATCTGGAAACACTCTCTTCTCCCCCTCCCCCCTCCTCTCTATTCTCTCCCCCTCCCCCCTCCTCTCTATTCTCTCCCCCTCCCCCCTCCTCTCTATTCTCTCCCCCTCCCCCCTCCTCTCTCTTCTCTCCCCCTCCCCCCTCCTCTCTCTTCTCTCCCCCTCCCCCCCTCCTCTCTCTTCTCTCCCCCTCCCCCCCTCCTCTCTCTTCTCTCCCCCTCCCCCCTCCTCTCTCTTCTCTCCCCCTCCCCCCTCCTCTCTCTTCTCTCCCCCTCCCCCCTCCTCTCTCTTCTCTCCCCCTCCCCCCCTCTCTCTTCTCTCCCCCCCCCCCTCTCTCTCTCTCTCCCCCTCCCCCCTCCTCTCTCTTCTCTCCCCCTCCCCCCTCCTCTCTCTTCTCTCCCCCTCCCCCCCCTCTCTCTTCTCTCCCCCTCCCCCCCTCTCTCTCTCTCTCCCCCTCCCCCCCTCCTCTCTCTTCTCTCCCCCTCCCCCCTCTCTTCTCTCCCCCTCCCCCCCCCTCTCTTCTCTCCCCCTCCCCCCTCTCTCTTCTCTCCCCCTCCCCCCTCTCTCTTCTCTCCCCCTCCCCCCTCCTCTCTCTTCTCTCCCCCTCCCCCCTCCTCTCTCTTCTCTCCCCCTCCCCCCCTCTCTCTTCTCTCCCCCTCCCCCCCTCTCTCTTCTCTCCCCCTCCCCCCCTCTCTCTTCTCTCCCCCTCCCCCCCTCTCTCTTCTCTCCCCCTCCCCCCCTCTCTCTTCTCTCCCCCTCCCCCCTCCTCTCTCTTCTCTCCCCCTCCCCCCTCCTCTCTCTTCTCTCCCCCTCCCCCCCTCTCTCTCTCTCTCCCCCTCCCCCCTCCTCTCTCTTCTCTCCCCCTCCCCCCCTCCTCTCTCTTCTCTCCCCCTCCCCCCTCCTCTCTCTTCTCTCCCCCCCCCCCCCTCTCTCTCTCTCCCCCCCCCCCTCCTCTCTCTTCTCTCCCCCTCCCCCCTCCTCTCTCTTCTCTCCCCCTCCCCCCTCCTCTCTCTTCTCTCCCCCTCCCCCCCTCCTCTCTCTTCTCTCCCCCTCCCCCCCTCCTCTCTCTTCTCTCCCCCTCCCCCCCCCTCTCTCTCTCTCTCCCCCTCCCCCCCTCCTCTCTCTTCTCTCCCCCTCCCCCCCTCCTCTCTCTTCTCTCCCCCTCCCCCCTCCTCTCTCTTCTCTCCCCCTCCCCCCCACTCCTCTCTCTTCTCTCCCCCTCCCCCCCACTCCTCTCTCTTCTCCCCCCCACTCCTCTCTCTCTCCTCCCCCCCCTCTCTCCCCCTGTTGGGGTCATCTATTGCATCCAGTGACCCTCGTGCGGCCTCCTCTACATTTGTGAAACCCAACGCAGATTGGAGGACCGCTTTGCGGAGCACCTCCACTCCATCCGCCACAACAGACAGGATCTCCTGGTAGCCACCCACTTCAACTCTGCTTCACATTCCCGTTCGGATATGTCCATACATGGCCTCCTCTACTGCCATGATGAGGCTAAACTCAGGTTGGAGGAGCAACACCTCATATACCATCTCCAGCCCCTTGGTATGAACATAGAATTTTCCAACTTCCAGTAATTCCCTCCCCTTCCCTTCCTCTATCCGTATTTCACTCTACCCCTGTGGTAAACCGTGTATATCTGTTGTAACTCGGTTACCTGTCTGGACACACCCCTCTGCTGACTGCCTCTGTGGCTCCTCCCACAGCTCCTGTATAAAGGTGTTTCGTCTTGCCCCTCCCCCTCAGTCCGGGGGCAGACACTCACTGTGGAGGTTGTATTGTACAGTGAATAAAAACTTTTCGGTATTTTAACTAACCTCAGTCTTTTGGAGTTATTGAAGGTGCTTCAATTTTATTTGCTGTGTTGTTGTTCGTCGTTTGTAGTCGAAGATGACCATGGCTTCAAAGTCAATTGAGAGATTGGTGGCTGTGGGTCCGGAGGTCACTGATGAGGCCAATTCGGGCCCTGAAGGCTCGCCCACATGTGGGACACAAGTGGGTGGGTGCTGTCGTGGCAGTGGATGCTGCTCGGGCCTTGCGCACAGCACGCTTTCGTTGCGCCTCGATGATGCGCCTGACTTCAGCTGCATGGGCTCCTGTGGTGATCTTGCTGCGCCAAGCTGGACGGTCGAGGGCAAGCGTCTCCCACGTGTTGATGTCGACACCCAGGCCTTTTATGGGCTGCTGCTCCACACCCTCCACTTCCTAGCCTTTGTCCACCGTCCCGACACGCCATGGCGGTCGGTCTTTCCACCTGGAGGTGAGGGGGGTCCCCAATGGAAGTCCCTTTACAAGGGAGTCCTCCCCATGCACCTTGGGGATCTCGGCTGGAGGGTGCTGCATAAAGCGGTGCCCTGCAATAAGTTCTTTAGTCTGTACACGGATCTCCCAGCCGCGTGTCACTTCTGCGGGCTGGAGGAGACCGTGTACCATATGTACGTGGAGTGTGTGAGGCTGCAGCCCTTTTCGCGTTTTTGCGTGGGCTGCTTCTCGCCTTCTGGTTGCATTTCAGTCCCACCCTATTTATATATGGTCATCCAGTAAGGAGGGGGGCACAGAGGGATGAGGATGTCCTTGTCAACTTGCTCCTGGGGCTGGCGAAAATTGCCATCCGTGGCTCCTGGAAAAGGGTGGCAGGAGGTTCTCCCCGGGCGGACTGCCTGGCTATGTTTAGGGGTATGTTCGTGCCCGGGTGAACATTGAAAAGGAATACGCACAGTCCACGGCGACCGTAGAGGTGTTCCGGGACCGTTGGGCTCCGCGGAGTGTAAATGCCATCATTGATGAGGATGGCAATATATTGGTTTAAGATGTATTGTCTGTTTGTAGTGTAGTAAATATGTTAGTCACTGGGTTTGTAAATATTGTATAGCACCGACATTTGTAATAAAGAATTTTGTAAAAAAAAGGCCTTTGAGGGACGCTTTCAGGCAGACTTTGTAACATTTCTTCTGCCCCCCGACTGAGCGCTTGCCCTGACACAGTTCTCCGTACAGCAGCTGCTTAGGCAATCGGCTGTCAGGTATTCTGACCACATGTCCAGCCCACCTGGCTTGGGCTTTCAGCAGGAGGGTGTAGACGCTGCGGAGCCCAGCTCATTCCAGGATTTCCGTGTCAGGGACTTTGTCCTGCCACCTGACGTGGAGGAGCCTGTGGAGACAGCTCAGGTGAAAGTGGTTGAGCTGTTTGGCGTGTCTGCTGTAGACAGTCCAGGTCTCGCTGGCGTAAAGGAGGGTGGTAAGGACCACCGCACAGTAGACCTTCAGCTTGGTGGTAAGGCTGAGTCCTCTCTGCTCCCAGATGTTCTCACAGAGTCTCCCAAGGTGGCGCTGGCTTTGGCAATCCTGTTGTTGACCTTAGCGTCTATGTTCACTGCGCGAGAGAGTATGCTGCCCAGGCAGGTGAAGTTGTCGACTGCCTGGAGGTTCTGGCCCTTCACCGTGATGCGCGGCTCCTGGTATGGCTTTCCTGGGGCAGGCTGGTACATAACTTCAGTCTTTTTGGTGCTGATAGTGAGACTGAAGTTGTCGCAGGCTTGTGAGAAGCAGTCCATTTCACGCTGAATCTCCTGCTCTGTGCTGGCGTTGAGTGCGAAATCATCAGCAACAAGAAGTCTCTGATGACAGTCTCTCGCACCTTTGTAACTACCTGCAGGCGCCTAAGGTTGAACAACCTGCAGTCAGTCCTGTACCTGATGTGGATTCCTTCTTCGTAGTTACGGGAGGTATCTGTCAGCATGGCAGAGAATACCATACTGAACAGAGTCAGGGCAAGAACACAGCCTTGTTTGATGCCATTTGTCACTGGGAAGGCCTCCGACTCGTCGCTGTCATCCAGAACTTTCACCATCATACCGTCGTGGAACTGCCGGACGATTGTGATGAACTTGCTGGGGCAGCCAAACTTCTCCGTGATCTTCCACAAGCCTTCTCTGCTGACCGTATCGAAATCCTTGGTTAGATCGACAAAGTTCACAAAGAGGTCGCTGTGTTGCTCCTGGAATTTTTCCTGGAGTTGGTGCGCAGCAAAAATCATGTCCGTGGTCCCACGTTCAGCACGGAAGCCGCACTGGCTTTCTGGGAGCAGACCTTGCTCAAGATGTTGGAGAAGGCGGTTGAGCAGGACACGGGCCAGAATCTTCCCCGCAATGGACAAGAGGGAGATGCCTCGGTGGTTGTCGCAAGACTGGCAGTTGCCTTTCCTCTTGTAGATGTGGACTATGCTGGCATCTTTCAACTGTTGCGGGACCTGTCCCTTTTTCCACATGGACTGGAAGAGTACAGTCAGCTTTTGCATCATGACAGGGCCTCCTGCTTTGTATACCTCAGCAGGGATTGCATCGGGTCCTGGCGCTTTGCCACAGGAGAGTTGCTTCACTGCCTTCCTGACTTCATCTACTGTGGGGAGGGTGTCAAGGTTCTTGTTAATCTCTACCTGGGGCAGGCAGGCAATGGCCTCGTCGTTGATGTCGGCAGAGCGGTTAAGGACGTTGTTAAAGTGCTCAGCCCACCGATCCAGAATCTGCTTCTTCTCTGTCAGCAGCTGCGTCTCATCTGCGTTGAGGAGGGGCGAGGAACCGGAGGACTGGGGTCCGTATACAGCCTTGGGCACATCATAGAAGCGCCATGTCATGGCTGTCTGCATAGCCCTGGATTTCATCGGCCTCCTTGCTGAACCAGCTGTCCTGCATCTCGCGAAGTTTTTTCTGCACCTTTCTTCTTGCGTTGGTAAAGGCATCTTTCTTGGCTAGCGACGTGGGGTCGTTCTGATGCGCTCTGTAATGTTGATGTTTCTCCGTTAGTAGTGCCTGTATTTCTTCATCATTCTCATCGAACCAGTCTTGGTTTCTTCGGGCTGCTGGTCCGAGATGTTCGAGGGCGGTAGTGTAGACAGTGTCTCTGAAGACCGTCCACTGTTCCTCAACGCTGGTCCCATCTTCCTGTGGTGTGTTTGGCAGTCTGCCTTCAAGGTCATCGATGAATTCTTCTGCAACCCTGCTGCTTTTCAGCTTGGAGACATTCAGCCTCTTTGCAGTCTTCTGCCCTTGGGGTCTTCTCATGGGCAGAATGCGAAGCCTGAACTCGGACACAATGAGGCGGTGGTCTGTCCAGCAGTCGGCACCACACATGGCTCTGGTCACTCTGACATCCATCCCGTCCCTCTTCCTGGTGATGATGCAGTCAATCAGATGCCAGTGCTTCGAGCGTGGGTGCATCCATGATGTCTTCTTACGGGTGGGTAGGCGGAACAGGGCGTTGGTGATGACAAAGTCGTGTGTAGCACATGTCTTGAGGAGCAGAAGGCCGTTGCTGTTACACTTGCCAGTGCCGTGTCTTCCAATGATCCCTTCCCAGGTTTGGTAGTCTGTCCCTACTCTGGCATTGAAGTCCCTGAGAATGATGAGCTTCTCTGACTGTGGGATTGCTGAGATGAGGGCGTCGAGTTCTTCATAGAACTTGTCTTTAATGTCATCTGGGTTGGTCATGGTGGGAGCGTCGCCACTAATCAGCGTAGCACTCTTCTTGTTTGCAAGTGGGAGCTGAAGTGTCATCAGACGGTCGTTGATGCTCTCTGGGTGCTTGGTGAGTTTACGGGCGAGGTTAGAATTGATGGCAAATCCCACGCCTGCTTCTTGTCGTTCAGCGCTGCTGCGACCACTCCAGAAGAACGTGTATCCACCACTACGTTCTGTCAGCTGGCCCTTGTCTGCTCGGCGCGTTTTGCTGAGAGCTGTTATGTCCACATTGTAGTGAGCTAGCTCTTTTGCAACCAGTGCAGTTCTTTTCTCTGGTCTGTCTGCCTTGATGTGATCTCGCAGAGTTCTCACGTTCCATGTGCCAAGGTTGAGCACCATCACTTTCTTCTTCACTGTTGTAGGTCGACCGCTATGAGGGATCCCCACCAGCCGCGGTAAGCTGGCCAGGGTGAAGTGAAGCAGACTATGTTTGAGGCACCTTTTCCAGCCCCTTCCTCCATGGAGGTGAGCAGAGTGATCCGAAAGAGGGCTGCTCAGACACCCAGGGGGCTGCCGAACTCAACTGCTGCTTCGGTCCAGTAGAGAGCGACCCTACGCCCTGGGCCGCCTGTGTGCAGGTTTGTGACTACAGCTTCCAGTGTATCCGTACCTGCTGCTTCGCCACTCCCCCATCGCCACAGGACTTCAGGTTGCGCGTTCGGTTTGAAGTCATGACTTGCGCTTGACTTGGATTACAGTGAGGGAGAGTTGCGCAGGTCGTCAACCTCACTCTCTCGTCCCGGCCTATCTGGACCCAGTGGCAAGACATAGTCGAGAAGGCTGGAGATAGGTCAGGATGCAGTGGATGGCCAGCAGTGTTCTGTGTCTCACTGTGCCCTCTTAGCGCTCCACGACGCATTGCTGAGAATCGGCTTTCTGCCCGTTGAACCAGTGATGGTTTCTTCCGCGCAGTCCGCCGAATTCAGGCTTCACACGCTAGGTAGACAAGCCCTGAGCGTTGTGGGTCTTCGGCGGTTCTTGCGGCATGCTCGCAAGCCTCCCTACCCATTGTTGGACATCCTCATCCGCCTTTGCAGCCGTTGGGAGATGTCTCCTCTTCCGCCTTCGAGCGGGGCCTCGGGCGGGTGAACGAGAGCGTGGGCACCGTGTCGGTGCGGGTGCTGCGCACCTACGGCTCCCACGGCACCATGCTGCTGCCCTACCGGATGGCCAAGGCGGGCGAGAACTTCGTCGGCCTCAGCGGACAGCTGCTCTTCCAGAACGACGAGACCGTTTTTAACAGGCAGCAGGGGCAGGCGGCGGCGGTCGCGACGAGCGGCAGGCCAGCTCCAGGCCTCGGGCCTCGTCCCCTCCGCCCGCCGCTGCCTCGCCACCTCTCACACAAAATGTATGGAGATAATTATTGTCTTTTCTAGTATATATTTTTTGTAAAAGATTGGCTATTTCACTATTTTCACTATTTTAGCAAGTTTGATTTTTGATGCACTTAATAAGCATCCTTGTACGAAAGTCCCAAGCAACTCCAGACATTTTTCCCGTTGGTCGTTATCCACATATCGCAACACGTGGTAATGGCCCTTCCAGCTGTACATTTTAAAGCATGGAACACGCTTTGAGACCCGACAAATTAGATCTCGATCCGCAAACGCCAGAAGCTGGAAGCGCTTTCGAACTCTGCCTGGCCTGCTTCAAATCGTAGCTAGAGGAGATTAAAGTGACCAACCCCGTAGTGATGTGTAGAGTTCTACTGTCCAGGGTCAGTTCACGGGTCTATTCGCTGATCAGAGACCAGCCGAGCTACGATGGCACAATGAGCGCCCTCAAAAGACCAATACCTGCGGCCAATAAACAGCGTCTATGCTCAGCACCGCTTAGCGACACGGCAACAACGGCCTGGGGAATCAAGTGCTGAGTTCGTCCAGGCCCTACGGATGCTCGTGCGGGCCTGCAATTGCCAGGAGCTGACGGCGGCGCAGCATGCAGAACTCCTAGTGAGAGACGCCTTCGTCACGGGGCCCAGGTCAGTGTATGTGCACCAGCGGCTGTTGAAAACAGCCGATCTTACCTTAAGTTCGGCGATCGAACTGGCCGACACACTGGAGGCCGCTCTGCATAACTCCAAGGCTCTGCAGGCATGCGATTCCCCCGATGGCCTCATGGGCGCCGCAGACCCCGCAACCTGCCGGCGAGTCAACTTCAGCTGCCGTCAGTCGCAAGTTCCCGCAACCCGCCGGCGAATCGACCTCGGCTGCTGCCAGTCACGAGTCCACCAAGTGCTACTTCTGCGGACTCGAGAAGCACCCCTGGAAACGCTGCCCGGCTTGACAAGCTACCTGCTCCAGCTGTGGAAAGAAGGGCCACTTCACGAAGGTGTGTAAGTCCAAACCGCAAGCGGGATCGAGCAGCGCCGTGTGCAACACATGGGGGTTGCCATCTTCCCTGCACACCACCACCACATGCGAGACATGGGGGTGGCCATCTTGGCGCCATCTCCCACTGTCTATGACCAACGGGTGCTCACGGGGCATCCCACCGCGCCGGACCAAGACAGTGACTCAACCCTGGCTTCCATGACCCTCGACCAAAGCGCTCCCCACCAGCTCGCAAGGTCAATGATGGACATCCTAGTGGAGGGGCGCAGGACAAGCTGCCTGTTTGACATAGGCAGCACGGAGAGTTTTATCCACCCGGCCACGGTGCAGCATTGCAGACTCATGATACAGCTGGTAAGTCAGAGGGTCACCATGGCCTCCAGGTCGCATACAACAGACATCCAGGGGTGTTGTGTAGCAACACTAGTGGTGCAGGGCACAGAATATCGAGACTTTGTTACTGGTCTTGCCTCAACTGTGTGCCCCTGTGCTATTGGGGTTGGACTTCCAGAGCCACCTGAAAAGTGTGACAATGGAGTACGATGGGCCCCTCCCGCCAATTACTGTCGTAAATCCTCAGTTTTGTAGAGATGCATCACATACCCCGCTGCTGACCACACACACACACAAACACACACCGACTCGCGCATCCCACCCAACATCATGCCAACTGCCGCACTACCGACACCACTTGCGGCCTCTCCACCCTCAAGATCCCTCCCCCACTACTGTTCGCCAACCTGACCCCCGACTGTAAACCTGTGGCAACTAAAAGCAGGAGGTACAGCACGGGGGACAGAGCTTTCATTAAGTCGGAGGTGCAGCGGCTGCTCAGGGAGGGGGTCATTGAGGCAAGCACAAGTCCTTGGAGGGTGCAGGTGGTGGTTGTTCGGAACGGGGAGAAGAATAGGATGGTCGTGGACTATAGCCAGACCATCAATAGGTTCACGCAGCTTGACGCGTACCCTCTACCCCGCATCGCGGATATGGTCAATCAGATAGCACAGTACAAGGTGTACTCAACCATAGACCTAAAATCCGCTTACCATCAGCTCCCCATCCGCCGGGAGGACCACCCTTACATCGCCTTCGAGGCGGACGGCAGGCTTTATCAATTCCTGTGTGTCCCCTTCCGTGTCACGAATGGTGTATCGGGTTTCCAGAGGGAAATGGACCGGATGGTGGACCAGTGCCAACTGAAGGCCACGTTCCCATATCTGGATAACATCACCATCTGCGGTCACGACCGGCAGGATCACGACAACAACCTCCAAAAATTTCTCCAAGCGGCCAAAGCTTTCAATCTCACCTATAACAAGGACAAGTGTGTATTTGGGACCACCCGACTTGCTATCCTTGGGTGTGTCCTGGAGAACGGAGTCATTGGGCCTGACCCCGACCATATGCGCCCCCTGTTGGAACTCCCTCTTTCCAATACCCTCAGAGCCCTCAAAAGGTGCCTGGGCTTCTTTTCATATTACGCCCAATGAGTCTCTAACTACGCAGACAAGGCCCGCCTCCTGGTCAAGTCCACCATATTCCCCCTCTCAGTCAAGGCCCGCGTGGCCTTCAGCTGTATAAAAGGGGACATTGCCAAAGCAGCAATGCATGCGGTGTATGAGGCCATTCCCTTCCAAGTAGAGAGTGACGCCTCCGACTTTGCGCTGGCTGCTACCCTCAACCAGGCGGGAAGACCGGTGGCGTTCTTCTCCCGTACCCTTCAAGGCCCTGAAATTCGGCACTCTGTGGTAGAGAAAGAGGCCCAGGCCATAGTGGAAGCTATTAGGCACTGGAGGCACTATCTCGCCGGCAAAAGGTTCACCCTACTAATTGACCAGCGCTCAGTCACATTCATGTTTAATAACCAACAACGGGGCAAAATCAAAAACAATAAAATTCTGAGGTGGAGAATCGAACTCTCCACCTGCAACTATGACATCATGTACAGGCCTGGGAAGCTCAACAAGCCCTCCGATGCCCTATCCCGGGGAATGTGCGCCAGCGCGCAGGTCGACCGGCTATACGCCCTACATGTAGAACTTTGCCACCTGGGGGTCACCGGGCTTTTCCACTTTGTGAAAGCCAGGAACCTGCCTTACTCCCTTGAGGAAATCAGGACGATGACCAGGGACTGCCAAGTCTGCGCAGAGTGCAAACTGCACTTCTACCGATCCGAAAAGGCACAACTAATCAAGGCCACCTGCCCCTTTGAGCGACTGAGTGTTGACTTTAAGGGCCCCCTTCCCTCCTCCGACCGCAATGTGTACTTTCTTAATGTTATCGACGAGTACTCGCAGTTCCCCTTTGCCATCCCCTGCCCCGATACCACTACCACGTCAGTTATAAAAGCCCTGCACAAGCTCTTCACTCTGTTCGGATCCCCATGCTATATCCACAGTGACAGAGGGTCCTCGTTTATGAGTGACGAGCTGTGCCAATACCTGCTGGCTAGGGGTATTGCAACCAGTAGGACCACGAGCTATAAGCACCAGGGGAATGGACAGGTAGAGAAGGAGAATGGCACAGTGTGGAAAGCCACACTCTTAGCCCTCAGGTCAAAGGGACTGCCGATCTCCCGCTGGCAGGAGGTCCTTCCCGAGGCACTCCACTCCATCCGCTCCCTGTTATGCACAGCCACCAATGCCACCCCTCATGAGCGGCTCTTTTCATTTCCCAGAAAGTCAACCACTGGGACCACCCTACCAACTTGGCTGACATCCCTGGGGCCAGTGCTGCTCCGGAAACATGCGAGGAGCAATAAATACTCCCCGATGGTCGTGAGGGTTCACTTACTTCATGCGAACCCCCAGTATGCCTACGTGGTTTTACCTGATGGGCGGGAGGACACGGTCTCCATGCGCTACCTAGTGCCCACAGGAGCACCGGGCCCCTATCCTGAACACTCCATGGTGACTATTAACCCCGTACCCACCGATGTATGTACCCACGAGACACCGTACACTCCAAACCCTACACAGACACCACACGACACTCACATACTGGGTGCAACGCACACGCACGAGGGATTAACAACACCTAACGTGCTGGCACCTCAAGTCAGGCCGGAGCCAGCACAATCACTGTCGTCGATGCAATCACCACTGGCGCTACGTAGATAGTGGCAATGGACTCGACCGCCTGATAGACTTGACCTGTAAATATACTTGTTTTAAATATTGTCAGTCACTTCACCCCACGGGACTCTTTTTTAAAAATGGAGGGGTGAATGTGGTAAACCATGTATATCTGTTGTAACTGGGTTAACTGTCTGGACACACCCCTCTGTTGACTGCCCCTGTGGCTCCTCCCACAGATTCCTGTACAAAGGTGTTTCGCCTTGCGCCTCCCCCTCAGTCTGGGGGCAGACACTCACCGTGCAGGTTGTATTGTACAGTGAATAAAAGCCTTTTGGTATTTTACCTAACCTCAGTCTTTTGGAGTTATTGAAGGTGCTTCAACCCCCTCCCCCAGCTGCCTATCACCTCCCTCATGGTTCCACCTCCTTCTACTACCCATTGTGTTTTCCCCTATTCTTCCTTCACCTTTCCTGCCTATCCTCTCTCTGCTTCCCCCACCCCCCACCCCTTTATCTTTCCCCTTACTGGTTTTTCACCTGGAACCTACCAGCCTTCTCCTTCCCACCCTCCCCCAACCTTTTTAGGGCCTCTGCCCCTTTCCTCTTCAGTCCTGACTAAGGGTTCCAGCCCAAAACGTTGACTGATAGTTTCCATGGATGCTGCCCGACCTGCTGAGTTCCTCCAGCATATTGTGAGTGTTGCTGAAGAGTACATCTCTTTACCAGGAGAGTTGTGAATCTTCAGAACTCACAACCAGAGGACTGTAGATGATCAAATGTTGACCATATTCAAGGCTGAAGTTGACAGATTTTTGGATAAAACGACAGATATGTGAATTGCTCAGAAAGCTAATCCTTTTGAATAGTGCAATCATCCTGAGGGGCCTTTAGGGCTTGTACTCTGAACAACTAATTGCTCTTCCTGCATTACAATAGTGACCACATTTTAAAACACGTCCAGTTGTAAAGCAGTATGGGATAGTTCAAAACCTTCACAGCTTCTTCCTTACATGCACAATACTGGAGGAACGAGGAGGCCAAGACCCTTCATCAGGACTAACTGAAAGAAGAGCTGGTAAGAGATTTGAAAGTGGGAGGGGGAAATCTCTTACTAGCTCTTCTTTCAGTTAGTCCTGCCGAAGGGTCTCAGCCCGAAATGTTGACTGTACCTCTTCCTGGAGATGCTGCCTGGCCTGCTGCGTTCACCAGCAACTTTGATGTGTGTTGCCTAAGTTGAATGAAGTTATTTGCTTTGGTTCAAGAGCCTGATGGTTGAGGGGTAATAATTGTCCTTAGTGGTGAGAGAAGACAAATCTCGGAGTTGTATACTACATACGTACCTCAATTTAGTAAAAAAAAATGAACCTTTGTGTGAGCACGGAGGCTATTGTACCTTCTTCCTGATGGCAACAGTGAGGAGACAGCATTTCCTGTAGGCTGGGATCCACAATGATGGATGCTGCTTTCCTGGGACAATTTTTTTTAATGCAGATGTGCTCAATGGTGGGGAGGGCTTTACCCATGATGGACTGGCCATATCTACTACTTTTTGTAGGATTTTCCATTCTAGGGCATTGATGGGCAATTTCCATTGATGTAGCCAGTCAATGTACTCTCCACTACACATCTTGTCCAAAGTTTTAGAGTCACACTAAATCTTTGCAAACATCTAAGGATGCAGAGTCGATGCTGTGCTTCCTTCATAATTGTACTTAAGTGCTGGGCTCAGGACGGGTTCTCCAAAATAATAACACCAAGGAACTTAAAGTAGCTGACCCTCCATGAAGACTGGCTCACAGACCTCTGGTTTCCTCCTCTTGAAATCAATAATCAGCTCCTTGGTCTTGCTGACATTAAGTAAAAGGTTGTTGTTATGGCATCACTCAGTCAGAGTTTCAATCTCCCTCCTACATGCTGATTCATCACCACCTTTGATTCAGCCTATGACAGTGGTGTCATCAGCAAACTTGAATATGGCTTTGCAGCTGTGCTGAGCTACAGTCATAAAGTGAGTAAAGCAGGAGGCCAAGCACATAGCCTTGTGGGCACCTGTACTGACAGAGATCATAGAGGAGATATTGTTATTAATCTGAATGGCTGGGGTCTGCGTGAGGAAATCAAAGATCCAACTGCACAAAGAGGTATGAAGGCCAAGGTCTTGAAACTTATTGATAGCTTTGAGGGGATGATGGTATTGAATGTAGAGCTGTAGTCAATAAAGGGCATCCTGACATTCTTTATCTTTGCTCCCAGAACTTTCCATCCCAGCTCCTGCCAGCATTCAGGCCCACTTACCCTTACTCCAGCAGCCCTCCTGTTACGCATCCCTCCTACTCTGGGATTCAGCATCCCTTCCTAACTCCTCTGCTGGAATAGGGAAGCAGTACTGGAAATGCACTGCATGTCTCGTGACTCAAATCATCACACAACTATTCCGGGAAAGCAAATGATCATGGTATAATTTTGGAACTGTCCGCACGGTGGTATAGCTGATATAGCCTCCCAGCACCAGTGAGCTGTATTCAGTCCAGTACTTTCTGTGTGGAGTTTGCACATTCTTGCTGTCACCACATGGAATTTCTCCAGATGCTCCCATGTCACAAAGACATATGGGATGTTTGGTTAATTTTCCATTGTAAATTGCCCCTAGTTGGCAAGTAAGTGGTAGAATCTGGGAGGAGATAATGAGAATGTGGGGAGAATTTAACAAAGGATTAGTGTAACACCTTGTGACACCCTGACACAGTGGTGCCAAGATAACAACCTCTCCCTTAATGTCCAAAAAACAGAAGAGCTGATTGTGAATTACAGGAGGAATAGAGACAGCTCGCCCAATCAACATCAATGGGATTAGTTGAGAGGGTGAGTAGTTTTAGGTTCCTCAGTATATACATCACCGAAGATTTCACCTATTGTGTGGCAAAAAATAAGTACAACAGCATATCTTCCACATCAGGCAATTGGAGAAGTTCGACATGAGCCCCCAGATCTTCAAGACCTTCTACAGAGGCACCACTGAGAGCATACTGACTGGCTGTATCACCACCTGGTCCAGGAACTGCACCAACCTTGATCACTGGGCACTGCAGAGAGTGGTACGGACAACCCAGCGCATCTGTGGGTGTGAACTTCACTCCCTTGAGGACATTACAGCAGCAAGTACAGAAAGAAGGTCTGGGAGATTATCTGGGACACCAGTCACCCCAGCCATAAACTGTTTCAGCTGCTTCCATCTGGCAAATGGTACTGCAGCATTAATGCCAGGACCAACAGGCTACAGGACAGCTTCTTTCTGCAAGGCATTATGCTTTTAAATTCATATATCTCTCCATTGCAACTCCCTCACATTATGGGGTGGATACAAGATTTAAATAAATTCAATAAGCTTGATTTGTGTATGCTTGATGGTCATTTTGGACTCAATAGGCTGAAGGGTCTGTTTGCATGCTCTCTCTATGTACCTATGACTTCACTCCTGGCTTGCACTGAATTTGGCAACCTGAGCTAAGATATTAGCATGTTAAGGGCAAACCTTCTGTGGGTAGAACAGCATAAAGTAAACTGAAGTAACACACAAAGCAAAGGTCAAAGGTTCTTTAATTATCAAAGTTTGTTTCCCTAAACAAATCTGAGCTTTGCCTTCTCCAGATAGCCACAACACAAAGAAAGAACATGAAAGTCACTCAGAGGGAAACATCAAACCCACCCCCACACAAAAAGTGAACAGCATCCTGATCATCAAACCCCCCAACCCACCCACACAAAACAGAACAAGAACATCGACTCCCAAACCCCCTCCCCCACACAGCAAAATGGAAAAGGAATGATTGAATAAAAACACAGAATTTAAAAACTGTAAGTCTGAAAAAGTCCACAGTCAATAAACACAATAGTCCAATCCACAGAGGCTGTGTACAAGAAGAGCCCGAGTCTTTCGGAGTATACAGGCTTCTCCTTCACATGTTTTACCCGTGTGTTGATGCCAGTAGAATCTTCTATGTGGTGGTGTGCTGGGGCAATGGCATCAACACGGGTGATACCAACTGGCTCAATAAACTGATTAGAAAAGCTGGCTCTGTTAATATGAGTTGAACTGGACACAGTGGAGGCTGTGGTAGAATAAAGGACCCAACAGAAAATCCTGGTAATTCTGGACAATGTTTCTCACTGCATGCCCCCTTGGTTGAACAGAGGAACATTTTTAGTGATAGACTAAGACAACTGCACTGCTCCAAAGACTGCTATATGAGGTCATTCTTACCCTCGGCCATTAGGCTCTATAATGAGTCAACATACAGCCAGGAAAGTGATGACCCACTTCTGTTAGACTATTTGAGGTAACTTAATTTTTATTCTTTCTTACTTCTCTTCAGATATTTGTATATCTGTGCACTTGTAATGCTACTGTGACACTGTAATTTCCTTTAGAATCAGAGAAGTATCTGTCTATCTATAAACACAGAATCCATGATACCATCCTCTGACATCACCTACATTCATCCAAAGAGAGGGACACCACACGAGGCAGAGGCCGACATCGGTGTTGCTGGGTCTGGACGACCTGAGTTATAAGGAAAGGTTGAATAGGTTTGGACTTTATTCCTTGGAAAATAGAAGATTGAGGGGAGATTTGATAGAGGTATACAAAATTATGAGAGTAGAGGTAGATCAGGCTTTTTCCACTGAGGTTGGGTGGGACGACAACTAGAGGTCATGGGTGAAGGGTGAAAGGTGAAAAATTTAAGGGGAACATCAGGGGAAACTACTTCATTCAGAGGGCCATGAAAGTGTGGAATGAGCTGCCAGCGCAAATGGTGCACGTGAGCTCAATTTTCAACATTTAAGAGAAGTTTGGATAGGCACGTTGTTGAGAGGGACATGGAGGGCTATGGTCTGGGTGCAGGTGATGGGACGAGGCAGTTTAAATGGTTTGGCACAGACTAGATGGGCTGAAGGGCCTGATTCTGTGCTGTACTTTTCTATGACTCTATAGAGTGAAGATAGCTTGTACCTGAAGGATCTTGACCAGAAATGTCAACTGTCCACTTCCCTCCAGAGATGTTGCCTGAACCGTTGAGTTCCTCCAGCATTTTGTATGTTGCTCCTATCCCAGTGTCTGCATTCTCTTGTGTCTCTGGAACAACCAGGTGTTTCACTGCTTCTAAATTGGTAGAACAAAAGCAGACATCCCACCTCTCCCGGAAGTTCTGGGAGTCTCCCGCATATTAATAGCAGCTCCCTGATGCCCGCAAGTTATATACAATATCCCGGAAATGAGAGGGACAGCGGGATCGAGAGCAGGAGCAAGAGCGAGCATCCTGATTGGTCTCTTTGTGCTAAGTAGACCTATAAGTTTTCTCTGTGGGCGGGCTTTACAGTCGACCTCTGTCTCTCCATCGGTTCAGTTTCATGTCCTGCACTGCTATGGCAAAGTGTTTCAAGAAAAGAAAATATAAAACGCACTTCACCCCAGTGTACCCCTGCCTAATAGGGGTCAAAAATAATGACAGTGTTGCTCACTGCACTGTTTGCAACAGTGACTTTTCCATTGCCCATGATGGGTTAGGACTGTAAAAGACATGTTGAGGTGAGTTTAACAGGTGTTATTTGTTCATTAGCATAGCTAATGTTATTTAAACTAGCTGGCCAGCTGCTGAGGAGCTACTCTATTGATGTCCTACGCGATGGGGCCAAACTCCCTGTAGATGTGCTTAAAGTTGTAATAGAATTAAAAAATGACTCCATGATAATATATAAGTACTGTACATACTGTGTTTTAATATCACATTTTCTGCATATACCCAGTTTACAGATTACAGATTGGTTTACAGATTAGACAAAATTACTAAACAAAGTATTACATAAGACAATATAATAAGGATACACCTTATGCTTTTATTTCTTTTAGGGACCACAACATATTAGGGAGGCTAATCGCAGGGAAGACTGCTCAAGTATTTCACAGTTCTTTTCAGCAGAGCCACATCACAGTACAAGGAAAGTTTGCAAAAGAAATAGTAAAGCTATTTGCATTAGCGTTGAGATTGCCAACAAAATACTCGACAAGGAATATATATGTATGTATATATGTGTGTGTGTAAATAGTTTCAATATGTGTCAAATAAACTGTTGTGTTCTTTCATAATCAGATGTCCCATATACATGCGCCCTTGGAGGTCGACGGTGGGGGGGGGGGTGCTATCTCCCTGAAATGAGTTTTTGCAGGGTGGGATGTCTGCAAAAGCAACACGTGTCGACTCCAGGAAAGAATCAGTGACAGCAAGAGGTAGTTGAAGGGGAGAGATGTCCCTGCACTTGTGAAACATTGCTTTATTTACTTAAAGTCTTGACAGAAATACAGCACAGAAAGAGTCCTGAGTTCCTGCTGACTGTGAAGCAGCTTCGAGCACAGTAATCCTACTTTAACTTAATTTGTTCTCTCTTTCTTGTCTCACCTACACAGCAGGGACAATTTACAGCGACCAATTAACTGCACTTCTTTGGGATGTGGGAGGGAACCAGAGCATCGAGATGAAAGCCAGGCATTCCCAGAATGTGCAGATTCCACACAGACAGGGTTGGACCCAGCTTACTGGAACGGTCAGGCAGCAGCTCCACTAGCTGTGTCGATCTGCTGCCTTTTTGTTCCCTTTATTTCTGCTATGTATTTTTTTTTATCTTTGTGGTAGCTGCAGAGAGGTATTCCACAAGGAAGTAAACTTAATGAATTTAAGAAGTAACAGTGCTAAGCGTCTGATGCAAAAAGTTTGCAAGTTCAGAGTGTATACAATAATCATGTCTCTCACTAACCTTGCTTTCAATATCACTGGGTCTTATTCCCACTGACAGTGAATCCCTTTCTTCAGACTTTGACTGTGGCGCCTGGGGTTCCTCACGATTTTGCAGCATTCTGAGCAATCAGGCTGTGCTCCCCTTATATTCAGCAAGGAAAGTATTAACAACATATGTCTCACTGAAATACTGAGAAGATGTTTCAGTCTGCAGGCATCTGAATGATTGTTCTGTGGTGTTCTTTTCAGAATCAGAATCAGGTTGTCGTTTGTTGTGATATTTGTTAATTTAGCAGCAGCAGTTCAAAGCAATACATAAAATAGAAGAAAAAAATAAACAAATCAATTACAGTATACATATATTAAATAGATTAAAAATAGAGCAAAAAACAAATAATACATATTGAATTGACTTTATTTTTTTACATCCTTCACATATATGAGGAGTAAAAATCTTTACGTTACGTCTCTGTCTAAATTGCAATGTGCAATCATAGTAATTTATAATAAATATAGCAGTCAATGTAACATAGAAATACACTCAAATCAGCGTGAGTTAATCAGTCTGATGGTCTGGTGGAAGAAGCTGTCCTGGATCCTGTTGGTCCTGGCTTCTATGCTACAATACTGTTTCCTGGATGGTAGCAGCTGGAATACATTGTGGTTGGAGTGACTCAGGGTCCCCAATGATCCTTCGGGCCCTTTTCTCACACCTGTCTTTGTAAATGTCCTGAATCATGGGAAGTTCACAACTACAGATGTGCTGGGCTGTCCGCACCACTCTCTGCAGAGTCCTGTGATTAAGGGTGGTACAGGTCCCATACCAGGCAGTGATGCAGCCAGTCAGGATGCTCTCAATTGTGCCCCTGTAGAAAGTTCTGAGGATTTGGGGGCCCATACCAAACTTCCTCAACCGTCTGAGGTGTAATAGGCGCTGTTGTGCCTTTTTCACCGCACAGCTGGTGTGTACAGACCATTTGAGGTCCTTGGTGATGTGCATGCCGAGGAATTTAAAGCTGTTTACCCTCTCAACCCCAGATCCATTGATGTCAATAGGGATTAGCCCGTCTCCATTCCTCCTGTAACCAGCTCCTTTGTTTTTGCAACATTGAGGGAGAGGTTGTTTTCTTGACACCACTGTGTCAGAGAGATGTCTTCTTCCCTGTAGGCCACCTCATTATTATTTGAGATTAGGCCAATCAATGTAGTGTCGTCAGCAAATTTAATGAGCAGATTGGAGCTGTGGGTGGCGACACAGTCATGGGTATATAGAAAGTAAAGGAGGGGGCTTAAGACACAGCCTTTGAGGGGCTCCTGTGTTGAGGGTCAGAGGGGCAGAGGTGAGGAAGCCCACTCTTACCAGCTGCCGTGGATCTGACAGCAAGTCCAGGATCCAGATGCATAAGGCAAGGTGAAGGTCAAGGTCTCTGAGCTTCTTGTCAAACCTGGATGGAACTATGGTGTTGAATGCTGAACTGTAGTCCAAGAACAGCATTCTCACATAAGCATCTTCTTCTCCAGATGTATAAGGACGGTATGTAGAGCAGTGGCTATTGCATCATCTGTTGATCGGTTGTGTCGGTAGGTGAACTGTAGGGGGTCTAGTTTGGGTGGTCGCATGCTGCAGATGTAGTCCTTGACCAGCCTCTCAAAGCATTGAGGAAATTAACCCACATGGGTGTTTCTCTTATTTCCATCTCCTACTCTGCCAATAGTTCCCTGGAAATGGTACTTTTATATATTGGTGAGACCCGACGCAGACTGGGAGATCGCTTTGCTGAACATCTACGCTCTGTCTGCCAGAGAAAGCAGGATCTCCCAGTGGCCACACATTTTAATTCCACATCCCATTCCCATTCTGACATGTCTATCCACGGCCTCCTCTACTGTAAAGATGAAGCCACACTCAGGTTGGAGGAACAACACCTTATATTCCGTCTGGGCAGCCTCCAACCTGATGGCATGAACATCGACTTCTCTAACTTCCGCTAAGGCCCCACCTCCCCCTCGTACCCCATCTGTTACTTATTTTTATGCACACATTCTTTCTCTCACTCTCCTTTTTCTCCCTCTGTCCCTCTGAATATACCCCTTGCCCATCCTCTGGGTCCCCCTCCCTGTCTTTCTTTCCGGACCTCCTGTCCCATGATCCTCTCGTATCCCTTTTGCCTATCACCTGTCCAGCTCTCGGCTCTATCCCTCCCCCTCCTGTCTTCTCCTATCATTTTGGATCTCCCCCTCCCCCTCCAACTTTCAAATCCCTTACTCACTCTTCCTTCAGTTAGTCCTGACGAAGGGTCTCGGCCTGAAACGTCGACTGCACCTCTTCCTACAGATGCTGCCTGGCCTGCTGCGTTCACCAGCAACTTTGATGTGTGTTGCTAGAATTTTAATGATTGAAGTACTTAATTGTCGTATTCCAGTGCAAGGAGTGGCAGCTGCAGAGAAACTCTTGGTAAAACTTCCAAAATAATTCAAGTTCGTTGTCATAGTCAAGCAGACCAAGGGCATAAATGTCATGAAAATTAGTCGTTTGCAGCAGCAGTAGCACAGTACACTGACAATGAGATGTGGCTGTGCCTTCTTCATGATTGTATCACGCACTGACCCGAGGATTAATCCTCAAGGTGTTGACATTCAGGAACTTGAGCTTGAAATATGAGCAGACATAAGAAAAAAAATCATTTGGCCCCTCTACCTGTCGCACCATTCACTAAGACCATGGTTCACTGCCAGCTTGCTGCTTAAATCCCCACACCTCTTGATTCCTTTATCACCTCTTAGGTAGGCATATGGATGAAAGAAATATGGAGGGTTGAGCAGGAGGGAAGTGTTAGATTGATCTTGGAGTAGGTTCCAGAGCCCAATCAGCAGAGCACCATGACAAGGTTACTCACAGGTCGACGAAGCTTCTATAAAAGGAGAGCTTTGTGGGCGTTCAGGCATTCCAGAGCGGCAGGAATAGAGCAGTCCGAAGTAAATAAAAATACAAGGGGACAAGCAGGGGGGGCCATTGTTGGCAGTGGTGAGAGTAGGAGCATCAGGCTTTGACTCAAGAGGCTTCGATGAAAAGAAACCAGGAAGAAGGGTAGGTTTTTCCTTTCATTATTGCTGATTTGGTCTCGGTTGCCCATAGTACAGTGCAGGCAGGATGACAGATATGGCAGTGGAATGCTCCTCCTGTAGGATGTGGGAATTCATGGAACCTGATGGTCTCGCTGATGACTACACATGGGGGATGTGCAGCCAACTCCAGCTCATGAAAGACCACATTAAGGAGTTGGAGCTGGAGCTGGATGAACTAAGGGTCATCTGGGAGGCAGAGCAATTGATAGATAAGACATCTGAGCAGATGGTTACACCCAGAGTGCAGAATTCAGGGTGTAGATTGGTGAACACCGATACAGGTAAAGGGAGGAGGAAGTCAGTGCAGGATCCCCCTGTGGCCATTCCCCTCAGCTACAGGTATACCCCTTTCAACACTGATGAGGGGTTGAACTACCTGGACAAGGCAGCAGCAGCCAGACCAATAACACTATGGTCAGCTCTGAGCCTCAGAAGGGTAGGGTGAAGTCAGATGGAGCAATAGTCAGAGGGGACTCGAAAGTTAGGGGACAAGTAGGAGATTCTGCGACAGCAAAAGACACGCCAAGATAGTGTGCTGTCTCCCAGTTCTAGGGTCCAGGACGTCTCTGAGCGGTTGCAGAATATTCTTGAAGTGGAGGTGAGCAGCCAGAGGCTGTGGTACCAGTGACATAGGCAGGAGAGGGGTAGAAGTCCTGTGCAGTAAATTTAGGGAGTTAGGAAGGATGCTGAAGAGCAGGACCTCCAAGGAGGTGATCTCCAGATTACTCCCAGTGTAACGAGCTAGGGAAGGTCAGAACAGGAAGGTAGCACAAATAAATGAGTCGCGGAGGAGATGGTGCAGGGAGCAGTGTTTCAAGTTATTGCATCATTGGAACCTTTTCTGGGGAAGGGGTGGCATGTACAAGTGGGACTGGTTACACCTGGACTGGAGGGGGACCAATATCCTGGGAGGGAGGTTTGCTAATGCTGTCGGGGAGGGTTAAACCAGATTTGCAGGGGCGTGGGAACTGAAGTGAAGAGGCAGAGGATGGAGTGGTTGGCACACAAGAAGGGACAGCTTGTAGGGAGTTTGTAAGGAAGGATAAACAGATGATAGAACAAAGCACTCAGCCAGATAGTTGAGATAAATCTATTTTAATGCAAGGAGCATCATAAACAAGGCATATGAACTTAGAGTGTGGATCAATACATGGAACTATGACGTTATGGCCATTACAGAGACTTGGATATCTCATGGGCAGGAATGGCTGCTGAGTGTGCTGGGCTTTTGATGTTTTTGAAAGGACAGGGAGGGAGGCAAAAGAGGTGGGGGTGTGTCATTGCTAATCAGGGGTAGTATCACGGCTGGAGAAAAGGAGGAAGTCATGGAGGGACTGTCTACTAAGTCAGTGCAGGTGGAAGTCAGACACAGGAAGGGGGCAATAATTCTACTGGGTGTTTTTTATAGACCCCCAATAGTAACAGGGACATCGAGGAGCAGATAGGGATGCAGATTCTGGGACACTGCAATAATAATAGGGTTATTGTGACAGGTGATTTTAACTTACCTAATAATGACTGGCATCTCCTTAGAACAAGGGGTCTTGGATGAGGTGGAGTTTGTTAGCTGTGTTGAGGAAGGTTTCGTGACGCGATATGTAGATAAGCCAACGAGAGGAGAGGCTGTACTTGATCTGATATTGGGAAATGGACCTGGACAAGTGTCAGATCTCTCAGTGGGAGAGCATTTTGGAGGTAGTGATCACAACTCTATCCCCTTTACCACAGCGCTGGGGAGGGATAGGAGCAGACAATTTGGGAAAATGTTTAATTAGGCTAGGAAGAAATATGATGCTATTAGGCAAGAACTTGGGAGCATGAACTGGGAGCAGATGTTCTCAGGGAAATGCATGGCAGAAATGTGGCAAATGTTCAGGGAACGTTTGCATGGTGTTCTGCATAGATATGTTCCATTGAGGCAGGGAAAGGATGGTAGGGTAAAAGAACCATGGTGTACAAACTATGTAGAAAATCTAGTTAAGAAGAAAAGAAAAGCTTAGGAAAGGTTCAAGAAACTAGGTACTGTTAGAGCTCTAGAAAATTACAAGGGTGCCAGGAAGGAGCTCAAGAATGAAATTAGGAGAGCTAGAAAGGGCTACGAGAAGGCATTCTACAAGTATATGAAGAACAACAGGATGAGCCATGTGAGAATAGGACCAATCAGGTGTGATAGTGGAAATGTGTGCATGGAGTTGGAGGAGGTAGCAGAGGTACTTAATGAGTACTTTACTTCAGTATTCACCAGTGAAAAGGACCTTTGCAATTGTGGGGATGACTGACAGTGGACTAAAATGCTTGAGCATATAGACATTAAAAAAGAGAATGTGATGGAGCTTTTGAAGGTATTAAGTTAGATAAGATGCTGAGACCAGACAAAATATACCCCAGGCTACTGTGGAAACAAGAGAGGAAATTGCTAAGCCTCTGGCAATGATCTTTACATCATCAATAGGGATGGGAGAAGTACCAGAGGATTGGAGGGTTGCAAATGTTGCTCCCCTGTTCAAGAAAGGGAACAGAGATAACCCAGGAAACTATAGATCAGTGAGTCCGACTTCAGTGGTGGGCAAGTTGTTGGAAAAGATCCTGAGAGGCAGGATTTATGAGCATTTAGAGAGACATAATCTGATTAGGGATAGTTAGCATAGCTTTGTCAAGGATAGGTCATGCCTTATGAGCCTGTTTGGATTCTTTGAGGATGTAACAAAACACATTGATGAAGGTAGAGCAGTGGATGTAGTATATATGGAACATACATCAAAGTTGCTGGTGAACGCAGCAGGCCAAGCAGCATCTGTAGGAAGAGGTGCAGTCGACGTTTCAGGCCGAGACCCTTCGTCAGGACTAACTGAAGGAAGAGTGAGTAAGAGATTTGAAAGCTGGAGGGGGAGGGGGAGATCCAAAATGATAGGAGAAGACAGGAGGGGGAGGGATAGAGCCGAGAGCTGGACAGGTGATAGGCAAAAGGGGATACGAGAGGATCATGGGACAGGAGGTCCGGAAAGAAAGACGGGGGGGCGGGTGACCCAGAGGATGGGCAAGAGGTATATTAAGAGGGACAGAGGGAGAAAAAGGAGATTGAAAGAAAGAATGTGTGCATAAAAATGAGTAACAGATGGGGTACGAGGGGGAGGTGGGGCCTTAGCGGAAGTTAGAGAAGTCGATGTTCATGCCATCAGGTTGGAAGCTACCCAGACGGAATATAAGGTGTTGTTCCTCCAACCTGAGTGTGGCTTCATCTTTACAGTAGAGGAGGCCATGGATAGACATGTCAGAATGGGAATGGGATGTGGAATTAAAATGTGTGGCCACTGGGAGATCCTGCTTTCTCTGGCAGACAGAGCGTAGATGTTCAGCAAAGCGGTCTCCCAGTCTGCGTCGGGTCTCGCCAATATATAAAAGGCCTTCTTTCTCTCACTCTCCTTTTTCTCTTAATATCTGTCCCTCTTAATATACCTTTTGCCCATCCTTTGGGTCACCCCCCCCTTGTCTTTCTTCCCGGACCTCCTGTCCCGTGATCCTCTCGTATCCCCTTTGCCTATCACCTGTCCAGTTCTCGGCTCTATCCCTCCCCCTCCTGTCTTCTCCTGTCATTTTGGATCTCCCCCTCCCCCTCCAACTTTCAAATCCCTTACTCACTCTTCCTTCAGTTAGTCCTGACGAAGGGTCTCGGCCTGAAACATCGACTGTACCTCTTCCTACAGATGCTGCTTGGCCTGCTGCGTTCACCAGCAACTTTGATGTATGTTGCTTGAATTTCCAGCATCTGCAGAATTCCTGTTGTAGTATATATGGATTTCAGTAAGGCATTGGATAGGGTTCCCCATGCCAGTCTCATTCAGAAAGTAAGGAGGCATGGGATCGAAAGAGACCTTGCTTTGTGGATTCAGAATTGACTTGCCCACAGAAGGCAAAGGGTGGTTGTAGATGGTTCATATTCTGCATGGAGGACAGTGACCAGTGGTGTTCCACAGGGCTCTGTTCTGGAATCCCTCCTCTCCGTGATTTTTATAAATGACCTGGATGAGGAAGTGGAAGGATGGGTTAGTAAGTTTGCTGATGACACAAAAGTTGAGGGTGTTGTGGATAGTCTGGAGGGTTTGTCAAAGATTACAGCGGGACATTGATAGGATGCAGAACTGGGCTGAGAAGGGCAGATGGAGTTCAACCCAGATAAATGTGAAGTGGTTCGTTTCAGTCAGTCAAATTTGAAGACACAATATAATATTAATGGTAAGACTCTTGGCAGTGTGGAGGATCAGCGAGATCTTGGGGTCCATGTCCATAGGACACTCAAAGCTGCTGTGCAGTTGACAGTGTTATTTAGAAGGTGTATGTTGTGTTGGCCTTTATCAACTGCAGGGATTGAGTTCAAGAGCTGTGAGGTAATGTTACAGCTGTAGAAGACCTTGGTCAGACCCCACTTGGAGTATGTACTGTGTTCAGTTCTGGTAATCTCACAACAGGAAGGATGTGGATACTATCGACAGAGGGCAGAGGAAATTTACAAGGATGTTGCCTGGATTGGAGAGGGTGCCTTATGAGAATAGGTTGAGTGAACTTGGCCATTTCTCCTTGGAGCAACGGAGGATAAGAGGTGACCTGATAGAGGTGTATAAGATGATGAGAGGCATTGATGGTGCGGATAGCCAGAGGCTTCTTCCCTGGGGCTAAAATGGCTAACACGAGGGGACATCGTTTTAAGGTGCTTGGAAGTAGGTACAGGGGTGATGTCAGAGGTAAGTTTTTCACACAGAGTGGTGGGTACGTGGAATACACTGCCAATGACAATGGTAGAGGCAGATACAATGGGGTCTTTTAAGAGACTCTTAGATAAGTACATGGAGCTTAGAACAAATAGAGGGCTATGTGGTAGGGAAATTCCAGGCAGTTCCTCGAGTAGGTTACATGGCCGGCACAACATTGTGGGCCGAAGGGCCTGTAATGTGCTGTAGATTTCTATGATCTATATTCTAGAAGTTTGGCACAATATCATGGGCTGAAGGGCCTGTACTGCTCTATGTTTTATGTTCTATATCAAAATATATACCGGGGAGTCTGTAGAAGCATCTAGACAGATTAGGAGAATAGGCAAAGAAGTGTCAGATGGAAAACAGTGTCGGGAAGTGTATGGTCATGCACTTTGGTAGAAGAAATAAAGGTGTAAATTAATTTTTAAATGGGGAGAAAATTCAAAAATCAGAGGTGCAAAGGGATTTGGGAATCCTCTTAAAATTCCCCAAAGGTTACTTACAGGTTAAGTCAGTGGTAAGGGTGGCATATGCAATGTTAGACACACAAAATGCTTGAGGAACTCAGCATGTCAGACAGCATCTACGGGAATGTATAGATGCTGCCTGACCTGCTGAGTTCCTCCAGCATTTTGTGTGTGTTGCTTTGGATTTCCAGCTTTTGCAGACTTTCTCAAGTTTATGAAGTGCAATGTTAGCATTCATTTTGAGAGGCCAAGAGGAATGATTCCAGGAGTGGAAGGGTTAATGTATGAGGAGTTTTCGATGGCTCTGGGCCTGTACTCGTGGGAGAATGGGGGGATCTTATCAAAGCTGATCAAACATTGAAAGGATTTGATAAAGTGGATGTGGAGAGGCTATTTCCTGTCGTGGGGAGTTTAGGACCAGAGGCCACAGCCTCTGAATAGAAGGACATCCCTTTAGAACAGAGATGAGGAGGAATTTCTTTAGCCAGAGGGTGATGAATCTGTAAAACTGATTGCCACAAACTGCTGTGGTGGTGAAGGCATCGGGTATATTTAAAGTGAAGTTTGATAGGTTTTTGATTAGTAAGGGCTTTAAAGGTACTGGAAGAAGGCTGGTGAATGGGGTTGAGAGGGTTAATAAATCAGCCATGATGGAACGGCAGGGCAGACTTGATGGGCCAAATGGTTTAATTTTCATCCTGTGTTGTAGGGTCTTATGGTATGATCTTACAGCCCTCTTGAGAAAGAAATCACTTCCTCAGGTGAAGAAATGTCTCACCTTATTTCAGCCCCCTTATTTTGAGTCTGCTTCTTGACACACCAGCAGGGGGAAACATCATCTCCACATCCATGCTGCGAAGCACCTACAAGAATTCTGCAAATTTCTGTGAGATCACTTCTATTCTCTAAAAATTAGGAGAGTGCAGTTCAAGTCTCTGATCAGCTGATAAACCTGGCATCCCAGGGATCAATTTGCTGAACCTTTGCTGCATTTCCCCTGGTGCAAGTACATCCTTCCTTAGGTAAGGAGACTAGGCCTGTAACAAAGATTACAGATGTAATCTCTCCAATGCTGTATTATGTACACAAACCTTATGTGATAAAGCTCAGCATTCTGTTGTCTTCTGTACAATTACTAATTTGAGTTATTCACATTATCTTGCTTAGGACACGGTTGTTCAATCTTGACTCTATTTGTAACCATCCTGCTTCCTGTAAGAACCCCATTGCATCCTTCGAGTTTCCGAAGCTGTTTGAATGATAACATTCCATGGGGTTTGCAGAGGTACAATGATTGGAGTTGCTGCCTCACAAATCCAATGGACTGAGTCCAATCCTGATGTCTGGTAGAAACATAGAAAACCTACAGCACAGTACAGGCCCTTCAGCCCACAAAACTGTGCCAAACATGTCCTTACCTTAGAACTCCCTAGGCTTACCCATAGCCCTCTATTTTTCTAAGCTCCATGTACCTATCCAGGAGCCTCTTAAAAGACCCTATCATTTCCACCTCCACCATAGCCGCCAGCAGCCCGTTCCACGCACTCACCACTCTCTGTGTAAAAAAACCTTACCCCTGACATCTCCTCTGTACCTATTCCCATGCACCTTAAAACTATGTCCTCTCATGCTAGCCATTTCAGCCCTGGGAAAAAGCCTCTGACTATCCACACAATCAATGCCTCTCATTATTTTGTACACTATCAATGCCTCCCATGATCTGGTGTTGTGGAGTTGACATGTTCTCCTTATCACTGTGTGGGTTTCCTCCCATGTACCAAAGGTGTGCAGATTGGGAGGTTAATTAACCCAAGCATGTAGGTGAGAGGTAGAATCTGGAGCGAGTTGACAGAAATGTGGCGGCAATAAAATGCCATTTCTGTACGATTGATGTAAAAAGTATTGTGCTTGAGAAGGACACCCGCATGGTTTGTGGCCTCCCGGGTGCCAGGGTCCGGGATGTCTCTGACCGGGTGCACGACATCCTGGTACGAGAGGGAAAGCAACCAGAAGTCGTGATACATGTTGGGACCAACGACATAGGCAGGAAGAGGGATGAGGTCCTGAAGTGTGAGTTTCGGGAATTAAGCAGAAAGCTGAAGAACAGGACCTCAAGGGTGACGTTCTCAGGATTGCTGCCAGTGCTACGTGACGGAGATGGTAAGAATTGGAGGAGATGGCAGTTGAATGCGTGGCTGAGGAGTTGGTGCAGGGAGCAGGGTTTTAGATTTTTAGATCATTGGGATCTCTTCTGGGGAAGGTGGGACCTGTACAGATTGGATGGGTTGCACCTGAATTCGAGGGGGACCAATATCCTTGCAGGTAGGTTTGCTAGCATGGTTCGGGAGGGTTTAAACTAATTTGCGAGGGGGATGGGACCCAGAGCGATGGAGCAGTGAAAGAAGTGCATGGAGTAAAGCCAGATCTAACATACAGAGAGGCTTTGAGGAAAGAGAAGCAGAATAAACGGTGTAAAGACAGTAAGGTAGAAGGACTGAAATGTGTGTACCTCAATGCAAGAAACATCAAGAACAAAGGTGATGAACTGAGAGCTTGGATACATACATGGAATTATGATGTAGTGGCCATTACAGAGACTTGGCTGGCACCAGGGCAGGAATGGATTCTCAATATTCCTGGATTTCAGTGCTTTAAAAGGGATAGAGAGGGTGGAAAAAGGGGAGGAGGGGTGGCATTACTGGTCAGGGATACTATTACAGCTACAGAAAGGGTGGGTAATGTAGCAGGATCCTCTTTTGAGTCAATATGGGTGGAAGTCAGGAACAGGAAGGGAGCAGTTACTCTACTGGGCATATTCTATAGGCCCCCTGGTAGCAGCAGAGATACAGAGGAGTAGATTGGGAGGCAGATTTTGGAAAGGTGCAAAAATAACAGGGTTGTTATCATGGGTGACTTTAACTTCCCTAATATTGATTGGCACCTGATTAGTTCCAAGGGTTTAGATGGGGCAGAATTTGTTAAGTGTGTCCAGGATGGATTCCTGTCACATTATGTGGACAGGCCGACCAGGGGGAATGCCATACTAGATCTAATACTAGGTAATGAACTGGGTCAGGTCACAGATCTCTCAGTGGGTGAGCATCTGGGGGACAGTGACCACTGCTTCTTGGCCTTTATAATTATCATGGAAAAGGGTAGAATCAAAGAGGACAGGAAAATTTTTAATTGAGGAAAGGCAAGTTATGAGGCTATGAGGCTAGAACTTGTGGGTGTGAATTGGGATGATGTTTTTGCAGGCAAATGTACTACAGACATGTGGTCGATGTTTAGAGATCTCTTGCGGGATGTAAGGCATAAATTTGTCCCAGTGAGGAAGATAAAGAATGGTAGGGTGAAGGAACCATGGGTGACAAGTGAGGTGGAAAATCTAGTCAGGAGGAAGAAGGCAGCATACATGAGGTTTAGGAAGCAACGATCAGCTGGGTCTATTGAGGAATATAGGGAAGCAAGAAAGGAGCTTAAGAAGGGGCTGAGAAGAGCAAGAAGGGGGCATGAGAAGGCCTTGGCGAGTAGGGTAAAGGAAAGCCCCAAGGCATTCTTCAATTATGTGAAGAAAAAAAGGATGACAGGAGTGAAGGTAGGACCAATTAGAGATAAAGGTGGGAAGATGTGCCTGGAGGCTGTGGAAGTGAGTGAGGTCCTCAATGAATACTTCTCTTCAGTATTCACCAATGAGAGGGAACTTGATGACGGTAAGGACAATATGAGTGAGGTTGATGTTCTGGAGCATGCTGATATTAAGGGAGAGGAGGTGTTGGAGTTGTTAAAATACATTAGGACAGATAAGTTCCTGGGGCCTGACGGAATATTCCCCAGGCTGCTCCACGAGGCGAGAGAAGAGATTGCTGAGCCTCTGGCTAGGATCTTTGTGTCCTCGTTGTCCACGGGAATGGTACCGGAGGATTGGAGGGAGGCGAATGTTGTTCCCTTGTTCAAAAAAGGTAGTAGGGATAGTCCGGGTAATTATAGACCAGTGAGTCTTACGTCTGTGGTGGGAAAGCTGTTGGAAAAGATTCTTAGAGATAGGATCTATAGGCATTTAGAGAATCATGGTCTGATCAGGGACAGTCAGCATGGCTTTGTGAAGGGCAGATCGTGTCTAACAAGCCTGATAGAGTTCTTTGAGGAGGTGACCAGGCATATAGATGAGAGTAGTGCAGTGGATGTGATCTATATGGATTTTAGTACGGCATTTGACAAGGTTCCACACGGTAGGCTTTTTCAGAAAATTAGAAGGCATGGGATCCAGGGAAGTTTGACCAGGTGGATTCAGAATTGGCTTGCCTGCAGAAGGCAGATGGTGGTGGTGGAGGGAGTACATTCAGATTGGAGGATTGTGACTAGTGGTGTCCCACAAGGATATGTTTTGGGACCTCTACTTTTCGTGATTTTTATTAACGACCTGGATGTGGGGGTAGAAGGGTGGGTTGGCAAGTGTGCAGATGACACAAAGGTTAGTGGTGTTGTAGATAGTCTAGAGGATTGTCAAAGATTGCAGAGAGACATTGACAGGATGCAGAAGTGGGCTGAGAAGTGGCAGATGGAGTTCAACCCGGAGAAGTGTGAGGTGGTACACTTTGGAAGGACAAACTCCAAGGCAGAGTACAAAGCAAATGGCAGGATACTTGGTAGTGTGGAGGAGCAGAGGGATCTCAGGGTACATGTCCACAGATCCCTGAAAGTTGCCTCACAGGTGGATAGGGTAGTTAAGAAAGCTTATGGGGTGTTAGCTTTCATAAGTCGAGGGATAGAGTTTAAGAGTCGCGATGTAATGATGAAGCTCTATAAAACTCTGATTAGGCCACACTTGGAGTATTGTGTCCAGTTCTGGTCACCTCACTATAGGAAGGATGTGGAAGCATTGGAAAGGGTACAGAGGAGATTTACCAGGATGCTGCCTGGTTTAGAAAGTATGGATTATGATCAGAAATTAAGGGAGCTAGGACTTTACTCTTTGGAGAGAAGGAGGATGAGAGGAGACATGATAGAGGTGTACAAGATAATAAGAGGAATAGATAGAGTGGATAGCCAACGCCTCTTCCCCAAGGCACCACTGCTCAATACAAGAGGACATGCCTTTAAGGTAACGGGTGGGAAGTTCAAGGGGGATATTAGAGGAAGGTTTTTTACTCAGAGAGTGGTTGGTGCGTGGAATGCACTGCCTGAGTCAGTGGTGGAGGCAGATACACTAGTGAAGTTTAAGAGACTACTCGACAGATATATGGAGGAATCTAAGGTGGGGTCTTATATGGGAGGCAGGGTTTGAGGGTCGGCATAACATTGTGGGCCGAAGGGCCTGTACTGTGCTGTACTATTCTATGTTCTATGTTCTATGTTGGTTCTGTGCTAAAAGATGAAATACTTCTATGAGCATTGCTTCTGAGATATTAACCATTTTATGTGAACCATTGCTTACCTATTACCTTACTCTATGGGTCTACTTCATTTCCCACACTTCTACTCTCATTTGCACCCAGTATACGGCAGGTGCTCCCTTTGTCCTCACCTTCCACTCCTTTGCCCTCTCCACTCAACAGGTCATCCATCAAAATTTCTGCCACCTTCAACAGCCTTTTTTTCCACATCAGGAGCACTTTCCTCTCCTTGCCACTTTCAACATTGCAACAGGACCAGTCCCTCCACAATTCCATCCCTCCCCTTCTCACAGCACTTCACTGGACACCTGTGGGTGATGCATTACCTTCTCTTTTAACTCATCCCTTTTCACCAGCCAGCTGAGGCAGCAATTCATTTGTACTGTAGTTCAATCTAGTTCACACTGTTTTGTACCTACAATGTCATCCATTACACATTAGAAGAATCAAACCTCCAGTGTACGAGGGGAATCCTGAGCTTATCCTTAACATAGAACATAGAACAGTACAGCACAGTACAGGCCCTTCGGCCCACAATGTTCTGCCGACCCTTAAACCCTACCTCCCATACAACCCCCCACCTTAAATTCCTCCATGTACCTGTCTAGTAGTCTCTTAAACTTCACGAGTGTATCTGCCTCCACCACTGACTCAGGCAGTGCATTCCATGCACCAACCACTCTGAGTAAAAACCTTCCTCTAATATCCCCCCTGAACTTCCCACCCCTTATCCTCTTGTACTGAGCATAGGTGCCCTGGGGAAGAGGCGCTGGCTGTCCACTCTATCTATTCCTCTTAATATCTTGTATACCTCTATCATGTCTCCTCTCATCCTCCTTCCCTCCAAAGAGTAAAGCCCTAGCTCCCTTAATCTCTGATCGTAATGCATACTCTCTAAACCAGGCAGCATCCTGGTAAATCTCTTCTGTACCTTTTCTCAACTGTGAGACACCTTTCAGGGATCTATGGACATGTACCCCCAGATCCCTCTGCTCCTCCACACTACCAAGTATCCTGCCATTTACTTTGTACTCTGCCTTGGAGTTTGTCCTTCCAAAGTGTACCATCTCACACTTCTCTGGGTTGAACTCCATCTGCCACTTCTCAGCCCACTTCTGCATCCTATCAATGTCTCTCTGCAATCTTCGACAATCCTCTACACTATCCACAACACCACAAATGCTCTCTCTCCACAAATGCTTTCTGACAAACTGAAATGGGCTTGAGTATGTATTCTTCATTTTGGTTGCTTACCTAGTGACAAAGTGTCCTCACGTCTGTGATTTGTGGTGGGAGGGTGGAGGGTGGAGGGTGGAAGGAGCATTGGTCAGAACAGGCTGAGGCCGGTCCCCACAAATGATGATGCATGTTAAATCTGCATGAAATAACCAGCTGTTTGAAGTGTCCCTCTGGAGGTTGTCAAATTTAACTTTCTGTTCGGTGTGACATATCAGGCCATGTCTGGTTTGGCCTGGGGCATTTGGATTGTTACTTTACACTGATACACCTCAGGGGAGTGACACAGCTTTCTCGAGCCTTTACGCAAAATGTAGCAAAGTGGTACTTCAAACCTTGCAAATCTTGATGGAAGAGCTACAAACTAACCATAAACAAAAAATCTGCAGATTCTGGAAATCCAAGCAACACACACACAGGCCAGGTAACATCTATGGAAAAAAGTACAGTCAATGTTTTGGTCCAAAACCCTTCATCTTGACTGGAGGGGAAAAAAAAGCTGAGGAGTAGATTTGAATGGCGGGAGGAGAGGAGAGAGAAACACCAGGCAAAACTTGGAGGGAGAGAGATAAAGCAAAGTGCTAGAAAGTTAATTGGTAAAAGAGACAGAAGGCCATGGAAGAAAGAAAAAGTGGGGGGGGGGGTTAGGAGGAGCACCAGAGGGAGGAGATGGGTGGACAAGGAGAGAACATGAGAGAGGGACGAGGGGTTAGGAAGTGGTGAAGGGGGGAGGCATTACTGGAAGTTTGAGAAATCGATGTTCACGCCATCAGGTTGGAGGCTATCCAAATGGAATATCAGGTGTTGTTCCTCCAACCTAAGTGTGGCCTTATCCCAATACTGGAGGAGGCCATGGATGGACATATCGGAATTGGAATGGGAAGTGGAATTAAAATGGGTGGCCACTGGGAGATCCCACTTGTTCTGGCGGATGGAGTCTGAACTAACCATAGAATTTGGCAGAGTCAAGGATGATCTATGAATAGGAAATTTCATTTCAAAATTCAAAGTAAATTTATTTTCAAAGTATACGTATGTCACCAAAGACAACCCTGAGATTCATTTTCTTGTGAGCATACTCAGTAAATATGCAACAGAGTAACAACCAGAACAGAATCAATAACAGACTGCACTAACTTGGGCATTCCATCCGTCTGTAAACTGTGCAAGTAAAAGAAGAAAGAAAGAATAATAATAATTAATAAATGAGCAATAAATACGGAGAACATGAGATGACAAATTCTTGGAAGTGAGTCCATAGGTTGTGGGAACGTTTCAATGATGGGGCAAGTGAAGTTGAGTGAAGTTATCCCCTTCAGTTCAAGAGCCTGATGGTTGAAGGTTAATAACTGTCTCTGAACCTGGTGGTGTGAGCCCTGGTATTGTGAAGAGGCTACAATCAATTAAGGGTAATTTATCACATTGTTCGATTGCGTCAGGGACACTTGTCCAGTGAAGGATCACTGATACTACTCTCCTACTGATAGCTATTCCTCTGTGTAGCTGCTGTAGTGAAATGCCAACAGGGGATTTAGTTATGAAGACACTAGAAAGTCTGCATGTGCTGGATTTCTGAAGCAACACACAAAATCCCAGAGGAACTCAGCGGGTCATTCAATTGTGAACTTCTTAATAATTAACTTTAACTCAGTCTCAGATCCAAAGGTTGGTAGAATCTGCCTGGCTTCTTCTCTATTTCACCCCATGCTTGTCACGCTCACCCCATTACCTCTGAGCAACCACCACCCACTCTGGACCTGATATCAGTTCACAGATGCGGCATCTTTACCATTGTGTTGACTGTGGACATGGGCAAACAATGGATTTGGGAGATTTCTTGGATGTGTTTTTGAGAAACAGGTCAGAATCTGCACCTCACAAACAAGAAAAAATCTGCAGAGGCTGGAAATCCAAGCAACACACACAAAATGCTGGGGGAACTCAGGAGGCCAGGCAGCACCTATGGAAAAGAGTACAGTCAACGTTTCGGGCTGAGACTCTTCATCAGGACTGGAGAAAAAAAGCTGAGAAGTCAGATTAAGAAGGTGGGGGGGGGGGAATGGAAGGAAGAAATACAAGGCAGTAAGTGATAGGTGAAACCAGGAGAGGGGGAGGGTGAAGTAAAGAGCTGGGAGGTTGATTGGTGAAAGATAAAGGGATAGAGAAGGGGGAATCTGATAAGAGATGACAGAAGGCCATGGAAGAAAGGGAAGGGGAGGAGCACCAGAGGGAGGCGGTGGGTAAGTAAAGAGATCAAATGAGAGAGAGAAATGGGAATGAGGAGTGTTGAAGTGGGGGGAGGGGGCAATTACTGGAAGTTCAAGAAATCGATGTTCATGCCACCAGGTTGGAGGCTATCCAGATGGAATATAAGGTGTTGCTCCTCCAACCTGAGTGTGGCTTCATCGCAACAGTAGAGGAGGCCATGGACTGATATGTTGGAATGGGAATGGGAAGTAGAATTGAAAGAGGTGGCCACTGGGATAACCCACATTTTCAGGCGGATGCTCGGCAAAGTGGTCTCCCAATCTATGTCGGATCTCACTGATATACAGGATGCCACACCGTGAGCACCAGATACAGTAGATGACCCCAACAGACAGGCAAAGAGTCACCTCACCTGGAAGGATTGTTTGGGGGCCTGAATGTAGTGAGAGAGAAGGTGTTGGGGCAGGTGTAGCACTTGTTCCCCCTACAAGGATAAGGGAATCGCATTGGAGTGATCACTGTGGAAAGCTTTCCACTTTCCACAAGGATTGCTCCCTATGTGACTTCCTTGTCCATTCGTCCCTCCCTGCTCATCTCCCTCCTGGTACTTATCCTTGCAAGCCACACTCAGGCTGGTGGAGCAACACTTTATATCCTATTTGGGTAGCTTCCAACCTTATAGCATGAACATTGATTTCTCAAAATTTCGGTAATTGCACCCCCCTCTCCTTCACCACTCCCCATTCCTATCTCCCTCTCTCGCCTTATCTCTTCACCTGCCCATCACCTCCCTCTGGTGCTCCTCCCCTTCCTTTTCTTCCTTGGCCTTCAGCCCTCTCGGATTTCGCCTTCTCCAGCCCTTTATTTCTTTCACCAATTGACTTCGCAGGTCTCTACTTCACCCCACCCAGTTTCACCTATCATCTACTACCTTGTGCTTCCTCCCCCATCTTCTTACTCGGACTTCTGATCTTTTTTCCAGTCTTGATGAAGGGTCTCGGCCCGAAACTTCAACTGTTTACTCTTTATCATAGATGCTGCCTGGTCTGCTGAGCTCCCCAATCATTTTGTGTGTGAAACTAATTGGATACTCTTCCCAAGTGATGGACACAAGGCAGGAGTGCCTTTATGGTGTCCTGTGTCTTAGAAATTGTTACTTCAGCTGAAACAACATTCTTTTTCATTGGTTTCGTAGTTTTCTCCTGTAAATATGATATGATAGACTGACCTTTCTGAACGTTGGAAAGACGGCATTTACCCACTATGTGCCACCTTTCCTACACTGGGATCCGCTGCTTGCGCGATCCATGGGAGACTCATCTTTTACTCCGCCACTACCTCGGAAGAAGCGCCGGTGTCCTGGTGAGGCTGAGATGGCGTGCAAATCAACTGCCACTCCCTGGCATACTCCTGTTCAGTCCCTGCATAACAAGCTTTGTGAACTGAGAGCGAGAATCTCCTATCAGTGGGAAATAAGGGAATGCAATGTTTTGTGCTTCGTGGAGACCTGGCTGATGGAGGAGATACTGGATCATGCCATCGAGCCCTCTGGGTTCTCCCTGTTCCGAGCAAACAGGTCAAAAAACCTCACTGGGAAGAGAAAAGGAGGAGTTTTATGCTTCATGGTCAACAATGCTTTGTGTAACCCCCAGAATGTGAATGCCCTCAAATCCTTTTGTTTCCCAGAACTGGAATACCTGGTGCTGCTGTGCAGATCTTACGGGCTGTCTAGGGAGTTCATGGCTGTTATCATCACAGCAGTGTACATTCTGCCACAGGCTGATACTGCCCTGGCTCTCAAGGAATTGTTTGAGACCATCAACACACTGGAGACTGCACACCCAGAGGCTGCCTTCACAATCGCCAGTGGCTTTAACTGAGCATCACTGACGAAAATCTCTCTGAAGTTTTGTCAGCACATCCAGGTGAGCACTTGTGGAGATAACACACTTGACCACTGCTACATTCCCTTCTGCAATGCTTACAAAGCTCTCCTTCGCCCAGCTTTTGGAAAATCAGATCACTCTTCGATCTTGCTTTTGCCGACGTACAGGCAGAAGCTGAAACAAGAGGCGGCCATAGTTAAACCCGTCCACTGTTGGTCCGACCAATCGGACTCCATGCTGCACGACTGCTTCGACGACGTCGACTGGAATGTCTTCCATGATGAGGATGTCTCCAAATTCACTGATGGAGTCACATGCTTCATCTGGAAGTGCGTTGACGATGTTGTCCCCCAGAAGTCGGTCAGGGTCTTCCCGAACCAGAAACTCTGGATCAATAGTTCCGTGCGAGCAGCACTTACAGCGCAACATCAAGCTTACATCGCTGGAGATCAACTGGAGCTGAAGAAAAGCAGCTATAATCTGCACAAAGCTATCAAGGCTGTGAAACAACAATACAGGGACAAGATTGAGTCAACATTCACAATGAATAGCGCACGTGACTTGTGGCGAGGGCTGCATACCATCGCAGACTTCAAAGTCAAAAGTTATGGTGCTGCCAACATCGCGGCCTCTCTCCCAGATGAGCTCAATTGCTTTTATGCTCGGTTCAATGTCGCTAACTCTGAGCCTCCGAGGAAAGCCACTGCTACAGCCTGCAACCTGGGATGAGGTGTATAGATGTTTCCAACGAGTAGACCGTCGCAACGGTGCGGGACCGGACGGCATCCCAGGGAGAGTACTCAGGATGTGCAAAGCACAACTGGCAGGTGTGTTTACTGACATTTTTAATCTCTCCCTCTCCCAGTATAGAGTGCCCTGCTGCTTCAAATTATCCATCATTGTCCCTGTACCAAAAAAGACCAAGGTAACATGCTTGAACGACTGGTGGCCTTTCGCACTCACCTCAATAATAAACAAATGCTTTGAGAGGCTGGTCAAGGACTACACCTGCAGTTGCTACCATCCAAACTGGAGCCCCTACAATTCACCTACCGACACAACCGATCGACAGATGATGCAATAGCCACTGCTCTACATACCATCCTTACACATCTCGAAAAGAAGGATGCTTCTGTGAGAATGCTGTTCTTGGACTACAGTTCAGCATTCAACACCATAGTTTCATCTAGGCTTGACAAGAAGCTCAGAGACCTCAGCCTTGACCCTGCCTTGTGCAGCTGGATACTGGACTTCCTGTCAGATCACCAGCAGGTGGTAAGAGTGGGCTCCCTCACCTCTAACCCTCTGACTCTCAATACAGTGTGGAATAGGCCCTTCCAAGGTTTTGAGCCTCACTGCCCAGCAACCCCCGATTAACCCTCGCCTCATTATGCGACAATTTACAATGACCAATTAACCTAGTAACCAGTCTTTGGACTGTGGGAGGAAACCAGAGCACCCGGAGAAAACCCATGCGTATGACAGGAAGAAAGTACAAACTTCTTATAGGTGACATCGGAATTGAACTCCGATCTCCGATTCCCCGAGCTGATCGCTGTACTACCATGGTGCTGAAATATCGCGTGTCATGAGCTGATAGGCACCAGCTCAGCACGGCGTGAGGACTGAATCTGTGCTAACTGGGGCTGCAATTTACTGTCTACCTCTGTCAACTCTAAATATGAAATGAGGTGCACCTCAGGGCTGTGTGCTTTGCCCCCTAAGCATAGCTCCAATGCCATATTCAAGTTTGCTGACAACCCTGCTAATGTTGGCCGAATCAGAGCTGATGATTGACTTCAGGAGGAGGAAACCAGAGGTCCATTAGCCAGTCCTCAATGGGGGATCAGAGGAGGTGGAGAGGGTCAGCAACTTTAAATTCCTTGGTCCTGGGCCCCAGCACGTAAGTGCCATTATGAAGAAAGCATGGTAGCACCTTAGAAGTTTGTGAAGATTCAGCATGTCACCTAAAACCTTGACAAACTTCTATTGATGTGTAGTGGAGAGTATACTGACAGGCTGCACCACAGTCTGGTATGGAAACACCAAAACCCTCCCGACCATTGAGCACATCTATATGAAGCATTATCACAGGAAAGCAGCATCCATCATCAAGGACTTGTACCACCCAGGATATGCTCTCTTCTCACTACTGCCTTCAGGAAGAAGGTACAGGAGACCCAGGACTCACACCATCAGGCTCTTGAATCAGAGGGGATAACTTTACTCGCCCATCACTGAAATGCTCCCACACCTATGTGATTCACTTTCTGGGATTCTTCACCTCATGTTCTCGATATTTTTTGATAATTTATTATTTTTTTCTTTTTATATTTGCACAATTTGTAGTCATTTGCACATTCGTTGTTTGTCCACCTGGTTGAGTGTGGTCTTTCATTAATCCTATTGTGGCTATTGGATTTATTGAGTACGTATTGCCATAAGAAAACGGATCTCATGGTTGTATATATTGATATATATGTACTTTGATAATAAATTTACTTTCTATTTTGGTTGAGCACCTCCACCTTTGGCGTCATTCCATGAGCCAGAAGGAATGGGAAGGGAAAATTTGGTAAAACGCAATGATACACCCCCTAGTGGCTAAATGTGGAACAACAGTGGAGTTTGCTTTCATTCTCTGCTTTCAATTATTGCAATGCACAATATCAACTGTCCAACTGGAATGTAAATTAGTTTTTATTGAGTTACAGCTTTTATTTTTCAAAATTCAAAAAAGCATTTCTGAGATGTGGGCGTGACTGCATGGCCAGTGTTATATGCTTTTCCTGAGAACTCAGTGGAGAGATAGCAGCTGCAGTTAGGATCAGATACATGTGGGCCAGACTAGCTTGTGGGTGGTAGGTTAATTTCTTTTTAGGATATTGGTCAACCAATTGAAATTTGGACGAACCAAAAGGTCAGACCAGTTACGCTCACAGATCTCGATTTTGCAGATGACATAGTCCTGCTCTCTGACCAGATGGAGGAAGCACAGCAGTTACTGACAAAAGTGGAAATTGAGTGCAATAAAGTTGGACTTCACCTAAACACTAAAAAGACAGAGTACATGGCGTTTAACTGCGATGAAAGCACTCTCAAGTCCGTAAAGAATGATACCATTAAGAAAGTCTTTGACTACAAGTACCTCGGGTCAAGAATGATGAGTTCAGAGGAGGACATAAAGATACGGAAGGTGCTGGCGTGGAGGGCTATGAATGACATGAAGGAAATCTGGAAGTTGAACCTAACCAGAGGGCTTAAAAAGAGAAAGAGGATCTTCATAGCAGTCACAGAGTCCATTTTCATGTTCGGATGCGAGACGTGAGCACTCACCAAGACAATGCGAAAGTCTCTAGATGGTTGCTATACACGAATGCTCCGGATGGCTCTTGACTTGAGTTGGCAATAGCACATGACGAATGTTGAGCTCTATAAAGACCTACTGATGCTCACCACTAAAATCGAGGCGAAAAGACTGCAACTAGCGGGGCACTGTTTACGCCACCCTGAGCTACCTGCCAGCCTAGTCATCATATGGGAGCCCAAGCATGGGAGGATGAACCCTGGGCGCCCTCTCAAGACTATGGTCAACACGCTCCGAGAAGACAGCGACGCGGCTAATGTAGATGAACTGAACATACTGATGAGGGAGAGGGAGAAGTGGGTATGTCATCATGCCCAATGCCGGCCCCCTCGGCCTGAGTCGATGTAGTAGTAGTAATTGAAATTTCATTAAACTAGCACGTGCGATATGCATTCAGAATTTAAAGTAAAGATTTTTTTCTTTCTCTCTATCGAGTAGTCTAGTACCATACCGTTGTGCTTAGGTTTTGGACCTCAACACACATTGCTTCCTCCCTTCTACAGGAAATTGAAAGTGTGCATCTGTATATGTGCACATGTGGTAAAAGAGGTAAAAAATCATTGATCTTGACAAGCTGATACATTTCAAAGCAAATGGCTGTGACTACTGGAGGCTGCAGTAGCAAGTGGTTAATGTGACAGTGCAGATGTTGGTGTCAGTGAGGTCCAGGTGCAAGGAGGATGTGGACTTCAGAGGACAGCCACGGTATACCCTCCATCACAAGCAATGTTTGCTAATGCTTGTGGCAACAATTAGGTGGAAGTTGTTGGGAACATGGCCAAGAGGTGGAGAGCAGTGGAAGGTACAGTGGGGGAGCAGTGAGAGTTCTTGTGGAACTCCCATTGGAGAGAAGATGAAAACCTCTTTAAACTTGGTGTACCTTGTAGAAACTTTGCAGAAGAGTAGTGCAGCAGAGCTGCAAGAGACTGCAGCTGCTGGAAGTATACCAGAACTCTGGATCCTGTTTCTGGCTGCACACCCACCCTTGTTTCTGAGCCCGTGTGTTCTGAACCCCAATCCTGGCTCCACCCACATACAACCTGCCCACAGTCTGGCCTCTGGACTCAGCCACACTCCCAATCCTTAACAACTGGCACACACAAATTTCCATTCTGTTTATGGCAGAACATTGAGAGAGCAAGATGCTGATCCACCAGGATTCCTGAAGAATCAGATGCCGAATTACTGGATTTTCACTAAATTCTAGCGGCCTGGTCACAGCAAAAATAAACGATGGTTGATCTTCTGCGGTTCCTTATGAACTTCAAATTGCCTGTCACGTCTCTATATCAGAAAGTTTGTGAGCAGAATGAGTGAGGAAGTGTACTGCAGTATTTTTAACATTAAACCGAATTCAGCCAATTCTTGCCCTGGTAGCATGATACCAGGAATTAATTTCCTGCAACTCCTTGCAAGTTACCCAAGAATGAACTTGTATTTTTACCAGGTAGTCGGTCACTTGGCAAAATTGAGTGTAAGTGGCGGCCAGCTTGCGGTAAGGAAGATCTCAGCAGACCCATGGGATGGAATGATGTTTCCACTGCAGACAGGGCACTTACTGGTTATTTTGACTGCATCAATGAAGACCTTCTAAAGATACCGGGAGACAGAAACGTGGCATCCTCTTCTACCGCCTCTAATGTTGAGGATACAGTGGTGCGCGGCAGAGTTTTGATAGGTCGGGGGCAGTGGAGGTTAAACGTCGTGCAGACCTGCTCTCACCATGCTGAAGAGTGCGACCGATTTGTCACTTTAGCGGCGAAGCTACAACAGGTTTACTTGCACAAACTGTCAGATACATCAGCACGTCACAGAATAATATACTCGTACTATAGTGAGATACTCCCCGGCACTGAAGAGAGCTAACAATGCAGTGTTTCACTCTCCAGAAAGATAGATCAAACTCTGCTGGACAGAGCAGCTGACACGACTTTGTCCAACAGACTTGCTTTCATTCTGAAATACTTTACACACTCACGGGAAACTTAACTTTAAAACAGAAGGAAATACCTCCGCTCCGACAAAAAAAAAGAATTCGGCGGTGGGGGTGGAGTTGTTGAGAAAGGAGGCTAAATAGTCCCTGTTGTGTGTCAGAGAGGCGATTAGTGGAAAGCAGTTGATCGGGTTGAGGGGAAGCTCGGAGTGGGATTGAGTACCAGGCGGCGGAAGGGGAAAGGGGTGGTGTGGGGAGGGGCTGCTGCGGCCGCGGAGGTGGAGGAGGAGTGCGCGCGGGTGACGCGGCCGCCAGAAAGTTACTCCGAGTTCCAATGTCGGCAACATTGTAGCAGGGGCGGGTTTGTGGCCGCTGGTGCCCGGCAACTCGACTTTCTCCGGACTCGCTCACCTTATTCCCCAGCTGGCTTATATGAGGATTCTTACTCGGAGGGAGCTGCTGAGAGATGGGAGCCGGCCGGCTTTGGAGCCACTTTTGGGGCGTGCTGGGGGTGACTGCTGTCTGTACAGGTCAGTAGGCAAGGAGCTAGGGCTGGGGTGGTGGGTTGCTTGAGCGGCTTGAAAATGGGGCAACAGGTCAGGATCTGATTTCAGGTGGCCAAGTGTTGTTTGAAGCACGGCCTTTCGCCAGCCTCCTTGCATCTTGTCCGGTTCCCTCTTCTCAAACAAACTTCTGACAGATTTCCATCGCGAGAACGTGGGTTCTCAGTGAACGGTGGTGGTGTGAAGAGAAGGCAGATTCGCGTCTCCCATACTGTATTGTGGCCCGTGTGAGCGCTTAAAATAGAAACGGCAAACTTTTCTGATTGAACGCCGCAACATCGCTAGTTTTTTTTCGGTGCCCGGGATTTTGTACAACGACTCTCTTCATCCCCCCCCCCCCACTTTCACTGAGGGGAGATTCCATTCACTCCTTCCAACCAGCGGTGGAGGCATTGAGTTTGTTTGCCTCTTCCCTCCACTTAGTAAAACCTTCTGTAACAAATTCTGGTCAACTAAATTGAATTTCGTCACCGGGTTCTCCATCTTAAAACTCTGCCGCAGATCCCGGGGAGTAAATAAAATAAGTTTGCGCTTAGAGGAGTGGATCCCACTAGTGTTACCGTGGAGTATATGCCCCCTCTCTCCTTTCCTTCACTTTTCTCTGCTGTTTTGTTTCTTTGCGCTGTTAAACTCGTGGAGTTTGTCGTAGACTTGGCACTACTTGCACGGCGAAATAAGTTTAAAAAGTGGTTTCAAATCTGGATTCAGCCTGTGTCGGTTTGCAGGGGGCTCTTTCCCCTCCCCCGCTTCCCCTCCGTGATTTTTTTTGGGATAAGGAAAGCTAGTTTTAAAAAGTTCGACGAATGGTATCGTCAACGTCAGGAAAGGAACTGAAAGATCACACGGTAGAAATGACAACGTGGAAACTTTTTTAGTCAAAACCCCGGTGATTCATATTTACGCGGAACTGGTGTGTTGGGACCTTGTTTTTTAAAAACTGGAAGAAAAAACCTTTGCAGTTGTTTCTGTCGTGATTGGTCTGCAGAAAAATCGATTCATTAGTAGTGAACTTTGTAATCTTTGTTTTAAAAAATGAATGAACGCTCAGCATTTGTATCACAATTCAATGGAGAAAGTTGTATCTCCCTTGTTTTTACATTGGGGTAATACCTGGTTGGAGGGAACAGTGTGAAGTTCATGGTTTGGCTGCATGAGGCTTCAGCTGTGTCGGTTTGATACGTTCCGATGCTATTGATTCGGCACACCCGCACACATGACATAAGTAGACAGCGACACTGATTTCACTTTGTTACAACGTGTGCGCACTCCAACGTTAAACTGTTCGGTGTTAACTTCGAAAAGTGTCCCAAGGGAGAAGGGAACTATGTAAATTAAAGTATGTATTTGTGGAAACTCCCCAAGGCTTACCAGTAAATGCTCCATTCAGAGCAAAATTTATATTTTAAAAAAAGTCTTCGTATCGCCTCAGTACGTCATTGGAGTGTGTTGTGGGACTTCACATGATTTCCTTTAAAGTTTGGTCAGTGTTGTATATCCTTGTTTTGGGAGCACTATGCCACACTTGGTGATTAATAGCCCTTGGTATAACGGTGTTACGTGTATCATCATAACAGTCACCAGAATAAGGGTTTGGCTCTGACTGACATTATTTCAAGATGAAGTGGGACTAAAGGAATTCTAAACAGTTGGAGAATAATACTGCAGGGAACGAGGCCCCTCTGCCCAGCTTGTACATGCTGACCAAAATGCTGATGTAAGCTTGTCCTATTTGCCCATATCCCTCTAAAACATTTGGAATTCATGCTAAAAAGAGGGCATATAATTGAGCAAAAATTAGTGAGAAGTTAGAGGATTGGAAAATTTTGTTAAAACCACCAGAAGGCAACTAAAAGTCATTAAGAAGGTGAAAATGGAATAGTAAGTTAGCTAGTCAATAATATTAAAGAGGAAACCAGAACTTTTGTCAGATACACAAAGTATAAAAAGGCAAGAGTGGATATCAACCACTGGAAAAATATGCTGGACAGGTAGTAATGGGGGACAATGGTTTACAAACTGAATAAATATTTTGCATCAGTCTTCACTGGAAGACAGTGCAGTATGGTGAAAGTTCCAGGTGTCAGTGGTCAAGGTTGTGAAGGCATTAGTAATAATCTTTCAATAATCATTAGATTCTGGAATGGTTCCAGAAGTCTGAGAAATTGCAAATGTCACTCCAGTCTTGAAGAAGAGAAAGAGGCAGAAGAAAGGAAACTATAGGTCTGACCTCAGTGGTTTGAAAGATGTTGGAGTCAATTATTAAGGATGATGTCTCGGGGTACTTGGAGGCACAGGATAAAATAGGCTGTAGTCAGCATGGTTTCCTCAAAGGAAAATCTTGCCTAGCAAATCTTTTGGAATTCTTTGAAGAAATTATAAGTAGGATAGACAACCTCAGTTGTTGTGTTCTTGGATTTTCAGAAGGCCTTTAACAAGATGCCACACATGAGGCTGCTTAATAAGCTATGAGCCCATGGTATTACAGGAAATATTTTAGCATGGATAAATCTGTGAATGATTGGCAGGAGGCAAGAAGTGGGAATAAAGGGAGCCTTTTCTGGCTGGCTGCCGGTAACTAGGGGTGTTCCACTGGGGACTGTTTTAGGACTGATTCTTTTCAGTTATATGTTAATGATTTGGATGATGGAATTGATGGCTTTGTTGCAAAGTTTGCAGATGATAGGTGGGGGGGGTAGGTAGTTGTGAGGAAATAGAGGCTACAGAAGGACAGACAGATTTCATAACTGGAGTGAAAATTCAAAAAACTTGGGAGTCCTTATGCAGGATTCCCTGTAGTTTGGTTTACAGGTTGAGACAGTGCTGAGGAAAGCAAGTGCAACGTTAGCATTCATTTTGAGAGGACTAGAATGTAAAAGCAAAGATGTAATGTTGAGGCTTCATAAAGCACTGGTGAGGCCTCACTTGGAGTGTTGTGAGCAGTTTTCGGCCCTTTAATCTTAGAAACTGGAGAGTGTTCAAAGGAGGTTCACGAAATTTATTCCAGGATTGAATGGTTTGTCATATGAAGAGTGTTTGACAGCTCTGGGCCTGTAGTCACTAGAATCAGAAGAATGAGGGGTGACCTCATTGAAACCTATCAAAAGGTGAAAAGGTGGGAGAGTCTAAGACCAGAGGACACAGCCTCAGGGGCATCCTTTTAGAATGGAGTTGAGGAGGAATTCCTTTAGCCAATGAGTGGTGAATCTGTGGAATTCTTTGCTACAGGCAGCTGTGAAGGGCAAATCATTATGCATATTTAAGACAGGTTGATAGCTTCTTGATTAGTCAGGTCATGAAGGGATATGGGGAGAAGACAGGAGATTGGGGCTGAGAGGAAAATTGGATCAATCTTGATTAAATGGCAGAGCAGACTCGATGGGCCAAATTGCCTAATTCTGCTCCTATATCTCATGGTCTTATAGTCTTGTGTCTAATTGAGCAAATGTCTTTTTATTCTTATACTTGCCTCAACCAATTTCTCTGGTAGCTTGTTCCACAGAGCTCTGCTTTCTCTATGAAGTTGTCGTCCTTTGCGGTCCTTTTTAAATCTTCCCCCTCTCGACTTAAACCTACTTTGCCTAACTTTGGGTTTCCTTTCTCTGGAGAGAAAAGACTTTATTCACCTTTTCTATGACCATCTTGATTTTATACATCTGGGGGAAGTTGATGAAGGGCCCTGTGTTCTGAGTCATCATGAGTTATTGCATACAAGTTGTAGACCAGCTCATTACTATTGTTGTTTTGCTTCCCAAAATACTACAACACACTATTGGAGAATTGGGACTGACTGATGTGTTAGTGTCCTGTACTTTGTATGTAGGTATTGCAGGGGGTGGGGGTTTAATGTAGTCCACTAGTTGGGACTGTGCATCAGTGGATGTTGGAGAGCAATGCAAACTGGACCTATGTGTTGCAGCATTTGCTGAACGCAAAAATGGAGAACGTTGATGGTGGAAGTACATCTTGCGGAAATCTGAGAGTTTTTGTTAAGGACACAAAACCTGCACACGAAGCTCAATGTACTTTGTATAACCTGGCTGGTATGGTGTTGCTAGTGACTCGGCTGCTAAGTTGATAAGGGACTTTGGTTGCAAGGAATGGTAGAAGATATGTTGAATATTTTCTGTTGGACTGAGTGTATTGAATGGGTTGCAGGAAGTAGAATAAAACAGTCATGCAAGTCAGGGAGGGGTTACTTGTGTTAAAATGTCTCCTTGTAAAGTGATGCTTGCCTTTTGACTGCAAATAGTGTGGAGAGGTAGTGCTTTTGGCAGAAATGTAATTGCTGAGGATTTATGCTGTGATTAGGCAGTGCTGTTTGTCTGTAGCTTCCTGAAATCAGACTGCAGTGTGATTGCACTTAAGAGATTATACCTTTCAACTGCAGGAGCCAGGTTTGCTTCTGAGCATGGGCAAGATATGACAGGAGGATAATCTTAATTATTCTATTTCACAAATTCAAAATACCATGCCAGTTTCAGACCTGATTCTGTTCCTTGACCAGGCCCCTTGTAGTTGCATGGAGTATTGTCTTGAGAGGCAGTGTGCTGCAGTACTTATAAATGCATGATTGAATGCAGAGATCCTGAGGTGTTGAGCCAAGGAATGAGTGAGGAAAATACTTGGAGCAAGGACCACAGGTTGCATTTCTTTTCTCCAATTTCAGAAGTTAAATGATAATAAGACAGCCCAAACCCAGTATTCTGGCCCCTTTCCTGATTTGGAAGGTACTTGTGTAAACCCTATTCCTTCCCTGATTCTGATGTTGGTGTTTAAATTATTGTGTAGATTGTGTTTGACAAACCTGGAGTTTTCAACAAGTGCTTGCAGTTGTTAATTCAGAAACATTACAGACAATGACATAACAATTTTAACTCTCAAGTTATTTCCTCCTTTCCCCCCCACCCCAACCACCATTGCAATGAATGATAATATCTTAAAAAGCAGGATATTTCAATGTTCTCTTGCTCCATTGAGTGGAGTAAATTGTATTTAATAGTATATGGAAAGAGACATTGTGAAACTGCAAGGAAATGTCTGGTGGATTTAGAATGAGATTGTTGTTTCATCTGTAGTTGATTTCTGTTTTGATATCCATGTCAGTGTGTGGTTCAGTTCCAGAGTGGTTGTTGGCCTTCTGATTTGTTGTTTGGTGAGTGTGACTCAAGGACCTGTAAGCCGAATAACAAGCCAAGTTTCATAATATCCTCACAGCTGAAGTCTAAGCAACACTCTATCAACAACTGAAGAACAGGATAGAAGAGCATTTTACAGGTCAGGGTATGTTCCTGGTTTGTGGGGAGACCGGATTTACCATCTGAATGCCATCTGAGGGCCACCTATGGAAAAACACAGCCAGATTCTGGTACCTTCGGTTAAGTATAAAACCCAAATATTATTCTTCTGCACCACCCTTGACACATCTCCTGTCTTTAATTTTTCATGCCAGAAGCTGCAACTTCTCTAGAAGTTAGAAAATGCTGGAAGTATTTGTCAGGCAGTATATGTGGAGAGAGCAAACCTTTCAAATAGATGATCTTGTTGTGTAAGTTGAATACTTTTAGCAAGTAGTACTTGAATAAAGACATAAGTTTTTATTCAACGTTTCCTCTTGGAATTTTTTAAAAGTGTATCAGCCAACCTTTGGAGAATTGGTTATTGAATGGTCTGTGCATTACCAGTGACTAGAGCACAATACCTGAAGGGCAAAAGTCCATTTCAAGCCATTCAAAACAAAATGCAAAGCTATCTACTTTCTTTTAACTAAGCTGAATCTTCATGCATTTCTCTCATTTCAGGACACAATTAATTCCCTATTACACAAATCAGTATATAGCGCAACTTCAGTTTTATATGGGAATTCATGTTTGTTTGTGACCTGTTTTATAAGAATAAAATCTAGGAGGGAGTGGTGCAAAGCTGTGATTCAAAGGTGCGTGTAACAACTTTTTGAATGATCTCTTTGGAATGGGAGACAAGATTACCGCAGGATTGGACCCCAGTGTTGTACAAGGGTAGATTTGTGCCTAGCAGAAATGGACACTTTAAACTTATGTTGATATGGGTTTTGGTCTGGACCTGTGCCTATCAGAATCTTTGAATTAAGATGTCATTGAAGCCTTGTTCCAGATAACTGTGTAGATAGCAGAATTGCACTCCAGCATTAAGGAGTGGGGAAATATTTACATTTTGGAGATGAGCAATAAATCTGATTATGTTCTTGAACTGGAACTTTTGCACTTTCAATGCACGAGGACTCCCAAATTCCTTGAACCTTGTACTTTATTTGAATTTTCTCTTTTTAGAAAATAATCTATGCCTTTTATTCTTTCTACCCAAGTGCCTGACCATACACTTCCCTAAATGTATTCCGTCTGCCGCCACTTTGCCCATTCTCCTAATCTGTGTAAGTGCTTCTGCAAGCTCCCTGTTCATCCACTATCTTTCAATCATCTGCAAGCATTTTTATACTGTGCTGTATTGTTATCGCTTCTGTTCTAGTGCAAGAAAGCCATCCAGGTCATGAGCGTTTTGTTCCATTTGTTCAGAGTCAAATTTATTACGCTGATGTATGTTATGAAATTTGTTATTTTGCCACAAAAAGACGATGTAAGATAAAAATTACTGTCAATTTCAAGAAAGCACAAAAAGAAAAAAAAGTTGAGTTTGTTAAACCACAGATGTGCCCAGTGGCTTGAGGAAACCAAAAGGGAGATGTCAAGGAAACCCTGCTTGGGCATGAAGGAAGTTTAGAGAGGTGAAACCAGAAGGCTTGTGGGTGTTTGGAAGTTTGATGGAAGGATAGAAGTTGTGGTATGCGAGTCATCAGGCTTTGTACCACTTCTTCAGGCATATCATGGATGGTGAGGGTCCTTAATGACAGATGCCATCACTTGATGTCCTGTGGTGGGGTTAATCATGCCTGTGATGGAACTGGCTGATTCTACAACCCTCGCGGCCTCTTGCCATCCTGTGCATTGGAGCTTCCATACCAGGCTGTGATGTAACCAGTCCGAATGCTCTCTGTCTTTCAAAATTTGCAGGTCTTTGGTGTCATACCAAGTCTCCTCAGAAATTCTAGCAAAGTAAAGATGCTGATGTATTTTCAAATATACAACATCCACTGGTTCCCCTTTATCCACTGCTCTCATTTTAACCCCACAGAATTCTTGTAAGTTTGTCAAACAGGGCCAGCCCATCATGAATCCATGTTAAGTCCGCCTGATGGAATCATTTCTATCTAAGTGCCTTGCTATTTCTTAATGATAGCTTCAAGCAAATTCTTGACCACAGGTGTTAAGCTAACTGGCCTATAGTTACACAAACACAAGAAAATCAGCAGATGCTGGATATCCAAAGCAACACACAAAATGCTATAGGTATCTACCTTTTGCCTAGCAACACACATCAAAGTTGCTGGTGAGCGCAGCAGGCCAGGCAGCATCTCTAGGAAGAGGTACAGCCGACGTTTCGGGCCAAGACCCTTCGTCACCCAAAACGTCGACTGTACCTCTTCCTAGAGATGCTGCCTGGCCTGCTGCGTTCACCAGCAACTTTGATGTGTGTTGCTTGAAATTCCAGCATCTGCAGAATTCCTCATGTTCACGTCATACCTTTTGCCTATATTGTTTTGAAACAGTGACGGTCACTTGTTCTCTCCCAATCTGCGGGAACATGCGCACCAGAGTGTAAAGAATTTTGGTGGGTTTGCCACATCTTCCACCACTTATTTCAGTGCCTTGGGATGCTCCCATCAGGACCAGGAGGCTTGTCTCGTTTTCGGCTCATTAGTTTGTTCCATACTACTACTTAAGTGATAATGATTGTAATGAGCTCCTCACTTCCCATCGTATCCATAATATCTCATTTTGGCATGCTAGACATATTCTCCACTGTGAAGGCCAACACAAAATAGTTGTTCAAAGCCTCACCCATTTCCACATTACCCAATATTAATTCCCCTTTCTCATCTTCCACTTCCGCTTTGTATAATTATAAAGCTGCTCTCTGTTTTTATATTTTGTGCTTGTGGACATTCATGATATCTTCCTTTTCCTAATTGTTGGCTTAGTGGTTCTTTGTTGCTTTAAGGTTTTTCTAATTTTCCAGCTTCCCACTACTTTGGGGACTTCGCATGAACCTTTTGTCTGATGTCTTTTATTCCCTTAGTTGTCCAAGGCTGGCTCTCTCCACTCTCCTTGTTTTTAACTGGAATACACTTTTGTTGAACACCATGAAAAAATCTCTGTGAATTTGACTCACCCAATCTCTGTGCAAGTTTAGGTCCCCCCATGACAATTCCTGTTCCACTGATGTTCTTATTTTGCATGCAAGGTTGTTACTGTGACAGTGCTGAACCAGCCACTCTGTCTCAATGCTGTATGTTGCTTCATTGCCATCTGAGATCCTACCAACAACAGTGAAGTCATTGGTGAATTGATGTCTTTTTTAAACTGTGCTTAGTTACACAGTATGTATCCTTGAGGTGTGAGGAGGAGTTGTTACTACCAGTCCATGCTCTTGATAAGGATGTTGAGAATTCAGTTGCAGTGGGAGTTTCTAAGTCCCAGGTTTTAAAGCTCGTTGATTAATATTGAAAGGATGAATGATGGTGTTGATTGCTGAGCTGTAATCAGTAATCTTGTAATGTTTTGATAAATTGGTAGTGTGAAAAGATCAGGAACCTTTCAAACAAGAAAATGGTGGGCCTGCACCAAAACCTGTATATACGATAGGCACCAATCTCCACAGCAGAGATTGTGGGAGAGATTACAAAATTAGTTTCAATTGCTAGGAAAAGGTTAGTGACCACTCACTTTGCCTACCAGTTAGCTGCACAAGGCATTGATAACCGTTGCATGTTATAACAATATGTCCTTCAGTCAGATTACAAGGCTCCCAAAATGGTCAGATTTTTGGGAACCATTGGTACGGAGTTTCTATTCTTTCCCAGGACTTGTCACATGTCCTGTCTCAAATCAGTCAATGTGTCCCAATATCTTCTGAAAGCATTAGTTTGTCTCTGTATGAGTCAGTGTTGATGCTCCGCTGACTCTGGAAATTCCACGTTTTACCTTTGCTGCTGAGGCATAAGCCATCTTATGGGAAAGCCTGTTCTCACATTGCAAGCTTCCTCAAAAGTGTGAGCCACGGAGTTACAAATAGAAACAGCCCATTGCCCCATTGAGTCTATGCAGACCATCAGTCCCCCATTTTGGTCTTAAACTAATCACATTTTATTCTCTTCACATTATTCCTGAACTTGATCACTCATCTGCATGCCAGGGCAATTTGCAGCGGCTAGTTGGCCTACCTGCCTACACATGGGAGGAAACTGGAGCACCTGGAGAAAACCCAGAGAATATACGTTCTGTGCATTGATACACCAAGTGAGTAGGATTGAAGCTGAACTGCCTGAGCAGTGAGCCAGTAGCTTTGTAAGCTGTATTGGGCCTACAGTGGGGCCCGCCATAAATATAGGTCCAAGCTGAACGAGTAAGGGTCCCAACATCAGCTGGAATCATTTGTTCTTTAGCCCTTGAATTTGGTGACAAAGATACGTCTAGTTAATTTGATAAAATCATTGCCTTTACAGAGAAATTTGAGAATAAACTGCCTAGCTTCCAATTCTTTTTGTGTCTTAATAATCTGCTTTTAAGTATTTGGAGTAAGATCCTGATCAACAGATGACCTGGCTCTTTGCTTTCCTCTGGTCTATAGGTTTCCCACACAAAGTGCTTTTGTATAAATGAGCAGAAAGTCCCAGGCCAAAACTAAGGAAATTGTAACAGCATCTGTCCTTTGTAAGCTGCAAGTCTAGCCATTTGGGAAGTGTTCAATATTCAGTCTGCAAAAATGTTGGGAACTTCACCAACTTCTGAAACTGTGTGCTGAAACATGAAGTGTTACTACTTTCCTAACAGTGAAAGTATTCAGGCTTTGCTGATAAACTCTTGTAGGAAGGTCTGAGCATCAGAATCAAGTTTATTCTCACTGACTTGTATGTCGTGAAACTTGTTGTTTTGCAGCAGCAGTACTGTATCTGAGGTGGGAAAAGGAGCAGTGTGGGGTGAGGGAAGGGGTGCGTGGGGTGGGGAAAAGAATTGTGAGACATGGTGACTGCTACTAAATTGAGTGCTAAAGATATTTTCAATACCATTCTCAACTGCAGGATTGCATAGCTCAACTGTAATTGTATGTTATGCCCAAAGACTCAGCTGGTAAATGATTTTGTACATTTAACTCATCTGGACAACAAATATGTTGCCATAAGACTGAGTGCCTTTAAAGTCAGGGAGGTGCAGCACTTCCTCTCATTGTAACCATCTTTCTAATGGATTTGCAAATGTAGCTGTTCCCTGTCTCCTTGTCATGGTTTTGGAGAGGGTGGATTATCTTAGCTGAGGTTCAGGGGATGGGGGGAGTGAAGGCAAAACAGGGCTGAGTATATTGCTCGAACAAGAGTGGGACTTTGGAAAAGATTCCAGGAAAATAAATGAAGTGTTGATGCTACCAAGAAACACACAGCAGGATCTGCTTCAAATAAAATGAAGTTTTGCACTGATTTGAGAATGTTTGTTGCTGACCTCAATTATGTATGGCAGGAGAGTTCAGTTCCTTAGTTATGCCTACCACATTTTTGTCCCCATCTCAGTCAGTTACTGCTGTTGATATGCAGTGACTGATCCAAGCAGAAAAGTTCAGCTGTGTCATTGAGGTGAGAATATGATTTTAGGTTGGTTGTGATTTCCTACAAGGTCAGCTTGCGTGACATTACTCTTGCCTGAATTTCCTTCATGAATAATGTTTGGCCAACCCTTTGGAATTAAATGCATCATCGGGACCTTAAGAAGAGAAAATTGGTGGGCTATGGCATCTGTAGGCACTGCATTTAATATCTGCTTACCTGTATTCTTCTCCAACATTAAGCATCTAACAAAATAGAACCCAAGTTTTCACTGCAACTTTTTTTTGAGCCCCTGTTTGATACTCAGTTTCAGGTGGCTTTAATTTTGGTGCCTTATTGATAGGATTGGAATGTAGTGACACCAAGTGGCAAGATTATTACAGCAACCTACAAGTGGGTCCTGTCACATTCCTCTGCTCAAAATGCCAACTACATTGGTTGATGTGGTCACAAACCAGACAAACGGGTTTCAGGCACAAACACTGGTTTGTGAGACAATGGTTAATTGCAGGGAGGAACAGCTCTTTGCGTTGGTACTGGTTTATTGTGATAAGATACCAAGATGAATCACAGTAAAGGCGGGTTTATTTTCTCAGTTTCAGGAAAGTTAATTTCTTTTTACCAGGCTGCTCCAGGTTGGAAGGTTTTTGTTGTTGCTATTAGTTGAATGGTAGGTGAACGGTAGAATCTGTGGTGGTGGGGGAGGGGGGGGGGTGGAGAAGAGAGTGGTTGATGGTTGGCCTGGGTTAAAAGACTTGTTCCTCTGGTGAATCTGTCTTAACTCTGAGACTAATGGGTGGTAGGTGAGGGGTGGGGCTATTGTTCAAACCATTTATTGGCAGTTGAAATAATGTAGGATTGGATGCTCCTGTTTTGTCCCACTCAGCTAGTGACATTCATTGTGTAGTTTTTAGTTACAGGATGTGGATGTTAATGGTAAGGCCAGCTTCAATTGCGTATCCCTAAAGCTCATGAGTTGGTGGTGCTGAGCTACTATCTGCAACCAGAGTTCTTTTGGCTACTTTTCTGGGATGAAGCTGTTGAAGGAAAAGAAATATTTTTACATCAGATGATTGTGACCTTGTTCTGCATTTGTCTTCTTCCCACTAACCTTTAGCAGCCATCCCTGTCTATCTCCATCTGTCTTAAAATTGTTCTCCGATTTGCTTCCACCACCCTTTGGGGAGAGAGCTGTAAACACTCTCTGAAAGAAAGAATCTTGCCTCCTCTCTGAATTGGATGGACGACCCCCCCCCCCCCGTTAGAGGCTTTCTCATGAAAAGAAACTTCCAACCTGTCGCGATCTCTCAATATTCTGTTCAAATCCCTTCCCACTTCCCAAAACTCTGTCAACTACTTTACTGGCCTGTCCAGACTTTCCTCAGAAGATGTTGAGTTTAGATACCAATAAAGTGAATGAAGACTTGAGAACCTGCTGTGCTACAGTTGCAATGTTCCACTTGTCGTTAACCTTCCATGGTAGGAGGCTGAGGGTTTTAGACATGTTGTGGAAGAAGCTTTCCCTGTAGTGATGAATGTCCCACCAGCCTATGATGCAGTACTGGTGCAGGAGTTAGGAAGTATGAAGGATATTGAATAGGTGCAAGTCAAGCAAACTGCTGCTTCCTACAACCTGCCAAGTTTTGTTGGAACTCCACTTGTTCAGGCAAGTATGAGGTATTAGGTCACAATCGCCATTGTCATTTCTGTTTTGTGGATGTTTGAGGAGTCAAGGTCAATCACTAGATGCAGCATATCAAGCGTCATATCTGCCTGTGCAGCTACTAGGTATTAAATAACTGAGGTTTGATGGAAGTAATGGGGGTGTGGAAACTTGGTTAATGGAGGGAATATAGTTGTGGTTAGTGTTTTGGCATTAGAGGAACAGAAAAAGTGATGCCCAAGAGAAATTTTGATCAATGCCATTGAGATTTTAGGTAACAAAAGAAAAAAATTAGGCACTGCATCGCTCCTTCATTTTGGTGGCAGATATATTTTGGCTGAATGACTGACTATGTGAATGAAGCAGATATACTCCAAAGCAGTTTGTTGTCAATTTCCAGATATGGTACTGTTAAAAAAATGTTAACAAAGTACTGTATTAAAAAAATGTAAACTGAGATCTGTTGTCAGCCTGAATCTATGAATCTATGTGATACTTGTTTGCTCCATAAGTTGACAGGAGAGTGAAGGTAAGAAGCTGTATTTGCTGCTGATGATTTATTAAGTTGGAGGCAGATGCTTGGGTATGTGTTTGCTGAAGCAATTCACTGACATCTTGACTTGCATTGCATTGAAACATGTATATTGTCAAAAATATTCATAGCAGCAGGAGCAAACGTGCAGCAAAGGAGCACTATTCGCAGCACTGAGCAGTAATTTTGTGTGTGATGCTGTAGTTCGATGTTCTGTCGTCTTCCTGCTGCTCAAGTCACTTTCTGTGACTGGATGGTCGCCTCACTGCAGTCCTGAAGAGAGAATATCGGCAGTTAGGTTGGAAGCTGAAAAGCAGGGCCTCCAGGACAGTGATGTCTGGATTGCTGCCTGTGCCAGGCACCAGTGAGGTTCCAAATAGGAGGATTTGGCAGATAAATGTGTGGCTGAGGAATTGGTGCAGGTGGCAGGGTTCAGATTTCTGGATCATTGGGATCTCTTTTGAGGAAGGTATGACCTGTACAAAAAAAGACTGGTTACACCTGAACCTGAGGTGGGTTCAATATCCTTGCAAGCATGTTTGCTAGAACTGTTGGGGAGGGTTTAAACTACTTTGACAGGGGGTGCGAAAAGCAGTGGATAGGGCTGAGGATGGGGCAGTTGGTGTACAAGTAATGCAGTTGGAGATTGGCAAGTACGACGTGTGGGCATCACTGAGTCATGGCTGATAGATCATAGGTGGAAATTTAACACTGAAGGATATGCATTGTATCGGGAGGACAGGCTGGGAGGTGGAGAGTTTGGGGTGGCTCTGATTTTTAAAAAAAAATCAAATCGTTAGAAAGAGGTGACATAAGATCAGAAGATACTTGTGGGTAGTTAAGAAACTGCAATGGTAAAATGACTCAGAATTGTATATTCTGAACAGTAGCCAGGATGTGGGATACAAATTAGAATGGGAGATACAAAAGGCATGTAAAAGGACAATGTTGCAATAGTGATGGGGATTTGAATATCCAGGTAGATTGGGGAAAGTTGTATTGGTGCTGGATCCCAAGAGGGGAATTTGTAGATGGCTTTTTAGAGAAGCTTGTGGTTGAGCCCACCAGGGGAAAGGCAATTCTGGATTAGGCATTGTGTAATGAGCCAGATTTGATGAGGGAGCTTAAGGTAAATGAACCCTTAGGAGAGAGTAATTATATGATAAAATTCACCTTTGCTGTTTGAGAAGGGGAAGCTAACTCCAATGTATCAGTATTACGATGGAGTAAAGGGAATTACAGAGACATGAGAGTAGCTGGCCAAAGATGATTGGAAGGGGACCCAGGCAGGGGTGTTGGCAGAACAGCAGTAGGAGTTTCCATGGGCAATTAAGAAGGTGCAGGATTAGTACATCTCAAAGATGAAGCAGTATTCTAAAAGGAACGTGAGGCAACCATGGCTGACAAGGGAAGACAAGGACAGCAGAAAAGGAAAAGGGCAAGCATATAATACAGTAACAATTAGTGGGAAGGTAGAGGATTGGAAAACTTTTGAAAGCCAACAAAAGGCCACAAAAAAAAAGCCAGGAGGAGGAGGAGAAAGGTGAAATGTGAAGGTAATCTAGCCAATAAGACAAAGAAGGATACCAAAGAATTTTTCAGACATATAAGAAGTGAGTAGATTTCAGACCACTGGGAAATGATGCTGGAGAGGACAAAGAAATGACAGATGAACATAAGTATTTTGTGTCAGCCTGCACTGTGTAAGACACTAGTAGTATGACAGAAATTAAAGAGCATCGGGTGCAGAAGTGAATGTACAGTAGTTGGTACAGATAAGGAGAAGGTACTTGGGAAACAAAGTAGATAAGTCACCTGGACCAGATGGTCTACACCCCAGAGTTCTGAAAGAGGTTGCTGAAGAGATTGTGGAGGCATTAGGAGTGATCTTTCAAGAATTACTAGATTCAGGAATGTCTCGGGAGGACTGGAAAATTACAAATGTCATTCCACTTTTTAAGAATGGAGGAGGGCAGAAAAAAGGAAATTATAAGCCAGTTAGCCTGACTTCAGTGGATCAGAAGATGTTAGAGTCCATTATTAAGGATGAGGTTTGGGGATACTTGGAAGCACATAATAAAATGACCTAAAGTCAGCATGGTTTCCTGAGGGGAAATCTTGCCTGACAAATCGTGGAAATTCTTTGAGAAAATAGCAGGCAGCATAGAAAAAGGAGAGTCAGTGGATGTTGTTTACTTGGATTTTTCAGACGGCCTTTGACAAGTTGTGCACAAGATGAGACCCATAGTATTACAAGAAAGATACCAACATGAATAGAAGATTGGCTGACTGGCAGGAGGCAGAGTCAGAGTAAAGAGGACCTATTCTGACTGGTTACCGGTGACTAGTGGTGCTCTGCAGGAGACTGGATTGGGACAGCTTTTCGCATTTATGTACATGATTTGGATGATGGAATTGATGGCTTTGTGGCCAGTTTTGTAGACAACACAAAGATGGGTGGAGGTGCAGTTAGTGTTGTGGAAGCAGGGAGTCTGCAGAAGGAATTGGATTAGATTGGGAGAATGGGTAAAGATGTGGCAGATGGAATAGAGTATAAGAAAGTGTGTGGACATGCACTTTGGTAGAATGAGCAACAGCTATTTTCTGAACAAGGAGAAAATTTAAATATCTGAGTTGCAAAGGGACTTAGGAATCTTTGTGTTGGATTCCATAAAAAATAATCTTCAAGTTGTGGTGACAAGAAATGATTCAGATGATATAAAATGTCAGAAGGGAATTTCCCTCCTTGCAAGCAGTTTTGTAAATTTAATTTATCTTTATGAGAAATGTAGCTGTGTGAAAACCCTGTAAAGGTTGTCCAAGTACTTTTAACTCCAGTGTAATCTTTAGTTTATTCAAATTTTGTCCATGAACTCCTGAAACACAATTTTAACAATGGGAGTAAACTGTACATCCACAATCATGAAATGCTTTGAGAAGTTGGTAATGACTAGACCGAGCTCCTGCCTCAGTAAGGACCTGGACACATTGCAATTTGCCTAACACTGCAATAGGTCAACAGCAGGTGTACTCTCAGTGGTTCTTCACATAGCCTTAGACCACCTGGACAACACAAACACCTATGTCAGGATACTGTTCATCAACTATAGCTCAGCATTTAATACCATCATTCCCACAATCCTGATTGAGAAGTTGCAGAACCTGGACCTCTGTACCTCCCTCTGCAATTGGATCCTTGATTTCCTAACTGGAAGTCTATACTCTATGTGGATTGGTGATAAAATCTCCTCCTCACTGATGATCAAAACTGGTGCACCTCAGGAGTGTGTGCTTAGCCCACTGCTCTACTCTGTATATACACATGACTGTGTGGCTAGGCCATCTATAAATTTGCTGATGATGCAACCATTGTTGGTAGAATCTCAGATGGTGATGAGAGGATGTGCAGGAGTGAGGTGCAGTGGAGAGGTGTCACACAACAACCTACAAACATTAGTAAGACAAAAAAGCTGATTGTGGACTTCAGGAAGGGTAAGATGAAGGAACACATACTAATCCTCCTAGAAGGGTCAGAAGTGGAGAGAGTGAGCAGTTCCAAGATCTCTGAGGATCTAACCTGGTCCCATCGACTGTACCTCTTCCTAGAGATGCTGCCTGGCCTGCGCGTTCACCGGCAACTTTTATGTGTGTTGCTTGAATTTCCAGCATCTGCAGAATTCCTGTTGTCTGCAGATTTCCTCGTGTTTGCCCATCATATCGATGCAGTTTTAAAGAAGGCAAGACGGTGGCTATACTTCATTAGTCTAAAGAGATTTGGTATGTCAACAAATACACTCAAAAACTTCTATAGATGTACTGTGGAGAGCAGTCTGACAGGCTGCGTCACTGTCTTGGTATGGGGGTGCGGGGTGGTGGCTACTGCACAGGACGAAAAGAAGCTGCAGAGGGTTGTAAATTTAGTTAGCTCCGTCTTGGGTACTAGCCTACAAAATACCCAGAACATCTCCAAGGAGTGGTGTCTCAGAAAGTCAGCGTCCACTATTAAGGACGTCCAGCACCCAGGGCATGCCCTTTTCTCACTGTTACTATCAGGTAGCAGGTACAGAAGCCTGAAGACACACACTCAGCGATTCCCTCTGCCATCCGATTCCTAAATAGACATTAAACCCTTGGACACTACCTCACTTGTTTAATATATATTATTTCAGTTGTTTGCAAGATTTTTAATCTAGTCAATATAAATATACTATAATTGATTTACTTATTTTGTGTTTTTTTTTCTATATTATGTATTGTATTGAACTGCTAAGTTAACACATTTCACGTCACATGATAATAAACCTGATTCTGACGGTATTGACTCCTTTTGACTTGCTGGATTCCAGATTCATTTACACGCATAGTTGGACCAACTGGATGCATTTTTAACCGCAGTTCCTCTAGCACATCTGGTCCATGTCTCTTTATTGCTACCCCATTGCTGCCAAAATCCAAATTCAGACATTGTATCAATTTATGAAATGTTCTTTTGAGTCATCAGTCTCAGATTGCAGTTGAGATTATTGTAGCTGGCATTCTTGCAAACATATCCCATTGTATCAGCTTCTCCATCCTGAGTGAATGCTGTTGGCGTCTCATGTCTTTGCATGTTTTTGATGCTCAACTCTTAAATCCTTTCAGAGCTTCAGTTGTGTTGTTTTAATACCTCTTTGGTGTAGCTCTCTGTCCCTTTTCAACTTTTTGGGGTTTTTATTTGACTTTTTTTAAATGTCTCAACATTGCTAACACATTTCAGTCATGTTCATATGAATAATGCGTATGTTGACAGAGTTCTGGAAGATTATAACAGTAATAGCAGGAAACCAAGATTAAACTGACCAACTGTATATTTTCATTTGATGAGATGCTCGTGGTTCTGTCTGGACCACCACTGACTGTACAAAGTCAATGTTCCAGTGGAAGGTTGATAACTGCACCACATTTGGTTTCCTTTGTAGTTTTGGTCGTAGGCAGCGGTTAAGTCAGAACACTTAGAAAAGGCCAATTTTAATTAACTCTTCTGTACTTGACTGTTACCCTGTTAGGTTTCTGTTGTGCATAATCTTGCTTAAAATATTTGAGAGCACTTGAGGTGCTTGAGACTGGCAAAGCAGTGCACTGAAAAGCAGGAAGTGGTTTTGGGTGAGTGGCCTTCTCAGCTAACATGGTGTGAATGGCCCGTTTTTGTGCCACAAATGTCTGTGCTGTTAACTGATGTGATTCCTGAGAGCTGTGTATTTCCTTCGGTTTGAAGATGAGGAATTTGGGGAGTGAACCCTCTCTCGATCTCTTAGTGTACTGAAATTAGTTTTTCAGCCCACCATTTCACTTTGACCACCGGCTGCCTTTCTACACTGATCCCTTTTATTAGCACCAAGTCAGTAGCCTTCTATGTCAAGGTGATTCAAATGCTAGTCTCTATATTTGTTAAATGTTGTGATTGCCTGCATTTACCATTTGCTCAAGTGTGGTCAGATTCTAACCAAAGATGGTGGAAAAGGTTCTTCATTAGATCTGCTCTGTTTTGGAGAACTTTCTTAATATACAAAGGGCAAGTACAATTTTATTGAAATGCAAGAGAAAATCTGCAGATGCTGGAAATTAATGTGTTGTGAAAATGCAAGGGATTTTTTTTACATTAATTGTTATGTGCATGCTGAGAAATATGCTGTTATGCCACTCGTACCGGAGCAAACTGTACTAAGTAGGTTTGAAGAGTTACTACAGAACTTTCTCCCATTCTTGAATGAGTGTCTGTTGTCCTATCTGGGACAGAAATGAGCTCGGTAAGGCTAATGGAATTTCCGTTGGTTTATTTGTTAGTAACTATGGAGTTAATTTTAGCAGGAAAAAACCCTGCTTGGTTATCTATGAGCAGATAATGAGGTGTGAACCCAAATTCATTCTCTTTTGCCACATGTGACGGTTGGGGTGGGTGGTTGGTGGCACATAAACAATTTGTAGCATCTTGTAAACTTGCTGTGGTAAACTAATTCAGAACACAATGTAGACCTTTGAGATGGTCATTTTAGGGTATTTTATTGTGAGGAGAGAAATATTTAAATTTGTTGTTAAGTCGAGTCCAACTCTTCGTGACCTCATGGACTGTAGGGTCCATAGGATTTTCATGGCAGGATAGGGAAATAGATTGCCAGGCCTTTTCTTCACAGATACTGCTGCTGCCCAGGTTGGGACCTGACTAGGTTTGAACTCAGGGTCATCTGCCTTGAAGTTCAGTTCTGATACCGCTACACAACCAGCGGCCCAGTATTTAAATACATACCAGTACTGGGGATTGACTCCAGTGCTGCAGACACTGGCTTTACCAGCTGCATTCCTTTGGAGTATGCAGGCCTCTCCTTCACATGTTCTACCAGTGCGTTGTCACCAGTGCAATCTTCTATGTGGTGGTGTGCTGGGGCAATGGCACCAACATGGATGATGCCAACCGGCTCAATGAACTGATTAGAAAGGCTGGCTCTGTTATAGGAGTCAAACTGGACACACCAGAGGCTGTGGTAGAATGGACCCTGTGGAAAATCTTGTCATTTCTGGGCACTGTTTTTCAACCTCTGCTTAGCAGAACAGAGGAGCAGTTCTAGTAATTGACTAAGACAACTGTGCCATTTGAGGTCATTCTTACCCTCGGACATTAGGCTCTAAAGTGGAAAAGGGTGGCTAAAGTGAACGTAGGTCTCTTGGAGGATGGTGGGGGGTGCGGGGTGGAATTGATACTGGGTAATGAGGAAATGGCCGAAGCTTTGACTATTTTGTGTCAGTGTTCACAGTGGAGGACATGTCTAACATTCCAAAGAGAGATGATTTGGATGCAATGGGAGGTGAGGACCTCAATACAATAGCTTCACTAAAGAGGTAGTGCTGAGCAAACCTGTGGGCCTAAGGATCGACAGGTCCCCTGGTCTGGCAGATTGGAAGAAGGTGAATGTCACGCCACCGTAAAAAAAAATATGCTGGCAAAAGGCAGGTAACTACAGGCCAGTTAGTTTAACATCTGTAGTTGGGAAATGTTTGAAGCCATCATTAAGGAAGAAATAGTGAGGCACCTGGAAAGAAATGGATCATCAGGCAGATGCAGCATGGATTCAGCAAAGGCAAATCCTATTTGACAAACTTACTGGAGTTCTTTGAGGATATAAATGAGTGCAGTGGATAGAGGGGAACAGAGGGACATTCTTTATTTGGATTTCCAGAAGGTGTTCGGTAAGGTGCCACAGAAAAGACTTGTCCATGAGATAAGGATGCATAGAGCTGGGGATGATGTATTAGCATGGCTGGAGGATTGGTTAGCCAATAGAAAGTAGAGAGTTAGGATACATGGTTGTTTCTCTGGTTGGCAATCAGTAGTAAGCGGTATGCCTCTGGTGGGTGCTGGGCCCGCAACTGTGTGCAATATACATTAACAATCTGGAAGAGGGGACTGGCTGTAGTGCATCTAAGTTTTGCTGATGATACTAAATTGAGTGGAAAAGCAAATTGTGCAGAGGTTACTGAGAGTCTGCGGAGAGTTGACTGAGTGGACAAGGGTCTGGCAGAAGGAGTACAATGTGAGTAAATGCGAGGTCATCCACTTTGGAAGAAAAAATAGAAGATCAGATTATTATTTAAATAGTAAAAGATTGCAGCATGCTGCTGTGCGGAAAGACTTGGGAGTGCTTGTGCATGAATCGCAGAAGGTTGGTTTGCAGGTGCAGCAGGCTATCAAGAAGGCAAATGGAATGTTGGCCTTCATTGCTAGAGGGATTGAATTTAAGAGCAGGGAGGTTATGCTGCAACTGTACAGAGTACTGGTGAGGCCACATCTGGAGAACTGTGTGCAGTTCTGGCCTCTTTACTTGAGGAAGGATATACTGGCTTTGGCGGCAGTGCAGACGAAGTTCGCCAGGTTGATTCCAGAGATAAGGGGGTTAGACTATGAGGATGGTCTCCCAATGCCTACCCATTTCAATTTGACTTCCCATTCCCATTCTGACATGTCTGTCCATGGCTGCTTTCACTGATGAGGCCACACTCAGGTTGGAGGAGCAACACCTCATTCCATCTGGGTAGCTTTCAACCTGATAGCATGAATTGATTTTTCTAACCTTTGGTGATTTTTCTCTTTTCTGCTCTCTTTCATACTGGTTAACCTCATCCCTTCTCCCATCAACTCCTTCTGGTTGCACCCCCCACCTCCCCAGCATTTTGTGTGTTGCTCAAGATTTCAAGCATTTGCAGAATTTCTTGTGTTTTGACTGCCAAGAATGTCATACATGCTTTAGAATGTATGAAAGTCATAATAAGCTCTGCTGTGTTTTGTGTTGTGAGTGGAAATTGCCAGTCAGTAAAAGTCAGAGGAAATGAGGGGTTTATAATGGTCATGCCTTGGAGGGTTGGCTAAGACTGGGTGATTGTACCACCTTAGAAAGCAAATGAATCGCCTTGAGTTTGGAGTTGTGATCTGCAGTTAATGGTGAACCAGTAAGCCACAGGAACCATCTTTGAGGAGGTGAGGCTCATTGAGGGTAGTGGTGGAGAAAGAAAAAATGAATTCACATTTGGTATAAGGTGATTTGTTATTTCCTGGTATGTTTCCAAGTACTTGCCAGCTGAATCAAATGATCAAATTTAAACCCAGGGAATGTGTTTGCCTTGCTTTCCTGTAGGCAACCATTCCAATTGTCAGTTCATTTCTGACTTTCAAGTTGGTTCTATAGGTTTGTACAATGATGTCCTCACAGATGGGTAAAACATTAGCTGGGAAATTGCATGCAGAAAGTAGTTGTGAGTGGTGGTTTCTGGACTGCATGGAAGAGCGTAGATCCCCACGGATTGGTACTTGCACCACTGCCTTTGGTGCACTTGGACAAGTTGGACGTGATTACTGTATATGTTAATGTAGTTCCCAAATGTGCAGCATGAACAGGGGTTGAAAGGAACAGGCTTGAAGGATGTTGGGAAATCTGCCATGGGCAGACAAGAAGGCAAATGTTGAGAATGGTCATAGGGGTGGGGTGGGGGTGGGAATGAGAAGAGGAAAGTAGGGCCAAATGGAGAACATCAAGAATCTGCTCCTGTTGGTGGATACATTGATTTGGGCCTGAGGAGATGCAAGAAAGAGAATGGTAGGCAAAAGAAATAGTGATGTGAAATAAAAAAAAACTTGTGTGCAGTGATTGAGTAGTTGCTAGTGGAGGCAGATTCAGTTGTAGCATTCAAAAGGCTTAAGTTTGAAGAATTTGTGAAATTGTATCATCTTAACAAAATTTGAGTGTATCAGGATCTTGGCTCAGGATCATGATGTTATCAAACAACGTTTTAAGTAAATGGGAACATTAATTTGGACTTTGTGTACTTCATGAAGCATAAAGTGACCTGGATACAAGATGTGTGTTGCAGCACTGTTTCACTGGCTACAGACCTGAGAGGCTCCTGAAAGTGGCAGGGTGTGACAGAGCTTTGCTTTTGGGTGATCGGGGGTGTGGGGTGTGCCTTGCAATTGCAACCTTGCTGCTTGATTGTAGTTTAAAAATAGGGGAGGAAGAGGGCGTTGACAATAGCTTGTACTTAAAGATACTTCTGACTGTACATCACTGACTTTGTGGTTCCCAGCTCCGATAGAAGCAACTACATTGTGGGGGTGGAGACAGGAGACAGTGGGATACACAAGTCCTGATGTCAAGCATTGGTCGGGAGCACTGAGATCTGGCACGTTGAGTGGAATTCTAATAAGTGACATCTGGTCCTGGGTAGCAGGATATTTGGATTCTCTATCTTCAGTGTGAAGGAGGGTGTGGGATAATCAAAGGAAAAGACTGAAAATAGCTAGTCTTGAGAATCTATTGTTAGCAGGATTGTTTTCTTTTCCCCCTTAACTACTGGATCAAAGGGGTGAATTTGAGGTTTCTTGGACATAATGAACTCGATTTGCAGAAGGTCCATGGGACAGAATGATTTATGGTCATCAAGTGGAACAGCTGTACTTTCCATCTTTCCCTGCTGTAATGTTGTACTGTTATGGAAAAGTGGTGTTCTCCCACCTGGAGCTGAATCTTAGAAGTCCCAGTAACATGGATCTTGCGTGTAAATATGACAGTGATTGGAGCTATCAAATGCATTATAACAATACCCTCACAAACACTTGCTTAAATGTTTTTGCTTACATTTCACCCTTAAAGGGAGAAAGGATTCTGCCACTTAGTCCCACCAGAGTTAGTTATCAGTAATATTTTTTAGGTTTTTAGGTTTAAGCTGTTGGGGAGAGTTTAAACTATATCAGGGGTATGGTAGTTGGAGTGATGGGGCAGATGGTTGACAGGCAGATGCAGTGTGTAGTGAGACTGTGAGGGAGGCAGATGAGAGGGCAAGATTAGTTAGTGGGATGAGTTGAAGTGTAACCTGGGGGCAAAATCATAAAGTGAAGACTACAGGACTGAAGGGGTTATGTTTGAATGCACGTGGTATACAGAATAAGGTAGATGATCTTGCAATGCAGTTAGAGGTTGGCAGGAATGGTATTGTGGGCACTGAGTCATGGCCGAAAAGATTGTATTTGGGAATGTAACGTAGCACATGCATTGTATTGATAGGACAGACAGGCAGGTAGGCAGAGGGGGGGTGGGGTGACTGTTGGTAAAATTAGAAAGTAAATTCTTAGAGGTGACATTGGATCTGAGAATGTAGAATCTTTCTAGGTAGAGTTAGTAAATTGCAAGGGTCAAAAGTTATATACAGGCCTCCGAATAGGAGCTAGGATGTGGAATACAAATTGCAGTGGGAGATAGAAAAGGCATGTGAAAAGGGCAATGTTATAATAGTGATGGGGGATTTCAATATGCAGGTAGATCAGACAAATCAGATGGATGCTAGTTCCCAAGAGAGGGAATTTGTAAAATGCCTATGAGTTGCTTTTAGAGTTGTTTGTGGTTGAGCCCACTAGGGGAAAGGCAATTCTGAATTGGGTGTTGTATAATAAAACAGATTTGATTAGGAAGCTTAAAATAAAGGAAGCTTTAGAAGGCAGTGATGATAGTATGATAGAATTCACCCTGCAGTTTGAAAGAGAGAAGATAAAGCCAAAAGTAAAGGGAATTACAGAGGCCTGAGAGGGAAACTGGTCAAAGTTGATTGGTAGGGGATACTAGTAGGGATGATGGTAGAACAATTGAGTTTCTGGGGGCAATTCAGGAGGTACAGATAGAAACAACTCAAAGATGAAGTATTCTAAAGGGAGGGTGAGGTAACCGTGGGTGACAAGGAACGTCTAAGACAACATATAAGCAAAAGAGAGTGCATATAATTTAGCAAGAATTAGTGGGAAGTTGGAGGATTGGGAAACTTTTAAAAACCAACAGAAGGCAACCAAAAAATCCTTGAGAGAAAAGATGAAATATGAAGGTGTTCTACCCAATAATACAAAAAAGGATACGAAGTATTTTTTCAAATGTATTAAAAGAAGGGAGAGCGGATATCAGCCTGCTGGAGAGGTAGTAATGGGGCGGGGGGGGGCGCAAAGAAACAGCAGAGAAACTTAATTCGTATTTTGCGTCATTCTTCACTGTGGAAAACTAGCAGAATGCCAGAAGTACGAGACTGTCAGGGGGCAGAAGTGAGTGTAGTTGCTATTACTAAGGAGAAGGTGCTTAGGAGCTGGAAAAGTGAAGGTAGATAAGTCACCTGGACCAGATGGATTACACCCCAGGGTTCTGAAAGGACTAGCTGAAGAAATGGTGGAGGCATTAGCAACTATCTTTCAGGAATCACTGGATTCTGGAATGGTCCCGGAGCACTGGAAATTGTAAATGTCACTCCACTGTTTAAGAAGGGAGGGAGGCAGAAGAAAGGAAATTGTAGGCCAGTTAGCCTGACTTCAGTGGTTGGGAAGATATTGGGGTCCATCATCGGGGTACTTGGTGGCACGTGATAAAATAGGCCTTAAGAGGAAATGGTGCTTGACAAATTTCTTTGAATTTGTGGAAATAGTGAGCAGGGTACACAAAGAAAAACTCAGTGGATGGTGATTATTTAGATTTTCAGAAGGCCTTCGACAAGCTACCACATGAGGCTGCTAAACAAGAGCTCATGGTATTACAGGAAGGATAGTAGCATTAATAGAAGTTTGGCTTACTAGGAAGAGGCAAAGAGAGAAATAAAAGAGGCCTATTCTGGTTGGGTGATGGTGACTCGTGGTGTTCGGCAGGGGTCTGTGTTGGGACTGCTTTGTACATTATATGTGAATTACTTGAATGACAGAATTCATGGCTTTGTGACCAAGATGGGTGGAGTGGCAGGTCATGTAGAGGAGGCAGAGAGTCTTCAGGACTTGGACAGATTGGGTGAAGAAGTAGCAGATGGAATATGATGTTGGGAAGTGTATGGTCGTGCGCTTTGGTAGAAGGAATAAATAGGTGGGGACTATAAATAGGATAAAATTCAAAGATCAGAGGTGCAAAGTGACTTGTGAGACCTTGTGCAGGATTTCCAAGATGTTAACTTGTAGGTTAAGGCAGTGGTAGGGAAGGCAAATGCAATATTTGCATTCATTTTATGAGAACTCAAATATAAAAGCAAGAATGTAATGGTGAGGCTCTATAAGACATTGTCCTGACCACATTTGATGTTTGTAATTTTGGGTATGTAACACAGTGTCACTCAGTGATGCTGAAGTGAGATTGGATGGGGGTTGATGGGAAGATTGACAATTGTGTGTTTGTATCTGTGCACCACAACACTGATGATTTTTAACATTGTGCACATTAAATGCATGATGAATTCTTAGTGATTGAATGAGTGTCTGGTTAGCTGACAACATTTTGTGTAGGCACAATCATGGAAACAAAAAGGATTATGGGTGTATATTGAACAGGGAGGAGAAGTGAATATTGAGCAAAACTTAATTTGTTCAGCGACATCTTAAAATGTGAGCAGTTGTCCACTCATGAACAGTGAGACAGTGTATTATATATTACTTGTCTTCTCCCATTCTGCCTTTAACAAGATGTTTCAGATTTGTTTATTTGGAATCTCAGTATTGAAGATGGACTTTGAAATAAAGAAAGCGTGTTTTCTTTTGTGCATGTATCAGGAATCCAGCCTGTCTGGTTGAAGAGTAAAATTAACATGCAAATTGGGTAATACTTGTCCAACAGGAAACTGCCAGACATCTAGCGTCAAAAGTAACCACACACTTCATTTGACTCATCACTTGATGGTAGCTTTCTTGATCACATGATTAGAATTTTAAATACTTATTAAATTTCATCACACTACCTCCACCCACCCTTTTACCCATCTTCCCTTCACTAAGGAAGGCTAAGCAGGCATTTTGCACCTGACCCTCTAGCACATATCAGAATTGGGTTTATTGTCACTCACATATGACATGAATTTTGTATTTTTTTGCAGTAGCAGACAGTGCAATATATAAAATTGCTACAGTACTGAGCAAAAGTCTAAGGCACCCTAGCTATATATATGTCTAAGACTTTTGCACAGTACTGTACATACCTTACCTGTGTGCTCACTGACCTACACTACGTCAGGTTTTGGATCAATCTCCTTTTGACACAGTTGAATTGGAATCAGTATCGGGCATCCTGTATGTATCAGGTTGAATGACTTCATTGTTGTTGACTATGCCTGCAGATGCCAAGGCTGCAACCACTAACTTCCCTAATCCCCTGTGTTATTACTTCCATGAAGGTACAACTTAAATTTACCCCTTTATCAATTTTTGGTAATTTTTCCTGGTAAGCTGGCATTAAGCACATAGTATAATACTTCACTGTTAAAGATGCAATAAAAAAGATTGGAAACTTAAATTCCATCATTTTACTTCCTAGGATCCAGTTGACTAGTATCATAAATCTGTTTTGTAGGTAGTGGAATTGATGAGATTTTGAAGCTGCATGCAAAAAATTAATTTTCTACCATTAGGAGTGGGAGAATTGCAAAAGCTTGTCTAAGATCAGAAAATGAACTTTATGCACTTGTGTTTTAACAGAGCTTTCTTTTGTCTCAGCATTCCAGTGCCGTGACTCCTCTCAGCCGTGTATGAATGGGGGGACTTGTGTAACGCACCAGAATGGTACTGGAGCTTGTGCGTAAGTAAACCTGTACTTTATTTCTCTTTGTTATAGACTTGGTTCATTTCATGGTTGCTGCTCGTGGTCACAGAAGGTTGCAAATTGGCTCTATTCCCAATTTGCATTAATTGCTGCGTGTGTGCGCGCGCTTCCTGTCCAACGCAACTTGCATTAATTGCAGCATGCGTGTGTGTGTGTGCTTCCTGTCCACTGCAACCAAAGGGGATAAAAATAACCTCCACTCTGCAGTTTACTGTGTTGTGGTTGTGTTTCATAGGCAAGTCATAAGATGCACTTCAGTGTGTGTGCCGAGAGGATCATGGAAAGATTGATTCCTCCTGATAGTTAGGATTCAAGTCCCAGCATACGTTAGTGATTTAAAAAAAAATTTATTTATTGAGATACTCACAGAATAGGCCATTTTAGCCCTTTGAGCTATGCTGCCCAGCAATCTCTCCTCCCCCGCCCCCATGATTTAATCTTAGCCTAGTCATCGGACAGTTTACAATGACCAATTAACCTAGCAACTGGTTGTGGTAGAAAACCGGAGCACCCAGAGGAAAACCACACAATCACAGGGAGAACATAGAAACTCCTTTCAGACAACAGCAGGTACTGAACCTGTGTTGCTGGTACCGTAAAATGTTATGCTAACCACTATGGTACCATGTACTCCTTGGTTTGCACCTTGATGCTGGATCCCAACCTGTGTATGTTTCAACTAGCATCCTTTGACTGATGAGGCTAAATTGGCACCTGGTTCATGAACATCTGGGTTTTAACATCCATGTTCTCAGAATTAATTTCCTTCCAGGCCTTTCAAAGTTACGTCTCTAATCTCCTCCAACTATATTCAGATCATTCTTTACAGTTTTATAGTTTTTGCACTGATGCTGTAGCCCTTTGGGTGATGTGACTGCAGCTTTGCTGTAATACATGGCACCAAAATAGACTCTGCCCTCGTTGTCTGCGTCCCTCTGTGACCACACGTTTCCTCCCGATGCTTTGGTTTCCTCTCTCAGTCCAAAAGATTGACCAGTTGGTAGGTTAATTGGTTGTTGTAAGTTGTCCCGTGATTAGACTAGGGTTAAATCAGGGGAAACTGAGCTGTGCAGCTCCAAGGCATGTTACACGCTCCAGCTCAATAACTAAAGAATAACTTCAACCAGCCATTCGAATTGATGGTATTTAATTTAACAATGTTTTCCAGGATCACATCCTTTTTGCACAACAAGGAATGTGATCTCTCTCAAATTCTGCAAAGTTCCTAATGGTTTATTAAAGTCTGTCTCTTTGGGTGTCCTTGGAATTGGTTCTCCTCTCTACTGCTACCTTATTTAAGGTGCTGCTACAATGCCACTTTGGGTCAAGCTTAATCTTGTATCTGATCTTCTGCCTCCTCCTCTCCTCTTCCCCCCCCCCCCCACCCACCTCACCATGTGCCTAATTATCGCTTGATTTGGTTAGGTAATTTTTGCCAAATGTGTACAACACCTTACTGTGTCTGTGATTCACGTGATATATAAACTCAGCAAAGCTATAGATGAAAATTTAATGTTAGCATATTTAATTCACATCAAGCAGAATTGTGGAAAGAATCAATAGCATACAATGCCTAATACCTCACTTCCAATAACTAATCATCTTGACATATCTTGCCTTCACCTTGGCTTTTATTGCCTCTTTGTCCTTTATGCCGAGTATATTACTTGTGAAGAGAGGCCATGGTTAGGTGGATGAACACAGTAGCCAATTGTTACACAGCAAGCTTTGGCAGCCAGAAAGATGAATGAACTGGTTAGATTGGATTTCTGCATTATTGTACTCTGACTGGAACATCAGCTGGCAGCCCAGCACAAGGACAGAAGAGAGAATCCAGTGGGGAGGCGTGCTGCTCCATGGAGCAAACGTGTAGGAATTGTGCGAGTGTTCACAGTGCTGAGGGCTGCCTTCGCTCTGTGGGTAATGGATATTCCCTGAGATACAGACAGGGCTTGTATTGTTCCTGGGGGAACAGCAGATTGAATAGCAGGGTTGACTAGCCCTGCTGAAGAAGTTTTGTTTGAGCGAATGACTCTTGTAGCTACTTTGTAATTCGTATCTGCACAAGACCATTGCTTTTGTATGTCGACCTGGATTTGTCTCCCTTTTTGTCACAGACTTTGAAGAGATGAGATCATTCAGAGTCTTTTCAGGCAGCTTGCTTCTATGGAGCTAGTGGTGTTTTTCTTTTAACAGTTGACAGACTTCAATTAGGATTTAAAATTGCCCCCCCCCCCATCCCTACTCAACTCTTTTCAGATGTTCACGTCTGCATTTTCTCATTGGTTCATTGAACAAAATTAAGGAATAAGATTCTGTGGATAAATATTGCTTCACACTCCCCAAAACATGTAGGGAGTTGTAACAATCCCAGCAATGCAAAGATATTGCTAGTTTGCTTGATGCAAATGAAATGCCTCTTGAACTGTTGTATTATTGTGACATGGGAAATGTGGTATGAAAACTGACTCGGTGTAATTTCCCAGCAACGGACCCCTGACATCCTGAGTCTTTCTATTTGTGATGTCCGATGTATGAACACTGACATAGATATCACCAGTGCTCATCTTCAAAATATGTGTGCTGCATCTAGTTGAGGGGGTATGAGGATTTTGCTTCAACACTCTATCCAAAAGATGTTGCTTTTGAACTCTGGCAAACCATTATCCCCACCTTAGGTGATGGCCTTGATTTTGTGTGTTTTCCTGTGGTGTTTCACCTTAGCAACCAAATACACTTTGGGATGATCATTCTCCATATGGGACATTGTTATCACTGTGGCTCAGTACGTTTGGAGTAGACCAGTGGTTTTCAGCCTGGGCTCCACAGACCTCTTGCTTAATGATATTGGTCCATGGCAGAAAAAGGGTTGGGACCCCCTGGAGAAGACACTTGCAATTTGACATGGATTCTTGGCAAAACCTGGGAATTGTTTTTCTTTCCAACTTCATTTGTTAACTTTTGCTTCAGATGGAGAAGCATAATGATATTAATGGTTTCTGTTTGTATCCATCGACAAGTAACATTGGATCCTATTTCCTAATATGCACACTCTTTGAATCTGCCAATTTCTTCACACTTGTAATGTGATTGACCTACTAAACTGACATAATCTCTGGCCTGCACTGTTGAAACTTTCAGTGGGTGGAGCACCCACTTATAATTAAAAGCAAAATCTAATAAAGTGATAGTTCAACCCCATCAGGAATGCCAACTCTATCTCTGGCCGTCTTTAACATTCTGCGCCTGCAGAGGCTGAGTTCATTTCACATTACAACACACAAGTGGAATTTTTATCCTATTAATCTATGCTGGCTCAGGATTGTTTACCTTCACTGTATTTCCTCTGTGACATTGTATTCTGCAATCTGTTATTGTATTACCTTGAACTATGTCAATGCACTATTCTAATGCATTGATTTGTATGAACAGTATGTAAGACAACCTTTCGATATACCTTGGTACATGTGATAATAAGCCAATTCCAATTAAGCTGAGAGTCAACAGCGTGTACTATGGTGGGAGGAGAGGGAATGGCCATATCACTGGGTCTAGTATTGTGGGCAAAGAGGAGATGGTATATCACAGGTCATGGTATGGTGGGAGGAGAGAATGGGCGTGTCTGGGCAGTAATTAGCAGAAGGAAAGTTAAGCAGAGGTTGTCCAGACTGGACTGCAAAACCTACTTCAGGTGAACAACAGGAACAACTGAAATCAGTTGCTTGTAAATTCTCGTGTAACAAAAATTCTTGACTGTCAGTGCATTTAATGTCTTGTGGTTTTGAAAGGTCCTGAGGAAAGATTTGAAGTTGATTTAAATGGATTGTTGGCAACGTTGGTATTGACACAGCAGACTGGAATGTTGCTGAGCAGACAAACCTCTGCCACTAAATATTTACTTAGTGTTAACTTATCAGGCAGCTCTTGAATTTTTTTGGTTGTCACCCATTTTGTGACTTTGTTTTTGTTCTTTTTCTATGGCTTGTAATGCATTTCAGACTCCTAACCCTTTCTGGCCCTGGTAACAGATTAGGATGAGTAGGATTGAATTGCTTGCTGCCAGCTTGCCTCTGGTGGGAGGTGACTGTTGTGTGGGGAATGCAAGAATTGCAGTTTCTCTTTCCTCAGTTCTCAAAAGGCAACTTGTATGCACAGTGAATTAAAAAAAATCAATCCACTTTCCCTATCTTGAGCCATTTTTGCCCTTTTACCTTTATTTCCTACGGCATTGTTCAGTGATTCAAGTAGTTTGCTTAAAAGCACGGTAGTGTAGTGGTTGGTGTGACACTGTTTCAGCTTGGAACATCCTGAAGTTCAAAGTTCAATTCTGGCACCGTTTTGTAAGGAGTCTCTGTACATGCGTGGGGTTTTCTCCGGGTCCTCTGGTTTCCTTCCACAGTCCAAAGATGCTCGTAGGATGGGGGGAGAGGCAGAACGAGCCTCTTGTTAGATTTGGAGTAGGCGAGAGGAGGGAAGCTGGAAGCCAGCAGCAGACAGGCAGTGATTTGGCCACCACTGCTGGCCCACCAACTGGAGAGTGTCGTGGTTAAGTGTCGAAACACTGGGTGAAGGTTGGGAACCACCTGATGACATCTGCTCCTGGCTGAAGGCTACGGTTACCTTATAAGGTAACTGGAGAATGCACCCTAACAGGTGTATGTAACAAGTACTGGGTGAATTAATTTGGTCTTTATAAATAGTCCTGTGATAAGGGTAGGGTTGTCGGTGGTCGCTGGGGCACTGTGGCTCAGAGATGGAAGGACCCACACTGCACTGTATCGCTAAATAAAATAACTTGCATCAGCAGGGTATTTGTTAACAAAATGCACTCGTGTCTCCCTGCATGCTGCGTGCTGGGAAATTGTCTTCAGTAAGGTTGTACTAACTTCTGGAAACCTGATATTTCCCTCACCTCTTGGTGGCCTGGTATCGCCTGCTGGAGTCCCTGGCCTCGCCTTCACTCAACCTGAGATACCATAATCTTATACTGTATTCTGGTTGGTGGATCTCATTCAGGCCCTTCAAGGAAAGAATTCTGTTTTTACTCTACTCCAGCTCCAACCCTAAGAATTTCTCCGTTTCAGCCCGTGGGTAACTGTTGGTTTGGTGTATGTGGGTGCACACATATGTGCCGTAGTGGATTAGGCTGGGCTTCCCCTGGTTTTTTAAATTGTCTTCATTTTGCTTGCTATTGGACACCCATGGTCTTTAATAAAAACTGGTCTCCTGTTGGCAGCCTCTCACTTTTGAATGCTTTGTGTGATAGAGCCTTAACAAATATTTCCAGGTATTAGATTGTGAAAGGATCTGCCACAATTGCCGTGACACTGCATGATCTTTGAGATTTGCAGTCTTTAATTTGGGAAGTAAACAAGGATGCCTGGGGCTAAATAGGCTGCTTTTGTTTGTCTAGAAGCTCAGTTACCAGGGCACCAACAAATCTGTTATGTGTGGTGGGGTGTGCAGATTCCGATTTCATTAAATATACAATGTTAAGACTTTCATAATTATTACATGGCCATTACATAGATTTAAAAAAGTTATGTTTGTGTGGGCTGGAGAATGAGGGGCTGGAGGTGTGGGAGTTAAAGATCTCAGCTGTTCTACCTGTGTGTATTGTCTTTGTTCTCTATGTTGAATAAGCAGAAATGAAATGTTTATAAACTGTTGAGAGGCGATCTTTCACATGGGTCTGAATGGAATGTGATCCTCTCCACAGAAGTTTGCAGAATATTCAGAGAAGGTAGGTGATCCAAACCTAATGTGTGGCCCTTGGTTTATGTATTGTTTGAAACGACAGGGAAAGCCCACACTGGCCAGTAATGGAGCCATAAACAATGACTCTGAAGTTGCATAGCTTTTGGTATTTGTAGCCCTAATAACTTTTGCTTCTGTGCAACCCACTTCATTGTTAACACATTCTGCAGCAATGGGAATTAATGAAGTTATTTAGGGTAGGTGTTGCATTTTTATTTTGAAACACCTCAAGCTGGGAGTTTTCTTTTTTTTGTTTGAAGTTCAGTGTTTGCCGATTTGGCAAACTGTGACTGGTCATTGCCAGCAAATGCCCAACGTCCTTGGTAATGAATGACCAGTTAGTATTTCATGAGAGCAGAGTCTTGACAGACACTGCGAAAGACAAGACACTACAGTCCTCATCTTTGAACAGTCATAGACGTGAGATAAAGGAGCAATAGAAAATGCAGCAGGGATCAACCATGTGACTGTTTTCAAGGACAGTGAGGCTGATCTCATCTTTGCCTGCAGCTCCACTTTTATGCCTGCTAGTTGCACCCTTTGACTCTCCAAGAGACCAAAAACCTGTCAACTTAAGCCTGGAGTATTCAAAGAGTCAGCCTCCAGAGCGCTCTGGGCTCGGGAAATCTGAAGATTCATGATACCTAAGTTTTTCTTCAGCTCCCTCTTGAAGAAGAAATCCCTTTCCCCTGAGCACTTCATGAGGAGAGTCTTCTGTTCAGTTTAAGTTATCAGCCCCCCTCTCTCAGAATCTTCTGTTTCAGGAAGATCATCTCCTTTTTCTAAGCTCTTATTCCTGCTCAACCTGCTGAATCTTTTTTCATATAATGATGGCTTCGTTCAAGGAGTCAACCAAGTACAAACATTTGTAAATTTTCCCTAAAACTCCTTCCATTGCAAGAAGATAGCTCCTCAAATGACCAAACCTGTATGCAATGCTTCAGTTGTTGTGGCCTCACAAATAGCCAGAATGGTTGTACCAGTATTTCCTCCCTTGTACAATCTGTCCCCACTCCAATACAGGCCAGCATTCTGTTTGCCTTCTCTTTTATTTGTCATAACTTCATACCAACTTTGAGGCTCCACATAAGGACACCCTGAACACTCTGCTGTTGTGTTGAGCAGTTGCTTTCCATTTAATATTCTGCTTTTATGTTCTTCCTACCAAAGTGGACAATTCTCCACCTGCCAAACCACTGCTCAACCATTCTACGTCTCCCTACAGATTTTCTGCATACACATCATGCCTTGTTTTCTACCTTGCTGTGTGTCTTTAGCAGACTTGGCTGAAATGTACAGTACTTGGTCTCTTCATCCAAGTCATTAATGGAAGAAGGCAAATAGTTGACCTTGCTGCCTGATCCCTGTGGCATTCTTGCCAACCTGAAAATGGCCTGATTTATTTTCTGTTATTTAGCCAATCCTCTTTCCATGCTTGTGTGTCACATCTAATGGTTTTGTGAAATTAAACTTTGTTTCACTGTACTGAATGCCCCCTGGAAATACAACTATTAATAGTTACTCATTTCCCCCATTTTATGCTGCTCTTTACATTGTTTAAAAATCCCTCAAGAATTTTTTGAACACTACTTCCCTTCAATCGGTGTTGTACACAATGTTTAACAGTATAATGGTATGCCAAATGACCTGCTAATCCATTTTAGATGGTGAATTGAGCAACACAAAATGCTGGTGGAACTCGGCGTCTGTGGAGGGAACTGAACATTTGGTGATTCATCTCAGCCTAAAATGTCAATTTCCCTCAATAGATGCTGCCTGACCTGCTCAGTTCCTCCAGCATTTTATATGTTTTGTTCAAGATTTCCAGAATCTACAGAATCTCTTGTGTGTTTGTTTCATTTTTCCCAAAAAGAAAAATCGGTATAACTGATTTTTTTTTTTTCCTTTTTCCCTCCCACCTTCCTTGAAAACAGACATGACAATTAGGATTTTCCAAATCCTTAGAGATCTTTTTCCAATCCAGAAAATTTTGGGCAATCAGAATCACTGTCTATCCGGCATCCAAGAAGGGTCCAACAGATATCAATCTTATAGTCTCATTGGATTTGGAGGTAATTATTAAACAGTAATTATCTGTGTTTAAAGGTTCTGGGCTTTCTCTAGGTTGATGTAGTATTTGTTCGAAGGCTTTCCCATTTGCTTGTTTCCTGACAAGCTCAGGGATCATTGGTTTTTAAATTTCTTTCATTTTCTCTTTACTAATTTGGAGAATGAAGAATGGATGATCCTCCACACGAGTGTTGGAAGGCCACACAGATTAATCGACATGGGATCCAATTAGACCAGAGAGGAATTTAGAAGAAAAACACTGTGGCAGACCTTCTCTGTATAGATTTGATTTGTTTTCCCACAAGATCTTGCTCCCATTGGGGTCTGAGATATCATTTTCCAGTGGGAGCTTGGCTCCCAATAGATGGGGGCAGTGTGGAGCCCTTCCAGTCCAAGTAGAGAGTTGCAATGTAACCCCACCTATTTACTACCCCCTTCTTTCCCCCCCCCCCAGCTACCAAACCTGCACTTAAATGGAATGGCTATTTTGCATCACAGTTTTTGTGATCAAGTAATTTAAAAAGATTGAGTTAAGACTAAAGCGTGTACATGCTGAAAATTATTAGAATGTTAAAACTGATTTAATTGAATCAAAAATATTTACTTCTCTGATTTATCTCGTTGAATAGACTTGGTCTACTTCTGGTTTATTAACCTTGCCTAGGTTCAATGGATGACCTACTCTGGCCCAAGAGAAGGGACATCTGCAGATTGGTATCCATGGGAAGTGCAACCAGCCAGTCTGGATGTCATGGGCTGGCTCTCTGTTCAGTGGATGGCTGCACTCAAGCCACCACAAGGAAATTGCCCAATTATGGGCATTGCCATTGACAGATGAAACATTGGTGCCAACAGAAGAGTTGCCCCATTAAAGCGTGTCTGACTTTGGTTCTGAGGCACATGAGTATTTCACTTGCTTGTTCTGTTGTACATCATTTTCAATCCTTGGTCTGTTTTTGTGGGATTTTGCGAGGCTGTTGAGTTGCCTGATAATTTAAATCTGTCAGTGAGAAATGTAGATATGCAGCTGGTTGTACACGTGGAACACACTGAAGTTTGGAAGTGATAAAATAATTAATTTGGATAAGTTCTGAGGGGGGATACAACCAGAAATTTAGACCCATCAGGTGTACTCTGCCATTTAATCATGGCCAAGTTTTCAAATCTCTTCTTTGCCTTCCTGCAAACCTTAATGCCCCCCCTTACTGGTCAAGAACCTATCAATTTCTACCTTAAATAACCACCCAATGACTTGGTCACTATCCTCTGTAGCAATGAATTCCATAGATTCACTGCTGTCTGACTAAAGTAACTCCTCATCTGGGTTTAAATGACTGTCCCTTTATTGTAAAGCTGTGTATTCAGCTGTATATAAATAAAAACATAGAAGACCTACAGCACAATACAGACCCTTTGGCCCACAAAGCTGTGCCAAACATGTCCCTACCTTGGAACTACCGAGGCTTACCCATAGCCCTCTATTTTCTAAGCTCCATGTACCCATCCAGGAGTCTCTTAAAAGACCCTATCGTTTCTGCCTCCACTATCGCAGCCGGCAGACCATTCCACACACTCACCACTCCCTGCGTTAAAAAATTTAACCCCTGACATCTCCTCTGTACCTACTTCCAAGCACCTTAAAATGATACCCTCTCGTGCTAGCTATTTCATCCCTGGGGAAAAGCTTCTGACTATCCACATGATCAATGCCTCTCATTGTCTTGAACACCTCTATCAGGTCTTCTCTCATTCTCCGTTGCTCCAAGGAGAAAAGGCTGAGTTCACTCAACCTATTCTCATAAGGCATGCTCCCCAATCCAGGCAACATCCTTGTAAATCTCCTCAGCACCCTTTCTATGGTTTCCACGTCATTCCTGTAGTGAGGCAACCAGAGTTGAGCACAGTACTCCAAGTGGCGACTGACCAAGATCCTATATACCTGCAACACTACCTCTCGGCTCTTAAACTCAATCCGACGATTGATGAAGGCCAATGCACTGTATGCCTTCTAAACCACAGAGTCAACCTGCGCAGCAGCTTTGAGTGTCCATGTCCACTCTGTCCAAGCCTTTCAGTATTCCACAGATTTCAATGATATGTTCTTCCCACCCCCACCCCTTCCCCAATCCTTCAGAACTCCATTGATTTCAGGCACAGATGTAGAACGTTTTTCATACCTGAAGCCTTTCATTCCCTGATTCATCCGTGTGAACCTTCTGTACAATCTCTCCAGGGCCACGCATCTTTGCACAGATGTGGGGCCCAAAAATTGCTCAGAGTATTGCAAATTCAGTCTGAACAACACCCTCAAAACACCCTTGCTTTTATATTCCAGTCCTCTTGAAATGGATGCAAATGTTACCTCAGTTGTTCTGCAGACTCCCTGCCTGGCTCTCATCTGCAAACTTGGCCACAATGCCATTTGCTACTTCATCCAGGTCATGAGTGTAGAAAGAGTAAAATTGTGGTCCTAACACTAACCCCTGTGGATCGCCACAAATCACTGGTAGCCATCCTGGAAAAGCCCCCTTTATTTCCTCCTTTTGCCAATTATCTGATCTTCTCTCCCTCTGCTAGTACCTTGCCTCTAAAACTGTGTGCTCTTATTTAGCAGGCTTGTGTGTGGCACCATGCCAAAATCCTTCTGAATATCCAGGTAAACACCATCCACTGGCTGTCCTTTGACTAACCTGCTTATTACCTTCTCAAAGAATCCAACAGATTTGTCAGGCAGTTTGTCTCCCCTTAACAGAGGGGTTCCCAATTTATAGTCCATGGACCACTCATCCGCATAGAGAAGGTTGGGAATCCCTGCCTCAATGAAACTCGGGCCTATTTTATCATGTATTTTGAAGTACTTTCAAATTTCATCCTTAACAATGGACTATAAAATCTTACTGGACTATAATTTCCTGTCTGCAGCCTCCTTTCATTCTTAAACGAATATAACCCTGTGAGAGCGAGGTCCAGACACCTCAGCAGGAGGAACATTACACCTGCATCTACATTGTCAAGTTAATAGAGGCACCAGTCTGTAAAATCTCATTGCCTATGACAAACCTGACAAATTTGGAATCAACAGGAATTCTGCAGATGCTGGAAATTCAAGCAACATACATCAAAGTTGCTGGTGAACGCAGCAGGCCAGGCAGCATCTATAGGAAGAGGCGCAGTCGACGTTTCAGGCCGAGACCCTTCGGGAATCAATCTGATTCATATCTAGTGATGTCCTCCTTGGCAAGTAAGTCAGTGCTCTGGTGAGGAGCTGACGTAGGTCTCTGGTTTCACTTTGTCATTAATTACAATTTCATCAGACTTGCACAACTCCACCTTGGGTACTATCACCCACGCCAATATTCTGTAGTAAATTGTTTTGTTGTCATGTACACAAGTATAGTGAAAAAATATTTTGCATGCCATCCATACAGATCATTTCATTGCAACAGTGCATTGGGGTAGTACAAGGGAAAATAATAACAGAGCAAGTGTTACTGGTACAGAGAAGGTGCAAGGCCACAATGAGCTAGATTGTGAGGTTGGGAGTCCATTTTATTCTACCGAGGGCTGAAATTAGTCTTATCATAGCGGGATAGAAGCTGTCCTTGCACCTTAATAGAATGTGCATTCAGCTATCTATCGCCGATTTGACAAAGTAATTCCTTCCCATTTTTCTCAGTTTTAAAAAAGAAGAGCAGCCACAGTTTTACTTGGACTACCACTACTACTACTACTACTACTACTACTATATCGACTCAGGCCGAGAGGGCCAGCGTCAGGCACGATGACGGACTCTCCACTTCTCCCTCTCCCTCATCAGTGTGTTCAGTTCATCTACATTTGCTGTGCTGCTGTCTTCTTGGAGCGTGTTGACTATAGTCTTGGGAGGACGCCCAGGGTTCATCCTTCCATGCTTGGGCTCCCATATGATGACTGGGCTGGCAGGTAGATTGGGGTAGACAGTGCCCTGCCAGTTGCAGTCTTCTCACATCAATTTGGAAATGTTTCTTATGCTTGTATACTCTTGTAATTGGTGACATGAAACATTAGCTGTGACAGCAAAATATGATGGTTTTCTGGCTCATATTATTCTTGATTGAATTTTTGAATTTATAATTTGAAAATAGCTGAAACCTATTCTGATCTGGTTCAAGACAGTGACTGAGCACTCATTAACAAAAGCTGGCTTGAGCCCCAGGTTCCTGTATTTTTTCCCCTCTGTCTGCACCCCCCCCCCCAATGACACGCACCTATTGACGCCAACTGGAACGTGAAGTTTGAATGCAATCAGCTTTAGGTTTAACTGCAACAACTTTCTTGCTAGGACCCCAAATCAGTCAGTCCATGGCTGTGCTTGGGGCTGCAAGGTTTGTGTGGTGAGTTTGATGAACAACCTCTTCAATTCCTGTTGACGGTTTTCAAATGTTTATGTTCCTCTGTCCAGTATATGCTTTAATCTGCACACAGTCCTCAGAAACTTGATCTCTGGTAATTTGCCAAAGATCCTAACATAGTATTTCCACTTTTAATTGTTTTGCCCTCTTTCCCACACATTAACAGCGTGTCAGTGTAATTATTATCATCTAGTTTTAGTGCATTCATTTCTTAAAATATGCATTCCTATCATGTGAGGTTGCATTTCATCTATGTAGTTGGATGTGCATGTGGTTTAGCTGCAATACTTGGTCAAGCCTAGTGCAACCTTCTAAGCTTTTCCTCTCGTTTCTGGTAGGTGACCACTTTGGCTGCTGTGTGTGGGACATTTCTGCGCTCCAGCAATTGTCACGTGTTCATGCGCCTAGGGGTGGGGGAGAGATAGAAACGAGGTGAAGCATCCTTTTATTTGGCTTGCTACTCAGATCATATTCAGAAGGTGTGGTTGTGGTTTACACGGAGGCTGAAGTGGGCTCAGAGTACCTTCAGGCTAAAGTTGACTTGTACTTTAGCACTGTTTGAGACTGATGTAATTAATATGAAATGGCAGTCTCTTACTTAATTTCTCTAATTGTACTTCTGTATTTACAGTGCAATTGTGTAAAGCTTTCTTCCTTTATGTGAAACTAATAGAGAGAAGTGCTGTTTCTAACGAGTTTTGTTTTTGAGCGGAGGGGTGGGACATAATTCTCGTAACTTGTTGCATTTTTATTGGGACCAGTGTTTCAATGAGCTTTGTGTAGTTTAGGTTGGTGCCAGAAGATGGGACTTGAGTGACAATTTTGCCACGTTCGTTAATGGCCTCTGTTGGCCTGTTAACAGAGCTGAAGCAAGTGGTTCAAACCCACTTCCTGTTCACACACTCCAGCAACATCAGAAATCGGTAGTGTCTCCAGATTTTGAGTGAGGTATAATGCAGAATAACTTTGTTCAACGTGATGTAGAATGAGTGGAATTGAGATTTGTGTTTTGTCCACTACTGAGTGTGACGAAGGCCCGTCACTAACTACGGATGGCACATGGTGCACTCAGTAAAACACTCATCCCCAGCAGTAATGGTGACTGGGTCTGAACCAGAGCTGCTGCATGGAGCTGTCTCATATCGAGGCAGCAGCAACCTGCACAGGTGTGCTGATGGTGGAGGATACCATCTTTAATTGGATAATTGAGTTAATTAGCTTTTGGTTGGTCTAGGGGGAGGAGCTTAGCAGTTATAAACCTCAGATTATCAAGGCTTTGGAGTTGGTTTTCTTTTGTGTTTAGTCTGAGGGTGGTGCGTGTATTCTCTCTCTCTCTCTCTCTCTCTCTCTCTCTCTATATATATATATATATATATATATATATATATATATGTGTGTGTATGTATGTGTGTGTATATGTGTGTGTGTATATGTGTGTATATATATGTGTGTATATGTATGTATATGTATATATATAGTTTTTTTTCAGTTTTTGTCTTGAGGTAAATAGTAAATAAAAGCACCTCAATCTATTTTTGTGACTCAAGCCATCTGGTTATTTTTCTTAAACAATTGACCCACAGTTTTTTGTGACACTGAGTGACGGGAGGGTGTTGCAGGCTGAAACCAGGAGTACTCTAGCTACACAACACTTCCTGTTGCTGCATCCATTGCCATGACATCAGATTGTCATTTCCAGAGTGAGTTTTAATTAACAGCATCAAGCTGTTCATATAAAAGGGACCTTGAACACAGTGTTTAAATAAAGTAATGGCAGAGCTGCTACTGGTGTGGACGGTTTGCATTTGTTCCCTGGGTAAATTTTCCAGTAGAGTTTGTCAAATGGAAATGTTACTGACTGTAGCACTGTACATAGACACACTGTAAGTTGAAGGGAAAGATATCAATGACCGGATTTCTCAGAACAGATGAATAAATCTGTGGCACATGCTGTAGAATAGAATGTGGGCAAAACATTTGAGTTGAATAGGGGATGGAGATGCTGAAGCCAACAGGAGGGTGGAGGGGCAGGGGAAACTTGCCTGTTCAGCTCAGTGGTTACAAAGGCATTGTAGTGACTGTAGATTTCTGGGTGCTGTTCCTCACAAGGCAAATAAGAGGGAGAGTAAGCCCCAGAGGACGCTTTGTTGAAGACAGTCACTTTGCAGTTAACTCCAGTGGCTGGTACCTAGTCATACATAGAGCACATTATTTTTACCGTCTTGCCCTCTTTTTGGATTAAAATAATGTTTTTACATAAAACTGCGTAGTACTGTAGTAACTATGTATTGCACAGTACTGCTGCCAAAAAAATTCACTGCAGATGTGAGAGATGATAAACCTGATTCTGATATGGGTCCCCATTGTGGACTGAGTGTGGGAAGGGGGCAGGGAGAGGGGAATTGAGGTTGGGAAATGAGGGAAGGGAGGGAATCGGGAAGGGAAAGGGCAACCGGGGTTGGGAAATGGGGGAAGGGAGCAGGAAGCACCAGAAAGATGTTCTATAATGATTAATAAGCTCATTGTTTGGAATCAAATTACCTTGCCTGGTGTCTCGGTGCTGGGTGTGTCTGCACCCACACCACCCTCCACTCCTGGCCCTACTTCTCTGCCACCTGTCCCACACTCCTCCCATGGTGTTGCACCCTTGCCATTCCCAACATCCTTTGCTCCTGCCAGATTTACAAACTTGCTCTCCGTTCCATGTTGACAAATACAATACTGTGCAAAATTCTAACTACATACAGTGCCTGTATAAAAAGTATTCACACCCCCCCTTGGGGGCTTTCATGCTTTATTGTTTTACAACATTGAATCACAGCAAATGTAATTTGGCTCTTTTTGACACTTGGATCAACAGAAAAAGATGTGTCAAAGTGAAGACAGATCTCTACCAAGTGATCTAAATTAGTTAGATATATAAAACAAAATAATTGCATAAGTGTTCACCCCCTTAAAGTCAGTCTTTAGTAGATGCATTTTTGGCAGTAATTACAGCCTTGAGTCTGTGTGAATAGGTCTCTATCAGCTTTGCACATCTGGGCACTGCAATTTTTCCCCATTCTTCTTTACAAAACTGCTCAAGCTCTGTCAGATTCATGGGGATCATGAGTGAACAGTCTTTTTCAAATCCAGCCACAAATTTTCAATTGGATTGAGGTCTGGATTGTAACTTGGCCATTCCAGGACATTAACTTTGTTTTTAAACAATTCCTGTGTAGCTTTGGCTTTATGCTTGGGGTCATTGTCTTGCTGAAAAACAAATCTTCTCCCAAGTCGCAGTTCTCTAGTAGAATGCATCAGATTTTCCTCCAGGATTTCCCTGTATTTTGATGCATTCATTTTACCCTCTACCTTCACAAGCCTTCTAGGGCCTGCTGCAGTGAAGCATTCCCACAGCATGATGCAGCCACCACCATGCTTCACAGTAGGGACAGTGTGTTTTTGTGGTGCAGTGTTTGGCTTATGCCAAACAGTGTTTAGTTGGAGGGCCAAAAAGCTCAATTTTTGTTTCATCAGAGCATGGAATCTTCTTCCAGCTGACTCCAGTCTCCCACATGCCTTCTGGCAAACTCTAGTTGAGATTTCATGCGAGTTTTTTTCAACAGTGGCTCTCATAAAGCTGCAACTGGTGAAGCACTTGTGCAACAATTGTACGTGCAGTCTCTCCCATCTCACTTTGAGGATGGCCTGCTCGAGGCAGATGTACAGCTGTCTTGTTTTTTCCATTTCTTGATGATTGACTTAACTGTACTGCAAGGGATATTCAATGACTTGGAAATTTTCTTGTATCCATCTCCTGACTTGCGCTTTTCAATAACCTTTTTGCAGAGATGCTCGGAGTGTTCTTTTGTCTTCATGGTGTAGTTTTTGCCAGGATACTGACTCACCAGCAGTTGGACCTTCCAGATACAGGTGTATTTTTACTACAGTCAATTGAAACACCTTAACTGCACACGGGTCTCCAAAAACAGATATCCATTTAACTAGTTATGTGACTTCTAAAACCAATTGGCTGCACCAGTGATGACTTGGTGTGTCATTTTGTGTACTTAAGACTTCTGCAAAGAACTGCAAGCAATCCAGTTATTGAGAGGGATACATATATAAACGTGAGTTTACTCTGACACCCCTTGCCCTCATTTCCAGACTCCGACAAACTTGTGCTCTGTTTGATTCATAGGTCACCACACCTGTGCCTATAAATGAAGCTGCTTGTTACTGCAGCACACATATCCTGCCACTGACCGAAGTTAGTCATAGTCATACTTTATTGATCCCGAGGGAAATTGATTTTCGTTACAGTTGCCCCAACCAAGAATAGAGTATAAATATATCAATATAACACCATAAATAATTAAATAGTAATATGTAAATTATGCCAGGAAATAAGTCCAGGACCAGCCTATTGGCTCATGGTGTCTGACCCTCCAAGGGAGTAGTTGTAAAGTTTGATGGCCACAGGCAGGAATGACTTCCTATGACACTCAGTGTTGCATCTCGGTGGAATGAATCTCTGGCTGAATGTACTCCTGTGCCCGACCAGTACTTATGCAGTGGATGGGAGACATTGACCAAGATGGCATGCAACTTGGACAGCATCCTCTTTTCAGACACCACCATCAGAGAGTCCAGTTCCATCCCCACAACATCACTGGCCTTACGAATGAATTTGTTGATTCTGTTGGTGTCTGCTACCCTCAGCCTGCTGCCCCAGCACACAACAGCAAACATGATAGCACTGGCCACCACAGAATCGTAGAACATCCTCAGCATCGTCCGACAGATGTTAAAGGACCTCAGTCTCCTCAGGAAATAGAGACAGCTCTGACCCTTCTTGTAGACAGCCTCAGTGTTCTTAGACCAGTCCAGTTTATTGTCAGTTGGTATCCCCAGGTATTTGTAATCCTCCACCATGTCCACACTGACCCCCTGGATGGAAACAGGGGTCACCGGTGCCTTAGCTCTCCTCAGGTCTACCACCAACTCCTCAGTCTTTTTCACATTAAGCTGCAGATAATTCTGCTCACACCATGTGAGATCTTCCTACCGGTAGATGCTATTCTCTCGCCTTCCCTGGAGAGACAATCGACTGAAGATACTGCAGTCATGAGCAAGAAGCATCTGCTGGAGGAACTTAGAGGGTATAGCAGCATCTGTAGAGGAGGGAAAAGAATTATTGATGTTTTTGGTCAAAACCCTGCGTCAGTAGTCCATAACTACAGTAGGTACCTGAACTCACCTGTCTTCATTTGGTCCTTAACCTGAAGAGACTCTCCTGCACAATGGTACAATGGCATTTTGATCTACCTTCATAGAGAGAGCATTTAAACATTGGATGTAATGAATAAGAAACATTATGCTGCATACTCTGTCATAAATTGATGAGCATCTTTGTTTAGAATGTGCCTCAAAGTCTACCACTTATTGTTTCAATAGCAGTTATTACATTTATCAAGATTTGCAGAAAGAAAATGCTTATATCCTTTGGTCCTGTTCTGTTCATTTAAAAAAAAATGTAGCAAGGTTCACCCTGTCTTGGTGTTTGAATAGTTTTAAATATCCTGAGCTTTTAATTGAACTACCTTCTCTTCCACAGACCGGAATTGTGGTTGATTATTCATATTGTTATTTTACCTATGGGATTTTTCCCTAGAATTGACAAACCTTAGTCAAGGAATGTGAACATTACTGACCCAGGGCTCAGTCAAGATATTAAATGATGCTGAGTTAAGTGAAGGTTTCTGATGAGGTTGCATCAGACTGGGCTTTGTAGGAAATTATTCAGACAAAGCACTAAAATTGGAGATGAATCGAAACACTTGAACTGCAAACTCATGATTGTGAGATCTTGTTGAGCAGATGAAATTTCAGTTTGCAGTCTCTAATTTCACAAAGGAAGTCTCTGGTCTTTCCTATATGATATTAAAGTTGGTTGGAGATTTTTCTTACCTGAATGTAGGAAATAATTGGAAGAAGTTGTCAAGGATTATATTATGTGAAGCAATTGGATTTCCATGGCCATTGAGCTTATTGGCTGATAATGATAAACCAGGTCAGGTAACTCCATGTCTGGCCGATGAATGCATCTTCCATCTTTTGGCATTGGGCATCATGATTACTGCTTTTTGGGGGAAGCAAATGGAATCCAGGGCTGCCCCATGGAATATGGAGTACCTCTTTCAAAACTTTATTTCTGTGCCCTCTTATGCTGCTTGACCTGCTGAGTATCTACAGGATTCTGTTTTTTTTAAAATAACGTGTATTTGTTCCCTATGATGGGGTTATCTAAGGCGCGAGGTTACAGAGGTGTGTGCTGTTGCAAGTATCACTATACAGAGACTGGTCGAGAAAGCAAAATGGGCTTGTTGCTCAGCAAATACATCTAATATGGGTCGAGCAAGTTTATTTCTTCCCAAACACAATAGGTCCAAAGACCCAAGGCCTGTAGCTAGGAAGCTATTACTAACGTGTACTTCAGTTTGAGTCACAGAAAAGTGCAGCTCAGAAACAGGACCTTCGGCCCATCTAGTCTGTGCCAAACCACTTGAACTTTCACCCTTCACCCTCAACCCATGCCTTGAGTTGTAGTGCTGCCCAACCTCAGTGGAAAAAGCTTGCTTGCATTTAACCTATCTATACCCCTCAATTTTGTATACCTCTCTCAAATCTCCTCTGCGTCTTCTACATTCCAAGAAATAATGCAGTAAATAACCGAGGAGTTGGTTCATGTTTGAATTCTAGAACAATAATTTTGTTGGTGTTTGTGTGTTTTGTGACGTGTGAGCTGTGTTGTCATGCCTGTTTTAAAGCCCTTTGCAAAGTGTACATGTTGACATGAGGTACTTCGTTCATTGTGCCCTGTTGCATGACACAGGCTATCCTGGTCTTTCCATGATCATGATTGTTCTTGGCAAATTTTTCTGCAGAAGTAGTTTGCCATTGCTGCCTTCTGGCTAGTATCTTTACAATTGACCCCAGCCATTATCAATACCCATCAGAGATTGCCTGGCGCCAGTGGTTGCATAACCAGGACTTGTGATGTGCACCAGCTGCTCATATGGCATCCACCACCAGCTCCCATGGCTTCATGTGACCCAGATCGGGGGGCTAAGCAGGTGCTACACCTTGTCCAAGCGTGACCTGCAGGCTAGCAGAGGGAAGGAGTACCTTACACCTCCTTTGGTAGAGATGTATCTCCACCCCGTCGCCCAGAGCTCAAAAAAATGTGTAGTTTTCGTGATAAATTCACAGCACAGAACCAGACCTTTTGGCCTGCTAAATCCCTGATTATTATCAAGCAGTCATTTACGTTAACCTTAACCTTTCCTAATCCAATTTTATTCTTCGTACATCCCACCAATTTCTATCCATCCATCCTTCTCACCCCCAATCCAGGTTCAACCAGAAATCAACACATTTGTACAATTTACTTCGGCTCGCTAACCAACAAGTACATCTTGAGGAAACAGGAGCAAACTTGGAAGTCCACATGGTCACAGAGAATTTACAAAGTTTGCAACCATGGCACTAGAGGTGGAGATGAAAGCCAGATGATTAGAATTGTAGGGCAGTGGTTCTACCACTCGTACCGCAGAGGAATCACCAGAATTTCCATTCAACAGTGTTGTGTCTCAGTGAGTGTCTCCTGACACTGTTTGAAGGGTCGACCATCTGAGAGGGCTTTAAGTTAATCACAGTAACTATTGCACGTGCTGCATGTTTGCTTTTGTGGGGGGGGGGGGAGTTGACCATTTTGTGATGTAAAAGCATTGATTTCCAACATAATAATGTAATTTCTTCCATGTAACTTTCCTGCCAAGCCTTGTGTAAGGTTTGCACAGGTGCCTGGTGTCTGAGGTAAGAATCAATTGTGCTGATTTCATCTGAATCGGGGGGGGGGGGGGGAGAAGGGAAGTGGAAATACCTGTATCACAGTAAGCAACCAATTTGCTGAAAACAGAAGCCCTCCCTTTGTGGAGTAAGCTTAATGGCTATGATTAATGGAAGCAATAGCAAGGTTAGAGGTCATAGACATGGAGTAGCTCTGTGCAAAATTGATTTTCCTCCAACTTTCACCAAGTCACAGCAATTATAGATTTGTATTCTTGTATTTTTTTTTATTTCTTTGAATTAGTTCTTGCAATTTGTATGTGGGTAGGACACGATTCTACATGTTTGACAATGCATAATTCCTTGGGGGCAAGGATAAATGCCAAAGAGCAAGTGCATGATTGCACCTTCATTTGTTGTCCTTGGATCAGCTTGTAACATTGAAATCAGTTGGAACCTGTGCTTTGGGTAGATAATTATTTTTTTCAGAAACAGCGCAGCAGTTGAATAATAACATAGATATTTATTTGAAAGAATTTTGTAAAGTGATTTCAGTAGGGCTAGGGCTGGGGCTAAATACAGACATCCCACCTCTCCTAGAACTTCCGGGAGTCTCCCGCATATTAATAGTGGCTCCCTGATGCCTGCAAATTATATACAATATCACGGAAATCAATTTTTTTGAGAGTGAGTGAGAGAAAAGCGAGAGAGAGTACGCGAGCGACCACGAGAGAGAAAGAGAGAGCGCACGCCATTGCAGAGTGTTCCAAAAAAATATATAAAACGTACGCCACCCCAGACTACACTAAAGTGTACCCCTGCCTAATAGGGGTCAAAATAATGACAGTGTTGCTCGCTGCACTGTTTGTAACAATGACTTTTCTATTGCCCATGGTGGGTTAAGACTGTAAAAGACATGTTGAGGTGAGTTTAACAGGTGACATTCGTTCATTAGCATAACTAACGTTATTTAAACTAGCTGGCCAGCTGCTAAGGAGCTGCTCTATTGCAGACATCCCACCTCTCCCGGAAGTCTCCCGCAAATTGATGGTGCTACCTCCCTGAAATGAGTTTTTGCAGGGTGGGATGTCTGTATATAGTTATGCTTTCTGGGAGCTGGAATTGAGAAACGGTGGGAAAACCAGCTTGCAGTGTGCAAGTATCGGGTGCTCACTGAATCCAAGTTTCCCACTTTCTACCCCTCCTGTCAGGGCAGATGGAGGAGAAGAAAGGTTCAACTGGTTTGTAACTGCCATTTGGTTTGTAATTACAAAACATTGCCCTTTAGAAAATGTAGGAGCCTGTGTGGTAATAGAATAGCAGATTTAGATGTACTGACACAAATATTTCTGGATAACCTCTTGATCTGCGGAACATGCTCTCTCTTCTGCTGTTTTACAAATTGACTGGAGGATCACCAGGCTATCAGATGGTGTAAACCAACCCAAGGTCAGCCGACTCAGCAAATACCTGGGATCAAATGACAGTTCTGCCTGCTCCAGATGCTCCAATGCCATGCTGTTTCAGGAATTTGTTTTAAACCCTTGTTTACAAGCTTGGATGTATTTGTGTGGATTTCATCAACAGACCTTCAATCTCCCGCTATCATAGTTACCCATGGTCCAGGCTTTCCTATTCCCACAAGAAACCAAACAGACACGTTATTGTATAGCTGCATGGTGCTTGCTCAACTCAGGGCTTTATCTGCATGCCTGTTAACAAATATTAACAACTCCTGAGCTTCAGTTCTGAATGTTATTTGCTTATTTTTATTGTTTGCACGATCTGTTTTTTTCTGCACATTGGGTGTTTAATTGTATTCTTTTTATTATGCTTCTTTGTTCCATGGCTGCCTGTAAGGAGACGAATCTCAAGGTTGTGTATCGTATAAATGTGTTGATAATAAATGTATTTTGAGCTTTCTGGTAGCAATGATGGCACATATTGTGTTGCTGCCTCATATGCGTCCTGGGTTCAGTCCTGGGTTCGGGTCCTGTACGTATAGAGGTTGCATGCTGTCCCTGTGAGAACACACAAAATGCTGGAGGAACTCAGCAGGCCACGGAGCATCAGGGAAAAAGAGTGCAGTCGATGTTTCAGGCCGAAACCCTTCAGCAGGACTGTACTCTTCTCCTAGAAACTGCTTGGCCTACTGAGTTGCTCCAGCATTTTGTGTATGTTGCTCTGATTTCCCTCGTTTGTGATGTTGTCCCTGTGACTGGGTTGCCTCCCAAATGCCATAGATCAACTAGCCACTGTAAAGTAGCCCTTGCGTAAGCAGGTAATGGGAGAACCGCGAGGGAGTTAATGAATGTGCTAGAAAATAGGTGACAGGGTGAATAGGATTTAACAAAACATTCTTCCAGAGCATTTTGGAGATTGCTTGCAATTTTTTAGATACCTGCTTAGATTTGATCGATTGAAAGCCCTATTTTGATGTTACAAGAACATCTGAAATGTGTCAGGATTTCCTAGTTTGCCTATGTTGCCTATGCTCTGTTTGACAGGAGCAGTGGATATGCTGCTCTGAATTGGACTGCTCCAATGTGTCCTGCTGAGGATCTGTGCTGCTGTATCAAAAGATGACTGGTTTGCTTCAAGCATTGTGCTCTGAGAGGAAGTGTCAAGCTGGTATTGATGTTGGAGCCTGTGTGTGTATATCCCTGGGTGCATAGACCTGTGTCCTCTTGTGGGAAAGAGCAGTGGTTCTCAATCTCTCTCTGCTTGTGTCAACTTGTCACTCTCATTTACCTCTGTGGCGCGCCCCAACCCCCCCACATCCCCACCTCCATCGTCTCTGTTAGTTGCTAAAGTTTTTTTGGTCAACTGTACTAATTCTAAAATACAGACAATATAATAGGTTATAGGTATTCTCTGTTCAATATAATTGTACAGATGCGTATGAAAAGTAAAACTTTCAAAATTCTGATTTGGATCTTTATATTATGTATGTCATATCCTTCCAACCAGCAATGGTAAAAGCACTTAATATTGTTACTTTGGGTATTTGGTGAGATCTTTTGAGTTTTTGAATATCTGGTTGCAATTTGGTTAAAGATTATTGAAGATTGCCTTTTTTCACAACATCAAGATAAAAACATAGAAAATCTACAGCACAATACAGGCCCTTCGGCCCACAGAGTTGTGCCGAACATGTCTCTACCTTAGAAATTACTAGGCTTACCTATAGCCCTCTATTTTTCTAAGCTCCATGTACCTATCCAAAAGTCTCTTAAAACACCCTATAGTATCTGCCTCCACCACCATTGCTGGCAGTCCATTCCACGCACTCACCACTCTGAGTTTAAAAAAAAACTTACCCCTGACATCTCCTCTGTACCTGCTCCCCAGCACCTTAAACCTGTGTCCTCTTGTGGCAACCATTTCAGCCCTGTGAAAAAGCCTCTGACTATCCACACGGTCAATGCTTCTCATCATCTTATATACCTCTATCAGGTCACCTCTCATCCTCTGTTGCTCCAAGGAGAAAAGGCCGAGTTCACTCAACCTACTCTCATAAGGCATGCTCCCCAATCCAGGCAACATCCTTGTAAATCTCCTGTACACCCTTTCTATGGCTTCCACATCCTTCCTATAGTGAGGCGACCAGAACTGAGCACAGTACTCCAAGTGGGGTCTGACCAGGGTCCTATATAGCTGCAACATTACCTCTCGGCTCCTAAATTCAATTCCATGATTGATGAAGGCAAAAACACCGTACGCCGCCTTAAGAGTCAACCTGCACAACTGCTTTGAGCGTCCTGTGGACTCGGACCCCAAGATCCCTCTGATCCTCCACACTGCCAAGAGTCTTACCATTAATACTATATTCTGCCATCATATTTGACCTACCAAAATGAACTGCCTCACACTTATCTGGGTTGAACTCCATCTGCCACTTCTCAGCGCAGTTTTGCATCCTATCAATGTCCCGCTGTAAACTCTGACAGCCCTCCACAACACCTCCAACCTTTGTGTCATCAGCAATCTTGTTAACCCATCCCTCCACTTCCTCATCCAGGTCATTTATAAAAATCACGAAGAGTAAGGGTCCCAGAACAGATCCCTGAGGCACACCACTGGTGACCGACCTCCATGCAGAATATGACCCGTCTACAACCACTCTTTGCCTTCTGTGGGCAAGCCAGTTCTGGATCCACAAAATAATGTCCCCTTGGATCCCATGCCTCCTTACTTTCTCAATAAACCTTGCATGGGGTACCTTATCAAATGCCTTGCTGAAATCTATATACACTACATCTACTGTTCTTCCTTCATCAGTGTGTTTCGTCACATCCTCAAAAAATTCAATCAGGCTCGTAAGGCACGATCTGCCCTTGACAAAGCCATGCTGACTATTCCTAATCATATTATGCCTTTCCAAATGTTCATAAATCCTGCCTCCCAGGATCTTCTCCATCGACTTACCAACCACTGAGGTAAGACTCACTGGCCTATAATTTCCTGGGTCACGAGGTGGTGACCCAGGCCACGAGTTTTTGATAACAGGAGGAGAGCTGGACTAAAACCACCTTCAACTAGATAAATGGTGGGAAATCCAATTTAAAAAAAAAACAACTTTGCTTTCTTCCATATAGAAATTTATTTTGAATATACTATTATCCAGAAATTTTGCATTCTGTGTTTTGAATTTTGCTTGAGCAGTTATATCACACTGTAGCTCAATAAGACACTCTTGCAATGTGGCATCAACATCACTCACATTCAGCTCAAGTGGATCCACCACCCAGAGTGGAATATGCATCTCCAGCAGGTCTTGGAACCAAAATTCCATATCAGTGTGCAGTTGTTTCAAATGGTCAAGGTATACAGGTTTCCCCCGCTCTCCGAAGGTAGAGCGTTCCTATGAAACGGTTCGTAAGCTGGAATGTCGTAAAGTGAATAAGCAATTACCATTTATTAATATGGGAAAAATTTTTGAGCGTTCCCAGACCCAAAAAATAACCTACAAATCATGCCAAATAACACAAAACCTAAAATAACAGTACCATATAGTAAAAGCAGGAATGATATGATCAATACACAGCCTATATAAAGTAGAAATACATTTCTGCAGCGCTGTCTAAAATCTCACGGCAGCACTCTCAGCAGAAACACTCTCTCCAGTAACTTTTAAGCTATGAAGCTGCCAAATCACACCAAATAACACAAAAATACACAGCCTATATAAAGTAGAAATAATGTATGTACAGTGTAGTTTCACTTACTGGAATCGGGAAGACTCAAGTAAATTGCAGTTTCGTCACAGTTAAACACTTGCTTATACGAATAACCACCTTCTGTAAATATTTTCTTCAGTTCTGCTAGGAACTTCTCGGTAGCTTCAATATCAGCCGAAGCACTCTCTCCAGTAAACATTAAACTATGAAGCTGTCCTCCCCTCAGAAACCAGTCAAACCACCCATGACTACCCTCAACTTCCACTTTCGCAACACTTTCATCACCGTTGTCCAGTGCTTTCTGTTTCAGCTTATCAAAAAGACTGACTGATTTCTTCTTAAGTATAAGAAAACTTAACGGAACACCACGCTTTGTACACCCATCAATCCACTCAAGCAATAGACTTTCCATTTTATCCATTATTGGATGCCGACTAAGAGAGACCACTTTGCTACCAGCAGAACCAACAGTAACATTGGCAGCTTTCAAAATTCTTTCTCTCTGTGTATAAATAGTGCGAATGGTGGGCGCATGCATGTTCAACGCACGGGCAATGTCCTTACTTCATTCACCACAATTGAAATGCTTAATTATGTCCAGTTTTACTCTAAGTGTAACACCCTTACAAGCTCTTTTTGGCTTTTCCAATACCTTAGAACTCATCTAAGATGCACAAAATAAATTGTGATAAAGCACGTGTTTAAGCAATGGCGGCTAGAATGCAGTTCCGGGGGAGGAGCTTGGCTGTCTGGGTGCGCGCTGCCTTTTTTCGTAACAGTGAAAACACCTGCCGTTAGAGAAAACAGGTAACTAATGTAGGTCTTTCGTAACAGCAAGGTGTCGTAAAGCGAATGATCGGAAAACGGTGGCCACCTGTATAATCAGAGCTGAGTCCTGCTTTTAAGACTGGCAAGGGAAGGAAATTATATAAGCTTGTGACATTGCTATTGAAAATGTAGTCATACAAATTATACCCACTGGCATCTTTTTGTCCTGTAGGGATGGAATAAAACCAAGATGCATGTCATAAATATTTTTTAATGCTGTTATATATGGAAATGTGCCGATAAAGTGTGTACTCACCAAGAAAAGTGAATTGAACTTGCTTTCAAAGTATAATAAGTTGAGGGATTTAATGGAAGTTGTAGTGATAGATGGTGGTGCAGTGGTCGACTACACGTGTTATTGCCTCTCTGTAGTTCTCCGTTTCGGGCAGATGACCCACTGCAGTAACTGCAGCCTTCGTGTCATGTTTTATAACTATCATAACACGCAGGGGTCAGTGAAAGGCAAACAGAACCAGCCTCCTGTATAGGTGCTGATTGGCCTTGCTGCAGACAGCCCCACCCAATCTTCAGTTTGATCCTGATACTCTAACCATTTTAATTGGATAACCACATCATTGGCTCCACCAGGTCTTCCGGATTAATCCCCTTCTGATAAGGGTTTTGATGTGCAAAATCTGACAACTTCTGATGGTCTTTCAGTTGGAATTGGATGTGGTGGCTCTCTATTAACATGTAATTATCTATAACAAAGTAATCATAATGAATAGCTGGTGGAGCAAGTTGTAGGGTGTCCTGCTGTCTGGGGTGGAGCTCGGTGGGCCACCCTGCAGGGTCTGGACGGTGATTTGTGCATGGTCGAGCCAAAACAGAGATGACTATTTGGGGAGGGGTGTGTGTGTGTGTGTCTGCTTTGCTGCCTCATTTGCATTATCTAGCATTTCCCCACTCATTTCATTCAGGGTTCCAACTAAATTACATATGTCTATTTTATATTTATATATTTTAGTAATATTTCATTAAAGCGGTAAACTTGGCCCATTTAGGAACTCCTGTGGCCTCCATTTTATTGCTTTTAAACTTGTGCCCCTACATAATCCTGCATGGCCCACATTGAGAACTACGGGTATAGAGGACAAGGCCTGTAGCTTGACAATACATTCATTGGTCTGGATCGTGAAGAGTGGTTTATGTGATCACTTAATTGTGACTTGGGTGAGATTTGCTGTCCAACATTAATTTGGACAGGATTTCTGTCTTCTGTTTATTGCAATGCACTTTGGTATTTTGTTTCCCCATTGCCCCTTGTATCTACCACCTTGCGCTAATTATAAAATATAGTGTCTCTTCCTCCAAGTTTTCCAGTCAGGTGTCTGAGTGATAACATCAGGCACATTCCCATGTTCACTGTGCTGTGTTTAAGATTAAAAACGTGTATTTTAATTATTTATTCATTGAGATACAATGTGGAATAGACTCTTCCAGTCCTTCAAGCCACGCTGTCCAGCACTCCCCCAGTTTAATCCTAGCCTAATATTGGCACAATTTACAATGACCAACTAGAATATCTTTGGACTGTGGGAGGAAACCGGAACACCTAGAGGAAACCCATGAGGTCATGGGGACAATGTGCAAGCTCCTTACCAGCAGCAGCGGGAATTGAACCCCGATCACCTGGTGTTGTGCTGTCCACTACACTAATGTGCTCATATCCTGTATGTCTGACTGAGTAGGGTTGGGTGAAATTTTTTGAACAGCGCAGGATGAATCTACAGTGGAAAGGTATTTGTTAGAGAATTTTGAAAGTTGATGTGAATGTGCCTGGAAATGAGGAAAGATGAATCATTTGAGATGGGTTGAATAGGACTTTTGTCTGCTTTTAACTCCAGATTGTAAGTATAGGCAGCAACATCAGCAGCAGATTATCCTCAACACCAGCAAGACTGCATCCTCAGCCCCTTCTTTACTCCCTGTACACGGACAACTGTGTGGCCAGATTCTGCTCCAACTCCCGTCTACGAGTTTGCAGGTGACTGCACAAATGATAATAAACAATTTTTTTGAGGGGGAAGGGGTTCTGACAAGAAAGCAACAAAACAAAAACACTGGGCCCTGAATGCTGACCCTCAAAAGTTTTTGGATTTTTCAACCAGTTCAGTGATGCCCCTTTTGGAAAGGAAACAACTGACCATTACTAATCTTCCTTTGGTATAACATCAGTCTAATTGACTCTTCACCACTGTGTGAATGTACTGCCTTGCTTGGGCATTGGCTTACGAAGGTGAGTAATCATCACAGAAGTCAGACAAATGCTCGAACCCTGGTAGCTGAGCCCTCCAGTGTGGAAGGACCATTCTCGATGTATGCAATGCTGGAAATTTGACAAGGCGAGGGGGTTTATGGTGGATGAAGCTGGGGGTGGTGATAGACATTCAAGCTGAGGTTACTTGAGTGGGGGTGACTAATGGGTGTATTTGCTTTACTGACACCTTTGATAAGTCATAGTCATACTTTATTGATCCCAGGGGAAATAAGTCATTAATTGAGCAACGGAAGACAAGAAAATTAATCAGTTGTCCTCTCACAGATAAATTTGGTGCTTCCTTGAAAAGGCCAACCACTCTGGAGTTGTCTATACCTTAACAATCATGCTAGTTTTCCCCAGAGGTCAAGATGATGAGGTGGCAGAGTTCTCAGAGCAAAGCTGTTCCTGAAACAGCTGTTCCATGTGCAAGTGCCTATTATAAAAATATTTGCAGCCTTGCATTGCCACAAAGTCTACGCAGCAAAATCAAGTTCAATGTGAGCTTAAGTGCGTGACACAAAATTGCTGGGCTGGATGTGAGGTTGTTTCAAGTCCCGGTGAAGGAGTTTCAGTTGTAAACCCCCTGCAAACAATGCAGCATCATGTGTTGAAAAACTTATCTTGTTTCAGGGTTTTTATTTAGTACTTTTGGAGTCTTGTATTCCACTGGCTAGAAACATTTGGCCCACCACATCACTCGAGCTCATGGGCATTCATCCTCCCTTCCAGCACTCGACCATCTAGATATTAGCTCATTCAGACACTTCCAAAATGCTGTCAGTGACTGTGCTCCCGCCATTCTCTCAAGCAGTGCACTGTGGGTGAAAAGTACCCCCTTAGATCCCTTCTAAATCTTTTGCAAAACACTTAGAATAATAATTATTATTCATCTCTATGCAGTCCAAACATCTAGTTCTCCACAGTCTCTGGTGTTGGAATCATCCCGGGGTGGCGAGGTTGTGGGCGTGCAAGTAAGCTTGGTACCACAGGAAAATCTGGCCTAATTCTTAGTGACCAGCTCACTTCCTTGTGTTTCTGTTTTTCTCCCTGCTGAGTATTTTAGCTTTCCCTGCATAATCAATTAAGGAATTAACTCCTCTTTTTTAAAAAAAGTTATTGTTCTGTGCAATATACAGATGAAATGACTCCTAAGCATCACAAATACTGAGATTTCAGATCTACCCAGCCTGGGATGGGATTGTGATCTTGTGCTCTGTTCCACATGAGGTTACAAGACTTGTCATTTCAGTTGGAACAAACCAAAGGTGCTACTTTTTTATTTACATCTGTAATCATTTTGACAGCTTCAGTTTCTAACATCTGCCAACATCTTTGCAAACATCTCTGCTCTGCATTTTCTCGAGTGCCTTTCCTGAAATGTGAATAAATCTCTCTGCAGTGCTCAAATGTTGCCCAATCAATGGTTTATACAGTTACAGCACAACTTCCTTGCTCTGAGATCTAATAAAGGATGGTATTATCTTTATCGTACCTATAAAGGATAGACCCGGAAGAAGGAGATAGACCTGGAAGAAGGGGCTTGACCTGAAACAGCAACAGTTTCTTCACTTCCATAGATACTGTCTCATCTGCTGAGTTCCTCCAGCATTTTGTGTGTGTTATTCTGGATTTCAAGCATCGGCAGAATCTCGTGTTCTTCTTTATCTCTCTGCCTTTTTCAACTACTTTACTGGAAGCACTGTAAGATTTCAATGGATTGTTTGGATCCCCCTAGAACTACACAGTCACTGTATCTACCTGGTGCAGCCTTGAGCCCAGCATCTTGGCACTCTGACTTTAGCCTGTCCAAAGCCCACGTTCACAGGCAGTCTCTCCAACGAAGACACGAGCGATCCATTGCTGTGTAAAGGGCAGTGCCTCGTCTGGTTCCCAACATTGCACTGTGAGCAAAGTCTTGGTGTTGGATCTGGAGGAACAAGACCACTGTAACAAACTAGGAATCTGAAGGAGAAAGTTGAATTGGGACTGGCGTACTTTGAAGAGTTCAGGAGCTACCTGTAATACCCTGATCAATAATAACCTTAAACTTTCACACAGAAACTGATCATGTGGTTATTTTCTCATGAACATTTGTATGAGAGGACATGGAATAGCTAGAATCAACTTGTCAAAAAGCTTAATTGTATGTAAAGCACTGTGTGAGGTCTTGGGTAAATAAGAAGTGCTTCCATATGTACTTCTGTTTCGAATGGGGCATGGTTAAGAATTGCTGACTGAAGGGGCATCCATCATCAAGGACCCTCACCATCCAGCATGCACCCTCTGCTTGTTACAGCCACTGGGGAGCATGAAGATTCACCTTCTCTGATTCAGGAGCCATGTCTTCCCGTCCACCATTGTTGAATGATCCTACTTTTTGTGCTATTTATTTATTTTCATAATTTACATTAATTTTTGTCTTTGCACTGTACTATCGCCACAAAACAACAAATTTTGCATGATAGAAGTCTGAGAATAAACCCAAAGCCGATTCCACAAATATGGATACATAAGAACAAACCCACTCTAAAAATGCATTTATGTGGCAGCTACATAAAGACAGCAAACCTCAATCCAAGGAAGAGTGGTCCTCTGATCAAAGGCACCTAGTGACAGCTCATTTTCAGTAACTCAAGTCTGATCAGGTGGCAAATAAAATAATGGTTTTCCTTTTTCCAAAAAATATGTTTTTAGTACCTGGTAGCAGGAACAAAAAATATTACTTTTTAATTTTAGATGGGGGTGAAAGATTTTTTTTAAATGAATCGAGTAAGGACGTGTGACTGAGTACGCCAAGTTCGCTTGGAACCCTGTAGCAGCACGTAGTGAGCTTATTGTTTTATTCCATATTATGGCAACATTCAGTCCTTCAGGGTTGCTGATTAGTATGCAGTCATTTTTAATTAAAAATGAAATGCAGATCTTGTAAGTGCAATTTAAAAAATTTTGCTCCAAGGAAGAAAAATACGACATAGAAGTGGCCTTGTGAAAAACAAAGATAAAATGGAGCATTTTCTCAAGGATGCTGCAGAGAGTTAAACAGTTGTGCAGCAGTACTGCTGGAATCCTGACAAAACTGCGTCTCCGTGATGGTCAGTTCTCATCACTGGATCTTGCAATTGAAGCCAGGGGAGGCAACAAACATAATGATGGAGCTGAGGTTTCTGAACTTGGGTCAACTCCAAATACGAATGAGCAGCTTGAGGCTGTACTGCAATTCTACTGCATCCTTTGTTCCACACCACCTTGAATACCATGATGACAATTATTTGTCAGAGTCGTGTTAGACTGAGCACCCTGACTGAGGAAAGCAACGGACTCCTCCTCTTTTCAATGATTCATGCCTTTCAACTGTTCACCATTTCCAACAGCATGCATGAATGAGAACATGTTGTGTGACTAACTATTCTCTATTTATAAACTGATCAGATTTGCACAAGATGGTGGTGAGGACGCATTTGGTAGATTGTGTTCCGTTTTGGTAACAGGGGGTGAATGAACACAGTTTTTTTTTACTAAGTTTGGGGAATCAAGAACTAGGTTTAAGATGAAAGGGGAGAGAGTTAAGAAAAACCTAAGGGGCATCTTTTCACCGAGAAAGTGGTCAGCTGTGGAATGGGCTGCTAGAAGAAGTGGGTGACACAAGTACAATAACAACATTTTAAAGGGTTAGGTGCATGAATAGGAAAGGTCTAAGGGGATGTGGGCCAAGTGTGAGCAAATGGGATTGGCTTACATGGACATCTTGGTTAGTAAAGACCAGTGAGGCAGTTGTGTGCTGTTTCGACGACTCCCAAGTACCTCATCAGACAGGAAAACAAAACCCACTGTAAGAACACACCGGACCACACCATTTCCCATACTGCACAGCATTTGTGCCTCAAGCAGAGAATAATGATCATGTAACCTTTCAAGCTCCACCTTCTGACCTGTCCTTCTATCTTTTAAGGATCTCTAAATGCTCACTTTGTCTTGCCACCTTTCCATTTATTATGTCGTCCTTGCCTTTTTGCACTGCCCCAGATGCATTGCCATGTACTTGATTAAGTTTTATTTGTTAATTTTTCTACTAATCAAGCAGCCTAAATTGAATAATGCTGTCATTATCCATCCCTCTAAATAACGACTCTTTTATGACTGATTTCCATTGGTGCTCTTGTTCTTGGGTGTTGTCCTTTACTCTGAAGCAGATACCAAAATGTGCTGCCAAGTCGAAACAGACTCTCCATGTTCATCCTATAAAGTTAAAATAAAGCAAACGAGCAAGAACTTCAAAGATATTGCGATCTCTGTTGGCTCACTTAATAGCCTCCCTCCAAGTTGTGCTCTCTGTTCTTTCATCTATGTAAATCTTAGTTATTGCACCTTCTCTGGTGTCTCCGTATGCTTTGAGTAGGGTTTTTTCATGATGGGCAATATTTGCTCACCACTCAAGTTTGTTCTCTCTTGCTCTTGGCCAAGAATTTTGGGGACATATCCTCTCAGTGTGTCTATCACATTCATCCATTTGGCACATGGCACCATTTTCCTTGAAAGCCTTGGGCTCCCATGAAGGAACCAATAAAGATGACATTTGCCCCTTGTAAAGAAACTTGAGAATCCCAAGGTTGCCAAGTACCTGTATGGAAATTCCTGCAGGAAGGTTAAGCTGTTAGGTTGGATGACAGCCCCTAGTCTAAAAGCTGGAGGTTGATTTGTAGTGTGTCTGTGGGTACTGTCTAGCTATGGAATATTCTTACTTGCTGAGTCTGTAAAAGATTCCCACGATCTTAAGTTTCCCGTAAACCATTCACATCAATGTTTCTCTTTGAGGAAACAGTTTAATCTCCTGAACACAACTAAATAGACACAACCCTGTAAAGGGTTGCACCAGGTGTGTTCTGCATTGCTTTGATAACAAGACAATTACATGGTTATAAGTTGTGGCCAAATGCATTTTTCCAGCCTCCTGATTTCACTTTTCACCATTGTCATGTCGGCTGAAAGCATTGTGCTTCTCAATTAGTGCCAATAAACTTATTTTGGAACAAAGTGAATTCTTACTAAATTGGAAACAGCTTTCACATTTTCTGTTGGTTTTTGCTACTTGTTCCAGATGCTCCTGCGCGGTGCAGATCTTTCCTTCACTCCCATCTCGCTCATGTCTTCTGCTTGCCTTCCCACCCAACCACAGGCGGTTATGGCCTGTTTGCTCGGCTGCCCTTTCCAATGTACTCAGTTTCAACCAGGCACTCAGTCACCGCCTCATGCATGCCCCACCCATCCTCGTGCCTGATACACTCAATTCCCATTCTTTATTCTTATAAATATGACCTTCAATTCTGAAGTCTCCTGCTCTCTAAGGGGACGTTTTCTTTTGTTGTCCTCACCTTTCCCTCCGTGGCTTATCTACATTTTCTTTGCTATCACATTTTCAGTTAAGAGTCAGCAATTTGTATTGCGTGACAAGCACTCAAGTGATTTTTAAGTATGTAAATTCTGTGGTGCTGCATGGTGGCTGAATGAGTGTGCATGCTTTCCTTTCTTTTGAATGTGGGACTTGAAAACCACATATCATTAGATTCTCTCTCTCTCTCTCTCATCCCTTTGAGATATAGAGAGACAGTTACCCTCTGTTGATCCCTCGTGCTCCTGCTTTACCATTGCAGCAGGGTGCTCAAAGTGGCTATAAATCTCTTCGGAAATCTCCCATCATCCGTGAAGGTTGTTATCTGAGAGAAGTCACTCCTTTGTGAGGGCAAGGAACTGCCTGAGGCTAGGCAGTGAGGCCAGCCAAAGGAGGGAGATAGTTTCTAGAGCTTTCAGGAAGAAAAAATTAATTCTGATACATGGAAGAGAATTGGTTTATATTGTTTGTTTTTAGGTTGGGAAAGGTGTGGCAGGAGGTTTACTGGCATGCAGAGATAGTGTGGGAGCAGAACACTTTTATGTTTTAACACTAATTTGCTGTCAATAGCAGCAAGTGGAATGCAGTGCTTTTTCTGACCACAGGGCATGCTGCAGAAGGTGGATTGATGTTGCTAACAAAGATTAGAGTTATTTCCTTCCGAGGTTGTTCTGAGATAGGGTTGTAATTACAGTGTATACCCATGACACTAACAAATGGTTTCTAACAGCAGTCTTCCATTAAGATCAATTCAACTTGCATTCCTTTTTCTATGTCACAAAATGGAAGATCATTTGGAACACTAATGTACAAAGTGGAGTTGATTTTCAAGTGGCAGATTTTAAGGTGAGATGGTGGATTCCCAGGACAGGTTAAAATGAAATGGTCTTGTTGCACAGTGAGCAGTGGAGATGGGAGGAATTTAATGTTTTGGTTTCAGCTCTGCCAGTTTCACCGTTCTCCATGCATCAGTTGGTCAGAGGCTGTAGCCTACAAAGGAGAATGTAGACAGGGTTTGCTGTTCTGGGTTACTATCTTTGGAATAGGTAGCACAGAGATGAGATACCCAGTGTAAAATAAAATGGGTGGTACACAGCTCCAGCAACCGGATGTAGATGATCTTTAAGTGCAGTTTAGATGTTTCCCCCAGGTGCTCAGCTGGTTTTCTCCCCACATCCCAAAGATGGGTGGGTGGTGGGTTAATTGCCAGCTGTAAGTTGCCCCGACTGCAGTTGTCCATTGTATCTGATGATGCCAGGAAACCTGTGCACCAGAGTTTTTAAAGTGGAAAAGCTGTTGCACTGGGGCAGTTCCGCTCTCTTGACCTCAGAGCTCTGGGTCCAGTGGTCACAAAATGGGGTTTGTTGTGTCCGTGCACAACTACGTATCAATTTAATAAAAACATGAACATGGGAGATGGCTTTAACTGGTGTACTTGTATTGCATTGAGAGAGCAATGCCCATGCGTAGACAACAGATCAATACATAGTGCTTGGGGGGGCGGGTATCATTGCTCTAAAAGAAATAGATCCATACATTACATTTCCTCCCTCTTTAGATTAATGCAACATAAAGCTGTATATATATACAAAACATTTGATTTCCTTTTTGTATACCCATATTCCAAATAAACATGCTTTCACAATAACAGTCCACAACCAACTTCACAGTTCCAAAGGTTCAGTCTTTTGGGTGGTGCTCTGTTTCTTTCAGGATGGCGTCTCTGGAGTGGCATTGGGTTTGGTGGGTGTCTTGTCTGATACAATGTTCTTGGTTTCCGGTGTCACCTTGCTGTGAGTGACATCATCACTGAGAAGTAAGTCCAGTGATTATAATGTGTCCATCTTGTTGGATGCAGTTGACTCGGGTGTGTCCTTTGGTTGAGCATCCAGTACCTGGTCCACATGATGTCTCCATGTTGGATCTCCAACATCCACAGTGTACATCAGTGGTCCAGTTCTTCTAGCTATCCTACCGGGTGTCCACTTGTCGTCTTGGTAATCATGTGCTAGGATTTCTGGTCCAGTCCAGAAGCTCCTCGCTGCTTCACCTGGCAACTGACTGAACTGTTTATTCTGCACTTTCCTCTGGAGGTCTAGATCCAGGAGGTCTATGAAAGATCTCAGATTCCTGCTCATGAAAAGCATTGCAGATGTTTGATTTGTCGTTACATGAACAGAGTTCCGATACACATAAAGGAAGTTGTCCACCTTGTGCTGTAGATAAATGTCCTCCTTGTCCATCGCTTTAGTGGACTTCTTGAAGGTTTGGATAACCCATTCATTGCTGGGTGTTGAGGAGCTGACTTGATGTCATTTTTCTTCACAAACAGTTGGAATTCTTCTTATGTGTATTGTAGTCTGTTGTCACTCACAATTTGTTCAGGTAAGCCGTTTCTGGTGAAGATAGTCCTCAGAGTGGAGACGGTCTTTGTTGAGGTGGTTGATTTCATTGGTATAACCTCCAACTACTTTGAATGAGCATCCACAACAATCAGAAACATGGAGTCCATGAATGGCCCAGTGAAGTTAATATGTGCTCTTTGCCTTGGTGAAGACTGCCGCTCTCACAAGTGTAACAGTGCCCAGGGTGCATATTTTGAACTTTTTGGCATCCTAAACAGCTTTTGGCCAAGTCTTCAATCTGTTTATCTATTCCCGGCCACCTCACGTAGCCCTGGGCAAAACTCTTCATCTTGACTGTGTACCCAGTGTCCTTCATACAGATTCTCTAACACTCTGGTGCACAGTTTAGAGGGAAACACAACATGAGATCCACACATCAGCTTTCTTTGACATATTGACAGTTGGTCTCATCTCGCTGAGAACTCTGGAAACATAGGGTTACCATGAGCTGGCCATCCTTGTGTGGTGATTTCATAAGCTTTTGACAATGTCAGCTCATTCCTTGTTTCCCTTTGAATTTTGGAGTCTGTTACCGGTAACTGGTTCACCAACACGGTGTGGAACACTTCTGCTGGGTCGCATTATGAAGAAGACTTTTCTTCAGATGCCAGTTGTGGAAGACGTGACAAGCCATCAGCGTTTGTTACCCTTGAACGTTATGTCATAAGAGTGGGCTCCGAGGAATAGAGCCCAAAGTTGTAACCGGGTAGTAGTCATCACTGGAATTCCCTTCCTGGGATCGAAAGTGGACACAAGGGGCTGGTGATCTGTCATTATTGTCGACTTTTGTCCATAGAGGTAGTGGTGGAATTTCTTTATTCTCCATAAGGGCCTCTTGGTTGACCTGTGCGTAGTTGTGTTCTGCACTTGTCAGTGACTTTGAAGCAAATGCAATCAGACATTCAGATCCATCTTTCATAATGGCTCCAATGCCATAAGGGGATGCATCACACTCCAGTGTACACCAGGTAGAGATGGATCGTAATGGACGAGCATTTCCTCAGATGTTATTCGTCTCTTTGTTTCTTGAATGCTTTTTCACATCTTTCTGACCATTCCCACTTTACTCCTATCTGTAACAGGGCATTCAATGAAATGTTTGGAAGAAACTGGTGGTAGTGGTTTAAAAGGCCCCCAAGTATAAACTAAGTTGTGATAAATTTTCTGGTTTGGGTGCCTGTAGCACTGCTTCAGTCTTCTCTTGTGACTTATGTAAGCCGTGCTTGTCAATGACATGTCCACAATATGAGATTTCATTCTTGAAAAACTCACATTTCTCTCTCTTTGTGCGCAGACCATACTCACTCAGCCTGGTAAGCACTTCACTAAGGTTCTGGAGGTGCTCTTCATTATTTTTGCCAATTATGATGAAGTCATCAGGGTAACATTGTGTTCCTGAGATATCTTGGAGCACTTGGTCCATTGCTGTTTGCCTAATTGGTGGAGCTGATGTGACGCCAACAACGAGACGATTATACTGGAACAGGTCCGTGTGAGCATTGATTATCTGAAACTTTCTGTTTGACGGCTCAATCTCCATTTACAGATAGGCTTGTGAGAAGTCAATCTTTGAAAATCCCTCCCCGCCTGCCAAGCATGCAAAAATGTCTTCTATTCATGGCAGGGGATACTGCACATTATACAGCACTGGGTTGATGCTCACCTTGAAATCCCCACATATGTGAACGGCTCCAGCATCCCCTCTCTTGACCATTGGGACAATGGGCGTGGCCCAATCGCTCCACTCAACCTCGGAGAGAATTCCAGATGCTTCCAAGTTCTGCAGTTTAGGACATAGTGCGTAAGGCACTGGACGTGCTTTATGGAATCTTGGTGTTGCCATTTCAACCAGTTCAGTTCTGGACTTCATGCCCTTGAATTTACCATTCCCCTTCTCAACCACCTCATTAGCATTAAGTAGCTATGCTATGCCAGTCTCTGGTTAGTGCTACAATTTGGGCTGCAGTTGCCAGTTGATGTCACATTAAGAGCTTTGATTGACTGCCACCCTAGTTGGATTTTTCTCAACCATTCGTGTCCAAAAAGTGCTGGCCCTCCACTTTTCAATACATAAAGCTCTAACTGTAGTGTTTGGCCTCCATATGTCACATTCACCTTCAGTTTGCTTTTGGGAGACACTCTTTCACCTGTGCAGGTCTTTAGCATCACTGAGGTCTCCTCTGATGTAGCTTCGAAAACAGTCTGTTGTAGTCAGCCTCTGGAATTATGGACAAAGCTGACCCTGTGGCCAGTTCCATTTTCAGTTTTACATCAGGCACATCTAATATGATCCAGCTGATTATGTGATCTTCTTCAGTTATACTATACAGTTCTAGACATGACACTTCACCGTTGTTGGACTCTATGTTGTCTGATTCTGTTTTACATTCGGTAACTTTATGCATATGCTTAGTATTGTGTTTGAGACTTTTCACTCGGTTGTGCTTTTTGTCTGCCTTGCTCATTCTCTCCATGTGACCTTGTCTGTGACACTTTCTGCAGACTTTTTCTTTGAACCAATGGTTATTTGCACCACAGCGTACAAATTAGCCAGAGAAAGTGGCTCACCTGAGGACTGGGAGAAATTCAGAGTTCAGCAGAGGAGGACAAAAGGCTTAATTAGGAAGGGGAAAAAAGATTGAGAGAAAATTGGCAGGGAACATAAAAACTGACTGTAAAAGCTTTTATAGATATGTAAAAAGGAAAAGACTGGTAAAGACAAATGTAGGTCCCCTACGGACAGAAACAGGTGAATTGATTATGGTGAGCAAGGACATGGCAGACCAATTGAATAATTACTTTGGTTCTGTCTTCACTAAGGAGGACATAAATAATCTTCCAGAAATAGTAGGGGACAGAGGGTCCAGTGAGATGGAGGAACTGAGCGAAATACATGTTAGGGAAGTGGTGTTAGGTAAATTGAAGGGATTAAAGGCAGATAAATCCCCAGGGCCAGATGGTCTGCATCCCAGAGTGCTTAAGGAAGTAGCCCAAGAAATAGTGGATGCATTAGTGATAATTTTTCAAAACTCGTTAGATTCTGGACTAGTTCCTGAGGATTGGAGGATGGCTAATGTAACCCTACTTTTTAAAAAAGGAGGGAGAGAGAAACCAGGGAATTGTAGACCGGTTAGCCTAGCGTCGGTGGTGGGGAAACTGCTGGAGTCAGTTATCAAAGATGCGATAACAGCACATTTGGAAAGCGGTGAAATCATCGGACAAAGTCAGCATGGATTTGTGAAAGGAAAATCATGTCTGACGAATCTCAGAATTTTTTGAGGATGTAACTAGTAGAGTGGATAGGGGAGAACCAGTGGATGTGGTATATTTGGATTTTCAAAAGGCTTTTGACAAGGTCCCACACAGGAGATTAGTGTGCAAACTTTAAGCACACGGTATTGGGGGTAAGGTATTGATGTGGATAGAGAATTGGTTAGCAGACAGGAAGCAAAGAGTGGGAATAAACGGGACCTTTTCAGAATGGCAGGCAGTGACTAGTGGGGTACCACAAGGCTCAGTGCTGGGACCCCAGTTGTTTACAATATATATTAATGACTTGGATGAGGGAATTAAATGCAGCATCTCCAAGTTTATGGATGACACGAAGCTGGGCGGCAGTGTTAGCTGTGAGGAGGATGCTTAGAGGATGCAGGGTGACTTGGATAGGTTGGGTGAGTGGGCGAATTCATGGCAGATGCAATTTAATGTGGATAAATGTGAAGTTATCCACTTTGGTGGCAAAAATAGGAAAACAGATTATTATCTGAATGGTGGCCGATTAGGAAAAGGGGAGGTGCAACGAGACCTGGGTGTCATTATACACCAGTCATTGAAAGTGGGCATGCAGGTACAGCAGGCGGTGAAAAAGGCGAATGGTATGCTGGCATTTATAGTGAGAGGATTCGAGTACAGGAGCAGGGAGGTACTACTGCAGTTGTACAAGGCCTTGGTGAGACCACACCTGGAGTTTTGTGTGCAGTTTTGGTCCCCTAATCTGAGGAAAGACATCCTTGCCATAGAGGGAGTACAAAGAAGGTTCACCAGATTGATTCCTGGGATGGCAGGACTTTCATATGAAGAAAGACTGGATGAACTGGGCTTGTACTCGTTGGAATTTAGAAGATTGAGGGGGGATCTGATTGAAACGTATAAAATCCTAAAGGGATTGGACGGGCTAGATGCAGGAAGATTGTTCCCGATGTTGGGGAAGTCCAGAACGAGGGGTCACAGTTTGAGGATAAAGGGGAAGCCTTTTAGGACTGAGATTAGGAAAAACTTCTTTACACAGAGAGTGGTGAATCTGTGGAATTCTCTGCCATAGGAAACAGTTGAGGCCAGTTCATTGGCTATATTTAAGAGGGAGTTAGATATGGCCCTTGTGGCTACGGGGATCAGGGGGTATGGAGGGAAGGCTGGTGCAGGGTTCTGAGTTGGATGATCAGCCATGATCATAATAAATGGCGGTGCAGGCTCGAAGGGCCGAATGGCCTACTCCTGCACCTATTTTCTATGTTTCACAGGAGGATTTGCCACTCCTGCGCCTATTTTCTATGTTTCACAGGAGGATTTGCCACTCCTGCGCCTATTTTCTATGTTTCACAGGAGGATTTGCCACATCGGTAACATCTTTGGCTTTTTGTACCATTCAGGGATGTTTTGTGCATTTCACTTTCTAACCTCCTTTTCTGTAGCTCTGTTGTATCCTTTGCTGCAGTCTCTAACAGTATTGCCATGGCCAATGCCTGTTCTAAGGTTAGGTCTCTTTTGGACAGTAGCCTTTGCTGAGTGCTTTGACTGTGCATGCCACATACAAACCTGTCCCTTAATGCATCAGAAAGTCCATTTCTAAAGTAACAGTACTGGGAAAGTTTGTGCAGTAATGCAATGTATTTCAGAAAGGCTTTTGACTGGTTCCTTTTGTAAAATATATCTCTCAACTATTGCCAGTGCTTCAGAGCTCAAGTGATTTTGTAATATTGCAACAATTTTGTTGAGCATCTTGCTTGTTGGTTACTAAGTTGCGTAAGAGACTGTACATTCTTGCACCGATTAAGCTAAGAAGTGTAGGCGCTTTCTTTTGCTCCTCCATGTTGTTTGTGTTACAATACAGTTCAACCCTCTCAATATACAGCCTTTAAGAGCACTATCAAATTCGCCAACTTTCCCGACTGAAGCAATTGCCATGTAATTTTCACTTGAAATTCAGCGCGTCTTCCACTGTTACTATGCACTGTAGTCATGAGTTTGTTAGCGTCTGTGACAGCCTTCTCATGCTGTTTAACTCTTGCTGTTTTGCTCCATAAATATGCCATAACTGTCGGTGCAGTTTGTGATATTTTCTGAAATTGGGGTTTGTAGTTGTTGCCAATTTGTTGTCTGTGCACAACTACATATTGATTATAATAAGAGCACACACGGGAGTTGGCTTTGACTGGTGTATTCCCATTGCAACAAGATAGAGGGCAATGTACATGCGCAGATGACAGATCAATACAGTGCTGGGGAGGGGGGAGTTGTTGCTCTAAAAGAAGTAGATTCATAGATTACAGGGTCTGCCTTGGATAACCGTGACATTTTCTGTGCCTTGTCATGCCCTTTGCTCTCCACAGTGTTGCAGTGCCACCTTTGTAGCCGTTGGATCTCACTGTAGATCTCATCCATCAGAGCTGACTTCCCATGCTAGGACAGACATGTTTTATCTCACTGGGGTATGAGGCCAGTGGCTAACCTCAATAGCTACTTGGAGCCAAAGGTGAGAACTGAGTGTCCAAAGGTGAGTAAACAGCCCTGGAGTTAACACAAGAAGCTAATTCACCAGAGGTGCTGCCCATACACTCCTGTCTGTGGAGTAACAGGGTGTTAATGGGCACATCTAAGAGAATAGAATACAGAAATGAAGTGGGACAATGGAATTGCTCAAGGGCTAGCACAGACTTAATGGCTGAGTGGCCTCCTTCTATGTCAAAAAGGAATATGAGAAAACAACTGAGGTGTATTGGCCGTTCTGCATATCAGTGCGGAATTCCTTAGAGGATAATTTCTGTTAATGCTTTTCTTGCTCTGCAAATCTGTGACCTTGGACAAACATCCACAAGTTAAAAGCAGAGAAAATGCCAACACAGTTGTTCTGGTGTAATTCACTGTAACAGTAGAGGTTGAAAACTCTGCTTGTGGCAAAGCAATAAAAAGGAACTAGCCAGGAGGGAATGCGAAGGTCCATTGGAACAATCGAGTGAAGTAGATAGGTGCAGGAAGATCGATGGACAATATCAAGAAATGGATGAGGATTTCAGATTTAAAAAGAACTTTAATCTGCATTTGTGGACTTGCAAATCAAGGAACAAATCACATGCGGCAGAGATGGTCCAAGCATCGCTCATTGTTCTCTCAAATAATGACTGCCCCAGCATCTAAACTGAGAAAGTGATTTTTTAAAACATTGAAAGGTCATTGCAAAAGGGTGGAATGGTAACTGGATCCTTTGGGATCTTACCAGTGCAAATTTTGTCAAGATTTTGGTGATGAATAGTTAATTACAACAAGGGCCATGGAGAATGGCAGATGATAACAATAGTGTGTGAGGGTGTTCCTTGTTATTGGACAATTCAATTATTTCCACGTAATGGGAGAAAACCACAACCTTCCAACCATGACGTCCAAAGAGCACCTCACATCCTTGTTTCTCTCCGCGCCTTGTGGCACAGCGGGTGGCAACCATGCCATTTCTTCAGCAGTTTTCGATTTTTGCGAGGCCAAGTTACCAGCTGGACACTCAACCCAGTGTGGATGGAAAGCATGCAAGGAGCCGGTTGGATTTGAACCCCGGACCTTGAAGTCTGGTGTGGATTCCACTACACCACTGGCTGGCGAGGCTTCACATCCTGTTTCATCTAAAATCTTCAACTGCCAATGTGGGATTCCCTCACTAACGTATCAAATGAATGAATTTATCAATTTCTTTCTGTCAAAGCAAAACTGGCTTCGCCCTAATAAAGGTCTTCCCTGTCTCTCCCCCTGCACCTCCTGCAACTTAAAACTAACGCAAACACGAGGAAATCTGCAGATTCTGGAAATTCAAGCAACACACACAAAATGCTGGTAGAATGCAGCAGGCCAGGCAGCATCTACAGGAAGAGGTACAGTCGACGTTTCAGGCCAAGACCTTTTATCAGGACTAACCGAAAGAAGAGATAGTAAGAGATTCGAAAGTGGGGTGGGGGGGCGGGGAGAGATCCGAAATGATACGGGGAGGGATGGAGCTGAGAGCTGGAAAGTTGATTAGCAAAAGGGATACAAGGCTGGAGAAGGGAGAGGATCATGGGATGGGAGGCCTAGGGAGAAAGGAAGGGGGAGGGGAGCACCAGAGGAAGATGGAGAGCAGGCAAGGTTCTCGGCCTGATACGTCGACTGTACCTCTTCCTATAGATGCTGTCTGGCCTGCTGCGTTCCACCAGCATTTTGTGTGTTGCTTATCTCTTTTCTACTTCTTACCAAGGGTCTTTGATCTGAAATACTAATTGTGTTTCTCTTTCCACAGAAGCTGCTCAAATTGTTGAGTGTTTCTAGCATTTTTGTTGTTATTACAGATATCCAGTATCTGTAATTTATTGGTCCCCCCCCCCACTACAGAACAGAAACAGGCCTAAATTCCTGCTCATTTGTGCCAATCATAGAACCTAGAAATCTACAGCACATTACTGGCCCTTCGGCCCACAATACTGTGCTGACCATGCAACCTACTCTAGAAACTGCCTGGAATTTCCCTTCTGCATGGCCCTCTATTTTTCTAAGCTCCATGTGTCTATCTAAGAGTCTCTTAAAAGGCCCTGTTGTATTGGCCTCTACCGCTGTCACTGGCAGTGAATCCCATGCACCCACCACTCTGCGTGGAAAAATCACCAATCTCATTATATTCTCGTATTCCAATTAGCCCTCCTGTGATCCTACCATTCACTTGCACACTATGGACGAAAACTGGTGCTGGATTGAGCTATCAACTCCCACATCACTGGGATGTGGAAAGAAACTAGAACATAAGGCAGAAAACCACACAGTTAAAGGCAGAATGTGCAAACTCCATGTTAACAGCATAGGGCATTTGGATTGAATTCGGGTCACTGTGATAAAGTTTAAGGGAATGGGCGATTCTCAAGATTCCTGTAAACAATGGATTGAGTACTGACTATGTCTGTGATTGTAGTGTGTTTGAATAATGTCTCACAGCTGCCTTCTTTGGAGCAAGATAAGGGTTAAAGTTCACCCAGATCCACATAAGATATCTCTGGGCTTTTCACACTTTTTGATTTTGACAAAAAGCAGTACCTGACGGAAATTAGACAGAACATTGCTTTTTATTTAAAGCATAAATTTGACGGATGTTCATATCTTTGTAATTAAGTTGTGGCTCCAGCAAACCAGGTAGAACATTCTTTTCTTTAATTAAGGTGGCTGGAGTGTCTAACAAATTGATTGTTCTCTGTATCAATAGTTCATTGACTTGGCTGGAATGTTATCAAACTGATTGTTCTTTTGTATCGGTGGCCTTATAACTTCTGACAATTCTGACATCAGGCAGTGAACTTGTAGAACCACCGGGGAGATGAGAAAGGTTCTTTCCCTGATGTTGGGTCCAAGTTCACTCGCCGGCTGAGCTTGAAGAAATAAACGGGTGAAAAGATAAGTAACGATCTTTTTGTGCTGTCCTTATTTAATCCAGCAAAGTTACGTTTACAACTGGCACCATGAAGTACAGCAGCTATGTCTGTTTTGCCGCTGTACTGCCCTTTTGAGGAGAATACTGAATTTTGAAGAGCAAAGTTTTTGCTTTCTTGAGAAACCAGATAACAGCATCATAGTCACAGTAAGAGGGGCCACCATGATAAAAGGAGGAAATAAGAAAGGCACAAGAAATGAGTTGTGCTTCATTGTGAACTTTGCTGCTACCTAAAGACCACCTGATGTAAAGACCTTTTGAAGGATATGAAACTGCATTTATGTGTCTCATTTCTCAATCTCAGGATTTCCTCCAAACATTTCACAGTGAGTATTTTCAAAGATATTGCAGGAAACCTGGCAGCGAGTGGACAACAGCAAGATGTTTCAGACACCAAAGAGATGATAAGCAATCCATTTTTGTTGTTGGCTGCAGAACAAATATTGGGAGAAATGGTGCCAGGGCTCCTTTTACCTCCATTGGAGGTGGCATATGCACTTACTGTTTCATTGACAAGGTGGCATATACACTTACTGTTTCATTGACAAGGTGGCACTCTCCCATTACTGCACTTGTGGTCAAAAATATATCTTCCAGTTGCCAGTGGGTGTTGAACATTAGTTCACTGACTTTCCAAGCTAAGGAATTCTGTCATTGTTTCAAGAGTTTAGTAGCTACATTTCAGATGAACTACAGGCACAGATTTTTAAAAGAATTCAAAAACACTGCCCAGATGCTTTACCTGTAGAATCCTATATCAACTGGCTTGTTACCATAAACTAGAAATATTGATCAAAGGAGCAATGTGTGTATAGGCTCTTTTTGAAAATCAAGAGAGGGTATACTTTTGTAGAAGTACTTCCATCATGTAACCTTGAGCAAGTCGTTTCAGTTTGGTAATTCAGAGATTAAATTCTGTGACTGACATCTCCCCAATACATATCCGAAAAGCAGCTGCTGCCCCCTCTCAGTTTGTGTCTCCTCCTCTGCAACCCTTCCCCTACTGCCTGTAGATTATACATAGCTGTTCTAATGATGGAAGAATTTGTACATTGGAGCTTGTGGAATTTTTGAAATGATCTGGTCTTTTCCAAGTGAACAAGTTGTGCGGTCCTGGCTTTCAAAAGTGAATGGGGTGGTCCTGTGACCATGCTTGAATGACTGGTGCCTGAAGGAAGGTGGGGGAGGGGAGGGTAAAGAATTAGGCAAGGTGAACTTGATTGACGGTAAGCTTTCCTGTTGTTACAAGGAGGGGGTTGGGTGACATCAAGTTCACATAACTAGCAGCACTTAAAGTATGGCTGACCCCTTTCATTTCACTGTTAATTTGCAGTGCCTTGTTAGAAACAGTTCAGTGAATCTTTGTTCTGGAGTGCTGCCATGGCCAGGGAATTGAGCACGGGTGCACAGGCTGTGCATGGTCGTCATGGGAACTGAGTATTATGAGAGGAGTAGTTGGTGCTTGCAGTCTTTCGTATCTCTGAGGAGTTGATGCAGTGGTAATCTTATTTACTATGAGGCTATGGTTTGCCCAAGGACCTGCTGATGAAATGATTTTAGTTGTTTCTCTTGGTGCATGAAGAAGTTTCTGTTTATTTCATATGCAGAGGAATGAGAAAGATGTGGCCCTGAGTGTAGTAGAGATTGCTTAAAACAAGTCTTTTTTTTTGTTCATTTCTTTTCACGGGGGACATTTTAAGGTTTTGTTTAGTCTGTTGCATTTTACATTGGCAAGATGCAGATTGATCTTAGAATTCAGCAGTTTTTCCTTGTTTTTTTTTAAGAAGCTTCAGTCTGGAACTTATTACACTCCTTCGGGTGTGACGCGAAGTAATGTTACCTCTGGGATAGGCACTGGTATTTAAAACGGTGGTTTTCATTACACCTGTCATTCTGAATCTCATTCATTGTGTGGAAGGGTGGGGAAACCGTTCAGGTTTGAACTCATAATTTTTTGACATCCAACGTTCATTTAAAATTTCTGTTTGGTGGGTTTTGGGACAGAAAGCTTTGCAGAGCTTTCTCGAAGTTTTTCCAGTCAGGAATGACAAAAAGCAATTGCCTATGGTTTGCATGCATGATTATCTGCCAAAGCCAATTAATTTTGGATTCAATCATTTCTTGTCATCCACCTTACTTTCAGTAAATTACTCGACGTCCCTTTAAGATCACAAACAACTATAAGCCAGGAAAGTAAGAGGAACATAATCATACTTCAGTTATTACCAACATTTTGGAAGAATAGCAATGGAAAAGGCTCAATAGCAATTTTAAAAAGTAAACACAAAAGGAAATATTTACTCAACACACATCGAAGTTGTTGGTGAATGCAGCAGGCCAGGCAGCATCACTAGGAAGAGGTACAGTTGACGTTTCGGGCCAAGACCCTTTGTCCTGATGAAGGGTCTCGGCCCGAAATGTCGACTGTACCTCCTCCTCGAGATGCTGCCTGGCCTGCTCCAGCAACTTTGTTGTGTGTTGCTTGAGTTTCCAGCATCTACAGATTTCCTCGTATTTGTGAGGAAATATTTACTGATGGGGAAAGAGCAAGAATAATGGAGCGATTTTTTTTTTTGTCTTTCAAGCAGCTGGCATAGGCATGTATAATAGAGAGAATAATTTTCTATTGTAACACTGCTGATACTCAGTGTTGCAAGTGTGTGTAGATGGGCTGTTTGGCTGAGTCCTATTTTGTCAGTTTTGTGCATACCTGTTAAATGGGGGCAGGTAGTTCAGCTTATTGTTGGGAGGAAGTGTGCAGCTGTGACCTTACCCACTTCATCCTCTGGCAGTCAGCCCTGCATGTTGTAGGGCAAGGTTCCTGCTCTATTCGCATGTTGCATGCTTGAGTAAACACACATGATGTAAGAACACGCTCTACACCTGGCGGAAAGTGGTACTTTACCCTTAATCTACAGTGCGGAAATCACTTTTTTAAAGTTGTGTTAGTATTGACGAGTTGGTCTGTATCAACAGATTTACAACAGGTACCCAACTGATGGTGAAGTCAGGAGCATCATAGCTGCTACAAAGTCTACCAGCTTTTTCAACTTTGTATCATCTTTCAGCAATTTAGTTAAAAGGGATAACTTCAGTTCTTGTGTCCCACTATTCAGGACATTTACAGAGACAGGTGTGTAAGAAGGGCCCAACTACACCCCAACTACAGACTGTTCCAGCTGCTACCATCGGGGAAATGGTACCACAGCATAAAAGCCAGGACCAGCAGGTTCCAGGACAGCTTCTTCCACCAGGCCATCAGACTGATTAATTCATGCAGATACTATTGTACTTCTATGTTATATTGACTGTCCTGTTGTACGTACTATTTATTACAAATTATTATAAATTGCACATTTAGATAGAGATATAACAAAGAATTTTACTCATGTCTATGAAGAATGTAAGAAATAAAGTCAATTTGATTCAGATATGAGTTATTGTGCATTTTTGTTCTATTAGTGGAAAACTGTCTTTTCAAGTTGAAATTATAATATTACTTGAGTGTCTGTGCCAGTTGGTGTGACAGAAGAGATTACATGTAATGGGTTTCAGTTCATGTTTCCCTGCATTTCTACCCTTACCACCATGAATTATCACTGTTCCAGAAATTATGTAATTGGCAGGTTCCTAAGGATGCTTAACATGCTTGACTCTAAGGGAGAGTGATAATGATTTTTTGAAGAGCATCTGAGTGAAGAGGCAACAGTGGATTGTGATTCCAGGAAGAAGTGCAAGGGAGAGTGATGCTGATTTTTGAAGTGCGTCTGAGTAAAGGCAACAGTGGATTGAGGTTCTGGGATGAAGAGCTCATTATCCAATTTCAAGTCAGCATTGAAAACTTGCTGAAGATCCAATGCTTCGAGGAGCCAGGCAGCAAGGAGGCCCATTTTCACTGCTGGAAAGTAACTACTTTGGCATTTGGAAGAATACCTTGCCAGATGTAGCCCATTGCAAAAGGATTGCTGCTGAAGTGAATTGGGAAACTGAGATTACTGTAGAACAGAGGTTCCCAAAGTGGACGATATTGCACCCCTGGGGACAATAGGAGCTTCTAAGGGAGCAATGAAGGTATAGGGATGGTGAGGAGAATGGGGCTGCTCCGCAGTAAGGTGGGCAGCTGAGGGATTACAGGCTTAATTTAAGAAATGAATTACTTACTAAAAACATTTGATCCTCAGTGCCTCATAATTGATTACAATGATCATGTAATCACCTCATTGCTTGCAAACCCACTGTTCTCAGACTTTGCTCGCAGTACGTTATAGTTGTTAAAGAGTAATGTGGTACTTACCATAGAAACCATAGAAACTACAGCACAGAAACAGGCCTTTTGGCCCTTCTTGGCTGTGCCGAACCATTTTCGACCTAGTCCCACTGACCTGCACACGGACCATATCCCTCCATACACCTCCCATCCATGTATCTGTCCAATTTATTCTTAAATGTTAAAAAAGAACCCGCATTTACCACCTCGTCTGGCAGCTCATTCCATACTCCCACCACTCTCGGTGTGAAGAAGTCCCCCTAATGTTCCCTTTAAACTTTTCCCCTGTCACCCTAAACCCATGTCCTCTGGTTTTTTTCTCCCCTTGCCTTAGCGGAAAAAGCCTGCTTGCATTCACTCTATCTATACCCATCATAATTTTATATACCTCTATCAAATCTCCCCTCATTCTTCTACGCTCCAGGGAATAAAGTCCTAACCTATTCAACCTTTCTCTGTAACTGAGTTTCTCAAGTCCCGGCAACATCCTTGTAAACCTTCTCTGCACTCTTTCAACCTTATTTATATCCTTCCTGTAATTTGGTGACCAAAACTGAACACAATACTCCAGATTTGGCCTCACCAATGCCTTATACAACCTCATCATAACATTCCAGCTCTTATACTCAATACTTTGATTAATAAAGGCCAATGTACCAAAAGCTGTCTTTATGACCCTATCTACCTGTGACGCCACTTTCAGGGAATTTTGTATCTGTATTCCCAGATCCCTCTGTTCCACTACACTCCTCAGTGCCTTGCCATTAACCCTGTATGTTCTACCTTGGTTTGTCCTTCCAACGTGCAATACCTCACACTTGTCAGTATTAAACTCCATCTGCCATTTTTTAACCCATTTTTCCAGCTGGTCCAAGTCCCTCTGCAGGCTCTGAAAACCTTCCTCGCTGTCTACTACACCTCCAATCTTTGTATCACAGCAAACTTGCTGATCCAATTTACCACATTATCATCCAGATCATTGATATAGATGACAAATAACAATGGACCCAGCACTGATCCCTGTGGCACACCACTAGTCACAGGCCTCCACTCAGAGAAGCAATTCTCTACCACCACTCTCTGGCTTCTTCCATCGAGCCAATGTCTAATCCAATTTACCACCTCTCCATGTATACCTAGCGACTGAATTTTCCTAACTAACCTCCCATGGGGGACCTTGTCAAAGGCCTTACTGAAGTCCATGTAGACAATATCCACTGCCTTCCCTTCATCCACTTTCCTGGTAACCTCCTCAAAAAACTCCAATAGATTGGTCAAACATGACCTACCACGCACGAAGCCATGTTGACTCTCCCTAATAAGTCCCAGTCTATCCAAATGCTTGTAGATTCTGTCTCTTAGTACTCCCTCCAATAACTTACCTACTACCGACGTTAAACTTACTGGCCTATAATTTCCCGGATTACTTTTCGATCCTTTTTTAAACAACAGAACAACATGAGCCACTCTCCAATCCTCTGGCACCTCACTTGTAGACAGCGACATTTAAAATATTTCAGCCAGGACCCCTGCAATTTCAACACTAGTCTCCTTCAAGGTCCGAGGGAACACCCTGTCAGGTCCCGGGTATTTATCCACTTTAATTTTCCTCAAGACAGCAACGATCTCCTCCTTTTCGATCTGTACAGTTTCCATGATCTCACTACTTGATTCCCTTAATTCCATAGACTTCGTGCCAGTTTCCTTAGTAAACACAGACGCAAAAGACCTATTTAAGATCTCCCCCATTTCCTTTGCAATGTGACCTGCCTTACTAGTCCTGATGAAGGGTCTCAGCCTGAAACATCAGCTGTTCATTCAGTTCCATAGGTGATACCTGACCTGCTGAATTCCTTCAATATTTGGTGTGTTTCTCTGGATTTCTTGCATCAGCAGAATCTCTCGTGTTAATGGCATTTCTGTATTTGGCAGATCATGAGAAATCTGGTCTGAAGAAAGTGTTTTTTGCTGTACACTATAGTACAGTGTTAGCTTGTACGACTCTCATGCAGTGACACAATTCCTGTGTATTCGCTTATGGTGGCGTTCAATGGGTAAAGTTCAGAACAATACTTTTTAAACGGTCTTGACTGCATTTCTGTAGCTCACAGCCTAACTGAGATATTGCTGCTCCACTTTATTTACCTTCTGGCAGAGTCAAGTTTTGCCTGAGTGAGTTTTGCTTGATGTCATAACTTTCCTCTTCATTGATCTTAGCACTTGAGGTTGGATTTAAATAGGTGATTAACTGTGGTTGTTAATCCATAATGAAAAGAGCGGAGCCGACCAAACAGAAAAGTGTCGACCATATAGTGTGGAGTATCTGAAATATGGATTTATACCAGCACCAAGCAATCAACAGCAGCCAATGTTTATTGTGTGAAAATGTTTTTCAACTGAAGTAATGAAACCATTCGGGCTCTTTGAACATTTGAAGAGAATACAGTTCGATAAAACAAACAAGAAGTTGGCTTACAGTATTCTCAGTCACTTTGTGAAAATTTTCAGAAATGGATCACACTAAAAAACATGTTTGCCTGCAGTTCACAACAAAACAGTGATGGTTTGTGTGCTTCATACAACATTTCATTGCTAAACCTGGAAAACCCCATACAATGGGAGAAAGAGGATAGTAAAAGCTTTGTCAAGTATATAAAGAGTAAAAGATAGGTGAGAGTTGATATAGGACCGATAGAAAATGATGCTGGAGAAATTGTAATGGGAAATAAGGAGATGGCGGAGGAACTGAGAGTATTTTGCATCAGTCTTCACTGAGGAAGACATCAGCAGTATACCGGACACTCAAGGGTGGCAGGGAAGAGAAGTGTGCACAGTCACAATTACAACAGAGAAAGTACTCAGGAAGCTGAATAGTCTAAGAGTAGATAAATCTCCCGGACCAGATGGAATGCACCTTCGTGTTCTGAAGGAAGTAGCTGTGGAGATTGCAGGGGCATTAGCAATGATCTTTCAAAAGTCAATAGATTCTGGCATGGTTCCGGAGGACTGGGGGATTGCAAATGTCACTCCGCTATTTAAGAAGGGGGCAAGGAAGCAAAAAGGAAATTATAGACCTGTTAGCTTGACATCAGTGGTTGGGAAGTTGTTAGAGTCGATTGTCAAGGATGAGGTTACAGAGTACCTGGAGGCAGAACTCAGCATGGTTTCCTTAAAGAAAAATCCTGCCTGATAAACCTAGTGCAATTTTTTGAGGAAATTACAAGTAGGCTCAACAAGGGAGATACAGTGGATGTTGTGTATTTGGATTTTCAGAAGGCCTTTGACAAGGTGCCACACATGAGGCTGCTTAACAAGATAAGAGCCCATGGAATTACGGGAAAGTTACATATGTGGATAGGGTGTTGGCTGATTGGCAGGAAACAGAGAGTGGGAATAAAGGGATCCCATTCTGGTTGGCTGCTGGTTACCAGTGGTGTTCCACAGGGGTCCGTGTTGAGGCCGCTTTTTACGTTGTACATCAACGATTTGGATTATGGAATAGAGGGCGTTGTGGCTAAGTTTGCTGATGATACAAAGATAGGTGGAGGGGCCGGTAGTGCTGAGGAAACAGAGTCTGAAGAGAGACTTGGATAGATTGGAAGAATGGGCAAAGAAGTGGCAAATGAAATACAATGTTGGAAAGTGTATGGTTATGCACTTTGGCAGAAGAACTAAAAGCGCAGACTATTATTTAAATGGGGAAAGAATTCAAAGTTCTGAGATGCAACAGGACTTGGGAGTCCTTGTGCAGGATACCCTTAAGGTGAACCTCCAGGTTGAGTCGGTAGTGAAGAAGGCGAATGCAATGTTGGCATTCATTTTTGGAGGAATAGAGTATAGGAGCAGGGATGTGATGTTGAGGCTGTATAAGGCACTGGTGAGACCTCACTTGGAGTACTGTGGGCAGTTTTGGTCTCCTTATTTAAGAAAGGATGGGCTGACGTTGGAGAGGATTCAGAGAAGATTCACTGGAATGATTCCGGGAATGAGAGGGTTAACATATGAGGAACGTTTGACCACTCTTGGAGTATACTCGGAGTTTACAAGCATGAGAGGGGACCTCATAGAAACATTTCGAATGTTGAAAGGCATGGACAGAGTGGATGTGGCAAAGTTGTTTCCCATGGTGGGGGAGTCTAGTACAAGAGGGCATGACTTAAGGATTGAAGGGTGCCCATTCAGAACAGAGATGCGAAGAAATTTTTTCAGCCAGACGGTGGTGAATTTGTTGCCAAGTCAAGTCTTTGGGTGTATTTAAGGCAGAGATTGATAGGTATCTGAGTAGCCAGGGCATCAAAGGTTATGGTGAGAAGGCGGGGTGTGGGACTAGATGGGAGAATGGATCAGCTCATGATAAAATGGCAGAGCAGACTCGATGGGCTGAATGGCTGACTTTTGCTCCTTTGTCTTATGGTTTTATGGCCTAAGAACTGATTCTACCAGCAGAAAAGAAGTTTCTGAATACGGTTTTAAGTCACCAGATGAAACATTTAAAGCAATCCTGTTCAACAACAATCCTGTTCAACTCTGTTGAAAAGGGAATGAATGAAATGGCTGAGAATGTGGAAGGCACGTTGTGCAGCATATTAGGGCAACAGAATTTGCTCTCCAGTTGGATGAGTCAATTTTGCCAGGCAATTAATCTTTGCTTCTTGGTTATGTTTGCTCCCTAAAAGAGAGAGCCTGGTTTAAGGGCTGTTATTTGTAAGGGACTAGAAGCGGATATGAAGGGGGAGTCAATATTTTGGGTTGTCAAGCAATTTTTCAGAGAAGGATATTCCACTCACCAACGTTCTTATGCAGCACATGGGGCACCATCAATGAGAGGACACCACTCTGTATGTGTCGTACTTACCATTCACAGAGAACATCCTGTCATGAAAAAAAGCTAACTGATCACGGCACAAACCATGAAGTCCCATGCTCTGAATTCTCAACTTTTTTGAGAGCTTTGTATTGAGAATGATAAAAGTTTGAATGCTTGCTTTTACACACAGAAGTCAGATTGCTTTCAAAAGGAAACTGTCTGAGATGCTTTATTGCGCTTTTTGAAATTGTGATAAAATTCTTTGAAGACTCCAATGCTTCATTCAGTAATCAACTCAAGAATATTAGGCATGACATTGCTTGTCAGAATTATTCATAAAGTTTAACAAAATCATTCTTAAATTGCAAGGAAATGATGTGAAACTTATCAAAGTCAAATCAGTCATCTCCACATTTGTGTCCAAGTTAACCTTATTTAAGTGCAATGTTGGTCATTGTGACTTTATCTAATTTCCATGCCTCTCTGAGTTGGAAGAGAAAGAAAGAATACCAAATGATCTTCAAGTGTATTGTGTCCACCTGGATGAGTTACATAAAGACATGACAGAAAGATTTCAAGATCTTTTCTTGATCCAAATTCCAGATTGGGTAATAAATCTATTCCTGTACACTTGTAATGAGGAATTTACAAGAAGGATCGAGGAAGAACAGATCTTGCTAAAGTCAAAAACAATCATATCAAGACTTTTGGTTTCTGAATGCTATTCTGCACTGGTGGAGTGGGTGGGGGAGGTCAAGATGTTTTTTATTGCCTTTCCAACATCATATTTAGGGAAGCAGTTTCAAAGCAGTTGCTCAACTTCTTTCAAAGCAACAAAACAGACTGGAAATGATTGAAGATGGGGATCTGAGATGGTTTCTGAGTGACATTCAGCCTGATGTCACTGCACCAAGCCCATCCATCTCATTGAAAGGTGAAAAAGCAATGAAACTTTGAGTTAGCAGTTCCGATTTTCTTTCATTGGTCATCATAAATCAATTTTTTAAAATAGTTTTTATGTCATGGCTGGAATAGGAGAGGGGCACCAGGGATGAGATCTGGGAGCCAAGGGGGCGGTAACCCAGAAAGTTTAGAACCACTGTTGTATGTTAAAAATTGCACCACCTGTCATCAAAACTGTATTCTGTCACAGAAGTGCCTGTTGGAAAGCTCGGCTGATTTTCAATCATGGGCCAAAAGTCAAAGATCTCTCCCATAATTACCTATAATTGTGGCTATAACCATAATTACCAAAACAAAAAAAAATCTTCCTGTATGTCCCCCCCCCATAGCTAATGAACCTGGTCTTCCCCTCACAACTCTAAGTTGGCCCGTTAGCATCAGGAATCCAAACATATATCAGAGGTTGATAGATTTGATGTGCAGCTGGTTGAGTCCAAATTGGGCACTCAAACTCATTTGTTCATCATCTGAGCCTTGTCTGTCCAGCAGTCTTTTGCAGAAATGAAAGCAATCTTCTAGACTCGACACTTGAGGGCAAGCAAATGAACAAACAAAATTAAGCTTTCATGAAACCTAATTGCCTGATTAGTAAAAAGACAAACTATGACAGAGCTGGTAGGCTGTGTGTGGGGGCTTTGGATGGTGGGTTCTATGTAGTCAGCTGAGTGAAGGTGAGGGAGAGTCATTTTGTTGGTGTAGTATAATGGATTATGGGCATGTCGTCCATTGGCAGATGCCACATCGGGAAAGTTGTCTGTTATATTTTTGTTTCCCTGTAACTTTAACTGTTTTCAAAAAAAAATCAACCTTCTTTTGCTTGGGGCTTTGGAATCTCTCAGTCATGTTGACCTTGATCATTCTGAGCATTTCAACATTCGTGAGTATTTCTGGGCTCTGCCCTTAAGTTACCTGTGCAGGTGTTTCACAAGCCACCTGTGTGTGCATACATATGATTAGTATGTTGTGTCATGTTCAGGCACAGATTTCTTGCTTTTGATACTGTTGAGGCTATTTTATAGAAATATATAAAATTATAAAGGGCAAAAGTCAGAAAATTTCCCATGGTAGGGGTATCAAAAACAAAACTATAAATTTAGGTGAGAGAAAGGAGTTTTAAAGGGAATTTGAGGGAGTTTTCTACAGATTTATATCTGCAACTTGCAAAGGAGATGGTGAGAGTTGGACATTTAGATGTTAGTTGGACATTTACTGCAGAGAATGACTTGAACAAACAGGCAGAGAAAAGTGGACCCAATGCAGGCAAGTGGAAATTTTATAAACATGCAAAAATGATCAGCATGGGCCAGTAAGCTGTAGAACATAGCAACTTAACAAGTCCTCTGACTCTAAAAGGCAATCAATTAGGGAGGAGTAAACTGCAATACATATTTCACTCGGGCTTTTGTATTCAGTGTGGTTGTGCATTTAACTCATGAAAAGTGACAACTTCTACTTAACGCAGTCACACGGCCTGATGCAGCAGAGATGAAATCTCCTTGCCCAGTACATTCGTGGAATTGTATCTTTTGTCAAGTTTACTAAAACTAAAGATCTTCCTTTTACACAATACCATTGTTGAACAGAAGATCTTGCACCCTCCGCAGTTTACAGTGTTTTCGCAGTGTTATATTGGTGGTGTTCACTGTGACAACTGGAAAATGTGCAGTTAAATGTGGAAATGCAGAAGCTGCTCACGGTGTTTTCCTGTTTCTCGAGAGGAAATGATGTTCTGTAGCTTCCTGTAGGCTAATCTTGTAATATAGGTAATGTGTTGAAAAAATAAAATCAGACTGCTGGAAATAGATTGTCAGGCAGTATTGGGGGGGGGTGGGGGGGGAAGAGTGGAGGAGAGAGAAACAAAGCTGATGTTTCAGGTGGACAACCTTTCAATGGATCCGGGGCCATTGACCTGAGGCATTAACCGTGCTTTTTTTTCACCAATGCTGCAATTAGCCAGCAATTTCTGATTTTATTTATGGTTTATTCTCACTGTAAAATGCCATGAAAATGGTATGCTTTGATGTTTGAGATGTGACTGAGTTTTTCTTTTCAAAGGTGCTTTGAACTATAAATGTTAAGCAACCTCTTGTTTTTCTTTGAAAATCAGTTGTTTTTGAGTTGTGACAATACTTTTGAATTAAAGTTTGTTTTCTCGCTTTTATCTCTATTTTCACCAATCTATGGCATATTTAAAAGTTTACCCTTAAAATGCTGAGTGAGCTTGATGGAAATTATCGTTGGATGCCAGGGTCCCTTGAAGCTGAAAGTTTTGTCAGCAGCCCCCATCAGAGAAGGGAAGGTCTTCAAGTGGTAGCTGAGTCACAGCCTATAAAAATCGAGTGACCTACAAAGCAAGGTGCAGAGGTCAAGGTGTTCTTTTTTCCTTCAGTTAAGTTGCATAAGGTTTCATATCCTGAACCTGCAGGTATTGATAAATAACTGTCTAGAATTTAAAGTGTTAATGTAAGTTGGCAAGAGGTTTCTAAGGCTGTCAACCTGTTGTGGCAAGGGGCAAATTGCAGCGGATCCAGGTCCTTGCTTATAGATAGGCGTTGATTCTGGCCATGACCACTCTCTCAAAGCGTTTCATCCCAGTAGATGAGAATGTCACTGGGCTCTTGGGCACTGGTATGATTGTTGCTCTTTTGAAGCAGGTGGGAACCTCTATCTGCAGCAGTGGGAGATTGAAGGCATGTTTCTGAACTTGAGAAGTGGGAATATTAACAGCTACTTTGGTTTCTTGATGGCTACAGTTAACCACATGATGTTAACTGGAGACGATGCTTCACTCCCAGATGAGCTCAATGCCTTTTATGGTCCTGACGAAGGGTCTTGGCCTGAAACGTCGACTGTACCTCTTCCTAGAGATGCTGCCTGGCCTGCTGCGTTCACCAGCAACTTTGATGTGTGTTGTTCAATGCCTTTTATGGATGCTTTGAAAGGGAGAATAAAAATAGAATCCCTGCAGTTTCCGGTGACCCTGTGAGCTCTGTCTCGTAAACTGACGTCAGCACACCTTTCGTGAGGGTGAACCTTTGCAAAGCATCAGGTCCTGATGGTGTACTTGGAAGGGCACTGAAAACTGGTGCTAACCATCTGCCTGGAGTTTTCAAGGACATCTTCAATCTCCCACAGCTGTGTTTGGAAGCTCTCACTTGCTTCAAAAGGACAACAATCATAACCAGTGCCCAAGAAGAGCAGGGTGATGCTCACATCTATTGTGATGAAGTTGGTCGTGGCCAGAATCAACTCCTGCCTAAGCAAGGACCCAGATCTGCTGAAATTTGCCTTTTGCCACATTAGATCTACAGCGAATGCAATCTCGCTGTACGAGGAGGCATACTGGAGTGAGATAGATTGAGTGGTGCTACAATAACCTTGCACTGAATGTCCATAAGACCAGGGAATTGATTGTGGATTTCAGGAATGGTAAGTCAAGGGAGGATGTTCCAGTCCATATTGAGGGGATAGCAGAGGAAAGGGTGAGCAGTTTCAAGTTGCTGGGTTAAATAGCAACTTAAATATGGGCCCAACATATTGATGCAATTACAAGGAAGATACGACAGTGTCTATATTTCATTAGGAGTTTGAGGAGATTCGGTTTGTGATCAAAGACTCACGCATTTCTACAGATGTGTTGTGGAGAGCATTCTGACTGGTTGCATCACCATCTGGGATGGAGGAGCCTCTGCACAGAGCTGGGAAAGCTGCACAAAGTTCTCGACTCAACCAGTCCATCCTGGGCACTGTCTTCCCCAGCATGGAAAAACACCTGTGACAGGCAATGCCTCAAAAAGCTTAAAGTAAATTTATTATCAAGGACATATATGTAAGCATATATGACCCCGAAGTTCATTTTTGGCGGGCATTCGCAATAGAAAGAAACAGTGGAAAAACTGAGACAAACAACCAGTGTGCAAAAGGTAACAAACTGTGCAAATACAAAAAGTAAAAAATAATAGTAATAAATAATAAATATTGAATGAGTTGTAGAGTTACTTCAATCTTTGAACTTTTTTTGGACAGTGGTGTCATCAGTGAATTAATGGATCATGTTTGAGCTGTGCCTGATTGCACAGTTGTGTGTGTAGAGCAGTGGACTAATCAAGCATTCTTGAGTATGTTCCTCCGTATTCTCATAAGACCCTAACAATCTAGTCCCAAAAGGCGGCATTCATCATTAAGGACCCCCATCACCCAGGACATGCTCTCTTCTCATTTCTACCATCAAGGAGGAGGTATAGGAGCCTGAAGACACATATTCAATGTTTCAAGAACAGTTTCTTGCCCTCCGCCATCAGATTTCTAAATGAACAATGAACCCATGTACTATCTCTTTTTTGCTCTCTTCTGCACTACTTAATTTATTTTTTTATATATTTCTTATTGTAACCTTTAGTTTTTTCATTCTTATGCATTGCAGTGTACTGTTGCCAGAAAACAACAAATTTCATGACATATACCGATAATATTAAACCTGATTCTGATTCTGTACTCCAGCAGAAGAGGGCTTCTCATCAACAAATTCTGCTTGAAATGAAATATATTTTCACATTCCTCCTTCGAGCCATGCTGTTGCATTGTCATTTCATTAATTTACTTGGATGTTATTTCAGTATTGTCAGTATTGACTGAACTTTTCTTTCCCCCATCACATTGCTCAGTATTTGTCACTGCACTTGTGGTTTTCCATTGAGTAGTGTGCAACATGATTGTGTGGAACTCTTAATCATATAGCGAATCCTGGTGGTTATGAGCACAGTTACTAAAACAAGAGGTACGAGTGGCAGAGGAGAAAATGATTGAGCAGCTTGGGACACCTTGAGATATCAGCTCAAATCCGACGCTGGTCCCTACAAGTTTGAAGTCACTGTTGTGAAGCTGTTTGCACCATGAAGTGTTTTGCTCATGGCCTGACTCATTTGGCCAGAATCCAGTATCATGCTGATTAAACTCTTAATCTCAAACATGATGCGTCAGGAAAAAAAAACGTATGGTATTTGGAAGGGTAATGAAGCCTGACATTAAAGCCCAGCTGTTTGAGTGGATCTGATGCACTCCATGCTGTGAATGAAGGTAAAGTGCCTTTGTTCCAGAGTACAGTAACCCTTTTGTGTGGACTTCCTTCAATTCATCTTTATTCACTTCTCCCTTTCTCTTGTGGCGCTCTTAATCCACGGGCTTTGATTTTCACTGGTGATTCTTGTTCTCATCTGAACTGGAAAGGAAGCCCCATTTGATTCACACAACATTTTTGCATCCTCTACCCTTGATGCCTCAATGCTCTCTCTAAGTGTGTTTCAGTTGTATTCAATTGTGAGATGATTATGCCTCCCTCCCTGTTAGCCACAGGTTTAAAATAGCCCAGGCTCACTCCACATTCAACAGTGAAATCTGGAGAAGAGTTCATAAGCAAAAAAACTTGTCTTTTATCTGATTTGAAATCAATAACAAGTTCAAGATTCTCTAAGTTGCTGACTCACCCTGTTTTAGATCTTGCATGTTTGAGTGACTGGATGAACTTGCACCTGTTCAAGCAAGTTGGAATACTATACGTGTATATTCTCTCAAAGCTCACCAAATAGTACTGATGAATGTTCTCCTGTGAATTCTAATTGTGCCACTTCCAGATTGGTCTGGAATATAAACTGTGGCCAGCACTTAACACTGTCTCTTCATTAGCAACAACAGGGACAGCCTGTGTGTGGAGCCAGAAGGTACAGGTGAGGTCATAAAAGAATACTTTCATTGGTATTCACAAAAGACAGGGGTTCCCAATCATGGACCCCTATCATTGTCAAAGGAAGTGCATTTGATGACAGAATTTATCTCGGGGAAGATGCGATTGCAGTGCAACTGTCCAGCAGACTTAAAGGTGGATGGATCCCGACAACCAGACGAGATTTATCCCAGCTTCTATGGAAGACAAGGAAAGAGACTGCTGGAATTCTGGCTGAGATTTTTAGGTCCTCGCTGGCCATTTCACTGGAGGACATCAAGCTCAGAGGCAGAACAGACTGAGTGGGTCAAATAACCTGATTCTGCTCCTATATGTCTTGTGTCTTCTGCTCAGATGTAGTCCCTTTTTCAAGAAGGATAGCTTGGTAATTACTGATCTGTGAACCTATGGAAATACATTCTGAGGGACAGAGTTAACAATTACTTTGAAAGACTGGGTCTGATCAGAGGTCTGCATCAAGACTTGGTCAAGGGCAGATTCAGTCTGACCAACCTGATTGTTTTTTGAAGCGATAAGTGTATTGATGAGGGCTATTCACTAAACATGGTTTGTATGAACTAAGGTAAGGTATAAGGTAAGATCTTACATGGGAGGCTCGTTCACAAGGTTAAGACACATGGAATCCAGGGCAGGTTGGTAAATAAATCAGTTGGTTTGACAATAGTGAACAGAAGATAGACGGTGGGTTTTGTGATTGGATGCCTGTGGCTAGTAACTTTACGTAGGATTGGTGCTGTTGCAGTATTTGTGGATGTTGAAAGCACGATCAGTAACTTTGTGGACAACACAAAGATCAATGGTATTGTTATACTGTGGAGTGTTATCTTGGGCTACATGGTGTGCAGTGAAATGAGCTGAGAAATGGCAGATGGAGTTCAGCACATGTACATGTGAGGTGATGCATGTTAAGAGTACTATTGAGGCTATGGCATGGTACTGTCTCAGGGAGTGTTGAGGAACAGAGGGACATTGGCGTGCAAGTCCACAGATGTTAATAGAAGGCTGTACAATTGTATCACATGGCTCAGAAGGCTTATGGCACCTGACCTTCATTAGTCAACACAATGAGGACAGTAGCAGGAACGCTGTCCTCCAACTTTTTAAACCAATAGTCAAACATCAGCCGGGGTATTACAAGCAGTTGTAGATGTGGTGCAGGGGAGATTCACGAAGATGTTAATTGAGATGAAGTGTTTCAGTTTTGAGAAGAGACTGATGAAGCAAGGTAGGGTGAAGGACAAATGATTTAGCAGGGATCTGAGGTGCACCTTTTTCACTCAAAGTGGGATACATTGCCTTAGAGAGTAATGAAAACAGTCAGTGACATTATTTAGGTGTCTAAAATAGAGCGGATTCTGGTTAATTGGGACACATTGGGACCAGTACATTTTGGCCCAATTAAGTGGCTGTCCAAATTAGCTGGTTTCATGGAAATAGTTAAACTGGTATAGCAAAGACAAACTGAGAACCAAATTTTGTATTTAAGTGAAATACAGAATAAATAAAAACACTGCCAATAGTACTACAGTACTATAAAACTGTATTAGTTCCTCATAGATATCAGTGGAGGAATTCATCCAGTGTACACAATGAACAAGGTCAGTGCAGACACCGAGTGCAGATAATGGACTGCCCTCATACAATGCTATCGATGATTACATCCTCCAAATCTTCATTTTCATTGTAAAATTCAGGATAATTGTTGATACCTTCATATTTCCTAACTTGGTCAAGTAGTGAAATAGTTTCATTTTCACTCCTGGTCGTTTCTGGCATCCTCTAGCCTGAATGCTTGAAACTGGAGTGAGCAAAACAGTTCTGAATTGTCTTGGTGTTTAATCCTCGCCAACTATCAGTGACAAAAAACAGAAACACATGCAGCTGACACTTTTGAAACTGTTTGCTGTGAGCATGATGTAGTATCTAATGGCCACACAAATGCACGCAACTAACGCTAGTTAGAACTGTTTGGACAAAGTCTCCAGTTCCAATTAAGTGCAGAGTGTTCCAAATAAGTGGAGGGAGTCCCAGCAATTTTCTTGATTAGTTTTGGTTGTTTAAGAGTTATCCCAGATAAGTGGCTGTCCTGATTAGCTGATGGCCCAATTAACTGGAATCCATTGTATTTCAAGTACCTACATAAGTATGGAAGGCGATGGGTCAAATACTGGAATATGGGATTAATACCGATGAGTACCCACTGTTCAGCATGGAAGTAGTGGGTAGAGGGGCCTGTTTCAAGTCATAAAGTATGACACTCTGCCTGTAATTTCATTAGTTTTACAGAAAGGTTGCCAATTTGAATTAATAATATATACTTTTATTTACCATGCTGAACAATGTGAAATGTTCCCAATTTTGTGAATGTAAATACTTCTCTCATATCTTTTCTCAAAGGTGAATACTGAGGCTTGACTGCAAGCTTACAACATCAAATGAGATTTAATTGTATGTGGGCCAAGAACTAATGAGGTGCGCTGTTAGGGAAGGATTTCTAATCAAAACATGACATTCAAAGGGCAGTTGACTTGACCAGTCCATTTGTAACTTAACTAGTCATGGGAGCTAAACTATCTTGATGTTGGTTCAAAAAGGATGTGTCTTTGACACCTGTTAGCTGTCGGGGCTCTATCTTTTCTGAGTGAATTGTTCAAGGCTGAGAGAATGATGCTGTGAAAGGTGAGATGAGTTTCCGAAGATAAGAGATTTTTTCATCATGTGTGTGGTTTCACGTACAGGAATGTGACAACAGGTAACTGGCAGGCTTGGGAGGAAGGAGCAAGAGTTGTGAGAATTTGTGTGTGCTGGAATTGAAGTACTGCAAATGGATCTTTATCAAGTATCACAGCTTCATATCAGTATACAATTCTGATGTTAAAAAAAAGCTTTTAATGTGGGTTTTTTAACACTTAGTATTAAATGTGCGTTTAAAGAGTTGCATCCTGTCTGGGAAATGCTATATTTGGAATTCCCCTTTCTGATAATTAAGACTTTTTGCTAATCATATTTTTCATAGTTCTCTGTCCTTGTGTTTTGGCCTGCAATGGGTTCAGTGATATCTGTTGCCTGAGTATGTTGCTGGCAACTGCCTAATGGAGAAAATCCACTGCATGTCACCATCTTTCCACTGTTGTGCAGTTTCTTCAAGTCTTCTCACATTTGCATTAGTTTCAGTGACACACTATCAGATCGATGCAAACCTGTGCTGGAAGGTTGAGTAATGTTTTCCTCTGCCATTTAACACTGAGCCTAGTGAATTACATCGTGGTGGTAGAACATAAACGTGACTTCAGCATGAAGACCTGTCATGTCTGCATGTGATCTTTCTCCAAAGGCCATCTCTACTGTGGTTTGCCACAAGCTGTATATGCAGATCCCACATCTACTTTCTTGCAGTCATCTGTTTCCTTAAAATTAATACTTAGTGGCCACTTTATTAGGTACACCTGTTTGTTAATGCAAATAACTAATCAGTCAACCATGTGGCAGCAACTCAGTGACTAAAAGCATGCAGACATGGTCAAGAGGTCCTGTTGTTGTTCTGACCAAACATCGGAATGGGGAAGAAATGTGATCCAAGTGACTTTGAATGTGGAATGATAATTGGTGCCAGAATGGGTGGTTTGAGTATCTCAGAAACTGCTGACCTCCTCGGATTTTCATGGACAACAGTGTCTCGAACGTTCATTGAGAGGCAGTTCTGTGGACAAAAATGAGAGAGGTCAGAGGAGAATAGCTAGACTGGTCCAAGTGACAGGAAGGTGACAGTAACTCAAATAACCACATGTTACAACAGTGGTGTGCAGAAGAGCACAACGTCTCAAATCGTGAGGTGGATGGGCTAAAGCAGCAGAAGACCACGCCCATACATACACTCAGTGGTTAATTTATTGGGTGCATAGGAGGCACCTCATAAAGTGGCCACTATGTGTAGTTTCCATTTGAATGGTTCTTCCTCATCATGCATATAGATGCTGCCTTGTTATAGTTTGCAGTCGATGAAGATCTACCCCATTTACTTTTTAGTGATGTGCTGATGTCTTGTTTTATTGGGTTGGGCAGCATAACTAAATCTGAACCTTGATTTGATGCCAACAAGATGTAATTAAATTGTGCTGACACTACTTTTCCCTTCCAATTCTCTCTTCCACCATTAACTCTCCACCTCCCTCCTGTTGAAATCAGGGTGTAATTGGAACAAAGGGTGGTTTTAATGATTGGTGCTTGATGGGGTTATGAGTAATGCTCGAGCTTTTTGAACATGAGTGCACAAACCAAACCACGTGAAAGAGGCAGGCACCCACTTATTTCACAAGTGCTTACTCATCTACATAGCATTAGGTTTACATGATATTATTGCCACTTTAAACACTGTACCACATTTACCATGGAATTGTAAAAGCCAAAAATCGTTAAATACAAAATGGGGCACTTTGTACCACTACATTAGTAAATCTGCTGAACACATCAATATAACTTTAAAAAGCTAAACAGACCAATGGAAAGCAGTGCATTTGAGAAGTAAGACAACATGCAATAGTGTCAGTGGAATGTGGTTCATCTTTCCTTTGGCCGGGGACAATGCAGTTTTGCTTTCCATACTCTGGTATATTTTGATCCCAGCCACAGGGTGTCTGAGCAGGACAAGAGGGACGAGACAATGATGATTTACTTGGGGAGAAGTCTGCAAGTTTCAGTTAATGGCGAGGGGTAAGATCTGGCAGCAGATTGCACTTGAGATTATCAGTGGGGTTTTCCATGTGAGTGGATGAGTTTACATTTTAAAGATTAGCTTTGTTTGTCACGTGTGCTTTGAAAAGTCTGAACATACACTGGAGTGAATTGTTTGCGTCAAAACAAATCAGTGACGATTGTGCTGGGCTGTCCGCAAGTGTCCCCACACTTCTGGCACCAACATAGCTTGTCCAACAACTCACTAACGAAACTATGAGTTTGGAATGTGGGAGGAAATTGGAGTATCTTGTGGAAACCCACATGGCCACAGGGAAGAACCTACAAACTCCTTACAGACAGCGGCAGGAATTGAATCCCAATTGGTGATCGCTGCTAGTCTAACAGTATTACGCTAACCACTGTGCTAGTGTGCCACCTAATTGAAGTTGAAGCATTTAATTTTTTCAAATATGATTTCAAAACATACAAAGAAGACATAATATTGGAATAAAATGTCATTTTGACTTAATTATTTTCTCATCTTCCTCTGTGCCTGACCTAATCTCCCCCCACCACCTCATTTTCCACTCTGGTAAATGCCAAAACATCGGCACATATTGTGCACACACAAGGTCCGAAAAGATAATTCATTGGCTTCTATTTGATTTAGTTTTTTTCTTGTGTTTCTTTTTGTGTTTGAGTGTCAATTTAAGGATAAAAATTGAGTTATTAATTCACAAAGTTTTCAGAAGGAATTGGTGACTAACTTGAGCTCTGAATCTCTCAACTGTCTAGGTGTCGATCTGGATTTGTGGGTGAATACTGCCAGCACCCAGATCCCTGTCAGATTTCAACCTGCCTTAATGGAGGAACGTGTAGAATTTCCTTCACTGAAAGCAAAGTACAAGGGTCATGCAGTTGTGCTTTGGGATTTACTGGTGATCGATGTGATACAATAGTCACCAATGTCTGTCTGAACAAACCTTGCCAAAATCGAGGAACTTGCCGCCTCATCACCCTTGAGAAATATGAATGCAAGTGCCAACGAGGATGGATCGGTAGGTATAGTCTTGTGTTCCAACCCAAGAACCACAAAGATTATATTCCTCACCGCCCTTTGAACAATATATACAAGACATAGTAGAATTAGGCCATTCAGCCCATCAAGTGTGCTCTACCATTCAATCAGAGCAGATTTATTTTCCTTCTCCGTCCCAATCTCTTGCCTTCTTGTAACCTTTGACACCCTGATTAATCATGAACCTATCAACCTCCATATTAAATATTCCCAATGACAGCCTCCATAGCACTCTGTGGAAATGAATTCCATAGATTCACCACTCTCTGGCTAAAGAAATTCCTCCTCTTCTCTGTTCTAAAGGGACATCCATTTAATCTGAATCTGTCTCTTCTGGGGCTAGAATCTCCCACCACTGGAAACGTCTTTTCTGTGTCCATTCATTTAGACCTTTCAAATTTGCTCTTAAAGACCAAAGCCATGAATTCATTGGGCTGTTAATGTTTGGAGATGATAGGGCAATTGCAGCAAGTGTGCACCCGTGCCTGTATGCATGTGTAACACTTCTTGACCCTGATCTGTGAGAAAGAAAATAAGCATAAAACTATCAATTCATGTTTAAGTACAGAATTTGTCTTAATGTAAAATATTTGGACCCTTACTGCACCCCAAACGATTATCAGCACATACTGAAATGGACAGTATGAGCAATGGAGGGGAATCGTCCCTGTTTAATGCTGAATTCATCTTGGCTTTCGATTTTTTTTTTCATTTTGCTAATAAAGTGTGTGATGTAGAGTATGATAGGTCTCAGCTAATGAAAAAGGTGAGGTTGGTCATAAGACTAATGAGAAATGGAGAGAAAATTGCAGCTTTTTTCTATATTTATTTGAAAGGGCAATTGGATATTCAATTAAATGTTGGTCAATATAATATGACACTGAAATTTATGAATTGAGATGAGCTCACATTCTGGACATTTGGTCAACTGACTGTGTCAAAGGGTAAGGGGTGGAAAATAACCATAATTTTAACTCTGAATTTTCGCTTTTTTTAAACAGGTAAAAACTGCCAACACGTGGATTTCTGTGCTTCACAACCTTGTGCGAATGGTGGCAAGTGCAGTAGTTCAAGAAACAACTACACCTGTACCTGTCCTTCAGGCTACACAGGATTTCAGTGCAAAACTGACATTGATGAATGTAAGGCTGGGAATCTGTGCCTGAATGAGGGAGTTTGCCAGAACGAGCCAGGCTCCTATCGCTGCTTATGCAAGCCAGGTTTCACTGGAGTCAACTGTGAGAGTGTGTATGTGCCATGCTCACCATCACCGTGTGTCAATGGAGGCACCTGCCGACCAACCAACGACGACCTGACCTACGAATGCAACTGCCTGCCAGGTCTGAAATTATAGTAGACTAGTTGGCCTTGTGAATATGATCCTTTGTACAATTAAGTCATGGCTGATCTGACCTCAGAACCACTCACCCATTCTATATCCCTCAGTACCTATGTCAAACAAAAATATAACTCAAAAGCTGTAAATGTACCATCATCTGTTGCTTTGGGAAGGAGAGCCCAACACAGTTTTAACGTGGAAAGATACTTTAACCCTCGGGTTTGGCCAGCTGCTTTAACCTCGGGGGAGACGGCCTCTGGCCTGGCCAAACTTGAGAAATCTTGTTTGGGTGGATGCTGCATGATGTGTTTTCCTGTTACAAAACAGTACCACGAAATAACAAACAGTACACAATATGCAATTAAATGATTGAGCTTTATAGTTAATTTGACTATAGGGTTAGTAAAGAAAGCAAAAAGAAGGGACCCATTTTAATGAAACAGTCCAATGCGCACATTGGAACTCACTGTTTTCCCGTCTGTTCGTTCTCCATTGATTTTCCTCCCAGGTGTCGTCCACGCCTGACCCCATTCCAAGTCCGCTCAGTCCTGCAGTCTACGACTTCCCCATTCTGGCATCATCTCTCTCCATCTTCTGAACCAAGGGCCACAAAATTCCTTCTCTCAGGCACATAAGAAGAACACCTCTCCTCATTGGCCAGCGCACATTCCAAAGCCCCCGTTACCTCCAGTCGTAACCCAAACACTGCAGCTACAGAGAAACTATTACTTCAGCAGTGAACCCTTTCCCTGGGTGTTACAATACTTTCTGGCTTTCCCCAATTTCCTGGGGGTTGGAGTGAAGGAATTGTCAACTTTTCAGATTAAGATATTGCATCTCTTGCACAAGATCCTCACGGGACTGTCCTCGTAAGCCCCCTCCTTTCTTTCTGTACTTCACTGAGTTTATCTACCCAGATCTTGATTTTACAATGTCTCTCCTCACCTAGACCCTTTCTATCCACATCCAGGAAGACTTGCATGTCCTCCACCAGTTTGACAATTTCCAATTCCCAGCCCACTGCCTCATCTTTATTATGGATTTCCAGTCTATATACACCTGCATCCTCCATCAGCAAGGTATTAAAGCCCTCTACTTTCTGCAGCAAGGATCCAATCAGTTCCTTCCATCAACACTTTCATCCACCTGATTGAACATGTTCTTGTTCTGAATGGCGTCTTTTTTGACTCTGCTCACTTCCTACAAGCCAAGATGGAGCCATTGGATCAAGCTGTGCCCATCTTTCACTGACTAAGTGGAACAGTCATTCCAAACTTTCTTGGATACTATTCCACAACCCTCTCTATTATATTGATTGCATCGGTACTGATCCCTACACCTTAACGTAACTTGCCAAGTTTATCACCTTTGCTAAATGCTTCCCTTCCTCTTGGTCTGTGTGCCCTTGCTCTTGAACATCTTCAGACAAAGTTGTTTCTCCATAACAATCCTATCAAATCATTCAATGCACGAAATCCCTGGATCTGATCAGCCTTCAACCTTTTGTTGTTGAGCAGCAGGATGTACTGATGCTGAAAGTCAGGAAACCAGGAACTAATGAGCTTCAGTGAGGAGATGAGCACAGTTGAATATCTGAATAGCTGAATATCTCTTCTGGTTGTTTTATTTATTTATTCAGTGCAGAATAGTCCCTTCCGGCCCTTCAAGCCGCGCTGTCTGACAATCTCCTGGCCGAATAGAACAAAGAACAGCACAGTACAGTACAGGCCCTTCGGCCCACAATGTTGTGCCGACCCTTAAACCCTGCCTTCCATATAACCCCCCCCCACCTTAAATTCCTTCATATACCTGTTTAGTCGTCTCTTAAATTTCACCAATATGTATCTGCCTCCACCACTGACCCAGGCAGTGCATTCCATGCACCAACCACTCTCTGAGTAAAAAACCTTCCTCTAATATCCCCCTTGAACTTCCCACTCCTTACCTTAAAGCCATGTCCTCTTGTATTGAGCAGTGGTGCCCTGGCGAAGAGGCGCTAGCTGTCCACTCTATCTATTCCTCTTAATATCTTGTACACCTCTATCATGTCTCCTCTCATCCTCCTCCTCTGCAGAGAGTAAAACCCTAGCTCCCTTAATCTCTGATCATAATGCATACTCTCTAAACCAAGCAGCATCCTGGTAAATCTCCTCTGTACCCTTTCCAATGCTTCCACATTTTTCCTATAGTGAGGCAACCAGAACTGGACACAGTACTCCAAGTGTGGCCTAACCAGAGTTTTATAGAGCTGCATCATTACCTCGTGACTCTTAAACTCTATTCCTCGACTTATGAAAGCTGACACCCCATAAGCTTTCTTAACTACCCTATCTACCTGTGAGGCAACTTTCAGGGATCTGTGGACATGTACCCCCAGATCCCTCTGCTCCTCCACACTTCCAAGTATCCTGCCATTTACTTTGTACGCTGCCTTGGAGCCCTTCCAAAGTGTACCACCTCGCACTTCTCAGGGTTGAACTCCATCTGCCACTTCTCAGCCCACTTCTGCATCCTATCAATGTCTATGTTATAATTATGTGGTTTTTGTCAGTTTTTTTTTAGTCTTGGTTTGTCTTGTGTTGCTGTGATGTCATTCTGGAGGAACAAATTGTGTCACTTAATGCATGCATTACTAAATGACAATAAAAGAGGACTGCATGTCCTCATAATCTAATCTAATCTTCACCCAAGTCCACTCTTATCAAGGTCTATCAATATTCAATTTCAGTGAGATCCCTCTCCACCCCCATTCTTCTAAACTTCAGCAGGTACAAACCCAGAGCCATTAAAAACTTATGTACTGCTGCTGCTCGTCATCAAGCAGGACAGATAAAGGAGAATCGGTTGATGTGGTGTACTTGGAATTCTGGGGTCTTTGACAAGGTGCCACACGTGAAGCTGCTTAACAAACTACAAGCCCATGGTATTACAGGAAAGATTCTAGCATGGATAAAGCAATGGTTGATTGACAGGAGGCAAAGAGTGGGAATGAAGGGAGCCTTTTCTGGTTGTCTGCCAGTGACTAGTGGTGTTCCACAGGGGTCTGTGTTGGGACTGTTTCTATTTTACATTATATGTCAATGATTTGGATGATGGAATTGAAGGCTTTGTTGCAAAGTTTGCAGATGATATGAAGATAGTTGGAGCGGCAGGTAGTTTTGAGAAAGTAGGGAGGCTACAGAAGGACTTAGATTAGGAGAATGGGCAAAGAAATGGCAGTTGGAATACAGTGTTGGGAAGTGTATGGTCATGCACTTTGGTAGAAGAAATGAAAGGGTTGACTACTTTTAAATGGAGACAAAATACAAAAAAAAACTTGAGGTGCAAAGAGACTTGGGGAGTCCTTGTGCAGGATTCCCTAAAGGTTAATTTGCAGTTTGAATCTGTGGTGAGGAAGGCAAATTCAATGTTAACATTCATTTCAAGAGGACTAGAGTATAAAAGAAAAGATGTAATGTAAAGACTTTGTTACGTACCCCATAACTGGGTTGCCAAACCAGCAGAAATGGATCACTCAGTTGGAGTCTGGAGTACTAGAACTAAGAAAGTTTTATTAAAGAAATAAGCAACACAGTAATCGAAAGGATAATAAATGCAACAGTTCAGCGATGATAAACACACATGTGCACAGAATTAAGATAACAGCATCAATCAAGCTCTATCATTGTCTAGGGGTAAATGACCAAATTTAAAAGTGACTCAAAGTTCAGTCCAGTTTAGTAGTTTAGTTCGCAGTAATCGTTGCCCTGGCGATGGACAACGTGGGGGGAAGAGAGAGATAGAACAGGAACAACTGATCATTCAGAACGGCTTCACTCACAGACCGGTGAGACTCACAAGCAGCTTTTGGGCGGGTCCTTGGTGATGTCACCTGAGGTCACCGACTGTGACCCCTCCTCCAGATGCGGTCGATCCTCTGCAGTGAACCCGGCACCCAGGCAAGGGCGGACACACACCGGGTTCCCGCTGATCGTACCTTTCCACCCTGGCCGTTGTCTGGTACTTCTCACCCACTCGTGAGAGGCGCACTGCTTCCAGGGTCTCGTTACCTCGGGTGGCGTGTGTTCCTGTCTTAGCGAACCTGTCCCTTTTTATCCCCCTGCTGGGGTATCGCCTGTCCATACTTCAAACAGTTCAAGGTTCAAAGGGGGGAGCCGCTCCAGACAGCTCTCTCTCCCACGTCCCTTCATTACACATCTCCAGACGCTGCTCCATTGTTCCTTATCTCTCCTTCCCCTGAGGGCAGGTGGCAGACCACTTGCTGATGTCACTGATGCTAACCCAGGCCAGCAAACATCTTAATTTTATGTGTATTCTCGTCACAACTTCATAAAGCACTGTCAAGGCCTCACTTGGAGTATTGTGAGCAGTTTTGGGCTCCTTATCTTAGAAAGGTTGTGCTGAAACTGAGAGGGTTCAAAGAAGCTTCATGACTCATACACGCAAAAACTTCTATAGATGTACTGTGGAAAGCATTCTGACAGGCTCGATCACTGTCTGGTATGGGGGGACAACAGCACAGGAGCGAAAGGAGCTGAAGAGGGTTGTAAATTTAGTCAGCTCCATCATGGGTACCAGCCGACAACGTACCCAGGACATCTTCAAGGAGCGGTGTGTCAGAAAGGCAGCGTCCATTATTAAGGACCTCCAGCACCCAGGGTATGTTACCATCAGGTAGGAGGTACAGAAGCCTGAGGGCACATGCTCAGCGATTCAGGGACAGCTTCTTCCCCTCTGCCATCTGATTCCTGAATGGACATTGAACCTGTGAACACTACCTCAGTTTTTTTATATTATTTCTGTTTTTTCACAATTTTTAATCTATTCAATATACGTATACTGCAATTGATTTACTTATTTAGGTAATTATTATTATTTTATTATTTTTTCTCCTCCTTCTGTATTATGTATTACTTTGAACTGCTGCTGCTAAGTTAATAAATTTCGCGACACGTGGCAGTGATAATAAAACTGATTCTGAAAATGATTCCAGGAAAGAACGACTTGTCATATGAAGAGTGTTTGATGGCTCTGGGCTTGTATTCAGTAGAATTTAGATGAATGAGGGGTGACCTCATTGAAACGTATCGAATGGTGAAAGGCCTTGATTGAGTGGATGTAGAGAGGATGTTTCCTATGGTGGAAGAGTTTAAGACCAGAGGACACAGACTCAGAATAAAGAGGCATCCTTTTAGAATGGAGATGAGGAGTTTCTTTAGCCAGAGAGTGGTGAATCTGTGGAATTCTTTGCCACAGGCAGTTGTGGAGGCCTAGTCTTTATGTATATTTAAGGCAGAGGTTGATAGATTCTTGATTGGTCAGGGCATGAAGGGATACGGGAAGAAGGCAGGAGATTGGGGCTGAGAGGAAAATTGGATCAGCGTTGATGAAATGGCACAGCAGACTCAAAGGGCCAAATGGCCTAATTCTACTCCTGTATCTTATGGTCTAATGTCTCTCTGCAATCTTTGACAATCCTCCACACTATCCACAACACCACCAACCTTTGTGTCATCGGCAAACTTGCCAACCCACCCTTCTACCCGCACATCCAGGTCATTAATAAAAATCACAAAAAGTAGAGATCCCAGAACTGATCATTGTGGGACACCACTGGTTACACCCCTCCAATCCAAATGTACTCCCTTCACCACGACCCTCTGCCTTCTTCAGGCAAGCCAATTCTGAATCCACCTGGTCAAACTTCCCTGGATCCCATGCCTTCTGACTTTCTGAATAAGCCTCTCGTGTGGAACCTTGTCAAATGCCTTACTAAAATCCATATAGATCACATCCACTACACTACCCTCATCTATATGCCTGGTCACCTCAAAGAACTCTATCAGGCTTGTTAGACACGATCTGCCCTTCACAAAGCCATGCTGACTGTCCCTGATCAGTGCAAACACGAGAAAATCTGCAGATGCTGGAATTCCAAGCAACATACATAAAAGTTGCTGGTGAACGCAACAGACCAGGCAGCATCTCTACGAAGAGGTACAGTCAACGTTTCGGGCCGAGACCCTTCGTCAGGACTAACTGAAAGAAGAGCTAGTAAGAGATTTGAGAGGGGGAGGGGAGATCTGAAATGATAGAAGACAGGAGGGGGAGGGATGGAGCCAAGAGCTGGACAGTTGATTGGCAAAAAGGATATGAGAGGATCGTGGGACAGGAGGCCTAGGGAGAAAGAGAAGGGGGAAGGGGAAGCCCAGAGGATGGGCAAGAGGTCTAGTGAGAGGGAGAGAGGGAGAAAAAGGAGAGAGAGAAAAAGAATGTGTGTAAATAAATAACGGATGGGGTACGAGGGGGAGGTGGGGCATTAGCGGAAGTTAGAGAAGTCAATGTTCATGCCATCAGGTTGGAGGCTACCCAGACGGAATATAAGGTGTTGTTCCTCCAACCTGACAGTGGCCACACATTTTAATTCCACGTTCCATTCCCATTCTGATGTGTCTATCCACGGCCTCCTCTACTGTCAAGATGAAGCCATACTCAGGTTGGAGGAACAACACCTTAGATTCCGCCTGGGTAGCCTCCAACCTGATAGCATGAACATTGACTTCTCCAACTTCCATTAATGCCCCTCCTCCCCCTCGTACCCCATCCGTTATATATATATTCTTTTTCTCTCTCTCCTTTTTCTCCCTCTGTCCCTCTCACTATGCTCCTTGCCTATCCTCTGGGCTTCACACCTCCCCCTTTTCTTTCTCCCTAGGCCTCCTGTCCCATGATCCTCTCATAACCCTTTTGCCAATCAACTGTCCAGCTCTTGGCTCCATCCCTCCTCTTCCTGTCTTCTATCATTTCGGATCTCCCCTTCCCCCTCCCACATTCATTCGCTTACGAGCTCTTCTTTCAGTTAGTCCTGACAATGGATCTCGGCCCGAAATGTCCACTGTACCTCTTCCTAGAGATGCTGCCTCGCTTGCTGTGTTCACCAGCAACTTTTATGTGTGTCCCTGATCAGACCATGATTCTCTAAATGCCCATAGATCCTATCTCTAAGAATCTTTTCCAACAGCTTTCCCACCACAGACGTAAGGCTCACTGGTCTATAGTTACCCGGACTATCCCTACTACCTTTTTTGAACAAGGGGACAACACTCATCTTCCTCCAATCCTCCGGTACCATTCCCGTGGACAACGAGGACATAAAGATCCTCGCCAAAGGCTCAGCAATCTCTTCCCTCGCCTCATGGAGCAGCCTGGGGAATATTCCGTCAGGCCCCAGGGACTTAGCCGTCTTAATGTATTTTAACAACTTCAACATCTCGTCTCCCTTAATATCAACATACTCCAGAACATCAACCTCACTCCTATTGTCCTCACTGTCGTCAAGTTCCCTCTCATTGGTGAATACCGAAGAGAAGTATTCATTGAGGACCTCGCTCACTTCCATAGCCTCCAGGCACATCTTCCCACCTTTATCTCTAATCAGTCCTATCTTCACTCCTATCTTCACTCCTATCATCCTTTTGTTCTTCACATAATTGAAAAATACCTTGGGGTTTTCCTTTACCCTACTCGCCAAGGTCTTCTCATGCCCCCTTCTTGCTCTCCTCAGCCCCTTCTTAAGCTCCTTTCTTGCTACCCTGTATTCCTCAATAGACCCATCTGATCCTTGCTTCCTAAACCTCATATATGCTGCCGCCTTCCACCTGATTAGATTCTCCACCTCACTTGTCACCCATGGTTCCTTCACCCTACCATTCTTTATCTTCCTCACCGGAACAAATTTATCCCTAACATCCTGCAAGAGATCCCTAAACATCGACCACATGTCCAAAGTACATTTCCCTGCAAAAACATCCTCCCAATTCACACCCGCAAGTTGTAGCCTTATAGCCTCACAATTTGCCCTTGCCCAGTTAAAAATTTTCCTGCCCTCTGTGATTCTGTCCTTTTCCATTATAATGTCAAAGGCCAGGGAGCGGTGGTCACTGTCCCCCAGATGCTCACCCACAGAGATCTGTGACCTGACCCGGTTTGTTACCTAATACTTGATCTAGTGCGGCATTCCCCCAGTCAGCCTGTCAACATACAGTGACAGGAATCTGTCCTGGACACACTTTACAAACTCTGCCTCGTCTAAACCCTTGGAACTAATCAGGTGCCAAACAATATTAGGGAAGTTAAAGTCACCCATGATACAACTCTGTTATTTTTGCACCTTTCCAAAATCTGCCTCCCAAACTGCTCCTCGGTATCTCTGTTGCTACCAGGGGGCCTATAGAATACTCCCAATAGAGTAACTGCTCCCTTCCTGTTCCTGACTTCTACCCATACTGACTCAAAAGAAGATCCTGCTGCATTACCCACCCTTCTTGTAGCTGTAATAGTATCCCTGACCAGTAATGCCACCCCTCCTCCCCTTTCCCCCCCTCTCTATCCCTTTTATCACAGGACACTTCACAATGACCAATTAATCTACTAACCCAAACATCTTTGGACTGTGGGAGGAAACCGGAGCACCCAGAGGAAACCCACGCTGTTACAGGGAGAACCTGCAAACTCCATTTGGAATAGAACCTGGGTTGCAGATACTGTAAAGTGTTGTACCAACCACTACACTACTCTGCCACCCCTGATGATTATGGTTATGAAAGCAAGTTTGTGTTTTGGAAGTTTGTGAAGTGCAGGAGGGAGAGAAGAACTTGGAGCAACGGTCTTTTTGTAGGGATTTCTGATATCTCTATTTCTTCATCCACTATCCCTTGGAATAGAAACATAGAAACATAGAAAATAGGTGCAGGAGTAGGCCATTCGGCCCTTCGAGCCTGCACCGCCATTTATTATGATCATGGCTGATCATCCAACTCAGAACCCAGCCATCCCTCCATACCCCCTGACCCCTGTAGCCACAAGGGCCATATCTAACTCCCTCTTAAACATAGCCAATGAACTGGCCTCAACAGTTTGCTGTGGCAGAGAATTCCACAGATTCACCACCCTCTGTGTGAAGAAGTTTTTCCTAATCTCGGTCCTAAAAGGCTTCCCCTCTATCCTCAAACTGTGACCCCTCGTTCTGGACCTCCCCAACATCGGGAACAATCTTCCCGCATCTAACCTGTCCAATCCCTTTAGGATCTTATACGTTTCAATCAGATCCCCCCTCAATCTTCTAAATTCCAATGAGTACAAGCCCAGTTCATCCAGTCTTTCTTCATATGAAAGACCTGCCATCCCAGGAATCAATCTGGTGAACCTTCTTTGTACTCCCTCTATGGCAAGGATGTCTTTCCTCAGATTAGGGGACCAAAACTGCACACAATACTCCAGGTGTGGTCTCACCAAGGCCTTGTACAACTGCAGTAGTACCTCCCTGCTCCTGTACTCGAATCCTCTCGCTATAAATGCCAGCATACCATTCGCCTTTTTCACCGCCTGCTGTACCTGCATGCCCACTTTCAATGACTGGTGTATAATGACACCCAGGTCCCGTTGCACCTCCCCTTTTCCTAATCGACCACCATTCAGATAATAATCTGTTTTCCTATTTTTGCCACCAAAGTGGATAACTTCACATTTATCATATTGGAGCACATTTCAAGCTTATGGTCAAAGAGAGTTTCAGAAGGTGTAGCGTACCTGAATACAGTATTGCTACTCTCAACAATCCTGTCCAGGTTTGTTTCTGCATAGAGTGACCAAGGCACGAAAGGACTGAGAGCACATCTTTCTCATGGCTAGGGTTGTTAACTTGCTGATAATCAGTTTAGAATGGGAGTCACCTTGCACATTTGGTGAGTAAGAGATGTGCCAAATGAAGTAAGTATTAACACAGTTGAAATGAGCTTATTCTCACTCCTCTCACCAAAAGAGTTATAAGTTTTGGCATAAGAATTTCTTGCTTGTGGGATGACTAAACAGCACAATGTGGGAGGCTGAGACATCAGTCTAGTGTGGACTGATCTAGGTGATGTTGACTATATTTTGTTGTACACAATCATTGTGCTGTATGATTTGAGTTTTTGTTCCTGTGGAATGGAGAAGATGGTAAAGTTATTCCCTTTGGTTAACTTTCCTCCTGTCCCACTTGTCCAACTCAATCATTTTGCTGCACAAAGCACATTCTTCAATGAGTAAAGCCTATGTACAGGAGGATTTGAATTCCAGTATGGGATACGCTTACAGAAGAAGAAAAAAATTGGGGAAAAATGCTAGCTCCAGATTTTTGTTTACATGACTTGGGTTTGGAGGGAGTGCCAGGCAAACTCTCACCTCCAGTTGCTGCTGCTCATATGTTCCAGACATGCCTCAGAGTCACCGAGCAATTGCTAGTGCACTTGCATGAGCTGCGTTTGAAAACATTGCAGCAGTCAACCTTGGGTAACACACAATCCAACTCAGCCCCATGGCCAACATAGTCCAGATGCTGAGTTTGAATGTTTAAAAAAAAGTTGCACCTAATTGTTAACATAATGACTGTTGGGGAGAGACTGAGTTGGCTGAGGAGTTGACTGGAGATCTTTTTTTCTCCCTTGCCTCTATCTAAAGTCTGCAGTTAATTGGAGAAGGGGTCAAATTGTCACCTCTGTTTGAGAGATTATTCAGTGCATTAACCTCAATGTAATCTACTCATGTGGTTCTTGTGTAATTGTTTTTTTCCTTCATTTTTCTTTCACTCTAAGCTTGTGGTTGAACGCTTGTGCTGATGTACAAAAAAAACCCTTTTTAAAAAAATCTGGCTGAGGATCTTGGCCAGGAAATGTGTTTTGTCAATGAGGAAACATTTAAACTGAAAATGTGGGTGAATTACTTAAACAATTAGCTCCAATAGCAGGTTCCCCTTGGCGCTATTAACTCTACTCCAAGGTCAATTAGGAGCTATCGCACAAAATGGGAAAGGCAATTGCCTGTTGGGAAAGGGTGTGCAGGAAGCTGAGTCTTGCTATGTTGCAGGATGTGAAATACTAGAAAAACAAGCTTCTTGGACACAGTACAAGAGGATGTTGATGGAAGTACTTTGCATACAAGAGCACACACTGTTGCAGGACTTGAGCTGCTGTGCTGAAAGTGGCTCATTATTGCAGACTGTATTCAACTAAGTGGTACTGCACACTTTCAGAGTTAAATTGCACTTTTCGAAGGAGTTTATGGCTTTGGAGTGGAAAAAAGAATGGGTCACATGGTGAAGGTCCAAATGTTGTTTCATCAGGATTACACTGAATTAATATTTGAAACAAGCTTTTCATTTGTACTTGTGTATGTTGCTGGCACAACTGGTGTTGAGAACCCATTGCTAATTGCACTGAAACAGATGGAGCACTGCTGCAGTCTTTGGGGTGAAGAAACTCCCACTGTCAGGTAAAGTGGGAGCTCTAGGATTTGTAACGTAATTTAGCGATACAGCACAGTCACGGGCCTTTCTGGGCCACCCAATTACAGCCATGGGACCTGTTAACCCATATGCCTTTGGGAAAGGGGAAGGAAACTGGGAGAGGACAGAAAACTCCTTATGGACAGCAGCGGGAATTGAACCCGGATTGCTGGTGCTGTGATAGCACTCTGCTATCTACGATACGACAGTGCCGCTCCAGCTGCAGTCAATAAATACTCATTGCCAGCCAGAATGGTGTGTGTTCAGGAGGTGATGGGTGTTCCCCAAGCTTGCTGCTCTTTTTAAAATTTCAAAAATAAGTTTCATTCATAAAAGTAATGTACATTAAAGATTAACCACAGTGTGCAGGCTGGTGGCGTAGTGGTATCAGTACCATACTTAAAAGCAAGTGGTCCCGGGTTCAAATCCGGCCGGCTCCTTGCACACTTTTCATCCGTGCTGAATTGAGGGTCGAGCGAGCAACTCGGCCTTGTAAAAAAACAGACACAATCGCTAAAGAATCAGCAAGGTTGCCACCTGATATACAGTGAGGTTTGGAAAGGAGTAGCACAATTTAACCACAGGACCAAACTCTTCACATGTGTAGTACCATTTAGTCAATGCATTCAGTAAAGTTGACACATGTTTGTTTTTTTACTTCACACCATTGTCACGCATGTAGCTCCTTGGGTAACACCCACTTCTGTTATTTGAGGGGTTCCCCACTGGACTTGGCCCCTCAATGTCCAGTGGCAGTGGGATCCTCAACTGTGAGCCTTCCCTTCTGCACCAGCTTCAGGGCATTCCTCAGTCCCTGATGGACTGTCACGTTGCCTTTATCAGAGGTGGGAGCTGTCAGTAAAGAAGGTGCTGTTGATATTTCAGCAAATTGCACCTAGTGTGGAACTTGTAAAGCTTCTGACTCTACTCCCATTAAGGAGGACAAAGCAGGCTGCTGGATTTGACACCCCATTCACCACACTTCACTTACCCTGTCATTCCACTGTTCCCACAACACATCGACTTACTTTCAAGGACTCTTCATCTCATGTACTCAATATTTATTGCTTACATTATTATTATTATTTATTTTTGTATTTGCACACTGAACACCAAAGTTATTGGGGTCTTTCATTGATTCTGTTACGCTTATTGGCTTTACTGAGTATGTTTGCAAGAAAGTGAATCACGGGGTTGTATATGGTGACACACAAGTACTTTGATAATAAATTTACTTTGAATGTTAACCATACAATCTCCTCATTCCTGGCTGAAGAATGTAATCATCAGGCTTTTCGAGCATCCCCAAACTCCTAAACCTGTGACTTCACACAAGAAGGGCAAAGGATTCTGTTCCAAGTCACTATAACTGACTCAGAAAAATATTGTTTTTATTTATCATCACAAATTCTGGAAATCTCTAATCAACAGCATTGTGAAAATGTATTCCTGAGAAGGAGAGCAGTGGTTTCAGAATTTGCTTCATTATCACCTCTTCAAGGACTGTCTTGCTGGTGCCGCTCACATACTGGAACAAAGATGTGTTGAATATTTTGTAGGTGGTACAACCTGCTATCTTCTTGTGCCTGAGATGGAGTTAATGCTAAGGTGGTGAATGAGTTGCCAAACAAGACAGCATTCAGTACTAGATGATTTCAGTTTCAGTATTGTTGGAGCTGCTTTTGTTCAGGAAAGTTTGGAGCATTCTGCCACACTCCTGGCTTGTGTCTCATCGAAAGGTTTCAGAGAGTTGAGGGGTGAGTCACAGCACAGGATACTCAATCTTTGAACTGATTTTGTGGCCACAGTATTTATAGAGGTAAATTGCAGGATCTAGTGTTCTGGCACATCAGTAAAATTGCAATACAAAACTTTAGAAGAGAAATGAGGTCACCACACTTTTGAGGTTGATTCAGAGTTTCTATCTTACCACATGCTGAAATACTTGAAGATTGAATGGCTGAGGTGAAAACCATATCTCACAGTAGCCATCTCAACAAACTGCTTTCCCAATAACTACTTATTTGATTTCCAAGAAAGTCGTTGACTGTTAGAGTCAATTCCTGTTTGGGTTAACAAAATTTTCTCACACAAATTTATATTCTATATTTCATGTTTTGTAATTGTGTATAATCACAGATTGTGTGAAACAGCTGTAAGCAGTGCTTATATTGGAAGACTAGATTATCAGCTTCATTAATAATATGGCAATGCCATCTGAAAATAATTGCTTCCCGTACTCAATTCATTCGGGATCCATTTTGAGGGCAGCAGTGAGAATGACATTGAATGTTGCTTTGAGAGCATCTTTCCTTGAAATCATGTGAGGATTATTAATGAAAGCAATGGCTTATGTGGAAGGGTGAAAGTTTGAAAGAGTCTCGTTTTGGAAGCTCAGGGCACCATTTTTAGCCTCAAAAGGAACATACAAGAATATTAAGTAGGAGCATGATTAGGCCACTCAGCTTCTCAAGCTGGGTCTATCATTTAATACTGTAGGTTTTCACAAATACAACAATGTGAGACATTTCATGTTTAAGGAAAAACAGTAGCAATTAATTTATTGTACTCCAAACACTGAACACAAAAAGCATTGTAACAGAATTTCATGTAATATGTCATCACGTCTGACCAGCCTCTTAAAGTGACCCCCAACTCAATGTTGATGATTGTGAATTATGCTCATTCCTACCAATTAATTACCCTGCAATATGATCAGGGCTGATTTGCTCCAAGCCTCAAACCTGTGATGGTCCCACAAGTCTCCAGTTCTTAAAATTATCAAAAATATATCTACTCCCTTGAGTACTTCGTGATCTACTCTCCAAGTTCTGTCAGTTAGAGAATACTAGAGATTCAACAAGACAAAACTCTTCTACACTAATTGTCTATGACTTCCCCTTGTGTTATAACTGTTTCTTTCTTTAAGACTCTGCCACAGCAGAGTGCCTCAGTATCCACCCTGTCATTCCCCAGCTGGATCTTAAAGAACACCACTTCTCTTTCAGCACTAAAAATCTGACTGTATTCGTCATTTGTCACCTCTCAACCAGGAATTGGCCAATTAAATCTTTTGTGGACTTGCTGATGTTTTACTTTGTCCTTTGCTAATTGTATATAGTGTAGACTCACAAACACCCTATGTAATTGTGACAATAATTCTCCAGCCCTCTTGCAGTAAAGACCAGGGAGACATTTGGAGATGTATGAGGTTACAGATGATGGAATCTGGAGCAAAAGACAATCTGATGGGCAGCATCTGCCGTGGCATGGAAAGGAATTGTCAATGTTTTAGGTTGAGAACCTGCATCAGTTTATATGAATGTTGCTTTAAAGAAACATTGAAATTTATGGCACAGGAAGGGAGCATTCTGGCTAGAAGTTGAACTTTTTAAAGTTCTGTCCACTTCTCAGCTCTTAGTTTGATACAGGATCTCAACCTGAAATGTATACAAAAAGTCTTCCTCCCACAACATCCTTCCCCCAGATGCTGCTTGATCTGCTGAGCTCCTCCATGGTTTGCTTCTTTGTTCACTCTAATATGACATCTGCCTTCCTCCCCATTTGCTGTATCTGACTGCTAATGTGTGTGCATGTCAGTGGCCTGTGCCTTATATTGATGAAGCAATTTTTCTCTCGCAGGATTCAATGGAAAAGACTGTGAGATAAACATTGATGACTGCCCTGACCATCGATGTGAGAATGGAGGTACCTGTGTGGATGGAGTGAACACCTACAACTGCCGATGCACACCTGAGTGGACAGGTATTTGAAGCAATTGGCTGCATTGACCTGAAATAAAAGGAAGGAGGAAGGTCAGATTGGAACGTGCAATAGTTCATGTATCTGTTGTGATTCTGCCAGCAGGTGGTTCCAAACTGATGAGTTAATGAGCTCTCAAACTGCATATCTTCAGGAAATAATTTACTTTTGAAGTGTCATTTTTTTTTCTCGTGCAGTTGGCGGGACCAAAGTCCCACTACTGCAGCAAGAGTTGAGTCTATTTCTGCTACTGTAGGAATGTTGGATAAGACATGAAGAACTGGAAAATCAGCTGGTTGCTGTTAAGATGGTGCTGATGAAGCATGGTGACAACTTGCAAACAAAAAAACTATAAATTACTGTATTCACACAAGATGAAATCTGCAGACGTTGGAAAACCAAGCAACACACACACAATGCTGGAGGGACTCAGCAGGCCAGGCAGTATCTCTGGAAAAGAGTGCAGTCGACGTTTCGGGCTGAGACTGTTCATCAGTACTGGGAAAAGATGAGGAGTCAGAGTAAGAAAGTGGGGGGGGGGAAGGGAGGAAGAAGCACAGATGATAGGTGTATCTGGGAGGATGAGGGATGAAGTGAAGAGCTGGGAAGTTGGTGAAAGAGATACAGGGCTGGAGAAGGGGAAGTCTGATAGGTGAAGACAGGAATGAAAAGGAGGAGGAGCACCAGAGGGAGGCAGGGTAATGGACAGGTAAGGAGATGGGGTGAGAGGGGAATGATGAAGGGTGGGTATTACTGAAAGTTGGAGAATTCTATGCCCTGGACTGACATGTCGGAATGGGAAGCGGAATTAAAACGGGTCGCCACTGGGTGATCCCACTTCTTCTGGTGGAGGGAATGTAGGTGCTCCAACCTGCATCAGGATTCACCAAAAAACAGGAGGCTGCACTGGGAACATCGGATACAGACTCACAGGTGAAGTGTCACCTCACCTGGAAGGACTGTTTGGGGTTTTGAATGGTAGTGAGGAAGGAGGTGTAGGGGCAGGTATGGCACTTGTTCCGTTTGCAAGGAAAAGTGCCAGGAGGGATGAATGGACAAAGAGTCACATAGGGAGTGATCCCTGTGGAAAGTGGGGCGGGGTGGGGGGGGGGGGAGGAAAGATGTGCTTGGTGGTGAGATTCCGTTGGAGGTGGTGGAAGTTGTGGAGAATTATGTGCTGGACGCAGAGGCTGGTGGGGTGGGAGGTGAGCTCAAAGGGAGCCCTATCCTGTTGGGTGGCAGGAGGATGGGGTGAGGGTAGACGTGTGCAAAATGGAGGAGATGCGGTTGAGGGCAGTGTTGATGGGTGGAGGAAAGGAAGTCTTTCTTTGAAGATGGAGGACATCTCATTAGTTCTGGAATGAAAAACCTCATCCTCAGACCAGATGCAACAGAGTCCGAGGAATTGAGAGAAAAGGATGGTATCTTTACAAGTAGTAAGGTGGGAAGAGGTCCAGGTCGCTCTGAGATTCAGTGGATTTATAATAGACTTCAGTAGATAAGCTATCTTCAGAGATAGAGACAGTGAGGTTGAGAAAGGGGAGGGAAGTGTTGGAAATAGACCAGGCAGGGTAGAAGTTGAAGGTAAATTTGCTGAAGTTGACGAGCTCCGCATGAGTGCAGGAAGCAGCACCAATGCAATCGTTGATGTAGCCTAGGAGAAGTTGGGGAGTGATACCAGTGTTGGCTTGGAACACACAGTTGATAAACAGGCAGGCATAGCTGGGATTCATGCGAGTCCCCTTAGCTACACCTTTTGTTCGAAGGAAATGGGAGGAGCCGAAGGAGAAATTATTAAGAGTGAGGGGAACTGGTCAGGTCTGGTGACCAGAAAGAAACGGAGCTTTGACGCCTTCCTGGTGGGGGGATGGAGGTGTTGTAGGGACTGGACACGCATAGTAAAAGTAAGATGATGGGGGCCAGGAACTTGAAATCATTGAGAAGATCAGGAGCATGTGAAGTGTGATGCATGTAGGTAGGAAGGGACTGAACCGGAAGGGATAAAGCTGAGTCAAGGTAAGCAGATACAAGTTCAGCGGCGCAGGAACAAGCTGAAATAATGGACAAGCGGGTTTGTGGATTTTGGGTAGGAGGTAGAAATGGGAGTTGCAGGGTGCAGGAACTGAGGTTGGTGGCGGTGGACGGGAGATCCCCAGAGTCAGTAAGATGATGGTGTGGGAGGCAATGGCCCGGTGTTCCTCAGTGAGGTCCTGTTCGAGGGGTAAGAGGAGGTGTCTGAGAGTTAGTGCTGGGCTTCAGCAAAGTAGAGGTCAGTATGCCAGACTACTACAGCACCCTCCTCCTCTGCGGGTTTGATAGTGAGGTTAGGGTTGGTGCGGAGAGGGTGGAGGCAGAGCATTCGGAATGCGTGAGATTGGAATTGGAGAAAGGAGTGGTCACAAGCAAGAGAAAATCTGCAGATGCTGGAAATCCAAGCAACACACAAAATGCTGGAGGAACTCACTAGGCCAGGCAGCTTCTACGGAAAAGAATAAACGGTTGATATTTCAGGCCAGAACCCTACATCTTGGCTCCAAATGTCGACTGTTTACTTTTTTCCATAGATGCTGCCTGGCCTGCTGAGTTCCTCCAGCATTTTGTGTGTCGCTTGGATTTCCAGCATCTACAGATTTTCTCGTTTGTGGAATCCACTGCCTTGCCTTCATCAATTTCCATCAAATTCCTCGCTACCCTTCTCATTTATAAGATTGTCTATTATTCTTTTGACCTCTAAAGAAAATAAATTTAACTTCATTTTTTAGTTATTTGTGGTGGGGCACTCATTCTACCCATCCACACCTTTTTAAACTTCTCCTGCACTTTTCAGTGCCTACGCAAGACTGTGGTATATTTCTGCAGTGCTTTTACCAGTATTATATGTTCCTCTTGGTTCCAACCAACATTAGTGATCACTATTTACTAGTTAAGAGCACTTCTATCAAGGTAAGTCGAAGCAAGGAGCAGTGAAGGTCAAGTCTTGAACTTCTGCCTCTCCCTTTCGGCCAATGGAATGTACAGTTCTTCATCGGTATTTCCTGTTCTGTGATTCCGACTAACAAAATTAAGATATTCTTTTGAAAGTGTTACTTGTTCCTTCAACTCTTTTTCTTTGTGTAATACTGTTTGTGCAGAGGGAAGTTGGTGACAAATGGCTGGCAGATGCTGCTTAGATCTGAGGGGGTGGTGGGTGAACTTGAGGGTGGGGAGCAAGAAAGAAATGTTTTAAATTAGGTCGGTGAACAGGATATTGGAATAAATTGAAAGCAGAACGAGGGAAGGCACAGTGAACAAAGGATTTTTTGGATTTCGTCCCTTTGGCAGTGCCTGTAGCTTTTCAGTTGGAATGCATTCAGGGTAAGTGAGCAATATATGAGGTTGTGGAATTGATTTGGTCTGGTTCCAGGGACTGAGCTCCTGAGATTGATACTGTACAGTACTAATTTGCTTGCAGGTGGGGTGGGAGGAGGCGTCAATTTGCCTCTGCAAGTCACTTGGCCAATGCAAGTCAAGTGCAAATGCTTATTTTAAATGCATATCAAGGCTAGTTCCATATACTACTGTCTAGCAGTAATAGACGTGATGTGAGAGGGAGGGTCATGGCTTCTACCCAGTGTTCCGTGGTGAACTTCCTATTGTGGCAAAAGTGATTTCTCTTCTCTTTTTCCTCACACCCGTCATCACATATAATATTGCAAAGAATTATGCAGAATACTAGAACAGAATAGAACAGACAGCAGATGCTGGATTCTAGCACAGCAAACAATCTACTTGTGAGACTTGGGTCGAACATTATTTGTGGAGGTTGGGGAAGGGGAAGAAGGAATTATCAGCATTTCATCTTGAATCTGTCTTGGAACAATTGAAAATACCTTGTAATTTAACTTTTTGTGGGTCCCTAATGTTGCTTGACCAGCCAATTGTTTGGCGTAAATATTATCAGAAGCTTGTCGTGGTCCAACCACGTAGATGCCATGGCCAAGAAAGCTCACCAGCTCCTCTACTTCCTCAGAAGGCCAAGGAAATTCAGCTTGCTCCTGTTTGCCTTCCCCACTGTTTTGCTGATGCACCATGGAAAGTATGCTATCCGGATTCAACACAGTTTGCTATGAGACCTGCTCCGCCTGAGGGCGTAAGAAATTGCAGGGAGTTATAGACACAGCTCAGTCCGGAATGAAAACTTGACACCCTCTCCCCCATTGACCCTCTCTATATTTGCAGTTGCCTCCAGTGGGCAGCCAGCGTAATCAAAAACCTCTTCCACCCCAGTTGTTCTTGTTCTTCCCCTTCCCCATTCCACTGGGCACTTGAGAACACGCACCACCAGCCTCGAGGACTGCTCCTATCCCACTGGTATCAGACTCTTGTATAGACCTCTGGTATGATGGAGATAAACATTTGAACTCATCATGGTCCAGCGCTTCACTTTCTCTGTAACTTTTGTCATTGTAACAATTCTGCAATCTGCTATTGGGTTTCCCTTTGTACTACATTGATGTGCTTGTGTTTGAATGATCTGTGTGGATGGTATGCAAAACAGTTTTCTCTGTACCTCGGTATGCGTGATAATAAGCCAATCACCAGTTGTTGCTTCATACAGTGCAGAAACAGGCCCTACAGTCTACTGTATCCACACAGATCAACAAGCCCCAATCCACAGTAATTTTTTTTTAGATTATGAAGACATGCAGTCCTCTTTTATTGTCATTTAGTAATGCATGCATTAAGAAATGATACAATATTTCCTCCGGTGTGATATCACAAAACACAGGACAAACCAAGACTGAAAAAACTAACAAAACCACATAATTATAACATATAGTTACAACAGTGCAACAATACCATAACTTGATGAAGAAGTCCATGAGCACAGTAAAAAGTTCAAAGTCTCTCAAATGTCCCACATCTCACGCAGACGGGAGAAGGAAGAAAAACTCTCCCTGCCATGCCCAACCATGGTCCGACTCTGAGTCGTCCGAAAACTTCGAGCCTCCGATCAGCTCTCCGACACCGAGTACTGAGTGCCATCTCTGTCCTAACGATTCGACCTCAATCTCGGTCGCCAACAGCAGGCAAAGCTGGGGATTTTGAGGCCTTCCCTCTGGAAGATTCCCGACCGCGCAGTAACAACAGCAGCGAACTGGCGTTTCAGAAATTTCTGCAGGTGTTTCTCTGTACTTTCACGTCCGTCTCCATTAAATCAGAATTGTCCATGGCCCCTATTTAACGGATATGATATCATTTTTCACCGGAGGGCTGCACACACGTGGTGCACTGCTCTCTCTCCTCCCGCCGTCTTTCCTCTTCATTCTCGATCAGCTCCCCTACACAACCACACATTAGGAGTAATGTACAGTAGCCAGTACACCTACCGGCTACCAAATCTTTGGCATATTGGAGAAAACCCGTGCAGTCACAAGAACTTGCAAGCTCCACACAGGCAGTGACCAAGGTCGGGATTGAACCTACCTGGGTCCGAGGAGCCATGAGGCAGCTATGCTGAACCACTGTGCCATTTTGCTTCCTAGAATTAGGATACTTGAAATGAGAAACCTACGTGTGTGTCTCTGTCTCTGTCTCTGTCTCTCCCTTTCTCTCTCTCCCCCCCCCCCCAACTGCAAGCCTCTTGTCACTCTTATCCTTCTTGTTGACCTATCAGCATTTTGCTTTCATTCCTTTCTCCCAGCTCTGCTTATCAGGTGTCTTTTTAAATCCATTTTGTTAATCATCTCAGTCACTTAAAATGACAGCATTGAGTAAATTCCCACCATTCTGGGCAAAGGTGTTTTTCCTTTTGGACACTATCACCCCATTCCATCAATGTGAAAGCACTTCCTTTCCAGCCATATGGTGGATAGAACAGTGGACAGCATGGTGAACTGTGTTGTAATCCCAAAAACCTGATGTATTCCTCACTGATGCTGAATGATTTTGATAAAGTGCCATTTGGATTGCATGATACATGGCTGAACTATTCATCACTTCCACTACGCAGGTCAGTTTTGTACGGAGGATGTAGATGAGTGTCAACTGCAGCCAAATGCCTGTCAGAATGGAGGGACCTGCTCCAATGCCAGTGGAGGGTATCGGTGTGTCTGTGTCAACGGCTGGAGTGGTGACGACTGCAGTGAGAACATTGACGATTGTGCTGGTGCCACCTGCATGAATGGTGCCACGTGCCATGACCGAGTGGCATCCTTCGTATGTGAATGCCCTGTTGGCAAAGCTGGTAAGTCCGGCGATTCTTTTTCAACGAACGTGAATGTTTCTAAATATCGGGTTGAACTGAGGTGGCTTTGAATAATGTTGAGGTAAAAGGTCAGTAATGTAACTTCTACCTCCTCTGGTTTCTGAGGTTCGATTGGACTTGGTTTGCCTGAAACAGCTGCATTTAAAGCACAGTGTGCTGAGCCAGAGGCCTGTTGAGTTTGTTATTTTAAAGATGGATTTCTGCCTTGAGTCAGTGCTTGTCAGTTTTGATTCAGAATATTGACAAAGTCTGTCAACAGCTTCTTAAGGTTGCAGCACTAATTATAGACTTTCAGGAGGAGAGAAATGCACAGCACAAGTGTGATTTAGAAATCTGAGCCAGCATGATTTGCTTTAAAATCACTGTTAGATTCTGCAAGACATTCCCTCATTGATTTAAAATGCCTTTCCGAGTTGTTCAATGCCCATTACAGCCTTATAGTGAAAGATAAATAAAAGTTCCAACAAAATGAAATAATTCTTCCACACAAGGCATGATCCGGTAGTGTTGGTTGAAACAAAATCCATGAAAAGTTAATTATCAGTGCATGTGGTATGGAATAGGCTTGTTGTTATCACTTCCCTTAACACTACTGATGTTTCTGAACATCTGTTCTGACAACTGGTCCACGAGGGAAGCTATCTGCATTTGTTCTGCTTTCTGTTATTGCTTTTCCCTTCTTACTGTCTCAATGCACTAATTAATGAAATGATCTGTGTAAATGTAATGCAAAACTAAGCCTTCACAGTACCTCGTGTGACAATAATTAACCTATTTAACTTAAATTTATCATCTTATCATCTTACTGCTGCAAGCTGATGCCCATGGTGTCTCTGTTCAGCAAGTCAGTAGCAGCTGGATATGATGGGCTTTTTTGCCTACCCAGTAGAGATATTTTTTTTTGCTAATCATTGTCATTTTTATCTTCCCTTTTTTAAAAAAAATGCATATTTTTCATTTCCTTTTTTAAGGAAGTCTATTTTGCTGTTTCGTTTTTGTGCATTGAGGTAAGTCATGTTGTTACTAAAGTGAATATTTTCTGCTTGTTCCTTAAATATATATTTTTTAGCCCATCTCAAAAAGCACTTTCATTTCATCTTTCTGGTTGGTTTCAAATCAATGTTGTGAAAATGAAAGATTCATGCTTCTGTTACTCTGTTCCCATTGAAGATACATATGCACATCAGCCAAATGAATCTACCTGTTCACTTACAATGTCTAAATTCGTCCAAGGTCATCTCAGAGCAAGAACAGCCATAATACCCTCCCATGGTAATCTCCAAACAGCTGCAACTGTTATTCCCATGGTATGAGATGCCCTTGGATCTCTGTCAGAACTGAGGATACTCACAGAACTGTTTGGTTGGAAAGAGTGTTTTGCTGCCCACCTCTTTCCCCATCACTCCTCCCAACCTTGCAGCTTGTCTCCCTCTTTTGCCCCAGCTCTTCCACCCTCCTAGCACGTTCTGCCCCAGCAGATGCCCCTTCATTCTGCTTCCCAAACAGGCCCTGACTACTCTAGCACACTTTCTGGCCTTGGTGCTCGTTATATACAAAACCAATCTGGTATAACTCTAAACCTTCATTTCTCAAAATGAAAACCTCTAACCTTGTTGCTGTTGACTGATAAAACTTTTGATAATGCACTCAAAACTGTAACTTGGAAAAAATTCAGACTTTTTTTCAAGTTTGGAAGAATGTTTGTGAAATTAGAAGCTACAGTATCCCAGCAAAAACAAAAATATCCATTGTATGTCCAGGCGCAGTTAAAAACATTGTTTAATGCCTATAAATTATATTTCATGTGGTGAAGTGTGTGCGGTATTGAGGGAAAGTTGTCCAAGGAGTTGTCTGTTTATTGGGTTTGTGCCCTGAATTCAAACAAACCATGTTAAGTTGTAAAAAGACCTTCTTGTCCCATGGGTGAGGCTAAATGAAATGTTGAATTGTGGGCAGTTTTTGTTAATAACAACTGTAGATCTTTAAAATCTGCCGTAACTATGAATGTGTTTTATATTTGGCCTTCAGTGTAAACTTTAATGTTCAACTGGCAGTGCGACTGATCTTTGCCTGCTGCTTAACAGTTAACTGCAAAATGCTGTTGCTCGCAAGCCAGCATTGTGCATTGTCCTGCACAAGAGTGGCTATCTGACAAATGCCTGCTGATCCCCTTTACTGAGAAAGGGACCATACATTTTTGTTCTGTATTTGTAGTTCTATTCTGTTCATATAGCAGTAATTTCCATTGAAATAATATCTTTTTAATGCAGGAAAAATATCTCCAAGTGCTTCACTGGAGTGAGATGAACCGGAGAACTGAGGTAGACAACCAAGAGCTTGGCTGAAGGGAGAGGTTTGAAAGTTTTAATGAGAGGAGGAAAGGGAAGGACAGGAAGGTTCAAGAGGGAATTTAAAGAGCTCAGGGTCTTGGTGCTGAATTACACAGCTGTCATTGGTGAAGCTTAGAAATATGGAAGAGGCCAGAGTTTGAGGACAGGTTGATGATGAGAGGTATGCCCATGAGAGGATTTGAGCACCATGTTAAGAATTTCAATACTGAAGAAGTGGTTTGTTGACAGTAAGCATGGGTCAGCAGTTGTAGGAGAGTGGGTGAACAGGACTTGGTAAGAATTAATACACAGTCTACAGTATTTTAAGTGATCCAGAATACATTGTGCAGATACAACAAGGCATGGAGAACTTCAGCAGCAGTTGAAATAAGGCAGAATTGGAGCCAACCAGTATTAGAGGAGGTTGTTTTGTGTTAGTGACGGTGCAGGTTGAAGATCAATTATTTTCAAATATGATAACGTTTGTAAACTGTCTAGTTCATTTTTTGGAGCTGTACCAGGTTTGAAGTTGGTGGATGGAGAGTATGATAGAGATGATGGCTTTGATTTTAAATTTCTGCAAAGGAAATCGTATAAATCTGGATCTTGCGGTCAGGCAGTTCATAGGTGGCGGAGGGGTGGTTCATGTTAAGTAAATGTGGGTGTCAGTGGTGTCCATGTGGTTCAGGGGTAATGCGTTGTACCCAGGTGCAGGCATGTTGATCAGAAGTAGGGAGAGACCAGGATCTGGTTCTGGAGATTGCAAGGACCAAATGCAGGCTTGGGGACTGAAGTGATTACAGGTAAAACTGACAAAATAAAAACAGGGCTGGCTCATTAGGTCCCACAAAGCAGAGTGGTGCAAAGGCTTCGGAAGAGGATACTGTGGTCGACTCTGTCAATTGGCAGCCAGGTAAAGCAGAGAGTGGTACAGACGCTTTGGAAGAGGATATTGTAGTTGTTTTTTTCAGCAGCAGCCAGGTAACGCAGGAGAAAGCTGAATGCTTGCTCGCACATCTGGATGACATATTGACTTGCAAAGCAGATCCATTTTCACAATCCCTTGATGTATGCTTGATGTAACTGATCTCATCCTGTTGTCTCTCTGGGAAGACTTTGAAAGAAGATGTGAAGGAGTTAAGTTTATAACAACTGTTGTATCCTAGTGATTCTGTTCTTTCCACCGTCTTATTGAGCTCCCACAGCTGGGTTCAGTCATTCTTTCCTGCTGCTTCTCTTAATGTTGCCAAAACTGAGTGTTTGCAATTGCTTTAACAGCTAAACAAAAGGCCATTAAAGAGAATTAAAAGTGCCACAGAATGAAGATTTAATTGTTCTTAGAATCATACAGGCAAATAAGGGCACATGGGTTCTTTATCAGGGTTGCAAATCTAACAATTATTATTCTTACATGATAGCATAGACTCTTGCTGTGTGTTCAGAAACATTTGGACAAGATGTTGAATGCAACAACTACTTATATTTGTGTAGCATTTTTAACATTATAAAGCACCAAAAAACACTTGAAAATAATTTTTTTTAAAGTGCAGATACTGGATATCTGGGATGAAAAGGATAATGCTGCGCTCACCCAGCAGGTCAGGCAGCATCTGTGGAAAGAGAAGCATTTAGCAGTTCATGTTGAAGACCATTCATTTTGACAGAACCTTCAAATTGAAACATTAACAGTTGTTTTCCCCTGACCCACATACTACCTGGCCTGAGTATATCGACCATTTTATATTTTTGTATCTGAATGCTCTTTATGGAACAATGAAACAATAATTAACACAGGTGAGGTTTTGACTTTTGCACAAAACTGATAGAAAATTTATTGGAGATAGATGTGATGAATTTTAGACGGGGATATCAGAAGGTTAAGGTCTAGATCACTGCCAGTCTTCTCTGCAGGAAGTCCCTTGGAATCGAGGCTGATTTGTTCCCACTCCAGGTCTTTGGGTTTGGGGTATCTGAGGAGGCCAATGTGGATCCTTTAAATTCTTCCTAGGGTGGAGCAGGAGATGCTTGGTGTACAGTTGAGGACAGGCAGGTAATTTAGGAGGTGTTTTTCCCTTTCTCTGGGCTGTTGTACTCCTGACGAAAGTATTGAGTGGCATCTGGATGTGCCTCCATCCTGAGTTGCCATGAGTCACATACACCTGTGGGATTGGAACAGTGAGCCAGGCACAAAGTGTTGATCTTCAAACCCTCCTGCCTTCAGATGGCCAAAAGTTGTGTTTATGTACTGGAAAAGGTGATGAACGTTGTCAATGCCTGCATTGCAAGTAGACCACTCTTAAGGGATTAGAGAATATGTTTCCCACCTTTCATTATGGACCTTTGTTGTCAAAGTGGGAAAATTGTTTTGCAAGCATTAGTGTGTAATTCATTTTTTAAGTATGTTTGTGGACAACTCAATGACATGGCCTCCAAATATGCAGATGCACAAGCACCTGTGACTGTAGTTTGACAATGCAACCTTTGTTCTTGAATGCAAGATTTCCATTCATCCTGAAGACGAGTTCTACTCCAGTTGGAAGTGAGCCTGGAGTTGAGGTGAAGTATTACAGTTGGAAAGATTGAGAATAACTTTGGATTGCTGACTCATGCTTAGTACTGGTCTGTACTGAGATCAGGTCTCTTGTAGACCTTTTTTGCTATGATCTTTGTTTACATGACACTGAAGTAGAAGTGGGATGGACTTCTGATGACAATCACATTTGAGAAGCAATTGTCAGAAGCTGTTGTGAGGATGGAAAAAGGCCGCATACAGTGGTTGGTTGGTTCCACCACGTCATTTCTCTTGAAGTTGACCTGATGAAATTTCCAATAGTGGGAGAGTCTGCTATCAGAGGGACAACCTCAGAACAATAGGATGTCTCTTTAGAACAGAGTTGAGGAGGAATTTGTGCAGTTGGGGGGTGGTGAATCTGTGGAATTCATTGCCACAGATGGCTGTGGAGACCAAGTTATTGGGAATATTTACAGTGGAGATTGATATGCTCTTCATTAGTAACTGTGTTGGAGTTTAAGAGGAGATGGCAGGAGAATGGAGTTGAGAGGGGAAAATAAATCCGCTATGATGGAATGGCAGAGCAGTGTTATGGGCTGAATAGCCTAATTCTGCTCTGATGTCTTCTAAAGATCCTGTAATCTTGACTGATGGACTTGTGCTGACACCTGGCAGGAAGCATTTTTATCAGTGGGATGAGGTGGTTGTGAAGGAACTGAGTATAGATTTTCCTTGTGGTAGGCAGCAAGGGTTAGCCTTCCGATTAGAACATGGCAACCTTGAGGTCCTTCTTCCCAAAAATCATGTATGACAAAATTGACTGCATTTTCTCTCTGCCAGACTTCAGAGTTTTAGCCATAATCCCATGGCCTCTTTATCTGGAATGGTGGTGTGGCTGCACCAGATGCTTTCCTGTAGGATTGAATCAAGAACATTAGTATCATGGCCAAACCATATGGAGGTGGTTTTCCCCAAAGTATTCCTTCTGGTGGGCATTGATTCCTTGCTCTCAGCAATGTGTTTTCTTAGGTGTTGGGCTATGGGTGGCCGATACAGTGTTGAAGATTCCTCAGACATTACTGGTATCAGTGAGTTTCTGGATCACCTGCACACTCATTCCATTGGCCATCTGTTTTTCAGGCCATGTGTTTTATGATGGATCTCAGTCTTCAGATCCCTGCAGGGTTTCTTCTTTTCCTTCCATGTATGGTAGAGTTTTCAATCCAAGAATCTCCTGAGTATTCTTCTCAAATGAATCCTAGTGCTTTCTGGTGGTGAACCCAAGATTCTTTAGACTTCAGGGCATTGTAGACTCAGAAGGGCTTCTGGTGGTTGGAGGTGATCAGGTTGTCTGTTCTTGTAGAATAGCTACTTTTCGGGACAGTGCTCCTTAAAAAATTTTCACCACGTGTATGCTGCTGCCGATTTTCATTGAAATAATGCTCTGCAAAATTGAGGAAAAGATCAGTCAAAGCACAAGTAAAATCTACAAATAAGTCCTTGTGCAGGTACATGTATGACTGAGGCAGTTATTTTTAGAGGGAGTTACGATACCCAATGTGAGGCCCCTTGACTCTCTCAAATAATCTTGTGGTTGGAAGTGTTTGATGTTAGTTAGCTCCTGGTTTTAAAAATAATTTTGTCTTTTCTCTATGCTTTTGTATTTGGTTACAAGCTCTTTGGTAGGAGTGGTGGACCACAGTTGGTTTGCTTTCCTTCCTGTCCAAATGCATTCAATGTCATGACCTCAAGGCTAGAGTCAAAATAAATACCCTTTTTTTAAAAAAAAACTCCTCCTCCTGATAGGAATAGTGGAGAGAGAGAAATTGTGATAGATGAAGTTGTTTAAAACAGATTACCAACTGGAATCTTTTTGCACTAATTGGAGTGTGAATGGGAAGTGTTCTTAATTCTGTAAAATTTACTGCTCTCCAAAAATTGCAGAAGTAGTAGGTTTTTTCCTGTATATGCTTGGTAATGAGTGGTTCTTTATTTTTAGGTATCTTCTGTCAGGTGGATGATGCGTGTGTTAGTAACCCTTGTCACGAAGGAGCCACATGTGAAACCAACCCTCTCAAAAGCAGTTTCTTTTGCAGTTGCCCTCTTGGGTACAAAGGCACCGTCTGTGATAAGGATATCAATGAATGTTCTCTGGGTAAGCAGTCACATCATCTCATTGTCACATAACGTATTGTGTTCCACAGATTACCAACAAAGGTGGTTTCTTTTCATTCATTCTTGGGGATATGGATATCATGGGTAAGCCTGCCTTTTTGTCTTCACCCCAACCCGGTTTGTCCTCCTGAAGTCACGTGGCAAAAGCACTTCCACATTGGAAGTAAGGAGGAAGTCTGGGATAATGATCCCATGATGAAGGGGAACATTGGATGATACATCAGTCTTTTGTGTTTCTCTGTGTTAGAGGAAGATGTCCTCAATGGCCAAGATGAAATCACTAGGACCCCTTTAAGGTTGAGAGGGAGGAAAACATTCCTGTCAGTCATCCAGTTCAAAGAACAATGCAGGTGCTTTATTTAACTCTGTCCAGTTTCCAACTCAGAGTTTGTTATTAACTAATTATGCTGAGGTTGGTGGGGTTGGCAGGCAGGTGGAGGTCACACTACTGTAATTGAGTGCAATTCTGTTGGCTTAATGAGCTGTATGTTGCTGGTCACTTCCTCCAGGTTCTTTCAAGACAGTTTTGAGAATTCTGCGGGTGTGACCTCCCATTCCTTTTTATTTCCCTGCCTCAACCCATGTGCCAAACAAAACTTCCTGCATTGGAAGAATAATATGAGCTGGAATCTGTTAAAACTCAGGGGAAGATGGTCTGTTTGATGGTTGGTGTTGCCGGCAAATGCTGCCAGGAGATTTAAATATTGAGCGAGAGCAATAACTTTTGAAAAGGGAGTGTATGTTTTGGTAGAGGACAAAAATGTTAAAAATGGTGCTTCTTGCATCAGTCATTGTTGCCGCTGCTCAAAGCTCATGATGCATGCAGCCTTGTTTCACACCATGTCTCTGTTTGTAGGGGGCAATCCTTGTGAACATGGAGGGAAGTGTGTAAATACCAAGGGCTCATTCCGCTGTGAGTGTGCTGTGGGTTATTCTGGACCACGCTGTGAAATGGACATCAACGAGTGCCTTGCCATGCCCTGCCTGAATGATGCTACCTGCTTGGACCAGATCGGTGAATTCAAGTGCATTTGTATGCCAGGTGAGGAAAGCTGGGACAGAGGCCCAGCAAACAGGCTTTATGTTGGAATTACCAGATAATAGTTGCTGGTAATAATTGAGTCGCTCTCTAATCAGGGTCATGGAATCGTATAGCAGGAGAATATAATTTCAACCCATTGAGTTTGTCTTGACCATTGTGTACCTGCTTACACTGATCTTTTCTATGTTTCTATGTTTCTATCTCACATTAATCCCATTTTATGCTCCCGGTACTTCCCTCTACTCCCCCCAACAGTCACCAGCGCACCAGGAGCAATTCAGAATGGCAAGGCAACTTAACAACCCATACATGTGTGAGGAGACTGAAGCATTGAGGGGGAAACCCACACAGTCCCAAAGAGAAACTGAAGACGCCACACAGTCAGCACAGGAGGTCTGGCTTGCACCAGGGTGTCTGGAACTGTGAGGTAGCACCTCTGCTCACTGCACCACAGTTGTGTCCCTATAATTGAACATCTCCATTCTCTCCTCAACAAATACTGCCTCGATGTAAGGAAAACTCCCAAAAATAAATGAACAAAATGGCAGAATGTCAATCCAGCCCAAGTTGATGTGTGGGTTGGTGGAATTGTTTTTTTAAATGAGTATATAACAATTAATTCAGTAATTTTTGAGTACATTATTAGACTAACTCAACTTTAATATGTTTGAATCTCTGCATCTTACTATAAAGTTAAATGGCAAGTTAAATAGTCATGAGGCATAAATTGCAGTAATTCAGTGAAACTTGCAGCTGTATCAGATTGCAATGACATTGTCAGTTATGCAGATTATCATGGAGAAACCAAGAAAGACAAGTATGTCCACAGACTGAAGCCAATTTAGGCTCTTCTAATAATATAGGTATTCTGGACATTGAACAGAACCGGGTTTATTATCACTGGCATGTGTTGTGAAATTTGCTAACTTAGCAGCAGCAGTTCAATGCAATATAGAAAGAAAAATATATAAGTAAACAATTACAGTAAATATATACGTGTGTGTATATGTGTAATATATATATTAAATCAGAAAACATATATATATTAAAACAAGTGCGGTAGTATTTATAGGTTCAATGTCCATTTAGGAATCGGATGGCAGAGGGGAAGAAGCTGTTTCTGAATCACTGAGTGTGATTCAGTGATCACACTCAGTGACGGCAACAATAAACAGAGAACATGTCCTGGGTGATGGGGGTGTCCTTTATAATGGACATCGCCTTTCTGAGACACCGTGCCCAGAAGATATTTTGGATACTATGGAGGCTAGTACCTAAGATGGCTAATTCTACAACTTTCTGTAACTTTCAGTCTTGTTCAGTAGCACCCTTTCTTCCCCCACCCCTCCCACCTCCATACCATACCAGACAGGGATGCATCCTGTCAGAATGCTCTCCACGGTACGTCTGTAGAATGTTTTCGAGTGTTTTAGGTGACAAACCAAACCTCTTCAAACTCCTAATGAAATATAGCTGCTGTCCTGTCTTCTTTATAGCTGCATCTATATTTTGGGTTCAGGTTAGATCCTCAGAGATCTTGACTTGGAATTGCTCACTCTCTCCACTTCTGATCCCTCTAGGACGATTGGTTCGTGTTCCCTCATCTTGCCCTTCCTGAAGTCCACATTCAGCTCTTTTGTCTTACTGACGTTGAGTGCAAGGTTGTTGCTGCGACGCCACTCAACCAGCCGGTATATCTCACTTCTGTACACCCTGTCACCTCCATCTGAGATTCTAACAATGGTTGTATCATCAACAAATTTATAGATGGTTTAGAAGCTTGATGATTTCTTGGCTGTTCTGATTGTACAGAAAGAGCAGAGCTCAGCATGTTGTTTCAGTGCTTCAATCTCTGTTTGGAATAATATTCCTCTCTCCACCAAATATTTGGATCATCCAGAAACTTGAAGGTCATTCTTGTGAGCAGTGGATAGTTTATGGAAATGCAGGCCTGAGTAGTAAATGTGTTTGATTGTTATAGATGTCATCTATTTTGTTGGTAATCAGAAAATACACAAAAACCACTCTGTGGTAACCACGCCTTCACAGCATTGAATGAATAGCATCAAAAGTACATACGACCGATAAGGAGGAACAATTATTAAAATTGGAAATAGAGAGGAACCGAGTTCTGCTGTTCATAGAAACAACCCTTTGTAAATGCATTAAACTTCTGAATTTAAGGGTATTATGCGAACTCATTTGTATGGCAGGGTGGCTGTAAGTTGGGTGTTTCTAACCCTGCCTTTGGCCTGTGATGGAAAGTAATGTCACTGCTGCTGTCTGCTAACCAATTGCGCCACACAGTGGCGAGGCCTGGGCTTGTATCTGAATGGCTGCTCCACAGTTATAAGGTGCTGTGTGATCTTGTACCTCAATTTGAACATGTACTCCCAAAATGAAACTCCCTCATTTGTGCTGTGGAGAGTCAACCCGGCCATTGGCTGCAGGTTCTGGAATTGGATTTGAAACAACAACCTGACAACTAAGGTAGGCATGCATCCAACAAGCCGTACCGAAGCCATTTGGAAGCAGCAATTTACTTCTCTTGTCTAAATTGAGGAGGTTAATTCCTCAGATACTAGAAATGCTCAGCAGGCCAGGCAGCACCTGTAGAGAGACAGACAGTTCTCATTTCAAGTCATTGGAACATGTTTTTAGACATAACTCCTTCTGCTAATAAGTCTGCTTGCACAACCCTGGGCAGCTCTCACCATGTCTTTGTTGATACCAGGCTTTGTGGGAGTATACTGTGAGACCAACATCGATGAGTGTGAAAGCCAGCCGTGCCTCAATAATGGTGTGTGCAAGGACGAGGTGAACAGATTTGCTTGCAAATGCCCACCTGGTGAGTACAAGTTTTCAAGTTCAGCTTACTCTTGTGCTTAAAGTAAGGCAAAGGGATTCTTCTCGGTAACTCAGAGCTAATCTAGAAAGAGAGCCTGAACCCTATTCACCTCAATTACTGAATTCTTCTGGGGTTACATTTTCTCCGGTGGGGATTGGATGATTTGTCCCAATTGCACTTGACCAGTGACTGCTCCAGATAACTTGTGTCATCTGAGTTTTCTTATCAGAATAATGCTGATGCTTCCCATTACTGATGGCAGGTGCATTTGTACTTAGATGATTTACCCACCACTACATACACGTCACCTTGTGCCATTTTATGTAAAGGTACATAAATCCAGTCTATGTATATAGCAGTTACTTCTACATTGTGCTTTGTAGGATTGTGTTTGTATTTATTGTGTTCTTTATGCTTATTGTGTATTTTTATGCTGCATTGGATCTGAAGTAACAATCATTTCGTTCTCTTGTACTGAGGTAGGACAATATACAATCTTAAATGAGAAGTGAATGATAAATAATTGTATCATAACTAAGATGGGGACTGAGATGGCAGTGATGCTCTTTCACACATTCCTATCGAGGTATGTGCCTGTGTATGTAGTCTACAGGCTCGGGTACGTGCAAGAAGCAGCCGGAAAATTGGAAGCAAAAGCTCAGAATATATTCTGGGCAGTGGGGGATGTGGGGTGGCCCCCGGCTGGAAATGATGAATTGTTGTTCTTGGGGAGGTAACCATTTCAGTGATTGGCATCCCAGAATGGGCATGGAGATGGTCGAAAGGCTTGCCACTCAGTGACTTCCCTGAAGGGACTGCAACCCTCCCTGTCCTGGAATTTAAGGCAAAAACATGGTTGGAGGTTTTCCATTAAGCAGAGTGTGGTCACCTGTGTCCTGCCCTCCAGGATGGTGTTCTTTTTTTCGAGCTTTGCTCTTGAATAACCATGTCATTTCTCTGACAGTAACTAGTAATAAATTATTCAGATAGCGGATTTTGTTACTCCTCTGTCAATAGGCCAGAGCCCTTTCGTAACCAGCCTCGTTGACTGACACTGCTGCATATTTTTTAATGAAACCAGCCCATAGTCCTTGTAGCGGCTGACTGCTGCTGACAGGACCTATTCTGATCGGTGTTGTTCAAGAAGGCAGGCAGTGGAGCAGTGGAGCGCTGTCTGCTCTGCATACCAATGGAAAGCAGCCTCATTGTGGAGAGTGAGGAAAGCTGTAGAGGCCACTTCAGAAGCGCATAATCGGAGTACTGTTTCCCACTGCAGGGCAACAGCATTGGCTGGACTTTTCTTCACTTTGCTACCCACACCCCTCGGGGAAAATAATGTACTCGTCCCAGGATCTCTTGTGTGAGGAAGCAAGTGATCTGTGAGCTCTAAGCTGCTCACTTGTGAATAATAGTGCTCGGCGTTCATGATATTGCAACAGTGGTACATTGGAATGTAGCAGCAATGGGCAAGGGAGAGCTTTCGTTGCAGCTGGGACATGGGGATGGCTAGGCGAGAGAGGAAAAAAGAGGAGGGAAAGTTGTGCAGAGACACAGCATCTATAAAAGATAGGTTGCTGATGACATCAGACTGCAGTAGTCAACTAGGCATGGCTTTTCAACAGGAACTTCAAAAATTGATTGTTTCTTAAAATATTTTTCAGATAAGTATTTTGTGGCATCAGTTTGATCATCCTGGTTTTGCAATTAGAACGTTACAGGACTTTGTACACCTCAGATGCTAGAGTCCATGCATTTAAGGTGAGACAGGGAAAGGTTAAAGATATGTGGGGACAGGGTGGTGGGTGCTTGGACTCTGCTGCCACGTACAACAGTGGTGTTTAACAAACTTTTAGACAGGCACATGGACATACAGGGAATGGAGAGGTACCGGTTGTGTGTGGGCAGAAGAGATTTAGCTGAATTTGGCGTTGTGTTTGGTGCGGACACTGGGCAGAAGGGCCTGTTTCTGTGCTGTACTCGTCTCTCTTCCTTGTTCTCAGTAGGTCAGGTGACATCTCCAGAGAGGTCTCGGTCTAATGATCTTGAAAACAAATGCCTGTTTAAAAAAAATATACCGGGTTGTGTATTTATAATTCTCCACTCCCCCCCAAAAAAAAAACAACTAATAAGGATTTATGCTTTCTACTGGGTTGTTGGACCATGCAGCTGTTCATGGGATCTTTATTGCTGCCCTTTCTTTCCGCAGCTTTTTATCAGCGTTATTCTATGACCAAAAGGTTTGGTTACAAAACTGAACCATTGCTGCCCAATGTGTGGCTTGGAGCTTCTGTGCTTTGCTATTCATTCATTTGTTATGTGTTTTAATACATTCACTAAAATCAAGATCCCTTATCTGATTGGGCAGAGTGATCGGTGTCTTATAGGAAGCAGAATGTGCAATCTTGGAAGGAATTGGCTGAATTGGTTCATTTTGGGGGGGGGGGGTTATTGCTGTCGTACTTCACAGTATTTTACTAATGAGTTATGCAATAGTGGTTTAGATTGTATCTAGCAACTTCAATCATACCCTTGTGTTTACAAGGATGATTGTGTGCAGGCGAGTGCATGTTTAGCAAAATATATAAGGCACTGTGCAAAAGTCTGTGTCAAAGACTTTTGAGGAAAACCAGGTAATTGCAAAGGGTTCACAAACTTTTTCTTGCAACTGTATTAAGCATCATCCTGTTCCACATGCAGATACATTCATAATTAAAAGTCCTCTGTTTAGTATCTCTCTGATACGTTTTTTAAAAAAAAAATTACTTAGTGCAAAATAAGGTGTTGGAAAGGTGTAATTTTGTGAAACAAGTTCATGATGCGATATATCCTGGCAGTTTATCGGGATATGCGGAGAACACAGGAAGCAGTGCACTTTTATCTCCTTTCACTTCCCTTGCAGTGAATATTTCCACTCTGGGTGACAAAGAGGAATCTGCATTCCTGTTGGTTGTTGCTCAGTGTACCTGTTTCAGCATATAATTTGAGAAGTTTGCAAAAAGCTAATGAATATTTCCTTGTTTGCGAAGGAAGATCGATGCAATCCTGTGATAATGGCACCTTCCTCTTTGGAAAGTTCTCCCAAGTTCCCGGAGGCTACCAAGCAGTTCTGTTGTTGAGTGCATAAAGCAGCAGGATTCCAAAGCACACTTGGCTGTTGCCAGGCAGCTGGTCACTCTCCGTGCCATTTCAACTAGAGGCAGGTGCTTGTGCAATTCACCTTGGTTCTTTGTCTCCCACTGTTGGCCACGTTTTGTCTGACAGTGGATTCCCCTCACACTCCAGCAAGACTGAAAACCCCTTTGCACCTATTCTGAGCCAAAGCATAACTTTGAGTGTAACTTTACAGTCTTTGGGAGAGGAGTGAGACATTGCACGTGCGGGGTAGGGTCAGGAGTATGAGCTAACAGAAAAGAAGAATGTGAAACAGATGAATTTCGCACTTCATTCATCCCAATTCCCCTCATCTATTGCCTCACAGATATAGTCATAGAAAAACTACAGCACAGAAAGAGGACTTTCAGCCCATCTATTCCATGCCAAACCATTTAAACTGCCTAGTCCCATTGGCATGCACCTGGACCATAGCCCTCCATACCCCTACCATCCACGTACCTATCCAAACTTAAACGCTGAAATTGAATCCACCACTTGTTCTGGCAGCTCTTAACCTCTCAACCATCTGAGTGAAGAAGTTTCACCTCATGTTCCCCTTAAATATCTCACCTTTTACCCTTAACCCATGACTTCTAGTTGTAGTCTGACCCAACCTCAGTCGGAAAAGCCTGCTTGCCTCTGCCCTATCTATACCTCTCATAATTTTGTATATCTCTATCAAATCTCCTTTCAATCTTCTCTGATCCAAGAAATAGACCTAACTTATTCAATCTTTCTTTAAAACTGGCAGAATCATTGTACATTTTCTCTGTACTCTTTCATTCTTATTTATATCTTTTCTGTAGGTAGGTGGCCAAAACTGTACACAATACTCCAAATTGGGCCTTATAAATTCCTTGTACAACTCCAACATAACATCCCAACTCCTGTACTCAGTACTTTGAACTCCGAAGGCCAATGTGCCAAAAGCTTTCTTTACGACCCTATATGAACCAAGAGTAAGTACTTAACCACTGGCAATGATAGTCCTCCCTTGAACTCAGTTGCTCTGATCAACACACACTTCCAGAAGAAGATGGCAGCAGGTTGAAAGCAAGAAGTGATAAGGAAGCCCTGGCTTTTTGGGAGAAGATTGTTGGCTATTGACTCAGCCAAACCTGACTGCTCCAAACATATCCACCAGATCCTCCCACCTCAGCCCCACACCCAAACTTTGCTTTACATTTGTCGTTTCATACTCACTGAGGTCAAATATAGTCAATGTTGTACATACTAAGCAGGAGAAACAGCAGGAGCGTACTACTCATTCTCTGAAAAGCTACTCTGCTGTTCAATAAGATTATGACTGAGTTGGGATAAGTACTGAAGCACTTGTGGGAAATGTGCTCAGATGTTTCCCATGTTTCTGTTGTCAAATATGCTCTTCACTCTGCAGACTTTAATCCGCAGTTAGGTTCCTTTCAACGTGCACTGCCTATCTACTAATGTGTTATAGGAGCTGGATCCTATCCAAAGTATAGGTATGTTGTAATGCTGTCTTCCAACTTCATCTGATGATGATAGGACAAGGAGGGCTGGGGAATGGTGCTCGTAGAGATTCATTTAAGGACATTTATCATCCGTGGCAAGGAATAATCAACTTGTTCCTGCTGATTGTGACTCAGCCAACTATAAATCCCTGGCAAGGTTGTAGAGTCAACATATGCTAAGTATTTTTTTTAAATAAAATTCCTTTTTAAATATTTTGTCTTGTGCAACAAATGCAAATTAAGTGGCATTTTTTAGATGCAACTGAACTAGAATGTTCAGCTCTGAAATAGGATGAAAAAATTATTTTGACCTTGTATTGCACTGCTGTGTCTTCCAAGCCAGCTGGTATGACCACCCCAGCTGCCCAACCCTACTTTATCCAATATTATCTTGATAATTTATTTGCTTCAACTGCTCCTTGGGGTAGTGAATTCCATGTTGCAACGACTTTCTGGGTAAAGTAGCTTCTCAATTGCCCTTTCGACAAGAAGGGCCACCAAACATTTCCAACCTTGGACTCTTCCCAAAACTGGAAACATTATTTATCCTTCTTGTTATCAAATCCTTAATAATTTATTGTATTCTTTCAGAAAATGTGGCTGTTACTGGAAAGTCAGCAACTGATGCTCAGCTCTAATTGTCCTTGAAGGCAGAAGTTGGCTGCTTGCTCTAAGCAGTACACTCAGTACTGTTAGGGTGGGAGCTTGGGTAAGAACTTGGACCTGGCAACAATAAAGGAACAGTGATATATTTCCCATTATATGCTGACAACCACATTCCCTGAAAAGATTTCAATAACTAGTGAATTGGATTAAGTTAGATGGAGAGATGATTGCAATTGTCGAGAAATTTAAAAGGTGTTAGAACTATATGATGCTGGATAATCCAACGTATCTGTTTTTTTTAATTATTGTTAAACTCTATTACAGAGATGTGGTATAATTGAGACTCTCTTAGCCATTTCAAGGTCTGGAGGATGAACCAGATCAGTAACCTTCCTTCCTTCACAGAAGGACTTCACAAAATGAACCAGTTACAAAATTTTATGAGAATTAGTTTGTTTCAAAGTCAATGTTTAAAAACCATTTTTTTTTTTAAATCAGGATGTATTTATTTAAGAATTTAAATGAAATATTTCAATTTGAGCTTGTTTTGGAACTCTCTATCCTGGTCTCTTTGTTACCTGTTCATAAGTGTCACTGTTCCCTTAAAGGCCTTTTGAAGTTTTCTGTGCTCTTGTTCACTTTTCTGAGTGTGCCTGTGTGTGCATTTGCTTCAGGTTTTGCTGGGAATATGTGCCAGATCGATATTGATGAGTGTGCCAGCACACCCTGCCAGCATGGAGCCAAATGTATTGATCGCCCAAATGCGTTTGAGTGCGAGTGCAGTGAAGGTAAAGCAAATTAGTTTGTAAATAAATGGAATTGAGACTAAATATTCTCTGAAGTGGTTGAAATCTTGCACTCCAAGAATGTCTTATTACTCAATCTGCCAAGTCGTTTGCACCCCCCCCTTTTTTTTCCCTGCTTCCAACTATCACATTCCTTTTTGTTTTCTCCACCTGGGGGAGCAAAGTACCCAGGCAAGCATCAGGTATTTAATGACCAAATTTTGAGAGTTCCGTGATCAGACAGCTTCTGAGTTGTCTAACTTGCAGGTTCTGACTAAACTGGAATTTCTGTTCTGCCAGGAATAGATTTCTCTTGCACTACAGTTGTGCTTTCAGGCAATTGATAATTAATGTTACCTCCCAGTACACTTCAGCATTAGATTACTTGTCCTTGAGACATATCTGAATTAAAATAATTTTCCCACACTTGGGTTTAACTGTTTGAATGCCAGACTCATAAACCCACAAAGGTTTAGCCAACCACTTGCTAACCATTGCTTTGACCACATGCAAAGCCATGGTGAGACTGCATTGATACTTGCAGCTCCCAAGGTAAACCTTTGCAGCAATGATTTTGCAGACTTGCTAACTCTGGCAGAACATTTGGCAAGGTGATGTGCTTTCATCACTAACCTAAAGACAAGTAATTTGGCATGGCAATTTGTTGCTCATCCAAGAGACTTTCTCCAGCTCTGGGAAACTTTAGGTAGAATTTTAACTTGTACAAGGCAATGGTGAGGCCAAAGTTGGAGTATTGTGTACAGTTTTGGTCACCAAATTATGGGAAAGATGTCAACAAAATAGAGAGAGTACAGAGAAGGTTTACTAGAATGTTACCTGGGTTTCATCACCTAAGTTACAGAGAAAGGTTGAACAAGTTGGGTCTTTATTCTTTGGAACGTAGAAGGTTGAGGGGGCACTTGATAGAGGTATTTAAAATTATGAGGGGGATAGAGAGAGTTGAAGTGGATAGGCTTTTTTCATTGAGAGTGGGGGAGATTCAAGCAAGAGGACAAGAGTTGAGAGTTAAAGGGCAAAAGTTTAGGGGTAACATGAGGGGGAACTTCTTTATGCAGAGAGTGGTAGCTGTGTGGAACGAGCTTCCAGCAGAAGTGGTTGAGGCAGGTTCGATGTCGTCGTTTAAAGTTAAATTGGACAGCTAAATGGACAGGAAAGGAACGGAGGGTTATGGGCTGGGTGCAGGTCGGTGGGACTATGTAAGAGTAAGAACTCAGCACGGACTAGAAGGGCCGAGATGGCCTGTTTCCATGCTGTAATTGTTATATGGTTAAGGCATGGCATGGATAAATTGTAGAAATATTTTTTTGTTTAAATAATATTTTGGAAAGAGCCACAGCAGACAACAGCATTTTCCTGAGAATTCCACTCTTTTCTTTTTTTGCCCCTCCCAAATGGATGCCAGGCTTTACAGGGACTAAGTGCGAGATCAACGAAAATGATTGCAATCCGGACCCCTGCCACTATGGGGCGTGTGAGGATGGGATCGCTGGGTATACGTGCATCTGCACACCTGGCTACAAGGGGCCGATCTGCAGTGAACAGATTGATGAGTGCCAGAGTCAGCCATGCCAGAACGGAGGCACTTGCCAAGACCGTGTGAATGACTACAAGTGTCGATGCCCGGTTGGCACCTCAGGCAAGTACCTGTGGTTAAAGAGACTGTCTTGTCAAGGACAGGGCAATCGCTCTGTAAGTTGGCAATTATCTGCTGGTGGTTAATGCCGCACCACACCCCATACTACTTCAATTTGCTGCTTTTTGGTGAACTGGTATTAATTTATCACAGATTGGTAGGTGAACTGTTTCCATCCTTTTGGTGGATATGCTCACAATTCGATGGAAAGATGCAATAAATATTGCATTACCCCTATTGATATTAAAACACTCCTACAGTGCTCAATTGTGTGGTGGAGTCCCTCCGCTAGCTTACAGTTCATTATTGGGCAAAGTGTAGCACCTACTTGGCCCTTGATCAGGGTCACCTGAAGCTGTGGGAGCAGGTGGCGGATAGTTGTATGAGCAGCTGGTGCACACCACAAGTTGTGGTTATACAATTTACTGTATTGGTAGCACAGTTGACAGGTTTGCCTTGCGAGGAGAGATTGAGTAGAGTGGGATTAAATTCTTTTAAGAGTTTAAAAGAATGAGAAGAGCCCTTATTTAAGCTTACAATATTCTGAAAAGGTTTGATAGGTTAGATTGAATTGGTTTCTTGTTGTTGCTTGTACTGAGATGTAGTGAAAAGCCTGTCTTCCAGACTGTTTATGCAGTTCATGGTGCATCGAGGTAAAACAATAACAATGCAGAATGAGGTGTAACAGCTCCAGAGAAAGTACAGTGCAGGTAGAAAACAAGAAGCAGGTGGAATATGCTTCTTCTGACTGAGGAGTCTGGGACTGCTAGCATGGGTTCAGAGTAAGGGTTAATACATTTCGGAATTAGTTGAGGAAGAATTCTTCATTCAAGGTGCTGGTTCTTTGGGATTATCTCCCATGATGGACTTGCTGCTCAGTTGTTGCATTCATTTAAAGTAGGGATTAATAGATTTCTGAGCATCGGGGATATGGACTGGAAAACGATGGTGAGGGAAGTGATCAGTGACGACTTTCAACGGCAGAGCAGACTTAAGGGACTGGATTACTTACTCCATTTTATTATGTTATTTATCTCATCGAGGTGGCGGGTTCAACGTAGAATGCTTTGTCCAAGGGGCAACCAAATGCTAATACACTCAGTGTGGAATGGAAGCCATCAATTTCAGGGTTCCATTTCTTTTGCTGTCTTCACCACTGGTACGCCCCTATCAAGGCCAGAGTTCGTGAACCAATTTTGGGTGCACTTGTTTGCTTCTTCATGATCCGTGCTGAGCTCTAGATGTGGTCAGAGCCAGAACAGTGATTAATGGATGGACAGGAAGAAACAAGACAATTAAGTTCTCAGCCCCCTGTTCTGCACGTGCTGACTTCTGCTTCTATCAATCACAGAATTAGGAACTTTCGAAAGCTGGAAGTATTGCAGCAAATTTTAGCTGTGTGGCTTAATGTGCGTAGAAAGCATTTGTTTACATTGTTTTACTGTGGATAGAAAATAGTTTATTTAATGTGTTACCACAGTAACCATGCTATTTTGTTGGATTCTTGGATCTCCTCAGACCCACAGGAACTTGTATGAGTTGAAAATTATCATACTTCTCTGCACCATTTGATGTTGCTGTTCTCCTGTGATGCATTTCACACGCATTAAATGAACATTTTTGTTTGAACAACCCTGCAGGTGTTAATTGTGAAATTAACTATAATGACTGTGCCAGTAACCCATGTGACTATGGAATCTGTCGAGATGGTATCAATCGGTATGATTGTGTCTGCAGTCCCGGATATTCAGGTAAGACCTTGTTCCAACGTCCTCTTTTCTAATTTGCATTCAGTCTGGCACAGATTGCTGTTATTTTCCATAATTTAAGACAAAGTCTCAGCATTACTGGGAACAGTTCCTCTGAAAAATTAGAATGAATACAAGCATTCTGTGATCACATACAGAACACCTGCCCCTACATCACCTACCTTGCCTCCATTTAAGGCCCTGAGCAGTCCTTCCAGGTGAGATAGTTTTCCACAAGTGAATCGATTGGTGTCATTTATTGCATCTGGTGCTCCCAATACAACCTCCTGTGCATAGTGAGGCCCAGTGCAGATGGAGGATCACTTTGTCCAGCACCTTCATTCCATCTACCAAACCAGCTGAGATTGCCTGATTGCTACCTATTTTAATTCAACTTCCCATTTCCCATAGCAGTGTGGAATTTTAAGCCACACTGCTCAGCAACTCCCAATTTGACCCTAATCTAATCACAGGACAATTTACAATGACCAATTAACCTACCAGCCGGTATGGCTTTGGACTGTGGGAGGAAACAAGAGCACTAGGAGAAAACCCACGCATTCCATGGGGAAGATGTACGGATTCTGTACAGAGGACGCCAGGATTGAACTCGTAAACTCTGACACCCTGGGCTGTAATAGTGTCATGCTAACTGCTGCGCTACCATGGCTCAGCTGCAAGTTGGGTCAAGAGACAGATCTGAGGAATAGCACCTCACATTCTGCTTTGGTACAAACATTGATTTCTCTAACTTTTGGGAACAGCTCCCCTCTGTCCCTTTTATTCCCTATCCAACTGGCCTCCATCACCCCATCCTTCCCCAGCCCTACTCTCTTGATCTGCCCATTCCAGACTCTGGCTCATTCTTCGCCTCCTTCCCTTTATTCCATAGTCCACTGTCCTCTCCCTTCAGATTCCTTCTTCAGCTCTTTACTTTCAGTTATCACCTTCCAGCATCTCATATCATTCCTACTCATTCCCCCCCCCTTCCTCACACCTGCATCCACCTATCACCTGCCAGCTCTTGCTCCACTCCCTCCCCCCCACCTTTTTACACCGGCGTATCTCCCCTCTTTCTTTCCAGTCCAGAGGAAGTGCCTTGACCTAAAGTGTCACCTGTCCATTTTTCCCTGCAGATATTGCTTTCTGTGATCCTCCAGAATTCCAGCTTTGCATTCTCTTGTGTATCCATTATATGATCATGTTGTGCTGAAGCTAAATATAAGGGGATAAGTATTAGCCAGAGTATTAAGAGGTGTTCTGCTTTCTGACATAGTCTGCAAGTACCCCAGTGTCTCCTCAGAGTACTGGTAGGCCTTGCTTCACTGTGTAATTGAGTCATAGAGCACCAAAAGAGGCCTTGGCCCAACTGGCCCATGCCAACCAAGATTCCAATCCATCTAGTCCCGTTTACCTGCATTTGCCCCATATCCCTCTCAAGCCTTGCTATCCACGTACCTGTTCAAGTATCCTTTTGCTGCCGGAGGAAGGTGTCTGCATGTGACAGTCACTCTCTCCCTTGATGCTGTCGGAGGAAGGTGTCTGCGTGTGACAGTCACTCTCTCCCTTGATGCTGTCGGAGGAAGGTGTCTGCGTGTGACAGTCACTCTCTCCCTTGATGCTGTCGGAGGATGGTGCCAGAGCAAGATTTAATCAGTGCAGTTTGTGGACTCTAATTCACATTCTGATGTTTTTCTGGTGGCTCCTCTTTTGTTGCTAGTTTGGCAATTTTGAATCATGTCAGTCTGCAGATAAGGAACACTGATCCGAACTGAAATATGCCTTTTAATTTTGTGCTTTATATTCTGTCTTTTTCATTTTCTTCGTTGCTGTTTGCGTGATTTTTTTGTGTGTGTGTGGAGGGTTGGTGCTTTATTTCCTTTGAAAAGGTTCCATGGTTCTTTGTTTTGTTGACTGTGGGGAAGATGAATCTCAGGGTTACATGCTGCATACGTACTTTGATAATAAATGTACTTTGAATCTTTTGAAATGTTGTTAATGTACCTGCCTTAACCACTTCTTCAGACAGCATATTGCGTAGATACATAGACCGACCACCCACTGCTCCTCAGTCTCTCCCCTCTCCCCTCTCCCCTCTCACCTCAAGCCTTTGACCACTTGTTCTTGATTCTCCAACCCTGAGAAAAAGACAGTGTGCATTCACCATCTCTAGACCCCTCGTGATTTCATACACCTCTACAAGATCACCCTACCCTGCAATGAATGCAGTCCCGGCCATTTCAACCTCTCACCATAACTCAGTCACTCTAGTCCCAGAAACATTCTTGTAGTTCTCCTTTGCATTCTTCGCAGCTTAATGGCATCTTTTCTATAGGAAAGTGACCAAAACCGAACAGATTACTCTTAAGTGCCACCTCACCGATGCCTTGTACAACCCTGAGTGCAATTTTAAACATTCCATTCAGTATAGTAAATTTGGGGCCATTTCATTCTGTTTGTCACAAGCCACTTTGGGCACCAGGTGTGTGGGTTTGGCATATTGGCACTCAAAGCACTTGGCTCTTCAAAGTGTTTTTAAGGTTGCTTTTTAATGAGTTAGCCTAAGTGAAAATCAGCCTTTCAGTCCCATGGGATGGGATGGTGTGCCAGATGGTTTGTATAGAGCAAGGTCGCGCAGCCAGTCGGTGTCACAAGCCAGTTATGTGTTGGTGAGGTGTAAATATGACTGTGTTCCCAGAAAACAAGCGCTTTCACGTTTGAAGCACCTTCAATTACTCCAAAAGACTGAGGTTTGGTAAAATACTGAAAGGCTTTTATTCGCTGTACAATACGACCTCCACAGTGAGTGTCTGCCCCCGGACTGAGGGGGAGGGGCAAGGCGAACACCTTTATACAGGACTCTGTGGGAGGAGCCACAGGGGCAGTCAGAAGAGGGGTGTGTCCAGACAGGTAACCGAGTGACAACATATATACATGGTTTACCACAACGTTGTGCCAGCTTCATCTGAGGCTTCAGTGCAGCAAACGATTGGGAAGGCAGCACGTGAAAACCGCAGAGTTCCCCTGCTTCGCTGAAGGAGTGTCGGTCTGTTCCCTTGGTGGGGTGACTCAGAAGTGATCGTGCTACCACTCAGCCAGGCGGAGGGGTCAAAGGAAATGAGAATGAAATGGTTTTCGTTGCCCAGATCTTTCAACAGAATAAAAATTAGATTTTAGGCATGTAGGAAAATACGTAGTACATATTTCATTAAACTGGTGTAAGGGAGTTATTAGATTCCAGGGGAGCAATTCCATCTGTCCAATTACCCCCTCTTTTTATTCCCCTGTACCCCTGTAATTTGTTGTCTCTCACATGCCCATCATTGATCGTGTGGATAGTCAGAGGCTTTTTCCCAGGGCTGAAATGGTTGCCACAAGAGGACACAGGTTTAAGGTGCTGGGGAGTAGGTACAGAGGAGATGTCAGGGGTAAGTTTTTTACTCAGAGAGTGGTGAGTGCGTGGAATGGGCTGCCGACAACGGTGGTGGAGGCGGATACCATAGGGTCTCTTAAGAGACTTTTAGATAGGTACATGGAGCTTAGTAAAATAGAGGGCTATTGGTAAACCTAGTAATTTCTAAGGTAGGGACATGCTCGGCACAACTCTGTGGGCCGAAGGGCCTGTATTGTGCTGTAGGTTTTCTATGTTTCTAACCCTCCTTTGATTCATTTTTTCACTTGCCGCCTTGGGGAGTAATTCATTTTTTTTCACTTGCCTTCTTGGGAGGTAATTCATTTTTTTCATTTGCTGCCTTGGGGAGTAATTCATTTTTCCCACTTGCTGCCTTAGCGGGGGGGGGGGTAGGTGTAATTTACAGTGGCCATTTAACATGTCAGCATATCTTTAGGAGGTGGGAGGAAACCAGAGGGCTCAGGGACAAGGAGAACCTAGTCACAAGGAGAACATGCAGACTCCACACAAACAGCACGGGAGGTTAGGGTTAAACCCAGGTTGTCGGAGCTGTGAGACAATAGCTCTCCTCACAGCATCACTGCCACATGGAGCACTTGCCCCAAATTCAACACCAGAAATACTCGACTCCTGAGAATGATGGCACCCAGAGACTGGATGATAAAAAAAATAGGTTTCACTGACTCATTCCCTTCCCCTCTTTATTTCACAAATGACTCCTTTAGATTCTGGTAGGCCTGTGTTTTCCCTCATTCTAAGATCCTTTCATGAATTTTGGGATTGATTCCATATTTAAGTATTGTGGCACAGTTGGAGTTTAAACCCCTCCCTTTTGATCGGACAAGATGATGGATTCATGATGGTCATCATGCTGATGGTCTGCAAATCTTTCAGCCTGCCCTTGTGACTGTAAATCTGAGTGACTGAATTTTGGCAGTGCCGTGATTGTAATGATTTTATTCATTTTGTGTGCTGTGTTTAATAAATACAGAATTGTCTGCATCCATTTATAGCTGTGACTAATACCTCAGAAATCATGCTGTCAAATTATAATTCCTCTAGTGATTTCTCTTTGTTCTGTTGGTGATAGATAACTAGGCTGCAATCAATGGGCTCAGTGTTTAAAGAGATAGGGAGGGTGGGGCTGAAATAAGAGCTCTTTAGTGCAATGAAATCATAAACCAATTCATAAAAGAATAGGTTTGCAATTTCATTCCTTAAAGCTCACAGGAATCTTCACCGACAGTCTAGGTGAAGCCAACAGGTGCTGAGACCCAAGGCCTGTCCATCAAGCTTACAAAAAAAATTCATGGCTCCACCCCATAAGCTGGAGACTAGCCACTGGGTATGCTCTTACTCCTGGGTCACGTCAACAGGCCTTAGTTCTTTTGCAATAATTGATCTTTTTGGTTTCCTTAACTGAAAATGTTCACTGTCAACTGACAGGCTAATACTTGGTCCGGTGAAAAGTTTACTTTGAATTGTTTATTTTTGTAATGTTGAGTCACGCCAACCTACCCCTCCTCATACACTGAGTGAGGGAATGTGACCTGAAACCAAAAAAAAATCCTGAATTGTGTTTGCATTCATGTTTGCATTTTTTGTGTTCTTGCTTGCAGGACCCATGTGCAACATTGACATAGATGAGTGCGCCTCCAACCCGTGTCAAAATGGTGGTACATGCGTTGATGAGATCAACCGCTTTGTTTGCCGCTGCCCGGAAGGATATCATGATCCCTATTGTAAATCAGAAGTGGACGAGTGCAAGAGTGGCCCTTGTATTCATGGAACATGTGTAGATGACGTCAACAGGTCAGTTCTAGTAGCACTGCCTTCCGCGGCTCCTTCTGTCTCCCCTTCATGCGACTTGCAACCTATTTACAGTTCATGCTGCTAATTAAGATTTGTATAAAGGGGGCGAGAGAATGGTTGCAATGGAGGCAGAAGCAAAACCTTGGGGCCACAGTTAATTTTTATCTTGAATATTATTTTCATTTTTACAGTTACCTGTATGGTTGTGAAACCAGCTGGGCAGGAGTCTGAATGCCACCTGCAGATAGTTGTCTGTTTATCCTATGTGGATGTGGGATACAGGCAGAGTTTGGTTTGCCTATGGTGATTGGCTTGCTGGGTGAGACAAACTTGCCTGAATGTGTTTTTTTTTTGAAAGTATGTTCCAGCTTGATTTATTGCATTGAGAGAAGGTGCATGGAGAATTCAATATTTTGAAACCAGGAACTAAATTACCAATATGAATCATTGTGAGGACATAATTGGAATGTAATTCTTCTCTGTGCAGTCAGTACTTGAAGCCAAAGAATAGGTGCAAAAAGGTCATTTCCATTTGGATATGGTGAACCCAGCATTTCTGTTTGTTGCTTGCATGTGTTCGTTTGATTTTAATGTGGAATTATTTGTTTTTAATGCATTAAGATTAAACAATGCTTGATGCATGTGTTGTGTTTTGAATGTTAAATCTTCCTATGAAAGTAATTGGAAAGAGTTAACACAGTCAATGAAGGCGAACTTCAAGGCAGCAGATTTATCTTTGAGCTCCCTTTAAACTGATGGATCTCTTCATAACAATAACCTTATTGAGTAATCCTTTTGAGTTATCTTATCAACTATTTTTGTAAAGTAAAATTTACAGCACCAGTTTCCACAAAGGCATGCCATAGTGCCCAGGTAATCTTCAGGATATTGGTAGCTGAGAAAATTGGTAGCCAACTGTTCTCGAAATAGTTCCATTGGAACCTTTTGTAGACCAGGTGTCAAATTCCTCATCTCAAAGGTGGTATATTGAGCGGTGCACTGACCCCAAGCACTCCGCTGGACTATCATCCTGGGCTCATTGCATGGACTTCAGTGCAGATAACTTTTTTATTGAAATTACTTTTGGATTTACAGGGCTATGTTTCTTGGCATGACTTTCAAACAAGGAATGCTTCCAGTTAATACTTGCCTTGCACCGTTACCATTTTTGTTTTTGCAGTTACCGGTGTGAATGTCATGCTGGCTGGGCTGGAGTCAACTGCGACGTGGACAAGAATGAGTGCGAATCAAATCCCTGTCAACAGGGAGGAACCTGTGAGGACCTAGTCAATGGCTACAAGTGCTTGTGTGTGAAAGGATTTAAAGGTAAGAGAGAAGCACTGAAGCTTTGAATTGGTGGAGGCAACTAATTATGTGGGTCTGTCCAAAGCCAAGCTTTAAACTGTTGATTCTGAGGGCACAAAAATATGCCTGCATCATTCTAGTGTTTATTCAGCCCAATCACCTGTCAACTCCTTAAAAGACCCACTGAAGTTTCAGGTTTCCTTGTGGGTTTCTGGGTACTAGAAAGCTACTATTATAAAACTTTACCATTTAACTTCTTGTCATTAAGCAATATTCAAAGTAGGGATAAATTCAAATTATAAATTCTGACCCTTATCAATATTTTCATGTACTTTAAGCAGTTTTAAATGTTAATGTGTACGTTGTTACGTACCCCGTAACTGGGTTGCCAAACCAGCAGAAATGGATCACTCAGTTGGAGTCTGGAGTACGAGAACTAAGAAAGTTTTATTAAAGAAACAAGCAACACAGTAATCGAAAGGATAATAAATTTAACAGTTCAGCAATGATAACCACACATGTGCACAGAATTAAGATAACAGCATCAATCAAGCTCTATCGTTGTCTAGGGGTAAATGACCAAATTTAAAAGTGACTCAAAGTTCAGTTCGCAGTAATCGTTGCCATGGATGGACAACGTAGGGGAAGAGAGACAGAGAGAACAGGAACAACTGATCATTCAGCACAGCTTCACTCACAGACCTGCGAGATGGCTCACAAGCAGCTTTTGGGCGGGTCCTTGGTGATGTCACCTGAGGTCACCAACTGTGACCCCTCCTCCAGATGCGGTCGATCCTCTGCAGTGAACCCGGCACCCAGGCAAGGGTGGACACACACCGGGTTCCCGCTGATCGTACCTTTCCACCCTGGCCGTTGTCTGGTACTTCTCACCCACTCGTGAGAGGTGCACCGCTTCCAGGGTCTCGTTACCTCGGGTGGCGTGTGTCCTGCCTTAGCGAACCGGTCCCTTTTTATCCCCCTGCTGGGGTATCGCCTGTCCATCACTTCAAACAGTTCAAGGTTCAAAGGGGGGAGCCGCTCCAGACAGCTCTCTCTCTCACGTCCCTTCATTACACATCTCCAGACGCTGCTCCATTGTTCCTTATCTCTCCTTCCCCTGAGGGCAGGTGGCAGACCAACTGCTGATGCCACTGGTGCAAGCCCAGGCCAGTAAATATCTTAATTTTTATGTGTATTCTCGTCACACTTCCCCCCTTTTAAGGATTTTTACCGGGAGGTAAAAATTACAAACATGAATACATTATTTGATACATACACAAATATACATCTTTATCAGCTATTTGGCTAACACAGCGAGTTTGAAGCTGTCAACACCTTGACAGACAGTCATCACATTTTCTGTTCCTTTTACACGTGTTATTAATAATCCCTTAGACCAGGCTCCAACTCAGCAAACTTCATAGTGGCCAAAAACACTGATGAATTGTGACCAATGTAACCTCTCATTTGGTTTTGTCCCGGACCACAACAACAAGGGTCGTCCCATTCCGACTCAGTTTTCTCTCGCAAGGGCTTAGTAGGAGGGGGACGGGTATTGACCGCAGAGTTATTGCAAAACTTCCTGCAGTACCCCACCATCTCCAAGAGCCTTCTGAGGGCCCTCTTGTCTGTCGGGGTTGGGAGGTCAGCGATAGCCTGCACTGCAGCTTGCATCACTGCCAGCTGCCCCTGTGTCACCACAATCGTGTGGCCGAATTCATTTTTTTCAAGGTTCACTATCAAGCTGGCTTCAGACAGCCGTATTAAATTGCCAATACACACCTCTGTGTTCATCAGCCCTTTAGTCACTGAATTCCCTATTGTAACAGACATCACCCAACGTCCCAGTTCTTTGCATTTCCTCGGGACAATCAAACCCACGGGCGCGAGTCGTTTAATTACTTCTGCTAAAGATTTGCTTTGTTCGGGGATTAAGGGAGAGACCTTATCAGTAGACCTGGCCAAAATAATAGCCTTCTCCCATCTGACCGATCCCATCCTAATCTTTTCAAAATGGTTTTTTCCTCTTATCAGGGGGCCCCTAGCTTCATTGATTTCCACGCTAACACCGACTAGGTTTGTTAGCATATCAAAAGCCGGTGACCGTCTCAGTTCGCGTCGGTCATGATCAATAACATTTCTCCCCCTGGGCAGCCGGTAAATCTCTTTTATGATTCCACCAACTGTTTCCTCCAGCACCGCAAAATGTCCACCGGGGGGTACCTCGTGGGCCATGTTAAAAACCTCATCCCCATAACTCTTTTGCACCACTCCCCACTCCTCATCTGCGGATACTGTACTTGATTTCCCTTTCTTCCTTAGCACTTCCTCCTCCACACAATAGCTTGTCAAGGCTGTGTCAGAGAGAGCGGTCTCTGCCAAAACCATCAGCCCCTCGTCTCGCTCCTGCGTCTGCACAAATTCTTTCCTGGCTACTGCTACGTCCGTCCCAGCTCCCTCACTACCTCTTATCTCACTACACCCTGTTTCATACAAGGTTGGCAAAAATGTTTCAGCTAAATTCACTATCGCGGGCCCGCGATGAACCTGTGAGTCCATGGGCGGGGCCTCAATGCTGGCAGGCTGACCTGTCAATCTCACGACTGGGAACACGATTCCTCCGGCAATGTCATTACCGAGCAAGACTTCCATGTCTTTCATCGGTAATTCGGACCTCACCCCGATCGTGACTAGTCCAGAGACCAGGTTGCTCTGTAAGTGTATCTGGTGCAAAGGGACTGACTCTGTCCCTTCCCCAACACCTTTGACCTTGACCTCCCCAGTCTGGGTCTCTGAGCTAAACTCTAATACACTCTTCAGTATTAGTGACTGACACGCTCCCGTGTCTCTCCAGATCCGCACTGGAACTGGTTTTAACCTCTCCTTCACTGACACCAGTCCGGCCGAGATAAACCTCTCGCGCCCTTCCTGGACTTTTTCAGACCTGTCCTTCCCTAGCGGTTCGCTTAACAGCTCAATACAGCCATTCAAAATTTCCGCTTTTCCTTTCCCCGTCTCCTTCCTTGGGGCAAAGCACCTGGACGCAAAGTGTCCGGCTTTCCCACAATTATAACAGATGACCCCAGGAGACTTCCTACCAGACTGCTCCCGGTCTACCTTATCCTTTTCACTAGTCCCCGGCTTACTTTCTGACTTTTCCGGCGGACTCTCCCCGCCGTCCTGACTACCCTTCTGCTAGCCTTTACTCGGGGCAAACTTCATTTTATGCGTCAACGCATACTCATCCGCTAACTTAGCAGTTGCGGCTAACGTGGCTGCCTCTTTCTCATCGAGGTAGGGTCTCATACCCTCAGGGACACAACCTTTAAACTGCTCAATCAGGATCAGTTGTAGCAGTCTGTCATAATCCCCCTCTACCCCCTTCGAGGCGCACCAACGCTCACAATATGTTTGCATCTCACGGGCAAACTCCAAATACGTGCGGTCCCACTGCTTCCTTGCATTCCGGAACCTCTGCCGGTATGCCTCCGGGACCAACTCATAAATCCTGAGGATGGCCTCTTTCACCACCTCATACCTCTGGGCATCTTCCGCGGACAAAGCTGAGTAAGCTTCTTGGGCCTTCCCTTTCAGTACACTCTGAAGTAAAACAACCCACTTATCCCTTGGCCAGTCCTGACTTATAGCCACTTTTTCGAAGTGGAGGAAGTACCGATCCACGTCGATATCGTCAAATGGGGGAACCAGCCTAACCTCCTGGGTCGCCCGGAACCCTCCACCTTGGTTCGGCACGAGCCCCTGCTCGGCCCTTATCTTTAACTTCTCCAGCTCAAATTCCCTTTCCCTCTGTTTCCCTCTCTCTTCTCGCTCCCATTGCCTCTCTTTCTCCTCTCTCTCTAACTGTCTCTCTCTCTCTTTCTCTTCTCTTTCCAACTGTCGTACCCGGAACTCGTGCTCGAGTCTCAGTTTTTCAAGCTGTACCTGTACCGTGTCTCCAGCAGGTTTTTCAATAGACACCACCCCCAGCTCACCTTGGGGAAACACACCTTTAGATACATAGTGCTCTACAATAGCTCTGTGTATCTCCTCTCTCCTCATTGTCGACTTCACCTTAGCAAGATTCAACTGTTTGGCCACAGCTACCAATTCCGATTTCCTGGCATCCTCTAATGCCTCCAAGGTCGGCGCCTTTATAAATTCCTCAGCCTCCATTTCTGCTGTTTGTCTTTTCTTTCTTTCGGGAATCTTAACCCAATCAATTTACTCCGTCCCAAATTTAGCGTTCAAAATCGCGGACGAGAACCCCACTTATGTTACGTACCCCGTAACTGGGTTGCCAAACCAGCAGAAATGGATCACTCAGTTGGAGTCTGGAGTACTAGAACTAAGAAAGTTTTATTAAAGAAACAAGCAACACAGTAATCAAAAGGATAATAAATGCAACAGTTCAGCAATGATAACCACACATGTGCACAGAATTAAGATAACAGCATCAATCAAGCTCTATCGTTGTCTAGGGGTAAATGACCAAATTTAAAAGTGACTCAAAGTTCAGTCCAGTTTAGTAGTTCAGTTCGCAGTAATCGTTGCCATGGATGGACAACGTAGGGGAAGAGAGACAGAGAGAACAGGAACAACTGATCATTCAGCACAGCTTCACTCACAGACCGGCGAGATGGCTCACAAGCAGCTTTTGGGCAGGTCCTTGGTGATGTCACCTGAGGTCACCGACTGTGACCCCTCCTCCAGATGCGGTCGATCCTCTGCAGTGAACCCGGCACCCAGGCAAGGGCGGACACACACCGGGTTCCCGCTGATCGTACCTTTCCACCCTGGTCGTTGTCTGGTACTTCTCACCCACTCGTGAGAGGCGCACCGCTTCCAGGGTCTCGTTACCTCGGGTGGCGTGTGTCCTGCCTTAGCGAACCGGTCCCTTTTTATCCCCCTGCTGGGGTATCGCCTGTCCATCACTTCAAACAGTTCAAGGTTCAAAGGGGGGAGCCGCTCCAGACAGCTCTCTCCCACGTCCCTTCATTACACATCTCCAGACGCTGCTCCATTGTTCCTTATCTCTCCTTCCCCTGAGGGCAGGTGGCAGACCAACTGCTGATGCCACTGATGCTAGCCCAGGCCAGCAAACATCTTAATTTTTATGTGTATTCTCGTCACAACGTTATGTCATGTTTTACAATAAATGAATGTCTAAGCCATGTAAAATGCTGCTTTGAAGGAATTATTGGGACCTGTAGCATTTGAAGGGTCACTTGCTGCATGACATTGGGAAGGAATTGCAGGATACGAAGCCAGTGTGGGACATGGGTCTGCAGTGAAAAACCATTTCCAACTTTGCCACCAATTGGTAGTCATGTTGGTCACAGCCCTGCAGAAAACAATGAAATGGAAGGGAAATGTGACACGGGGCAAAGAGTTGTTTTATAACTGGTGTCAGAACCTGAATTCCTTTTTCTGAAGTCTATAAGGGCAAGGGCTTTGCTAGCACCCGAAATAACAGGGAGAAACTCTTCCTTCAGTTAGTCCTGACGAAGGGTCTCGGCCTGAAACGTCGACTGCGCCTCTTCCTATAGATGCTGCCTGGCCTGCTGCGTTCACCAGCAACTTTGATGTATGTTGCTTGAATTTCCAGCATCTGCAGAATTCCTGTTGTTTGGGAGAAAATAATATTTTCTTTTCTCATCCTTCTGAAACTTGAGGCTCCGACTGCCAAATCAACATAAATGAGTGTGCATCGAACCCCTGCCTGAACAAAGGAGTCTGTGTGGATAAAGTGAACGGATACCAGTGTGTGTGTTCTCTCCCATATACTGGTAAGAGTTTATAAAGACATACTATGGTGTGCACTGTTGCTGCTGTGTTTCACAGGTATTGCACTGCAAAACAGTGCATTGTATCATCAGTGAATTTGAAACAGGACGGGGTTGACCTAAACTCATTGAAATAGATGTAAAACATGCTTTAAGTGAGGTACATGCTGATGGGTTTGGGTATCTGTTTCAGAAATCAGACCAGCCTCCTTCCAGAGGTGTACGGCATGTCAAGTAGTCCGCACCTTCTTGCCTAATTAACCAGCAAGCCCCATAAGTGTATATTTTCCACATTTACCATTCTTAAGCTCTTGGAGCATTTTTATTAGTTTAGCTCATGTGAACTAAAACCAGTTCTATAAATCCCCAGCAATCTTTTCCAGGTGTAAGTATGAGATTCATTCTTCCAGCACTGCCATTAGATACCCTTTGGGGAGGGCAGAGTGAGAACTAGTGCACCAGTGCAGCATTTTTGTCTCTGGTTAGCAATGGCCAAGAAGGACAAAGTTAGGCGCAATTATATTCAGATACCCTTAGGTTTCCCAAAATTAACATTGATCTCGAGGTGATTGGGTGATGAGGTTGCATGTAATAGAAGAAAGCATGTGGGAAATGCTAGGGAAATCTGCCTAGTTTCACTCTGGGCCTTTGTACAGTGGTGTGCAAGGCAACAGGAGCTGAGGAACAAGCTCAGTGATGATGCCTCTTGCGTTTCTGCATTTGTGACCGGGAGGTAAGACCCATGGTATCTCCTTGCTTCCCTGCTTGCCTACTGGCACTGCCCACTGTGTCAGCTCTGTTCTTCTGTAACAGCTGGCGTTGGGTGCTTTAGCACAAACTGTGGGCACTGCTTCACCTGCTCAGACTATTTGCACAACTCTCGGTCCCAGGGTATCTCCAACTTTTTTTTTTGGCAATACTCAAATCAGCAATTGTTGCTAACTGGTGAATAGTGCAATGGGATCTTCATACCTGAGGAATTGGTCAACTCCTTGCTCTAACATCTCATTCTTGTTGTTAAGCCTAGTCTCAGTCCGGAGTGCTTGCCAGAATGTCTGGGACTGGAATCCACTCATTGAGATGAGGCTCGGTTGGTTGCATTGTGCTTGACACTATGATGCAAGGATTTAGACTTGTGCTAGCCTTAAAATGTTTAATCTCACATTTTGTGCATTTCTGCTTTAATCCTTGCAGACTGCTCAATCTAATGTTCACTCCACATAATCTTGAATCTCCCCCCCAAGCCGCTATCTAAAGTCCTTTGTAAAAATATTTTTTTATCGTGCTTCATTATTGTAGGAGGTCACTCTGTGGGTGATGGGTTTAGTCTGGTGTAGTGATGGGAAAGACAATGAAGGCCGTTCTCAAGCATTCTCAAAGTACAGATAACAGTTGTTTTTAAAGTACTGGTACATGCCTTGCTGTAATATTGGCTTGTGTTATGACTGAATTATTTTGTTTTCAATTTTTGAGTTGTACAGATCTCCGAAAAGTTGCTGATGGTATTATCTTTTGTGGATATATCTGTTATTTTACTGGTTTATTGCTGTTTTTCCAACCCAGGTGAAGTGGAAGAGTGGAGATTGTAGTATTAGATCTTTTAATGTTCTTCATTTCTTTCTCCTTGCCATCAGTACTCTCGACCCTTCACATTCATCAGCCCTCTGCCAAGGCTGCAGGACTTTGATTGTAAACTGAATCATGGTAGTCTTATATCAGAATTCCACAGCACAGATAAGGGCCCATCCTGTCTCTGCTGATGTTTAGAAAGAGCTCGCCAATTAACATGCCACAAACTAATTAGGCCACTCTGGCCTTAAAGGCATGTATTAATATTGTGCTGACCTGACAAACCTCCATTTGGTATTCCCGGCTGTGACTTTTATCCCCTTGCTTATCAATACCTGTCCACCCCTGCCTTAAGTATATTCAAAAACTGTTTTTACAGCCTTTGAATTTAGTCCTACTTTGCTCTCCTTTCCCGTAGACTGCAATTTTACCATTTAGTTTAAGTGCTATCCATTGCTCTCTAGAAAACATTCAGAACCAGGAAGTGCTTTCTTTCTTTCAACAACAAAAATCATCTCCCTTTTGTTTCTTTTGCAAAGGATGTTAAATCTTTATCCCGTGGTTACCAATCCTCATTTTGCAGTGCATTTTTCTTCTTCTTCCAACAATTTTAAAGACTTCTGTTAACTTTCTCTTTGCCCTTCTCTATGTTAAGGTAAACACTCCTAGCAAGATTTTAGATGTCCTGATATTTGAATGTGCTTGTCTACTGACATCACTGTAGATGCTGATATTGCAACCATTTAGTTATACTTTACCTGGTTCTTATGTATTTTCACCTTCCCTTCCCACCTCCTCAGGCAAGGATTGTGAATTTATTCTGGCTCCATGCTCCTCACAGCCGTGTGAAAATGGTGGTGTCTGCAGCGAAACAGAAGACTATGAGAATTTTGTGTGCACTTGCACAGCGAGTTGGCAAGGTGAGATTTCATACAGATTTTAAGTAATCCCAGCCCATTCAACAGCTGAGATGGTTATATGAAATAATGACTACCTTGACCTCGACTCACTTAACCTAAGAAAGAAGATGCTAGCCAGGGAGAGTACACACAGGTTTACCAGACAGTTTTCCAGGTGGGTAGGAGAGAGAGTGAGGGCGGAAGAAGTCACCCGGGTTTACATTCATGAATGATTCGAAGAGATGCCAAATGGAAGATGATATTCTTATGGGGCTAGAGAGACTGAATATGAGGAGGAGGTCTTTCTTTGCCTGAGTTATTGTCAGGAAAAGGGGAGTGACAGTGTCAGGTTACAGGCCAAGACAGTTCGGCCTGGAATAAGCAAAATTGCATTCACTCAGCAGATGGTCAACCCATGGAACTCACTAGGTTCTGGAGGTCACGACGCTGAAGGTGTCCAAAAAGTGTCAATAGCATGGGGAGAGATTGGGAGAGTCACTACTGAGGTAGATGATCAGCTGTGATCATATGCGATGGCAGAGTAGATTTGAAGGAATGAATGGACTATTTGTGCTCCTGTTTTCTGTCGATGTGTATCCGTCCATATGCTGTTACACTCCCAATCATCAAAAATATTTCACTGTAATGAAACCTCAGTTTGTCCACTGACCCTCGCCTTGATGTGTTAATTAATGAGGTTTGGATGATGCTGGCAAGGCCAATTATTTTCAGTCGGACAAGTTGGTGTGTAATATTTGAATGCACACAGTATATGAAACAAGGTAGATGAGTTTATAGTACAGTTGGAAATGGAGAGATTGAAGTTCTTTGAGGAAATTACAAGCGGGATAGACAAAGGAGAGTGAGTGGATGTTGTTCACTTGAATTTTCAGAAGGCCACTCACAAGTGCTACTCATGAATGTCACGGTATGGTTGAGGTTAGCGAGACACTATTACAGCTCAAAGTTCAATCTCAGCATCCTCTGTGAGGAGTCGGAATGTCCTCTCCGTGGAACATGTGTGTTTTCTCTGGGTACTCGGGTTTCTTCCCACAGTCCACAGATCTACCAGGTAGATTAATTGGTCATTGCAAATTGTCCCCTGATTAGGTTGGGTTAAATCAGAGTTGCCAGGGGTTGTGGGCAGTGCTGCTTGAAGGGCCATACTGTATCTCAAAATAAAAAATAAAATAAAGATGTGGCTGCTGAACAAGATAGGAGCCCGTGGTATCACAGGGAAGGTACAAGCATGTGTACAAGCTTGGCTGACTGGCAGAAGGCTGAGAGTTGGAATAAAGGAGACCTTTTCTGGTTAGCTACGAGTGGCAAGTGGTGTTCCTCAAGAGTTGGTTTTGAATCTGATACTTTTGATCTGAAGGAGAAGATGTATATAGTATTGAGGAAGCATAGAGTCTACAGAAGGAAAGATTGGAAGAATGGGCAAAGAAGTGGCAGATGAAATGCAGTGTGTAAAAGAAGAAATAAAGGCATGGACTATTTTCTAGATGAGGAGAGAATTGAGAAATCAGAGATTTCAATAGGTATATTTAATGTCAGAGAAATGTATACAATTTACATCTTGAAAGTGACTTAGGAGTCCTCGTGCAGGGTTCACTAAGGGTTAACTTGCAGGCTGAGTTAGTAGTAAGGAAGGCGAATGTAATGTTAGTATTCGTTTTGAGACACCAAGAATATTACAATAAGGTTGTAATGCTGAGGCTTTATAAAGCTTTGGTCAGACCACATATGCAGTATAGCGAGCAGTTTTAGTCCCCATATCTAAGGAAGGATATACTGGTGTTGGTTAGGGTTCAGAAGAGGTTTATGAGAATAATACCAGGAATAAAAGGGTTAATATGAGGAGCATCTGATAATCCTGGCCCTGTACTCGCTGGAGTTTAGAAGGATGAAGGGAGATCTCATTGAGACCTACTGAATATTGAAAGGCCTGGAGAGAGTGAACATGGAGAAGAATTTCCAGTCCTGGGAGAGTCTTGGGCCAGAGGGCACAGTCTCAGAATTAAAGGACGTCTCTTTAGAACGGAGATGAGGAGTTTCTTTAGTCAGCGGATGGTGGTGAATCTGTGGAATTCATTGCCACAACGGCTGTGGAGGCCAAGTCATTGGGTATATTTAATATGGAGTTTGGTATTTCTTGATTAGCAAGCATGTCAAACAAAGGTTAAGGGGAGAAGGCAGGCGAATGAGGCTGAAAGGGAATTGAATTGACTTTATTTCTTACATCCTTCACATGCGTAAGGAGTAAAAATCTTTACGTTATGTCTTCTAAATGTGCAAGAATATGTCAACCATGATAAATGGGTTGAATGTCCTAACTCTGCTCCTTTGCCATGTCTAACTACTGCTACTTGTTGTGTTCTTGCACTTTTCTGCTCTAAGTTTTGGGAAATTTCATTAATCATTTTATTTCAGTAACTACCACGATAAAAGAGTTCAACCTATTATTATGTGGGCATCTGGCGTCTGGGCTTCATCTTCCTGTAGAGTGGAGTTGTTTTAGTGGGTATTGAATTTGTAAAGTCCCTACTTAGTACATTGGGTGATTCTAATTCATATTTCACTTGCAGGTCGGAGATGTTCAGTGGATGTCGATGAGTGTGTTGCTGATCCCTGTAAAAATGGTGGTGCTTGTCAAAATACTCCTGGGAGCTACAAGTGTCAGTGCCTACCTGGCTATGCTGGAGTGAACTGTGAGACAAACATCAATGATTGTACCCCTAGTAAGTCGATTAATAGTGCAATGACATTTATAAGTTTCTCTTTAAATGTAAAGCTTGCTTTTCTGTTAGTCCTGCACAATCGCAGCCTAAAAGGCTTTCCATCTTGTGAGGTACATATTGAAATGCAGTCATGGTTCGCTTGTTCATTATGTGTATGTCATATGACATGGGCAGTCATGATCTTTCCATGACCATGATTGTTCTTGGCAAATTTTTTCTACAGAAATGGTTTGCCTTTGCCTTATGGGCAGTGATTTTACAAGACGGGTGACTCCAGTCATTATCAATACACATTAGCGATTGCTTGGTGTCAGTGGTCACATAACCAGGACTTGTGATATGCACCAGCTGCTCTTACGATCATCCACCACCTGCTCCTGTGGCTTCATGTGACCCTGATCAGGAACTGAGCAAGCGCTACACCTTTCTCAGAGTGTGACCTGCAGGGAAGCAGAGGGAAGGAGAGCCTCGCACCTCCTTTGGTAGAGACGTGTCTCCACCCGCCACCCACACTTTTCAATCTGGAGCACAAGCACAGCCAGTTTCACACCCAGCAGTCTTGGGAAGCAGCAGTTGTGACTGAGCCATGATTTCTGTTCCAAAAAAATGTTATTTCCTTAGTAAAGCTTGATTTATATTGCACCATGGGTACCTGGTTAATCATTAAAATGTGATCCTGTGATTGCATAGATCCGTGCCAGAATGGAGGTTCCTGTATCGATGGCGTCAACGCATTCTCGTGCAACTGTGTGTTGGGGTTCACTGGCAACAAATGCCAGCAGGAAATCAATGAATGCTTCAGCAGTCCTTGCTTGAATGGCGGCAACTGCTCTGACTACGTCAACAGTTACGTCTGCACCTGCCCGCAAGGTTTCAATGGGATTCACTGTGAAAACAACATGCCCGACTGCACAGAGAGGTAAGGGAATGGATGGTTTTGGTTTACGTTGTGCCTTCACAGCCAGTGGCACATCTTCTGAAGTATGGTCATCTTCAGAACATTGGGAATAGAGCAGCCATCTTACATTGCAAAATCCCACAGACTGCACCCTGTTTAGTTGGAGCACCACGTGAAGGGAGTTATTGTGACTGAATCTAGTGATCAAGCAGAACAACAGGAAAGCACTTTTAACTAAATAGGTCTTTCTGTTTAAAGTATTTGTCATTCAGAGCATTAGAATGCCTGTTTCATTGCAATGGGAGCCCTGCCTGATTCTGAAAGCATTGCTGAAGATAGATTTACTCAGTAAATTGGGTAACAAGAGATGTGTTAGCCTGTTGGTTTTCTGTGTCATTCTGTAAATTCATGGATGAGCTGTCTTTGATCCATGTGACTAGCTTTTAATCAAAACCTCTTTTTTAAATGCCACTGATCTTATTTTCATTTTAGCCAAGCACCCACAGTCTTTCAATAGTTGTTCATCATGGTCGGAAGGAAAGAAGAGCATCAAATGCTAATAGAAGTACAATCTATTAGAAATTGCCACCTCATATCAAAAATAAGTGACATATTAGGAAAGAGTGGGTGAGCTTACTCTGCAGGACACTAGGTGAGAGTAGGGAGAGAGGGAGGAAGGAGGATATGAAGCAAGCGATGCTCAGAAGATGAAACTGGGTGGTGGGTGGGCAGGGATGAATGTGATTAAGTTTGAGGCTGAGAGAGGGGATTCCCACACATTATTGCTGCATTCACTTTTGCTATTAATCACCATCAGCACACATAAATAAGCTGAAGTTAGCTCTAGGCAGTACAGCCAGTCACTAATCCTCAAAAACAGCTTTAAGAAGTTGGGAAAAGGAGAGACAGAACTTTATTGTCTTTAAAGAGTGTTTCCTCTGCCCCCTTCCCTCCCCTCTGCTTCCCCTTCCGTCCCCTGCCCATCCCCCCTCCCACCGCCCCAAGTTTGCAAAGGGGACCCGGGGGAAGTGACAGGCAGGTGAGAAGAAGTGAAAGGTCAGAGTGGGGGAATGCAGCATTTTAAGAAAGGTTTCCCCTTCAAAGTGGTTGAGTTAGAAGGGGGAAACTTGGTAATCTCCATGGAGAGGTGATCAATGTTGTGGAATGGTGGCTTTCTGTGGCTGGGTAATGGCTCTTCTGAGGGCATTCATTATTGAGTAGATTGGAATCACCTTGACTCCAGCAGATGTGATTTGTCTTGCACTGTCTTGTCAGCTGAACTGAGTGGACTGGTTTTATCTCAACAGCTCTTGCTTCAACGATGGGACCTGTATCGATGGTATCAACTCGTACACGTGTCACTGCCAGCCAGGCTTCACCGGCTCCAACTGCCAGTTTGACATCAATGAATGTGACTCTGAGCCATGTCAAAATGGCGGCATCTGCATCGATGGGTTGGGCAGTTACCGCTGCTCCTGTCCCTCTGGCTACTCGGGCAAAAACTGCCAGGTAAGGTGTGATACAGCAAGGAGCCCTCGGAGCAGTTACGCTGCCAAACTCAGAAGGCAGCTGCATCATATCTGTTTTAGCAAGGACGGGACCATTTTGTGTGAGGTAACTCCACTAATTTTTGCAATAGGTCTCGGGTGCTGTCTCCATAAGACACACGAGTAGAATCAGGCCCATCGAATCTGCTCCACCGTTCAATCATAGCTGATCCTTTTCTCTTCTCCTCAGCCCTAGTTCCCGGCCTTCTCTCTGTAACCCTTGATGCCATGTTCAATCAAGAACCTATCAATCTCTGCCTTAAATACACCCAACGACCTGGCCTCCACAGCTGCATGTAGCAACAAATTCCACAAATTCACCACCCTTTGGCTAAAGAAATTTCTCCCCATCTCTGTTTTGAAAGTGGACCCCTCTATCCTGAGGCTGTGTCCTCTTGTCCTGGGCTCTCCCACCATGGGAAATATCCTTTCTACATCCCCTCTGTCTCGGCCTTTCAACATTCAAAAGGTTTCAATGAGATACCCCCTCATCCAGCGAGTGTTGGCCCACCCTCTGGAGTTTACAGGTCTCCTGGTGCTCTGGTTTCCTCCCACATCCCAAAGGTCAGGGCTGGGAGGTTACTTGGTCGAGTGTGGAATCTGGGGATGGTCATGAATGGAGATGGGTGATTGATGGTCAACATGGGCTCAGTGGGTCAGGAGACTCTTTTGATTCTGCATCTTTCAAGGACCCCTGTAAATCTGGATGTTATTATCTTCAAATCAGTACTGTGCAAAAGTCTTGGGCACAGATATAGCGCTATGATGCCTGAGACTTTTACACAGACTTTTGTACTGTATTTGTCAACATGAAGCAGAAAGCAAATTTTTAAATCTGGCAGGAACAAAGGTTATTGGGAATGGCGAGGGTGGAGTGCCACAGGAGGGTTATGGGACAAGTAGCAGAGAAGGAGTAGGGGTTGGTGTGGGTGAAGACACGCCCAGCCCTGAGACAACAGCAAAGTCACTTGATACCAGACAATTGGTTTATTGATCATTGCACAATGTCTCTCTGTGCTTTCTGCTCCCTCCCCTCTGCCTTTCCTCTTTCCCAACCATGATTCCCTTCCCACTCTCAATCCAGAATTGAGACCCACATCAGAATCAGGTTTATCATCATTGACATATGTCATGGAATTTGTTTTTTTTTTGCGGCAGTAGTAAAGTACAATACATAATATGTTTTACAACTCTAGGGTTACCAGCAAGTGACTGCTCTTTTCAACATGGTCACTATTGTAGTGAAGGAAATGGCAGTCTTGACCAGGCAGAATTATGTCAATTACTGGATCTTGTACTGTACGGTGACATTAGCTGATGGCCAGAGTGTCTCTCCTGCACATTAAAAGGGAAAGTGAAACAACATGATGGGGATTATCAAAGTTACTTCACAAACCAGTTTTGACCTGTACAGTGGACAATGTTCCTACAACATTGGTTGTTATCCTGCTCAGGGTGTGGGAAAGGTTGCCATTCATTGTCACCATTATTTCCCTGGGAGGGTGCTGGGCCCTCTGCTTGTTCAGTCCATGTGTCTCATTGGGCCACTTTCAAGAAACCTGATCCTATTGCCATGAGCTCAGGGACACTGTTAAAGAGGATTCTTTATCAAGCATGCAGTCTTAATATTGGCTTTTAAAACCGATATCTGTCTGTGCTGAATTGAAAATTTGAAACTTGCTCAGGTGAAATTTGAACCTGCATTCCTGATGATCTACTTGGGGCTCAATATTCCCGGTCCAGTAATGTGACTACTACGCTATTGGGAATGAATGGCTGGTCTTCACTGGCTGATGCCGTCTTGTTCTGTGCATTAGACCCTGGTCAATCTGTGCAACGGCTCACCCTGCAAGAATGGAGGCAGGTGTGTGCAGCGAGGCGCCACGTACCACTGCAACTGCCGGAGCGGTTGGACCGGGCTGTACTGCGACGTGCCAGATGTGTCGTGTGAGGTGGCAGCTTTTCGCAGAGGTGAGTTGAGAACAGTGCAACACTTGGACTGAGGAAACAGTAGCTCTGGTGTTGTTGGTGTAGGATGGTCTGCCGTAACTTGGTCGTTTTGTACAAGCCTTTCTGTGGGGAGGAAGTTGTCCCTGGATTTGTTTTGTTTTAATTCCATAGCTGCACTCTGACCGGCTGACGTTCCATTAACTGTTATCCGTCAATCTCTACCTGACTAGGCTTGACGGTTGAGCAGCTTTGCCAGCATTCGGGGAATTGCATCAACACTGGCAACAGCCATCGATGTCAGTGCATGGCTGGATATACTGGCAGCTACTGCCAACAGGATGTGGATGATTGTGCATCGAACCCATGCCGGAATGGTGCCACCTGCAAGGATTACCTGGGCAGCTATGCATGTGAGGTGAGTGTTTCCCTCCTGCTGCTCAGGCCAGTGTTTTGGACCTCATTAATAACAGGGAGGATGATACAAGTTTGAAGGGGTACTGGAGAAACTAACTTGGCATCAGAAGATTGCACTGCCTTGTTCCTATCATGTTAAGCAGAGTGTAAGTGTTGTCTTGCATAATAACTGATTAAATATAGCGACTTGGCTCTCAAGCCTGTAACTCTTCCTGGAGGCAGAACGTGAACCCGATAATAGAAAGGGAGCTAGTTCCTGGGATACTAAATAACTCCTTTACTGCTTAAACGCTGCAGAAAGATCACCTCATTCCTCTGGTGAGGACCTTGTTCATCAAAGACGCACGAGATTGCAGATCATGGGATCTGGAGCAACACACAAAATGGTGGAGGAACTCAGTGGGTCAGGCAATATCTATGAAGGGAAAGGGATAGTTAACATTTCATGTCAAGGCCCTGCATCTGAGCTGAGGAGAGATAGCTAGTGTAAAGAGGTGAGAGGGAGGGGTTGAGGCAGGAGATGAGTGGAAACAGGTGTGGAGGTGCAGATATATCCAGATATAGATAGACTCCCATCCATAAGTGTGAAGAATAAACTCTCATGTGGGAAAAATGATTGGGGTGGCATAGAAGAAACCTTTGATTATCCTTCCTTCACCCATTGTAAGTTGTAACACCAAGCTGTGTTCTCATTATTGCCTGTACATAGAAAATGGTGCCATGGCCTGCAGCCCACATGTCTGGGTACACTGCCACTCAGACATACCTTGTGGGCCGTCGAAGGTGGAAAATTCCAAGAATGTATCACAAGAGCTGTGAGAACTGGAGCAAGGTCATCCCTCTGCAGCCAATGAAGTCAAGCACATAAATCAGGTTTATTTGAAACATTAACCAGGAGCTCCCCCTCATGGTTTTGTTGGTAACATTGGTGCAGCAAGAACTGGTTAGAGTTTGGTTATCATGGCCATAACAGACCATCAGGATTAACTGTTGGAAACTCCAGCAATTCGAGATTAATTTCCTGGACAATGCTGGAAGCACCCCAGTAGAAAATAAAATGTCTTTTTCAGGAAATGATTCAAACAGTATGAGGTTTGAAAGCATTATTGGGGAGGGGCATGGTGGTTGCTGGGATGTTTGGAGATGGGAGGTCATGATGAGATCTCCCGGGATACATCCAATCAATGTTGGGCACTCCAAAGTGCAGTATGTAATCAGAGGTTACCGTCGTCCTCTGCTGGCAAGCTGGACCATTGGAGGAGGTTTCCATACATTACAGAGGCTCACTGCATCCGAATCAATTGAGAATGGAAGTTGGACAAATATTTTATAGAATAGTGCAGCACATTACAGGCCCTTCGGCCCACAATGTTGTGCCGACTCTCAAACCCTGCCTCCCATATAACCCCCCACCTTAAATTCCTCCATATACCTGTCTAGTAGTCTCTTAAACTTCACGAGTGTATCTGCCTCCACCACTGACTCAGGCAGTGCATTCCACGCACCAAACACTCTCTGAGTAAAAAAAAAAAACACCTTCCTCTAATATCCCCCTTGAACTTCCCACCCCTTACCTTAAAGCTATGTCCTCTTGTATTGAGCAGTGGTGCCCTGGGGAAGAGGCGCAGGCTATCCACTCTATCTATTCCTCTTATTATCTTGTACACCTCTATCATGTCTGCTCTCATCCTCCTTCTCTCCAAAGAGTAAAGCCCTAGCTCCCTTAATCTCTGGTCATAATGCATACTCTCTAAACCAGGCAGCATCCTGGTAAATCTCCTCTGTACCCTTTCCAATCCTTCCACATCTTTCCTATAGTGAGGTGACCAGAACTGGACACAGTACTCCAAGTGTGGCCTAACCAGAGTTCTATAGAGCTGCATCATTACATCGTGACTCTTAAATTCTATCCCTCGATTTATGAAAGCTAACACCCCATAAGCTTTCTTAACTACCCTATCTACCTGTGAGGCAACTTTCAGGGATCTGTGGACATGTACCCCCAGATCCCTCTGCTCCTCCACACTACCAAGTATCCTGCCCTTTACTTTGTACTCTGCCTTGGAGTTTGTCCTTCCAAAGTGTACCACCTCACACTTCTCTGGGTTGAACTCCATCTGCCACTTCTCAGCCCACTTCTGCATCCTATCAATGTCTCTCTGCAATCTTTGACAATCCTCTACACTATCTACAACACCACCAACCTTTGTGTTGTCTGCAAACTTGCCAACCCACCCTTCTACCCCCACATCCAGGTCGTTAATAAAAATCACGAAAAGTAGAGGTCCCAGAACAGATCCTTGTGAGACACCACTTGTCACAATCCTCCAATCTGAATGTACTCCCTCCACCATGACCCTCTGCCTTCTGCAGGCAAGCCAATTCTGAATCCACCTGGTTCTCTTTGACTATGCCATCTCACCAGCCAGATTGGGGAACCACACTGATCCAATCTCCACAACTATGAATTGACATCATGATAAAAGCAGAGATAGGCCACCCTGCCTATTCAGTAACATCATGGTTGATCATTCATTTAGTCAGTTTTAGCGCCACTTTCCTGTTGTTGCGTCCATCCCTGGAACCAACTGCTGATGGATGGTTGAATACTCAGTTAAAACACACACAGAGGAAGCTATCTGGCTCATTCGTCAATGCCAGCACCCAGCAGATTGAGGCCATTCCCTCCACCCCCAACCATTTCTCTGTATGTGCAACTGACATGTCTGTTGAGTTCCCTTTTGCCACTTAGCCACTCAGAGGTCATTTATTGCAGCTAATTAACCCATTAACACACTGGGACCTGGGAGAAACCCCTGCTGTCATGGGGAGAATGTACTGAAACAAGATGGAACCTTTGTGCCCTGAGTTCTGAGGCAACTGTGCGAATTGTGGCTCTGTGCTATCTTTGTTTAATAATCTGTTCAATGCAGTGACATCCAGAAGCAACATTTGCTGAAGCAATAACTTAAAATTACCTTTGTAATAATAGTTACTCCCAACCCCCCCCCCCCAGTGTGTTCCAGGGTACAGGGGCATCACCTGTGAGACCGAAGTTAATGAGTGCAGCATTGCGCACTGTCAGAATGGAGGCACTTGCATCGACCTGGTGAATGATTACAAGTGTTCCTGTCCGCCCGGAACTGCAGGTAATGAAATGTGCCTACGCTGAGAGAGGATACCATCTTTCCTCTGCATTTGCGATGCCAGCAGTGAAACCTGGTCTCAGTCTACTGTTTGGGATTTGTCTGATGGTATTTGTCATACTGTAGTTGACATGCTTGGCTGAAGTGGAATGGATTTCAGGGAGGAGAGGGGCAAACAGTCTGATTGCCCTTCATTAAACATCTACTGGTTTCTGAGGTAAAGGCAGAAACTGCTGCAAATTTTCTGGAAGCCAGGCAACAACTGTGAAAAGGCAAATAGAGTTGATCCATTTCTCCCTCCTCAGATGCTGTTTGGCCTGTTGAACATTACCAACATTGTCTCTTTTTATTTTCAGCTTCTGTATTTTCACTTACTGATGTACTTACGCCATTCCAGGGGAGAGTGGGGAGGGTGGAGTCTAGATACAGTTGGACAGAGGCTAACCAGCGACAGAGTACCCGCGTGGGTTTGTGAAACACAAATCACGGGGAACAAACCTGGCTGAATTTTTGATCTTACTGAGATGGAAGGTGAGGGGGTATCTAGATGTTCATTATACTAATTTCTGGCAGGTGTTTACCATCACGCCTATTGCCAAAATGAGGGTACGTTGAATTGATAGTATTGAGATCGGGCTGAATTTCATGAATGCATTGAAGATGTGGTTAGGGAATTTGGGTTCAATTTGGCTTTGAAAGATGGAAGTTAAATTAATGCACCAAATCTGTTTCCATGGTTGGATGGAGTCAGATGGTAAAACACTCGATATTAATGCCGCCATTTTAGAAATGCTGCTGAACTTGAATGTGATCCCTGAATTTCATCGTTTATGTTTCTCATTTGCTTCACATTTTGTGAGTCTGGAAGTTTACACAGGATTGTCCTTAAATCAGAGGTGCCTCACTGGTGAAGAAGTTCTTGTTCAGACCTTTGGATATTAGAAATAATGATAGTTATTGATGAGTACATATTTATGGTGAGAATTCTAGTGTGGCTCCTGAGTGTGTTTCACTCTGATACTGGCAGTCTTCCATAAGACATTGGGGCAGAGTTAGGCCATTCAGCCCATCGAGTCAGCTCCACCATGGCAGATTTATTATCCCTCTCAATGCTATTCTCCTGCTTTCTCCCTGGAACGTTTGACATGCTCACTAATGAAGAATGTATCAACCTCTGCTTTAAATATACCCAATGACTTGGCCTCCACTGCTTCTAAATTCCAGAGGCATTTACTATCCTCTGGCTAAAGAAATTCCTTCTCATCTCCGTTCTAAACGGATGCCTCTCTCTCTATTCTAAGGTTATGCAATCTGGTCCTAGACTCTCCCACTATAGGAAACATCCTCTCCACATCCACTCTCTCTGGACCTTTAAATGCAGGTGTGCCCCGCTTTATGAAAGTTTGCTTTACGCCACTTTTACGAAAGACCTGCATTAGTACCTGTTGTCGCTAACGGAAAGAAATCTGGAGGATTTTTGCTTTTACAAAGACAGGTGCCTGCTTTAAACTTGTGCTTACCCCGAGAAAGACTACCATGACCGTGAAGCCATGCGCGGGCAGGTGTGTGCACATGCGTGTATGTGCTGATTTTTTTTTTTCTCTACAAATCGGTTTTTGGCCAAATCTTTCCAATTCTGATAAGTGAAACTACATTATTTCTACTTTATATAGGCTGTGTATTTGTCATATCATTACTGCTTTCACTATATGTTAGTGTTATTTTAGGCTTTATGTGCTATTTGGTATGATTTGGTAGGTTTTTTTTGGGTCAGAGAACGCTCAAAAATTTTTCCCATATAAGTTAATGGTAATTGCTTCATTTACGCCATTTCAGCTTACGAAAGGTTTCGTAGGAACACTCTACTTTCGGATAGCGGGGGAAACCTGTATTCAACAGATTTCAATGAAGTCGCCTCTCATTCTCCTTGATTTCTACAAGTACAGGCCCAGAGCCAGCAAATGTTCCTCACATTTTTAGCCCTTTCATTCCCAGAATCATTCCCGTGAGCCACCTATGGACCCTTTCCAATGCTAGATAAGTGGTCCAAAATTGTTCATAGTACTCTCAAGTGTGGTCTGACCAATGCCTCATAAAGCCTCAGCATTACATTCTTGTTTTTTATATTCTAGTCTTCTTGAAATGAATGCTAACTTTGCATTTCCATTTCTTAACACTAACTCACCCTATGTTAACCTTTAGGGAAATCTGCACAAAGTCTCCCAAGTCCCTTTGCACCTCTGATTTTTGAATTTTCTCCCATTTAGAAGATAGACTATGCTTTTATTCCATCAACTTTTTTATTCCATACACTTCCCTACACCATATTCCATTTGCCACTTCTTTGCCCATTCTCCCAGTCCTCCACCTAACTTCGTATTGGCCACAAAGCCATCAATTCCATCATCCAAATCATTGATATCTAACATGAAAGGAAGCAGTCCTAACACTGACCCCTGCAGAGCACCACTAGTCACTGGTAGCCCACCTGAAAAGGCCCCTTTATTCCCATTCTTTGCCTCTTGGCAATCAGCCAATCTCCTATCCATGTTAGTAACATTCCTGTAACGTTCTTATCTTGTAAAGCAGCCTCATGTGCAGTGCCTTGTCAAAGGCCTTCTGAAAATCCAGGAAAATAACATCCACTGACTTCGCTGCTTGTTATTTCCTGAAAAAATTCAAACAGATTGTCAGGCAAAATTTCCCCTGAAGAAAACCATGCTGACTTTGGCCTGCATTATCATGTGCCTCCAAGTACCCTGAAACCACATCCTTAACAATCGACTCCAATATCTTCCCAACCACTGAAGTCAGGCTAGCTGGCCTATAATTTCCTTTCTTCTGCCTCCATTGATTCTTTTTCTTTTGTTGTGGATAATTGTTTCCTCTTGGAAATAGAAGTGCGAGAGATAATATTGGGTGCATGGCAACTTAAATGCCTGGGAATAAATTGGTTAACCAAACATAATAACTGGGAACAACAGGAATTCTGCAGATACTGAAAATTCAAGCAATATACATCAAAGTTGCTGGTATGATTGACAAGACTAGAGTGAGACATTACAATGATAATTAGTCCTGTAGGTTTGAGCATAATTATATTTTGTTCACAGGTATTCACTGCGAAATAAACAACGATGATTGTGAGCCTGACTTTGATCCCCACACTGGGGAGCACAAGTGTCTAAATGGCGGCCGGTGTGTCGACAGAATTGGTGGCTACAGCTGTATCTGCCCACCTGGCTTTATTGGCGAACGCTGTGAAGGAGATGTCAATGAATGCTTGTCCAACCCATGTGACCACAAGGGGATGCTTGACTGCGTCCAGTTAAACAACGATTACCTATGTAGGTGTCGACCTGGTTTTACGGGTGAGTTACAAAGCAATTCCTTTGTGCTAATTGAAGACCATCTTCCCCTTATGCCTTTCGGTGCCCAAGTGATCAGCAACTGGCTGTCCTGGAATTTGGGCATAAGCAATGATTATTAGATTGCTTAAACATATCCTGTCTTCAGCCTTGGTCCCATTTGCTGTCCACTTTTGCTACTTTCTTCCTCCACTGGGATGCTCAGGAACATTAGCCTTGTTACATCAAGCTGTGCAGCACAGGAATGGATCCCTTGACCCAATATATTTACACCAGCCAGTGTGCCCATCTGTACTAAATCTCATTAACAAAGATGTTCAGCCTAAATTCACTAAGATCAATTGTGAGAGTTCAGTATTGTTTACCTTGCCACGATGCACTAACCTAACAGCAACAGGACATTTGCAGCTGCAATGACTCCATTACTTGCAGATTTAATGATCTGAATGGGTCCACACAGACCATTCCCAATCAATAAAGCAGAAATGTGTTCATTACATGGGCAATGTTACGTGAATCTTTGTTGTTTTCAGATTCTGGCATGGAAACCATTTTAGTCTTGAGACCTGTGGAGCATTTGAGATTATCTGAAGGTGGTGGTTATTTTTGGGGTGAGGAGATGCATTCTTTGAGCATTTCCCAAGGAGCTAAATGCCAAAAAGTTGTTCTTGATTAAGAAGCGGGGTTCAGGCCCATGACAAATATGAGTTTATTTGGCGCCTGAAGGAAAGAGAGCAACCTGCTTTTCTCAGATCTAAATGAGTGCCTTAGAGCAAGTTGTTGAGGGAGGGACCAGAAAGCGGCAATTTTGAAAGCTGAACAGGACATGAGAAAGATCTATTGGTATCAGATACTCACATCAGTTTGAGCACAGTTTTGATTAATCAATCAGTGTTGACATACTACATCCAGAAACAGTGATTGGACAGGCTCAGAATCTGCAGACAGAGGTCCAGTCACCTCATTTTCTTCATAATTCAGGAGGCCATTTGTCCCATCAAGATTTGGCTCTTTCCTGAAGTAATCCCATAAATGTCATTGCCTTGCCTTCATTCTCTCTCTCATGCCCACCAACTCTACCACTCACCCACAGGCAGGGTGCAATTTACAGCATCCAGATAACCTCCCAATTCCCCACATATCTGGTAAAACAGTGCTGTTGCAGGGAGAATGTGCGGACTCCAGACACAATATGCCCAAGGAACAAATTGGGTAGCTGGAACTGTGAAGCAGCAGCATTACCATTAGACACAGGAGCAGAATTGGGCCATTCAGCCCATTGAACCTGTTCTGCCATTCCATCATGGCTGATCTTGGATCCCACTTAATCCCATACACCTGCCTTCTCGCTTTAGTGTTTGCTGAACCCATGAATCACTATCTTGTTATTCCTATTTTGCTGTGGACTATTTAGTTATTTTTGTAATTGATAGTATTTTACGTCTTTCTATCGTATTGCTGCAGCAAACCACAAATATCTAAGTCAGTGATAACCGATCTGATTCTGGTCCTGTTGGCTCACTAATTACATTGGGGCTATTGATCTGTGTCAGATCTATTTTGAGATCACTGATTAGGTGTTTTTGGGGGAGACCATGCTGGTCACTTGTCTAGCTCCATCATTCCTCCTTCCTCTAGAGGAGGAGAGATTTGAGGAGGATTTTGTTTTCCAGAGCTTCAGTAAGCACCACCTCTGCCTGGATGAGGGAGCACTGGTTATGTCCAAGTTCAGAGTTAGAGAAACCCATCTATTTGGAAAATTGAAGGGCTAGAGGTATTGCAGTGATGGGAAACCACTAAACTGCTACCTGAAGCTGGCCCATGTATCCTCAAGAATGTAACAATAGTAAGTGGAACAGAATAGAACTTTGTTATTGCTCTAGACAACAAGATTGCAGTGCTATTCCAGTCAATGCAAAACAGACACTTGTAATGTATGTGGTATGGCTTAACTTTTTTTTTAATCCCATATTGACATGCAACAAGTGACTTGGATAGTCCATAACATGTTTTACCAAAGTATCTTTTCTGCCTCATGTTCGGATGTACTTTGTGAATTAAGGTGGAAAAATATAACCTATCCCTTGTGCAGGATGTGATTGTGATCAAAATTAAGGCAAGTCTTCCTGCCACCTCTCTCTTCCAAATACCAGCTATGTAAAAACTCGAGTATAGACAGCAACTTGGCACCCAATACTCATGTTGTTGCATAGCAAGGGTGATGAGGATATTTCATTCTGGTGCGTTCAGCCACTGACGTGAGCTACTGTTGTTTTGTAGGCCGCCACTGTGAGACTGTCATTGACCTGTGCCTTTCTCAGCCGTGTCAGAATGGAGGGATGTGTGTCTCTACTGCTAATACCCCTCTGGGATACACCTGCCAGTGCAGACCTGTAAGTGGAACTGGTTGTTTTTCTCCTCGCTGGTTATGAATGAGTTTTCTTCAATTGTGATAACTTCTGTAAAATTAATGCTTGAATAAATAGTCACAAGATACATCCCTTCAGCACTCATTTTGAGCTGTGTGAGCATCATGGTGACATTTTGTTCTTTCAGTTACTATTTTGCCATTTACCAAGTGTTATGTGTTGTTAGCTGTGTCTCAGTAGCTTTCACTTTGCATCCATGATTAGTGCAATAATATACGTCTAATGACCAGTAATAGACCATTCAATCCCTTTAGACTTCCTCAATGTAAAGGCCTACTACTAATTTTATAGGCTTGTACCTTCAGTTGAAGGTTATTTTGTTTCGATGATCTTTAGCAAACATCTTGTAGTTCTCCCTTTGACAGCAGCACTGGTTCAAACTGTGCTCCATGAAGTTTGTTGTAACTAACCAAAGCCTCTGTGGCTCTGCTTACAACACTGCTCCAACATTTACTTGCCTATCTCAAAAGGCAGCAAGTCCCGGTTTTGTCTCCCTTAGTGTGTGTGCTTCTGAGAAGGATCACCTTGTCCCTCTCAACAGAGCCGTCTTCCTTCAGCCCACTAAACTTAATTCCCCATTAACACTTCAAAACTTAAAGGTGTGCATTTAAGGTGAGGAGGAGATGTGTGGGGCAGGTTTGTTTGTTTTTTTTGCACAGTGAGTGGTGTGTATGTGGAACAGGCTGCTGAGGGGAATGGCAGAAACAGAAAGGATGGTGGCATTACTGTTAGACAGATATGAATGTGCCAAGGACCTGAACAGTAGCTGAAAGAACACGTGCATACAGAAGGCAATATGGTTAATTTGACATTCTGTTCTGCACAGGCATTGTGGGTAAAGAGCCTGCTTCTGTGCAGCTCTTGTAGACTGAAATTAAATGTGACGCTGGAAACAAGGCAACCAGTTTTATACTGCAGTGACCCACAGGCAACAAACCAATGGTTGGCCTGGTGTCTCAACAACCATGACTAGTTTATATTTTAGTAACCAAATTGACATTGATTTTACAGTCACCTTCCTGGCTCTGCCAGCTTTCAGTCCTCAAGTCCCTGGGCAGCTGGCTCTGGACACAGCGAAGGGCATTTCACTTACCTGACCAGTGCACAAGATCCTGGGCAGCTGGCACTGGACACTGGAGGGCAAGTCATCTACCTGACCAGTGCATGCAGCCACTCAGCAGTCAGATTGATGGAGCTCACTTTGACGCTTGTTTTTAATTCTCTCTGCAGGGCGTGGTGGGTGTGAATTGTGAGCACACCAACTATACCTGCGGGCAGGTTTTGTGCCAGAATGGTGGGGCGTGCTCCATGACACCACAGGGCCCCAAGTGCAAGTGTCCGAGGGGATTCAGAGGCTCCGAGTGCCACGTGCCTAGTTGTGCCACCCGGCCCTGCCGCAATGGCGGGACCTGCCTGCCCAAATCCTCGCCGCCGTTCTTCGCCTGCAGCTGCCCCGCCCCCTTCAGTGGGCAGACCTGCACCCGGCGGGAAACGCAGAGCTGCCTGGTGCCACAGTGCAAGGAGAAGGCCCGCGACCGGATTTGCGACCAGGAGTGCAACAACTACGAGTGTGAGTGGGATGGTGGCGACTGCTCGCTGAACCTGAACCCCTGGGAGAACTGCACGGCCAGCTTGCAGTGCTGGAAGTACTTCAACAACAACGAGTGCGACGAAGCCTGCAACACACCCGAGTGCCTGTTTGACAACTTCGCCTGTCGCAACAGTCAGAAGTCCTGCAAGTATGTTCCACAACCTTTGTTGGGCTTTGAACCTCTGGCTTTGCAAGTGGTTCAGTCCAAGTGTGCGAGGAGGAGGAAAGGAAGGAGTTGCACTTTATGTTTATTGTCATCTGCACAATTCTACGTGTGCACAGATGCAATGAAAAGCTTGCTTGCACAGGCAGAGCATCAGATACACAATACGAGAGGTGATAAGTTTGTGGCCTAAGGTAGAAGGAGTCAATTTTAGAAAACTCTAGCACATTTATTTTTCAACATAGACCCCTCCTACATTTACACACTTAGTCCAGCAGTCGTGGCCTAAGGTAGGAGATGAGTTATTAACTTCACACTTTCCGCATAATCACTCAAAGAGTTGAACTGCATGTGCATATAACGAGAGCTGTATAACTCATTCTCCTTCTACCTTAGGCCACAAAATTATCAATCACTCCTGCTGTAGACAGTTTCTGGAGGTCCAAGATCCGTATGCTCCAGGACTGCTGGACTAAATGTGTAAATGTTGGAGGGGACTATGTTGAAAAATAAATGTGCTAGATTTTCTAAAATTGACTACTCCTCCCTTTAGCCATGAATTTATCAATCACCCCTCATATAAAAATAACAGATTCAACATAAATTATTCCACCCTCTCCACTCCCCCCTCCGTCCCCCCTCTCCCCCCCATCCGTCCGTCCTCCGCCGCCCTCTCCGCTCCCCCCCGTCTGTCCTTCACCTCCCTCTCCGCTCCCTGCCCCCCCCGTCCGTCCTTCACCTCCTTCTCCACTCCCCCTCCCTGTCCCCTGATGTAGTGCATGACCTGTGAAAAGTGATTTTTTGATAATGCCTTTGTTTGTCTGACCTGTCCTCTTTGGTCCCTCTGTAGTCCATTCTATGAGAAGTACTGTGCCGATCACTACCGCGATGGCCGCTGTGACCAGGGCTGCAATAATGAGGAGTGTGGCTGGGATGGGCTGGATTGCGTGGACAGTGAGACCGAGCAGTTGGCCGAGGGGATGTTGGTGTTGATTGTGCTCCTGCCACCAGAGGAACTACTGAAGGATTCTGTCAATTTCCTTCGGAAGCTGGGGTCCCTCCTGCATACCACTCTGCGATTCAAGAAGGACTCCAGGGGCGAACCAATGATCTTCCCTTACTACGGTCACGGGTCCAGAATGAAGCGTTTTATTAGAATTGTGAGGGAACTCGGGCAAGAAATTATTGGGTAAGATCTTCTGAGATTTGTGCACTGGGTGCAAGGGTGGAATTTGCTGGGTCATCTTACTTCTGTTAAAGCAAGTTAAAGAAAAATGAAAATACTCAGCAAATCATAACTAGATGCCAGAAATCCAAAGCAACAGACACAAAATGCTGGAGGAACTCAGCAGGTCGGGCAGCCTCTATAGAAATGAACAGTTGAAGTTTTGGACCAAGATCCTCCTTCAGGACTGAAAAGAAAGGGGGAATAAGCCAGAATACAGTGGTGGTGGTGGGGGGGGGGGTGCGCGCGGGAGAGGTCTGTGCAAGAGAAACATTTACCATTTCAACACAGAGGAATTGTACAAAATTGGAATTGTGCCCTACTCGGGAGGAGAAGATGGCAGCTCGCGGTGGCCACTCCAGTGGTGATGTCTGTTATTTGTCAAGGAGGGTGCCATGCACAATCCTGATTTGATGGAGACGGACATGAGAGCACAGAGGAACATCTGGTGAAACTTCTGGAATGCCTGCTTCGCTGATGTTGCTGCTGTGTGGTCCAGAATCTCCGGAGGAGAAGGCCCCGAGCCCTCTGCTTTGCTTGTTGCTCGACGGTCGGGAAGGGGTCAAAGCGCTCGGCAGAGGATGGTGCTCGCAGAGGCTGTGTCGGAGGCTCGAAGTTTTTGGACGGACTCAGAGTCTGCTGCGGTCAGGTGCTTCCAATGGTGCTGCATCGGCAAGTTGGCGGTGCTTGGAGGTTCATGGTGGGGAGAGATCCTCCCTTCTGCCGCCTGCGTGAGGTGATGAGTCTCTCGAGACCTTGAGACTATTTTTTACCGTGCCCATGGTCTGTTCTTTATCAAATTATAGTATTACTTTGCACTGTTGTAAGTATGTGTTATAATTATGTGGTTTTGTCAGTTTTAGTTTTTGGTTTGTCTTGTGTTTTCTTGTGATATCATTCTGGAGAAACGTTGTATCATTTATTTAATGCATGCATTTCTAAATGACAATAAATGAGGACTCATAATCTAAATCTACTATCTGGGTACAAATATACTTGGCAAGTGTCATCACATCTTGGCTTTCGAGAAAGAAAAAAATGTGGCTTTACCATAGTGCCAGCACTCTTGAAGAAAACAAAGTGATCAGCTTAATGAGTTGGCAGTTGACATGATTGGGATAATTGAGGAAAAATGTTGTGAAATGAGTTTGTGTTTTGAATAATTAAGGTCAAGCATTTGCTGAGGATATGGGTTTACAGCGGGTGTTTGATGAAGCATTGCATTGTGGCTGTTATTAGTCTTGCCTGGAGTCCTGATGAAGGATCTCGGCCCGAAATGTCAACTGTTCGTTCATTTCCATAGATGCTGCCTGACCTGCTGAGTTCCTCCAGCACTTTGCGCGTGTGTATATGTATTACTTTGGATCTCCAGACTTCCTTGTGTTATTAATCTTGCCTCCGGTTGTAGGGGAATGTAACTAGCTGGGAAGAGGTCAAACCAGGACTGTTACATGTATCCTACAAAGAATTTGCATATTTGGGCACATGTCAGTTCCAAGATACTAATTAGCTTTAATTATTGTTTTACTTGCATGTTCTCACACATTTTGAATTTTAACTCCAGGTGTCAGCTCACTTCTGCCCTACATCTTTCTACCTGGTATATTTTCCCTCCATTACATTTAATCTGCCTATTCTGTCCTTTGTCTTAAGTAATGGACTATTATGTTTATCAGAGTTTCATGGCAGCTGGGGAATTAAATCAATTTAAATGAATCTGGAATTTCACAAGAGCAGGGCTGTGTTGTTCCTAACTATGAAAATATGATTGTTGCAAAAACAGAAGTTCATCGCTGCCTTTCAGAGAAGGTAATTTGAAGAAAACCAAATACCAGGAGCTGGTAGAGCAGTGCCAGAGACAGAGATGAAGGGTAGGGTGCGAGTTGGAAGAGGTGGGGTGCAGAGGTTTTGCTGTGCAGAACCTACTCTCTCCTTGGCAAAGAGAAGAGCCATCAAGACTGTCACAGGGTGCTGAGCGTGCCTGCAGCTGGCCATGGATCAACAGGTGTGACCTGTGGACCAGTGCTGCTGGGGACACAAGCCAGGGCCTAATTAACCTGGCTTGGTCACCTGGGTAAGGGTGTTTGATGTTGAAGCACCTGATGACCCCAGGTTAACGTCACTAATGATGTATCCCAGTGCATCGTGGGATGCATCTCAGCATCATATGCCATCCTTAACCAGAGTCATCTGTGAAGTTCGGGACTCCAACAAGGTAGATGGCTCTTTTGTGGACTGAAGTGGCTCTCAATGGTCAGTAAGGAATGAACACTGGCTTAGCCCATAATGATCCCATCCCATGAGTGAATAAATAGAAGAAAATGGTTGTAAATAAAAGGTGTATTGCCTTGCTTAGCAACTGGAAGGAATGAGCATATGGAACAGTCTGCATAGACAGAACTAGCTTGAATGAAGGAAGATTTTTATTGCCCTTGATTAATCTTCTGGTGTTATTCCTACAGTTCTGAGGTCTACTTGGAGATTGACAATCGGCAGTGTTTGCAGACATCTGAGGATTGTTTTCCATCGACAGACACCGCTGCTGCTTTCATCGCTGCCCAGTCCAGCAAGGGTACTCTGCCGTACCCAATTGAGTCCGTTAAAAGTAAGTAGAGTCACTCCACACCTGGCAGGTTCTTGTCTTTCACCAAACAATGTTGTGGCTCCAGAAACCTTTGGCAATTTTCTCACTCCTGAGAAACCTATCTGAATTGGCATTTACAAAATGGAAATTAGAAAAATGTCATGGTGTAATTTCCTCAAATTGTCATCCTTGTGAACATCCTGCCCAGCCAAAGATCACTCAGTTTTTGGAAAGAGAAGCTATCAGTTGTTAAACAAGGCTTGTTGACTTTAACCACAGATGCTGGAGTCCCCCTTATTAACCCAAGTATTGCCACATCAGTGCATCCAATTTGTCCAGAGCACCTAACAAGTGAATGCAAGATTGCCTTGTTATCAAGGAAGACTGGCCAGCAGCTATCTGCCAGTATAGAGGGGAAGAAAAGTAGGACAGGCACTGACATGTATAAAGTAGACCAAAATTATATTAAATCATGAGAAAAAGACTATTATTTTCATCTAAATACAGTGAATTCCTGTTAATTGGTACACATTTGGACCAGTACATTGCAGCTGACCAATTAACTGGTTTTGTGGAAATAACTAAAAAGGTATAAAAAAGACAAACAGACATTTAACAAAACAAGTTATGGATTTAAATGAAATACAGAACAAAATAAAACATTACCAATACTACTATTGCATAATTATAGGGTAATGGGTGGATGCATACATAATTCACAACCACCGAGGCGAGTCTGACATGCCAATGTACTTAGGTAAAGGGTTTTCAGCACACTTTGTTCAATAAAATGTGTTGTGTTTTTTTTTCTTAAACATAAAACTCCTCACTTTGTTTTATTTGCAAAAACTTACATTGGTGACCCCGAAGCTCCAGGACAATTTCAGAGTTACGGAACATGACGGCCAACTTTGAAACTGCTGGAGTTCTGGGAGCAAAATGCTGTTGCTTGGTTTGTACAAGCAGAGCCCCGATTCACACTGAGCAATCTCCACCAATGACACCAAATATTTCTATATGGTAGCGTCGCTGAGCAGCTCCATGCCTGTGAGAGTGGGGAGTCCACTAGAACACCCAGTTCGATCTAGTTAGGGATACCATCAGGTGCCTGTGTTCTCAGAGGACATTCCCAAAACAGCTGTGATAACTCTGTTTGGCCGCTTTGAGTTCCTGCTTATGCTGTTTGGGCTGAAAAATGCAGCACAGACATTGCTGATGGATTCCGTATTGAAAGACTTACATTTTCTCTTTGTTTACCTGGATGACATACTGTACTTGTTGCCAGTGAACATGAATTCCATCTCCATATGCTTTTCGAGTGCTTACATGGGTTGATTATTAACCCTGCTAAATGCTAGTTTTTGTTGTCAACCATTGACTTTCTTGGCCAATGCATCTCAGCAGTAAGTGCAAAACCGCTCCCATCAAAAGTAGCCGTTACGGATTTCCCACCACCCCACACTACTGGAAAAAATACAGGAGTTTTTAAACATGGTGAATTTCTATTACCACTTCATTCCATGAGCTGCTGAATTTATGCTTTTCCTGTATAACATGCTTGAAGGCAATTTCTCTAATCACGTGCTTGACTGGCCAGCAGATATGAACAGGGCATTTGATGACACTAAACAAACTCTTTTCAACACAACCCTACTAGCACACTCACTCCACAATGCACCTATAGCCATCACTACTGATGCTTCAGACTATGCTGTGGGTGCTGTGCACGAACAGTTGGTCAGAGGCATGTGGCAGCCGCTCACCACCTTCAGCCGGCAGCTCCGTTCCTCCGAAAGTAGGTACGGCATGTTTGACCATGAGCTCAATCTCTAAATGGCTGTTCGTTATATTCATTTTCTTTCAGAGGGTCGCCATTTCACAGCTTTCATTGACCACAGACCTCTTGTGCATGTGATGGGCAAAATATCAGACCCTTGGTCTTCACGGCAGCAACGCCACCTGGCCTACATATCAGAGTTCACAACTGATATACAACATATCAAGGGGAAGAATAATCCCATGGCCTGATTGCCTCTCACGGCCAGACACTGAGGCCTTACGCAAAGGGGTTGGCATGGCAGCCAATCAAGTTACTGACACAGAGGTCCCAGCTTACTAAGCAGCAGTCATGGGCCTGTGGTTGGCTGATATTAAGTTCAGGAAAGCTGGGGTTTCTCTCCTGTGTGATGTCTATACCAGCTGACCTCGCCTCATAGTGCCTGCAAACTGGATATGGGCTGTTTTGACTCTGTACTTGGCCTCTCGCATCCGGACTGGAAGGCCTCACAGAAATTAGTTGCACTAAAGTTTGTGTGGCATGGCCTTGGATTGGACTGCAATATGTTCAGGTGCCATTGAGCCCCTGTCCGACAGTTTTACCCAGTCCGTGTGGACCTTGTTGGACTTCTTTCCTTCACCCTCTTCCCCCCCCCCGCCCCACAGTTTCACACACCTCTTTACCATGGTGGACCATACCAGGTGGCCAGAGATCATCCCTCTCGTATCGACGATGGCTGCAGACGTGGCTCGGGCATTTATCAGCACCTGGGTTGTTTAGTTTGGCACCCCACCTGGTATTTCCTCTCACCATGGTCCCCAATTCATATCTGGGCTGTGATGGCCCAGAATCTCACACCACCTGCAGTCCAATAGCTTAGGCTAGTGGTTTCACTGCTCCGTAAGGCTGCTCTGAAAACTTCCCTGACCAATGAGGGTTGGCATGATCATCTCCTGTGAGTCCTGCTGGGGTTCAGAACAGCTCAGAAGTGGACCTGGAGTCGTCCGTGGCTGACCTGGTATACAGGCAGCCATTGCAAGTGCCAGGTGATTTTATTCTTGATGCCATGACCACCTGGTCAGCCTCTCAACAGTGTTCCACCCTCCTTAGTAAATTCAATTCCTTTTCACCCATTCCTACCTCCCATCGTGACGTACAGCTCTCTTGGGTTCCTGTTGACCTACATTCCGCCTTGTTTTCTTTTGTCTGCCATGATGCGCACCAATTAAGAATTAGGGGTAGGCCATTTAGAACGGAGTTGAGGAAAAACTTTTTCACCCAGAGAGTGGTGGATATATGGAATGCTCTGCCCCTGAAGGCTGTGGAGGCCAAGTCTCTGGATGCTTTCAAGAAAGAGATGGATAGAGCTCTTAAAGATAGTGCAATCAAAGGTTATGGGGATAAGGCAGGAACTGGATACTGATTGTGGATGATCAGCCATGATCACAGTGAATGGCGGTGCTGGCTCGAGAGGGATAAACTTGAACGCGTTTCAGTAGATTGCCTTAAACAAGCCCACCAAGTTTTGGTGGATTCCACTACCGTGCCCGTGCCATCACAACGTGACCATGTCTGCGTCAACACACCTCTGGACAAGCCAGAGGCACCACAGTTCCTCTGCCCATGGAGCACAGGACCTGAGCAGGGAGCTTGTCTGAGTTCTGGACAGGCTGTCAGTGTCGGTTTTAGTGAATTCTAGGGCGACCTGTGTAGGGTATTGTAGTTGGTGGAAATGTGTAATTCGCAGCCACCGACATTGAGTTGAGGTTTCACTTTAAGAGGCAGGACTGATGTGATGACATGATAACTTAAAGGATTTTTAGTATGCTTTATGTTCAGGTTTTGGACTTCAATAAAATGTTATGTTTTTTTCTTAAGCATAAAATGCCTCACTTAGTTTTATTTGCGAAAACCCACACTAGTTCAAGTTTAATCGTCATTCAACCATACATGAATATAACCAAACAAAACAATGTTCCTCTGGAGCCAAGGTGCAAACTGCAGTAGCAATAGTCACAGACAGCACACAACACAGATAGCACATATCCTAGCGGAGAAACATAATTAAAATATAATGCTAATAAAGCCCAAGTCCCTGAGTGTCATGGCCTGCAGATTGGTGCATGGATGTTATCCTGGAACCACATGTCATCAAGAACAAGCCACAGCAGTTCCTCATCATGCACGAGTGGAGCCACAGATGAATGCAGTCCAGCTTACTTTTCTGGGAGCGAACACTGGAGGCAGTACTGACGGGAGGAGCCAGTCGTCGGCCCAGCCAGCTCTCAACCCAGCTCAGACCCCAGCTGCACACAGCCAGCTCTGGTCCAACTGTGACAAGTGTCTCCAAGGCGAGAGGGCCTAGACCACACCACAATCAATAACTCAGCTCCCCTACCGTCGGTCTCGCCAAGGAACCAGTGAATCAGATTCACAGTATTCTACATTACCAATGTCTAACAGGACCTTGTGATCACACATAAACGTCCAAGACAATCACCCACACCTTCTGTAGGACAGCGCTCCGCACACCACCTCTGACGCCTTCTTCCATTAGTGGCTGATGCAGGTGAGAACACAGTCTGCAATAAGTCCAGCTGCACTGCTGTCCAGCAGCTCACTAATGGGATAGACCTGCCATAGTTGATGTTCTTAATATTCAGCAGCATCTTGCGATTGCACCTTTGTTTGGACCCAGAGAGGCCACTGCATCCCAGCAGGCTGCCATTTCACCAGAAATCAAACTGTTATGAGTTCCTAATAGTTATTGATGGGGGAATTCATCCTGTGGATGCTACTGTGTTCTTTTGATTGACTGTAAATGAACAAAATCATCGCAAACACCAAGCGCAGTTAATGGACTGCCTTCATACAATGTTTTCACACATTTGCTCCCTCCAAGTCTTCATTTTCTTTGTAACATTCAAGATGATTGTCAAATTCTTCATGGTCCCTAACTTGTTGAAATAGTGAATTCATTTCGTTTTCACTCCTGACCATTCCTGGCATCTCCAAGCCCGAATACTTGAAACCACGATGAAGAAAACAGCTCTGAATTGTCTTGCTGCTTATTTCTCACCAATCATCAGTGTCAAAAATCACTGCTTTTTGAACAAAAACACACACAACTGACGCTGATGTAAAAGCTGTTTGCTGTAAGTAAGATGTAATATCTAACGACCACACAAGTGCACGTGACTGATGCTTGTCAAAAATTTGTTTGGCGACAAATTAAGAAAGGGAATCACAGCTATTTTCTCAATTAGCTTTTGTTCTATGTATTTTCCTCTGCCATTCCCAGTAACAAATGTCAATTGAAACTTGTTTTTTCTCCCATCAGGTAAACGCGATGATCTGGATCAGCAGGGACAACTCAGTCTCCTCTATCTTGTGATGGTTGCAGTTGGGATCATCATTCTTATTCTTATCCTGGGTGTGGTAGCAGCCAAGCGCAAACGCAAACTCGGCCCACTCTGGTTCCCGGAAGGCTTTACACTCAAGAAGGTTGGCAATCGGAAGCGCAGAGAACCTGTGGGGCAGGATGCAGTGGGAATGAAGTAGGTATTGTTGGTGCTCAGTGTGGGAATGTGGTTATATTGTACAGATGGGTTTCTTTAACTCTGTAAATCACAGTGCCAGTTTGCTAAAGTACTGCCACTTGAAAGGGTGGCACTTACTCGTGCGAATACCAATGAATTCAGGGTTCCCACGTGAATGTAAAAACCACAAAAACTCTTCTGACATTCTCCCAGCAATACGCCACCACAGGGCTCTCTGCAGACTCTGAAGGTGGAACAATGTGCCTGTTGAATTTTGGTGCTGCTTTGGAATTTGCTTTGAGCCATTCGTTTGAATGGTGACAATGAGCCATAGAGTAAAACCTAAACCTAATTTATAGGTTACTAATTAAACCTATCATCATTATTTGTCTGCTCCATGTTTTTAGTTACTTAGAAGTGTTTCTAAGTGTTTGTTGTTTTTCATTTTAATGTTTCTGAAGACTTGACACATTCTGAAGCAGTGTGGAAACCTTGGGGACTTGAACAGGCAGGAAAGCTGCAAGTGTGGCACTGCTTTCTTGTCCTCGGTGTCTGGATGAGTGTGGTGGGTGTGGCCAGCCTGTGTCATGCGTGTTTTGAGGCCAGACACCTCTGCTTGCTCTCTCTGATTTCTCCGGTTGTGATACTAGCCTTGCAGGATCTCTGCTAGAATGCAACCAGTGAGCGCAAGTAACAGGAAGAACAGCCAGGCCATTAGCATTAGCGAAGTACGAATGGTAGCATTTAGAAATAGGTGATTCTATGGGGCAGGGAAAGGTGGAAGTGGGTATTTGTGAGAAAAATGGAACATTGAGTATTGGTACAAATAAATCCCAATGTTCAGATGTTGCCAGTCAATTTCTCCCAGTAAAATGTTGCAAACTTTCTTTTTTGTTCATTGAATAAATGGAGGATATATGCATTTAAATGTGACTGAAGTTGGTCTCGGTCACAGAGTAAAGTTGGCACCAGGTTTGTTTGACAAGGATTATTTTCTTCATTTTTGTACTGTTCAGTCTTATAGGGTTTGTTATTCCTGAGTAGTCCCATCATTCCCATCCCACTCCCCCCATTTACTTCACTGCAACTCCCTCTCTCTTCTCAAATCCCATATCCCAAACCAATGTTGTTGGTAGGTGAGTTGGACAGCGTTATCACCCCCAGTGTGTGGGTGAGTGATTGAATCTGGGCAAAGTTGATGGGAATTGGTGTAAATGATGTTCAGCATGGAATTAGTGGGCTGAAGGGCCCATTTTTCCTGCTATCCACTTCTACTGGGGTTAATTTCCCACCATATTCTATGTGGTTGGATGCAATATGTTGACCAATTTATAATGCAAACCAAAATGTTGCCCTCACACTAGCCTACATGACGAGCACTTCATACCCTGTGAGCTGTGGCCACTTGGATCCCTTCTGTGGGACATTGTACAAAGAAAAATAGGATGTGCTTGAAAGGAGAATGGGTGAAGTTGAGGAATAAATAGAAAACTTCATATTTTGTAGGACCTTCCTAAGCATGTCTGTGAGCTTGATCAGTTTGGTTTTCATATTTCTTCCACTTAGACTGCAGCTTCGGAAAATTCAAGTTTTGATTGTCTGTGCTGGACCTGCAGTGCTCATGATTGGCTGAGTGCCTTACTGTGTTCAGGTCTGAGTTTTCAGCTGAAGCACTGCCTGTTCAGCCATGCGTGATTGCATCTTGAAATGGTGTATTATTTGTTTTCTATGCAGTGCACTAGTGTGAGAGCTCAATGAGATCAGACGTTGGCTGATAGCTTTAAGTTGTGTCTGGACAGCCTCTGTCAAGGTGTGGAGACACAAGAGACCACGTGTGTCTGGAATGTGGAATAGCAAACAATCTGCTGGACAAACTCAGTGCGTTGAGCAGCTTATGTCAGAGGAAGGATAAGTTAATGATTTGGGTGAAAATTGTGCATTGGCTTTGACCTGAGATGTTGACAATTCTTTCCCCTCTCTTCTCAAACACAAAAAAAAAATCCATCCATCCCTCCCTCCCTCCATCCATCCATCCATCCCTCCCTCCCTCCATCTTTCCCTCCAATTGGTCTTGGTGCTTTTGAAATCCAAGGGCTACTTGCCTCCTGTCATTGTATCAAAATTAATGTAAAAGGTTTGCTTTGTATTTGCTTAGGAATCTATCAAGGCCAGTACCTGATGTCAGCGTCTGTGATGACAACCAGAATGAGCAGTGGATGGACGAAGGAGGGCCAGAGGCAAAGAAGGTCAAGGTGGGTTTGCAAAGTCAATGGGCAGACATTGGTTGAGAACTTTGTAGTGTAGTGGTCCGCCAACCTTTTTAATCCCAAGATCCCCTACCTCAGCCTTAGTGAAAGGCAAGATCGACCTACTAAATCAGTTAGACACATGCATGCGCACCGGGCAGAAAAAACCGGCAGTAAAACCCCGCAATCCGGAAACAACCTCTTTACAAACAGCTTTCCGTAGCGGGAGTACTGCTATATTACCATTATCGTAATTAGTATTACTTATTTTTATAATGCTCACATTACAACACCTTTAATTCTATGTTTCATTATTTAATTTTATTTCAACATGAAAAATAAATGAATAAAAATTGACTGTTGCACTCAGTGTGATGACTGGGGCTGAATACTTTCTGCTAGTTCCCTGAAATTTGGCTCATAACTACAGATAGCCAGTTTGAGATGGTCTGTGAGGTGTCTGTCAGTAAGACAGCTCCTGTACTTAGATTTCATAATTTTCATCTGTTGCAGCACATTGCCCTCGCAAACCTCCTGACAGACTGAATATTTGCATGGACAGTTTCCTTTGTTAGACTGAATGTTGAATCTGCCATGTTTTTCAGATGTTTTGTATTGGTAAACTGTTACTGAGACATTAGTATAAATTTCAGAGGTATGCAAGATAATGACACCACTGTTTTTAGTTTCCCAGTTATTTACATTTGGGGAATGTTGGAGTTTAAAGGGGGAGAAGTGTTCTAATGTGAGCATTATAACGATAAGTTAATACAAATTAGGATAATGGTAATATCGCAATACCCCCACTACGGAAAGCTGTTTGTAAAGAGAGGTTGCTTCTGGGTTGCGGAGTTTTACTTCTGGTCTTTTCTACCTCAGCGCATGGCGGAGGAGCTATACACACATGCGCACTGGGCAAAAAGAACGGAACTAAAACCCCGCAACCTAGAAACAATCTCTCTTTACAAACAACTTTCAGTATCGGCAGTGTTGCTATATTACCATTATCCTAATTAGTATTGCTTATTTTTATAATGCTCACATTACAACAGTATTTGTGTATTTATTTTTCATTTTTTTCGGGATCTACTGGGAAAGTCTCAAAGATCGACCGGTTGGCAACCATTGGTGTGGTGTAATAGCAGTGGTGCCTTGATGGATGGAAGTGATAGCAGAGCAGTGCAAGTCTTTGTACCAGACCAGGGCGGTTGTAAATGGATCATTTTTGCTTGTGTCATCTCAACATTCAGATTAAGCTGTCCAAGCCCCTGGTCTCTCAGTGCACACATTTTCCAATAATGTAGTGATGGTCCACACCTATTGATCATGTCAGGGTATGGTGTTGGTAATACTCCACAGAGACAACCACTGGTGGTCTGGCTCCCGATGAATAAATTAAACACGCCTTTGTGTCTGTTGTGTGATGGTCACCACTCAATGTGTAATCTAGTATATCCAGTGCAGTCCCATCTGACTGGTGCAGCGTAGCAACTCCTTGATTACTAAAGTGTCCCTGAGCTCTCTTGCTCCTGAGAAAAGTCTGAAGTTGGTTACAGAAACCTGTTCTAGATTTGATTTTCCATCTATGCTCCTCACACTTTGATTAAATGTGTTGCTGATTTGCCATTTACTTGGAGTTTACTACACAGTTACCAGACATTTGTCCCAACAGTTGCACGATCGAATACTCTTCACAGGAACTTCTCTCCAGTATTTCTCATGTCCAATGTTACTTTGTACCTCCTGTATTTTCCCTTTATCATATCTGGATGCTGTGCTTCAGTTGCTCTTTAAATTCATTGTAACTTCAGTATCTCCGAGCCACAGTGCTGCTAGTTATCCATGGGGTCTGTTCACGTGTTGATAACAGACTCCCTCTATTCTTCACAGACTGAAAATCAGGCTCTGTTGTCTGAAAATAAAGACCAGGTGGACCATCGACCATGGACACAGCAGCACCTGGTGGCAGCCGATGTCCGGTTAACACCATCGCTAGCGCTGACACCACCCCAGGGAGACCAGGATGCCAACTGTATGGATGTCAATGTGAGAGGTCCAGGTATGGACAGAATCACTTGTTGTAAAACCAACTAGCAATGTTTTGCATGTTGTGCCCAAGATTTATGGTTTATATGCTAATACAGGTCCACAATCCCTTCTCCAAAATCCTTGGGGCCAGTTGAGTTTCGGCATTCAGAATTTTTCGGATTTCAGACCCCCCCCCCCCGCCATACCGAAAAACACGTATGCTCAAGTCTCTTATTTAACCTGTCTCAGTGTGGTGGACTTTAGGACCTAGCGGCGCACCAAACCTACGCACGTCCTCCTGTATACTTTAAATCATCTCTAGATTACTTATAATACCTAATACAATGTAAATGCTATGTAAATAGTTGTTATACTGTATTGTTTAGGGAATAATGACAAGAAAAAAATTTATTTCCAACAAAAACATTTACTAGGACAAGAGAGCACAGGTTCAGGATAGACGGGCATCCATTTAAAACAGAGGTGCAGAGAAATTTCTTTAGCCTGAAGGTGGTGAATTTATGGAATTTATTGCCACAGGCAGCTGTGGAGGCTAGGTCATTGTGTGTATTTAAAGCAGAGCTAGATAGGTTCTTGATTGGACACAGCTTCAAAGGTTACAGGGAGAATGTCGTGGAGTGGGGCTGTGGAGGGCAAAAATAAATTAGTCATGATCAAATGGCAGAGCAGACTTGATGGGCCAAATGGCCTAATTCTGCTTCTATGTCTTATGGTCTTTGGTCTTAATAAAACAAAAATATACAGCTTCAAATGAACCAAATCAAACACATGGTAAATAACTTACTGGAATAAATGTAGAACGTCACTGTCACTATAAAACTTCAGCAACTTGTCTTTCTGTTTATTTAAATCATATACAGTGGTAGTTCCGACACTATTTTCTTCAGTAAGATGCCGCACACACACACACCACGATCAAGTTTCCGCAATAACTCCACTTTCTGCGTTATTGATAATGATAGATGCTTCCTTCTTTTTCTCATTGTTACTCATTAGGGGTATCTGCAGCTCTTTTTGACATTTTCAGTGAAATTAAACACAAAGTCAACAGCGAACACAAAATATCAGTGAACAGCAAATGCACGTGTAACCAGTATGTGTGCTGAGCCACAACTGACGTCTAGTGGCCTCTGCTAGTGCTGCCACATCACATCTGAGTGACGTCAGCTGTTGGCGAAAAAGCTTCGGTTTTCGGAGCTTTTTGGATTTCAGACTTTCGGATAAAGGAATGTGTACCTGTATTTCAGATTGGTACTAAAATATACATCTTTATGGATAAGCTTTATCGATACTCCAACAAACTTCAGAGTGATCAAAGGGTTGAATCTGTTGACCTGATTTTCCCTGACATTTCTAACTATCAGCCTGAGGTGTTAGGAAATGAACTCTAGATCTTTATATGTCATTCCTCAATTTAGTAATTAAAATAATACATGTATTGATTCCAAATGGAAGAGGACTCAGAAGCTGTGAAGTTGCTATCAAAGTACTTTCTACGAGAAGAAAATGGTGCAAGACAGGTTTTACAAGGATTATGGAACAAAAATGATACCAGTACCGTGAAAGATTATTTTGGGTTGGGTTCCTGGAAAAGATTACCTGATGCCTTTAAAATTATGAAGATATTTAATAGGATTGAGGTGATTTCTACTTGTGATTCAAACAAAAACCAAATACTCACTCAAATTCTATACACAGATGTCCTTAGAATGTTAACCTTCATGCCATATGTTTTAGTTCAGGTGAAACAAAGAGAGGAACTTGGGAAACTTGGTATGTAAATATTGGAAAAAAAGAGTGGAACGATATACTATTTGGTTAGATGAAGAAGGTAACAGGAAGTCATAATCCAATAGTTCAGTTGGACTAAATGAGCTGCTTCTCACCTGTAAAATCTTTGTATTATGGTCATCTTTTTGGATGTCCATCAGTCCCCATGTTGATATCATATGCTATTTTGATCCCAGATGGATTTACGCCTCTTATGTTGGCATCGCTGCGTGGTGGTGGGCTGGACACGGGAATCGAAGTGGAAGAAGATGTGGAAGACTCGTCGGCCAACGTCATCACTGACCTCATCTACCAAGGTGCCAGCCTTCATTCCCAGACCGACCGGACCGGGGAGACGTCCCTCCACCTGGCAGCACGCTATGCTCGGGCAGACGCAGCCAAGTGCCTCCTCGATGCGGGCGCCGATGCCAATGCCCAGGACAACATGGGTCGGTCGCCACTCCATGCAGCTGTGGCAGCCGATGCTCAGGGGGTGTTTCAGGTGGGTAAGGGCAGCCTGTTGTAGGCAGGGAGCTGATATAAGGAACACTGGAAAATAAAAACATTTTATCTTGGGGTAAGGAGGAAAAAACCCATGTTTCTGAATGATGTTGGAGGAGAAGCTCCCAAGTAGCATTGCTTTATATTTAGTGTTCCTTCCTTCCCCTGTTGCTTGATGTGACTGTTCTAGTTGCTTTATGTTCCAGTTTGTGATGCTAACAGCCAGAAGTTTCTTGTGCTAGCTTGAGAAGTTGTTTGTTAAGTTTGCATCTTCCTTGAACCCAGATATCCAGGCATGCTCGGGAAATATTGAAGGCAGTATTAAATCCACTAAATGATGGAAGCAAATGAAACTGCACTATTCGTGTTTCCCATCTTAACAATTCACCCAATTCGAAGTCTAAGTGGAGCTTGTATTTATACAAATTGCATAACTTTGAGAAAATGCAGCTGTGGAAATGTTGATTTGAATGTAATTTATCCCTTGTTAGAAAATCATGGAAAATGCAGTATAATTTTATGAAAACAGCTCGAGTCAGTAGCAAGTAACTGCATAACTAGTGGTTCCATATGCTGCTGCAGTGTAAGTGTTGAGGGCAATTTTACAGATGGATGTTAATGAATTAAATCAGTCCCTGGTCCCTGAAGTAACTGTTGAGATGGATCGTAAAATCGGTGAGAAGAGTGGGTGGTGCGTCAGGACCAAGGGAAGGGTGCACAAGTTGTTGAAGTAATGAGCCACATTCACTCCCTCTCTTGATACAGATTCTTATTCGGAACAGAGCCACGGACCTGGATTGCCGAATGAACGACGGCACCACTCCTCTGATCCTGGCTGCACGCCTTGCGGTTGAGGGCATGGTGGTCGAGCTGATTAATTGCCACGCTGATGTAAATGCCGTGGATGACCATGGTAAGAGAAGCATGGGATTTGAGGAGAAAGCTACAGGCAGCATTTCAAAAACTGTCTATTGAAGTGTATTGGCCAGGCACACTAGCCATTTTGTGGCCAGTGATGAAGAATCAATGTAGCCATGTAATTTTTACTGATGTTAATTGAGAGATAAGAATTACGTAGCTCTTGCTTCAGGTGCATCCATCTGAGAGTGTTGCTGGGGCTTCAGATTAACATCTTGCATGGAAGGTGGCAGAACAGCGTTAGCCTGAACCTACAGTACTTGGACAAGGTGTCATTTGGTGACTGTCTTCCCTCTGACTCAAGGTCATGGTTGAAGTCCTCTCTCCAGAGATCAGACCTCAAATATGTAGGCTGATGCTTCAAGCCATTAATTGGTAATTGTTTTCATATTGACACATTCTTCAAGATGCAGTGAAAGGCTTTTGGTTTCCAAGCCAATTGGACAGATCATTTCATACTTAAATCCATGGAGGGATTATGAGAAAGGGAAAACAATAAGTGAATTCAGAATAAAGTGTTACAGGTACAGGGAAAAAGTACAGATCAGGCAGACAATAAGATGCAAAGGACGTGTTCTATATTGTAGATATCAATTTGCAGGCAACATGCTAAATAATGGCTCAGTACACAGTCTTTGCTCATGAAAAAGATCCCTTGGCATCTTTGGTGTCACCAGGATTATTGGCAGTCAATGACATGACTTCAGGAGTTAGTTGCTCAGGGTGTTGTCATGACCCCGTCCATTTTTAACCACCTTATCCAATGACTTTTCCTTTAGGTCAAAACAATGAATGTTTGTTGAAAATTGCAGAGCATTCAATCCCTATGGTATCTCATCGGCCTACTCAAGCAAGCTGCAAGGTCTGACAACGTGTCATGCCCATTAAGATTCAGGCAATAATGGAGAGTCTAACCCAGCTCCCTTTGGCTTTGAACAGAATTGTAAACACAGAATCTCCATTCTTAGTGTTCTGGGTGGGTAGTGGTTCATGAACTCATGAGCTGGATATCCTCCAGACAGATTCACCCCCTGCCAATCTGAATCTTTCCTTGCCATCTGGAAACCTCATGCCAGGCACATGACAGAAATTTCTCTGCTGGACCAAATGAGTGCAGCGAAACCCAGAGAGCAATAAATTGACTGCTGCATTTTCTACCTCACAGCCATGACCACAAAGCTTTTGCCTTTCATGATTAGGCCTACCTGTGTCTCTAAAAGTTGGCTGGTTGCCGAGCCCTAGTTTGCACCTTTTTCTCACATTTTAGATGACCCCTTGTACTACTTTGTAAGCAAAACAGCCCGTTATGTTGGATTACTGGTCCTGCCTGTAAGACTGCAAGTTCCTTCTCAGCTGAATCCCCCTATCATCTGCTCCATCCCTTCATTCCAGTTTTTTTTTCATTCTGGCTATCTCCCCTCTGCCTTTCAGTCCACGTGAAGAGTCTCAATCTGAGACGTCACCCGTCCTTTTCCCTCCACAGATGCTGGCTGACCTACTGAGTTGCTCCAGCACCTTGTTTGGTATAGGGGGTTTAAAAAAAAAAGAGCATTTACAAAACTCTCTTGCACCTACTTGAATCAGCAATGCTGATAGGAGTATTAGTGTAATCCACTGAAAATAGGAAATGCAGTTGGAGTGAAAGAAGACACAGTATAAATTGTTCTCGAGGAGATTGAGTAGGGTAAAATTGCAGGAGAATGGAGTCCACCAGGAGAAGTCTCATCCCAGGTTCACAAGATACCTGCCTGTTGTTCCATCATGTGAGGTCAAAGTAGCTTCAGACTTGGCACTGTTTTCTGGATGGAATTGCCTTTAACACTTTGCTTTGATGTTGTCCAAACAGGTAAATCAGCACTTCACTGGGCAGCAGCTGTAAATAATGTGGATGCAACTCGGGCCCTGCTAAAGAACGGAGCCAACAAAGACATGCAGGACAACAAGGTAATAAAATTGTCTCTGTTAAAGCCGCCTCCCCTCCCAGTTTGGGTATTGACAACGAGTTTAACCCAGCCAAATGTGGAGTGTTGTACTTCAGGCCAGCAAAAGTAAAGAGACAGTACACAGTTAACGGCAAGATCCTTAACAGGGGAACCTTGAAGTCCAAGTCCATAGCTCCCGGAAAGTGCCTACGTTGTTTGATAAGGCTGGTAAAGTATGCTTGCTTCCTTAATGAGTCAAGATATTGAGCTCAGGAGTCATGAAATTATATTGCAGTTTCATGAAAATATATGAAACTTCATAAAACAGTTGCTTTTGGAATATTTCATTCAGTTCTGGCTGCCCCGTTATAGGAAGGATGCCGAAACTTTGCACAGGGTGCAGATGATGCTGCCTGGGCTAGAGGGCATGTGTTGTAAGGAGATATTGAACATACTTGGGTTGCGCTCCCTGGAGCAGTGGAGGCTGAGGGGAGATCTGATAGAAATTTATGCAAGGCAGACAGTATCCTTTCCCCACGGTCAGAATCTCTGATGCCATAAGGCATGCGGTTCAGGTGAAAGAGGCCAAGTTCAAAGAACATGTTCAGGGCAAGTTTTTTTACGCAATGTTTGGTAGGTGCCTGGGATGTGCTGTTTGGGCTACTGATGGAGGCAGATATAATAAGGCATTAATGAGCAGGGAATGGAAGGAATGGGCTTTGTATAGGCAAAAGGGATTAGTTTAGTGGAGCATATTAGTTTGGCACAACATGTTGCACTGCTGTTCCTGTGCTGTACTGTCCCAACACATTCCCATGCTGAATTCTGCAGGTTCCTAATGTGCCATTCATTCCCTGTCAGTTGATCCCACACACTCCCGTCAGTCTGTGTCCTTGTTCCAGCTATCAGCATAGACCATGGATGACTGGATATTTCCCAACTGTTTGAAACCTTGCCTGATTACCCTCCACTCCCATTATTATGACAGTTTTATCCCCCAAAATCTCAACAAATCACTTACTCTGAATCGAATCTAATCTAAACCCCCTCCCTACCCCACACGCACACACACCAAACTACACCTTGCTACAATAGGCCTGCTAACGGGGTTTTTAATGTGGAGTAGAAGGCTAAGAGAGAGAATGCAGGCCACAGCTCACCCTTTCCACATTCTAACAAACGGGACATTGGTCAGGTAGGACCACAATATCAGCACAACTTATCAATTGGAGTAAGTTTGTCATGTGACTGCCAGTCTTTGCCCTTGCCCTCATCCACACTAAGCCCCCCCCTCCCCAACATGAATAGTTATACGGTAATACACAGTTGTTGATGCATTTACGATTTTGGTACCAACTTACCTGAAAGTTTGTGAATTAAATGGCTTGTGGTCACTTCTCCTCCAGCTGTTGCAAAGACAGTGTTGAAAACCCAACATATGATGCTAGTTGAAGTTGGGTTGATCCTGGAATACAGAGGGTTAATGTTTGGGGTTTTAAATATTTTGGATAAATAGCACTTTCCATAAGTGAATCAGAAGTCTGAAAACAGCATCTTTCACTTAGTTTTTGCAAATATAACTGAGCCCATTTTGCAAAATAAATCCAGTTTAATGAAATTTATATTCAAGCCGGAAATTGGAACAAGATGGGAGAATAGTTTAGCTCATGGTGGAGTGGAGGAGCAGACTCGATGGGCTGAATGGCCTACTTCTGCTCCTTTGTCTTGTGATCTTGTGACAGAAAACTCAAAACATTTCTTCACAGTATCGCAACTGAGATTCAGGCAGCAACTGTGGAGGAAAATGGGCAGTCAGCACTTTGACCCAAGACCCTTCATCAAGATTGGAAAGAAAGGACCGGTTTAAAAAGATGGAGGGAAAGGGGTGTAGGAGGTGCTTACATGTGGTAGGTGGGTCCAGGTTGGGGGGAGAGGTTAATAGGCAAGTGAGGGAGCAAGTCTGGGTGAGCACATGGTCAAATTGAGCAGCAAGATCATAGGACAGGACTAGTGACACAGTTGCAGAGAAGAGGAATGCTTCTTCATACCTTGAAGAGACCTCACAGTGGAGCAGCAAACTAAAGACAATCGCAACTACGGATGCCAGAGTCTGGAAAAACCTGCTGGAGATTTCAGCATCTGCAGCTTTCAGTGTCTCCAAAACGAAGTTCCTTTGCTTTCCTGTGGATGATGAATTCTGCCTCATTTACATATAACAAGCCTGGATTTTTAAAAAAGATTAGATTTTCACGTGAAACACACACAAAATGTTGGAAGAGTATAGTCGACATTTTGAGCCGAGACCCACTTTTTCTTTCTTCCATGGCCTTCTGTCTTCTCCTTGCCCCTTCTCCAGCCCTGAATCTCTTTCACCAATCAGCTTCCCAGCTCTCTGCTTCACCACCTCCTCTCCAGTTTCATCTATTGCCTTGTGTTTCTTCCTCCCTCTCCACCCCCCCCCCCACACTGACTCCTCATCTTTTTTTCTCCAGTCCTGATGAAGGGTCTCGGCACGCAACATCAACTGGTTACTCTTTTTCCGTACATGTTGCCTGGCCTGCTGAGTTCCTCCAGCATTTTGTGTGTGTGTTGCTTGGATTTCCAGCGTCTGCAGATTTTCTCATGTTTGAGATTTCATATATAAACACCAAACTCTCTTGTTCTTTCTGCAGGAGGAGACACCCTTGTTCCTTGCTGCAAGAGAAGGCAGCTTTGAGGCCACCAAGATTTTACTGGACCACTTTTCCAACCGTGACATCACAGACCACATGGACAGACTGCCCCGGGACATCGCTCAGGAGCGAATGCACCACGACATCGTGCAGCTGCTGGATGAATACAACCTGGTCCGGAGTCCCCAGGGCCTGGGTGGACCCATGGTGGGCCCCACCATGTCCCCTGCCGCCTGCCCAACCAGCAGCTCTTGCTCTAGCCTCAAGCTAACCCCCATGGGCAAGAAAGCAAGAAAGCCGAGCACAAAGAGCCTGGCTCCGGGTAATGCCAAAGACTCCAAGGAAGCAAAAGCCAGACGGCGGAAAAGGTCCATTGGCAATGGTAAGGAGACCCTTGTGGAGAACTCGGTGGCTCTGTCACCGGTCGAATCACTGGAATCTCCGCACACCTACTTGTCCACCACATCTCCACCCCTACTTGCATCGACAGGGGTTCTGCAGCAATCACCAGCAGTATCTCTGCACCGTTCAATTCCAGTACAAAGCCAACTGGCGATGTCCTTCTCAAACCTGAGTGAAATGAAGGGTGTGAATGTGGGCTCCAACTCAGTCCTGAGTCAGGTGCTCCCCTCCATGTCGCACTCTTCCATAGCTGGGCAAAGCTCCAACCTGGAGCTGTCTTTGGGCCAGGTCGGACACATGAATCCGCAGCAAGATTGGATGAATCGAATGGGAATTGTCACCTCCCAGTATAACCCCTTACTGGGTGTCCTGCACCAAGTCTCCAATTCGTACCCCAACATCCATCAACAGAATGGGGTGCTGCAGTCGAACATGCCTTCAATGCACATGACCATGGTCAGGGAGCAGATGCCACAGTTAATGACCTACCAGCCTATGAATAGTAGCACATCACAGCCAGCAATGCAACAGAACTCTCAAATAACGCCACCACAGGGGCAACCTTACTGCAGCACCATGGCGCCAGTGTCTGTTGGGAGTATGCACCAGATGCCCGAGATTGTCCGGCTGCCAAACGGCCAAATGAATAACTCCATGGTATCCACAAGCCAAGAGGGCCAGGCATCACAGATCACCCTGCCGGCTTATCACAAGCTGCCGAGTTCCGTGCAGATTGACAAGTACCCCACCCCTCCGTCTCAGCACAGCTACGTCTCAGCGACAGATAACACCCCGAACCACAACATCCACCTCCAGAGTGAGCACCCGTATCTGACGCCCTCCCCCGAGTCTCCCGATCAGTGGTCCAGCTCCTCTCCACATTCCACGTCTGACTGGTCTGATATCACACCCAGCCCAGCCCCCACTGGGCAGCGGCCGCAGGTCTCACACATGCCCGAGCAGCAAAGGGGCAACACGCAGGTGTTTGCTTGAGTGCATTTACCAAGCTGAGGAGAAGAAACAATCTGACTGCTTGAAATAAAGGAAAATTAATTCCTTGAACTTCTACCTGGGAATTTTCCTTCACTGTTGTGGGGAGCAAAGGACAAGAATAGAGAAACTGTTCCTGTTGAGTCTAAGATCAACTCTTTTGGACTTGAGAAATATCATATCATATTGTTGTGCTTTTTGGGGGTTTTATTTATTTTAATCACTGTCACTGCCTGTTTCCATGTCTTTATAGCTCAACCTTTTTAGTAAAACTCCCTTTTAGTAACACGGTCCAGTGAAGATGAGCTTGGCACACATAATTGCCACCCTCAATGCTGCCCTTCTCCAATGTAGAGGGCACACTAAGCTAAACTTGGCACTTGTGTTGCATGGTCAGTTGTGACGCCAACACCACTTGGCAGATCTTGACACTGCAACTTCGAAATCCAGTCGTTGAAGGAAATGCATCTTTGTTACAGCTTTTGTTTTGTTTTTGGGGCTGGGGTGGGAAGGGAGAGGGTAGATGCTGTAATGCTGTAATCCTGTAGATCAGACTCCCCTCCATTGCTAGTTGCTGCTTGTCGCAGCACTTGTATTCTGAATGTAGTGCCTTAGCGTTAATTTGTACCAATGCCTCCTTTAGCCTGCAACATCAGAGCAAAGAGTTGGACCATTGGGATATCATTATCTGCTTTTATATTAATTTTTAAGATCAGATAGGCTTACATTTTTTAACCATTCCTTTGTCGTGCAAGTCTTCTGGAATATAACTTTTCCAGTAAATCCATTACTTGGATTCACCAATAGATTCTTGGCTTCATTGAAGAAGCAAACTTAAAACTTGATAACTTCAGTACTATCTGCTAGGTTTTGGTCACGGGAGCACTTCCTCATTAAAAATATATTATTTAAGAGAACTCCGATCATGAATTTGTCTTTAGCTGCAGCAATTTGTCAACAAGGATGTAATGACAGGGACTCATGGTGAAGTAAGCTTTTTAGAATATATTAGTGCAGTGGGTTGTTGGGGAAGATAGTTCCTGATCTGAGCACTATTGTTCTCTTGACAGTCATCTGCAAGGCTCAGTGTTTAGCAAAAGAACTAGCTTCAGATCTGCTAATCTTCTACAAGGAGTAAAATGTCTGGGTGATTAATTCCATGAATGTGATTATGATGCATTCTAGTTTCCTGTATCCTCGTTAAGATGTTGCAGCTTTAGAATGTACATAACAGGCTGGAAGCTCAAGTGAAGTGATGGATGGTGTATAACATTAAGATCTTTCTCTGCTACAATAAGAAATTGTAGTTCATAGTCTAAAAATTGATGACTGAAACCTTTGAGGGCAGTTGTCTCAATCTACCTACCCATGCTGCACAAGGAAGTTGTATGTGTAATTTCTGCGACTGGCTCCATGCAGGATACTTTCCTGGTCTGCTGACGTTATGTCACATTGACCTCTCGGCTGATGAGAAGGCACAACTGGCAGTCAGCTTGATGTTACACTTGTTCCAAAAGTGCACAATCCTGTCAGCCCTCACATTGGTAAGAGGTATGAGCTTCCTGGGCTCCAGGAAGTCAGAGACCTCAACCCACGTTTCCCAGCACATTCAGCTGGCCTTGGATGACATCGACTCTGTTTGAGTCTCCTTTCTGAAGTTTGTTGAACAAATCTTGCCAGTTTTTGAGTCTGAATTAATTTCATTTATTGTTATGTTTTAACCACTTATAACTTTTTCCTCAAAGATTTATACTTTATACTAAGATGAAGAAACACAGTGTTAAATTGAAAGCTTCCACATAAAGAAGCAAAGTCTTGGGAGTTGCAACATTTCACTGTAATTATGAAACACAGAGAAAAATCTAAAAACTGTAATTTTACAGATACTTGGATTCTTTCTCTTTTTGCTGATTGATAGGTTTGAGGTAGAAATCACGTCTCTTGGGCTTGTTCTACTGCTGCATAAGATATTCAGAGCCTAGTCTTTATCATTGAATAAGTTTCATCTACTCCCTGGAGTTTCAGAGTTCTTTCATGACTCATATTGTCATAATGTATATTATTAATTTTTGAGAGAAAAAGTTTGGGTTCTGTATTTTCTGTGAACTGTGTGCAGACAGAAACCATTAAAATTCAGACACAAAAGAAAACATTGGAACGTACTTTGAGAGGAAGCAGAGGGTTTCTGTCAGGTATATCTCACCCGTTGGTCTAGGAATTGTTTGTGACAGATCATAACTGGGTCAAGTGATGTATGCTGTTGGAAAGAGAAAGATCTTCAACCTCTGGGATTTGCCTTTCATACATAGCACCTGAAACAGGTTATAAAAAGACTTCCTGGTTACATTTTGAAAAATGTTTTAGCACTAATAAATATTTCTATTTTTAGCTTGTTGACCTGAATTGTAAGTTTGTGTGACTGCCAGCCTTTGCCCTTGCCCTCATCCACACTAAGCCCCCCCCTCCCCAACATGAATAGTTATACGGTAATACACAGTTGTTGATGCATTTACTATTTTGGTACCAACTTACCTGAAAGTTTGTGAATCAAATGGCTAGTGGTCACTCCTCCCCCAGCTGTTGCAAGGACAGTGTTGAAAACCCAACATATGATGCTAGTTGAAATTGGGTTGATCCTGGAATACAGAGGGTTAATGTTTGGGGTTTTAAATGTTTTGGATAAATAGCACTTTCCATAAGTGAATCAGAAGTCTGAAAACAGCATCTTTCACTTAGTTTTTGCAAATATAACTGAGCCCATTTTGCAAAATAAATCCAGTTTAATGAAATTTATATTCAAGCCGGAAATTGGAACAAGATGGGAGAATAGTTTAGCTCATGGTGGAGTGGCGGAGCAGACTCGATGGGCCGAATGGCCTACTTCTGCTCCTTTGTCTTGTGATCTTGTGAAGCAGTTGAATGGTTTGTTATGCCACACTAAACCAACCTTGTACAATTTTTTTTTTGAAGTACAACTATGCCCAAGTAACTTATAATAAATCTTTAGGCTATTTAAGGATCATTCACAGTCTTCACCCTTTGATTAAATTCTATTACAGATGTTTTACCCCTCAATGGAATGTTGCACTTTAAGTCTGTGAGCTAACCACTGAGCTCCTCAGACTGAACAATCGTCAGAAGCTTCATGAGAGAACAGCCTAGAAAGATCCACCTGTTTTATGCTGTCCACTTCTTTGAAAGTGCCAATTGATTGGTGTAATTTTACAATTATCTTCCCAGCCGATATTTTTCCAGGATTAGAAAGAGAAACTCTAAATTAGTGTAAAGAGAGTACACACAGAACAGAAACATTTTAACAAATCATTTTCATTCTGCTCTGAGTTCATGTGTTTGTAGTCACAGTACATGATCAGTTTTTGTCCAGTGCATCTCCAACTTGCCGAACTGTCCTACCCAGCATATATGTTCCTTCCCCCTCAATAAGTGTGAAGTAACTCCTGGCCTTTCTCCAAAGCAAGCTAGAAATGTAGATGTCTGGGTGGTAGATGGATGTACTTCGTACCGACAATCACATGACAACTACACTGAAACTACAGAACCAACGGCCTGTGAATCACAAGCCAGATCAATTAATGTAAATAAGCTAACCTTGTATGACTTTGTATCTTTTACTGTCAAATCGATATGTACTAAAAATTTTTGCTATCTCATATTAGATGAACTATTGAATACATCGAACTAGTGGATGGAATACTATTTTTTAACTTTTACACTTAAAAGCTTTTCATGAAAAAGTTGTTTGAAATGAATTTTTACAGAAGTATTTTTTAAGATTGTGATTTATACATGAAGTACAAAATGTAACATGATAAATGTTTAAAATGGATATCCATCTGTCTTTGTTTGGGAATTAATGTGTCCCATTTGTCTGCATACAGAAGTACACCTATAAACCATGGATTGGTATTAAACAACAAACCTCATTCACTGTCCTTTGAATAATTTAATGATGAGGCGTAGTTCTGTTGATAAGGTAGCTTCCCAAGACATCTTGGAGCTTGCAGACTAAGATCTCACTGTCAAAGGGAACAGGAATAAACCATCCAAAACTGTTCTGTCATAATTTGGATCATGATGGATTTGCATTTTGATCTAATGTTCCTGCTTTTGATTTGTATTTCTTCACAATAAAAACATTCTGCTCACTTCTGGCTCCTCAACACGTGATCTTGCCCTCTATTTGCACTCTCCCACTTCCCACCTGCTTTCCAACCTTGATCAAAAGGCTTCCTCTGAAAGTGTGTGCAAATAAAGGCACTGGGTATACCTGATGACCTCTTCAAAAGCTAGATTAATCATAAATGATTTCCCCCTAATCTCTTGGGTCTGAACACCCTGTTGTTCCAGTGACAGTCATTTTCAATGTGAACCGTCAGCGGCCTATCACAGTAACCATTACTTACTTTGTAGATGCTGCCTGACGTTTTACCATTTATTGTTTTAATTTCAGGTTTCCAGTATCCCTGATCATATATTTTTATTTAACAAGGTTCTCATAGTTTCTCATGACAGATGTTGAGCAGAAAAGTAACGGAGAGCTGTGGCTGGTTTTCAATCTAACCATTCAATTCTCAAATCAAATCGGTCCTCCTTATTTGCACAATCCTCCCCATTCCTTTTGTCCATTTTGAACAAGTGAGTTTTAAAGTGTTTGCTTAGGGCCCCTCTCATTGCTTTCTCTTCTGTCTTCTATGTTTCTATCTGTCTTAGGCTGGAAGTGTGGTGTCCCTCACGTACACCAAATTTATCTGCTTTTGGCTGATCCAGTCAGATATTGTTTGACTGCAATTAGAATCAAACACAGCTTGTCATAGGTGAAAGTTGAGTTTATTGCCATACACGCAAGTGCATGTAAACATCGGTGCAGTAAGAAACTTGCAGCAGCATCACAAACACAGCATCAGATAAGCACCATTCACCAGAAAAACAAATTAAACATTAAATATAAAATATAAACAGTTATTGGAAGAAAGAACATAATTATAACAAGAAAAAAACAAAGTCTATTGTGTTCACCTTAGTGCTGAGCTCACTGCTCTGTTCTCGCTATCATGACTGTGTAGCTCCAATGCTATCTGCTGATGATACAGCCATCGTTGGCAGTATCTCAGATGGTGACGAGGGCACACAGGAGCAAAATATACCAGCTAGTTGAGTGGTGTCGCAATAGCAACCTTGCATTCAATGTCAGTGAGACCAAAGAACTGGTTATGGCCTTCAGAAAGGGTAAAACAAGGGAACACACACCAGTCCTCATAGAGGGATCAGAAGTGGAAAGAGTGAGCAATTTCAAGTTCCTGGGTGTCAATCACTCTGAGAACCTAACCTGGACCTGACATACCAATGCAGCTGCAAAGAAGGCATGACCATGCCTATATTTCATTCGAAATTTGAGGAGATTTGGTATTTCATCATGCATATTTCTACAGATGTACTATGGAGAACATTCCAACTGGCTACATCACCATCTGGTATCGGGCGTGCTACTGCACAGGCTCAAAGCTGCAGAGAGTTGTAAACTTAATCAGCTCTATCATGGGCACCAGACTCCATAGAATCCAGGATATCTTCAAGGAGCAGTGCCTCAAAAAGGTGGCATTCATCATTTAGGACCCACATCAACCAGAACATGCCCTCTTTTTATTGCTACCATCAGGAAGGGGATATAGAAGCCTGAAGGCACAGACGCAGCGATTCAGGAATAGCTTCTTCTCTTCTGCCATCCGATTTCTGAATGGACATTGAACCCATGAACTACTCACTACTTTGTTTTTATTTCTATTTTTGCACTAATTTTATATACTTATTGTAATTCACTATTTTCTCTATTATTATGCATTGCATTGTGCTGCTGCTGCAAAGTTAACAGATTTTACAACCTACGCTGGTGATATTAAACCTGATTCTGATAAACAGTAAAACTCCACTTTATATTTCAAAGCCCAATGGAATTGGAAAATTACACTATACCCCACATATTTCTGTAACTAAGTTTTGTACAAATATAAGATCCTAGCTTCTAATTTAACCACATCTCTTTCATACTTAATCTGAAACTGCTTTACAGTGCAATACAAACCTTACAGCTTATTGGTTTGTGGATAACAGCATGGCTAGAGGAGTGGTTTCATAGGGGTGAGAATATTTTTCTCGTGTTGCTTGGCTGGTTGTTACATGTGTGTTACCACAAGGATCAGGACAATTTTGGGTGATTTCCACTGGTGCTTGGCCTTGAAGAATTAAGTTTCAGATATGAATGGAAGATCAAGGGCCAGAGCTGTTGCAGGCAACTCTACGCACTTGATGCAGTACTGCATGGGGGTGACTGTGCATGACTGCTGATGTCAAGTGGAGTACAACATGAGGCTGACATAATTTGCACAAGACTGTACTGCAAATAGGAGGCTTATGCAAAGGTTTCGTCCCACCTGTGCTTCTGCCATCTTCCTCTAGATTGGGGGTTCCCAACCTTTTTTATGCCATGGACCCCTACCATTGATAGAGGGGTCCAGGTTGGAAACTCCTGCTCTAAGCAGTGCCTCCTTGCATCGCATTTACTACCATCTCATGACTGACTTCCTCAAACACATGACTGAGCCAGCTTATTTCCATCTCCAGTACCTACCAAACAATTCCACAACACCCACTTGAAACCCCACCCACCTCTGACATCAACACTCACAACACGCTGGAGGAACTCAGCAGGTTGGGCAGCATCCGTGGAAATGATGAGTCGATGCTTTTGGCCGAAACCCTTCGTCGGGAGTGTTGCTTTGATCCCAGCATCTACAGATTATTTTGTGTTTACACCTCTGACATCACTTTTCCATCACAATGGCAATTTCACCTCCATCACAGTCACTAATCTGCCTCCAACTACATTTCTCCAAGGACTCAACAATAATTGGAAGCAGCACGCAATGCATAGAAATTGTGCCTAGTACAATTTCAAAGGCTTTACAGGGATTTGGCTAAGGTTTGTCCCATGGGTTCTGTTGGACTTTTTTATGACGTATCTCTGGTTGACATGTAAGTCTGTATTATGTAATGGGTTTGCTAATAACACAAAGCTGGGTGGGAATATGAGCTTTGAGAAGGAACAAAGAGGTCATGGGACGCAGACAAGGTAAATGAACAGACTGGGTAGCCGATGGAAAATGATGAAAGTGAGAATTAATCAGTTTGATTGGGGAGAGAAAAAACAAATGTAGGAGTGGAGGGAACTTGTGCTGAGAAGTTAGTTGGTGCTTGTACACAACTGCAAAGAAATATTGGGAAGTAGATGAAATATTGGGCTTTGTCTACAATCATTCGTTGTTTGAAAAGATCATCTCACAAACCACAAAAAAGAGCAGTAGGCTATTTGGTCCTTTGTATTTGTTCTATCATTCAATTTTTGGTTAATCCTCTCTCAATATCAGATTCATGCTCTCTTCCAAGGCCCCTTGATGTACTTTGTGCCCAAAAATCTATCAACTGAAATTCATTTAACAAATTACCTTTCTCCTTTGTAGTACAGAAATTTCTCCTCCACTCTGTTCAGAAATGCTTTATTCCATATCCGAAAATTATGATCTCTGGTTCCAAATATGAAATTTCCTCTTGTGTGAAAACTAAACCAGTTGACCCAGTCCCTGCTTGTTTAGCAATGACACCAGCCAAGGAATCAGCCCAGTGAACTTCTGTTGCTCTCCTTCAGTGGTAACTCTCTCTGGTAGGATGGCAACATTGTGGTCTGGCTAAGAAGTTGTACAATTGTAATAAGACATGCCTGTTCCTCTACTGAAAACCTCTTACAATGGGAGGAATCTAATTGTTGCCTTCTCAGGCATTCCCTTGGGATTCTATTTACTTATTTAGAGATACAAGTGGAACAGGCCCTTCCAGCTCAACTAGCCTGCAACCCACCACCTTCGCCCAAGTCCAATCAATTTAACGACTAACCAGTACGTGTTTGGACTGTGGGAGGAAACTGGAGCACCCGGAGGAAGCTGATGCATTCATGGGGAGGATGTACAAAGTCCTTACAGACAGCACTGGATTGAACTCTGAACTCTGACTCCCAAACCTGTAGTAGTGCTGCATTAACCAATACACTACCATGGTGCCCTCCCCCAAATCAAGGCTGACTTGCTTTATGGGTCTGAGGTTCCTGGATCTGGACACTCCCCCTCATATAGGGCTGAAGGTGGCTGTCAAAAGAATAAAAGGTGATACACACCTTTCATCACTTCTACTGGACCTCTGTGTGCTCCCAGTAGGTGGCTTCTTCACAGCCATTCTCTGCTCGGGGAATGGTCATGTGCCAGAGCTTCCCAGGAGTTGATGCTGATGATGAACCTCCAGGTCGCCTTGAATACATCTCGGAACCTTTTTCCCTCGTTGCTTGGGAATCACGCCCCCCGCCCCCGCCCCCCCCGGCAGAGTTCAGGAGCCTGCGTGGTGAGTGACGTGGCCAACATGATGGAGAAAATTAGTGTAGACTATGGTCAATACCGGTGCTGTAGGATTGGGACTGTACACTGCCATTGGTTCACATATCTTTCCAGTGAAGTTGGCGGATTTATGTGATACTTGACATTGGTAGTATCTTGCCACTGTCTTAGGGTATATGGTATGGGCCTTGGTCTGTCCGGGTTGACCGTGGATGTTGCATTCTTGCTGTCTAGATACACAAGCCAGGGCAGTACAATATGGAGAGCAAGCTGTTGCCCATGCAGCAAGCTCCCCATCTCCACGCATCTGATGAACCCAAAGGAATGGAAGAGACCAGCAGTGTCACAGGAGTTGCTGCGTTGAACTCAATGCAGGGCTGTCTTGGGGACTCCAGTTCTTTTCTTTGGGGTTTACTCCCGAAGCCTTCCTCTTGACGGCAAGGCAGCATAAGTTTGAGATCAGAGTTCTCCTTTTCCTAGATGTACTGCCAACCATGGCTAACAAGCCCCAATTGCCCTAAGCCACTGGTTTTAAGGCACCAGTAACCTGCCTTTGCCCCTTCTCCTGTCAATAGAAACAGTTCCACTGGATTTGGTTGTCAGAGGCTATTTGAGGCACACACTATTGGGAGCATTTAATAGGTAGTGGGAATTGTCCCCATTACTACCCCCGGCAATCACACCCTTAAGGAACCAAGATACCTGCAGTAGATTTTTAAAAAAGTAAATCCTTGGAAAGTGTGGATCAGTGAATATTTTTTCAAAGTCCAAACTAAATTTATTATTGAAGTATATTTATGTTACCTTAATATTCATTTTCTTGCAGGTATTTACAGGAAAAGAGAAATACAATAACATTTCATGAAAAAACTCTACATAAAGACTGACAAACAACCAATGTGCAACAGGGGACATGCTGCAAACAATGAGAACACAAAGAAACAAGGAGAAAATATTGGGAATGCTCAGGTCATCAAGTAGCAGTTATGGATAGATGACCAGTCAATCAATTAGGTCAGAAATCCTTCCTCAGGTCTTGGGTCATCTTGGGTTTCCAGCATCTGCAGAATTCCTGTTGTTCTTGGGTCACCATTTGCTTTCACATCTGCTACACTCGTACTACTTTTCACTAATCAGTGTACAAGGAGATACAAGTGCCATTTCCAATGTACCTATTGTTGATAGTAAAGTTTGGATTGCAAGTAGATGCTCAAGTATAGCCTAGACAGGTCATTGCAGTGCATTCTGTCAATGACACACACTGCTACTGTGCTCAACTACTGGAGGAAATGAATGTGTTTGGAAAGCTGTTTTATCGTGGATTTGGTTGAAATGCACTCATGGAGGCCAGTGGAGAGTATTCCATCACACTCCATCTGTGTCCTGTGGATGGTGGATGCAGGAGTTGAGTGCAGGTTACCCAGCCTCTGAGCTGCTCTTGCAGCCACAGTTTTGTTCCTTTTCTATCGCCTCATCCTTTCAGCATTCAGTAACCTTCTGAGATATTTACATTCCTTCATTTCCGGCAGCTTAATGCTCCCTGACCTCCTTTGCTTTGCCATTGGTAACTATGCCCTCGGCTGCCCTGGCATCAAGTTCTAGAACTCCTTTTCCAACACCTTTTAGTTTGTAAGAATACAAGAACAAAACCAGCAAGTGTAGACCATTCAACCCTGTTCTACCATTCAAAGATATCATTGACCAATCCTCTGCTCCAACACCAACTTCCTGACCAAAACCTTTTTCTCAAATCCTCTGACATTCAGAGATCTATTGCACAATAGTGAATGCCATCAATGACTAAGCTGCCAGAGCTCTCTCTCCAGTGCAGGAAATTCCAAAGATACACCATCTTACAACTGAACTTCCTCCTCAGTTCAATTCTAAATAGCCCACCCAATATTTTTATAGGATCCAAATTCCTCAGCCAGGCGGTGACATCCTGCCTGTTTGTATTCTGTGGAACTTTATAAGAATTTGTGCATATACAAATCCCTTTTTTTTGTGAAGAAAAGTCATTTCAGGATGTATATTGTATTCTCTGACATTAAATTGGACCTTTGAAGGCTCAAAGGTGCAGGACAGTTGCAGCATAGTGTATACGGTCTGAAACAAGGTGGCAGGGCCTGAAGTCGGGCGCAACTGTGGGTAATGAGCCAATGTTTGGCCTTGCTGGAGCGGATTTGAAGCTGATTCAAAGGGAAAAAACTGAGACCAGGCAGAGTCAAGGCAGTGGGGCCCGGGTCCAAGAACAAGGAACAGCCCATTGTTTGGTACCAGGCCAAATTGGAAAGGTTGGGTACGGCTGAATCCAGCCCTTGGGGTCCAGTGTATTGAAGCAGCAGAGCCTGGGTCAGGAACAACCTCAAGTCTGGCCAACTTAAGTGCCAGGGCAGACTGAAAAGATCAGTCTGTTGGGGCTGGAGGTGAGGGACAGGCTGATGGTTAAACATAGAAAACGTAGAAAATAGGTGCAGGAGTAGGCCATTCAGCCTTTCAAGTCTGCACCGCCATTCAGTATGATCATGACTGATCATCCAACTCAGAACCCTGTACCAGCCTTCCCTCCATAACCCCTGATCCCTTTAGCCACAAGGAACATATCTAACTCCCTCTTAAATATAGCCAATGAACTGGCCTCAACTGTTTCCTGTGGCAGAGAATTCCACAGATTCACCACTCTCTGTGTGAAGAAGTTTTTCCTAATCTCGGTCCTAAAAGGCTTCCCCTTTATCCTCAGACTGTGACCCCTCGTTCTGGACTTCCCCAACATCGGGAACAATCTTCCAGAATCTAGCCTGTCCAATCCCTTTAGGATTTTATACGTTTCAATCAGATCCCCCCTCAATCTTCTAAATTCTAACAAGTATAAACCTAGTTCATCCAGTCTTTCATCATATGAAAGTCCTACCATCCCAGGAATCAATCTGGTGAACCTTCTTTGTACTCCCTCTATGGCAAGGATGTCTTTCCTCAGATTAGGGGACCAAAACTGCACACAATACTCCAGATGTGGTCTCACCAAGGCCTTGTACAACTGCAGTAGTTCCTCCCTGCTCCTGTACTCGAATCCTCTTGCTATAAATGCCAGCATACCATTTGCCTTTTTCACCGCCTGCTGTACCTGCATGCCCACTTTCAATGACTGGTGTATAATGACACCCAGGTCTCATTGCACCTCCCCTTTTCCTAATCGGCCACCATTCAGATAATAATCTGTTTTCCTGTTTTTGCCACCAAAGTGGATAACTTCACATTTATCCACATTAAATTGCATCTGCCATGAATTTGCCCACTCACCCAACCTATCCAAGTCACCCTGCATCCTCTTAGCATCCTCCTCACAGCTAACACTGCCGCCCAGCTTCGTGTCATCCGCAAACTTGGAGATGCTGCATTTAATTCCCTCATCCAAGTCATTAATATATATTGTAAACAACTGGAGTCCCAGCACTGAGCCTTGCGGTACCCCACTAGTCACTGCCTGCCATTCTGAAAAGGTCTCATTTATTCCCACTCTTCGCTTCCTGTCTGCCAACCAATTCTCTTTCCACATCAATACCATACCTCCAATACCGTGTGCTTTAAGTTTGCACACTAATCTCCTGTGTGGGACCTTGTCAAAAGCCTTTTGAAAATCCAAATATACCACATCCACTGGTTCTCCCCTATCCACTCTACTAGTTACATCCTCAAAAAATTCTATGAGATTCGTCAGACATGATTTTCCTTTCACAAATCCATGCTGACTTTGTCCGCTGATTTCACTGCTTTCCAAATGTGCTGTTATCACATCTTTGATAACTGACTCTAGCAGTTTCCCCACCACCGATGTTAGGCTAACCGGTCTATAATTCCCTGGTTTCTCTCTCCCTCCTTTTTTAAAAAGTGGGGTTACATTAGCCACCCTCCAATCCTCAGGAACTAGTCCAGAATCTAAAGAGTTTTGAAAAATTATCAGTAATGCATCCACTATTTCTTGGGCTACTTCCTTAAGCACTCTGGGATGCAGACCATCTGGCCCTGGGGATTTATCTGCCTTTAACCCCTTTAATTTACCTAACACCACTTTCCTACTAACATGTATTTCCCTCAGTTCCTCCATCTCACTGGACCCTCTGTCCCCTACTATTTCCAGAAGATTATTTAGCTCGCTGTTCTGCGAAGTTTACTCATCTCTGCACTGAACAAAATGGGCTCCTGCAGTGAAGAGTGGCTTCATGGCTGTAGACTCATTTTCGTGACCTTCAGTTCTGAATGTTATTTGCTGACTTTTATGGTTTACAGATTTGTTTTTTCCCTGCACACTGGATGTTTGATGGTCTTTTCAATGGGTTCTATCAGGTTTCTTTGTTTAGTGGCTGCCTGTAAGGAGATGAATCTCAAGGTTGTATACAGACATCCCACCTCTCCTGGAAGTTCCAGGAGTCTCCCGCACATTGATAGCGGCTCCCTGATGCCCGCAAATTATATACAATATCCTGGAAATCTATTTTTAAAATATATATTTATATACTACTAGCTCCATTGGGCTGTCTTGTGTGGGAAGAGAAATGACAGATGAAGTTAAATGGGAAGTGTTGCACCTCAGTAGGGCAAATGCAAGGGCAAGATCCAGGACAGTGTTACTGAGTGGAGAGATCTTGGGAGCTAAGTTCACAGCTCCTTGAAAGTGCTACACAGGTCAATAGGGTGGTTAAGAAGGTTTAATGAATGCTTGCCTTTATTAGCTGAGGCATTGAGCTCAGAAGTCCATAAGACATGGGAGCAGATTTAGGCCATTTGTCCCATTGAGGGTGCTCCACCATTCAATCATGGCTGAACCTTCTTCCCCCTCCTCAGCCCCATTCCCCAGCTTTCTCCCCATAACCTTTGATGCAGTGGCCAATCAAGAACTGATCAATTTCTGCCTTAAATGCACCCAATGGCCTGGCCTCCACAGCTGCATGTGGTAACAAATTCCACAAATTCACCACCCTCTAGCTAAAGAAATTACTCCACATCTGTTTTAAATGGATGCCTCTCTGTCCTGAGGCTGTGCCCTCTTGTCCTTGACTCCCCGACCCTGGGAAACATCCTTTCCATATCTACTCTGTCTTGGCCTTACAATATTTGAAAGGTTTCAGTGAGATCCCTCCCACTAATCCTAAATTCCAGCAAGTACAGACCCAGAGCCATCAAATGTTCCTCATATGATAACCCTTTCATTCCTGGAATCATCCTTGTGAGCTTACTCTGAACATTCTCCAAAGACAGCACATCTTTTCTTAGATGAGGGGACCAAAACTATTCACATTACTCAAGGTGAGGCTTCACCAGTCCCTTATAAAGCCTCAGCATCACGTCCCTGTTCTTGTATTCAAGACCTCTTGAAATTAATGCAAACATTGCATTTGCCTTCCTCACCATCGACTCTACCTGTAAGTTAACCTTCAGGGTGTTCTGCACAAGAACTCCCAATCCCTTTGCATATCAGATTTTTGGATTTTCTCCCTGTTTAGAAAATAGTCTGTGCATTTATTTCTACTATCAAAATGCATGACCATGCATTTTCCAACATTATATTTCATTAGCCATTTTCTTGCCCACTCTCCTAATCTGCCCAAGTCCTTCTGCAGCCGACCTGTTTCCTCAACACTACCTGCCTCTCCACTAACCTTCATATCATCTGCAAATTTGGCAACAATCATTGAAATCATTGTTATACAGCATAAAGTCAAGAGGTTATAAAACTCTGGTTAAGCCACATCTGGAGAATTGCATACAGTTCTGGTCAGCCCCACAATAGGAAGGATGTTGAGGCTTTGGAGAGGGCGCAGAAGAAGTTTACCAGGATGCTGTCTGGTTTGAAGAGCTGGAGAAACCTGGGTTGTTTTCTCTGGAGTGGCAGAGGCAAAAGGAAGATTTGACAGAGGTTTATAAGAATTATGAGAGGCACAGATAGAGTGGACAGAGTATCTGTTTCCCAGGGTTGAAATGTCTAATACCTGAGGGCATACATTGAAGGCAAGAGGGGGTAGGTTCAAGGGGGATGTGAGGGGTAAGTTTTTTTACTCAAGAGTGGTGGATGCCTGGAATGCGCTGCCTGGTACGGTGTTAGAGGCAAATACATTAGAAGCTTTTAAGAGATGTTTAGATAGGCACATGGATGTGAGGAAGATGGAGGGATATGGACATGGTGTAGGTAGGAGAGATTAGTGTTTGGGTGTTTTTGATTTGCTTTTTAGCTGTTTCCACACAACACTGTTGGCTCAATGGCCTGTTCCTTTGCTGCACTGTTCTATGTTCTATCTTTTGTGCTCTAGATGTGAGGCCGGCAAGGAATAGGAATGATTCACTTGTGTTCAAATCTTGCAATGACAGCCACTATATTTGGTTCCTAATTACTTGTTGTGCGAGCAAGTTGGGTTTCAGTGATTGTGGGTTGGTCTGTATCCTCTTACTCTTTAAGATGCTTTTTAAAAATCCATCTCTGAATAAGCATTGGTCAACAGCATCAAGGGCTCTGTGCCAAGCTATCTGATATTTCAGCCACACTGTTCTACACACTAGCACTATTGATACAAAACAGGTGCAATGGTCCTCAGCGTCAGAGGAGCCAACCTTTTGTTCGCAGCTTTCACGTGGCCAGGTGTAACATCAGGTAAGCAATTTGGCATTGACTTTGTGATTGGTCTGCTGCAGTACCCATCGTCGTGAGTAGATGGCGTAGTCGAGCATTTCCCTTCCCCGTGAGCCGCCAATTAACGGCTGGATTGGACACGTCAGAGTAATGGAGCGAGTAGCGGCGGTCGGTTTGCGTTCCTTGCTGCGGGGCGTCCGGCCGAATGTGGGCAGGTTAGCAGCCGCAACGAGACCAATACTGCGATCATGCGTCTGCTGCGGGCCTGCGCGATGTCCCGTGCCGTGGCCTAACAGGAAGCACGCATCTCTATCCCAGTATTCTGGGCAGGAGGCTTCCTTGCATAAACGTTAAATGCGAAATGTGACCCCATTAATGCTATTTTGCTAGGAAACGTGGTCGTCTCGAGCCACAGCGGTAGATTTTCTGATCTGGACGACATGTTTTAAAGTTATTTTGTGCTTTTACAACACAATTTCCTCAGATTATGCTAAGAATGGCACAGGACCCATTGCTGTGTGTGGCCAGAGAACTCCTGCATGGAGGAACTCGGCGTGTTGAGCAGGATCTGTGGAGAGAGTTGTGTTTTGACTCTCAGTTCCTCCAGCAGTTTTTTTGCTCCAAATTCCAGCATTTGCTGGGTGAAACTGCCCCTTTGGTCACACAGACGCACACACAACACCGCTCAGAAATAACACGTCAGCGTGTTTCGGGGCCAACTTTTTTCGCTTCGGTTCCAACGTTGAAAGTTTTTAATAATCCTCTCGATCCTGCGCTTACGTGTAATTTATGACGGATTCCAGACATGTAATTTCTATAACACAAGAATATTTGTAGATGTTGGAAATCCAAAGCGACACAGAAAATGCTGGAGGAGCTCAGCAGGTCGGGAGCATCTATGGAAATGAATTTACAGTCGACGCTGTGGGCAGAGACCTTTCTGCAGGACCTGTTGAGTTCCTCCGGCATTTTGTACGTGTTTGCTTTTTACTTCGATTGTGTGTGTACTCGGTTCACATTTGATTGACGAGGGCGACAACCTGTCCTCAGCTGGTGATCGGTACAGAAACATAGAAATATAGAAAATAGGTGCAGGAGTAGGCCATTCGGCCCTTAGAGCCTGCACCGCCATTCAGTATGATCATGGCTGATCATCCAACTGAGAACCCTGCACCAGCCTTCCCTCCATACCCCCTGATCCCCGTAGCCACAAGGGCCATATCTAACTCCCTCTTAAATATAGCCAATGAACTGGCCTCAACTGTTTCCTGTGGCAGAGAATTCCACAGATTCACCACTCTCTGTGTGAAGAAGTTTTTCCTAATCTTGGTCCTAAAAGGCTTCCCCTTTATCCTCAAACTGTGACCCCTCGTTCTGGACTTCCCCAACATCGGGAACAATCTTCCTGCATCTAGCCTGTCCAATCCCTTTAGGATTTTATATGTTTCAATCAGATCCCCCTTCAATCTTCTAAATTCCAACGAGTATAAGCCTAGTTCATCCAGTCTTTCATCATATGAAAGTCCTGCCATCCCAGGAATCAATCTGGTGAACCTTCTTTGTACTCCCTCTATGGCAAGGATGTCTTTCCTCAGATTAGGGGACCAAAACTGCACACAATACTCCAGGTGTGGTCTCACCAAGGCCTTGTACAACTGCAGTAGTACCTCCCTGCTCCTGTACTCGAGTCCTCTTGCTATAAATGCCAGCATACCATTTGCCTTTTTCACCGCCTGCTGTACCTGCATGCCCACTTTCAATGACTGGTGTATAATGACACCTTGGTCTCGTTGCACCTCCCCTTTTCCGAATCGGCCACCATTCAGATTCTGTTTTCCTGTTTTTGCCACCAAATTGGATAACTTCACATTTATCCACATTAAATTGCATCTGCCATGAATTTGCCCACTCACCTAACCTGGCCAAGTCACCCTGCATCCTCTTAGCATCCTCCTCACAGCTAACACTGCCGCCCAGCTTCGTGTCATCCGCAAACTTGGAGATGCTGCATTTAATTCCCTCATCTAAGTCATTAATATATATTGTAAACAACTGGGGTCCCAACACTGAGCCTTGTGGTACCCCACTAGTCACTGCCTGCCATTCTGAAAAGGTCCCGTTTATTCCCACTCTTTGCTTCCTGTCTGCCAACCAACTCTCTATCCACATCGATAACTTACCTACAGTATTGAGTCTCAACAGATTCAGCGACATCTGTACCAGGAGATATATTTACTGTTTCCGGTGTTGTCACTTCTGACCTGCCAAGTGTTTCCGGCTTTTCTATTTTTATCTCGGATTTTCCATGTCAGCAGTTTCGGTATTTTTTTTATCATCGCGATAGAGAGTGAAAACAAACCTTTTGCTGACAACCAAGCTCCTAATTACTCTAAACTTACCTGAGCTTATTTTATTGATCCTACTTTCCCGGTAATTACGGGTTTCAGATTAAAAGTAATGTTCATTCTCTTTGTACAGGAGGAATAATGTATTGAGGCAAAATCCTAGACTGGCAGAGATTGGTACCAGCAGTGCTGCAGGTTTAAGAGATTCCTACTTAACAGTGCAGTGTACTGACCTGAAGAAGCCATTAGAGATCCAGCGATTGCCTTCAGTTGCCCTCAAACCAACCGAGGTAAATCACGCCGCATGGATGGATGCAGGTTGTTTAAATCATTGTTTGCACTCAGCCTACTTCAAATCCAAGAGTAAACACAAATAAATACTTGGTTTATTATACTTAATGTTCCATGTACTAACCAATAACATTGATGAAGAACCTAACAGCTGCTGATGTTAAGCTGCTTGTGCATGAGAACAGGCATTGACTGAATGTCTTCCAATGATGATCTCTCCTGCACTTTGTGGTTAGGTGCGAGTGGATATTCATTGCTGTGGTGTGAACTTTGCTGACATTCTGATATGTCAAGGACTGTATCAGCATCAACCGCAGCTCCCCTTCACTCCAGGTAAAACCAATTTTTGCTGTGTAAGAATTGTGAATTGATGTTAGCAGTAAGATGTTTAATGCTTAAGACACACCAAAATTTGGGGCATAGCGGACAGTGAAGAAGGCTATCAAAGCTTGCAGCATGACAGGGACTGGCTGAAAAATAGTAGATGCAATTTTATGCCGACGTGTGAAGAGTTGCACTTTGCTGATCCTTTTCATTGGGTTGAAATCAGTGCCAGAGGTCATTCGTTGATGATGCAGCGCAAAGTTTAAAAAGGACTCGGGAGCTTTCAGCTTTCTTTTGGGAGCTGAAATCTGCGAGGGGCTAATAAAAAAGGAAGGAGGTGTGGGCAGAGCGGCCATTGTGGAAGCGGGCCAATGTTAGAGTGGTCCAGCTTTGGCTCAACAGGCTTAGGCAAGCACCGGTGGAGGTTCTAAGTAAGAAAGAAAGATTTTGGTAACTTTCTGTTCTGCTACTACATAGCTAATGCAGTGAGAATGGATCCGAAGGTAGTGGTATGTTCCTTGTGTGAGATGTGGGAAATTTGGGAGACTTACAGTGCATCGAGTTTCAGCTCCTTGGAGACCACGTCAAGTAACTGGAACTGCAGCTGGATGCCCTTTGGCTCATATGGGAATTGAGGTGATAGATAGGAGCTACAGGGAGATAGTCATCCCTAAGTTGCAGGAGACAGGTACCTGGGTGACTGTCGGGAGAGGGAAAGGGGAAGAAGCCAGTGCAGAGTACCCCTGTGACAATTTCCCTCGATAATAAGTGTGTGTATGTATATATATATATACAGTGGCATGCAAAAGTTTGAGCACCCCGGTCAAAATTTCTGTTACTGTGAATAGTTAAGTGAGTAGAAGATGAGCTGATCTCCAAAATTTTAAGAGTGGGAAAAAAAAAAGAAACGAGCACCATGCATAAGTTTGGGCACCCCAGAGATTTGAGCTCTCAGATAACTTTTACCAAGGTCTCAGACCTCAAATAGCTTGTTAGGGCTATGGCTTGTTCACAGTCATCGTTAGGAAGGCCAGGTGATGCAAATTACAAAGCTTTATAAATACGCTGACTCCTCAAACCTTGTCCCAACAATCAGCAGCCATGGGCTCCTCTAAACAGCTGCCTAGCACTCTGAAAATTAGAATAAATGATGCCCACAAAGCAGGAGAAGGCTATAAGAAGATAGCAAAGTGTTTTCAGGTAGCTGTTTCCTCAGTTCGTAATGTAATTAAGAAATGGTAGTTAACAGGAACAGTGAAGGTCAAGTTGAGGTCTGGAAGACCAAGAAAACTTTCCGAGAAAACTGTTTGTTGGATTGCTAGAAAGGCAAATCAAAACCCCCATTTGACTGCAAAAGATCTTCAGGAAGATTTAGCAGACTCTGGAGTGGTTGTGCACTGTTCTACTGTGCAGCGACACCTGCACAAATACGACCTTCATGCAAGAGTCATCAGAAGAAAACCTTCCCTGCGTCCTCACCACAAAATTCAGCGTCAGAAGTTTGCAAAGGAACATCTAAACAAGCCTGATGCATTTTGGAAACAAGTCCTGTGGACTGATGAAGTTAAAATATAACTTTTTGGCCGCAATGAGCAAAGGTATGTTTGGAGAAAAAAGGGTGCAGATTTCATGAAAAGAACACCTCTCCAACTGTTAAGCACGGGGGTGGATTGATCATGCTTTGGGCTTGTGTTGCAGCCAGTGGCACGGGAAACATTTACTGGTAGAAGGAAGAATGAATTTAATTAAATACCAGCCAATTCTGGAAGCAAACATCACACCGTCTGTGAAAAAGCTGAAGATGAAAAGAGGATGGCTTCTACAACAGGATAATGATCCTAAACACACCTCAAAATCCACAATGGACTACCTCAAGAGGCACAAGCTGAAGGTTTTGCCATGGCCCTCACAGTCCCCTGACCTAAACATCATCAAAAATCTGTGGATAGACCTCAAAAGAGCAGTGCATGCAAGATGACCCAAGAATCTCACAGAACTAGATGCCTTTTGCAAGGAAGTATGGGCAAAACTCCCCCAAACAAGAATTGAAAGACTCTTAGTTGGCTACAGAAAGTGTTTACAAGCTGTGATACTTGCCAAAGGGGGTGTTACTAAGTACTGATCATGCAGGGTGCCAAAACTTTTGCTTCGGGCCCTTTTCCTTTTTTGTTATTTTGAAACTGTAAAAGATAGAAATAAAAGAGTAACCTTGCTTAAAATCTTAAAGAAATGTGTCATCTTTAACTTTATGCCTTTTGGAAATCAGGTCATCTTTTACTCACTTAACTATTCACAGTAACAGAAATTTTGACCAGGGGTGCCCAAACTTTTGCATGCCACTGTATATGTGTTGGTGCGTGGCCAAGTGGTTGAGGCATTCGTCTAGTGATTTGAAGGTCTTTAGTTCAAGCCTTGGCTGAGCAACGCGTGTGTCCTTGAGCAAGTCACTTAACCACACATTGCTCTGTGACGACACTGGTGCCAAGCTGTGTGGGTCCTAATGCCCTTCCCTTGGACCATATCAGTGAGTGGAGAGGGGAGACTTGCAGCATAGGCAACTGCTGGTCTTCCATACAACCTTGCCCAGGCCTGCGCCCTGGAAACCTTCCAAGGCTCAAATCCATGGTCTCATGAGACTAACGGATGTCTGTAAATATATAACCACAAGAGATTTGGCAGTTTCTGGAAATCCAGAGTAACACACACAAAATGCTGGAGGAACTCAGCAGTATCTTTGGAGGGGACTATTTCAGGTTGAACCCTTTCATCAGGACTGGAAAGCAAGGGAGAAAAAGCAGAATAAGATGGGGGAGGGGTGCTGGAAAGGAGTGCAAGCTGGAAAGTGTTATGTAAGGGGAAGATAGGTGAGTGGGGGTGAAGTGAGAGGCTAGGAGGTGATAGGTGAAAAGCTCAAGGGCTGAAGAAGAAGGAATCTGATAGGAGAGGAGAGTGGACCATGGGAGAAATGGAAGGAAAGGGGGTACCAGAGGGTGATAGGAGGTAAGGAAAAGAGAATGGGTAAGAGGAGATCCAGAGTGCGGAATGGAGAAAGGGGGAAGGGAGGGGGGAGAAATTACTGAAGTTAGGAAAATCAATATTCATGCATTGGGAGTGGTGAGTTTGGAATGAACTATTGCATTGGGGAAAGGTGTGAGAGGGAATACATTATTATACTAGGAATGGTGAGTGCAAGAATAAATTATTACCATGGGAGCTTTGAGTATGTGATTGAGTTATCACACTGGGAATATTGTGTGTGGGAGTGAATTGTTACGTTAGAAATGATGAGATGGGAATCAATTATTGCACTGGGGACTGTGAGTGTGGGAATAATTTCTTACATCGAAACAGTGAGTGTGAGTGATTTATTACACCAAGAATGGTGAGTGTGCAAATGAATTATATGACTAGAAATGGTGAGTTGGGAATGAATTATTACTCTGAGAACAGTGAGTGTGGAAAAGAATGATTAAACTGGGAGCGGTGAGTGCAGGAATGAACTGGTTACTAAGTTATTGCCAGACCTGTGTTACTGAGTACGGAGTAGTCCAGTATGAGAAAAAGTAATTACTCTGGCAAACAATGTGGTAGTACATAGGACTATTACACTGTTTTGCACTAGTTATTTATTTTTGTAACAGTAATTTTTATATCTTGCACTATACTGCTACCACAAAGCAACAAATGCTTTGTATTTAATGAATACTTTACTTCAGTATTCACTATGGAAAAGGACTTTGGCGATTCTAGGGATGACTTATAGCGGACTGAAAAGCTTGAGCATATAGACATTAAGAAAAAGGATGTGCTGGAGCTTTGGAAAGCATCAAGTTGGATAAGTCACCGCAACCGGACGAGATGTACCCTTCTGTCTCTTCTTTCAGTTAGTCCTGACGAAGGGTCTCGGCCCAAAACGTCGACTGCACCTCTTCCTAGAAATGCTACCTGGCCTGCTGCATTCACCAGCAACTTTGATGTGTGTTGCTTGAGACGTACCCTAGCCTACTATGGGAGGCGAGGAAGAGATTGCTGACTGCTGGCAATGATCTATGCATCATCAATGGGGACAGGAGAGGTTCTGGATGATTGGAGGGTTGCAGACGTAAGGCTCACTGGTCTATAATTACCCGGACTATCCCTACTACCTTTTTTGAACAAGGGGACAACTTTCACCTCCCTCCAATCCTCCGGTACCATTCCCATGGACAACGAGGGCATAAAGATCCTAGCTGGAGACTCAGTAATCTCTTCCCTTGCCTTGTGGAGCAACCTGGGGAATATTCCGTCAGGCCCCGGGGACTTATCCGTCCTAATGTATTTTAACAATTCCAACACCTCCTCTCCCTTAATATCAACATGCTCCAGAACATCAACCTCACTCATATTGTCCTTACCATCATCAAGTTCCCTCTCATTGGTGAATACCGAAGAGAAGTATTCATTGAGGACTTCGCTCACTTCCACATCCTCCAGGCACATCTTCCCACCTTTATCTCTAATTGGTCCTACCTTCACTCCTGTCATCCTTTTTTTCTTCACATAATTGAAGAATGCCTTGGGGTTTTCCTTTACCCTACTCACCAAGGCCTTCTCATGTCCCCTTCTTGCTCTTCTCAGCCCCTTCTTAAGCTCCTTTCTTGCTTCCCTATATTCCGCAATAGACCCATCTGATCCTTGCTTCCTAAACCTCATGTATGCTGCCTTCTTCCACCTGACTAGATTTTCCACCTCATTTGTCACCCATGGTTCCTTCACCCTACCATTCTTTATCTTCCTCATCGGGACAAGTTTATCCTAACTTCCTGCAAGAGATCCCTAAACATCGACCACATGTCCATAGTACATTTCCCTGCAAAAACATCATCCCAATTCACACCCACAAGTTCTAGCCTTATAGCCTCATAATTTGCCCTTCCCCAGTTAAAAATTTTCCTGACCTCTCTGATTCTATCCTTTTCCATGATAATGCTAAAGGCCAGGGAGCAGTGGTCACTGTCCCCCAGATGCTCACCCACTGAGAGATCTGTGACCTGACCTGGTTCATTACCTAATACTAGATCTAGTATGGCATTCCCCCTAGTCGGCCTGTCAACATACTGTGACAGGAATCTGTCCTGGACTCTGCCCCGTCTAAACCATTGGAACTAATCAGGTGCCAATCAATATTAGGGAGTTAAAGTCACCCATGATAACAACCCTGTTATTTTTGCACCTTTCCAAAATCTGCCTCCCAATCTGCTCTTTGGTATCTCTGCTGCTACCAGGGGGCCTATAGAATACTCCCAATAGAGTAATTGCTCCCTTCCTGTTCCTGACTTCCACCCATACTGACTCAAAAGAGGATCCTGCTGCATTACCCATCCTTTCTGTAGCTGTAATAGTATCCCTGACCAGTAATGCCATCCATCCTCCCCTTTTTCCGCCCTCTCTATCCCTTTTAAAGCACTGAAATCCAGGAATATTGAGAATCCATTCCTGCCCTGGTGCCAGCCAAGTCTCTGTAATGGCCACACATCATAATTCCATGTATGTATCCAAGCTCTCAGTTCATCACCTTTGTTCCTGATGCTTCTTGCATTGAAGTACACGCAGTTTAGCCCTTCTACCTTACTACCTTTACACCCTTTATTCTGCTTCTCTTTCCTCAAAGCCTCTTTATATGTCAGATCTGGCTTTATTCCATGCACTATACTTGCAGTTCTCGCATGACCTTTATCCTCTTTCACCTCACTATCTGCTCTAACACTCTGGTTCTCCTCCCCCTGCAAATCTAGTTTAAACCCCCGGAGCAGCATTAGCAAACCTTCCGGCAAGGATGTCCGTCCCTCTCCAGTTCAGGTGCAACCCGTCCCTTCGGAACAGGTCCCACCTTCCCTGGAACAAAGCCGAATTGTCCAGAAACATAAAGCCCTCCCTCCTGCACCAACTCTTTAGCCTCGTATTTAACTGCATTATCTTCCTATTTCTAGCTTCACTGGCATGTGGCACGGGTAGCAATCTTGAGATCGCAACCCTGGAGATCCTGTCCTTCAACTTTGCACCTAACTCCCTAAACTCTTTGCAGGACCTCCTCCTCCTTCCTATCCACGCCATTGGTCCCTACATGGACTAGGATATCTGGCTGCACACCCTCCCTCTTGAGAATACTGAGAACTCGATCTGAGATATCGCGGACCCTAGCACCAGGGAGGCAACAGACCATCAGGGATTCTCGATCTCTCTCACAGAACCTCTTATCTGTCCCCCTAACTATCAAATCCCCTATCACTAGTGCAGTTGTACAAGGCCTTGGTGAGACCACACCTGGAGTATTGTGTGCAGTTTTGGTCCTTTAATATGAGGAAAGACAGTCTTGCCATAGAGGGAGTACAAAGAAGGTTCACCAGATTGATTCCTGGGACGGCAGGACTTTCATATGATGAAAGACTGGATCGACTAGGCTTATACTTGCTGGAATTTAGAAGATTGAGGGGGGATCTTATTGAAACGTGTAAGATCCTAAAGGGATTGGACAGGCTAGATGCAGGAAGATTGTTCCCGATGTTGGGGAAGTCCAGAACGAGGGGTCACAGTTTGAGGATAAAGGGGAAGCCTTTTAGGACCGAGATGAGGAAAAACTTCTTCACAGAGAGAGTGGTGAATCTGTTAAATTCTCTGCCACAGGAAACAGTTGAGGTCAGTTCATTCGCTATATTTAAGAGGGAATTAGATATGGCCCTTGTGGCTAAAGGGATCGGCGGTATAGAGAGAGAAGGCAGGTACAGGGTTCTGAGTTGGATGATCAGCCATGATCATACTGAATGGCAATGCAGGCTCGAAGGGCCGAATGGCCTACTCCTGCACCTATTTTCTATGCTTTCCCTCCTTCTCTTCTGAGCTGAGGCTCCAGTCTTGGTGCCAGAGATGTGACCACTGCAACTTGTCCCTGGTAGGTCATTCCCACCAACAGTCTCCAAAACGGTATACTTATTATTGATGGGAACGGCCACAGGGGTGCTGTGCTCATTCTGTCTGTTCTCCTTCCCTCTCCTGACAGTCACCCAGTTTGGGCACCCTGGTCAAAATTTCTGTTACTGTGAATAGCTGAGTGCGTAAAAGATGAACTGATTTCCAAAAGGTATAAAGTTGAAGAAGACACATTTCTTTAATATTTTAAGCAAGAAAACTTTTTTATTTCCATCTTTTACAGTTTCAAAATAACAAAAATGGAAAAGGGCCCAAAGCAAAAGTTTGGGCTCCCTGCATGGCAGTACTTAGTAACACCCCCTTTGGCAAGTATCACAGCGTGTAAATGCTTTCTGTAGACAGCTAAGAGTCTTTCAATTCTTGTTAGGGGGATTTTCATCCATTCTTCCTTGCAAAAGGCTTCTGGTTCTGTGAGATTCTTGGGCTCTCTTGCATGCACTGCTCTTTTGAGGTCTGTCCACAGATTCTCGATGATGTTTAGGTCAGGGGACTGTGAGGGCCATGGCACAACCTTCAGCTTGCGCCTCTAGGTAGTCCATTGTGGATTTTGAGGTGTGTTTAGGATCATGATCTGGTTGTCGAAGCCATCCTCTTTTCATCTTCAGCTTTTTCACAGACGGTGTGATGTTTGCTTCCAGAATTGGCTGGTATTTAATTAAATTCATTCTTCCTTCTACCAATAAATGTTCCCCGTGCCACTGGCTGCAACGCAAGCCCAAAGCATGATCGAACCACCCCCGTACTTAACAGCTGGAGAGGCGTTCTTTTCATGAAATCTGCACCCTTTTTTCTCCAAACATACCTTTGCTCGTTGCGGCCAAAAAGTTATATTTTAACTTCATCAGTCCACAGGACTTGTTTCCAAAATGCATCAGGCTAGTTTAGATGTTCCTTTGCAAATTTCTGACGCTGAATTTTGTGGTGAGAACGCAGGAAAGGTTTTCTTCTGATGACTCTTCCATGAAGGTCATATTTGTGCAGGTGTCGCTGCACAGTAGAACAGTGCATCACCACTCCAGAGTCTACTAAATCTTCCTGAAGGTCTTTTGCAGTCAAATGGGGGTTTTGATTTGCCTTTCTAGCAATCCTACGAGCAGTTCTCTTGGAAAGTTGTCTTGGTCTTCCAGACCTCAACTTGACCTCCACCATTCCTGTTAACTACCATTTCTTAATTACATTACGAACTGAGGAAACGGCTACCTGAAAATGCTTTGCTACCTTCTTATAGTCTTCTCCTGCTTTGTGGGCATCATTTATTTTAATTTTCAGAGTGCTAGGCAGCTGCTTAGAAGAGTCCATAGCTGCTGATTGTTGGGACAAGGTTTGAGGAGTCAGGGTATTTATAAAGCTTTGAAATTTGCATCACCTGGCCTTTCCTAACGATGACTGTGAACAAGCCATAGCCCTAACAAGCTATTTGAGGTCTGAGACCTTGGTAAAAGTTATCTGAGAGCTCAAATCTCTTGGGGTGCCCAAACTTTTGCATGGTGCTCCTTTCCTTTTTTTCACTCTAAAATTGTACAAAACAAAAAATAATACATGAGTCTTGCTTAAAATATTGAAAAGGACGTTTCATCTTTAACTTTATGACTTTTGGAGATCAGTTCATCTTCTCACTTAACTATTCACAGTAACAGAAATTTTGACTGGGGTGCCCAAACTTTTGTATATATAGAGAGAGAGAGAGCGCGCGTGCACGCTGTCGGGTGCTTAAGACCTTTGCAGTACTGTATTTGTCAATGTGGAGTCGAGAACGAGTTTGTCAATCTGGCGGGAGTAAAGGATATTGGGAATGGCGAGAATGGAGTGCCACAGGAGGGGTGTGGGAGAGATGGCAGAGAAGGAGTGCCAGAGGCAGAGAGTTGGTGCAGGTGTAGATACACTCAGCCCTGAGATGCCAGGCAAGGTCATTTGATTCCAAACAATTAGCTTATTGATCATTACAGAATGTCTCTCTGCTGCTTGCTTCCCCCCCTCCCTTCCTCTCCCTTTTCCCAACCATGATTCCTGTCTCCTGACCCCTTTCCAGTCTCAGTCCACAATGGAGACCCATATCTGAATCAGGTTTATCACCACTCACATACGTAATGAAATTTGTTTTTTTTGCAGCAGCAGCAGTATAGTGACCAACTTCTTCTTTGTCTTGTTTTACGGCGGTTGGCACCCAGCTTAATGGTGCATTACTACCACCTTCTGCTCCGGAGTGTGCAATAGACTTGCATTCTAAATCCCTTCACCCAATCACTCACTTACTCACTCACTCTCTCTCTCTCTCTCTCTCTCTCTCTCTCACACACACACACACACACACACACACACACACACACACACACACACACACACACACACTCACTCTCACACACACTCTAACCTACACTTTATCCTCCCATCTTTGGCTATCCTGGTACCCTATTCCTGCTTATCTGTCATATCCTATAAAAAACCCCTGTACCCCTTTAGAAAGCTAAAAATACCCTGACCTGTACTCTCTCAACCATGCCCGGCAACCCTTTTAATGTGAATTCCTGCACCCCCAATTCCCTTAGATTAATTCTCATCATCTCTCTCTGTATCCCATACTTCCTGCAACTCAGAACTGCATGTTCTACTGACTCCTCTTCTTGACATTCCTCACACAATCCTGTCTGGTGTTTCCCTATCATTTTCAATGTTTTGTTTAATGCACAGTGCCCCAGTCTTAACCTAGTCCACACAGTCTCCTCTCTTCTGTATCTACTACCTACCCTAGCACCTGCAACACTTCTTTGTATTTGATATAAATGCCTCTGTTTCCCCTTCCTGTTTCATCTTTCTTGCCACATTTGGTTGATTTTTTTTCCCAGATTACACACTTAACCTCTGTTTTACTGATAGTAATGTACATTTCTATATTTTCTTTCATTAATGCCCTCTTTGCCAACTCATCCACCCTCTCATTCCCCTTCACCCCTACATGTGCTGGAACCTATAGAAATTTTACCTGACCTCCCTGATTTGCAATTCTTGTGACTGACTGAAGGACTTCATAAAAGTACATCTTGCCAACTGTTTGAGTGAAAAGACCTTAAACTTGCTAGAACTGAGGATGAATCTGAGTATATCAACACTTTGACTTGTCTAACTTTCTCCACCCATCGCATCGCAACGCAACCAACACTGCCAGCATCTCCACTGTATACACCCCTAACTTATTAGAGTATAGTGACCAAGCCTTTGACGCTAAGTCTAGCTTTGTGGTTCATAAGGGGAGGGGGTGGGGTTGGAAGAGGAGTGCAGTAGTGATAAGGGACTCCATGACTAGAGGAGCAGGAAACAGATTCTGCAGATATGAAAGAGACACCCGAATGGTGTGTTGCCTTCCAAGGCCCAGGGTCAGGGATGTGAACGGTCAGGTCGGCGGCATTTTAAAGAGGGAGGCTGAACAGCTGGAAGTCATGGTACGTACAAGTACCAGTGACATAGGTGGCAAACGGGAGGAGGGTATGACGAGCAAATACAGCAAGTTAGGCAGAAAGCTGAAAAGCAGAACCTCCAGAGTACTAATTGCTATCTGTGCCACATGCCAGTGAGGGTAAGAGTAAGAAGATTGTGTGGCTGAAGAATTGGCGCAAGGAGCAGGTTTTCAGATTTATGGATCATTGCGATCTCTTTTAGGGAAGGTATGATCTATGCAAAAAGGACGGGTTACATCTGAACCTAAGGGGAACCAATATCCTTGCTGGCAGGTTTGCAAGAGATGTTGGGGAGGGTTTAAATGAACTTGACAGGGGAATGGGGACTGATAGGGTTGAGGATGGGACAGTTGGTATACAAGTAGATGAAGTGAATAGTGAGACTGTGAGGAAGGGCAGGCAGATGATAGGGCAAAATTGCAGTCAGTGCAATGAGTTAAAGCAGGGGTCCCCAACCTCTTTTGCACCACGGACCGGTTTAATATTGACAATATTTTTGTGGACTGGTCGACTGGGGGGTGGAGTATTCAAGTAGGGTTAAACTCACCTCAGCATGTCTTTTACAGTTAGAGTTGCCAACTCTCTCACTCCCAAATAAGGGACGAAAGTAGCAGTCAAATGCAGGACAGTGTTTACCCTGAGGAAGACTACCATGACCATGAAGCCTTGCATGGGCACCTGTGTGTACGTGCGATTTTTTTCACCCACAAATCGGTTTTGACTTTATCTTCCTGACTACGATGCACATATATTATTTCTACTTTATAAAGGCTGTGTATTTATCATATTATTCCTGCTTTTACTATATGTTAGTGTTATTTTAGGTTTTATGTGTTATTTGGTATGATTTGGTAGGTTATTTTTTGGGTCTGGGAACGCTCAAAAATTTTTCCCAAATAAATTAATGGTAATTGCTTCTGCGCTTTACACCATTTTGGCATGAAAGGTTTCATAGGAATGCTCTACCTTAGCTGGGGAAGTATGGAACAAGGGTGGTCCCTTATGGGACAAACCAACTTAGCCCAATATATGGGATGTCCCAGCAATACGGGACAGTTGGCAACCCTCTGTTTAAGCTCAACAGTGCGTGACAGGGAATGAGGAAAGGTGCAGCTGACTTGTATAGTTTCCTCGCGGCCCGGTAGTATATGCTTTGTGGCCTGGTGGTTGGGGACCGCTGAGTTAAAGTATAATGGAGCCAAAATCATGGGGGATTTCAATATGCAGGTAGATTGGGAAAATCAGGTTGGTGCTAGATCCTAAGAGAGGGAATATGTAGAATGCCAACAAGATGGCATTTTAGAGCAGCCTGTGGTTGAGCCCAGTAAGGGAAAGGCAATTCTGGATTGGGTGTTGTGCAATGAACCTGGTTTGATTCGGAAGCTTGTAAATGAGCTTTTAGGAGGTAGTGATCATAATATGATAGAATTTACTCTGCTGTTTGAGAAGAAGATGAAATCACAATGTATCAGTAGTAGAGTGGAGTAAAGGGAATTACAGAGGCATGAGAAAGGAGCTGGCCAGAATTGACTGGAAGGAGACACTAGCAGGAATGATGGTAGAACAGCAGTGGCTGGTGTTTCTGGCAGTGATTCTGAAGCCGCAGGAAAGATACATCCCAAAGATGAAGAAGATTCCAAAGGGAGGATGAGGCAACTGTGACTAATAAGGGAAGTCAAAGGCAGCATAAAAGAGAGGAAACATAGCAAAACTTAGTGGGATTTTAGCGGATTGGGGAGTTTCTAAAAACCAACAGAAGGCAACTAAAAAAAGCAAAAAGAGACAAAAGATGAAATATGAAGGTAAGCCAGCCAATAATATAAAAGACGGTGCAAAAAGCTTTTATAGATATATAATGCGTAAAAGAGACAAGAGTGGAAAATTATGCTGGAGTGGTAGTAATCGGGACAAAGAAATGTTGGACAAACATAATAAGTATTTTGAATCAGTCTTCACCGTGGGAGACATCAGTATGTTAGAAATATGTGTGTGTCTGGGGCAGAAGTGAGACTTGTTGCTATTACTAAGGGAAAGGTGCTTGGGAAGCGAAAAGCTTGAAGCTAGATGTGGAGAGGATGTTTCCTCTGGTAGGTGGGAATCAGGAACTAGAGGGCACAGCCTCAAAATTGAGGGGCGACCTTCTTGAACAAAAGTAAGAAGGAATTTTTTAGCCAGGGAGTTGTGAATCTGTAGAACACTCTGCCACAGACTGCAGTGGAAGCCAAGTCCATGGGTATATTCAAAGCGGAAGTTGATGGATTCCTGATTGGTTGGACCATCAAGGGATATGGTGAGATGGCAGGTGTATGGGGTTGAATGGGATCTGGGATCAGCCATAATGAAATGGTGGAGTGGACTTGATGGGCTGAATGGCCTAATTCTGCTCCAATGTCTTATAGTCTTAAGGTAGGTGGACTAAACCTCAAGGATCTGAAAGAGGTTGCTGAAGAGACTGAGGAGGCATTAGTAATAATCTTACACGAATCACTAGATTCTGGAATGGTTCCCGAGGACTGGAAAATTAGAAATGTCACTCCACTCTTTAAGAAGGGCGGCAGAAGAAATGAAATTATAGGCCAGTTAGCCTGACCTCAGTGATTGGGAAGATGTTAGAGTCTGTTATTAAGGATGAAGTTTTGGGGTACTTGAAGGCAGAAGATAAAATAGGCCAATGTCAGCATGGTTTTTAGCTTTCTGCCTAACTTCCTATATTTGCTCGTCATGACCTCCTCCCTTTTACTATCTATGTCATTGGTACTTGTATGTACCATGACTTCTGGCTCTTCACCCTCCCCTTTTAGAAATCTTGCCTGATAAAGCTGTTGGAAGTTTTTGAGGAAATAACAGGTAGGATAGATAAGGAGAGTCAGTGGATGTTGTATACTTTGATTTTCAGGAGGCCTTTGACAGGGTGCCACAGGTGAGGCTGTTTAACAAAATAAGAGCTCGTGGTACTACAGAAAAGGTAGAAGCATGGATAGACGATTGACTGGCAGGAGGCAAAGAATGGGAACAAAGGGGGCCTTTACTGTTTGGCTGCCAGTGACTAATGGTGTGCTGCAGGGGTCGGTGTTGGGTCACTTCTTTTTATGTTTTAGGTGAAGGAATTGATGGCTTTGTGGCCAGTTTTGTGTATGGTATGAAGGGACAGGTTGTGTTGGGGAAGTAAGAAGTTTGCAGAAGGACTTTGACGGATTTGGGAAATGGGCAAAGAAGTGGCAGATGGAATATAATGTAATGAAGTGCATGGTCATGCAGTTTGGCAGAAGGAATAAAGGTGTGGACTATTTTCTAAATGGGGAGAAAATTCAATATTCAGAGGTACAGAGGGACGTTGAAATCCTTGTGTAGGATACCCTAAAGCTTTTGTATGTCAATCTTTTTTCTGGCTTGGACCAATACCATGAAGCAACAGGTCAGGTTGGGAACCCCTGCCCTAAAGGTTAACTTGCAGGTTGAGGCTGTAAGACCATAAGATACTAGAGTAGAGTTAGGCCATTTGGCCCGTTGAGTCTGCTCCACCATAGCTAATCTATTCTCCTCTCAGTCACAATCTCTTGCCTTCTCCCCGAAACACTTCATGCCCTGACAAATCAAGAATCTATCAACCTCTGCCTTAAATATACCCAATGACTTGGCCTTCACAGCTGCCTGTGGCAACTAATTCCACAGATTCACCACACTCTGGCTTAAAGAAATTCCTCCTCATTGCTGTTCTAAGTGGATGACCCTCTATTCTGAGACTGTATCCTCTTGTCTTGGATTCTCCCACCATAGGAAATATCCTTTCCACGTCCATACTATCAAGGCCTTTCAACATTTGATAGTTTTCAATGTAATTCCCCCCTCATGTTTTTGAATTCCAGTGAGTACAGGCCCAAAGCCATCAAACCTCCTCATATGACAAGCCTTTCAATCCCGGAGTCATTTTCATGAATCACCTTTGAATTTTTTCTAACATCAGCATATCTTTTCTTAGATAAGGGCCTCAAAACTGCTCACAGTACTCCAAGTGAAGCCTCACCAGTGCCTTATAAAGCCTCAACAGTCTATCCTTGCATTTATATTCTAGTCCTCTCGAAATGAATGCTAACATTATATTTGCCTTCCTCACCACTGGCTCAACCTGCAAATTAACCTTTAGGGCATCCTGCACAAAGACTCCCAAGTCTCTTTGCACCTCAATTTTTTTTACTTCATTTAAAAAGTAGTCCACGTTTTTATTTCTTCTACCAAAGTGCATGACCATACACTTCCCGACACTGCATTCCATCTGCCACTTCTTTGCCCATTCTCCTAATCTGTCTGTAGCTTCTCTGCTTCCTCAAAGCTACCTTTCCCTCCACCTATCTTCATATCATCCACAAACTAGTCCACAAAGCCACCGATTCCAACATCCAAATCATTGACGCATAAAAAGAAGCAGCCCCAACAATTTGGAACACCAACAGTGGCAGCCAGCAAGAAAAGGAGCCCTTTATTCCCATTCTTTGCCTCCAGCCAATCACCCAATGCTCTATCCATGCTGGTATCTTTACTGTGATACCATGGGTGCTAAACTTGTTAAGTAGCCTCGTATGGCTCCTTGTCAAAGGTGTTCTGAAAATCCAAGTACACAACATCAACCGATGCTCCTTTGCCTATCCTGATTGTATTCTTTCAAAAAATTCCTCCAGATTGGGTGAGGAAGACAAATGCAATGTTAGCGTTCGTTATGAGAGGACTAGAATACAAAAGCGAGAATTAATGCTGTGGCTTTATAAGGCATTGGTCAGTCCACATTTTGAGTATTGTGAGTTGTTTTGGTCCCCTTATCTAAGGAAACATGCTGGCATTAGAGAAGGTCCAGAGGAGGTTCACAAGATTAATCCCAGAGATGAAAGGGTTAACGTATGATTGAAATTCTGGCTGAGTGATGTCACAAAACAACCTCTTAGTCAATGCCAGCAAGACAAAGGAGCTGAATATTGACTTCAGGAGGAGGAAGCCAGTCCTCGGGGGATCAAAGGTGGAGAGTGTCAGCAACTTTAAATTCCTCGGTATTATCTTTTCTGAGGATCTGTGCAGCTTGGAAGTGTAATAATGAAGAAAGCACAGCCATGCCTCTACTTAGGAGTTTGCAGAGATTCGGCAGGATATCTAAAACTCTGACAAATGTCTGTAGGTGTATAGTGGAGAGTATATTGACTGGCTGCATCACAGCCTGGTATGGAAACATCAATGCTCTTGAATGGCAAATCCTACAAAAAGTAGTGGATACGGCCCAGTCCATCACAGGTAAAGCCCTCCCCACCATTGAGCATATCTGCATGGAGAGCTTTTGCAGGAAAGCAGCATCCATCATCAGGGACACCCATCAGCCAGGTCATGATCTCTTCTTGCTGCTGCCATCAGGAGCCTCAGAACTCAATAATCCAGATTCAGGAACAGTTACTACCCCTCAACCATCAGGCTTTTGAATCAAAGGGGATATCTTCACTCAACTTCACTTGTCCCATCACTGAAATGTTCCCACAACCTATGGACTCACTTTCAAGGACTCTTTATCTCGCGTTCTCAATATTTATTGCTTATGTTTGTTTTTGGCAATGGGTGGATGAAGGGGGAAGGAACAAGGAGGGGGAGTCCCAACCAGCTTAGTTATGGTGTGGGGGATGGTGCAGTCTCACAGAAGGAGGCAGTTCAGCCCATTGGGACCTTTCCAGACCCCAACAAATCAGTCCTATTCCCCTTCCCCCCAGTAGCACAGCAGTTTTCCCTCTCAGGTGCCCATTAGCTCTCCTTTCTTTTCGCATTTACTTAACCCACAGTCCCTACCAGTGTGATTTTGGAACATGGAATTAAATAGTAGCACCCAACGAAACATGGAGGGAATGTGCAAACTCCACACAGTCAGCACTTGCAGTACCACGGGGTTGGCTGTGTCAAAAGTCAAAGAAGAATGGTGGCCACACACGTGTGCATACTTAATACAGTTTCCAACATTGGACAGTACGCTGCCAGTGCAGTAGAGGAAATGCAGGCTTGTTGCAGAGGTTCAGATGTGGAGCCATAGCAAAACTGGGTATTGATACAGGAGCTGATGTATGTTTAAGAATTAGGACTGATGGTAAAGGGTAGTTGCAAGGACAGAAGTTGTATTTTTGAGCAGATGAGCCATTGTGCAGATTTGAAGCAGAGGGAACAGTATGTACAGAGAAAACCTTTTACCAGTATCAACTACTGTGGGTCCAGGAAGAGAAGGTGGGTGGTTAGTGGGGCTGATATAAAGGGAGAAGGAGGTGGGGTTTTTTGGAAGAAGGGATTAGAGATGGTTTGATGGGAGTTAAGCAAGCAACAAATGAAATTGGAGTTTGGATCCTGAGGAGGCAGGGAACCACAAGGAAGGGACTTTGGCTTGGCAGCCTTGAAGGTAAGTGGCTAATGGATGGTTTCTATCTCAATGATAAAGAAGTCTGTGAGTTTCTTAAAGGAGAAGGAGAGAGAGGTTTAACAAGGCAGTTTGAATTGAAGATGGGGCACAGGTACAGTGACATAGCAAGTAGAACAACTGTCTCGTAGCTTGAGTAACCTTGGTTCAGTTCTGACCACGGGCATGTTTTGTGTGGAGTTAGCACATTCTCCTCACTGGGTTTCCTCTCACAACGCAAAGGCATCTCAGCTGATAGATTGATTGGCTACTGTATATTGAGCCGAGTGTGTTGGTGATTGTTGGAAGTTAGGAAGGGTGGAAAGGGGAAGTTGATAGGAATGTTTGAGGAGTGAAATGGGATTAATCTAAGCAGATGTTTGATGTCTGGTCTGGCCTCTTTCCATGTTGTATGACTCTATGTAATTTAAGCCATATGTTATCTGATTTAGCCAGAAATGGTGGCCAATGGGCAAACCTGTTGAATTCATAAGTGTTCTTGGTTGAGCACATTGGAACAGAGATGTGGCTGTGCCGGGGTGGCGTAGGGGTGCAGAGAGTGAGAAAGGTTCCATAGGGAAGAGGACATAAGAACTAGAGCTGAGGATGTGTTCAGTGGATAAAGTGCAGAGCAAAGGCCAGGGGCATGATAGCTCATCAATTGGCAGAGGCCCAGGTCCATGTTGAGAGGGCTGGAAAGATTACAGACCTTTAACTTTGCAGAGAGATAAACGAAAGAGGGTGTACACGTTATTAGGTGGCCTAGATTTATTCAGTCCGGAGCACCATTTCCAGGATTTCTAGGTAGTGACAAGAAAGGACAAACTTGAGAAGTCTTAATTCACAGGATAGTCATAGTCATACTTTATTGATCCCGGGGGAAATTGGTTTTCGTTACAGTTGCACCATAAATAAATAGTAATAAAACCATAAATAGTTAAATAGTAATATGTAAATTATGCCAGTAAATTATGAAATAAGTCCAGAACCAGCCTATTGGCTCAGGGTGTCTGACCCTCCAAGGAAGGAGTTGTAAAGTCCGATGGCCACAGGCAGGAATGACTTCCTATGACGCTCTGTGTTGCATCTCGGAGGAATGAGTCTCTGGCTGAATGTACTCCTGTGCACAACCAGTCCGTTATGTAGTGGATGGGAGACATTGTCCAAGATGGCATGCAACTTAGACAGCATCCTCTTTTCAGACACCACCGTGAGAGAGTTTAGTTCCATCCCCACAACATCACTGGCCTTGCAAATAAGTTTGTTGATTCTGTTGGTGTCTGCTACCCTCAGCCTGCTGCCCCAGCAGGTTGATGAACATTTCAAAACGCCTTCAGCATGCTGGAAGTGATGAGTTTTCCTCCTACTGACTTGATGACCACGTGACTTGATTAAGGTTTTTTTGGCTGTTTTTCATTACTACCAAGAGGGAGGAGGTATAGGAGCAACACACACAAATGCTGGAGGAACTCAGCAGGTCAGACAGCAGTTATGGAAATGAATAAACAGTCGATGTTTCAGGCGGAGACTTCTCTTCAGGACTGGAAAGGAAGGGGGAAGATACCAGAGTAGAAAGGTGGGGGAGGGGAAGGAGGACAAGCTAGAAAAGGATAGGTTAAGCTAGGTGGGTTGTAAAGGTAAAGGGCTGGAAAGAAAGAAATCTGATAGGAGAAGAGAGTGGACCATAGGAGAAAGGGAAGGAGGAGGGGCACTAGGGAGAGGTTAATAGTTGGGTGAGGAGAGGAGTTAACAGGCTGGAGTGGGGAAATAGTCACAAAATAACAAGGGATGTGTAGGCAAATGAAGTTGTATGCTTGGTCTCAAGCATTTACTCAATAGGTTACATTTGTTTTGCAGGAATGGAGTTTGCGGGGTCAGTGATAGAAGTTGGTACCAATGTCACAGGGGTTTCCAAGGTAAGACTTTGCAGTTTAGGTGCATTGGGTCCATCTAATGTATTTGGAGACTAATGCCAAGCTGTAGGGTGCACATCCACAGATAAGCTTCTCTGATTCACGTGTCAGCTTTAACCTGCAAGCAATAGGCATCAGAAACTTCGCTTCTTGCAACAGTCTGAGATCTCTCTGTAAATTTGCTGCTCTAAATCCTGTGGACTGTTGAGTGGTCTATAATATCTCATTAACGCATTCTCAGTTCTACCCGTAAAGCCTCACTAGACAAGTTCTCCAATCTGTCCTGACTGTGCACTGCTGTGATATTTTCCTTGACTAGTACTGTCACTCTTTCGCCTTTAATCCCTCCCACTTTTCACCTCTAAAACAATGGAACCCTAGAATATTAAGCTGCCAGTCCTGCCCTTCCTGCAACCAAATCTCACTGATGGCTACAAAGTCATAATTACACGTGTTAATTCCTGCCATAAGCTCATCCGCCTTTCCTACAATACAAGCAGCTCATATTGCCATATAAGCAGCTCGGACATTGGTCCCACCATGCTCACTTTGATTCTTGACCTTCTATGTAGGCTTAGCATTGTCTTTCTCCACAACCATCTGTTCTGGTGTTCTGGTGCTCTGGTTCCCATTCCCCTGCAACTCTAGACACCTCTCCCCTCCTGCCCCCCCCCCCCCCCAATCCCGGGCAGCACTAGCAAACCGTCCTGCGAGGATATTAGCTTTCCAATTCAGGTGCAAACAGTTCTGTCTGTACATGTCCCAACTTCTCTGAAAAAGAGTCCAACGATCCAAAAATTAGCCACATGTTGAACTGTATGATCTTCCTATTTCTGGCCTCACTAACAGTGGCCTCTCAGTTAGCAGTCCTGAGATTACAGCCCTGGGGATCCTATCCTTTAAGTTAACACCTAACTCCTTGAATTCACCTTGCAGGATCCCGTCACCCATCCTATCCATGTCATTGGTACTGACATGGGCTAAGATTTTTGGCTGCTCACCTTTCCATTTAAGAATGCTGTGGACTCAATCTGAGATATCCCTAACCCTAGCACCCAGAAAGCAACAAACTAATGGGAAACTCGTTCTCGTCTACAGAGCCTCCATTCTGTTCCTCTCACCAGTGATTGCCCTTTCACCTCTTCTCCCCGCTTCCCTTCTAAACTGCAGATCCCAGCTGAGTGCCAGAGACCTGGTAGGTCGCCCCCGCCCCCCAACCAACAGTATCCAAAGCATTATACTTATTACTGAGGGGAATGGCTGCTCCACTTACACCTCCCTTCTCTTTGTTGGCTCAGATAAAATTCAGTCCCAGCAAGGTATCATCATCATCAGGTGCTATGCCCAGATTGAGCTTTGACTGCCATGGCCCACACACTCCTGTTTCGGATTAAGTGGATCAATTCATTGGTATTCATTTCCAGATCTCTGGTGGCTGTCTCCATCATAATTTGTCTTTGCCTTCCTCTTGCTTTCTTCCCTTCAATCTTTCCCATAAGTACCATGCATTCTAACTCCTCTTCCCTAATCACATGTCCAATGAAGTTACATTGCCTTTTCATGATCTCATACATTATTTCTCTATTTGTGCTTGACATCCTCATTAGATATTCATTTCATCCATGATATTTTTTGCATCCTCCTCAAAAACCACTTTGCTGCTGCTTCAATTCGTTTCCTAGTGTTACTAGATATTGTCCGACATTCTGAGCCATATAACGTAACTGGATAAATGTAACATTTCAGTGCTCTGAGGCGGGTTGTCATGCCTAGTTTAGTGTTGGTCAGTATACTCTTCATTCTCGTAAAGGGTCTTTTGCCATCCCTATTCTTCTTTTGATGTCCATGGCACACCTGCCATCTGATGTCACCCAGCTTCCTAAGTAGAAAAAGCTCTGTAATTGTTTTCTGTTTTCCCCATTTATTCTCAACCTGCAGAAAGGATTCTCCTCCTTTTTGGATATCATCATACATTCTGTCTTTTTGCAATTGATAGACCATTTTTGCACTTTCTTCAACAACTATATTAATTAAGTTTTGTAGTTCTTCCTCTGTACTTGCAATTAACAGTGTCATCTGCATATCTAAAATTATTGATTGACACCGCCAACTTTGATTCCCAAGATGTCTCTTATTTTTTGTAATATTGTTTCGCTGTACACATTAAACAAATCAGGGGAGAAAACACACCCTTGTCTAACACCTCTCTTGATTTTCGTAAACTGACTCACTTCTCCATCTATTCTTACAGCGGCAGTTTTCTGATTAGGCGGAGGCCTTTCGAATCTAGATCTAGAGTTTTCTGTAATATTTCAAATAACTTATTGTGCTTCACTTTATCAAATGCTTTTGTGTAGTCGATAAAACAAACAAATCTTTTTGCTCTTGAATAGCTTGTTCTGATAGTATCCTTAACATCAATATCGCGTTTCTTGTACCTTTGTCTTTCACAAACCATATTGTTCTTTAGCTATTTCAGCTTGTATCTTACTTTTAGCTCTTGTTATCAAAATTCTTAGAAGTATCTTAGTGATATGACTAATTAAACTTATGGTTCAACGTAATTCACATTCTATTGCTCCAGGTTTCTTAGGAAGAGTGATAAGTACTGATTTTTTTCATCTCTTCTGGTATTATTGCAGTCTCATAAATGTCATCCATTAAATCAGTAAGTTTTTCAATTCCATAATCTTCAAGGGCGATAATTTGTTCTATTCCTATTAATCAAGACCTGCTGCCTTTCCTTTCTTCATCTTCAAGGCATGCAGTCTTCAAATAGTTCTCACCTTACAAGATGTCGCTCTCTCACTTGCTATTTCAGAACTGTCTTGTTCTTTGATACCCTTTTTATTCTCCATTATTAAAATTGGAGTTTAGAAAGTTGAAAATCCGGTGGCAATAAAGCTCCAATAACTTGAATGAAAATAATAAAGTATTTAATCTATGTATGCAAATATTATTTGAAGGAACAGTGTTTTTGACAAATGACATGACAGGAAATGCCAAACCATCATTCAGAAAGAAAATTGATTCTAAGCTGGATTCTTCATTATGATTTTTGTTTCCCTGTATTTTGCGGGGGGGGGGGGTTTGTTGTAGTGCCAGCACACCTCATCATCTGTATGCGTTGTTGAACTTTATCCAACATGGGTGTATATATATATCAAGAGAGATTCAATTTGTATTCTGTTAAGGGAGACCGAGTGCTAGGTGTGACTTCCATTGGAGCGATGGCAGAACAGTGCATCGTTGACCATAAGGTGAGTGGCGTGCGATTTCAGAGCAGCCAATGAAGTCTGTTCTGAAAATCTCGTGATCTTGCAGGGTGAAACAATCGTTTGGGCTGAGATGGAATGGAAGGAGTGCAGTTTGAATTAATGTTTGGTTTGGTATTTGTGGTTTAAATACTACCTCAAGAAGGATATGTCATGTCTCAAAAGCGCAAGTCCATGGGTAAGGATACAGCTGAATCAACTCTTATGGGGAGTTTGGGTTATCACTCAACTTCTTTTCATGTTCTCACATTGGCTATGACTTTAGACAAACCAAGCCAACTGCAAAGTGCTCAGTAATGATTCTTTGAGTCTTCAAGTGTTCATGTCTCACTCTGACACCTTGCCATGCTTAATCAACTGTTGCAACACCCAACATTGCCACAGAGGTTGCACTTTAATACGTGTCTCATTCTCTGTGAAGGATTGCAACATCATGAGGGTATTCAAGCCAATTACTCTGTTTTCCATTGGCTGCTGCACTGGCCCCCTCCCTACGTACACATTTTGTTGTGTTTGCTCACCTCATCACAATCTTCATAAACTTCACTTCCAGCTGCAGATCGGTATTTTTTTTTAAAGTTATGAACTAGCATGATGTATTAATTTATCTGGGAATCTGTGCTCACTATGCTGTGAGAAAGAGAGAGAGATGAAGGAAAACTCTTCTGTTCCAGCAAGGCTTGTTAGTTTAACCCTGTAATTCGGAACACAACTCTGTAAGCTGATCTTTTTGAGTTCTTGTAACTTTTTGGAAAGATGCTGCTTTCAGATGAAGAGGAAAGGAATACTTTTGGTATAATAGACTAATGATGTTTGCTGATTGTATATTTGCTTTAAGGTAAAATTATTGAGGTAAGTTGTCCTTTTGCCACCTTAGGTCCTTCCTACAGCTAAATTAGTTTTACCTGTAATTAAGGAGCTCAATTGCTGATCCCTCGTTCCCATTATGGTGAACAAAGCTGAGTCTGTGATAGAAAGTTTTGTCACACTTTAAAAGGCTCCTGTGTTCTGTATTTTAAAGAAGTTTAATCTTTTAGTACTCTCTTCAATCGAGGAAACTCCATCAAATGTATTTCATTGTCTTTAATATGAGTGTAGAGGCTAAACAGCTTCTGAAGCTATGCAAATACTGGTCTGAATCAAAAAGTAGGGAAAGATAGGGCAATGTACTTCTAGTTGTGATTGTGGTATGGAAATACCACGCATGCTCTTCCATCGCCATAGTTAGTACTGTTTACACACTGTCAAGAAGTCAGAGAGTAATACAGTATGGAAACAGGCCACTCGGCCCAACTGGTCCATGCCAACTGCAGCATATTTCCTGGTAGCCCCACTTGCTCACACATAACCCTCCAAATCACACTCCTCCATGTACCTATCCAAGAGTCTCTTAAACGTTGCAGTTGTACCTGCTTTGACCTCTTCCTCTGGCAGTTCATTCTAGGTATTTATTACCAAATGTGTAAGGAAGTTTTCTCAGGTATGTTTTAATTCTCTCCCTTCTTATTTTGTGTCTGTGCTCTCTAATTGATTGGTTCCTGATTGGTCAGGATGTCAAAAGTTACAGAGAAATGGGGTTGTGAGGGCTTATAAATCAGTCATGGAATGGTGAGCAGACTCGATGGGTCAAATAGCCTAATTCTGCCCCAATGTCTTATGGTCGTATGGAACTGAGAGGTGATCATATAGATGTGTATAAAATTAGGGGCACAGCCAGAGTTAATGTGGACTGCCTTTTCCCCAGGGTTGGAGAATCAAGAAATCAATGACGTAGGTTTAAGGGAATAGGAATCTGAGGGGCGACTGTTTCACCAAAAGTATGGTCATTTTATGAAATGAGCTGCCAGAGGCAGGTAACTTAATAACACTTAATAAATATTTGGACAAGTACATGGATAGGAAAGGTTGAGAAGAATCTGGGTGAAATGCAGGCAAATGGGACGAGGTTAGATCGGAACCTTGAGCAAAGGGCTCATTTCCATGCTGTCTGACATTATGACTATACTGCTTATAGCCCAGACCAAGTGGAGATGATTGGATATGTATCCCAGCAGTCAACCCTGGAGATTTCATGATGTAACTATAATTATTTTGTGCCTTGACCTTGTCACTCTGATTGATAGTGATATCGTTGATCACCTTGTTTTAAAAATATGTCCAAATGCTCTCATGGTTTAAGGCTGGGTTGCATTGTTTTGTATTGTTTAGAGTAAACATCTCACCTACAGAGTAGTGTGAGCAAGCTTGCCAGATGCTGTAAGTGTGCCCTTTAACTTGAGTGCTCATTGTAGTCCAGTAGCATCAGTTGCTTTAAAAAGCCTAAGGGTGGGAGGATGGAGATATGTTCTCTACCAAATGAGGTGTCAGGCCTTCCCTTTGCTAGCCTACAGGTCACCCTTGGGCAAGGTGTAGCACCTGCCTAGCTCCCCAATCGGGGTCATATGGAACCATGGGAGCAGGTGGTGGATAGTCATATGAGCAGTTGGTGCATATCGCAAGTTCTGGTTATGGGACCACTTGCACCATGCAGACAATCTCTGAAGAGTATTGATAATGGCTGCGGTCACCCATTTTGTAAAGACACTGCTCAGAAGAAGGCAAACCACTGCTGTGGAAAAATTTGCCAAGAACAATAATGGTCATGGAAAGACCATGATCTAACAATGTGGCACATAATGATGACGTATTTGATCATAGAAGTCACTGCAGAATTGAGTAATAACACGCTGGAGGGGAAAGGGAGGAATATGGGATGGGGGAACAATGTGTGGTCAGTGGTGGTTGGTTGCATATCCAATATGCTGCCTTGGTTTTAACTGTGTGCCTGAAATCCCTTTAGGTATTGTGGCCGATTGATGAGGCTATATCGTTTGAAATGGCAAGCGTGTTACCGGTTTCATATGGCACAGCGATCCTGGCTCTGCAGCACCGAGCAAACACACAGCCAGGGTGAGAAGTGACATCATTCAATCCTAGTTTGCCTTTCATGTGCTTGTCAGCAGACAGTATAGGAGGTTCTCTGTCAATTGCGGGAGCAACAGCTTATGGTGAAAACTGGGACAAAAACTTACATATGGTGACAAATATGTTTTACAATTCTATTCCATTTACCTTAACCTTGTAGACAAAATTTTGAAGTGTGCAGCACAGAACAAGATTGATGAACCCAAAGTTCCGGAATACCTCCTTGAAAGAGCAATTGAACTAATCCGACTCCTCTATGATTTCCCCTGCGTCATCCTCCTTTGCAAGTGGTCTCACTCTCAGTAGATGAACCTAAGAGTTTGAAGATGAATCCAGGTTGAAACTCTCTAGCCAGCAATCTGTGGTCTTGCAGCTCCCTTGATCTGGTCTGATTTGAATCTGTCGTACAGATCTGTACCAATTAACTAATTCTAACTAAAATCAAAAATTAGCTCTCTTATCTATACTAATCTGTAGTTAATTAACCTACCAGTGCAGCTTTTCTAATCTTAGGTGACAGTATTTTCAATTTAAAGAAATTTTTGTTTACAGACAGTCCTCAGGACTGCTCGTACTTGAAAAGAACAATTCTCCTGCTTCGAAGATGAAGATTGGAGGCAATTTTTCTGTGACTCAACACCGGTCAGGTCCCAAGGCTGCTTGACTAGCAAGTTTCAACCTATACTCCTAAACAACTTCACTTGGAGCAGTCTTGCTGTCTAGCAAGTCTGTGGCACCACCTGTTACTTAGATTACACTATTTATAACAAATTTTAAGTCTGATCTAAGTTTTTCTTCATACACACCAAACACCATTGGTAGTGCAGTTTGTGTAGCCATCTAGTGGCTCCTGTGACCCAGGTTCAAGCCTGTTCTCTTTGTGAGATAGGTTGGTTTCTCCCAGGTTCTTTTGTTTCCTCCCACATTCCAAAGAGGTGCTCTTCAGTTGGTTAATTGGGCACTCCATATTTCCCTTGGTGTAAGTGGATGGCAGGAGACTCTGGTGGATGTTAGTGGGTATGGGAAAGAGAATGGGTGGCAGGAAAATATGGGGAATAGAATTGCTCAAAATGTTCTGTGAGAGCTGGCATAGATACAGTGGTCTAAATGAGCTTTCATTTCAAAAGAAAATGTCAAATAATGTGAAAGTTAGACAATCTCATCCAAGCTCTCTCAAACCGCAATTTAATATTCCTTTCCCCCCGCAATCAGTTGTCACTCTCACCAAATTCACAACCTGCTTCTTCTTCCTTCTTCTGAGGTTGTCCTCAGGGATCGAATATGACTTTGCGACTTCCACTCCAATTCTGAGGTAGCTAAAGAGGCCACACATTTATGGTAATTTTACCAGCACTGACAGCTGCTCCCACTCCAGTAACTGCCAAGGGCCAAGAACAATACAGTGTAATTGTTAGAGATGCATTTTTCTTAGCAGGGCGGGGGGGGGGGGTGTGATTGTGAATAAAATGGCCAGTCCATTCTCATTTCTCTTGAACTAAGCCTCTTAGCAAGTGTCACCTGGAGGCAGTCAGTTTGGAGAATTGTATCTTGATTAAGATCACCAGCTAAGCAGTACCCAGAGACCAGTTCTGTGAGCTTCCTGGTTCATGAGATGTTGTTCCATGCTGGGCATTGCTTCTCAGCTCCATGCTTATGGGGAAAGATCCTGACTTCCATTACTCTTGTTTAATACAGTCATTAAAACTCACCACTTCGACCAAAGTGTTGGTCATTGACCAAGTACCTTGCTGCTGTTGTTCAGAAGTGACATGGATGATTAAATGCAACTTGTTTTTTTGTGAGCGTGTGATTCTGTATTTCTGAGAGGCCTGAATCTAATTTGAAGTTGTGTCCCTTGTTTCTGTTGACATTTGCCAGGGAGACGGTTCTGGTGACAGCAGCAGCTGGTGCAGCAGGACTTGCTGCTATGGACATTGCATCTCACATCCTGAATGCCAAGGTTTGATGCTCTTTTTGTTTTTGATACCATAGGATATAGTAGCAGAATTAGGCCATTTGGCCTGTTGAGTTTGCTCCGCCTTTCATCATGGCTGATCCAATATTCCTCTCAGCCCCAATCTCCTCCCTTTTCCATGTATCCCTTCATGCCCTGACTAATCAAGAATCTATCAACCTCTGCCTTAAATATACATAAAGAATTGGCCTTAACAGCTGTTTCTCTGGCTAAAGAAATTCCTCCTCATCTCTGTTCTAAAACTGTGCCCTTCTATTCTGAGACTGTGTCCTCTGGTCTTAGACTCCCCCATCATAGAAAATATGCTTTCACCATTTGATAGGTTTCAGTGAGGTCACCCCTCATTCTTTGGAATTCTAGTGAATATAGGCTGAGAGCCCTCAAATGCTTTTCATATGAAAAGCCATTCAATCCTGGAATAATTTTTGTGAACCTCCTTTGAACCCTCTGCAGTTTCAGCACATCCTTTCTAAGAATAGGGGCCCAAAACTGCTCACAATACTCCAAGTGAGGTCTCACCACTGCTTTATAAAGTCTCAGCATTGCATCCTTGCTTTATACTCTAGTCCCCTTCATATGAATGCTAACATCGCATTTGCCTTCCTCACCACAGACTCAAGCTGCAAATTAACCTTTAGGGAATCCTGCACAAGGACTCCAAAGTCTCTTTGCACCTCAGTTTTTTGTATTTTCTCTCCCTTTCATTTCTTCAACCAAAGTGCATGACCATACACTTCCTGACACTGTATTCCATCTCCCATTTCTTTACCCATTCTCCTAATCTGTCTAAGTCCTTCTACCCTCTCTATTTCCTCAAAACTACCTGCCTCTCCACCTGTCTTCATCTGATCTGCAAACTTTGCAACAATGCATCAATTACATCATCCAAATCATTGATAAATAATGTAAAAAGAATGGGTCCCAACACAGACCCCTGTGGAACACCACTAGTCACCGGCAGTCAACCAGAAAAGGTTCCCTTCATTCCTATTCTGTGTCTCTTGCAAATCAGCCACTACTTTATCCAAGTAGAATCTTTTCTGTAATACTGTGGGCTCATAGCTTGTTAAGCAGTCTCGTGTGGCACCTTGTCAAAGGTCTTCTGAAAATCGAAGTCCACAACATCAGTGGATTCTCCTTTGTCTATCCTGCTGACTCTGGCGCATTTTATCATGTCCTCCAAGTATCCTGAGATTTCATCCTTAATGATCGATTCCAACGTCTTCCCAGCCAATGAGGTCAGACTAACTGGCCTATAATTTCCTTTCTTCTGGATCTCTCCCTTCTTGAAGAGTGGATTGACATTTGCAATTTTCCAGTCTTCCGGAACCATTCCAGAATCTAGTGATTTATGAAAGATCATTACTGATGCCTCCATGATCTCTTCAGCCATCTTCTTCAGAATTCTGGAGTGTACACCATCTGGTCCAGGTGACTTATCTACCTTCAGACCTTTCAGTTTCCCAGGAACTTTCTCTCTAGTTATGGTAACTTCACACACTTCATGCCCTGACACCTAGAACTTCCACCGTACTGCTAGTGTCTCCCACGGTGAAGACTGATGCAAGTTCATACGCCATTTTGTTGTTCCCCATTACTACCACTATGGCATCATTTTCCAGTGGCCCGACATCTATTCCCACCTCTCGTTTACACTTTATGTATCCGAAGAAACTTTTGGTATATCTTGTTTCTATCTGGTGCTCTCTTGCCCAGCAGTTTGGTAGGAGTATTGTGGAGAGATAAACAGAACCTCTGCAGAGGTTGTCAGTGCTGTAGAACACTTTGCCCTTGCCTATTCTATTTTGAATTTTCAACGTGCAGTATTTCACTTAGGGAAAATATTTGCATTTGCACACTAACAAATGTTGTTTCCTGTCCAACATTGTGAATACTTAACAATAAAGCACTGGAGTCTGAGTGACATGGTAGGATGGTAAAGCTTTTTTTTAAAAATACCTGTGCTGTCTTGAATCTGATTCCAACACACTGGATGGTTGACTTCCACAACCATCACCAAGAGGAGCTCAGTAGCAACAGCACTGAACTGACCTGGCAGCTTGGAACGTAAGTGTACTCCTTCACAATCTGTAACTTAATGGCCCAGGATATCCCTCACTCACCATTACTATCAAGCCAGGGAATACCCTGGATTCAGCAATGAATATAATAGGACACCCTAGCAGCAGTACCAGGAATACCAAGAACAAAGAGCCAACTTGATGAATATACCTACATGTGCACTAAACAACAAAACAAGCATATAGTTAATAGTTCTAAGTTATCCTGCAAACAATTGATCAGATTAAAGCCCTGAAAATGGAGCAGCCTGGGCTTCAAGCAGCAAGAACTACACAGCATTTCTTTGTGGGCTGCCATAGAAATAATAAGAGCCTGGCAAGGACCAGCTGAAACGAGAGAAACTAACCATCTCCAGTGTCATTGCAAACTTCCCCACCATTACACTGGGGGAGTTGGTGAGTAGAAGATGGGAGTTGAGGCTCAATTCTAATCAGCATATTCTTTATACTTTATTGTCGCCGAACAATTGATACCAGAACGTACAATCATCACAGCGATATTTGATTCTGTGCTTCCCGCTTCCTGGATTACAAATCGATAGTAAATATTAAAAATTTAAATTATAAATCATAAATAGAAAATAGAAAAATGGAAAGTAAGGTAGTGCAAAAGAACCGAGATGCAGGTTGGGATATTTGGAGGGTATGGCCTAGATCCGGGTCAGGATCCGTTCAGCAGTCTTATCACAGTTGGAAAGAAGCTGTTCCCAAACCTGGCTGAACACGTCTTCAAGCTCCTAAGCCTTCTCCCGGAGGGAAGAGGGACGAAAAGTGTGTTGGCTGGGTTGGTGGTGTCCTTGATTATCCTAGCAGCACTGCTCCGACAGCGTGCGGTGTAAGGTGAGTCCAAGGACAGAAGATTGGTTTGTGTGATGTGCTGCACCGTGTTCACGATCTTCTGCAGCTTCTTCCGGTCTTGGACAGGACAACTTCCATACCAGGTTGTGATGCACCCTAGAAGAATGCTTTCTACGGTGCATCTATAAAAATGAGTGAGGGTTTTAGGGGACAGGTCAAATTTCTTTAGTTTTCTCAGGAAGTAAAGGCGCTGGTGGGCCTTCTTGGCAGTGAACTCTGCTTGGTTGGACCAAGTCAGATCATTTGTGATATTGACCCCGAGGAACTTAAAACTTTTGACCTGTTCCACTTGCGCACCACCAATGTAAATTGGGTCGTGCAGTCCGCTACTCCTTCTGAAGTCAACAACCAATTCTTTCGTCTTGCTGACGTTGAGGGATAGGTTATTGTCTTCGCACCCTCTTAATTTCCTCTCTGTCCTCAAACCCAAGATACGGCCTACAATTGTTGTGTCATCAGCAAACTTATATATTGAGTTCCATATTAACTAAACCATCTGATGCTACAAGGGTAGGAATCTTGTAGTGAGTAGTTTACCTTCTGAATCTATGGTTCAGGAGCATGAGTGAATTCACCTGGATACAGGGCTCAGGAAGCTCAATGCCATCCAGGGCAAAGCAGCCCACATAATTATATGAAGAGCAAGAGGATAAGACGTGAAAGAATAGGACCTATCAAGTGTGACAGTGGGAAAGTATGTATGGAACCAGAGGAAATAGCAGAGGCACTTAATGAATACTTTACTTCAGTATTCACTATGGAAAAGGATTTTGGTGATTGTAGTGATGACTTGCAGCAGACTGAAAAGCTTGAACATGTAAGTATTAGGAAAGAGGATGTGCTGGAGCTTTTGGAAAGCATCAAGTTGAATAAGTCGCCAGGACTGGATGAGTTGTACCCCAGGCTACTGTGGGAGGCGAGGGAGGAGATTGCTGAGCCTCTGGCGATGATCTTTGAATCATCAATGCGGACGGGAGAGGTTCCGGAGGATTGGAGGGTTGTGGATGTTGTTCATTTATTCAAGAAAGGGAATAGAGATAGTCCAGGAAATTATAGACCAGTGAGTCTCAGTGGTTGGTAAGTTGATGGAGAGGACCCTGAGAGGCAGGATTTATGAACATTTGGAAAGGTATAATATGATTAGGAATAGTCAGCATGGCTTTGTCAAGGGTGGGTTGTGCCTTACGAGCCTGATTGAATTTTTTGAGGATGTGACTAAACACATTCATGAAGGAAGAGCAGTAGATGTAGTGTATATGGATTTCAGCAAGGCATTTGATAAGGTACCCCATGCAAGGCTTATTGAGAAAGTAAGGAGGCATGGGATCCAAGGGGACTTTGTTTTGTGGATCCAGAACTGGCTTGCCCACAGAAAGCAAAGGGTGGTGGTAGACGGGTCATATTCTGAATGGAGGTCGGTCTCCAGTGGAGTGCCTCAGGGATCTGTTCTGGGACCCTAGCTCTTTGTAATCTTTATAAATGACCTAGATGAGGAAGTGGAGGAATGGGTTAGTAAGTTTGCTGATGATACAAAGGTTGGGGGTGTTGTGGATAGTGTGGAGGGCTGTCAGAGGTTACAGCGGGACATTGATAAGATGCAAAATTGGGTTGAGAAGTGGCAGATGGAGTTCAACCCAGATAAGTGTGAAGTAGTTCATTTTGGTAGGTCAAATATGATGACAGAAAATGGCATTAATGGTAAGACTTTTGGCAATATGGAGGATCAGAGGGATCTTGGGGTCCGAGTCCATAGGACGCTCAAAGCAGTTGTACAGGTTGACTCTGTGGTTAAGAAGGCGTACGGTGTATTGGCCTTCATCAATCGTGGAATTGAATTTAGGAGCCGAGAGGTAATGTTGCAGCTATATAGGACTCTGGTCAGACCCCACTTGGAGTACTATGCTCAGTTCTGGTCGCCTCACTACAGGAAGGATGTGGAAGTGTAGAGGAGATTTACAAGGATGTTGCCTGGATTGGGGAGCATGCCTAATGAGAGTGGGTTGAGTGAACTTGGCCTTTTCTCCTTGGAGCGACGGAGGATGAGCGGTGACCTGATAGAGGTGTATAAGATGATGAGAGGCATTAGTCGTGTGGATAGTCAGAGGCTTTTTCCCAGGACTGAAATGATTGCCACAGGAGGACACAGGTTTAAGGTGCTGGGGAGTAGGTACAGAGGAGATGTCAGGGGTAAGTTTTTTACTCAGAGAGTGGTGAGTGCGTGGAATGGGATGCCGGCAATGGTGGTGGAGGTGGATACGATAGGGTCTTTTAAGAGCCTTTTGGATAGGTACATGGAGCTTAGAAAAATAGAGGGCTATAGGTAAGCCTAGTAATTTCTAAGGTCGGGACATGTTCGGCACAACTTTGTGGGCCGAAGGGCCTGTATTGTGCTGTAGGTTTTCTATATTTCTATAATTGATAAGAACATAATAAGAACATGAGGGGTAGACCATCTGGCCCATTGAGCCTGCCCTGCCATTCAGTAAGATCATGGCTGATCTGTCCGTAAACTCAGCTCCATCTACCTGCCTTTTCCCCATAACCCTTAATTCCCTTACTATGTAAAAACCTATCCAACTGTTTCTTAACTATATTTAGTGAGGAAGCCTCAACTGCTTCCCTGGGCAGAGAATTCCACAGATTCACCACTCTCTGGGAAAAACAGTTTCTCCTCATCTCCGCCCTAATTCTTCTCCCCTGAATCTTGAGGCAATATCCACTAGTTCTAGTCTCACCTACCAATGGAAACAACTTTCCTACTTCTATCTTATCTATCCCTTTCAAAAGGGACCGTAAACCCTCCACCACTGGCTCGCCTTGGCTGCATTCTGTATCACCTGCAAATAACACTACTTACTCACCTCTTAAAGCATCTCTACCACCAAGAAGGGCAATGGCATTCTCATGACCTTGACTTTATCACAATTCCACCATTCATCCAGGTTACAAGTGTTCAGGAAGATAGCTTATTACCAACCTCCCAAGTGCAGCTGGGGACTGGCCATTAACATGAGCCTGGCCACTGATGTCCACATCTCAAAATTAATTAGAAAAAGGGAAAAAAAATCATGACCTGCAACATTAAGTTTGCTCCTCTGTCCACAGATACTGCCTGACCTACTGAGTGTTTCCAGCATTTTCTGTTTCTCTCTCAGATTTCCATTGGCTGCAGTTCTTGATTTTTGATGTTGCCTTTGAGCTTATATTGGACTTGTAATGGCAGCTCAAAATAAACAGCCTCCTCTTAGTGGGATTGGGAAATGGGGATTGGTGGTCAAACTGCCGACTGTTTCTCCTGAACTCATTTTATATCAGACATGCGTATGGGGGTAAAAATGCCCAATACAAGTAGATATTAAGTTTAAACTGCTCTGGTTGGGCTGAGAACATATTGCAAAGAGAGGTATTTTTGGATTAGGGTTGATCATCTTGGTGATTCCTGCTCAGTGAGTTCCTCATCTTTACATGGTGTCTTATATGATGGCAATAGGGGCTGCAGGCACTGTGGAGCTGGTGGAGGAAACAGTCATAATTGGCTTGCTGGAGCACTTTGTCTGGAATCATTGTAATATTGGAGAAAGTATTCCCCTCACAACTTAGTTTAACAGCTTGATGAAGTTCATGTTCATGTTCATTTGCAGATTTGGGTCAGCAGATGGCATTCCTGCCTCAAAAATCAATGCAGTACCTTCAGGCTAAACTTCAGAACTTCCCTTCATTGTGCAGGGGGTTTGATTTATGTGTGGGGAGTCCTACAGTGCTGGAGGTGTTGGGCTTTGTCTGGTGTATTATGACGTGGGAAGATGTTGTAATTCCCACAGATCAGTCTGAGAAGCGCAGGATCTTCTTGTATTTATAAATTCTTCCATCAGCCTACACCATTTCTCCCACTCCTCAGTGGAATTCTCCAAAGTGTACATCCTCCAAGGGTACAAAATGTCAACCATGCTTTCATGTTTCAAAGTAATCATTTACTTTGAAACTATCCACACTATCTTTGACATGATAAGATAGGCTGCAATTTTAGAAATATTTCCATCTAATGACAGCATATAAATGATCTGTTGTGGGAGACACATAAGCCTCTTGCCCCCCCCACTTACCTTTCTTCATCAAATCAATTTCTTCCTCTTTTCTCTCAACTTTTCTCCTTAATGTGTTCTATGCTCTTCACTTTAATTACCATTTGGTAGTGAGTTCCACTTTCTCACCAGACTGCATTATTTATTTGGTAAGTGCACATAACTGTCTCCTCACATGCAGACTTCAGTATTGTTCGATCAATTGAAGGTGTTGGGAGGACACTTGCAATACTGCCTCTATCCAAAACCATAAAATGACTTCACCTGGTTGCCAGTTATAAAAATTGTCAATGACCTATTGTAAAAGCTGTTCTCAATTCCTTTGTAATGAACATGGAGATAGTGAACAATATGTTGTTTGCTTCCTTGATTTTTACTCCTTGTTCCAAAGGATTTCTCGAGTTACCTCCTGATCAGGTAGCCAGCATTGTTGAGCGCATCTTGATGGGAAGGAGGCACACGGTGTATTGTGTAGACTTTTTTTGGAATGGAGGATCATGTGTAGCATGGATTTTATTAATCAGCTTTTAGTTTACAAGACATCAAAAAGTTTTTAAGAGATTGTTGTTATCTCTGAGAAAATCCAGGCAAGTTGAGTCAGTTCAAGATGTAATAAGCAAGGTTACATGCAGCTATGTATTGGCCATGAGTTCTATATGAAACCAATGCCAAAAGGTTGGACCATTCCGCATTGCTACCTGGAGACAGGAACTGAGTTTGGGGCTTCTGGTGACCCTGTTGATCTGAGATTGCTTGAGTGACAAACTGTTTGGAATACTTTTGCTGTAGTCATCTGAATGTGCTCATGAGTAGTCATACATCTGCTTAATGCCATGTTAGAACAGGGTTTCGCATCAACATCTGTCACTGTGAATGGATTTTGGCTTCTTGTTAAATACTGGCATTGTCGGGGTTACATATACTTCAACTCAGTTTTGACAGAGCATTCTGTGTTCTGACAAAGAGTCTTCAACTTGAAATGTCAACTCTTGTTTCTCTTCCTACAAATGGGTCTGACTTGCTGAGTGTTTCCAATATTTTTTTTATCTTAATTTTAGATTTCCAGCTTCTGCAATTTTTTTGATTTCCATATGCGGGGTTAACTGATAGCATGTCATTTATTCCTTGGTCAACATGGGCACAATGTGGGATTTGCATACAGAACGGTCTGGTTTAATCCAACTATTTGTGTTTCTGTATCTTGAATTAGACAGTCTAGTCACTGACCTATGTTGTATATGTTTCTCTGAAACATAATCTTCAGTACATATTATAGTTCTTGGTTACTCTGCAGGCATATTTTTCACATCTTGAAAAGCATTTTCAAAATGATTGGCATACTAATTCAGCAATCTTCGTAAGCATATCTAGCAGCCACCTTGTCTCCATTGATGAGCACTGACATTCTCTATCTCTATTTCTCCATCCGTCCCTCTCCCTGTCTGTCCCCCTCCCTGTCCCTCTGTGTCTCTCTCTCTCTCTCTCTCTCTCTCCCTGTCCCTGTGTGTGTGTGTGTGTGTGTGTCTCTCTCTCTCTCTGTCTGTCCCTCTGTCTCTCTCTTTCTTCGTCTGTCTGTCTCTGTCTCTGTCTCTATCTCTCTATCTTCTCTCTCTCTTTCTCTGTAGGTCATTGCTGCGGCAGGAACAGATGAAAAGAGCGAACTGGCATTGCAAAGAGGTGCTGTAGCAGCCATCAATTATACCACACAGAGCCTGAAAGAGGAGGTGAAAAAACTGACTGGAAATAAAGGAGTGGGTGTGGTTTTTGATGCTGTGGGAGGAGATGTATTCAAGCAAGCTTTCAGCAGGTATTTTCATCATAATGCACTTGTCTATGGTATTAACTGCTTAATCACCAAGTTGTGACAGACAGCAGGGTGTGGGTTCAAACTTCATCCCTTCAGTTGTCCATCTCTGTATGGGGAGTATTCCTGCAAGATGTCAGACTATTTTTTGTCAGTGGTGGGACAGTGTTGGAACCAATGGTGCTGTGTCATGCCTTCAGTTTGACAGTATGGTAGATGTGTAACCTACCTGGGCCCTCAGAGGTTTCTTCTTCCTCTCACCCCAACCATCCCCTCTCCACTGACACCACCAACCTCCCTCCCCCTCCCCTCTCTGATCCCACTTCTCATCTGTGCTGGGCCTTTACCGTCCCCTCCGACCTTCAACTATCTGAGGCAGAACGCTCTGTCCTCAGTAAGGGCCACACCTTTGTCCCCCTTCGCCCACACCTCAGCGAGTTCCGCGTTCGCCATGATGCTGAACTCTTCTTCCGCCAGCTCCGTCTTCGAGCCTACTTCTTCGGCAAGGACTCTCCCACCCCCACCGATGACCCCTTCTCCCATCTTCAACCCTCCTCCTCTTCATGGACACCCCGCTCTGGTCTTCTGCCTGCTCTGGATCTCTTTATTGCTAATTGCCGATGGGACATCAACCATCTCAACTTCACCGCACCTTGTTCCCATTCCAACCTCACTCTTTCTGAACGTTCTGCTCTCCACTCCCTCCGCACTAATCCTAACCTTACTATAAAACCCGCTGATAAGAGGGGTGCTGTTGTAGTCTGGCACAGTGACCTCTACCTTGCCGAGGCACAGTGACAACTCGGGGATACCTCCTCTTATTTACCGCTTGATCATGACCCCACTAAGGAGCACCAGGCCATTGTCTTCCACACCATCACCGACTTTATCCGCTCAGGGGATCGCCCATCCACTGCTACCAACCTTATAGTTCCCACACCCCACACTTCCCATCTCTACCTCCTACCCAAGATCCACAAACCTGCCTGTCCTGGCAGACCTATTGTCTCAGCTAGCTCCTGCCCCACCGAACTCATTTCTGCATACCTCGACACTGTTTTATCCCCCCTTGTTCAATCCCTTCCTACCTATGTTCGTGACACCTCTCACGGTTTGAAACTTTTCGATGATTTTAAGTTCCCTGGCCCCCACCGCTTTATTTTCACCATGAATGTCCAGTCCCTATATACTTCCATCCACCCCCCGCCCCCATCAGGAAGGTCTCAAAGCTCTCTGCTTCTTTTTGGATTCCAGACCTAACCAGTTCCCCTCTACCACCACTCTGCTCCGTCTAGCGGAATTAATCCTTACTCTTAATAATTTCTCCTTTGGCTCCTCCCACTTCCTCCAAATTAAAGGTGTAGTTATGGGCACCCCTATGGATCCCAGCTATGCCTGCCATTTTGTTGGCTTTGTGGAACAATCTATGTTCCAAACCTATTCTGGTATCTGTCCCCCACTTTTCCTTCACTACACGGACGACTGCATTGGCGCTGCTTCCTGCACGCACGCAGAGCTCGTTGACTTCATTAACTTTGCCTCCAATTTTCACCCTGCCCTTCCTCTTCTCACCCTGTCTCTTGCAAAAATGCCATCCCCTTCTTGCAATTCCTCTGTCTCCATCGCATCTGCTCTCAGGATGAGGCTTTTCATTCCAGGACGAAGGATATGTCCTCCTTTTTTAAAGAAAGGGGCTTCCCGTCCTCCTCCTCTAACTCTGCTCTCAAATGCATCTCCCTCATTTCACACACATCTGCTCTCACTCCTTCCTCCCGCCACCCCACTAGGAATAGGGTTCCCCTTGTCCACCCCACCAGCCTCCGGGTCCAACATATAATTCTCTGTACCTTCCGCCACCTCCAACGGGATCCCACCACTAAGCACATCTTTCCCTCCCCCCGTCTGCTTTCCGCAGGGATCACTCCCTATGTGACTCCCTTGTCCATTCGTCCCCCCATCCCTCCTCACCGATCTCCCTCTTACTTAGCCTTGTAAGCGGAACAGGTGCTACACATTCAGGGCCCCAGACAGCCCTTCCAGGTGAGGCGACTCTTCACCTGTGAGTTGGCTGGGGTGATATATTGCATCCGGTGCTCCCGATGCGGCCTTCTATATATTGGCGAGACCCAACGCAGACTGGGAGATCATTTCGCTGAACACCTACGCTTTGTCCACCAGAGAAAGTGGGATCTCCCAGTGGCCACACATTTTAAATCCACGTCCCATTCCCATTCTGATATGTCTATCCACGGCCTCCTCTAAAGTTGAAGCCACACTCAGGTTGGAGGAACAACACCTTGTATTCCGTCTGGGTAGCCTCCAAACTGATGGCATGAACATTGACTTCTCAAACTTCTGCTAATGTCCCACCTCCCCCTCGTACCCCATCCGTTTTACATATATATATACACACACATACATACATACACACACACACACACACACACACACACACATTCTTTTTCTCTCTCTCCTTTTTCTCCCTCTGTCCCTTTCACTATACCCCTGCTCATCCTCTGGGCTTCCCCCTCCCCCTTTTTTTCTCCCTGGGCCATGATCCTCTCATATCCCTTTTGCCAATCAACTGTCCAGCTCTTGGCTTCATCCCTCCCCCTCCTGTCTTCTCCTATCATTTCAGATCTCCCCCTCCCCCTCCCACTTTCAAATCTCTTACTAGCACTTCTTTCAGTTAGTCCTGATGAAGGGTCTCAGCCCGAAACGTCGACTATACCTCTTCCTAGAGATACTGCCTGGCCTGCTGTGTTCACCAGCAATTTTTACGTGTGTTGCTTGAAATTCCAGCATCTGCAGATTTCCTCGTGTTTAAGTGGTCTTCTGATTGCATTCGTTACTTCACTTGGTGGCTGTAAAAGCCCATTACTATACATGAGAAAGGAAGTTGGAGTGTCTGCTATGTCATCTGGGCAATGCTGTGCACCTGTTAGGGAGGTGGTTACTTGTTCAGAAACTTGAATAGTTGCCTCACAAGACCGGAAATGCACACACCTCTTTGGTGGGAATGAAAAAATGTACATATGGTGAAAAGTTGCCAAAATGAGAAATCATAGAAAAAGTTCATACACTGGAATTGGATTTCAATACCTGTAGCTTTTGACTGTGGGGATAGCTGAAAAATTAGCCCTTGATCTGGCATTAATTGGCATGAGTTCTCCCTGCTGGTTGGGTGGGGGAATTTCAATGTCTATCACCAAGGGGAATTGGTAGCTCCAATACAGTGTTGAGCTGGCCAAGCCCTGAAAGACGTGGCTGCTAGACTGAATCAACCTAAACAGTGAGTGAACCAGGATGGATACACCCAGTGAACTGGTGCATCTGGCCACAATAACTTTGGTGGAAGTGATCATTGCATACTTTTTGATGAGACCAACAAGAGTACCCTCAGGATCAGAATCAGGTTTATTATCACTGACGTGCTGTGAAGTCTGGTTTTGCAGGTGTAGTAAGGTGCAAGATGGGAAAATTAATTTGAGGCACAAAATTTAGTAATGCTGAGAGAAATTACAAAGTAGTATTCATAGACTTTTCAAAAATCAGATGGTGGAGAGAGGAAGCTGTTGCTTAAATACTGAGTGTGGGTCGTCAGGATCCTGTACCTCGTTCCTGACGGTAGTAACATGAAGAGAGTATGTCTCAGATGGTGAGCGTCCTTAAAGATGAATGTCACCGTCTTAAAGACACTGGCCATTGAAGATGTCCTTGATGGTGGGGAGGGTCATACCTGTGATGGAGCTGGCTGAGTCGACCACTTTCTGCAGCCCCTTTCCATTCCAGGCAGGATTGCAACCAGTCAGAATGCTCTCCACCATACACCAATAGAAATTTGCAAGACTTTGGTGATGTACCAAATCTCCTAATGAAGTACAGCTGCTGGGTTGCCTTCTATGTGATTGCATCAATGTGTTTGGCCCAAAATAGATGCTGAGATGTTGATATCCCAGAAGTTGCTCACCATTTCCATGGCTAACCCCTCAATGAGGACTGGTGTGTATTCACCTGACTTCCTTTCCTGAAATTCATAATCAATGCCTTGATCATGTTGACATTGATTGTGAGATGGTTGCTGTGATATCACTTAGCCAGCTGATCTGTCTTACTCCTGTATGCCCCTTACCATTACACACCTTGCTACTACAAATCTTCTGAATTGGAATACACTTCAGCTAAAGATGATCAAATCAGTTGCCATTTAAAAATACTCATGTTCATATTGACTGTTGCATTTCAGCAGTGATCACATTTCATAGGTACTTAATTTCTCTGATTTTTTTAAAGCTGTCCTGCAGTCATAATACAAAAATGTTCATCTTCTTTCATGCCTTGATGTGTTCAACTGGCATTTAACTGAAGGTTTGCTTTCCATTTCTGGCAGCTTGTCCTGGGAAGGCAGAATTGTGGTGGTTGGTTTTGCTGGGGGAAATGTATCAACCATACCAGCTAATCAACTGCTGCTAAAGAATGTGACAGCCATGGGTGTTTTCTGGGGAAAATACAAAGATCAGCATTTCCCAGTCTTCTCCAGATCCATTACATCTGCACTTCAATTCTGCAAAGAGGGAAGAATCAGTCCTTATAATGGTTCAGTCTTTAAAATGCAACAGGTAAATACTCTTTCTACTCGTTCATATTGTATTTTCAGAATCTGTAAGTCAGAAACAAAAGTGAAAAAACTTTAAGTACATGTCACATCTATCAATCCAATGAAGAGAAAAAGGCAGATTGATATATTGTGTATCATTCTGTGATAGAATGGAAAATATGCAAATTTATTTGAGGACTATAAACCATATTGTGAAGATGGGGTGGTGAGAAGGAAGAACAAAAGATCCCTGCTGTTTCAGTCAGAAGTTAATGAACTCTCCTAAGTCCCTTAAGTATTCGCTCAGTTACTGGGTGCACACTAGCACACTCCATTTCATTCCTGATTTTGGGTTACAGCAAATCTTGGTGACAATGAACCCAACAAAATACCTATCAAAATATGCAAAAATATGATTCTTTTAACATTTTTTCATAAACTGATTTTTAATCATACTTTGTGAGTTTTGTATAAGTGTATTATCAAATCATTCAACTATGCATTTCTTTCTTCAGTTTGTTGAAAGGAGTTATTTTTATTCTATTATCTGTCACATGATTTTATATGCATTTCTCAAATTTTCTGTGTGTGTTCATGTTAAGGGAGGGTGCCTGTGGTAGCTCATATGACATTGTTACAGACTGTAAGATCAGAAGAAAGCCTTTGCTTCATTCCCTGGTCCCTGTTGAGTTAGCTGACTCTGTGATATGGTGGGCAACCTATTCAGCCTAACATTTCACTTACAGGAAACTTCAGCTGTGTTTGACATATAAATATGGTTGACACAGTAGATCAAGTGGTGCTGCTGACTTAAAGCTCAGGTAACTGGGATTTGATTATGACCTTTGATACAGTCTGTGTTGAGTTAGCATATTTTCCCAATGGCTTTGTGGATTTCCCCTTGTGTGATCTGGTCTCTCCCGAAGATATGCTGGTTACTATAAATTATTCCTTCGTATGGGCCAGTGGTGGGTGGTGGTGGTGAGGAAATCAGGGTGGAGTTGGTGGGTATGTGAGAGAGATTGTTACAAGGAAACAGGTGGTAGAATGGAATTGATGGGATTGTTTTGAGTGCCAGCATGGACAAGTGTTGAATGATATTCTACATAACAATATACAGAAAATATCTGTGGGTTTTTGACAATGACGTGGTTCAATTCAGTTATGCTGTTTCTCATGGTAAGTTAGCCATCTGTCGCCTAGTTGTGCTCCTGAAAATTTGATCAGCTGATTGAGATTCGGGAGAGGTCAGTGGAGCTGTTAAGGAGTAAGGTATTTAGAAGGGGGTCTGAGGGGAACGCTTTTCACCTAGAGAGTGGTGTAAACCTGGAACGCACTGCCAGAGAGAGTATTGGAAGCAAAGTTGCTCACAGCATTTAACAACTGTTTAGATTAGCACTAGAATCACTTTGATATAGAAGACTATACGTCATGTGCTGGAAAATGGGATTAATACAGGTGGATGCCTATTGATTGTGGCAGGCCGAATGGCCTGTGGCCATGCTCTGCGACTCTGTGTTAATGCTTTTCAGAGAGATTAAATCACCTAACAGTAATCATTCAGTGATGATGAGCAGATTTGCTCCATTGACTAAATTGACTAAATTTTTGCTGGATTATCCGTACAGAGAGTGAAGGAGAATTAGCAGGTATGGAGGGAAGGTGAAGGATAAGAGAGTTTAAAGAGAATTCAAACAATATATTTTATCTTCAGAAATGTAGATTAACAGAACCTTGATTTTGAAATGCTTTTAATTTGGTTTAGTTTATTACATTACTTGAAAAGATGGTTTTATTATTTAACTGGAAATTAAAGATCTTAAATAGAAACAGAAAATGCTGAAGACACTCAGTAGGTCAGGCAGGATCTATGAATAAAGAAACAGTTAATATTTCAGGTGGGAAAGTTTGACACAGGGTCTTCAACCTGAAATGTTAACTTTCTCTGTTCACAGCTGATCAACTGACGATTTACAGCATTCACAATTATTATGTCGGCTCTGAATAAAGGTGTATTACAAGCTAAAATCAGAGATTAAGCAATTAGCATCGGTGACAGAAATCCTATATTGATCCCCATAAACTGGTTCTATGGATTAACTATTCTAAGTATTTATCATATTAGAATTTTAGCTGATGTCAGATTGTGATTTTCCATATAAGGAGTGGAAACAGTGAGGGAAAAGGACAAGGGAATTGGAGAGAACAGCCTGCACCAGATGGGAAATGACTCACAAAGTAGCAGGTTGAAACTGCAGGCAAATCAGTGATGTGCACAAGGATGTGGCAATCACAGCCAAAATCTGTCCTTTTGCAGTTCTATTTTAAGATACTTCAATTACTATGTTACTCTTGTTAGAGTTAGTGGAAAGGATTAATTTTAGAATAGTTTTGTATTTGCATATGAATTACACACAGCATTGTTATTTCAACTGTTCCAGTTCCCCTTGTTTAAAAACAGATTTCCTTTTGTTAATGAAATTTATGGGAACACATCTCAGCTCCTAGTTTACACTAGTTCTTCTAACTCCATTGTTAAAATATTCAAATAGCATGAGTCACTGATATCTTTTCCCACTTTATGCTATTGAAATTTAACATGTATGGCTTAATCTCCCTAAATGTGGATACTGATTTATTTTGCCTGGTGTGTCTCTACCAAGATATCCTAGTGATACAAAAGATTTTGACTGAATGCAGATCTAACAGGTTTAATCTTTGTTTATTTGACTTGAGGAAGAGGTAGAAGAGAAAGTTGCCAAGTAAATGTATGGAACTTTATGCTTAGCATGTAGTGAATAGAAAATCAACCTCCCCAACTACCCTTGTTCAGTATCTAGAACTTCAACAGAAAGTGAGTGGGGATATGATACTTTGTAATGAGGCTAAAACTACTTCCAATATGGAATGCTGGATGATGCTGGAGAGAATCTCTGGAGTGTTTCTTCTGCTCTGCACAATTTATATCTTTTATTTCTTTTGAAGTAATAGACTTTTAATTCTTTTCAAACAGCGTACTTTCCATGACAGTTTTCTGAAGACACAATGCTCAGACTCCCATGAGAGAAGGACCATTTTTGCACTGAGCTCGGGTCATGGCAAGTGTGGGGTAGCTGTTATCCGAGTGAGTGGACCTGCTAGTCGGGATGCACTCAGCTCTCTGACTGGCCAGAGACCTCTACCCCCAGCCAGGGCTGCTGTCATCAGGCCGTTGCTGGACCCCAGATCAGGGGAGCGCCTGGACGTGGCCCTGGTATTATGGTTTCCAGAACCGCGAAGTTTTACTGGAGAGGATTGCTGTGAGTTTCACGTCCATGGTGGATCAGCAGTAGTTAGTGGAGTTCTTCAATCTCTGGGAAGCTTACCTGGGCTGCACCCAGCTGAAGCAGGGGAATTCACTAAACGTGCTTTTCAGAATGGGAAACTGGACTTGACAGAGGTGGAGGGTTTAGGAGATCTCATTCATGCAGAGACAGAAGCCCAAAGAAGGCAGGCATTGAGGCAGATGGCTGGCGGCCTGGGACAGCTCTTTCATGCATGGAGTGAGAGGCTAACTCGATGCCTGGCTCACTCAGAAGCTTACATTGATTTCAGCGAAGATGACAACATTGAGGATGGAATACTCGATACCGTTGACAGTGAAGTGCGAGCATTGCAGAGAGAAATGGACAATCACCTGTGTGACAGTCGCCGAGGCGAGAGACTAAGGGAGGGAGTTCATGTTGTGATTGTTGGGGTGACAAATGCTGGGAAAAGTAGCCTTTTGAATGCAATCTGTCAGAAGCCAACTGCCATAGTCTCACCTGTAGCCGGAACAACACGAGATGTAGTGGAGACAGCTCTGAACATTGGGGGGTACCCTGTACTTTTGAGTGACACAGCAGGACTCCGCGAGACATCTGACATTGTAGAGCAAGAGGGCATGAGACGAGCGCGGCAGAGGCTAAAGCAGGCAGATGTTGTGGTTGTGGTAGTGGATACCACAGAGCTCCCAACAAACATGACTGATGCTGTTCATTTTCTCCAAGATTATCTGAACAAAGTAGTTTTGCATAAATCTAATGAGGAGTCGGATATATCCAGCCCAAGACTGGAAGACTGGATTGTAGTTTGTAATAAAATGGATCTGGTTCAGATGGAAGATTTCAAAAAGCTGCCCAAAATTCATAAAGAACATGGACTGCCTCAGGTGTGCATGCTGTCATGTAAAACCGGCTGTGGTTTTGATGACTTCTTAGATCTCCTTAAGGAAAGAGTTGAAAAGATGTGTGGGAACCCCTTGGTTGGAAATCCTAGTCTGACACAGGCCCGTCATCGACTGCACCTCCAGAACTGCACCCAATATCTAAAGCACTATCACCAGAATCGAGACTTGGACATTGTCCTGGCCACGGAGTATCTGAGAATGGCACTGAGACAACTGGGAAAGATCACTGGAAAAATTGGAGTTGAAGAAATCCTAGAAATTGTGTTCAGGGATTTCTGTATTGGTAAATAAAACATCTAAAGGTGGAGTTAATTTTTAACTCTTCATATCATTGGGACCTTAGATCAGGTGTTTTCTAGACCTTTAGATCACCTGTGATATCGTAGGATTCAAGTGATTGCTGGATTTCCTTAAACTCCTATCAATTCACTTATTATGTTGTGGTATGGAGACATTAAGCCATGTGTTATGCAAGTAAAATTGTTAGAAAAGTTCTTATTACTGATGATCTGGACCATTAATTTATTTAATGTTTAAAGATTTTGCTTGCTAGTAACTACCTGCTTTAATCAATGAACAGCAGATAAATAGACCAAGTGTAGATAGCAGACACAGAAGCCACCCTATGCTGCTAGTAGTGGAGGAGGTTAATGGTGGTTTGGGTGCCAATCAAATGTTGTTTCTCTGGCTGCAATCATACAAGCCAGTTGAATTGCCCACATAGGCAGAGAGTATCAGAGAACAATGTGAATGGTCAAAAATGGTGTGATATAAAAATAATTAATATTATAATCTGGTAGTTAATCAAAAATGACTAAATGATAGCTTGATCATAATTGCAGTGGTTTCTTAAATTATGGGCAAAGTATAATGGAAATGAGTGTTACTTTATTGGATTTGTAATTTTCCAGGTAAATGAAGCTTTCCAACACATATTGCAGCGCAAGTCCATTGGGAAGGTCATCCTAACCATGAAATGAACTGAAGAAAAATAGCCAGAGAAAAGCTGGACTATAACACAGTATACTAGCCCGCATTTTGAAATAGTAAAAATAATTGTATATGCTGTAACTCATTTGCATTAAAAAGCTAAATTTTATTCAAAATTCTTGATAAAAGAACAGAAAAGTACAGTTTTTTTAACCAGCCTTTTTAAGGTATATACACAGAAAAAGTGATTCTAATTGGTCATAGATCAACAATATATGGTGGTTATTTCCAATGTAATTTGCAATGGAATAGTGCGGAACATACTGCATTGATGGTGCATCAAACCCAAACAGCCATGCCCTCCCTGACTAACTGCAGTGTGTGCTATTTCCAATGTGACTTGTAATGGAAAGGTGTGGAACCCACTATCAGAATCAAAATCAGGTTTATTATCAGGGACATGTGTTGTGAGATTGGTTGTTTTGCGGCAGCAGTACAGTGTAATACATAAAAAAAAACACTATAAGGTAAATAAGGAATATAAAAAATAAATAAGTATTGCACAAAGAACAAAACAGTGAGGTGACATTGATGGACCATGCAGAAATCTGCTGTGGAGGGGAAGAATCTGTTCCCAAAATGTTAAATGTGTTTCTTTAAGCTCCTATAGCTCCAATACCTCCTCCCCAAGAAATATCCTGGGTGGTGGGGGGCCTTAATGATGGATGCTGTTTATTTGAGGCATTGCATTTTAAAGATTTCCTCGATGGTGGGGAGGCTAATGGCCATGATGGAGCTGGCTGAGTTTATAACCCTCTGCAGATTTTTCCCAATCCTGTGCATTGGCACTTCCATACCAGCCAGTGATCCAACCATTTAGAATGCTCTGTAGAAATTTCCATTTCACAGAAGCTGTCTGAAAAATGTAATGCTTTTAATTGTGGTAAAAAGCTGACCTTCAGAATGTTCTTTATCATGTTTCTATATTTTTAGAATAGCATGAAGATATAGTTACTATTCTATAGATTTGCTAAGTATGCCCACAGGAAAATGAATCTCAGGGTTGTATATGGATTCTATATATTTCAATAATAAAATTTACTTAGAAGATACGTAAATGTAGTAATATAGAACTGCCATCAATTGCAGCAGTGACACAAGTCAAAAGGTGAAGTGATATAAATTGACTAAAAAAAGTTCTAAATTTTAATTACTCTATCTTCATTGTTGATTGTAGTGTTTGGCCAAGTGTGATGATTTTGTTAGGTCTTGGAGGATTTTGAGGGCTGAGGAGCTTCATTGAAAGAGAAAAATAAAAATTAGTTTTTTTCTTAAGAGGACTTTCTTAAAATGTTGATTTTTACAAATTATGTTTACAGACATTCAGTACATGTAAAAAGTACACAAAGTATGTGTTCTACACAAAGTTAATCATTGGAGATTTTTCTGAGGTTACATCCAGTAACCAGTATTTGCATCAATTTATTTCAGGATAGTGTCTTTGCAGTTTAATTACAATCTAAAATGGAATGAAGGAAATCTAAACATATGTAACTACTTGCACAGGTTTTTTGATTTGAACATCATCATTTGGCTGATTTAGATTTGGTTCAATTCTGAGAACCAAGCCATCAAAGCACATTTTTTTGTAGCTTTACTGATATAAAATGGTGTACCATAAGTGAAAACTGGAATGTTTAAATCAACGTTTTCAGAGATAGTTTAGCATAAGGTTAAAAAAAGAATTTAAATTAACCTTTTTATTAAGAAAATTTAACATCAGTTTCAGAATTGATAAATTCCTTTTAGCTGAACTGTATTAGAAGTATAAAGTACACGAGGAAATTTTAAAAATTAGGAATGAAATTAATAGTTTGGCTACACAAGAAATAAGAAAAAATTAATGTTTCTGAAACAGGCACTATGAAAATACTGGCGTGGAAATGAAAAAAAAAAGCAGAAAATACAATTCATAGAATAAAGGATCCAAGAACAAAAGTGATTTTTAAAAAAAAGCAAAGTGAAATTCAAGAAGCTTTTGAAATGTTTTACAAAACTCTATATTCCAAAGTTCCAGGGGGAAGCATAACCCAAATTGGCACCTTCCTGAATTCTTTAGAGTTACCCACTTTAAGCAAAGAACAAAATAGAACAATAACTGCTGACATAACTGAAACTGAACTAAAAACTGCAATTAGTAGGCTTAAATTAAGCAAGTCACCAGGAATCAGATGGATATACGGCAGAGTGGTATAAAGAGTTTAGAAGTAAGTTAATTCCTATTTTACTCCCCACACTGAACTGGGCCCTAAGAAAGGCACAAATGCCACCCAGCTGGAAGGAGACGATAATCTCAGCTCTACTGAAAGGAGGCAAGGATAAAACGGAGTGTGGGTCATTTAGACCACTATCTGTTCTTAATGTGGATTATAGAATATTTACTTCCATCCTGGCCAAATGATTAGAAGAGTTCCTACCCACACTGATGCATAATGATCAGACAGGTTTTATACAACAACGCCAAACACGAGACAATATACGAAGGACACCACATTTTGGATCATATTTTTAAAAAATGAAATTGAAACAATAGTGATAAGTTTGGACGCTGAAAAGGCATTTGATTCTATTAATTGGAATTTTCTTTACAGAGTTTTACAGGAAGGTGGAGAACAAGTTCTGGTTCAGCATCGCAGGCACAGCCATCCCAACCATCACAGAAAAGCCAGTCAAGAGCTTAGGCAAAGTTTTTGACAGCTCCTTAAGGGACACAACATCCATTCAGGCAACCTGCACTGAGTCGGATGGTTGGCTGAAATCTGTGGATGAGTCTGGCCTACCTGGGAAGTTTAAAGCCTGGGTGTATCAGCATGGCATTCTTCCCAGAATCCTGTGGCCCCTCCTCATCTATGCAGTTCCGATCTCGATAGTCGAAACCTTAGAGAGGAGGGTTAGCAACCACCTCGGGAGATAGCTGGGGCTGCCAAAGAGCCTGAGCAGCATCGCACTCTATGGACACCACAACAAACTGCAACTGCCCTTCAAATCCTTGGAGGAAGAATTCAAGGTAACAAGAGCCAGAGAAGTGCTACAGTATAGGGACTCAAGTGACCCGAAGGTGGCTAGAGCAGGGATCCAAGTAAGTACTGGCAGGAAGTGGAGGGCAGAGGAAGCTGTTCAGGAGGCAGAGGCGAGGCTGCGTCACAGGAGGCTGGTGGGAGTGGTCACACGAGGCCGAGCTGGGCTAGGATCCTTTCCAACTCCCCAAATGGACACCAGAGGGAAGGAAAGGCGTTGTCTAGTTCTGGAGGAGGTGAGAGCAGTAGTGGAGGACACGAGAGCCTGCAAGGCGGTGGGAATGAAGCAACAGGGAGCTTGGACAAGGTGGGAGAATGCGGTTGAGAGGAAAGTGACCTGGGCTGACCTTTGGAAAGCCGAACCACACCGCATCCAATTTCTCATCTAGACAGTGTACGATGTGCTTCCAAGCCCATCAAACCTGCACACATGGGGCAAGGCAGAGTCAGCTGCTTGCCCACTGTGCTCCAAGCGAGGAACCCTGGAGCACATCCTCAGCGGCTGTGCAAGGGCACTTGGTGAGGGATGGTACAGGTGGAGGCATGATCAGGTCCTGAAGACCATCGCTGAAGCCGTCAGCGCAGGATTTGAGTGGGCGAAGCGGTCCCGACCCTCCAAGCAGACCATTGCCTTTGTCAGAGCTGGGGAGCAGCCAATACCTGCCAAAAGAACATCTGCAGGCATTCTGACCTCTGCAAGGGACTGGCAGCTGTTGGTGGACCTCGAAGGGCAGGTGAAGTTCCCCAACCATATTGCAGCCACCACCCTGTGACCATTGCCCTTGTATCTGAGTCGACTAAGCAAGTGGTGCTGCTGGAGCTGACAGTCCCATGGGAAGATAGCTTGGAAGAGGCCTTTGAAAAGAAGCTCTCCAAGTACGCAGGTCAGCAACTGTCAGCAGGCCGGATGGAGAGCGAGGTGTCTCCCAGTGGAGGTTGGTTGTAGGGGATTCATAGCCCGTTCTTTAGTTAGAGTCTTCAGCATTTTGGGCATCGAGGGAGAGGGGAAGAGGAGAGCCATCCGCAGTACCGCCGATGCGGCAGAGAGGGCCTCAAGATGGCTGTGGCTCAAAGGAGGGGAGCCATGGAGTCATAAGTAGCTAGCCATCTGGACACAAGCTGGGGTCTGATCAGCCCCGGTTGGGTCACCTGGAGGAGGGTGTATGACGTTGAAAGACCCGAAACACCCGATGATTCCAGGAACATCACTGAATATGTGTCCAGAAGCATCAATAGATGTACACAACATAGATTTGGTCTTAATGACACAATTATTAAAACTATACAGGCACTATATGACAATTCTACTGCCAGGATTAAAATCAATGGATATTTATCTGAGCAACACACATCAAAGTTGCTGGTGAACGCAGCTGGCCAGGCAGCATCTCTAACTAACTCTTCCTTCAGTTAGTCCTGACGAAGGGTCTCGGCCTGAAACGTCGACTGTACCCCTAGAGCTGCTGCCTGGCCTGCTGCGTTCACCAGAAACTTGGATGGGTGTTGCTTGAATTTCCAGCATCTGCAGAACTCCTGTTGTTTGGATATTTATCTAATAGTTTTACCCTAGAAAGGGGCACGAGACAGGGTTGTGCATGGTCACTGCTACTCTTCGCATTATATCTGGAACCATTAGCTCAATACACCAGACAAAATGAAGATATCAGGGGAATTGCTATTAAAGGGACAGAGCATAAATTGGCCTGTTACGCGGATGATATTTTGATCTATGTAGGGCAACCAACATACTCTACCTAAATTGATGCAATCCTTTGAAAAATATGGCCTATTATCAGGATACAAGATCAACATAGATAAAACCCAACTACTTTCATATAACTATAGCCCACCAAGAGAAATTGAAAGGAGATATCATTGGGCATGGCAAACAGAGTCCGTCAAATATTTGGGCATCATTATGCCAAAAGATTTGGCAAAATTATCAGAATGCAAATAACAGCCTGTATATAAAAAAAATAAGGAAGATATAACAAGATGGAACCTAATTCCTTTTCTTGGTCTCAGTTCAAGGATTGAATCTATTAAAATGAATATACTGCCCAGACTATTATATCGCTTTCAGACCCTACCAATAGAGATTAACCAAAATCAATTCAACGAATGGAACAAGATGCTATCAAGATATATGTGGCAAGGTAAAAGGCCTAGGGTTTGTCTCAAAATTTTGCAATTAGCCAAGGAAAAGGGGGGAATGGGGCCTACCTTCTCTTAGAGATTATTATTTTTCAGCACAGTTGAGAGCCATGATATGCTGGTGTAACCCATCATATGGCGCTCAATGGAAAAACATTGAGGAGAGGATGCTTTCCATCCCCCTATAGGCAATTTTGGCTGATAACAACCTACAAAGTTACATAAATAATGTTGACAACCCGTGGGTGAAATGGACTCTTAAAATATGGAAAACTATTATAAAAGAATATAAACTAGAGAGAGACATTGCAATTCTTAAATGGTGTGGCATATAACTCGGATTTTACGCCGAATAAACTGGATGCTAGATTTAAGGACTGGACAGATAAAGGAATAACAGTTATTTGCAATATAATGGAAGAAGGAACACTATTCAGTTTTGAAGCTCGAAGAGAAACACTTATTAGAAAAACAAGACTTTTACCGGTATTTACAGATGCGACAGTATGTAAATAGGACGGTAAAAAATGTAACCAAGGCAAGTACATGTCTGATAGATCTACTTAGAAAAGCATATAATTCAGACAACGGTAGAATTTGAAGCGTTTATAAGGGTTTGTCAAATCTTAAAACACATTCGACTTCATACATTAAAACAAAATGGGAGAAGGAAGGAGGGATAATAATATCTGAGGAAGACTGGACAATGATATGGAGGTATCAATGGAAGTGTACCACTTCACAGAAATAGAGGGAGTTTGGGTGGAAAACCTTGATAAGATATTTTATTACACCCTCTCGGAAATCCCATTATAATAGTAACTGCCCTGCTTGCTGGAGAAATTGTGGAAATCAAAATGCAAACCATTATCATATTTTCTGGGAATGCCCCGTTATCAAAGACAATTGGAGTGGGATACATAATGCCCTACAAGACGTCTTTAAATGTGAAATACCCTTAGAGAGTAAGACTATATATTTTGGGTATACACCTCAAGAATGGTTGAAAAGAGATAAATATTTAATGAATGTACTGCTGGTGGCTGGTAAAAAGACCCTTACCAGGAAATGGTCATCTCAGAAGAGCCCAACTTTAAATGTATGGATGGAAATTACAATGGACATATTTTTACAAAATGGAGAAGATAACAGCATCTGTTAATCATAAGCTGGAACAATTGTATTCATACTGGAAAAAATGGTTTAACTACATAACACCTCATAGGCCTGATTTTATTCTCACAAGTCAATGAATATGTTGTAAAAAAAAATCACTCCCCACTCTGTACATAGTTTTCTTCTTTTGATTGTTCTTTCTTTCCTCTCCTTTCTGTAAGTGTATCCCTCATAAATATTATGTGGAGATCTGTGACAAATATGATTATATATGTACAGTATCTGAAATATATCTTATGGAAATGTTTGATGATGAAATTCAATAAAAAATAAATTACTCATGGTAGGAAACCATATTTTAAAATACATCTGGCATTTTAATCAAAATTAATTGAAGGATCCAACTGAATTTGCCTCTTTCAATAACTTCTTAAAGATGTCCCTCCATTTTCTAATTTGTAAATATATTTTGAGAGTTGCCTCTCTGAAATGCAGAAGAGTAGTTACTGTATAGAAAACAAATAAAACTGACTGAATGACTGAGGGGTCTCAGGCTGAAATGTTGACTGCTTATTACTCTGCGGTGATGCTGCCTATCCTGTTGAGTTCCTCTAGTATTTTGTGTGGCTGGATCTGAATTTTCAGTGTGTTTATGAAACTGGTTTTATTCACTGCAGAATACCCATTCACCTCTACTGGTCAACCATGACCACTCCCCTCCCTTGAATACAATCAACAAATCAGAGCACAAATATCTCAAAATGAGTTTGACAAGAATGACATTCTCTTAAGTATCTGGTTATCCCCATAATCATTTACTAATGTGTACCATAATCATAATTTCTTCCTCAAATAATAGCATCCCAAACAATAACTGGTCATTTATCTCATTGCTATTTCTACAGCCTTGATGAGAATGTAGGCTTTATATTTGCTTACATATCATTTATGTGATTAGATTCTAACTATTATTAGGAAAGCTTCTTCCTGATAACTCTTGCTTGACCTATCAGACGTGTTTCAGCTAAGGATAACATACCAAAAGTGAACCTACTTAGCCAAAAAAAATGAACACACGGTTATTATAGGAAAAGTAAATCAAAATTTTGAGAATGAAGCACTAAATTACACTAGGTCAAGTTTTTAAAAATGTTTTAATAAAATGTAACAAGAAATAGAAATGGAATAGAATATGGAAATAGAGCAGTAAAGTAGATTGTAGAGTGATGAGAAGGAATATGCTGAGTAGTTGTTCTTACTTTGTGAATATTTGAAGTTAAATTTGTGAAACTATCTCCAGTGCCATTCATTTACATTGTCTCTGATCCTTTAACACATTCCTGCCTTATTCCCTTGATACTATCTAATACCTTTTAATCTCAGCTTCGAATCTGTATTGCTTACCTTCAAGCTAAGTATTTCCTTACCTAGGTATAACGACTAAGGCTGGAAATGTAACTCAGAAGGCAGTAGGCAGGTGTTTTTATGCATCCAAAAGACGACTTTCTTATTCATCCAGCAATACCAGCTAACACATTATCTATCTTGCTAACTAATTGTTCTTCAGGCATGTTTCCTTCCCACATTTCATAAGTAGCACACTCAGATTATTCCATAGTAGTTTATATTTTTAAAAAGTTTTGTGCTTCTCAGTAAAGTAAACAAGCTCAGTCTCCTTCCCTAAATGCCCAACTCTGCTTGTTGGGCATTGGACAGCTGCAAAACATTAGTGTGACTGCAGGGCTAGCATCTTTGGAGCCATTACTATAAAGCAGGGGTTCTTAACCTTTTTTATGCCATGGATCCCTTTGACAGTCCAGTGAAGCCTATGGCCCTCTTCTCAAGAATAATGTATTTAAATAGATCAAAAATACATAGGCTTACAAAAAAATCAATTTTATCGAAATAGTTATATATAAAGGAAAATTTGTGATATGGTAATGTGCTTCTTTATAGTCTAGTTATTTAATGTGTTAATGAAGTGTGAATAACCTAGAACTCAGTACTAATCTCTGTGACACGCCCTCCTATAAAGGTACTACTTCCAAAGTTAAAATTGAAGAAATTTGAAAAGGCATACCAAAAAGTATTGCATATTTTAACTTTTTGCTCCTTTTTGTCTTGACAAGGCTGATATTGCACTAATCTATGTTATCAGTATAAGAGTTTTTACATTCCCAACCTGATTTGGCACTTCTATACCACTGATGAAGTTCCAAATGAGAAAACCTAACAAAAACATTCCTTTCAATTCAGTGTATTTTTTTCCTGCTCCTGTTGATTGAACACTGACATCCACCAACTAATGAAATGAGAAAAATAAACATTTCCAAGATCTCACTGTGAATTGATATTTGCACTCACATTGGGTTGTTAGTTTGGTAATGATCGGTTCCACACTCATCTCCAGTTGTTTCTTTTGTTCCTCAAATTCCTCTATGGAAGCATTCTGTGCTGTTAGAAGCCATTCAGATTTTGCTCTGCAGGCATTTGTAAAGGCAGTCTACCAGATGATAAAAATTTATAAACCCAAAGACACAATGAGCACTCACTGATTAAAGAGAGAAATACAGACAACAGTGCTTTCAAATGAAGAATATTATAGCTTACCCTGTCTTGCTTAGACAGCTTGCCTTGTGATTTTTCAAGATCAGTAACAGTTTCTTGGATGTTACTAATATACAATTCCAAAATCATTTTGCCTTCTGCAGTTAAAAAGTACAAATTAAATATGAATTGTTATTTTTACATTATTCTCTTTAACCTAAACAAACAGGAAATGGGATCATATTGTCTGCTTGCAGCATCACCTAGGAGCATGGTAGAGGTTCAATCATGTGATTTCTGTGAACGAGTTTCCATTCTCAAGGTTACTGTGATGTGAAGATTACCCCTAAACTGGAGGGCAAGGAACCAATATCCTCATTGGAGGTTTGTTAGCTACTTGGAAGGATTTAAACTAGAGAGGCAGGAATTGGGACTCAGACGATAGTGAAAGACACAAGGAAGCAGAATCACATGCAGAAAATAGAACAGGCATTCAGTAGGCTGAGCAGATACAGATGTGAGGAAGCATGAGAGGGCACATCTACATTTACTTTCCCAATTCTAGGATGGTCATCTTTTTCCATTGACTGTCTTGAAACTTACAGAATATGATCACTGTTTGAAAGGTTACTTCACAGACAATTCGACACCTCTGGATGAGGCTCATCTACATTTACTTTAGTATAGGAAACCCGGCAAGTAAGATGAGCTGACAGCATAGATCAGCACATGGGATTATTGCAGTCATGGAAACATGTTTGAGGGAGAATAGGACTGACAGCCTAATATTCTGGAAGTTTCAGGCAGTGTTGCATTGCTGACCAGGGAAGATATCCTGGATGGTCTAGCTAATGAAGCTATACGGGCAGAACTCAGAAATACAAAATGTGGGACATTTTGCAGGGTTATACCGCAGACCTCCCAATAGTCATCAGGAATTAGAAGAATAGGTGTGTAGGAAAACTGCAGTAAAGTGTAAAAGCATGGGGTTGTAGCAGCAGGCAATTTTGACTTCATCAATATTGACTGGGATTGCCTAAATATAAAGGGCTAAAATGAGATGGAGTTCATAAAATGCATTCAAGAGGTGGTTTTAAAATAGTATGTAGAGGGTCCTATTCGTGGAAAGGGCTGAACTTGACCATATCTTAGGGAAAAAGGACAGATGAGTGTGGATAATGAACCTAGAACTAGGAGGAGGATCGATTTCAACAATTTAATGTAGCACTTCGCAAAAGTAAATTAGGAGCAACTGCTTTAAGTTGAGTTAGTAAGATATGAGTCAGCACATCTGTGCAGAGAATCAAAACAAAGATGGTAAGATGAGGGAATTATGATTTTTTTTTCTTTTTCAATATTTTTATTAATTTACATAAAAGAATACAGAGTACAGTAGGGTATATGATATATCGATTACAATATATTGAAATCACATATAGAGTGTAATTACCCCATATCCATATAAAATTAAAATCCATGTAAAATTAAACTTAAACATCATGAGAGATGATTTTATTATACAAAAAAAATCTAAACCCACTACCAGAAAAAAACAGCTGTTAGGTTAAAAAAAAAAGAAAAGGAAGAAATCTTTAACATATAGTAAAACATATTATTAGCCAACATCTGTGCTTAATAGCAAATCAAAGATTTTGAAAATAATTCAAAAAAGGTCCCCACAATGTTAAAAAACCTTGTCTAGGTTCAGAAATTGAACAGCAAATCTTCTCTAAATTTAAGCATGACGTAACATCATTTAACCAATGAGTAGGAGTAGGCGGGGTGGCATCCTTCCACTTAAGCAACAATGCCCTCCTGGCTATGAGTGAAATAAAGGCCAAAATATGCAGATCATGTGTCTCCAAAATAATATAATTTCCTCCAACAATACCAAATAAGGCAGTCAAAGGATGAGGTTTAAAATTTACTTTTTACCGAAAAAGTTTGAAATACTTCCTTCCAATATTTTTCAAGACTCGGACAAGTCCAAAACATATGGATTAATGAAACTTCTCCCTTATTACATCTATCACAAAAGGGAGATATATCCAAATAAAAACGAGACAGCTTATATAACCATAGAACCATAGAAACTACAGCACAGAAACAGGCCTTTTGGCCCTTCTTGGCTGTGCCGAACCATTTTCTGCCTAGTCCCACTGACCTGTACACGGACCATATCCCTCCATACACCTCCCATCCATGTATCTGTCTAATTTATTCTTAAATGTTAAAAAAGAACCCACATTTACCATCTCGTCTGGCAGCTCATTTCATACTCCCACCACTCTCTGTGTGAAGAAGCCCCCCTAATGTTCCCTTTAAATTTTTCCCCCCTCACCCTTAACCCATGTCCTCTGGTTTTTTTTCTCTCCTTGCCTCAGTGGAAAAAGCCTGCTTGCATTCACTCTATCTATACCCGTCATAATTTTATATACCTCTATCAAATCTCCCCTCATTCTTCTACACTCCAGGGAATAAAGTCCTAACCTATTCAATCTTTCTCTGTAACTGAGTTTCTCAAGTCCCGGCAACAACCTTGTAAACCTTCTCTGTACCTTTTCAACCTTATTTATATCCTTCCTGTAATTTGGTGACCAAAACTGAACACAATACTCCAGATTTGGCCTCACCAATGCCTTATACAACCTCATCATAACATTCCAGCTCTTATACTCAATACTTCGATTAATAAAGGCCAATGTACCAAAAGCTCTCTTTACGACCCTATCTACCTGTGACGCCACTTTTAGGGAATTTTGTATCTGTATTCCCAGATCCCTCTGTTCCACTGCACTCCTCAATGCCTTACCATTAACCCTGTATGTTCTACCTTGGTTTGTCCTTCCAACGTGCAATACCTCACACTTGTCTGCATTAAACTCCATCTGCCATTTTTCAGCCCATTTTTCCAGCTGGTCCAAAGCCCTCTGCAGGCTCTGAAAACCTTCCTCGCTGTCTACTACACCTCCAATCTTTGTATCATCAGCAAATTTGCTGATCCAATTTACCAAATTATCATCCAGATCATTGATATAGATGACAAATAACAATGGACCCAGCACTGATCCCTGTGGCACACCACTAGTCACAGGCCTCCACTAGGAGAAGCAATTCTCTACTACCACTCTTTGGCTTCTTCCATTGAGCCAATGTCTGATCCAATTTACCACCTCTCCATGTATACCTAGTGACTGAATTTTCCTAACTAACCTCCCATGGGGGACCTTGTCAAAGGCCTTACTGAAGTCCATGCAGACAATATCCACTGCCTTCCCTTCATCCACTTTCCTGGTAACCTCCTCAAAAAACTCCAATAGATTGGTCAAACATGACCTGCCACGCACAAAGCCATGTTGACTCTCCCTAATAAGTCCCTGTCTATCCAAATGCTTGTAGATTCTGTCTCTTAGTACTCCCTCCAATAACTTACCTACTACCGACGTTAAATTTACTGGCCTATAATTTCCCAGATTACTTTTCGATCCTTTTTTAAACAACGGAACAACATGAGCCACTCTCCAATCTTCCGGCACCTCACCTGTAGGCAGCGACATTTTAAATATTTCTGCCAGGGCCCCTGCAATTTCAACAGCAGTCTCCTTCAAGGTCTGAGGGAACACCCTGTCAGGTCCTGGGGATTTATCCACTTTAATTTTCCTCAAGACAGCAAGGACCTCTTCCTTTTCGATCTGTACAGTTTCCATGATCTCACTACTTGTTTCCCCTAATTCCATAGACTTCATGCCAGTTTCCTTAGTAAATACAGACGCAAAAAACCTATTTAAGATCTCCCCCATTTCCTTTGGTTCCGCACATAGGCGACCACTCTGATCTTCAAGAGGACCAATTTTATCCCTTACAATCTTTTTGCTCTTAACATACCTGTAAAAGCTCTTTGGATTATCCTTCACTTTGACTGCCAATGCAACCTCATGTCTTCTTTTAGCACTCCTGATTTCCTTCTTAAGTATTTTCTTGCACTTCTTATACTCCTCAAGCACCTTATTTACTCCCTGCTTCCTATACATGTCATACAACTCCCTCTTCTTCTTCATCAGAGTTGCAATATCCCTTGAGAACCAAGGTTCCTTATTCCTATTCACTTTGCCTTTAATCCTGACAGGAACATACAAATTCTGTACTCTCAAAATTTCTCCTTTGAAGGCTTCCCACCTACCGATCACATCCTTGCCAGAGAACAACCTGTCCCAATCCACGCCTTTTAGATCCTTTCTCATTTCTTCAAATTTGGCCTTCTTCCAGTTAAGAACCTCAACCCTAGGACCAGATCTATCCTTGTCCATGATCAAGTTGAAACTAATGGTGTTATGATCACTGGAACCAAAGTGCTCCCCTACACAGACTTCCGTCACTTGTCCTAACTTATCTTTAGACATATGGGCTCTATGAACCACTTTAAATTGTAGAAGGGAATGACGGGCCCATAAATACGAGGTATTAACCAATTTAAAAATTTCATTCCAAGTGTCCTCAGAAATTGAAATCTGTAAATCTTATTCCCAAAGATTTTAATTTTATCTAAAGGAATATTTCTCATTCCCAACAACATACCATAAATATTAGATATAGATGCATTATGGAAGGTTTTCAAATTAAAAATTATTTCAAGTAAATTTTTTATCTGGACTTTTAGGAAATGTATGTACTTGATAATGCAAAAAGTCTCTAATTTGTAAATATCGAAAAAAGCGAGTTCTCAGTAGGCTATTGTTCAAAATGAAGAGAGACTATCTCCAACAAACAAATATAAAAACATTTACTACCCAATCTATTCCACTCTTTAAAATCTACATCAGACATAAAAAGGTTTTAAAAAAAGTTAGAAAAAAATGGGACTGGAAAGTGAAAAACTCAATAAACCAAAATATTTTCTAAATTGTACCCAAATCCTCAAAGTGTGTTTAACTTCAAAATTATCAGTTAAATTACCTAAAGATAAAGGAATTGAGGATCCGAGAAGAGAAATGATAGAGAATTTATTAACAGAGTTAGATTCTAAAGAAACCCAGACTGGACAGTCCTTTCGATTAGTATAATATAACCAAAACGTAAGATTCGGTATATTGACTGCCCAGTAATAAAACCTAAAATTGAGCAAGTCTAAACCTCCATTCTTTTTAGCTTTTTGAAGATGAACTTTATTTAATCGAGTAATTCTATTTTTCCAAATGTAAGAAGATATAATAGAATCCAAAGAATCAAAAAAGGAATAAAAACAGGTATGACCTGAAATAAATATAAAAATTTAGGCAAAATATTCATTTTAATGGAATTGATTCGGCCAATCAATGATAAAGAGAGGGGCAACCAATTTGAAAGTGCCTTCTTAACATAATTCAGGAGTGTAAAAAAATTTCTTTGAAAGGTAATTTATAATTCCTAGTAATTGTTACGCCCAAATGAGTAAATTGATTTCTTACAATTTTAAAAGGAAAGTTAGTATTAACTAATACCAAATTATTCAAAGGAAAAAGTTCACTCTTATGAGTTAAGTTTATATCCTGAAAACTGACTAAAGCAGGAGAGTAAAAAAAGTAGAGAAGGTAAAGAAGACACCACATTAGAAGTGTAGAACAAAAGGTCATCAGCATAAAGCGAAACTTTGTGGGTAATACCCCTCCTTAAAATACCAGTGATATCATTAGATTCTGGGAAAGCAATAGCTAAAGCTTCTAAGACCAAATCAAAAAGCAAAGGACTCAAAGGACAACCTTATCTAGTTCTACGATGAAGTTTAAATGGTTTAGAGTACTGAGAGTTAGTAAGAACCTGAGCGGAGGGAGATAAGTAAAGTAATTTAATCTATTGAATAAAATCAGGCCCGAAGTTAAGTTTTTCTAAAGTTTTAAATAAATAATTCCAGTCAACCTGATCAAAGGCTTTCTCAGCATCTAAGGATATTACACATTCTGAAATCTCTTTAAAGGAGAATAAATAACATTCAATAAACGATGAATATTAAAGTGGAAGTATCGAATTTTGATAAATCCAGTCTGATCATCAGAGATAATAGATGGCAAAATATTTTCAATCCTACGAGCCAAAAGTTTAGATAAAATTTTAGTATCAACATTAAGTAAGGAAATAGATCTATAAGAAGAGCATTAAATTGGGTCCTTATTCTTTTTAAGAATAAGCAAAATAGAGGCTTCATAAAAAGATTGTGGCAACTTACCTAATTTAAAAGAGTCGGAAAGGACTGAATATAAATGAGGTATAAGCAAAGAGGGGAAAAAAGCCTTATAAAACTCTCCAGAAAATCCTTCAGGACCCGGAGCCTTCCCCGAGTGCAAAGAGTGAACAACCCCAGCAATTTCCTCAAAGAAAATAGGTTGATCCAACAATTTTCGAATATCATCAGAAAGTGTAGGAATGTTTAATCAATCTAAAAATTATTCATTAGAGTAAAATTATTCTTTAGGAGGATCAGAACTATAAAGTTTAGAGTAGAATTCTCTAAAAGCATTGTTTATTTCTAAATGATCGGATGTTTTATCACCATTAGCTTTACAAATTTCTTTAAGTTGATGTTTAACTATAAAGATGTTTAACTGGTTTGCTAATAGTTTACCCGTTTTATCTCCATGAATATAAAACTGACTTTTATCTTTTAAAAGTTGCATTTGAATTGGGTAAGTTAAGAGCAGATCGTATTTAGTTTCAATTTCAACACTTCTTTTATATAAAACAGGATCTGGAGTCAAAGCATGTTTTTGGTCTAATTGTTTCAACTGATTGGCTAATTCAATTCTCCCCTTATTAGCTTTTTTCTTAACACTTGCGGTAAAAGAAATAATTTGACCTCTAATAACAGCCTTAAAAGCATCCCATAAAATAAGACTAGAAGTCTCTTCCAGGGTATTCTCTTCAAAAAAAAAATCTGTCTCTCCAAAAATTTTTTTAAATCTTTATCTGATAACAAAGTTGGATTAAAACGCTAGAATCTGTTTATTTGGGAGATACCCGGAAGATTTAAAGATAAAAACACAGCAGCATGATCTGAAACAGCAATTTCTTTATATTCACAGGATCAAACTAATGGAATCAATTGGCTATCAACAAAAAAATAATCAATCCTGGAATACGCATGATGAACATGAGAAAAAAATGAGTACTCTTTATCTGTTGGATGCAAAAAACGCCAAATATCCACAATATCACATTTCATTAGAAAAGATTAGATAAAGGAGGCAGATCTACTACAAGTCAATCATTTAGAAGAAGAACAATCAAAAACAGGATCTAAACAACAGTTGAAGTCTCCTCCTAAAACCAAAGAATATAAACTTAATTCTGGTAAAAGTGAAAAAAAATGTTCAGAAGAGCCTGGATCATCTATATTCGGGGCATACAAATTAGCAAAAACCATTAATTTATAATCTAATTTCCCTGAGACTATAACAAAATGCCCATTGCTATCAGACACTACATTATGTTGAACGAAAGAAACTGAATTGTCTATAAGAATCGAAACTCCTCTTGCCTTAGCCTGAAAGGAGGTATGGAAAGATAAATCCTTCCAACAGCTGAAAAGACGTAAATTATCACATTTACGAACATGTGTTTCTTGTATAAGAATAATTGAGACATTCAATTTCTTAATATAATTAAATATCTTATTACGTTTCACAGGATGGTTTAATCCTTTCACATTGAAAACTAAGTAAATTAAAAATATGGTCCATTTTAAATATTGCTTAAAGGAAATGTTTTAATAAAAACTGCTGGAATATATTAAATCCACACAATGAGTTTTAAGAAAAAGTAACCAAGCAACAAATGAAGCTATGAGAGCCAAACAGCTGATAGAAAAGAAGAAAACCACCCCAACCCCCACCCAAACAGAGAAAATCGACCAAAGGGCAGTCGCCAGCTAATCCTACCATTCCCTCTCAAAACAATCTACTGGCTGAGCTCCAAAAAAAAAAATTCAAGGCAAAATTGCATTCCAACAAGACACAACAAAAAACAGAGCAAAATTAAACATATTTTATAAACCTCATAAAAAATTATAGTATAAAATATTAGAAAGAAATATGAAAGTTCAAAACATATTAATTTAGAAAGTATTAACTCAAAGAAAACTTACTAATACTAAATCCTTAATTTTCTAAACAAGGAAATAAAAGTACAAAAAAATTAGATACGTAGGTATACCAAAAGTTAAAAAAAACAATTGTTCATAAAAGAAAGTAATGAACAGTTAGACTGCTGATTCTAAAAAAGAGGATCCATCAGGCAGATGCAACATAAATTTGTGTAAAGAGTTATTGGACAGTTAAACTTCTGAAATTGATTTGGCACTCAAGAAATCCTGCACCTCTTGAGTCAAACGGAACCATCTTTGAGAGCCAGTTTTCAAAATGATTCTAAGACGAGTGGGGTGATGAAGAGAGGGTTTAAAACCTTTATTATACAGCTCAGACAAGACTTTTTTAAACTTGAAATGTTCATTAAACACCTTGGGTGAAAAATCTTCCACAATTCTGAACTTCTGGTCCTCATAATCAATCATACCTTTCCGACAAGATTCACAAATTAAAAGTTCCTTTGTTTGAAAGTCGTGAGGACAAATTATCATTGAACAGAGTCGTCCTTCCAGGGGAGGTCTCAGTACAGGCAACCTGTGAGCTCGGTCTATTTTAGGTGGAGATTTTAAAATATTCGGAAATAAATTAGCCAACAGGTTTGCAAAAAATTCCGAAGGCTGATTGCCTTCCAATGACTCTTTAAAACCCAGAATACGTAGATTATTTCTTCTGATTCTATTTTCTAAGTCGATAATCTTCTGCCTTAATGTTTCATTAACCTTTAACTGTTTATCACAGATCTGTTCCAGGTCGTCAATCTTCGTGTTGAACGTCGTCAAAGTGTCTTTATTCTCTTTTATCTGTTTATCGTGTTCACTTAAAGTTTTTTTAATAGACTCCAATTTTTCATCCATCTGTTTAAATTCAGAGCTGAGTTGCTGGAAGTCCTCCGAAAGTTCATTTTTATGCTTCTGAAGTGTCACCATAATAGATTCCAAAGTTACAAGAGGGTCCTCTTTTTTAGTAGCTTTAGCACGACTCATCATAAAGCAATATTGCATTTAAAGGTAAGTTTTCAAAACAAGTTGGAAGCAGTAAATTAGAAAGAGTAGAAGCACCTATAAAAGCGCTGCTACTCCATCAACGGCCAGTAGCATCTGCCGGGAATTATGATTAACAAAAATAATTAAAGATTTGATCATAAATAAGAAGAATTAGTATGTCAGGTGTAGCCATTTGGTAGCCTGTGAGTCTGGTGAGGATTATAGGGGATGTAATAGCGAACCTAAGAAGAAAATTAAGAGGGCAAAAAGAGAACCAAAGAGGACTAAAGAGAACTCCAAAAGTTTTTGTTTGTGTATATTAGAAGCAAGAGAGCAGTCCCTTCACAGGTAAACAGAAATCTATTTGTGAAATTGGAACATGAGTGGGCTCCTAAGTGAAACTTCTCATTGATAATCATCAAGGAGGAGGATGGAGAATTATGGAAGGGGACATGTTTGTGTGCAGAAGGAGGAAGTGTTCGATATGTTGGCACAAATTAAGGTGGATAAATCCTCAGGGACTGACAGTTTTTCCTAAGGGAAACAACAGACAAGATTGTTGGGACTCAGATTTTTATATCTTCATCGTACTAGAAGAGCAGAGGATAGCTAATGTTGTTCCTTTATTCGGAAAGGGCAGTAGGGGATAATCCAGGGAACTGCTGAGCCTTATATCAATAGGAGGGAAATTACTGGTAAAAAGTAAAAGGACAAAGGACAGGATCATGTTGATTCCTCTTCATCAATCCTTGCTTTTCCAGGTGAACTTGATATTGTGTAGAGAAATATCATCTCACAAATATTTGTATTTTGAGGATGTATTTAAGAAAATTGATGAAGACCAAGTGGTAGACTTAGCTTACATGCCCCTTAGATAGGCTTTTGACAAAGTTCTGCAATGTAAGCTGATTCACATGTTTAAGGGAAATGTGTTGGCTTGGGTAATAGAAGGCAGAGGATAGTACGCAGGTGGGTGCTTTTCTGACTGGAACCCTGCAACCAGTGGTGTACTGCAGGGATTGATGCCAGGACCTTGGTTGTTAAACAAATGAATTGTATGAGAATATGATATAATAGGTTACTGACAACGTGAAGACTGGTTGAATTGTAGACAGTAAAGTTTGTAAAAGGATAGAATGGGACATAAATCAGTTGGTAAACTGGAAGCAGTGGTAGAAGTAATTTAGACAAGCATGAGGTAATGCATTTTGGAATATTATGTGACAAATAGTAAATGACAGGAGCTTAAAGAATATTAGTGTACAGGGGAACATGGGGGGGGGGAGGTACAAGTTCATAGCTCCATGAAAATGGCGACACAGGTAAATAGGGTTGTGAGAAGGTATTCATCACACTTTATTCCACAGGCTGAGGTACTGAGTATAAGAGCTGAGGCATACAAGAGTTGCTCAGGCCACGCTTGTTGTACTGTGTACAAATCTGATTGCCATGTTATTAAAAAGCACATATAAGATATTCACCAGGACATTGCCTGGAGGACTTCCCATATAAAGAGAGATTGGAAAGGCTGTGTTTATTCTCACTGTAATGTAAGTGACTAAGGGTGACTTTATAAAGGTTTATAATGCTGTGAGGGGCATAAAAAAGGTAGAATCTTTTTTTAGGGTGGTGGAATGTAGGGCTAAGTTTGATATGATTTGGGTTAATTGCAAAGATTCAATTTAATGTCAGAGAAATGTATACAATATACATCCTGAAATGCTTTTTCGTCGCAAAACATCCACGAAAACAGAGAAGTGCCCCAAGGAATGAACGACAGTTAAACGTGAGAACCCCAAAGTCCCCCCAGCTCCCCCCTCCCGCACGTAAGTGGCAGGAAGCAACAATCCCCCCCTCACCCCACCGGCAAAAAAGTGCACCCGCCACTGAGCACAAGAGTGAGCTAGGCAATAGCAAAGACACAGACCTTGCAGTTACCCCAAAAACTATCGCATTTCATCTGGCACTCGGCAACTCACAGGTTCTATCTTTCCCTAATAAGGGAGAGAGAGGTGTCCCCCATTTTCACAGCGAGTGGGAGGCATAACAATAACCCACTGGTTTATGAAATCTGAGAGGCAATTTTTTCACACAGGATTGTGGTTGTGCGTATGAGCTGAAAGAGGAAGTGGTGGCAAGGGATTTAAAAGGCATTTGGACAGGTACTTAGATAGGCAAATAAACAGATTATGGGCATCAGTGGAGCATTTTAGTTGGCATGGACTGATAAGCTGAGGCCCATCACTGTGCTGTACAACTCTACAATATACAGAGTGAAGAAACAGTATGAGAATTGGTTACCACAAGCCAGATTCAACACTCTTTATCTTGGAGAATGGAAATGAACAGCCAAAATGGAAATCTACAACCAAAAGGGAAATAATGGAATTATCTCCCTAAAACCTTTCACAGTCTCTTCATTTTTTGAAGGAATAATATAGTGGAGTAGATAACCAAACACCACTACAGAGTTAGGGAGAAACAAAGAAATGAGAAAAGTTCTATACTTACAAATTCCTCTTCTAACTTAATGTATTGTATATGATTGTATAAAACTAAGGAATTCTAAAGGTTCAGATTTTCCTTTGCGCAAACACTACTATTGGACAGATATCCAAAACTTGCTTATTTTAGAACAGAACCAGAAACTCCCTTTTGTTTAAGCTTTTCTTAACATAACTCGTACATCATTATTGAAATCAATATAAAGTGTTAATGCCATTTCTTACCTGCCCAATCTAGAAACTCTACACAATTGGCAATTGAATATCGCTTAGCTATATCTTGTGCTTTTTCATCTCTGAAGTTGATTGTTTGAACATTAGCTCCAAGGCTCACCAAAGCTTTTAGGCTCTCCAGCTTCCCCCATGCAGCAGCACAATGTAAAGGAGTATATCCTGTGAACATGAAACAAAATTGAAATCAGTGGAATTACTTGACAAACCAGGGAACAATTAACTTTTCAGATTGAAAAGCTTTTATTGGGATAATTATGTTGTCACATACCGTTTAGCTAGGTCTTCTAATATAAAGAAGCAAGCTACAACAAATTCAGAATGGATCACATTATTAAGATTTATTATTTTACTTGCAAGGAGTGGTATAGTTCTAGCCAAGTTTTGCACGGAAATATAGCTCCAATCCTCTGTTTCAACCAAAGTACTTTTATATGATTTTTGAATACAAACAAGTTATTCATTCCATAACATTACATCCTTCTTATCTTTATCCTTATCTTGTTCTAACATTTGATCCTTAGAAGCTTCATCCCGTTTTCCTTGTTGTCAAAACAACTCCTCTGGCCATAAAACAATTTGCCTGACATAAAAGAAAATAGCTTGCTCACAGATAACACAAACATACTTGTAAGTTTTCCCATGCAAATCAGCAAAGTACTTTGGGATTTCTTAGACTCCATCTTGTTCACATTATGTTTTATAAAAGCAAAATCATAAAGACTTCAGGGTTACAGATATATTTCCACAGTTGAAAGGTCATTGATCTAAGCTTAATTCCTCTAACACATGTGCTGTCAGATCACCTGATTACTTCAAACCTGAATATGGCATTGTGGAGTTCTGCTTAGCCACACTGTCATAAGGGTAAAGTGAGTAGAGCAGGGGCCTAAGCATACACCCTTGTGCTGTTGGAGATTGTGGAGGAGATGTTGTTGCTAATCTGAACTGAAGAGGGTTTGCAAGTGAGGACATCGAGGATCCAATTGCACAAGGGAATATTGAGGCCAAGATCTTGAAGCTTATTGATTAGTTTTGAGGGGATAATGGTATTGAATGCCGAGCTATAGTTGATAAAGAGCATCTTGATATATGCATCTTTGCTGTCCAGATGTCCGAGAGTTGAGTGAAGAGCCAATGAGATGGCTTCTGCTATGGACCTGTTGCTCTGGTAGGCAAAATGGAGTTGATGCAATTCGCTTCTCACCCAGGAGTTGAAATGTTTCATTATCAACCTCTCAAAACACTTCATCACTGCGAATGTAAGTGCTTCTGGCCAATAGTCATTGAGGCAGATTTCCACGTTCTTCTCAGGCAAGTTACAAAAATAACTAAATAAATAATGCAAAAGGAAAATGAGGTAGTATTCATGGATTTTTCAGAAATCTGATGCTGTGGTGGGGAAACTATTTCTAAAAAGTTGATTGTGGCCCAATGGTATTAATGAGAAAATGACACTTCCTGGATGTCGAGGGTCCTTAATGATGGACACCAAATTCTTGAGGCACTACCTTTTGAAGATATATTTGATACCGGGGAGAGTTGTGCTGGCCAAGTCTATAACCCCCTGAAGCTTCTTTTGATCCTGCATATTGGAATCTCCATACCAAGCTATGACTCAACCAATCAGAATGGTATCCACAGTACATCAGTAGAAATTTGTTAAGAGTCTTTGGTGACAGACACAGAAAAGGTTTAGAGGGATAAACACCAAGTGTGGGGAAATGGGACTAGCTCATGTGAACAAATGTATCACATACTACGACATTACTGCATATAAAACTGGGTCTGTAGTACTGACTTCAAACTTTTTAAATTCATAAGACCATAAGAAATAGGAACAAAGTTATGCTATTCACCCCTATCAAGACTGTTCCACTATTCAATTGTGGCTGATTTATGATGCCTTTACTAATCAGAAATCTATCAACTTCCATTTTAAATATATCCAATAACTTGGCCTTCACAGTTGTCTGTGGCAATGAATTCCACAGATTCAGCACCTTCTGAATAAATACATTACTTGTCGTCTCTGTTCTAAAGGGACATCTATTCTGAGGCTGTGCCGTCTGGTCCTAGACTGTTCCACTGTTGGAAACATCCTTTCTATGTCCACTCTATTTCAACATTTGGTAGGTTTCAATGAGATCCCCATCATTCTTCTAAACTCCAGCAAATACAGCCCCAGAGCAACTCATACATTAACTCTTTCATTCCCAGGACAATTCTTGTAAACTACGTCTGGTGCCAGCACATCCTTTCTTAGATATGAAGTTCAAAACTGCTCACAAATGTGGTCTGACCAATGCATTATAAAGCCCCAGCATTACATCCTTACTTTTATATTCTAGTCCTCTCAAAACAAATACTAACATTATATTTGCCTTCCTTACTACCAACTCAAGTTGCAAATTAACCTTCAGGGAATCCAGCGCAAGGACTTTCAAGTCCCTTCGCACCTCTAATTTTTGAATTTGCCCCTATTTAGAAAATAGTCTATGCCTTTATTCCTTCTACCAAAGGGAATAGCCATACACTTCCCTACATTATATTACATCTGCCACTTCTTTGCCCATTCTCCTAATCCAAGTCCTTCCGCAGACTCCCTGTTTCCTCAGCACTACCTGCCCTTCCAACTATCTTTGTATTGTCTGCCAACTTGGCCATAAAGCCACCCAGATCATGAGCGTATAACATGAAAAGGAGATGAACCAATACCAACCCCTACAGAACACCAGTAATCACTGGCAGCCAGGAAAGGCCCCCTGTTTCCATTCTTTGCCCCTGCCAGTCGGCCAACCTTCTGTCCATGCTAGTACCTTTCCTGTAATATACACAGACTCTTGTGTTGTTTAGCAAACTCATATGTGGAATTCAAATTATCAATTTGCCATGAAATACAATGGACTGGCACACAGCCTTGAAGAATTCCACTCCGCACAGCCTACAAGTCACTAAAGGTCTCAAATTTTTTTTTTCTGTTGCTGAGCCAATTTTCAGTCCAACTTGTCAGCTTCCTCTGAAAAATACTCTGTTAAAACAAAAGAAGCCTATGTAAGCCTACATAGAGGCCTATGACTAACAGAACCCTAGGTAATTAAGATAAACAGTATGTGTCACAAGTTAGTAACATATGTTGATGTGTTCATCCTATATTTATTCCACAGTGCCTCTCTGTGCTGAAGAATACACAAACTATAGTTTAAATCTTGCTGTCTGGGCTTGTGCTTATTAATCTTGCCAGTCTGAACTTTTATCTTCACGGTGTCATCCAGAAAATGTGTGTGTGTATGTACGTATGTTACGTTATTGCACAAAATATTTTCATAATGTTTGCCAACCTCATTTGTATGCATCTTAATTAGAGAAATAGAAGATTAAAGAAATAGCCACTACTAGTATTGAAAAATCAACAAATAGTGTTGCCAAGTACCTCTGTTAGTTTGCTCATTCACATTTGCTCCTTGTGACACCAACTCTTGAATAACTTCACAGTGACCCAGGATGGCAGCTGCAAAGACAGCATTTCTGCCAAAGTCATCATGTATATTTAACAATTCATTACTTTTTTCATGGCTTGGTTCATTTACAAAACACCTGCGTAAGTTCTCAGCATCTCCTGTAAGCACACTGTTAAGAAAGTTGTTCCTGTTTTCTAGCTCAAGATCTTCAATATTTGCTGAATCATCATTTGAGTTAATCGCTTCTTTTTTATTTTCACCATCTTGATCCATTATCTAAATAATAATAATTAAATACGCAGTGCTGTTATCCATGGAAATAAAATAAATATTTACATCAAGAAGTACCACTCAGCTCAAGAGGAATGCTGACTGCTAAACTAATTCCACTGTTTGATTCTTTTACTATAGTTAATTCTCTTCACTTTCATCTGATACTCAGTCAGATGTCAGGAAAGACTAAACGGACAATGTTTTGACTTATTGTCAAATGTTATGAGTTCAACTCTTAAACCTACACCACTAATAAGGGAATGCTACACTATTGGAAGTACCTATTTTTGGATAAGTCATTAAACCAAAATACTACCTGCATTTTGAGGGGAAAAAATATCAGGATTATCTTTTGCCATTAGTTTATAACACAATTATAATAATTGCTGTTAATAGAAGTGGCTTTGTGGAAAATGGTTTCAGAATCAGAGTAAGTCAGCACAGAAACGGGCCCCTTGGCCCAACATTTCTTTACCGATCAAGGTATCTAATCAAGTTAGAGCCATTTGTCTGCATTTGACAAATATATTACTTTTACTGCAGAAATACTAACACACAAAGGATTCAAAACATGGCTGAACACAGAAGATTCTGCAGGTATTGGAAATTTTGAGCAAAAGAAACAAAATGCTGAAGGAATTCTGCAAGTCAGGCAGCATCTAAGGAGGGGAATAAACCATCAACATTTCAGGCTGAGATTCTTCATCATGACTGGAAGGGAAGGGGAAGAGGCCAAAATAAGAAGGGGTGGGGAGAGGAGTACATGTTGGAGGTGCGAAGTCCCGTAGAGAGCAATCCCTACAGAAAGTGGAGAGGAGGTGGGGAGGGAAGGATGTGCTTAGTGGTAGGATCCCATTGAAGATGCCAGGTTAAAAAGAATAATGTGCTGCTGGGCCCTATCCCTGTTTTAATGGCAGGAGGATGTGTGGGAAATGGAGATATGGATGAGAGCAGCATTTGTGGTGGGAGGGAAACCCCATTCTTTGGGGAAGAAAAGAGGACATCTCAGATGTTCTAGAATAGAAAGGTTCACACTGAGAACAGGTGTAATGAAATTGGAGGAACTGAGAGAAGGGAATAGCATTTTTTTTTTACAAATGACAGGGTGGGAAGGGTACAGTCATAATAACTGTGAGAGATGGTAGGTTTTTAAAAGATGTCTGTGGATAGTCTGTCTCCAGAGTTGAAGACAAAGAGATCAAGAAGGAGGAGAGAAGTATCAGAGATGGACCAAGTAAATTTTAGGGCAGGTTGGAAGCTGGAGGCAATTCGATGAAATTGACGAGCTCAGTAAGCGTGCAGGCAGGGTGGAGGAAAAGCAGTCAATAGAAAAATTAGTTGACAAGAAGGCACAGATAGCTAGTGTCCATCGTTGCAAGTTTTGTTTGGAGAAAGTGGAGGGAAGAAAGATTGTTGAGGATGAGGACCAATTGCAAGAGACCGAGAAGGATGGTGGTGGAAGGGAACTGGTTAAGTCTTTGGTCAAGAAAGTTTTCAGGCCTTCCTGGTGGGAGATCGAAGTGTATAGGGGCTGGACATCTATAGAGGAAATAAGGCAATCCAGGCCAGGGAACTGAAAGTTACTGGAGTGAAGGACAGCATGTGAAGTGTCATGGATGCAAGTAGAAAAGGACTGAACCAATGGTGTTGAGGTATGCAGGCATGAGTTCAGTGGGGCAGGAGCAAGCAGAAACAATGGGCCTATCAGGACAGTTATGTTTGTGGCTCTTGGGTAGGAAGCAGAAATGAGTAGTAGACTTGCAGAGTTCATCCAACATTTTGTGCGTGTTGCAAAACATAATTGAGCCTGGTTCAAGTGAGATTCAACTGGAGCTGGAAGGAAGGAAGTTGATATAAAAGCAAATATGACACATGCTTCAAAGCACAGAGATTCAAGTTACTTGATATTGTTTGACGATTTGGGGGTGCTGGCATCACTAGGTTGGTAAGAAGTGAGGCAGCAAGATATTCTAAAACTTGTGGAGACATATGATTCCACAAGTATCTCATAGGGTTGCACAATGAGCTCTGATGAGTAGGAGAATAGTTATTACCTAAGATGGAAGAGCAAATAGAGGTGCTATGGCTGAAGGAGGGGAGGGGAAGATGTTACTGGTGGTTGCATTACAGTGAAGATGTCAGGGATTATGGACAATGATCTGTTGAATGTGGAGCTTGTGGAGTGGATCTGAAGACAAGAGGATCCTTGAAATGGAGGGGTTTGAGAGGGGATGAAGCCAATGCGTAGGAAATAAGAAAATGTTTTAAACTATTGTGAATAGGAATATTGGCTGTGATATTTGGAAAGGTATCCTTATGTAGTGCATAATGCTCAAGAGGAAGAGGACTGTATTTGAATATGCAGTTCAGTGAGTCCTACAATTGTTGGAGGTGCGGTGGTGATACGGAATAAGACGTGCTTTCTTCGGTAAATCCAGAAATGTATGCTGCATTGCCGTTTGTTGAGCCTCTGGGAGAGATTTTGAAAACTAGTTAATCAGTTAAACCTATAAATTACTAAAAGTTGTCAATGCTTCACTCTTATTTCTGTTAAATTAAAAGAACAATCTCAAATAAACAGGCACAATTTATTTCACTCCCCTCCTCCCATACACTGCTCTGCACACTGCATACAGTACGAAGAGGAAGAAATGGTGGCTATACATTAAGCAATGACAAATTAGGGCTGAGCAATACACGCTGCTCCTGCCACCAGCTCCAACCCACAATGAATAAATTAAAAATGCTCCCGAGAAGCCCTCCGGAATGTTTCGATGCTTAAAAGTATTATATCAAGAAAAATGCTCTATTATTCAATGTGGTAAGGCATTCACTCCTACTACCAGCAAAGCACACTACTCCTTGCTCCTCAATAAATGGAAATATCCTTACATTGTCTTTCCAAATCAAAGCAAACCTAACTTGACCCGCAATTTAATTTTCTCCTTTTCTAGATCTCACCAACTGACTTTTGGTGGCAGTATCGAGGTCACAACTACGCACTACCACATCTTTGGCGTCCGTGTTCTGATCTACCGTCCTCCCAAGCACCTGCCACAACCGTCTCCATAGCAACCGTACTCTCTGTGTAACACAAATAAAGATCCGTCCGCCTAAAACAGGAGCGGCACCAATTAAGATCTGGTACCAATGGGAGGGAGGGGAAAAACAGCCTCTATGATTCCAGCGTGTGATTTGATGCCAGTGGAAAGGTCGCGGTGTCCGGGGTAAATAACTCAAACCACAGGTCTGCTGAAGGGTCTCAGACCTGAAATGTTAATCCTGTCTGTACAGATATTGGCTGACTTGCTGAGAGTTCCCAGCCTTTAATTTCAGATTTCCAGTATCTGCAGTTTAGACCTTCTTATGAGGGCAGTTGACCCATAGTAGCCAACAACCTCGTTTTGAGAAAGGTCAAAAGCCTGTCTCAAAAGTAAAATCTACACAGAAGGCCGTAAAAATGCATGCTGTACATACTCAGCAGGTCAGCCAACATCTGTGAAGAATGCATCTGAATTACCGTTTCGATTCAATGACCTACCGTTTTCATTTCAGAAATTCAACATCTACATACATTTCTCTAAGCATAACTTACCGTTAGAGTCGGAGAATACAGCAAAGAAACAGGCCCATCTGGTCTATGCCGAAACTATTTAAGCTGCCTATCGACCTGCACCGGGAACGTTGTCCTCCATTGTCCTAACTTCCAAACTTCTCTTAAACGTTGAAATCGAATTCGCATGCACCACTTGTGCTGGCAGCTCATTCCACACTCTTGAGAGTGAAGAAGTTTCCCCTCGTGTTCCCCTTAAACTTACCCTTCACCGACAACCTCTGGTTGTAGTCCCACCCAACCTCAGTGGAAAAAGTCTGCTTGCATTTAGCCTATCTATACCCCTCATAATTTTGTATACCTCTTTCAAATCTCCTCTCATCTTCTGCGTTCTAAAGAATACAGTGCTAACCTGTTCAATCTTTCCTTATAGCTCTGATCTCCCAGACCCGGCAACACCTTTGCAAATTTTCTCTGCACTCTTTCAACCTTATTTACATTTTTCCTGCCGTTAGGTGACCAAAACTGCACACAATACTCCAAATTAGGCCTCACAAATGTCTTACACAACTTCTACATAACATCCCGTCTCCTGCACTCAAAACATTAATTTATGAAAGCCAATGGGCCAAAAGCTTTCTCTACGGCCCTATCTATTTGTGATGTCACTTTCAATATCGACAGTAATGCATATTAATAAAGAAATTGCATTTTGTCACCTTTTAATGTAATAAAACAGCACCCCAGAGTTAGCTGATACACATCGAAATAAAATTTAAAAAAACATACAAAGCTAATGCGGGAGATCATGATGGGGTTAAGAATGGAAGAGTTTGGTCAGAAGGGGAATGTTATAATAGGAATAAGGATGTGCCTTCAAAGGAAAGCACTGTTGCCAGGAAACAGGGCGAGGAGGGTAAACCCAAGATCAGCTTATTTGAGGAGAAGGAAGTATTTTCTATCTCTGAGGTACCACCTGCACCCATCCATCCCATCCGTGCCAAATTCGGCTCGTACTTGAGCGCCTCCTCTCCGCGCTTGCGCGGCTGTCCCTGCCCTGTCAGCGGGTGGCAGTTGCCGCGCAGGCGCTGAATGGGCGCAGCCGCCTTCCAGAAACAAGCCGAGGACGCGCTGCCAGCTCGGTCGTGTGATGGCCTCTTCCTTGATTTTGAAATGCTGCGCGGCTGCTGGTTATTTTTAACTTTTGAGGCCACTTGTCGCTTGTACCGTACCTGGGGCACTGCAGACTTTCGGCCTTTCTTCAACTGGCGTGGTCGGTTCATGTGAATGCAATTTTTGAGCCACTTGGCTGCTTTGGTAGGGAAGATATTAGCGGCTGCATCATCTTCTACTTTCCGAAGGTGCGCAGTGCAGCTGCGCAGTTGGCGAGTGACTGGAGAAACTGTGTGGATCAATAAACTAAAAGCAAAGAAAGAACAGGTATTTATTTATTGTCCAGTGACAGAAGCTTTACAGCATCAAGCTTAAAGAAGGTATTTTAAAATCAATGACAATGCCAGCCCATCTATAACATCAAGGGACCCACAACCTACTTAAGTTGTGTGGAGACATTAAAAATGGGCATTGATCAGCTGAGTCCCAGGTATTGAATTGGACGTGTTATTCATACTCGTGTTCTCTCTCTGCTTGTCGGACATGTGCGGCATGGAATTTTGTCAACCACAGTCAACTGTATGAATGCATCAGCAGTTACTTTTGTTGCCCAAAACTATACGAACAGCAGTTTAATGCTATTTGTTGATTTTACTCCGGGTAAATGAGAAAAATATATTTCAATATAAGTTTTTGTATTATTCTGATACTAATTAATAGATGTCTTTTAAGTTAAAGAAATCTGAAGAAAAGCTACTTGACAATACAAACACCAGGAAGATCAGAATGATTTCAAAGTTGCTAAATCACTTCGTATTTTTAAAACTTTTTTTTAGTTGTGGTCGCTTTGTTTTTCTAGGCATCATCTTAGTGTCAGTGTCTCGACTGGCGATAGTGTCAGTCCCGACCCCCAACGAATTAGGGTTGTAATTTTCTTTCCTTGCACCAAAATACTTCAGTTCAAAACATTTCACCGGTGCTGTAGGTGACTCCTCTTCTAACCAATTATACCTTTTTTTGTGAGCTGATTAGTGCTGTTGTATTTTGTGTAATATAATGCATATTGTCCAGAGAAATAGGAAGTGGCAAAATGTATGTTGCATGATCATCCTATTGTCTTGTTTCTAATGACCTTCTGGGGGGAGGGGTCATTGATATTATAAAGTTAATACTGTACTGTAATCAGGGTGCAGAAATACAGAATGAAGCTGTAATTACTTGAGTACCAATACATTGACATTTTGTTGTGTGAAGAATGGATATTATTTACATGTACATTTGTGTCTGGTTTCAAATGGCACAGTTATTCGTGGACATTGATAACAAATAGCTTGGATCACTGTTATGAAACTTGCAGCAACTATCAGGATTGGCACTATTAGTTACCATCCTTACTGATTGCCAGTGTTTCCTGACCACCTCATTGCTTTTTTGCTGAGTGACTTATTGGAGATGTTTTCTGACTTCATAGCAGAATCACTGAATAATTAGGGCATATGCTTGGTTTCAAAATAATATCTTGGATGTCTGCTTGATATGTGGTAATTAAAGGTTTGGACCAAGTGTTGTGAAGTGGGATTAGGTTGGATCTGCTGTGGACACAATTGGCCAAATGATCCCCTGTACCATGGATTTTCATCTTCCTTCAGATTTCTCCTTTTCTGATGATTTGCTCAGAAATTTGTTTTAAATTGAACTTGAATTGTTTTGCATCTGTTGAAAAGTTGTCACTATCATTAAAGATTTTTGGGAATGTTTCTTAATTATACTGTTGTGGATTTTATTCATAAATTTCTAAATTGTGAAGCAGTCTTTGTTTGAATATGGTAGGAACTAGACATTTAACTTATTTAAGCTGAGTAAGATTCTTGAAGTTATCAGTGAACATCTCCTTTCTCAAAATAAGGGCTGCATTTTCTGGACTGACAAGAATCTCGGAATACTCAGTCTAACAGATTGCAAAGATTTGGTCTTTGAGCATTTGAAGGCAAAGCCCGAGAGTTTTGTATATTAACAAAATCAAGTAGAGTGTGATTTGGGCAGCAAAGAGATTCTGGGTTAGAATCAGCTGTAATTTTACTGAATGCTAGAGCAGGTATGTGGGGGCAAACAACCATTTCTTCCTTCTATTTCCTATAGACAATCAAATCATTTGTATTGACTTTCCCTTCTTGAGTCATTTTCCAATATTTGCTAGCTCAATAATTTTTCGGTTCGGGTATAGTTTATGGGTTTCTGTAATGTAGGGTAACATTCTAAAGTGTTTAAATACATTAATACATTTTTAACTGAAAAATTACAGTGATCATGTACTATTTTAAAGTTATATTAAGAAATAGTGATATCATTAAAGAGTTTAGCTGCTTTAGAATTCTGGTTCTGAAAGTCATAACTTGGTGAAATCCATCAACATTTCTAAAAGAAGTACAAGATCTCTGTGTGTAAGTGAGGACTCTAATTAACTAATTTTAGTTACTTTAAAAATTGTGACTTTTTAATTTAATTTTTATTTAAAATGAGAATGTGAAAGCAAGTGGTTAAAGGCCTTGATAGAGTGGATGTGGAGAGGATGTTTCCTTTGGTGGGAAAGTCTAAGACCAGAGGACAGCTTTAGAATAGAGGGGCATCCTTTTAGAATGGAGATGAGGAGGAATTTATTTAGCTCAAGAGCGGTGAATCTGTGTAATTCTTTGCCACAGGCCAGTCTTACGTATATTTAAGGCAGAGGTTGATAGATTCTTGATTGGTTAAAGCAAGAAGGAATATGGGGAGAAGGAATGAGATTTGGGCTGAAAGGAAAAATAAGTCAGCCATGATGAAATGACGGAGCAGACTTGATAGGCCAAATGCAAGTAGCCTAATTCTGCTCTTATATCCTATGGTTTTATGGATTCCTTGGTGGTGTTGAGTTACCCAAGTGTTGGTTGAAGTATACAATGAAATTGAGAATTGGTTAGTTAATTTAGAAGACTGAGTTATTGTCTCAAAAGATTTATATTTCCATTTTGGAAGTTACCAGAACAGCAAATGTGTTGCTAATGAAGCAGCATTGCTTATGCAGTGCAATGGAACAACAGTCTTGTTTCTATCACTTGCTTTTTCATAAATAGAAAATATTTTAAAGATTCTATTGACTGTACGGAAGGAAAGCAGATGAGTTGAGTATTTAAAATGTATTAGTACATCTCTGAAATCTGAAACATTGCATATGTGAAACAAGAAGCAAGTAGAAATTGTATATATTGAATTAGATTTTTCTTAAAATAAATCTTTTTGAAAGCCCTTTGTACCCTTGTTTTTGAGCCAGTGTTGATGCTGCTGTTAGTCTATGTTCTGGGAAGTAAATACAAACATAAAATGTTGGAAGCAATCAACAATTCAGCCATCATCTGTGGAAAGAAATCTGCTGAGTATTTCCAATATTTTGCCTAGTATTCAGTTTGTAGCATCAAATGTTTTTTGATTGATGAAAAACAAGGTCAGCAGCCACTTAAAGTTTCTTAATTTCTCTAGGTCAGAGGAGAGAATGAGTGGAAAGAATGTGTGTACTTTTGAGTTCAAAATAATTTGAGATGATCTTCATACTTTAATATATTTTTAAATGTTTTGGCTGACGTAGGATTGATCAGCTGGAATAGTGGTACTGTAGCATGAGAGAGAGCTGAAACCAGGCAATGTTGTCTCAGGCTAAAGATTTACTAATTAGGACTGTGATGAAAGGAAATCCCTTCACTTAAATGGTTGGATCTTTGGAATTCATCTCCCCAAAGAATTGAGTATCTTTACTGTTGAGACAAATGGATTTTCAATGGTAGCACAGGAGAAGATTGATACAAAAGATCAGCCATGTCTTTTTTGGAGGTTAGACCTTAATATTTCCAGCATTTTCTTATTTAGATTTCCACTGGCTGCGGTTATAACTAATAATCAAAAATTTCCTTACTTTAGATTATACAGAGATACTCGGCAGGGATATCTTCTTATCCCTTTATTATTTAACTTGTCTTTAGAGCCCCTTGCTATTGCTCTTAGAGATTCCAATACTGTTCAGGGTATTAAGAGAGGGGACAAAGTACACAAGGTTTCATTGTATGCAGATGACCTGTTAGTTTACATTTCAGATCCTAGGAAATCTATTCCTTCTATGCTATCTATATTTTCTGAATTTAGTTGTTTTTCTGGATATAAATTAAATTTACATAAAAGTGAGTTATTTCCCATTAATAATTACTCAGATCAGTATCATCAAGTACCTTTTAGTATTGCTAAAATTACTATATTTATCTTGGTATTAAAATTACTAAAAATTTTAAGGACCTGTATAAATATAATTTTCTCCCATTAATTGATTACACCCAACAAATGCTTTCTAAATGGTCACCTATGACATTATCATTAATAGGTCGAATTAATGCTATTAAAATGGTAGTTCTACCAAAATTCTTATATATACATTTCAGGCAGTTCCTACCTTTGTTTCTTGATAGAATAGATTCTATAATCTTATCTTATATTTGGAATAATAAAAATCCTAGATTGAATAAACCTTTAGTACAGAAATTAAAAAAGGATGGTGGTATGGCTTTGCCAAATTTTAGAATGTATTATTGCGCAATTAATATTCGATATATTACTTTTTGAATTCATTACTCAGACATACATGAATGTCCTTCATGGTTGGATTTGGAGGAAAACTTGGTGAAGGGGTTCTCTTTGGCCTCTTTACTGGGAGCTCCTCTTCCCTTTTTGTTTTCTAAGATTAGTAGTCAAGACTTTAATCCTATTATTAAACATACTTTAAGAATTTGGTTTCAGTTTTGTAGATTTTGAGTTAAATAATTCTGTTCTTTTTAGTAATAGCCATTTTAATTATTTTTTTAAACCATCAATCTTGGATAAGACCCTTTTAATTTGGAAAACCAAGGGGATAACAACTTTTTTCAGATTTGTTTTTACGGGACTGTTTAATGTCTTTTTCTCAGTTAGTGGATAAATATAATTTACCTAATGAACATTTCTTTAGATATTTACAAATTAGGAATTTTTTACATGATTTGCTGCCAAATTACCCTTCTGTTTATCCACCTAATATGACACATGCTCTTTTTCAGCTTAAACCACTTCAGAAAGGGTTGATAGCTATAATTTATAAACGGATATTGAATTTACAAATGATATCTAAAGATAAAATTAAATGTGCTTGGGAATTGGAAGTTCAAGAGTCATTTTCAGATAATCAGTGGAGTAAAATTCTTCATTTGGTTAATAACTCATCTACTTGTGCCCGTCATTCTTTGTACAGTTCAAGGTAGTGCATCGGGCCCATATGTCAAATGATAAACTAGCACGTATTTTTGCCAACATCAAACCTATTTATGACAGATGTAATAGTGAGGTGGCCACTTTAACTCGTATGTTTTGGTCTTGTATAAAGCTAGACAATTTTTGGAGTGATGTTTTTAAAACATTATCAAAAGGCTTGGATCTGGACCTACAACCTAATTTACTTATGGCAATATTTGGGATTACCCCATTGAAACCAGGAAATATACATTGAGCAGAAACAGGAATGATAGCATTTTCAACTTTATTGGCTAGGAGAGCCATTTTACTGAAGTGGAAGGATTCTAATCCACCTATTGTCTTTTATTGGCTTTCCTCCATTATGTCTTGTCTAAGTTTAGAGAAAATAAGAAGTCGGACATTTGATACATCCTTTAAATCAGAGCAAATCTGGCGACCTATTATTCAGTATTTTCATTTAATTTAATTTACTACTCTTCCAATTTTTTTTGAAGTTTTAGATTTGATCAGAAAGTTTTTTTCTTTTTTTTTTGGTTGTATCCTCAGAATGGACTGCCAGTCCCTTTTCCTTTTTTTGTATAGTGTAGTGGGGGTCTTTTTTTCCCTTCATTTAAAATTCTTTCTTTTTAAATCTTTTTATTGAGTAAGTATACAAAAAAGGTAAGCCATATAAACATTAATACAATGTTAAAGTATAATAAAATTCCAAAAGATATCGATACCAAAAAGAAAATACTACAAACAATGTAATTTAAGCATAAGAAACCAAGATAACATAATAGTATACTAAATTTTATATATATCAATGGAAAAAAAAAGAAAAAAAAACCCCCAAAAAAAAACCCACCGTGCAGCTAACTAAAAGCAAAGCAAAGCAATGGGCTAACTTGAAACCAAACAGAGTTAAACTTAAAATCACGTCCTCAATCCCGACCTCCATTAAAAACAGTGAAAAAAAAACAAGAAGGGTAAATATTACATTAAATGAAAATATCGAATAAAAGGTCCCCAAATCTGTTCAAATTTAAATGAAGAATCATAAAGGTTACTTCTAATTTTCTCCAAATTCAAACATAAAATCGTCTGAGAGAACCAAAAAAAGGTAGTTGGAGCATTAAGCTCTTTCCAATGTTGTAAAATACATCTTTTCGCCATTAAAGTAAGAAATGCAATCATTCTACGGGCTGAAGGGGAAAGATTACTAGAAATTTTAGGTAGTCCAAAGATAGCAGTAATAGGGTGAGGAGAGATATCTATATTTAATACCTTAGAAATAATATTGAAAATATCTCTCCAAAAAGTTTCCAAAGTAGGGCAAGACCAAAACATATGAGTTAAAGAGGCTATCTGCCCCGAACATCTATCACAGAAAGGATTAATATGCGAGTAAAAACGCGCTAACTTATCTTTGGACATATGTGCTCTATGAACCACTTTAAATTGAATTAGGGAATGTTTAGCACAAATAGAGGAAGTATTAACTAATTGTAAAATCTGCCCCCAATCATCCACAGAAATGGTAAGCCCCAAGCCCTTCATTTAAAATTCAAAGTTTTTTTCCTTTCCTCTTCATGAACTGATAGGAGGAGGATTGCTGTTTTCTTTTTTATTATATACTAGCTTAACACTATGTATGATTTTGATAATGTCTATTTCAATCTCTGTTTGTATTGTTATTGAGATATATTGTTATATATATATTTGAGATAATTCTCTTGTTTGTATTTATGTTCCTTTTAAATCAATAAAAAGATTAATAAATAAAGATGACTTCCACTTTCTTCAATTTTGGGCTCTTACAATTCTTTTTCTGAACTGTGAAGGTGTTCTATTGATTAACAATTTACTGTTACAATCTGCTTTGTTATTTCATATACAGCTGAAATGATTCATGGCAGCATGTTTTTGATTGATTGCTGCCCAAAGTGGGATTTGTTTGTTAGAGTTCCCCTTTTTTAATTGATACATAGAATTTGTTTGGACTCAAAGACTTTAGTGCAAGTATAATCAGTTTGAGTCAGTTTCCACTCTGACCTTTCCATTTTCAACCTCTTACATTATGTTCCAAAGAAGTTCGGTGAAAATACAGGGAAGAAAAAGAAACCTCATCTTTCTACTAAGCACTCTGGTCTTACCATAGGTCTTAATCAGTACTCCCACTTTATTTTTCACAACCAGCTGCTAGTAATGGAGGATGGCTGTACAGATGCATCAGCAGAGAATGAGATGGAGGCATGTTTTGGGGATATGGATCCCCTCGTGGCACATTTACAAGAGTGCTTCATTCCCTAAGACTACCTGTTCTCGATTTTTATGTCACTCTCACAGATCATGAGAGTTGTATCCAGTTTTTATCTTCAATGCTTCCTTTCTGGTTTTTACAAATAGTTTGCTTCTCCAGATCATATTTTGTTATTAAATTGAGATTTTTCTTCCCTCAAGCACAGTTGTGCTTTTCTATCTGATCCTACAATTGCTTAAAAGCTATTCAACTTATATTTTCTTACAAGAAAGAAAGAAACATTCTGGCTCAATAAGTCTGTGGACACCTCCACACATAAACAAGATCCGTTAATGTTATTGAATTCAAAAGTCCGACATGCATATGTTCATTTCCATGAACAGCAAGAATTGTTTCCTTCATCTGCTTTAAATATTATGTTTTCAGTTTTATGTGCTTTTGATGCCGTGCATTGCCATATAGTAGAGGTATGGTTACCATATGGTGTGTGTTTTTTCTGTGGATGCCTAAGTGTAGAAAGTGGAGACATTGGTGAGCTTTTCTGATTGTGCAGGTTATGTTCTAGGATCATGAGAGGTTCTATGAGATGTGAACTTCCAGGAGTTTGAAACTGCTTGCAGTTTCCACTGCTGTGTTGTCGATGTAAAGGGGGATGAGAATGGTGTGAATTCTCCTGAAGTCAATAATCATCTCCTTCGTCTTGTTAACATTGAGGAAGCAGTTATTTGCTTGGCATCAGACCAGTGTTAAGGATGATGGGAAGGGAGCAGCAGATGTGCAACCTGACTATCTGAGGTCTGTTAATCAGGAAATCCAATAGCGAGTTGCACGGTGGTGTAGTTAGACTGAGGAATAGGAGTTTGTTCACCAAGGTCTCTGGGACAATAGTGCTGAATGCCAAATTGAAATCTAGAAACAGCATTCTGGCATAATTATCCTGGTTTTCCAGGTGTGTCAAGACCTGGTGTATGGTGTAGAGAGCTGTTATGTTGGTAAGCATATTGGTGAGTCTCCAGTGTGGTAGGAATTGATTTTTTGATATGTGCCATTACCAGCCGTTCAAAGTGCTTCTCAATGATTGGTGTTCATCCCACTGGGTGGTACTCATTTAGTTCTGTGGGTGTAGAGTTCTTCAGGGATGCTGGCGGCTGATTTGAAGCATATGGGGACAGCAACTTAGATGAGTGAAGTGTTGAAGATGTCTGTGAAGACATCAGTGAGCTGGTGTGTACTCTCCCTGAGTAGTTGGCCTGGGATGTTATCTGGCCTGGCCACCTTACTTGTAGACTGAAACTGACATTAAACATTATCATAATTTGAAGTTAATGAAGATATTTTAGGCCAAGAGACTTGATGAAGTTCTTTTAGATTAGGCATTATTCCTGTAGTACTCCTCTGTACTAGGAAAAGTATCACTGTGGGATCACCAAAAGTGGATACAATATAATATCCAGCAAATTTCTTAGTGACCTTTCCCTTTGGATTGTTTTAAGATTTAGGATCAGAATCAGACTATTTGGCCCGTCGAGTCTGCTCTGCCGTTTTATCACGGCTGATCCAATCTTGCTCTCAGCTCCAACCTCCTGCCCTCTCCCCCATATCCCTTCATGCAATGACCAATCAAGAAGCTATCAATCTCTGCTTTAAAAATACATAAAGTCTTGGCCTCCACAGCTACCTGTGGCAAAGAATTCCACAGATACACAACTCTCTGGCTAAAGAAATTCCTTCTTATCTCCATGCTAAAAGGACACCCATCTCAATTCTGAGGTGGTGTTCTTTGGTCTTGGACTCTGCCATTGGAGAAAATATTTTCTTCACATCCACTCTATCAAGGCCTTTCACCATTCGATAGGTTTCAATAAGGTCACCCCTCATTCTTCTGAATTCTAGTAAATACAGACACAGAGCTTCATATGACGAGCCATTCAATTCAGGAATAATTTTCGCGAACCTCCTTTGAACCGTCTCCAGTTTCTGCACACTCTTTCTGAGATAAGGGGCCCAAACCTTCTCATGCTCCAGGTGAGGCCTCACCAGTGCTTTATAACGTTTCAACATTACATCATTACATTCTAGTCCTCTTGAAATGAATGTGAACATTATATTTGCCTTCCTCACCACAGACTCAATCTGCAAATTAACCTTTAGGGAATTCTACACAAGGACTCCTAAGTCCTGTTGCATCTCAGTTATATTTTCTCTCCATTTAGAAAATAGTCAACCCTTTCATTTCTTCTGCCAGTGCATGACTGTATACTTCCCGACACTGTATTCCATCTACCATTTCTTTGCCCATTCTCCTAATCTAAGTCCTTATGTAGCCTCTCTACTTCCTCAAAACTACCCACCCCTCCATCTACCTTCATATCATCTGCAAACTTAGCAACAAAGCTGTCAATTCCATCATCCTAATCTTTAACATATAACAAAAAAAATCAGTCCCAACACAGACCTCTGTAGAACACCACTATTCACCGGCAGCCAGTCAGAAAACGCTCCCTTTATTCCCACTCTTTGCCTCCTGTATGTCACCTTGCAAAGGACTTCTGAAAATCCAAGTATTGTACACAACATCAACCAATTTTCCTTATTACTTCTTCAAAGAATTCCAACAGATTTGTCAGGCAAGATTTTCCCTTGAGGATACCATACTGACTATGGCCTATTATGTACTTCCAAGTACCCTGCAATCTCATCCTTAATAATTGACTCTAACATCTTCCCAACCATTGAGGTCAGACGAACTGGCCTATAGTTTTCTTTCTTCTGTCTCTCTCTCTTGAAGAGTGGAGTGACATTTGCAATTTTCCATTCTTCCAGAATCATTCCAGAATCTATTGATCCTTGAAAGATTATTATTAATGCCTCCATGATCTCTTCAACCACCTCTTTCAGAATTCTGGGGTGTACAACGTCTTGTCCAGGTGACTTCAGATCTTTCAATTTCCCAAGAACCTTCTCTCTAGTAATGGTAGCTTCATACATTTCATGCCCCCTGATGCCTGGAGCTTCCACCATACTGCTAGTGTCTTCCACAGTGAAGACTGATGCAAAATACTTATTCAGTTTGTCTGCTACTACATTGTTCCCCATTACTGCCTATCCAGCATCGTTTTCCAGTAGCCCAATATCCACACTTGCCTTTCTATTACACTTCATGTATCTGAAAAAACTTTTGGTATCCTCTTATAAGCCTAGCTTATTTTCGTATTCCATCTTCACCTTAATGACTTTTTTGTTGCCTTCTGTTGTTTTCTAAAAGCTTCCCAATCCTCTAACTTCCCACTAATTTTTGCTTTATTATATGCCCTCTTTTTGGTTTTAATGTTGGCTTTGACTTTTCTTGTTAGCCATGGTTGTGTCATCTTACCTTTTAGAATATGTCTTCCTCTTTGGGATGTAAATATCCTGCACCTTCTGAATTGCTTCCAGAAATTCCAGCCATTGCTGCTCTGCCATCATCCCTGCCAGTGTTCTTTTCCAATCAGTTCTGGTCAACTCCTCTCTCATGCCTCTGTAATTCTCTTTACTCCACTATAATATTGATACATCTGACTTTAACTTCTCCATATAATTCTGTATAATTCTCAGAATGCAGTCCAGTAATCTGTTACCAATGGAAAAATACAGCATGTACTGGAAATATAGACATTAAAAAATTGCCGGTAATACCTACAGATCAGATGGCATACTGTTTTCAGTTGTATATGCAGCTTTATATTTGTTGTGATCTTTCAGTGATGTGTCTCCAATGATACTCAGGACTTATTCTCTCTCAATCCATACTGTTTACTAACAAGAAGTACTGATGTTCTGAACTGGGCTTATCAATATCAGATAAGTAAAGGCATAATAAGGCAACTCAGTCCTACACCTTGTGCCATATTGGAACTCCAGGAAGTTGTTCATGTTCCTTGGATTCTTTCTCATAGCTTTCTCCCAACTTTATGTGGTCTAGGCCCAGAGTGTATCGATGTGGCAGGGTCCGTGAGGAATGATTTAAAATGACGGGCCAGGTGGATTGAAAAGGCAGGATGTCAGAACCAGAAGTTAGGCTGGTTCTGCTTGCTGCTCCGCGATATTTACTCTGCTTTTCACTGAACTGAGGCTGAGACCTGCTCTGGGTGCTCCGGGCTTCGTGTCTGTGGGCTCTGTGATGTTTACTCTATTTGCTGTTCCGGGCTTCGTGTCTGTGGGCTGTGTGATGTTTACTCTATATGCTGCTCCAGGCTCCGTGTCTGTGGGCTCTGTGATGTTTACTCTATATGCTGCTCCAGGGTTTGTGTCTGAGACTGACTTTCATTTTAAATGCTATTTGCTTACTTTTATTGTTTGCATGATTTGTTTTCTCGCTGTCTGTCTCTGTCTCTCTACATTGCATGTTTGTTTTTTTTTGTGGGCTCTTTTGAGTTTCTTGTCTTGTGGCTGCCGGTAAGGAGACCAACCTCAAGTTTGTATAATATGTACATACTTTGATAATGTAATTTGAACTTTAAACTTTGAACCTTTTTGAATGCCCAAAATATAGTACGTCGAATGGTTTTCCCTTTATTTATGCTGTTATATTCTCAAAGAACAGAACAGGTTCCCTGGGATGATTCAGTGATGAAAGGCTTTAGTTATGCGGTTGACTGGAGAATAACTTTATGTATTAATTCAAGGATGCTGCTTTTGCAGGCTGAGCCATCATTTTAATCGCCCGTTCCTAGTTTCCCTTGAGAAAATGGTGGTCAGCTGCCTTCTTGAACCACTGCATCTTGGAGGTATGGGTGCACTCACAGTGGTTTTTAAGGAAGGAGCTCAAGGGTTTTTACTTAAGTGATGGAAAGGCAACATATTTACAAGTCAGGATGGAAGGGCAACTTCCAGATGTGGTGTTCCTAAGCTTCTGCTGCCTTTATCCTTCCAGATGGTAGATGTGACACATTTGGAAAGTGCTGTCTAAAGAGTCTTGGCGAGTTGCCGCAGTGCTTCCTGTAAATGGTAGAAATTGCTGGTACTGTTTAACAGTGATGGAGTGAGTGATTAGTTGTGGATGGGGTATCAATCAACTAGGCTACCATGTCCTGTAAGGTTCGAACTACTTGAGTCATGTTGAAGAAATGGAATTTTGAAGGTTGAGAGAAATCTGATAGAAGTATTTACTATAATGATGGTTGGTGACAGAGTACATAGAAATCATTTCATGGACAGAAGTTTAAGAACAGAGGTCATAGATTGAACTTGATTGAGAGAAGAATAAAATTGAGGAAAACGTTTTTAAGCAGGCGGCTGTTAGAATTTGGAATGGAGTCTTTTGGGATGACAGCATGTGGGCAGTGGTAGGGTAGAGGCAAGGGGAGCTCCTCTAACTGGATTGCACTTGCATAGTCCTGGAATAGAGCTGATAGGGCAACAATCTGCTTCCTATGTTGTAACTTCTTAATGGTGAGCATGGCACCACATTTATGCAAATTAAATGCCACATGGCCCATTTCTTTAATGTATTGAATTTGACAGTATTCCTTCACATCCTTAACCCATGTACAGTTGCTTACTTGTCATGCCTCTAATATCATATTCCAGGGTATTAATAAAGGAAACGAACAGTGAAGTACCTAAGGCTGATGCTGATCAAACAAGGCTGAATTTCTTCTGTTGGATAAAATCTTGTAGTTAACCTCCACTCCAGATGATTAATTTTCTATTGATACTGCAAGATTCTTCACTAACATAATTTAGTATGAGCAACCTGATTGAAAGTTTTAGAAAGTCAAGGTGGTTGCTATGTTAGTGGTTAAAATCTAGATGGAGTTGACAGAAATATGGAGAGAATAAAATGGGATTATTAAAAATTTATCTAAAAGGTTGATTGATAGTCAGCATGGATTTGATGGGCTGAAGCGTCTATTTTTGTGTTGTATGGTTCTGATATTTTTTATTGAATTTCTACCATTCAATATCAAACTAAACTGAAATGTTCATGAATTTGGAAGCCATTACCTGGAAGTTAACTATCTCCAAAAAGCTAATCACTTTAATAAGTATTATTAAAGTGCATTTTGTGTGATCTTACATAACACATTTCCAATAATTTTCAGCATAATATTATAATTACATGAAGAATCAAATTTATGTTCTTTTTGGTGTTAGTAAACTTCGAAAGTAAACCATTCTATTTCAGATGTGGGCAAAGACTCACAGCACTTGTGTCCTGTTTTTGAATTCTGGAACAATACCTGAATTTAGGAAAGATTCAATCTGATTTGATTCTAATCTAACTAAGGTAATATTATTGCCTATTTTAGTAATTCTACTCGGTGCAGAAATTTGAAAGAGTTATTTGGAAATCATAGCCTTGGAAGCTGTTTGAATTTTCCCTGTGGTTTCTATATCCTGACATAGCTGAAAATGTTTTCATAATTGTTGTAATCTGTTTTTGCAGAGATCTTTTTGCTCCCATTATAATTGGTTTACCTCCCTCGATTGCATGCTATAATTATCTCTGTTCTCCTTCAGTTAAAATGCACAGGTTTTTAAAATGTTACAATTTCACTTGAACTGGACTCATTCATGCATGTTTTATTGACCTTTGTCACATATCAGTGAATCTAACTTGCCTTGACATGCTAAAACCAAATTGCTTTTGTCCCTTAGTTTCTCAAGTGTGGTTGCATTTGGTAACTTATAATTTTCAGGGACAACTATTGCAGAATCTTGAATTTTAAAAGATGATAACCAGAGTACCCACTATCTTTTTAGCCACCTCTTCTGAAACTCTGAAATGTGGAACATTAATAACTTCTCTGGTTATTCTGTTTTCCTAAAAGTTGCTATTTTTATATCCATTCCTCATCAGTACTAGATCTTTTGTTCTGTTACTTTTGTTTCTATTATGGATCAATACAAAAAAAAAATTCCTCTTTATGTATAGAAGTTCTTGTGATCTGTTTTGTTTATCATTGAGTCCAACCAAATTGAACAGTTTGGAATACAAGTCTGGAGTAGGTCCAACAGCATTGGCCAAATCATAACTGTTATTGAAGCTGATTAAGAAATAATTGGATTGAAGTCTTTTCACCTCCTTCAGCACTGTGCCCAAGACTTACATTGTTCTTGTAAATATCAGTAGATGATCTTGATTTGGTTCAGCATTCTCCGCCATGCAAGTTGGACTTGAACTATGCTGTGTTACCTCATTCGTTGTACATTAATGGTTACTATTTTTTTTACTAGTAAAGCCAGAATTGATACTAAAGAAAACACAGAATCCTAATTTTTCTTGTGAGTGAACGAAGTATGTATTCCCTTTCATCTTTGATCTGTGTGATGGCAAATTCCTCCATAATGAGAATGTTATGCTTGGCCCATTGGCTGAAGATTGTACAGAAGTTAAATGGTAATTGAAGATATTGAAATAAAGTACAATATCCAGAATGTCATTGCAAGCACCGAGATTTTGGACTAAACTGGAAACACAGATGCACGCTTGACAGCTGTGTCAGAGCTTGAACAGTATTACTTTCTACAAGTCGAGGTCAGTTAGCAGAATTGGCAATGGCCCATCACTGCTGAGTGAACTCAATGCCTTTTTTACATGCTTTGATAGAGATCGACTAAAGCTCAGCGTTTAACAGAATTATCCCATCCTAATCAAGGTTAAAGACCTGGACCTCTGGACCTCCCTCTGCAAATGAATCTTCAATTTTCTCATTGGGACCTCAATCAGTGTGGATTGGTAATGTCTCTTCCTTGCTGACCATCAGCACAAATGAACCTCAGGGCTGCTGTGTGGTTAGACCCTGTACTACTTGCTATACTCATGCTAAACACAACTCCAATGCCAACAGCACACTGATGGACAGGACACCTGGTTGAGTGGTGCAGGAACAACAACCTCTCAATGTCAGTTAAGGGAGATTGGCATATTACCGAACATTCTATCAAACTTCTAGATGGACTTGAAAGACTCATATCATGGTCTGGTAGGGCAATTGATATTGCAAAGGAATGCGAAGAGCTACAGAGAGCAGTGGACTCAGCCCAATATATCGCAAGAACATCCCTCCCACCATTGGTAGTATCTGTGAGACACTACCCCAAGAAGGCAACATCTATCATCAAAGATTCCCAATATGTAGGCCATGCTATCTTCTTGCAGCTACCATCGGGCAGCAGGTTCAGAATCCCAAAGTTCCTCATCATCAGGTTGAAGAACAACTGCTTTCCTTGAACCATTCAGTTTTTGATCCAACTAGGACAACTGTATTCACTACAGTTTAGCAATACTCTGACCACTTTGATCAGAGTCAGGTTTATTATTATCACTGACATGGTTTGTGAAATTTGTTGTTTTGTGGCAGCAGTACAGTGCAATGCATTAAAATACTATCAGGTATAATTAAAAAAATATAAAAAATAAATAAATAGTGCAAAAGGGGCAAAATATTGAAGTAATGTTAATGGATCCAAGCATCATTCAGAAATCTGATGGCAGAGGGTAAGAAGCTATTCCTAAAATGTTGTATTTGTGTCTTCAGTCTTCTGTACCTCCTCCCTGATGGTAGTAATGAGAAGAAGACGTGTCCTGGATGGTGAGGGTCCTTAATGATGGTCCAGAGGCCAGTGCCCATGATGAAGTTGACTGAGTTTATAACCCACTGCAGCTTTTTCCAATCCTGTGCAGTGGGGCCTCCATACCAGACAGTGAGAATGCAACCAGTCAGAATGTTCTCCACAGTACATCTATCAAAATTTGCTAGAGTCTTTGGTGACATACCTAATCTACTTAAACTCCTAATGAAATGTAGTCATTGATCAATCGCTACTGAAGTGGACTTTGTTTTTTTGTGTTCCAATTGTGTACTATCTTGTAAAATTTGTGTGTATGTTTTTCTTGTGATGCTGTGTGACAATGATGCTGTTGCAAGTAAGTTTTCAATGCACCTGTGTATATATGTATGACAATAATCTTGATTTTAACTTTTGAAATAATTAGATGTTGGAGTTTAGAAAGAAGAAAGCATAATACGGATCTTGAGGGAGTTGTAAGTTTTCCTGTAGCGGGATAAGGAAAACTTTGAGAATCTATCTTTATTGGGCAGTAGAAGAGCCAAATTTTAAAAACACTTAAAAATTTTAAAATGGCAAAAATGTGGAAAGAGATGAATCACGAAAGAGACTTGGCAGGAAGCTCAGACACCTCAGCCTGCACGCCACCTTTTGCAGCTGGATCCTGGACTTCCTTTCGGATCGCTGACAGGTGGTAAGGATGGACTTCCCTACCTCTGTCCCACTGACCTCAACACAGGTGCCCCCCAGGGTTGTGTCCTGAGTCCCCTCCTCTACTTCCTTTATACCCATTTCTGTGCTGCCACACATAGCTCCAGTCTGCTGAATAAATTTGCAGATGACTCAACATTGATCGGACTTATTTCTAACGGTGATGAGACAGCCTAGAGGAGAGGTTTAACACCCTGACGCAGTGGTGCCAAGAGAACAACCTCTCCCTCAGTGTACAAAAAACAAAAGAGCCGATCGTGTTTTACAGGAGGAACGGAGACAGGCTCACCCCAATCAACATCAATGGAACTGTAGTTGAGAGGGTGAGTAGTTTCAAGTTCCTTGGATACACATCACCGAAGATCTCACTGGACTGTACACACCAAGTGTGTGGCAAAAAAAAACGCAACAGCGTCTCTTCCACCTCAGATGACTGAAGAAGTTCGGCATAAGCCCCCAAATCCTTCTACAGGGGCACCATTGAGAGCATCTTGACTGGCTGATCACCGTCTGATAAGGGAACTGCACCAAACTTGATCACTGGGCACCGTAGAGAGTGGTACGGACAACCCAGCGCATGTGAACTTCCCTCCATTGAGGATATTTACAGCAGCAGGTGTGTAAGGAAGACCTGGAAGATCATTGGGGACACCAGTCACCCCAACCATAAACTGTTTCAGCTGCTTCTGTCTGGCAAATGGTATCGCAGCATTAAAGCCAGGATCAACAGGCTACGGGACAGCTTCTTGCTACGAGCTATTAGACTTATAAATTCTCATGTCTGTACGTTGTGACTCCCTCATGTTGTGGAACAGATTTAAATAAATTCAAATTCTTTTTTTTTAAAATTTTATTTTTATTTGGATAAGGAATTCACAATTATCACGTACTTTTTTCACACATATAACCTTTTCCATTTTTTTATATGTATAAAACTACAATTATTTATACATTCTTAAGTACACATTGAGATGATATAAAAGGAAAATAAACATTTAAATAGATAATTATGTACTGTGGTAAATCTAACCTATTAGGCTAAGTAAAGAAATTAGTTGTTAAGAAAAATGGTAATAATAGTTTCCATACAACCCTTCTGGACCATTTCCACTGGTCCAAAATGTTGCATACAAGCCTATATACCAACCATTGTAGGTGTTTATATCCCAATTTGTTCGTGCTTGTTCCTGCCCGCAGATATAATTATCCAATCCCTATGTACTTATTTACTTAATTTTTTCTTTTTTTTTTATCCCTTTCCCAAATCTTTCCCTTTACTTGTGTTAATTCTCTATTTTCCAAAAAAAAAACAAACATTTAGACTAGGGGTGCTTACGTTAGCAATATTACTGTGTGGATGAGAAGAGCAATATAAATCATTAGGAGAGTCATCTAAAGTCTGCTCGCATTGGGATTATATATTCAATCCATTTATTCCAGATTTGATAAAATGTTTCTTTTTGAGTTCTCAGGGAGTAAGTCAACTTTTCCATTTTAAATATTTCCAAGATAATTTTGTACCAATCTTCTAATGTAGGTGGTATTGGATTTAGCCATTTTCTAGTGATTGATTTCTTACTTGCCGCTAAGAGGGCCTGCAGCAACTTTATATCTTCCTTCTGTTCAAGGAACAATACATGCCCCAAATAGAGCGTCTCAAAGTTCAGAGGTATCTGGGACCTAAGTACCTTAACTAATATTCTATGAATACCTTCCCAAAATAGACTTAATTTAGGGCAATCCCAGAAAATATGAAAATGATTTGCCTCCTTGGAGCCGCACCTTCTCCAACACATCACATTTGTATCTTTATATTTTTCCTGATATGGGGTCTTGAAGTATCTTGTAATGTTTTTCCAACAATGTTCTCTCCAAGTCAAAGAATTAGTCGAGGACCATTGAAAGCTGCAGATTTTCCCCCAAGCCTCCTCTGAAAGTACCAACCCCGCTTCTTTCTCCCACTTCTCTTTAATATACGTGTCATTAAGGTCTAGATATTCTTTGATTTCTCCCCTTAATCTCTCCATTACTTTCGGGTTATTGAGTATATGTGAGTTTAGCCTCCATAGTGTTTTCCTCATTTTCCTTTCCAGGATTAGAGACATAGAGACTAGGCTATGATCTGACAGATCAATTGTTGCAATATTACAGTTTTTTATCCTGAGTCTATCTGTATTAAAGATAAAGAAATAGTCTATCCTTGAATAGGCTGAATGAGGGAAAGAGTAATATGTATAATAGAAACATAGAAACATAGAAAATAGGTGCAGGAGTAGGCCATTCGGCCCTTCGAGCCTGCACCGCCATTTATTATGATCATGGCTGATCATCCAACTCAGAACCCAGCCTTCCCTCCATACCCCCTGACCCCTGTAGCCACAAGGGCCATATCTAACTTCCTTTTAAACATAGCTAATGAACTGGCCTCAACAGTTTGCTGTGGCAGAGAATTCCACAGATTCACCACTCTCTGTGTGAAGAAGTTTTTCCTAATCTCGGTCCTAAAAGGCTTCCCCTCTATCCTCAAACTGTGACCCCTCGTTCTGGACCTCCCCAACATCGGGAACAATCTTCCCGCATCTAGCCTGTCCAATCCCTTTAGGATCTTATACGTTTCAATCAGATCCCCCCTCAATCTTCTAAATTCCAACGAGTACAAGCCCAGTTCATCCAGTCTTTCTTCATATGAAAGACCTGCCATCCCAGGAATCAATCTGGTGAACCTTCTTTGTACTCCCTCTATGGCAAAGATGTCTTTCCTCAGATTAGGGGACCAAAACTGCACACAATACTCCAGGTGTGGTCTCACCAAGGCCTTGTACAACTGCAGTAGTACCTCCCTGCTCCTGTACTCGAATCCTCTCGCTATAAATGCCAGCATACCGTTCGCCTTTTTCACCGCCTGCTGTACCTGCATGCCCACTTTCAATGACTGGTGTATAATGACACCCAGGTCTCGTTGCACCTCCCCTTTTCCTAATCGGCCACCATTCAGATAATAATCTGTTTTCCTATTTTTGCCACCAAAGTGGATAACTTCACATTTATCCACATTAAATTGCATCTGCCATGAGTTTGCCCACTCACCCAACCTATCCAAGTCACCCTGCATCCTCTTAGCATCCTCCTCACTGCTAACACTGCCACCCAGCTTCGTGTCATCCGCAAACTTGGAGATGCTGCATTTAATTCCCTCATCCAAGTCATTAATATATATTGTAAACAACTGGGGTCCCAGCACTGAGCCTTGCGGTACCCCACTAGTCACCGCCTGCCATTCTGAAAAGGTCCCGTTTATTCCCACTCTTTGCTTCCTGTCTGCTAACCAATTCTCCACCCACACCAATACCTTACCCCCAATACCGTGTGCTTTAAGTTTGCACACTAATCTCCTGTGTGGGACCTTGTCAAAAGCCTTTTGAAAATCCAAATATACCACATCCACTGGTTCTCCCCCATCCACTCTACTAGTTACATCCTCAAAAAATTCTATGAGATTCGTCAGACATGATTTTCCTTTCACAAATCCATGCTGACTTTGTCCGATCATTTCACCGCTTTCCAAATGTGCTGTTATCACATCCTTGATAACTGACTCCAGCAGTTTCCCCACCACTGACGTTAGGCTAACCGGCCTATAATTCCCCGGTTTCTCTCTCCCTCCTTTTTTAAAAAGTGGGGTTACATTAGCCACCCTCCAATCCTCAGGAACTAGTCCAGAATCTAACGAGTTTTGAAAAATTATCACTAATGCATCCACTATTTCTTGGGCCACTTCCTTAAGCACTCTGGGATGCAGACCATCTGGCCCTGGGGATTTATCTGCCTTCAATCCCTTCAATTTACCTAACACCACTTCCCTACTAACATGTATTTCGCTCAGTTCCTCCATCTCACTGGACCCTCTGTCCCTTACTATTTCTGGAAGATTATTTATGTCCTCCTTAGTGAAGACAGAACCAAAGTAATTATTCAATTGGTCTGCCATGTCCTTGCTCCCCATAATCAATTCACCTGTTTCTGTTTGCAGGGGACCTACATTTGTCTTTATCAGTCTTTTCCTTTTTACATATCTATAAAAGCTTTTACAGTCCGTTTTTATGTTCTCTGCCAGTTTTCTCTCATAATCTTTTTTCCCCTTCCTAATTAAGCCCTTTGTCCTCCTCTGCTGAACTCTGAATTTCTCCCAGTCCTCAGGTGAGCCACTTTCTCTGGCTAATTTGTATGCTACTTCTTTGGAATTGATACTATCCCTAATTTCACTTGTCAGCCACGGGTGCACTACCTTCCTTGATTTATTCTTTTGCCAAACTGGGATGAACAATTGTTGTAGTTCATCCATGCAACCTTTAAATGCCTGCCATTGCATATCCACCGTCAATCCTTGAAGTGTCATTTGCCAGTCTATCTTAGCTAATTCACGTCTCATACCTTCAAAGTTACCCCTCTTTAAGTTCAGAACCTTTGTTTCTGAATTAACTACGTCACTCTCCATGTTAATGAAGAATTCCACCATATTATGGTCACTCTTACCCAAGGGGCCTCTCACGACAAGATCGCTAATTAACCCTTCCTCATTGCTCAAAACCCAGTCCAGAATAGCCTGCTCTCTAGTCGGTTCCTCGACATGTTGGTTCAAAAAACCATCCCGCATACATTCCAAAAAATCCTCTTCCTCAGCACCTTTACCAATTTGGTTCACCCAGTCTACATGTAGATTGAAGTCACCCATTATAACTGCTGTTCCTTTATTGCACACATTTCTAATTTCCTGTTTAATACCATCTCCGACCTCACTACTACTGTTAGGTGGCCTGTACACAACTCCCACCAGCGTCTTCTGCCCCTTAGTGTTACGCAGCTCTACCCATACCGATTCCACATCTTCCCGGCTTATGTCCTTCCTTTCTATTGCGTTAATCTCTTTTTTAACCAGCAACGCCACCCCACCTCCCCTTCCTTCATGTCTATCCCTCCTGAATATTGAATATCCCTGAACGTTGAGCTCCTATCCCTGGTCACTCTGGAGCCATGTCTCTGTGATCCCAACTATATCATAATCATTAATAACAATCTGCACTTTCAATTCATCCACCTTATTACGAATGCTCCTTGCATTGACACATAAAGCCTTCAGGCGCTCTTTTACAACTCTCTTAGCCCTTTTTAATGCTTGCCCTGGATTTGTCGGCCTGCCACTTTTACTTTTCCCCTTTGTACTTTTTGCTTCTACGCTCACTTTACACCCCTCTGTCTCTCTGCACTGGTTCCCATCCCTCTGTTGTGAACTAACCTCCTCACACCTAGCCGCTTTAATTTGATTCCCACCCCCCAACCATTCTAGTTTAAAGTCACCTCAGTAGCCCCCGCTAATCTCCCTGCCAGGATATTGGTCCCCCTAGGATTTAAGTGTAACCCGTCCTTTTTGTACAGGTCACACCTGCGCCAAAAGAGGTCCCAATGATCCAAAAACTTGAATCCCTGCCCCCTGCTCCAATCCCTCAGCCACGCATTTATCCTCCACCTCATCGCATTCCTACTCTCACTGTCGCGTGGCACAGGCAGTAATCCCGAGATTACTACCTTTGCGGTCCTTTTTCTCAACTCCCTTCCTAGCTCCCTATATTCTTCTTTCAGGACCTCATCCCTTTTCCTACCTATGTCATTGGTACCTATCTTTACTAGTAGGGTGTAATTCCCTCCAGACATCTATAATTCCCAACTCTTCCATCAATGAATTCACTTTCCGAGTCAGAGGTTTATTCTGAGTAACTATTCTTGAAGAATCTAATATAGGATTTAATCTAATATTAAAATCCCCTCCACAAATTACTACCCCTCGAGAACTGACCATTAGGTCAAAAATGTGTCTATAAAATGACCATTCACTACCTGGAGGAGCATAAACATTCAGCAATGTTATTTCTGTACCTTCTATTCTTCCTGTGATTTTTACAAACCGTCCTTCTTTGTCTCTAGTCTCTGAAATATGTTCATAATTAAGAGTACTTGATATTAAAGTAGCTACCCCTCTTTTGTGACTCAATTTATATGATGAATAAAATATATGCTTAAAGCCCATTCTTTTTAATTTTCCATGTTCAGATTGGCTCATATGTGTTTCCTGGAGGAAAGCTATTTGTGCCCTCTCTTTTTTCAATTTAGACATAATCTTATTTCTTTTAATTGGATTCAAAACCCCATTAACATTATAGGGAATTATTTTTACCAATTCAGTTTGCATTTTTCTCTAGTAGAAAAAAAGCACTCTCCTTTTCTAACCAAACAGTAAGCAATCCCTTCTCAACAGTAAACCAAGACATATAACCACACCCTAGACATTTCTGAACGTATAACATTTGAAAATTTTTCCCGACTTCACACAGTGAGGCCTGAGCACCGACCCGCCTCAGTTCAGAGGGATAACCTCTATCTTCACCCTGTGTTAGAGGGCCCTCAGCAGTTTGAATAATCATAGAGACTTTTCTCCTATTTATGTCTCGACCATATTGCTATCATTCAAGTTATTCCGCCTAGTTTATTTTCAGTTACCAGTTTTCATTTTACTTTTAAGTCCGATTTACTCTTTTCAGTCATTTCTCTTAATTAATCTGTATTCTCTGTACATTCGCGTCTGAATATTTGCAGCTTTTCCTTGTAGTTTGACACTCTGGTTCGAGTGGAGCGTCCTCGCCCCACTAACTGCCACGACTTCTGCCGAATCCTCTCCAGTAGCGACTCTGGTTGGGTGATAACTTTAATAGGTAGTCCCCGGTCCGCCAGGTCCAACGTTGCCTCCTCTACCGTAGCGTAAGTTTTTGTCCCTTCGTCGTAAAAGACTCTCAGCCGAGCTGGATACAGGGTCTGGAATCTGATGTTGTTTTCCTTCAGGACTCTCCGTGTTTCCGTATATTCCTTCCGTCTGGCAAGAATCCCCGGTGCGTAGTCGCGGTCTAAACTGATTTTGCAGTTGTTCCACATGAAACCTTTCTTTTGCCATGCTCTTTTAAGCACCTCTTCCTTCGTTCTGTAACTGAGAAATCTGATCAGAATCGATCTGGGCTGGGCGCCTGCCGGAGGCTGTGGTGCCAACGCGCGGTGAGCCCTTTCTATCTGTAGGTCTTTTGCGGCCGGTATATCAAGGTTCTCTCTAAGCAGCTTCTCCACGAAGGGAATCATCAATCCGGGTTTACCTTCGGTTCCTTCGGGAACTCCGTAGATCCTCACATTTTCCCTTCTTGAGCGGCCTTCTTGATCTATTAGTTTCCACTGGAGCTGGTCTTGTAGCTTCAGCATTTCTGCTATCACTTCCTCGGCGTTTTGTAGCTTCTCTTCAATTCCAACAATCCTCGCTTCGGCTTCATCTATCCACGAATTAGTTTTTACTATTTCTCCTTTAATATCTTCCAGCTGTTTGCTGTTATCTTGTCGGAACTCGCGAATCTCTCCGAGAATCAAAGACAGAGTCACCGATTCCCCCTCATTATCTCCGTCCTGGCTTGCCGTGGGGGAGCTAGGCCCGTCGCCTTGCTGCATCCCTTTATGTTTATCAGCCTTCGAAGCGGACTTTTTATTCTTGTTCTTAGACATCATCCTTGCCCCTTTTATTAATATAGTTATGCAATATTAAGTATTTGTCTAAATTCGATTTTGGGGCAGTTTACCTTCTGTTTTGTCGAGAGACCTTTTCCTTACGCCGCCATTCCCTTGATGACCCGGAAGTCAAATAAATTCAAATTCAATACATAATAAATACTTTACTAACATGTTAGAGAAAACTTCACACCCTATTTTCATTAGAACTGGCAAAGAACAGCAAGATTGTTCCAATCCAAATACTGATGAGGGAACTGCATGAAGCTATATTGTTAACTAACTTTTTAATTGAGATACAACAGAGCTCTTCATTATGAATACATTGATTGGCATAATTTTAATGCGTTGTGAGATAGACAATGCTCTCAGATAAGGTTGTTGTTAAGACTTTATATTTTGCCTTCCCCCTCTCCATTCTTGCGCTCCTGGGTATTGTAGATTTCATGCCATCGTATGAAAACTTAAACATTGATGGGAAAGAGACACAAAGAAACATGTGCTGCTTTATATTGTAATACATGTGCAACCCTGGTGCAAGGCCTGTCTTTATCCTATTCTAATCACTCAAAATTAATGAGTCTATCTAAATGTCTCAAATGATAAGGAAGCAATTCACCATTATAAGTGCATTGATTACTTCATTTCCCCCCAATTGTAACATGGTATTGTATTGCATCGAACAATATTGCTGGAGGTTCTCAGGGGTCAAGCAACATCTGTGGTGATAAATTGAGAGTCATGGTCCCTTCATCTGGACCTACTTGAAACGTTGAGACTAGATTTTCCTGTATGTCTGCTGCTTGACCTATTGAGTTCCTCCAGTAGGCTGCTTTTTTTTGCTCTAGATTTCAGCATCTACAGTCTTTCATGTCCCCACTGTGTTATGTTATGCATTTATTAATTAAGCCATTGCCCAGAAATTCTTTTCCCTGTTCCTTTGGTTAATTCTCTCCAGTTGTATGGAAAGATTTTTACCCTGCAAGACTTTGCTAGTAATATTCTCAGATGAGGGTCACCTTAATAATTGCATCTACATTGTGTAAATGATGCATGTGAAATCACATCAAGATTTGGTGATGCAAAGTTTGTTTCACTCTTAGCAGTTTGGTTGATGGGATAGGAGTTCATGCTCCATTTCAGAACTCGAATTATAACAGGCTGAATGATGTGAATATCCTGCGGCATTATATGGAGTGTAGTATTGATTCCTTTCAGTCATCTGGTCAACACTCATCCCTCTACAACAACAAAAGCAGACTAAAGCCAATTAACATACATCTTTGGGATTTGACTATGCATAAAATGATTCTAAAGTGCCTGGTATGGAAACACCAATGTCCTTGAATAGAAAATCATATAAAATCATATATGCAAACATAAGGAAATCTGCAGATGCTGGAATTTCAAGCAACACACATAAAAATTGCTGGTGAACGCAGCAGTCCAGGCCATATATGATATAAAATCATATATGGTTCAGTCTATCATGGGTAAAACCCACCTCACAGCGACATCCATCATTAGTGATCCCCACCCAGGTCATGTTCTCTTCTTGCTGTTGCCATCAAGAAGAAGGAGGTACAGGAGCCTCAAGACCCACACCACCAGGTTCAGGAACAGTTATTACCCCTCAACCGTCAGGCTCTTGAACCAGAGGGGATAACTTCATTCAACTTCACTTGCCCCGTCACTGAACCGTTCCCACAACCTATAGATTCACTTTCAAGGACTGTTTATCTCATGTCTTCAATTTTTATTGCTTATTTATTTATTATTATTATTTCCTATTTTTCTTTCTTTTTGTTTTTGCACAGTTTGTTGTCTTTTGATCACTGGTTGTCTGCCCTGTTGGTGCAGTCAGTCCTTCATTGAATCTGTTGTGGTTATTGGATTTATTGGGTATGTCCATAAGAAATAAAGTGACTTGCATGTACTCTAATAATAAATTTACTTTGAACTTTGGAATATAATGTGGATGTTCCCCAAAACTTCTAACTGCTCATTGTTAGATTTTCACAGTGCTAATTAGGTAAAGGTACAGATGATATGTAATAAATTTGCAGTTCTGTGAATTTGTTCCTCAATTCTGATTAGCTGATCTTAGCTCAGACAGCTGTTAGCCTAAATATGCCAGCTCAGAGTAAAATACTTGTATAATAATAGCTATGGGCGAATTGCCATGAACTTCATGGCAATGAAACATAGTAAGGTTCAATAGCTAAAAGAGAAGAAACAAAACTGGTGGAAACTCAAAATATTCCATTGTTCTGGTGCATATACTATTTTTTATTTTTCTTATTTTTCCTTTTCCTAAGGAAGTTTATTCAGTAAGTCTGTTGTACATGATGCATTAATGGAGTTACAGGAGTACTTACTGTTTCTTACCTGCCTAGCAGTCTAGCCTTTTTTAAGTATCTATTATATGCCATCTCTTCTGTGGCATAGCAAGTGTGAATTTCAAAAGTTAATTCCATTTTTGCGTACTGCTTTTGCTGTTCTTGAGCTGGGTATCTAGGTTTGCAGATGTAAAATCTGATAATTGTTCCCCAGGTTTGTTTTCAGATTTTTTTCAATGTTCTTTTCTCATTGTATGGTCATGGTCAGATGTGGCAGTTTAACAAAAAAACTGAAATTAACTGTTGACTATGACATTGTAGCCAGAGGTCATATTGCTGTATTGGTGGATAATGCTTATAAACTCTGGTCATTTCATGAACACCACTATTGTGATCTCAATAGCATATATTTGCTCTTCCACCCTTCACTGATTGATCCTTTGTGGTTGAACACTAAAGTAGATTGTACCAGATAACAATCAGTCATTTTGTGGTTCACTGTCAGAGCAGAGTATGAAAGTATTTTTAAAATGTTACTTTAAGGCTCACAAACAAGAGCAAATCTGAAGATGCTGGAAATCCTGGTAACACAAACAAAATGCTGGAGGAACTTAGCAGGCCAGGCAGCATCTAGGAAAAAGGTACACATGACGTTTCGGGCTGAAACCCTTTGGGAAGACTCGAAACGTCAACTGTACTGTTATTTTAAGTCTTCTGTCTGTTATCCTTTGTATCCTTCTGGCTATTCTTTCTATAATTGTGTCAATGAACACTATCAGTGATTATCCTGAGTATGTGCTAAAGGGAATTCATTGATAAAGTGACTTGTTCTATTTCTGTCTGCAATCCACACTAGCGCTCTTCTGTTCCACCTTCTTGTATGGATTTTGAGCTGCTTGATGATGGATTTTGCAGTAAGGTGTTGTGACTGGGGCAAGTAACCTGCCATAGATTTGTGTATTGTTTCAAAATGATGGAAAATTAATATTAACGTTGCACAGTGTTGAACTGATTGCAAATGATGTGTAAATTTGATAAGAAATGTTCTTTTCTTTTCTCAGGTGTATCAGTGTCTGCCCAGGAGAGATCAGAATGGATGTCACGAGCCGATGTACGCTCGGCGATCCCAACAAGCTGCCTGAGGGTGTACCTCAACCAGCTAGGATGCCATTTGTATCAGACAAGCATCCCCGACAGACTTTAGAAGTGATTAATCTTCTGAGGAAGCACCGGGAACTCTGTGATGTGGTACTGGTTGTGGGTGCAAAAAAGATTTATGCACATCGAGTTATCTTATCTGCCTGCAGCCCTTACTTCCGAGCCATGTTCACTGGTGAGCTTGCAGAAAGCCGGCAAACGGAGGTAGTGATTCGTGACATCGATGAGCGAGCTATGGAGCTTTTAATTGACTTTGCATACACGTCTCAGATAACAGTAGAAGAGGGGAATGTACAGACCTTGCTGCCAGCAGCTTGCCTCCTGCAGCTGGCTGAGATCCAAGAGGCCTGCTGCGAGTTCCTGAAAAGACAACTTGATCCCTCCAACTGCCTAGGGATCAGAGCTTTTGCTGACACCCACTCCTGCAGAGAACTGCTCCGCATTGCTGACAAATTCACTCAGCACAACTTCCAAGAGGTAAGGGCTAATGAAAAGGGACAAGGTTCACATTTTCTCTGTGCATTTAAACTTAAGTAGTGGCCCCCATGACACTGCCGCATTTGTTCCATGTTCACAATTGAATGTTCATGGTGCAGTAAAATTGGTTGTTGTCAATTTAATTATTTTGAAATCAATTTTTGCTTGCAACTTTTAATGGTAAGTAGGTGAGGTAATAGAATTATTTTATTTCTTGGAAAATGGAAGCTGAAGAGTGACTTGTGAATGTATAAGAATGGATCTCTTGAATATCTACTAGATATTTCTGCCAGTGATTTTCAATGGTGGAAGCCCCTGCACAGTGGTGGTGGCTGGGATCTTCAGAAAATTGATCCAGTCCATGCCACCAGATTTGCTGTACTACATGCATCTCAACTAGTTAACATACTGCACTGAACATGTTTTGACAATAATAGAGTATAGGCATGCTTTTGTGATTTCAGATAGTTCCCAGACATGGCTATGCCTCTGATTTATTATTTTAAGGCAGTGATGAGCGAACACCGTTCAGTTTCTGATTAGGGAAGGGAATTTAAAGGTTTTGTTATCTGGGTATTTGGGTAACCTTTGAGTAGTGCAAAGCATTCCTTTGCCATAAGCTACCTACGTTGCATAATGTCTGGTTAGTGGGAAATGGAGAGGAATTGGAAATCATTGTATCTATTAAATTCCATTGCATTTCTCTGCTTTCCATTATATAAAAGCCTTATTTAAAATCTGCAGAAATCAAAAACGAGTATCTCACTTGAAAAGAATTACTCTCCTCTTGTCTCTTGACATAAGCTATTCATAAAATACCCATTGAGTTTGTTCTCCTTTCCTTTCTGAATCAAGCCTTCACACATGTTGGTAGGACAATGGTGTCTTGCTCAAATGACCATTCTTTATATGTGATAAAGATTAAAGATTATTTGTCACATGTACGTCGAAGCATACAGTGAAATGTGTCGTTAGTGTCAATAATCAACATAGACCGAGGATGTGCTTGGGGCAGCATGCAAATGTCTCTGTGCTTCCATTGCTAACAGCGTGGTCACAATTTACCAACCCTAACCCATATGTCTTTGAAATGAGGAAACTGGAGCACCGGGAGGAAACATTGCCTTCAATGGGAGAATGTGCAAACGCCTTACACTGGTGGGAATTAAACCCCAATCGTGATAACTGGCATTGTAAAGCATTATGCTAACTGCTAAGCTATCATGTGCTACAATGCAAATCAAGCTTAAAGTTTCTTAAACATATGTGTTTCCTTCTCCATTAAAAGCTATTAGAGAACAGGAAAAGGGTATGTTTTGTGGCTAAGTCGAGCACGAGCAAGAATACAGGTTTCCCCCGCTATCTGAAGGTAGAGCGTTCCTATGAGACGGTTCATAAGCTGGAATGTCGTAAAGTGAATAAGCAATTACCATTTATTAATATGGGGAACAATCTTGAGCATTCCCAGACCAAAAAAAACCTACAAAATCATGCCAAATAACACATAAAACCTAAAATAACAGTAACATATAGTAAAAGCAGGAATGATATGATAAATACACAGCCTATATAAAGTAGAAATACTTTTCTGCAGCACTGTCTAGAGCAGCGAAAATCTCGCGGAAGCGCTCTTGGCAGAAACACTTTCTCCAGTAACCTTTAAGTGATGAAGCTGCCAAATCATACCAAGTAACACATAAAAATACACAGCCTATATGAAGTAGAAGTAATGTGTGTACAGTGTAGTTTCACTTACCGGAATTGGGAAGACTCCAATAAATTGCAGTTTCGTCACAGTTAAACACTTGCTTATACGAATAACCACGTGACGCAATCGGCAATCGCCTCTGATCTGGGCCGACATTTACGTGCCAGGTGGCACCTAATTAATTAGCTTGTTTATTTTGGCTTTTTTCTTAAAGATGTGCTGGGTGCGGCCCGGAGGTTAGGGACCACTGCTTAAACTATGAAGCTGCCCTCGCCTCAGAAGCCGATCAAACCACCCATGACTACCTTTAAATTCCACTTTCGCAACACTTTCATCACCATTGTCCAGTGCTTTCTGTTTCAGCTTATCAAAAAGACTGACCGATTTCTCCTTAAGTATAAAAAAAATTTAACAGAACACCATGTTTTGTACACCCATCAATCCACTCAAGCAATAGACTTTCCATTTTATCCGTTATTGGATGCCGATTAAGAGAGACCACTTTGCTAAGAGTAGTACCAACAATAACATTGGCAGCTTTCAAAGTTCTTCCTCTCTGCGTAGAAATAGTGCGAATGGTGGATGCAGGCAAGTTCAACGCGTGGAGAATGTCCTTACTTCGTTCACCATGATCGAAACGCTTAATTATGTCCAGTTTTACTCTAAGTGTAACACCCTTACGAGCTCTTTTAGGCTTTTCCGATACCTTAGAATTCATCTTGATAACGGATGCACAAAATAAATCGAGTTAAAGTACGTGTTTAAACAATGGCGGCTAGAATGCAGTTCCGGGGGAGGAGCTTGACTGCCTTTTTTCGTAACAGTGAAAACACCTTCTGTTAGCGAAAACAGGTAATTAATGTAGGTCTTTCGTAACAGAGAGGTGTCATAAAGCAAACGTTCGGAAAACGGGGACCACCTGTATCTCCATGGAATAACTTTTAGAATTTTTATCCCCCATCTGTATTGCTGTGGTTGAGATAAGTCTACAGGGACTAATTCCCTATTGTGGAATCTTCTTGAAAATAGTTCATCTAGCCTTGAGTGAAGGAAATAGAAGCTCTTGTGACAATACCTTTGATTTAGGGTTAAATACCGAGCAATCCTCCTTCTGGTCATAGTATTTCTAATTGATTACAAAGGGGCCATTTTGGTACTTTTCTGTATTTCAAGTCTCATGATCAATCATTTAGTCTTTGAATTCTGAATAAATGATTTCTTGATATATTAGCCATTTTAATTTAGTTTGCAGCTGATAGGCTGCTGCAACACACAAGATGCTGCAGGTACTCAGCACACCAGGTAGCATTTATGGTAAAGAGTAAACAGTTAAAGTTTCAGGCCAGGACCCTTCATTAGGACTGGAAAGGAGAGGGAGAAGTCAGAGTAAGACGGTGGGGGGGGGGGGGAGGAAGAAGTACAAGTTGACAAGTGATAGATGAAACTGGGAGAGGAGAAGGGAGTGAAGTAATGAGCTGGGAAGTTGATAAAGAACTGGAGAAGGGGAAATCTGATAGGAGAGGACAGAGACTACAAAAAGCGGGATCTCCCGAGGGCCACCCATTTACCATTTCAATTCTACTTCCCATTTCCACTCCAACATGTCAGTCCAGGGCCTCCTCTACTGCCATGATGAGGCCACACTCAGGTTGGAGGAGCAACACCTTCTATTCCATCTGGATAGCCTCCAACCTAATGGCATGAACATCGACTTCTCGAATTTCCAGTAATTGCACCCTCCCCCCAGGTTAGAGAGGGAAACAGGAATGGAAATGGTGAAGGGGGGCCTCCCCCTTCACATTCGCCATTCCTGTTGCCTCTTTCACCTTATCTACTTACCTGCCCATCACCTCCCTCTGTGGTGCTTCTCCACCTTCCCTTTCTTCCTGGTTTTCTCCCCCTCTTCTATTTAGATACCCCTTTGTCTTTCACCAGTCACCCCCCACTCCCCCTCTCCTGGTTTCACCTATCACCTGCCATCTTATACTTTTTCTTCCCCTCCCCTGACCCAACCTCCTTACTCTGACTTCTCCCCTTGCTTTGCAGTCCTGATGAAGGGTCTCAGCCCAAAGCATTGGCTGTTTACTCTTTTCCATAGACGCTGCCTGGCCTGCAGCATTTTGTGTGTGTCCCTTCAATTTCCAGCATCTGCAGATTTTCTTGTGTTGAAGATAGGCTACTGCTCATTTCTAGCATTTGAGTACTTGTTGCAAATAAAGATAGGTGGGGTTATGTGGAGAAATGAGTAGCTGCTTGCAGATGACTCTTTTTGAAAAGGTCAGCTTTCAATCTGCAGTTGGATCAGTCCCAATGTTTAGATATTTTGAGGCCTGTGGTATATTTTCATTAAGGGTAAATGTTATTACCACTGCTGATATGTGGAACTCACATTTTGTAAGATCTTAAAATGATGCCTTTGGTAATGAGTTGGCCTGGATAACGTGCAGGTTCGTGCTGTATTTGGAAGTACTGATGCTTGCTTTTTTTTTGAAAGATGATGATTTGATACTTAATGCAGGATTTATGAATATTTGGAGAGGCATAATATGATTAGGAATAGTCAGCATGGCTTTGTCAAAGGCCTTACAAGCCTGATTGAATTTTTTGAGAATGTGACTAAACACATATATGGATTTCAGCAAGGCATTTGATAAGGTACTTCATGCAAGGCTTATTGAGAAGGTAAGGAGGCATGGGATCCAAGGGGACCTTGCTTTATGGATCCAGAACTGGCTTGCCCACAGAAGGCAGAGTGGTTGTAGACGGGTCATATTCTGCATGGAGGTTGGTGACCAGTGGTGTGCCTCAGGGATCTGTTCTGGGATCCCTTCTCATCGTGATTTTTATAAATGACCTGGATGAGGAAGTGGAGGGAGGGATAGGTTAGTAATTTGCTGATGATACAAAGGTTGGGGGTGTTGTGGGTAGTGTGGTGGGCTGTTAGAGGTTACAGCAGGATATTGATAGGATGCAAAACTGGGCTGAGAAGTGGCAGATGGAGTTCAACCCAGGTAACGTGTGAGGTGGTTTATTTTGGTAGGTCAAATATGATAGTAGATTATAGTATTAATGGTAAGACTCTTGGCAGTGTGGAAGATTAGAGGGATCTTGGGGTCCAAGTCCACAGGACATTCAAAGCTGCTGCACAGGTTGACTGTGTGGTTAAGTAGGCATACGATGGATTGGCCTTCATCAACCATGGGATTGAGTTCAAGAGCTGAGAGGTAATGTTACAGCTATATAGGACCCTGGTCAGACCCCACGGAGTACTGTGCTCAGTTCTGGTCACCTCACTACAAGAAGAATGTAAAAACTATAGAAAGGGTGCAGAGGAGATTTACAAAGATGTTGCCTGGATTAGTGAGCATGCCTTATGAGAATAGGTTGAGTGAACTTGGCTTTTTCTCCTTGGAGCAATGGAGGATGAGCGGTGACCTGATAGAGGTGTATAAGATGATGAGAGGCATTGATTTGTGGCTAGTCAGAGGCTTTTTCCCAGGGCTGAAATGGATAACACGAGAGGACACAGATTTAGGGTGTTTGGAAGTAGGTACAGAGGACATGTCAGGGGTAAGTTTTTTACACAGAGAGTGGTGAGTGCTTGGAATGGGATGCCGGCAACAGTGGTGGAGGCGGATACGATAGGGTCTTTTAAGAGACTCCTGGATAGGTACATGGAGCTTAGAAAAATAGAGGGCTGTGGGTAATCCGAGATAATTTCTAAAGTAAGTACATGTTTGGCACAGCATTGTGGGCCAAAGGGCCTGTATTGTGCTGTAGGTTTTCCAGGTTTCTAATTTGTTGGTGCTGCCTGACATTTCTCTGGACCCATAAAACATAGGAGCTGAATTAAGCCATTTGGCTTATTGAGTATGCTCCACCATTCCGTTATAGCTGATTTATTATTCCTCTCAACCCCTATTCCCTGCTGTATTCCTGTAACCTTTGAAACCCTTACTAATCAAGAACCTGTCAACCTCTGCTTTGGACTCCCTGATGGACTTCATCTTGTGAATTAAAGAAAACTGCCAGTAAGTCATAATTAATTTTCAAAATTTGTCTGATTCAGTGAAGGTTCCATTAAACAGCAAATGTAAATCCACTTCAGTGTGGGGAAAGCTGGAAACTGCAGGCCAGTTCACTTAATTTTATACGTAAAATGTTAAAGCTTTTATTGAAGACGTTATAGCAGGACACTTAGAGAAGAGCATCCAGGTAATCAGGCAATGTCCATATTGCTTAATCATGTTTAACCATTTGTTGGAATTCTTTGAAGAAATAACCTCTTGTGGATAAGAAGAAATAATCTTGGATTTCCAGGAGTCATTTAGTAAGGTGCTACATCAAAAGCTATTAAAGGAAATAAAAGCAGTTTGTGTAGAGGGTAATATGGAGAGATGACTGGCTAGTTCAGCAGAAAAAAAAGTAGATTTAATTTTTTTTCTTCTTGGCAAGATGTGATGAGAGTTGTGTAATAGTGATTAACCTTTTGAATTTATGCCATTGATTTGAATGTAGGAACTAATGATGAAGTTGCCAGATTGGAATACAGGTATCCCCTGCTTTTCGTAAGTTCGCTTTACGCCACTTTGCTTTTACGAAAGACTTACATTAGTAGCTATTTTTGCTAACTGAAAAAAATCCGGAGGATTTTTGCTTTTACGAAAAAAGGCGAAAAGCGAAAGTAGCATTCAGCATTTGTTTTGTAGCGAGCCGTTATAGAGGCAGCGCGCACCCCGAGCAGCAAGTGTGGCGCTGCCAAGCTCCTTCCCCGGGAACTAAACTCAGCATCTCAGCATCAAGCTGCCATAGCTTTGAACTGTGTGTGTGAGCATCTGTGCTTTATCTCGATTTATTTTGTGCATCTGTTAGCAAGATGTGTCCTAAGGTATCAGAAAAGCATAAAAGAGCGCGTAAGGATGTTACGCTTAGCGTAAAACTGGACGTAGTTAAGCGTTTCGATCATGGTGAACGAAATAAAGACATTGTGCGTGCGTTGAACTTGCCTGCGTCCACTATTCATACTAATTATACAGGCTGTGTATTTATTATATCATTCCTACTTTTACGATATGTTAGTGTTATTTTAGGTTTTATGTGTTATTTGGAATGATTTGGTAGGTTATTTTTTGGGTCTGGGAACACTCAGAAATTTTTCCCATATAAATTAATGGTAATTGCTTCTTTGCTTTACACCATTTCGGCTTACAAAAGGTTTCATAGGAATGCTCTACTTTTGGATAGCAGGGGAAACCTGTATAAGCTGTGAAGAGGGCATTAGGCGGCTATAAAGGGATATCAGTAAGTTAACCGAGTAGACAAAGATCCCTATAAAGTGATATAGGTAAGTTAATTGAGTAGGCAAAGATCTACAGTCATAGAAGTTATAGAACTGTGTATCACAGAAACAAACCTAACACATCCATGCCAATTGTGATGCCTTTCTACGCTAATCCCTTTTCCCACATTAGGCCCATATCCTTCTCCTTTTCCTATACAAGTACCTGTCCGAAGGTCGTTTAAGTGCTTCTACCACTGCCTCTTGCAGTTCATTCCATAAAACTACCATCTTATGTGTGGAAAAACTTGCCTCTGAAATTGCTTTTAAATCTTTCCTCTCTCACCTCAAACCAATGTCTACTGATTTTAAACACACGAGATTCTGCAGATGCTGGAAATCCAGAACAACACACCTAAGATGCTGGAGGAACTCAACAGGTCAGGCAGCATCTATAGAAATTAATATTCAGTTGACTTTTTGGGCCGAGACCTTTCATCAGCAATAGAAAGGAAGGGGGAAGATGACAGAATAAAATAGTGCAAGGAAAGGAAGGAAGTCAAGCTGGAAAGTGACAGGTGAAGCCAGGTTTGGGGGTGGGGGGGAACGAAGGAAAAGCCGGAGGTGATAGGTGGAAAAGGCTGAATAAAAAGGAATCTGTTAGGAGAGGAGAGTGGACTATAGGAGGAAGGGAAGAACGAGGAGCACCAGGGGAAGAAAATAGACAGGTGAGAAGAGGTGAGGCCAGAGAGGAAAAGAAAAAAAGATTACAGGAAGGATATGAAATTTTCCAGCCCTTTAAGCCACGCCACCACTGCAACCCCCAACAAACCTGATTAGGGAGGGAACGTCGACTCAGACCATGAGAGGCCTGCTTCGGGCAGTTTCATGTCTTACAAGGTGCAGATTGGAAGTCTGTGTGGGGCGCCACTCCTTGCACAGACACTAGGGCAATGTGTGGTTAAGTGCCTTGCTCAAGGACACAAACACGCTGCCACAGTTGAGGCTCAAACTAGCAACCTTCTGATCATTAGATGAATGCCTTAACCACTTGGCCACGTGCCTAACTATAACCTACTACAAGACAGTTACAATGACCTACCCGATACATCTTTGGACTGTAGGAGGAAACCGGAGCAGGGAAAAGCCACGCATTTCACAAGGAGGATGTACAGAGGCTCCTTACAGAATGGCACCGGAGTTAAACTCTGAACTCCAAAATACCCTGAGCTCTAATAGCATTGCGCTGGTGCCCAAATTATTGTCCATTATAGGTTTTGCTAGGTCATCTCCTGGTGGTGATGTAGCAGGTGACTTAATGATGTCCTGGTGATAAAGTGTAAGGGAATGGGGGATTTTCAGATTCCTGTAAACAATGGGTTAAGTAACGACTATGTGTATTTTGTGGGTGACTGCAGTGTGTTTGAATACTGTCTCACAGCTGCTTTCTTTGGAGCAAGATGAGGGCTAAAGTTCACCCAGATCCACATAAAATGTCTCTGGGCTTTTCACACCTTTTGATTTTGACAAAAGGCAGTACCTGATGGAAATTTGACAGAACATTCCTTTCTTAAGCATAAATTTGATGTATGTTCTTATCTTTATAATTAAGTTCTGGCTCCAACAAACCATGTAGGACTTTCTTTAATTAACTTGGCTGGAATGCTTATCAAACTGATTGTTGTTTTGTATCGGTGGCCTTATAACTTCTAACAATTCTGACATCAGGCAGTGAACTTGTTGAACTGCTGGGGAGATGAGAACGGTTCTCTCCCTGATGTCGGGTCCAAGTTCACTTGCCGGCTGAGAGCGAAGAAATAAGCGGGTGAAAAGATGAGTAACGATCTTTTTGTGCTGTTGTTATTTGATCCAGCAAATTTACATTTACACTGGAAGCATGTTGCATGTCCAGCCACTTAATATATGGTTTGTTCCATGTGCTAAATCTGTCAAAATCAGTGTTTATGTATACATGAATGGTGATTGTATGTTGCACTCGCAAGAAGTTTTCACATATTTTATAAGATCATAATGGAAGCAAGTGTTACATCACAGGTCTATTTGACTAATTAGCCCATCACTGCCCTTGGGTTCTACGATTCAATCCTGTCTTTAAGTATATTTCTGAGCTACATAACAGCAAGTTTACTACCTGAGCCATTGAGGGAAAACAGTCTAACAGGTGAGTTCAGCTGATGATTTTGCAGCATTATTTGTCAGCTATACTCTTGCTTAGTTATGATTCTCAGTTTTAAAAAGAACAATAATTTATAGAGTACTCTAAAATATTGGAATATATCAGGACTACTTAACAATCAAATAGTTTTCTGGCATTTACTACAGTTGTGGGGAGGTTAACTGTTTGTGTAGAATTGAGAACAATGTTGCCTGGAGGCCATTTTACAAGATGTAAAGTTACTGATCTGAAACTTCTGAACGTGTGTCCTTCATCCTCAAATTGGAGTTTGAATAACGTTTTAGAGATGTTGCTTGCTTCTTTTCTCTCTTATCCTGCATGAAATTAAATACACTGAAGAGGCAGTAACAAAATTAAAGAACTTTGGAGTGGAAAGGAAGGTTGACGATGGGGTAATACTTGAGATCAAATGTTGACATCAGGGAGGTAGGCAGTCGTAGGCTGTGGAGATGAACGTTGGTCATGAACAACTGGTTGACAAGAAGTGCAAAAGGAACCACACAAAAACTGCTGCGGGAACTCAGGTGGTCAGGTATCGAAAGGAATAAAAGAATCAAAGTTTTGGGCTGAGACCCTGTCCTAATTAAGGGTCTCGGCCCAAAATGTCAAGTTTTTATCTCTTTTCATAGATGCTGCCTGACCTGCTGAGCTCCTCCAGTAGTTTGTGTGTATTACTGTGTATTTCCAGCATCTACAGAATTTCTTGTGTTTATTAAGTGTCAAGAGAAGCTGAGTTAACATTTTAGTGGGAATACAGTTGACAAAGGAAGAATCTGGAAGATGAACACTGAAAAATAAATAGAAAATGCTAAAAATACTCAGGTTTAGCAACAACTGTGAAGAGAGAAGCAGTTAACTGTGTTTTACACTCCATAGATGTTGCCTGGCCTGCTAAATATTTCAGCATTAAAAGCAGGAAGTTGGCCCCAACAGGATTTGGGGAAATGGAATACACTGGAGAAGAGTGTGACTGGAGATGATCATAACCTGATAATTTTAAAATTCAAGAGCTTATTTACATGGCATTTCTACCTTATATACGTATGCCCGTGACAAACAATAAACTCAAGCTTGAACCTATCAACGTCGGGATTTTAAAGCAGGTTGTAAACTGTTCCAGACATCCAGTAGCTTGAAAGTAAAGGTATTTGATGATCAGTGAGAGTTTTGTTATGAAATACTGTGGTACGTTGTTTAATTGCTCTTTAAAATATATTTTTTGCCTTTACTTTCAGGTGATGGAGAGTGAGGAGTTCATGCTATTACCAGCAAATCAGCTGATTGATATTATTTCCAGTGATGAGCTGAATGTGCGGAGTGAAGAACAAGTTTTTAATGCAGTTATGGCTTGGGTTAAATACAGTATTCAGGAGAGACGACCACAGCTTCCCCAGGTGAGACAGCATCCAGGTGAAAATCTGAATTCTTACATCTTGGAATGTTTCGTTTCAAAACCTTAAACAGATGGCAGACTATGTTTGCTTAATGTCTGTTGTTTGCAAGATACCAGTGTCTATAATCAGGTCTCCATAAATGAAGAGGAGATATTATGTGCCTTGGCAGGCTTAAAGGTGGATAACACTCCAAGACCAGATGAGATTTGTTTCAGGCCATTATAGGAAGCAAATGAAGAGATTACTGGGGTTTTGGCTAAAATTTTCAAATCTTTTATGGATGCAACTAGATGATATTAGATGACTGGAGAATATCAAATGTGTCATACCCCTTTTTAAAAAAGGCAATAGGCAAAAGCCTAGAAACTATAGACCTGGTAGCCTAACATCTCGGGTGGGATGGTGCTGAGGGAAAGGATTAATGCTATCTTGGAAAAGCAGGGACTAATTATAGACTGCCATTATGACTGTGACCAGTTTGTTTGATTTCTTTGAAGAGGCATCAAAGCGTGTTCAAAGTAAGTTTATTATCAAAGTACATGTATGTTACCATATACAACCCTCAGATTCATTTTCTTGCAGGCATTCACAGTAGATGCAAAGAAACAATGGAATCAATGAAGAGCCACATATGACAAATGGACAAACAACCATTGTGCAAAAGACAACAAGCTGTGCAAATACAAAAAGAAAAAAAACAAAATAATAATAAATAAATGAGCAATAAATATTGAGAACATGAGAAGAAGAGTCCTTGAAAGTGAGCCCATATGTTGTGGAATCAGTTCAGTGTTGGGATGAGTAAATTTGAATGAAATTATCCCCTCAGATTCAAAAGCCTGATGTTTGAGGAGTAATAACTGCTCCTGAACCTAGTGGTGTGGGTCCTGAAGCTCCTTTACCACCTTCCTGATGGCAGCAGTAAGAAGAGAGCATGGACTGGATGGTGGGGGTCCTTGATGATGGATGTTGCTTTTCTGCAACAGTGCTCCATATAGATACTGTATGGATAGGACTTTATCTGTGATCAACTGGGACGTATCCATTACTTTTTGTGGTAATTTTCTGTTCAAGGGTATTGGTGTTTCTATACCAGGCTGTGATTCGAACAGTCAATATACTCTCCACCACCCATCTATAGAAGTTTGTCAGAGTTTTAGATGACATACTGAAACTTTGCAAACTTCTAACAAAGTAGAGGTGCTGCTGTGCCTTCTTTGTAATGGCACTTGCATGCTAGACCCAGGACAGATCCTCTAAAATGACAATGCTGAGGAACTTAAAAGTTGCTGACCCTCTTCACCAATGATCCCCAGATAAGAACTGGCTCATGGACGTCCAGTTTCCTCCTCCTGTGGTCAATAATCAGATCTTTGGATTTGCTGACATTGAGAGGTTGTTGTTGTGGTCAGATTTTCAGTCTCCCTCCTATATGCTGATTTGTCATGATGTTTGATTTGGCCAATGACAGTGGTGTTAGTAGCAAATTTAAATATGGCATTAGAGCTGTCCTTAGCCTCACAGTCATAACTATAAAGTGAGTAGAGCAGGGGGCTAAGCACAGAGCCTTGTGGTGTACCTGACTGATGGTGATTGTGGAGGAGAAGTTGTTACTAATCTAATTGACTGGGTGGGGTCTGGATGTTACCATCACAAACACATCCAGGTGAGAGCAAATAGAAGCATGGCTTACCGCAGAGGTCTGTGCATGGCTGAGAGATCCTGATGCTGCCTTTAGATTGGGGGACGTGACAGCTCTCAGGGAAGCAAGAACTGTGCCTTTCTGCTCCATCAGGAAGGCAAAACGGGAGCATGCTCAGAGAATATACAACCACTTCTGCAATACCAGAGACATGAGGTGTATATGGCAGGGAATTCAGAGGATTACAGACTAAGTTTACCCTATGCATCAGTGATCAGGATGCCTCATTTCCTGACAGGCTGAATGTCTTTTATGCCCGGTTTGATCCACAGAACAAAGTGCAGGCAAGGAAGGCACCAGGGGAGCAGAAACTCAGCCCAGCTAACTGAAGTGCTGATGGATATATTCGCCATCTCTCTGGATCAGTCCATTGTCCCCTCAATTTTCAAGGTGGCAACTATCATTCCAGTGCCAAAGAAGGTGACAGTAAACTGTCTAAATGACTGTCATCCAGTGGCATTAACATCTATCATTATGAAATCTTTTGAGGAGCTGGTAGTGGAGCACATTAAAGCCTTTCTCCTGGATACATTGGACCCTTGCCAGATTGTTTATCAGTCAAATTGCTCCACTGACGATGCCATTGTCTCTGCCCTCCACTCTGCCCTGTCCCACCTGGAAAATAGAGCCTCATATGTTAAGCTGCTGTTCATAGACTTCATTTTGCCATATAACACCATCATGCCCCAGAAAATAATGGGGAAACTATCCTCGCTGGGTCTCAACACCTCCCTCTGTAAATGGATCCTGGACTTAACAGATAGGCCACAGTCAGTCCCTGTGGGTAGCAAAGTCCTAGTCCCATTATGCTGAGCACTGGCGCTCCTCTGGGCTGTGTGCTTAGCCCACTTTTGTTCACACTGTTGATGCACGACTGTGTCAAAGGGTTCAGCTCATACTCTGTCATCAAGTTTGTGAATGACACAACAGTGGGTGGCCTTGTTAACAACAATGATTCGGAATACAGAGAGGAAGTGGAGCGGCTGGTGCGCTGGTGTGAGAGCAACAACCTTAGTGAAGGTGGAGAAGACCAAGGAAATGATTGTGGACGTCAGGAAGGTGCAGATGAACCATCCTCCTCTGCACATACATGGCTCCTCCATAGAGAAAGTTAACTGCACCAAGTTCCTGGGTGTTCATATCATGGATGACCTCACCTGGTCCCTCAGTATTACCTCCCTGAATAAGAAGGCACAGCAGTGCCTCCATTTCCTAAGGAGGTTGAGGCAAGTGAGGATCTCCACACTACCCTCCCTCCACCATCTTAAATGAATTCTACAGGAGCACCATTGTGAGCATCCTGACAAGCTGCTTCTTCATCTGGTACGGAAGCACCAAGGCACTGGACTGGAAGTCCCTCCAAAGGACTGTTAGAACAGCCGAGAGGATCATAGGGGTCTCCTTACCATCCACTGGGGGCATTTATCAGGAGCACTGCAATATGCAGGGCCCTTAGTATTATCAAGGATCCCACCCATCCATCCAGCATATTCTTTGATTTCTACCATCAGGCAGGAGCCTCTGATTCATGAAGATAAGAATGGTCAAGATAGGAAACAGCTTCTTCCCTCAGGATTCTGAACTCCCTACCATATTGCATTCTAAGTGTTACCAGTTAATCTGTTCTGTACCCTACAATATTTAATTTATGCACTTTACTTTGTTTATTTCTGCATGATTCATTTATAGATTTCATTCTTACTTTCCTAATTATTGTGTGTTATATGTGTGCAATGTGTACTACTGTGCTTTACACCCTGATCCGGAAAAAAGCTGTCTTGTTTGACAGTATACATGTATGTAGTTAAATGACAATAAACTCAACTTGACATGATTTGAAGTGAGGAAATTGAGAATCCAGTTGCACAGGGAGGTATTGAGGCCTAGGTGATGGAGCTTATTGATTAGTTTTGAGGAGATGATAGTGTTGAATGCAGAGCTGTAGTCAATAAAGAGCATCATGGTGTATGCTTTACTGTCCAGATGTTCCAATGTTGAGTGAAGAGCCAATGAAATGGCATCTGCTGTTGACCTGTTGTGATGGTAGACAAATTGGAGCAGATCCAAGTTGTTCCTCAGGCAGGAGTGGATATGTTTCATCACCAACCCATCAAAGCGCTTCATCACAATGGATGTAAGTGCCCTGTCCAGGCCAGATGCTTTCTGTGGTTCACTCTCCTGAAGAATGCTCTCACATTGGCTTCAGAGACTGAAATCACAGGGTTGCTGGAGGTTGTGGGAGTTTGTGAAGGTGCCTCCATGTTTTGTCATTTAAAGCGAGCATAAAAGGCACTGAGCTCATGTGGGAGCATACCTTGTTGAAACATATGTCGTTTGGTTATACTTTGTAGGAGGTGATAGCATTCAAGCCTTGCCACAGCTGTTGAACATCTTTCCGTGATTCTTGTTTGGTCCAGAATTGCCATTTTGCACATGAGATGGCTTTCTGGAGGTTGTCCGCAAACCTCTTGTTACTTGGTTCCAAGACACAAATGCCATTGATTCTCATCTGGCTCTCAGCAGATTGAGGATCTCTTGGTTTATCCAGGGCTTCTAAATGATTTTGAGGGACATACCCATCCATGACTGACTTTATAAACTCTGTGACTACCATGGTGTATTCATTCAGATCCTCTTGAGTCCATTAATTTGAAGCAATCCCGAAGCCACTCCTCTGCCTCCTGCAACCACTTCTTCATTGTTGTTGGTAAGGGCAGAGAAGTCAATGTGATTTATATATGGATTTTAGTAAGGCCTTTGACTGGGTCCTCCATGTGAGGCTGTTCAGGAGGTTAGAACTTGTGGAATGCAGGGCAAGGTAATAAACTGGTTCCAAAACTGGCTTAACAATAGAATACAGAGGGGGGGAGGTAGAAGTTTTTATCTCTACAATTAGATGCCATTAACTACTGGTGTCTCACAAGTATCTGCTGGGACCCTCGCAGTTTGTATGAAGGATTTGGATGCGGATGTAGAAGACACAGTAAGTAATGAATGATACAAAGTTTAGTGGAGTTGTTGGTGTGTAAAGTAGTTTTGGGTTGCACAGAGATACTTATGTGTTGGTGAAATGATCAACCACAGCATTTTCCTTATGTATGAACACAAATAAACAAAAAATGCCCTTTCGTACAGTTGCACGAAAAAGTTTGTGACCCATTTGCAATTACCTAGTTTTTTGCATTAATTACTCATAAAATATGATCTGGTCTTTATCTGAGTCGTAATAATGGACAAACAGAATCTGTCTAAAGCAATAACACACGAACAATTGTACTTCTTGTCAGTACCAAGAACAGTGTAGGTTAAAACTGAAAAAATGTTACAAAAGCATTTCTAAAGACCTGGGTGTTCATCAGTCCATAGTAAGAGAAATTGTCTACAAATGGAGGAAATTCTGTACTGTTGCTGCTCTCCCTAGGAGTGGGTGTCCTGTAACAGCAAAAGACCTGCAGAAATCTCCAGAACTTGCTAAAGTGTCTGTTCATATGTCCCGTATAAGAAAAACACTGAACAAGAATGGTGAACAAATAAGGACACAACAGAGGAAACCACGCTCTCCAAAAAAAAAATCCATTGCTGCACATCTCAAGTTTGCAAAAGACCACCTGGATGTTCCATAATGCTTCTGGGACAATGTTCTGTGGACAGATGAGACAAAAGTTGAGCTTTTCGTCCAAAATATACACCACTATATTTGGAGGAAAAAGAGCACTGCACACTAACACCAAAACCTCATCCCAACTGTGAAGCATGGTGGAAGGAGCATCATGGTTTGGGGCTGCTTTGCTGCCTCAGGGTCTGCAATCATTGAAGGAACAATGAATTCAAAATTGTATCGAGACAGGAGAATGTCAGGTTAGCAGATTGTCACCTGAAGATTAATAGAAGTTGGATGATGCAACAAGATAATAATCCGAAACACAAGAGTAAATCAAAAACAGAATGGTTTAAAAAGAAGATTGTTCTTATTTTGTAATGGCCAAGTTAGAGTCCAGACCTGAATCCAATTGAGATGCATGCATGACCTGAAGTGGCCTGTTCATGCAAGGTATCCCAGAAATATTGATGAACTGAAACAGTTTTGGATGGAGGAATGGTCTAAAATTTCTCCTGAACTCTGTGCAAGTCTGATCAGCAGCTACAGGAAATGTTTGGTCGAGATTATTGCTGCTAAAGGAGGTTCTATCAGATATTAAGTACAAGGGTTTACGTACTCTTTCCAGCCTGGACTGTGAATGATTATATAATGTATTCAATAAAGCCATGAAAAGTACAATTGTTTGTGTTTTATTAGTTTAGGCAAATTGTGTTTGCCTATTATTGTGACGGAGATGAAGGTCAGACCACATTTTATGAGTAATTAATGCAGAAAACTGGGTAATTGCAAACTTTTTCTTGCATCTGTATGTCTTTTACATAGAAAAGTTTTATGAAATTACTTAATATCTTTGGAAATTTTTGCAAGTTTATGCATTAAGAGTTTTATTCCAGATGCATAAATACCAAGTAAATGAGTGTTTACTGCAGATAATTGAGTGAGTTTATGAAAAATTGGCAAATATAGTTCAAAATAGGGAAATTGGGGTTATGCACTTCAGGAAAAGGAATCAAACAGCGAACTGTGATCCAAATGGAGAAAAATTTGTCATCAGTGCAATGCAAAAGGATCTGGATGGTAATAGGTGTGAATCATAAATAGTTAGCAAATGGCATATTGGTCCTTCATTTCAGGGACCGAAGCTGTGAAATAGGGAAATTTATTAAAAACTTTCAGGGTATTGCCGAGGCCACATTTAAAGTATTGTGCACATATTTTTGTCCCCCTTTTTCATTAGTTGGTTTTATTAGTTGGTTAAGACAAAGGAGCAGAAGTCGGCCATTTGGCCCATCGAGTCTGCTCCGCCATTTTATCATGAGCTGATCCATTCTCCCATTTAGTCCCACTCCCCTGCCTTCTCACCATAACCTTTGATGCCCTGGCTACTCAGATACCTATCAATCTCTGCCTTAAATACACCCAATAACTTGGCCTCCACTGCTGCCCATGGCAACAAATTCCGTAGATTCACCACTCTCTGGCTAAAAAAATTTCTTTGCATCACTGTTCTGAATGGGCGCCCTTCAATCCTTAAGTCATGCCCTCTTGTACTAGACTCCCCCATCATGGGAAACAACTTTGCCATATCCACTCTGTCCATGCCTTTCAACATTATTGTCACATTATACTGAGGTACAATGAAAAATTAATTTTGCATACCGTTCATACAGATCAATTCATTACAATGGTACATTGACGTAGTACAAGTTAAAGCAACAACAATTTGCAGAATATAGCAGTACAGTTATAGAGTGTAGTGCAAGTAGACATGAAGGTGCAAGGTTATAACAAGGTAGATTGTGAGGTCAAGAGTCCATCATACCACACTGGGGAACTATTCAATAGTCTTCTCACTGAGGGATAGAAGCTGTCCTTGATGGTCTCTTGGGCTTTTGTATCTGCTCCCTAATGGGACCAGGGGAGAAGGAGGATGTCTGAAGTGGTTGGGGGGCCCTTGATTATGTTGAATGTTTTACCGAGGCAATAAGGTATAGACAGGGTCCTTGGAAGGGAAGTTGTTTGTGATGTACTGAGCTGTGAACACGACTTTGCAGTTTCTTGTGGTCACAGGCAGAGCAGGTGCCATGCAAAGCTGTGATTCTTCTGAATAGTACGCTTTCTATAGTGTATAACCAGTGTTAAGAAAATCATAGCAGAAGTATTGCTGCTTTTATTACTGATTGTGGTCTGTTGGTCAGGAAGTCAAGGATCCTGTTGCAAAGGGAGAAGGTTGTCAATAAAAGGTAGTCTAGTGTAGGTGTCTTTGCTGTTCAAATGTGCAAAAGATGAGTGTAGAGCCAGGGAGAGAGCATCCTTTTCAGCAGGAGACAAATTGCAGAGGATTAAGGTCGTCTGGGAGGCTGGAGTACTATGGTTGGCCTCTTGAAGTATCCTTGATTATGGATGTGGATTTATTGGTCTGTAGTCATTAAGGCACATTACCTTGTTTTTTTTGGCTTAAATACAGTACTAGGATAATAGTAGTCTTTTTAAAGTAGGTTGAACCTCAGATTGAAGCAGGGGTTGGTTAAAAATGTCTGCAAATGATCCACCCAGCTGATTTGCACAGGATCTAATGACATGGTCAGTCTCACCATTTGGGCCAGTTACTTTTTCATTAAGGATATAATAGTATTGTAGGAAGTCTAAAAGAGATTCACAAAACTGATTCCTGGAATGAGAGGGATGTCGTATCAAAAGCAGTTGAAAATATTTGGATCTGTATTTTCGGTATTTAGAAAGAATGGTAGGAGTGATCTGATGGTAATGTACAAGTTTCTAAGGGGGCATGACAAAGTAGATGTTAAGATGTGTTCACCACTGGGAGAATTTTGAACAAAGGGATAAGAGGACGGTCCTTTAAAACTGATGATGCAGAGGGCAATGAATCTGGCTATTTAAAGAGTTGGTAGATAATTTCTTTGAACTACAGATTGGATATGCCTTATCTGAAATGCTTGGAGCTGGAAGTGTTTCAGACTTCAGAATATGTAATGAGTAGTTTGGGACTCTAATCATTTCTGACTCTGAATCTACCATTAATATAATGAACATATAATGTGTGGGGGTAACAAAAGCAGCTCAGCAGCATCAGGAGAGTATCTGAATCAGCTGTTGAACAATATCAAACAATGGCAGGCTTTCAGACTCCAACTACGATGCCATGTTTTGATTGAAAGGTTACTGTGTACTGTATTTGAATTTTACATTCCTTTGTTTTTATATGAAATATAAAAATCAGCATTGTAGACTTCTGATGTTAGATTTTCATCAGGGACGACTTTCATAAACTCATCGATGAATTTCTCTGCTACTTCATGATCAGCAGATGGTTTATCTCTCTAATATTTTTAAAATCTCTAAACGTTTGATGCTGTGCCTTTTCTTAAATTTCTGCAGCCAGTCTGCTGAATATTCACAAATTACCTTCAATTTTCAGTTCATTGTGATAGATCTTTGCTTATTTCATGATCACCATGCCATTAAACAGTACATGTTCACTCTGACATTGGTGAATTCATTCTTTCAATACATGATCCAGATCTTTTGTTTTTCTATTTTTCATTCATTTCTGGTCATTATATATGTGAGGTCAGTTCACAGACCTGTCTGTTATGCACAGAGACCTGAGAATCGTCCCAGCACCTTGTGGAATTTTCCATTTGTGATATCATGTCAGCGCTCAAAAAAAATTCACATTTCAGAGGTTTTCAGATTTTGGAATTTTGGATAAGGGGTGCTCAACCTATATCAGGGAATTCAGGACTATGGGGAATTAGCACAAAGGAGAGGTTAAGGCCTTGGGTTGAATATCCATGATCATGTTGACTGTTTGGGCAAGCTTGAGAATAGCTTGCTCTTTCTCCAATTCACTTGTAATCTTGCGTTGCCTGGCCTTAAATGCAAATGAAGTGTTATTAAGAGTTAAAGGTTATGGGGAAAAGGCAGGTAGGTGGAGATAAGTCCATTGCCAGATCAGCTATGATCTTATTGAATGGCGGAGCAGGGTCAGCAGACCAGATAGCCTACTCCTCCTATTTCTTATGTTCTTAAGTGAAGGCTATCAGATGCTGTTATCAATACTTTTAATCTAGCTAACTTCTTCTAAAAAGCGAACATTTTTTAAACCATGAATTCCAAAACTGAGCACTAATCTGATTAAGAGTGGAGCAAATAACTTGCTTCCAAATCTGCAACAAACCAGAAATTCTTTGATAATTACTCTCTGGACACCTGAAAATGGAAAATGGAATAAATACTTTTTTTTTGTTTTTAAAATGTAACACTGATGCATTTCTGCAATCTTAACATTGCTAACTCAGTCATAATGTACAATTGACTCTCTTTTATGTTCAAAACCTCTATGATTGCAGACTGAAGTAGGAATTGATCTGGTAAAAGATCAGAATTTGCATGCATCAGCATCAATACACCTTCTGTTTGTCCTTGATTTTTGTTTGTTGTAATGATTATCTTGCTCCATGAATCGCACTAAGAAATAAATTAGACGTTTTGTATAATATGATTTGGTTGCTCTAAATTCAATTTGTCATTTAGACATGTAATTCTGACTGCTTTCAAAAACTTATGCTGATTTAGTTCCTTTTTTTAAAAAAAAGTCAGTTGGAAATTAGCTGAGTTGTTTGACATATTTGAGAACATGAAATAGAAATAACTGTCGATTCTAGCACCCCTTAAGACCATAAGATATAGGAGCGGAATTAGGTCATTCAGCCCATTGAGCCTGCTCGGACATTCCATCATGGCTGATCCCTGATCCCTGATCCCTGATCCCAGATCCCACTCAATCCCATACACTTGCCTTATCATCATATCTTTGATGCCCTGACCAATCAGGAGACAATAAACTTTCGCCTTAAATATACCAATAGTCGTGGCCTCCAATGCAGTCTGTGAGAGGGTATTCCACAGATTCACAACTCACTAGCTTAAAAAAATTCCTCCTTACCTCCATTCTAAAAGGACGCCCCTTAATTTTGAGGCTGTGCCCTCTAGTTGTGGATACCCTTACCATGGAAAACATCCTCTCCACATCCACCCTATCTAATCCTTTCAACATTCGATAGGTTTCAATGAGATCCTCTCACATTCTTCTAAATTCCAGTGAGGCCCAAAGCTGCCAAACACTCCTCATGTGTTAATCCTTTCATTCCCAGAATCATCCTCATGAACCTCCTCTGGACTCTTCCTAATGACAACACATTCTTTCTGAGATAAGGGGCCCAGAACTGTTGACAATGTTCCAACTGCAGCCTGACTATTGTCTTATAAAGGCTCAGCATTATCTCCTTCCTTTTATATTCTATTCCCTTTTGAAATAAATGCCAACATTGCATTTTCCTTCTTTACCACAAACTCGACCTGTAAATTAACCTTCTGGGTGTCTTGCAGAAGGACTTCCAAGTCCCTCTGCACCTCTGATGTTTGAACCTTCTCCCCATTTATATAATAGTACGCACTATTGTTCCTTTTACCAAAATGCATTATCGTACATTTCCCAACACTATTGTATCTGCCACTTTTTTACCCAATCTTCCAATTTGTCTAAGTCCTGCTGCAATCACATTTCTTCTTCAGCACTATCTACCCCTCCACCTGTCTTCATTATCATCTGCAAATTTAGCCACAAAGCCATCAATTCCATTATCCAAATTATTGGCAAACAATGTGAAAAGTAGCGGTCCCAATACTGACCTCTGAGGAACACTACTAGTCACTGACAGCCAACCAGAAAAGGCCCCTTTTATTCCCACTCGCTGCCTCCTACCTCTATCTATGCCAATATCTATCCTGTAATGCCATAGAACTTAATCTTGTTAAGCAGCCTCATGCGTGGCACCTTATCAAATGCCTTTTGAAAATCCAAGCAAATGACATCTACTGTCTCTCCTTTGTCCACCCGCCTTGTTACTTCCTCGAAGACCTCTTAACAGATTTGTCAGGCAAGATTTCCCTTTACTGTAACCATGCTGACTTTGACTTATTTTACCATTAGTGTCCAAGTACCCCACAACCTCATCCTTAATAATAGACTCCAACACTGGATTGCCATTTAGTAAACTCGTGGCTGAAGATGCACATCTCTCAATTTCCTTGCATATGAATCTTCCCAACCACAGGGTCTTGATTATGCTCTGACTATGCATCTAATATCCTCTTGATTAGAGAATTTGCAACACTCCTAGCTTTAATTGGCTGACCTTGTTTCGTGAAACTATTGCCACTGGTTTTGGACTTCACAACTAGGTGAAACAGCCTGTTGGCATACTTGGACCTTATCTTTGCCAGGCCTTGAGTGATAGAGACTTTGTTGCCAATATCAAACTTTTTTTTTCCTGAGTGTGTAGTTTAATCATGACATTGAGAGATTCAAACAGATTTGCTTATTCCTTAGGTGGGGCATGTCTTATGTGGTTGCTCTGTAAGTAGTGACCAGTGGAACTAAAATGAAAGACCAAAATTCCACTGCAGTTTAACTGTGTTGACATACGCACAAAGCCATGTTTTATGCAAAGTTTTCACTTTTATTGAGACCTCAATTGGAGTTCATGGTCGGGGTTGTTTTGATCATTTAAAATACCTGGTAGATGAACCCATACTGTAATTCCTGAATTTGACCTGAACATATTCATGCTATGTTAAACCTAGGCCCTTTCACTGGGTATTCACCTTTGTCCCTCATGACTTAACATAGTATCTCTGAGGTTGAGATTCAAATTCAAATTATTCCTTTAATTCTACAATTTTCCTTTTATGTTTCAAGGAAAAAATCCCCCACTTTCCCAACCTCTCCTTATAACTTAAGTCTTCAATTCTTGACAACATTCTTGTAAATCTTTTTTGCACTGTTTCCAACTATTGATATTTTTCCTGTACTAGAGTAATAAAAACTGTATATAATACTATATATAAAAACTGTATATAAACTGGAGAAGTGTAGCCTCTCCAACATTCATATAGCTGCAAAATAACCACCCAACTCCTATACTTAGTAGCCTAATATGCCACAGACTATCTTCACGTTCCTGTATCCCTGTGACCCAGAGACAACCTTCACCACGCTTTTTACCTGTCGCAATCTTGTTGGTATGATTGCTTCTTATGCCTGTAGGCACTGAGTTAGTCCATTGCCAAGTAAAGGTCTTTATTCTTCTTGATGTTCCACCATTAAGACACAAAGATGTTTAAATGGGGCAAGTTGTAGAGTTATCAACATTCTGACAGGCTGACAAATAGGTTCTACCTACTTAATCATGTGATTCCTCATGATGCCCTGAGATTTATGAGGATTTGTAAATTTTTATGAATAAAGTTGCAAAACCACACTCTAACTGTATTCGGATTTGAAACATTCTGGCAACAGACATCTCAATATTTCTGCTATCACAGAATGAACAAGTCAATTTTCACATTTTTGCCACAGTCCTCTTGAAATGACACTTTCCTGTTACATTAATCTTCCTTCATGTAATGCACTTCTTCAAAATAACTGGGACCTGAAATTGTATATCTGGAAGTTCATTTTAGCTGTAACTTTGTATTTAGTTAGAAAATTTAAAGGTAGTTGGTCTTGCGTGGATGAGTCACCTCCATGGCCTATGTTTTTCAACATGAGATCCCTCTGTTCTGATTTGTAAATAAATTGGAAAGTTACAATCTGGAAGAAAAATTAGCATATTTGTCTCAACACCCATTTAAACAAGGATTAAAATTTTCCCCCAATGAGATACAATGAAGTGCAATCATTTCTTTTCAATTAATTTTCCTCACTCCAGGTATTACAACATGTTCGCCTGCCATTGCTCAGCCCTAAGTTTCTTGTGGGAACTGTTGGATCTGACCCCCTCATAAAGAGTGATGAAGAATGCAGGTATGATTTCTCTGTTTTGCGTGCATGTAACCATTAACATTATAAATCACGTTACCACAATTAATGTATACTTTGTGAACAGTTACAGACTTACTTGGATATACAGTTTCTTAGCCCTCAGTTTAACAATTTGTTTCAATTTTTCGTTCTGAATTCACAAGTTGCCGAACATTTGATCAAAGGTTTAAGTTGTTGTTTTAATAAAAACCTATAGTAGAAAACATGAATGTGAGCATCACATGGCCATGTTTCCTTTGGGAGTTGTACTATAAAGGACAGAAACATTTAAACAGGTGGAGGGGAGGTGGTGTCAGGCCTCAGTCACATACCTGATAATTATAACTTTGAAATAGAATAGACATTCTGGTTGAGGAATCTTTGAGTCACTGGAAGTATACTGATCTGCTGCCTTAACAAATGAAATGGTGCTTTCACTTGATAAATAATAGGCTTGCATACGAGTTCACATTCCAACTCAGCTGTTTAAAATATAAGATGTAGAAGAGGAGAAATGAAAAGAAGAAACTAAAAGCTGAATATTACAGGCTGCATCTCTCCTGAGTGGCAGCTTGAGAACACATCTCTTGCCTATCTTTGTGCACAATGATGTAGAAGAATTTTAAGAGTGACTATTTGGCAGATAATGTAACTCGGCTACTCAGTATAATTCATTTGGCACAAAAAAGGGATGAGAAGAGTATAGTAGTAGCTTTGGATGCAGAAAAAGCATTTGATAGATTAGAATGGGATTTTTTATTTAAAGTACTAGAAAAATATGGGTTAGGAACATCTTTTATAAATTGGATTAAAACTTTAAATTCTAACCCTAAAGCTAAAGTGGTGACAAACTCTCAAATTTCAACACCATTCCAGTTAAAAAGGTCAACTAGACAAGGTTGTCCACTATCACCTGCTTTATTTGTATTGGCGATAGAGCCATTAGCAGAACTAATTAGAATTGATCCAGATATTATGGGTTTTAGAGTTAATCAGGAGGAATATAAAATTAATCTTTTTGCCGATGATGTTTTGATCTATTTAACAAATCCACAATATTCGTTATATAAATTATCTTCTAGATTGGATGAATATGGGAAGGTATCAGGTTACAAAATAAATTGGGATAAAAGTGAAATTTTACCTCTTACTAAAGGAGATTATAGTCAATGTCAATTAGTAACCCAATTTAGATGGCCAGTAAATGGTATAAAATATTTAGGTATAAAACTTGATAATGATCTAAAGAATTTATATAAATTTAATTATTTACCACTATTGAAAAAAATTCAAGAAGATCTTGACAAATGGATGATATTACCAATAACATTAGTAGGTAGAGTCAATGTTGTAAAAATGAATATATTTCCTAGATTACAGTATCTGTTTCAAACATTACCAATAGAATTGCCACAGAAATTTTTTCAAGAGTTAAATAAATGTGTGAGAAAATTTCCTTGGAAAGGTAAAATGTCAAGAATATCATTGGAAAAATTGACGTGTAAATTTGGGTTAGGAGGGTTACAACTTCCAAACTTTAAAAACTATTATAAAGCAAATCAACTTAGATTTATTGCATCTTTCTTCGATGATCAAAAACCAGCATGGATTAAAATAGAACTAGACAAGATGGGAGAAAATAGACCTGAAGATTTTATATATAAATGGGAATCTAAATTGATACGGGAAAAGAAAGAATCTCCTATATTAACACATTTGATTGATCTATGGAATAAGATAAATGTTGATAATGAAACACAGAAATCTCTATTAGCAAGGAGACCTTTGTTCCAAAACAGACTTATTCCTTTTACAATGGACAATCAACTTTTATATAATTGGTACCAAAAAGGGATTAAATTTATAGGAGATTGTTTTGAACGAGGTATATTGATGTCATTTGAACAATTGAAGGATAAATATAAAATATCTAGTAATACTTTCTTTTGTTACTTTCAATTAAGGGCTTACTTAAAAGGTAAGCAGGGTCAAAGAATGTTTTTGCCAAAACCTAATGAAATTGAAATTTTAATCCAAAAAGGGAAAATTAAAAAATTTATTTCTTGTATGTATAATTTGATTCAAGAACAGACAATTAAACAAGGAACCCATAAGTCAAAGCAAAAATGGGAAACAGATCTGAATATTATTATTGATGAAACAAATTGGTCAAGACTTTGTCTTGACAGTATGACAAATACAATAAATGTTCGACTTAGATTAGTACAATATAATTTTTTACATCAATTATATATTACACCGCAAAAAATAAATAGATTAAATTCAAATTTTTCTGATAAATATTTTCGGTGTAATCAAGAAATTGGTACTTTTTTACATTCTACTTGGTCTTGTTTTAAAATTCAACCCTTTTGGATAAATTTAAGAATCTTATTGGAACAAATTACTGCAATTCAACTTCCACAACTTCCACATAACCCTGTATTATTTTTATTAGGTGATATTGAAGGGATAAAACCGAAACTTAAATTGAATAAATATCAGAAAGAATTTATAAAAATTGCATTGGCAGTAGCTAAGAAGACTATAGCAGTTACTTGGAAATCTGATTCGTAATTAAGTATGGATTGTTGGAATAATGAAATGGCTAGTTCTATTCCACTTGAAAAAATTACTTATAATTTAAGAGATAAATATGTAACATTTTTGAATATTTGGCGCCCTTATTTACAAAAGATAGGATGGCATATTTAAGTGCTCCGATAAAGACTTTGGTCACTTGGGGAAAGTAACGAATAATTATACCAAATTCATTTTGAATCCCATGGAGCATGTGGAAACCTTCCAATAACCAGGCGGTTCTTTTCTTTTTTTTTCTTTTTCTTTCTTTTTAGGTAGGAGATAGTATTAAACAGGAAATTAGAAATGTGTGCAATAAAGGAACAGCAGTTATAATGGGTGACTTCAATCTACATGTAGACTGGGTGAACCAAATTAGTAAAGGTGCTGAGGAAGAGGATTTCTTGGAATGTATGCGGGATGGTTTTTTGAACCAACATGTCGAGGAACCAACTAGAGAGCAGGCTATTCTGGTCTGGGTTTTGAGCAATGAGGAAGGGTTAATTAGCGATCTTATCGTGAGAGGCCCCTTGGGTAAGAGTGACCATAATATGGTGGAATTCTTCATTAATATGGAGAGTGACATAGTTAATTCAGAAACAAAGGTTCTGAACTTAAAGAGGGGTAACTTTGAAGGTATGAGACGTGAATTAGCTAAGATAGACTGGCAAATGACACTTAAAGGATTGACGGTGGATATGCAATGGCAAGCATTTATAGGTTGCATGGATGAACTACAACAATTGTTCATCCCAGTTTGGCAAAAGAATAAATCAAGGAAGGTAGTGCACCCGTGGCTGACAAGAGAAATTAGGGATAGTATCAATTCCAAAGAAGTAGCATACAAATTAGCCAGAGAAAGTGGCTCACCTGAGGACTGGGAGAAATTCAGAGTTCAGCAGAGGAGGACAAAGGGCTTAATTAGGAAGGGGAAAAAAGATTATGAGAGATAACTGGCAGAGAACATAAAAACGGACTGTAAAAGCTTTTATAGATATGTAAAAAGGAAAAGACTGGTAAAGACAAATGTAGGTCCCCTGCAGACAGAAACAGGTGAATTGATTATGGGGAGCAAGGACATGGCAGACCAATTGAATAATTACTTTGGTTCTGTCTTCACTAAGGAGGACATAAATAATCTTCCAGAAATAGTAAGGGACAGAGGGTCCAGTGAGATGGAGGAACTGAGTGAAATACATGTTAGTAGGGAAGTGGTGTTAGGTAAATTGAAGGGATTGAAGGCAGATAAATCCCCAGGGCCAGATGGTCTGCATCCCAGAGTGCTTAAGGAAGTAGCCCAAGAAATAGTGGATGCATTAGTGATAATTTTTCAAAACTCGTTAGATTCTGGACTAGTTCCTGAGGATTGGAGGGTGGCTAATGTAACCCCAATTTTTAAAAAAGGAGGGAGAGAGAAACCGGGGAATTATAGACCAGTTAGCCTAACGTCGGTGGTGGGGAAACTGCTGGAGTCAGTTATCAAGGATGTGATAACAACACATTTGGAAAGCGGAGAAATGATCGGACAAAGTCAGCATGGATTTGTGAAAGGAAAATCATGTCTGACGAATCTCATAGAATTTTTTGAGGATGTAACTAGTAGAGTGGATAGGGGAGAACCAGTGGATGTGGTATATTTGGATTTTCAAAAGGCTTTTGACAAGATCCCACACAGGAGATTAGTGTGGAAACTTAAAGCACACGGTATTGGGGGTAAGGTATTGGTGTGGGTGGAGAATTGGTTAGCAGACAGGAAGCAAAGAGTGGGAATAAACGGGACCTTTTCAGAATGGCAGGCAGTGACTAGTGGGGTACCGCAAGGCTCAGTGCTGGGACCCCAGTTGTTTACAATATATATTAATGACTTGGATGAGGGAATTAAATGCAGCATCTCCAAGTTTGCGGATGACATGAAGCTTGGCGGCAGTGTTAGCAGTGAGGAGGATGCTAAGAGGATGCAGGGTGACTTGGATAGGTTGGGTGAGTGGGCAAACTCATGGCAGATGCAATTTAATGTGGATAAATGTGAAGTTATCCACTTTGGTGGCAAAAATAGGAAAACAGATTATTACCTGAATGGTGGCCGATTAGGAAAAGGGGAGGTGCAACGAGACCTGGGTGTCATTATACACCAGTCATTGAAAGTGGGCATGCAGGTACAGCAGGCGGTGAAAAAGGCGAATGGTATGCTGGCATTTATAGCGAGAGGATTCGAGTACAGGAGCAGGGAGGTACTACTGCAGTTGTACAAGGCCTTGGTGAGACCACACCTGGAGTATTGTGTGCAGTTTTGGTCCCCTAATCTGAGGAAAGACATCTTTGCCATAGAGGGAGTACAAAGAAGGTTCACCAGATTGATTCCTGGGATGGCAGGACTTTCATATGAAGAAAGACTGGATGAACTGGGCTTGTACTCGTTGGAATTTAGAAGATTGAGGGGGGATCTGATTGAAACGTATAAGATCCTAAAGGGATTGGACAGGCTAGATGCAGGAAGATTGTTCCCGATGTTGGGAAGTCCGGAACGAGGGGTCACAGTTTGAGGATAGAGGGGAAGCCTTTTAGGACCGAGATTAGGAAAAACTTCTTCACACAGAGAGTGGTGAATCTGTGGAATTCTCTGCCACAGGAAACTGTTGAGGCCAGTTCATTGGCTAAGTTTAAGAGGGAGTTAGATATGGCCCTTGTGGCTACAGGGGTTAGGGGGTATGGAGGGAAGGCTGGGGCGGGGTTCTGAGTTGGATGATCAGCCATGATCATAATAAATGGCGGTGCAGGCTCGAAGGGCCGAATGGCCTACTCCTGCACCTATTTTCTATGTTTCTATGACTATATATGGGGGGGGGAGGGTTAAGGGGAGGGGGGAGGGTAGATTCTTTTTTTCATATATTCTTTTTGAAAATTCAATAAAAATTATATTAAAAAAAGTGACTATTAATACTGTGTACTATTCTGTTTGGATAAATAATACAAACATTTCAGTGAGTGTAAAATAGAATCTAAGTGGGTAAGCTGCTGGTTAAATAGCTGCTTGCACAGTGGTACTAAGAACAAGCTGTGTTGAAAGAACTATTTAGTTCACACATGTTCCTGTTGCTTGTCAGAACTAATATCTTGTCCCATGGGGAGCAGAGTACATCACTGGGATTCAGTGTTGATCCTGACTGACTTGGTTTATGTAGACAATGAAATCTGGAGAAGCAGATAATTTTTTACATTTTAGTATTTCACAAAGTTTTTAACCATGTTCCTGAATTTTGTGTGGTCTTCTATTTACAAAATATCAAAGGTAAAATTCAATTCATTGTCTATAAATACACTTTTTGGCCACTCAACCAGTAACCTAATAATAACCTTCCCTTCAGTGCAGTGACATTTATCAAGGATAGCAAACTTGACATTGCTCACAATGTCAACCAATATACTGAAGTGCAGAGACAAAATACTGTATAGCAAGAGCATGTCATTCTGAGAAAGCAAGCTTTGTGCAAAGTTTTAATATAAAGATGGACACGTTTTTTGTTGGATGCATTGATGACTTCTAACCACGTTTCTCTTTAAGTCTTGCAGTGAGAAGGAAAACAGTCTTTGTTTTCAAATTGTACAAGCTCAGATCTGTTCACAGTTTGGTTTAGAGATATGCAACATAGAAGTGGGCTCTTCATCCCACCATATCTATGTTGTACTTTTTGTCCATCTACACATCTTTTTCACTGACTCTTCCCTGGATGTTTCATCTACACATGGTTATTGTTCATTAAAGCAACCTCGTAACCTGCATTAAGATTTGTGACTTATTTAATATTGAAAGCTATGATTTCATTGAACCCTACATTGGGATGTTGCTAACTATTTTAAGTTTTTGATTCTTGCACTTTGTTTGGATTGCTCAAGCTCTAGAATTGCAATTTATAAAGCCTTGATTGCAATTATGCTAAATGGTATGTTGCCAAGAGAAAATATGAGATTTTAATAGTATAAAGGAAGGGAGTGGTATCCTTTTGCTCATAGTTGTTAATTGCAGCTTAATATCAAGTAAACTAACATATAAAAATAGTTTAGTAATTTTCTCTGGGCTGCACAGTACTTATCCCAGTAAAATTACAGCAGCTGATTACCCATTTTCTCCAAAACAGTTTCACTTGTTTAGAGAGATTGATTTTCTGTTTTTTTTCCCTCTAGAATGCATACAGCAGTGCTTTAAGTCACTTCCACATTGATAAATTTTGCCTAGTACATTTTTTTTACATAGTAATAGTAAATGCTTATTTCAAAAAAAAAATTCTGCGTATTTGTTATGCCTATGTTGAAGCAATTGCGGGTGAAATGGATAAATCGGTGACCTGCTGCTGGGTATGTTATAGAGCCACTGAGACAGCCTTTCTAGAGTGACAACTTGTATAGAACATAGAATAATGCAGCGCTGGATAGGCTACTCAGCCCATGATATTTCAGTCAATGCTAATTCATGCTAAGTATCCTCCTTTTGCATATCCATATCCCTTTGTTCCCTTCATGTTCTCTTAAACTCTTCTAAGCTCTCTTAAATTCTACCAAACTAGCTGACTCTAATCATCCAGGCAGCTACCACACTTCGCATTTTTTTTGCCCTTAAAAATTCCCCCTCTAACCTTAAAAGCATGTCTCTGGTGATTGACATTTTGAACCTGAGGAACAGATTCTAACTGTTTACACCTCTGTGCCTCTTGCAATTAAAAAAAAAACTTCTTTCAAGTCTCCCCTCAGTCTTTGATGCACTTAGGAGAACAACCCCAGTTTCCCAGCCTGTAATTATTGCTCATGCCCTCTAATCCAGGCAGCATCCTGGCAAATGGCTTCTGTACTCTTTCCACAATCTCCACATCTTTCCTATAATGGGGCAACCAGAACTACATGCAATATTCCAAGTACGGCCTGACGGAAGTTTTGTATAACTGCAGTATGACTTCCTTACTCTTATACTTAACACCCCTATCAGGAAGGCAAGCCTACTTTAACACCAGTTTATCCAGGTGTGTAGCTATTTTCAGTGAACTATGGCCCTGGACCCCAAGATCCCTATGTACTTCAGCAGCAGTAAAAGGCCTAATATTAATTATACTTTTTCTTCCCAGTTGACCTCCTGAAATGCAACACCTCACACTTACCAGATTAAATTGCATCTGCCACCTCTCTGCCCATATATGTACTGATTTATATCCTGCTGTATTCTTTGATAGTCCTTGATATTGTCCACATTTCCACCAATCTTAGTGTTAACTGCAAGCTTGCTAATCCATCCATCTACATCTTCATTCAAATCATTGATATACAGTGCCTGTAAAAAGTATTCACCCCCTTTGGATGTTTTCATGTTTTATTGTTTTACAACACTGAAGCACAGTGGATTTAATTTGGCTGTTTTTGAGACTGGTCAACAGAAAAAGACTCTTTCATGTCAAAGTGAAAATAGGTCTCTACGAAGTGATCTAAATTAATTAAAAATATAAAACACAAATAATTGATTGCATAAATTATTCACCCCCTACAAATCAGTATTTGGTAGATGCACCCTTGGTAGCAGTTACACCCTTGAGTCTGTGTAGATAGGTCTCTGTCAGCTTTGCGCATCTGGACACTGCAATTTTTCCTCCATTCTTTTTTACAAAACTGCTCAAGCTCTGTCAGATTGCATGGGGATTGTGAGTGAACAACCATGTTCAAGACCAGCCGCACATTCTCAATTGGATTGAGGTCTGGTCTCTGACTTGGCCACTCCAGGAAATTGACTTTATTGTTTTTGAGTCATTCCAGCTTTGGCTTTATGCTTGGTGTCATTGTCTTGCTGGAAAAAGATCATCTCCAAAGTTGCAGTCCTCTTGCAGACTACATCAGGTTTTCCTCCAGGATTTCCCTGCATTTTGCTGCATTTGTTTACTCTCTGCCTTCACAAGCCTTCCAGGGCCTGCTTCAGTGAAGCATTCCCACATCATGATGTTGCCACCACCATGCTTCCTGGTAGGGATGGTGTGCTTTTGATGATGTGAGGTGTTTGGCTTACGCCAAACATAGCATTTAGTCTGGTTAAAACTCAATTTTGGTTTCATCAGACCCAAGAACCTTCTTTCAGCTGACTTCAGGGTCTCCCACATGCCTTCTGGCAAACTCTAGATGAGATTTCATGTGAGTTTTTCAACAGTGGCTTTCTCTTTGACACTCTCCATAAAGTTGCAACTGGTAGAGCACCCAGGCAACAGTTGTGTGCACAGTCTCTCCCATCTCAGCCACTGAAGCTTGTAACTCCTCTAGAGTTGTCATAGGTCTCTTCGTGGTCTCCCTCACTAGTCCCTTCTTGCACTGTCACTCAGTTTTTGAGGACTGCATACTCTAGGCAGATTTACAGCTGTGCCATATTCTTTCCATTTCTTGATGATTGACTTAACTGTACTCCAGTGACTTGGAAATTTTCTTGTATCCATCTCCTGATTTGTACTTTTCAATAACCTTCTCACAGAGTTGCTTGAAGTGCTCTTTTGGCTTCATGGTGTAATTTTTGCCTGGATACAACTCACCAGCAGTCGGACCTTTCAGCTACAGATGTATTTTTACTACAAACAATTGAACTACCTTGACGGCACACAGGTTTCCATAAGCAGGTCTCCATTTAACTTAACTAACACCAATTTGCTGCACTAGTGATGACTTGGTGTGTCATATTTAAGGAGGTGAATACGTATGCAATCAATTTTTTTGTGATTTATATTTGTAATTAATTTAGATTACTTTGACATAAAAGCTTTTTTTGTTGATCGGTGCCAAAAAAGTGATTCAATGTTATAAAATACTAAACATGAAAATTTCTGGGGTGGGGGGGGTGGTGGTGAATATATTTTATAGGCACTGTAATATTGCAAACAACAGACGTTCCAGCACCACTTCTTGCGGAACACCACTGGTAACAGACTTCCACTTCTACTCTATTTCTTCTGCCTGTTTGGAAGTGATCTGTGGATCCTGATCAGCATCTTCTCATGGCAGTATTTTGTGGCTGATAATTCAGTACAGGATGTATTATTTATCTTCCTGCTCTGTTAACTTTAATTGTTTTTTCATATGTACAACAGTTAAGTTCTATATAAGAAAATCACTACATTGTTTCTTGTCTCCTTTTTACAGAGACCTTGTTGATGAAGCCAAAAATTATCTGCTTTTACCCCAAGAACGGCCCCTAATGCAGGGTCCAAGGACGAGGCCTCGTAAACCTATCCGATGTGGCGAGGTTTTATTTGCAGGTTTGTAATCTTGCGTAAAATTTATCTTTTAACAGTTCTTAAAATATCAGCTTGTTTTAAGATTTGACTAAAATATACCGTAGATAATGGATGACTTTTGACTTGAGCCACCGTGTGTTTCAGATTTGTTAATGATATTGGAATGTAGCTAGAATTAAGATGGGCCAAAGCTTTATGATAAAAAGAAGTTGAGATTATTAATATCATTAAAAAAGTTTAAGAGAAATTAACAGGTCTAAAACAGGACAAATCTGTTAAAACTAATAGCTGACATCAAAGTGTTCCGAAAAAGGTGGCTTTAGTTGGTGATTATTTTACCAAATTCCCTAGATTGTGGAAACTAGCAGGTTGGAGGGAAACAAATGTAACTTATATACTTGGAGAAGGAAGGAGAGGAAAACATCAAGGAACTCTAGACAAACCAGCCAGATATTGTTTATGACAAAATGATGAAATCCATCAATAAGATCAAGGGCACTCAAAAAATCATGGTGACAAGGCAAGAGTCAGGATGTTTATTTTAATGAATAAAAATTGTGTTTGACAGAGTTAATACAAGTTATTAGATTGGTTATAAATAGCACAGACATGGGATAACTACTGGGAAGTAAATCTAATTCCCAAAATCTATTTGAGGTGCCATAGTCACCAAAAATGAGGCTCAGTCTGGGTTTGAATTGATTGCATAGGTTAAGAATAGGAAACAAAGTAAGAATAAACAGGTTGACTTCAAGTTAACAGATGATTGAATTAAATGGCAAATATTTTCACACCTGAACTCTTGTTTAGTTGGAGGTTGGTGCAGTGGGGATGCAATTTCGAGCGTTGAGCGCTATGATCCTCAGACCAATGAATGGCGAATGGTAGCTTCTATGAGCAAACGGCGGTGTGGAGTAGGGGTCAGCGTGCTAGATGATCTTCTTTATGCAGTGGGTGGACATGATGGCTCATCATATCTAAACAGCGTAGAGAGGTAAGGTGCAATCTGTGTGTGTGTGTGTGTGTGTGTGTGTGTGTGTGTGTGTGTGTGTGTGTGTGTATTTGTGTGTTTGTTTGTGGTTCAAAACTCTGAATACATTTTGTTCCCCATATTCTTTCCTCATTGATGAATACTGTATTTGTACACCTGCAAAATAAATCAGTCAGTCAAACTGATATATAAGATTATACCTTTTACATGATTAATTTTAACTTCAAGTTAATAACCTCACTAAGTACCCACATACAGTTTAGATTTTTAAAAAAGTATATAATACTGCATAGGTGCATCGAGTATACCCAATGAGCAAAGTCCTCTGCATTGCCATCTGTGGATGCAAAAAATAGAGACTGATGATCAGCAGATAGTTTTGCTATCTGTCTCATTTAGTTACACAGAATGTCTCATGTGCACATTTAGATGGTAGCTGAAAGTAGTTGGGCTCAAGACAATTCTTTGAGACAGACCTCCAATAAAACTCTGCAGCTGAGATGATTGCCAACAGCAACCATTGTCATTTTTGCTGAATCTAATTCTAGTCAGCAGAGAGCATTATCTCATTAGCACGCCCTTCCTCCCACCAATCTCCTTGCCCCTGGCTGTACTCTGGTTCAGCATCTTGTCACCAATAATGTTTGTGTATTTGAATAGTTAATTTGAATCTGAGCCAAATGATCAAAGAAGAACCTAAAATTAGAATTAGTGAATCAATGAGTAACCAGGCCATGACGGTTTCCAACAAGAGACCCTAATTACTTCTAGTTTTTTTAATGATGTGAATCCCCTACCATTAGTCACCTTAACAACCATATTGTAGCTTCAAGAGCAGCCCTGTCTGTAGCTATGTAATTTGTGGCAAATGCCTTATCCGACTTCACAGATTCTTTCCATCACCTACAAGGTGCAAGTCAGGAGTTTAATTGAATGTTTGCTCCAACAAAAACCAAGAAGTCGAAAAAGTAACAAAGCTCAAATCTTAACTCCATCTAAGACAAAGCAGTTAACTTGATTATCACTTTTATTGCCAGCTTAAAAATTCAGTCTTTTTCAAGAATAACATTGTTGTGTACCATCTGCAGAATGCTGTGCAGTTACTCATAAAGGCTTCTTTGACTGAATCATCAAACCTCATTACTTCCATTCCACAGGTCAAGACCATCAACTGAAGGAGAATCATACCACTACCAAATTCCACTCCATGTCATGTGCCATCCTGACTTGGAAATACATTGTTTTTCCTTTAGTGTGGAAATGTACATTAAACGTGATGCAATTCGAGAAAGCAACTTGCCATCTTTTCTAAGGATAGACAATAAATGCTGACCTTCCTAGGCCACCTCAGGGTATAAACTTTAAAAAATAGCTATAACAGCTCTGTCAAAGCTGTTTCTAGTATCTCAAACAGTCCTATTGGTATCTCATTTTTCCAGCCAGATTCCACTTTTTAATGGAATTTGATCATTGGCATAATGATAAACATTTTAAGTGGATGATACCTGCTTTCTGGTCTATCTGTCTTTTGTCTTTGTATCTCTTGCTATATTTACACTGACTTAAAATGCTATATCGGATTTCCACCCAACTGGTATTAGTAATGTAGTTGAGAATTGAATTTTGTTCGGCTGCATCTGCACCTGTTTCCTTAAACATAAAACAACATGTTTGTTGAATTATTGAATTCAGTACATGTCTTTTCCATGCCCCCACATGTGGATTCATTCTTCAGATAAGAACATTCAATTTCAGGCATAATCCTAACTTCTGTGTGTGGAGACAATATAGGAAGCACAGTGGTTATCCATGCCATTTTTGCTCAAGTATAAAGAAACACATAAAAAGAAACTAATGTAAAAAATCAAAGGGACAAGAAGTATTGCACAATTAAAATTATCCTTGAATTTTATTATTTCCGTTCTAATATTTGATAAAGCCTGGGAGTATAATTATTCCTTTAATGTAGCGTTTGCTTTTTTTTTTGTAATACTTAAGTTTTAAGAGAAATAAATCTTAAGGTCACAAATTCCACTCGCAGTGTACTCTGTAATTGCGAGTGCTCTGAAACTAGGCATATGTTTTTAATTTTTTAATAATTAAACTTTTAGATATGATCCAAAGACCAACCAGTGGAGTAGTGACGTGGCTCCCACCAGTACATGTCGGACCAGTGTTGGCGTGGCAGTTTTGGGAGGGTATCTGTATGCTGTAGGTGGCCAGGATGGCGTCTCTTGTCTGAACATTGTGGAAAGGTAAACTTGTGGAGTGTTTCTTCCTAACGTGATCTGATAGCAGTAATTGTGTGGTGCAGTAAGTAGCATAGCAATGTTGCCTGTCAACATGCCGCGTTATGGAGTGGACAAGCACCAGTGTGTGTTTGTGATTCCGCTCTGTGGGGTCTGCTCTCACACAGGCTGTTAGTGAAAGGACAAAGTGAAAGCAAGAAGTTTTTTCATCACGGATAACTACAATGCCTCTTCACTGGTTAAATATTAAAGTACTTGTCAAGCTACAGAACCATGACATTTAATTCCCCAGCCACAGAAAATTTACATCAAGGGGAGCTTCAGACCATAATCTTATATATAAGGTAATGCATTACTGGCAGCCTGGTGCCTTGATGGAAGTGGATAATATCTATACCAGAAACCTGATTTGAAACTTGAAATGTTCATATATTAGAGCGCACTCATAGTATAGGTAGTATGCTTGGTTATGATGCTTATTATTCCAGAGGGGTGGTGGTGGGAGGGATAGGGTTCACTTGTATATATCTCTCCCTTTATTTTCAAATTCTAGATCCTTTCACTGATTTGTAGATGTGAACAAAATAATGTATAAACAATCAATTTAATGATATTACGTGCAAAATATGAAAAGTATTACTTCAGTAATGCATCTTGATGTTTTGCTTTATTTAAGATTAGCACATTCTGACAAATAATTTTTGCATTCCTTCCCCTTTTTTATCATTCCCCTTTGACCATTCCTCTTTTCTCTGCATCTCTCAGCCTTAATCACTCTGAGATCGATTTTGAGGAGATCTGGCTGTATCTATGCTCTAATGACTGATTATTTTTAGGGTTATGAGAATGAGTGGATTAAATTGCCTTTAAGTTCTGTTATTTTTCCTCACTTCTTAGAAAGGCATTTCTTTTACTTGTACTTTGCTGACATCTTTCCAGTGATTACACTGTAGTGCAGCAAGTTGGCACAGATCAGCAGGCTACCTACATAAAGAATGCTTGTGTATTCAACTTCATGTACTCTGGCAACTGTTCTGCTGTTTTATACGAACTCCCTGATAAATGGACAGCAGTATTACTAGATATCTAGAAATAAAGTTTTGTGGATGCTGGAAATCTGAATTAAGAACAGAAATTGTTGGAAATATTTAGCAGGTCAGGTGGAATCTGTGGCCAGAGAAACAGAAATAAAATTGAAGGTAAGTGACCTTTCACTAGAACAAAAAGGTCATGAACTAGAAATGCTGACCATGTTTCTCTTGATATAGATGCTGCCTGATCTGCTAAGTATTTCCAATATTTGTTATTTTTCGTTTCCATATTACTGGATATTTTGAATTCATTAAGTCTTTTTATTATATATGTTGTTACTTGGCCCAATACAAAGGAATTTTAATTTTAAACTCTATTATAAATTTTCATACAACAGATGTTCAGGTTTTCCAAGATATGGTATAATAATTGCACATTTTAAGATCGGTATTGATTTAGAAGAACGGTGTTTGGAAGAGGATTTTTAACAAAATCAGCAGTCCCTTAAAACCCAAAGGAACTCCTTCAAGTTGGTCTTCATTGAATTATATCTTCCTCCAGTTATCCTGGTCTGCATAATTTAAAATATGCGAGATCAAAAATAAATTGAACGATGCATAGTTAACCAATTTGATTCAACTGTGAATATACGAGAGATCTTTCAGTGCAGATGGTTGGAAATTCGATCTTTGCTTTCAGTGGTTCTGCATGAAGTGATACAGGCAAAAATATTTTCATTCTAGGTTTGACCCGAAAGAGAATAAATGGGCACGTGTGGCTTCAATGAGTACCAGACGGCTAGGTGTGGCAGTTGCTGTATTAGGTGGATTTCTTTATGCTGTTGGTGGATCTGATGGTACTTCTCCCCTTAATACTGGTATGTTTATTCTGTGTAGAAAGATTTATGTATTTATTTATTTAGTGACACGGCACAGAGTAGGCCCTTCCGGCCCTTCGAGGAACGCCACCCTAGCAACCTCACAAGCCTGGTTAAATCTAACCTAAACATGGGACAATTTACAATGCATAATTAACCTACCCAGTACGTCTTTGGATTGTGGGAGGAAACCGGAGCATCCAGGCAAAACTCACACATTCCGAGACTCCTTACAGAATGGCACCAGAATTGAACTCCAAAATCCAGAACTCCCCACAATGTAATAACATCGTGCTAACCACTATGCTACAGTGGTGCTCAAATTCTGTTACTCCATTATGACAGTGACTCCATAATTCATATCCCTGTGCAGTATGATTTACAATTAGAGCCTGAAACAGAATTAATTTTTGAGAATACCACAGTGTAAGAGCATTTTCTTTTATCAAAGATCCAGAAAATAAATAATGATGTACTTGTAAATGTTGTGTAGGCGACAGTGTCCAGTTACCTTAGTGGTGAGACTTGACCCTCTGTGTATTGTTTCATGGGTCCTTTTTTCACTATGGAATAGAAGGTGCTGCACACAAGGAGCTGAATTGAGCCCTTTTTGCACTAAAAAGGTAACTAAAAATTAACAACTGAGTATTCTTATATAATGTCTTTGTGCATAGGCTTGAGAACTGATCGGGTTGTTAATACAGCTCCTTTTGGACTGATGAAAGTGGTTTGTAACACAAAATCCAATAGAAAGTGACATTTTGATTTATAACTTTTGAAAAGTATGCAAGATGCACAACTGTAGGGAGAGAGGGATATTTCAGATCAGAGGAGAACTTCCATGGTACTATGGTGGCTGATCAAGATTGGCTTGTATTTTCTACCTGTAGTTGAACGCTACAGTCCACAGGAAAACCGATGGCATACCATTGCACCGATGGGAACTCGCCGAAAGCACTTGGGATGTTCTGTTTACCAGGACATGATTTACGCCGTTGGAGGAAGAGATGATACCACAGAATTAAGCAGTGCTGAGAGATTCAATCCCCGTACTAACCAGTGGTCTCCAGTTGTGGCTATGACATCACGGAGGAGTGGGGTGAGTATAGATCCTAATGAAGCAGATGTGAATTGGATTTCCAGAGTAAAACAGCAATGCTTCATTAGAATAATGAAATAGAAGGATGTTGAATAGTCTTTGCACAAGATACCTCAAGCTGGTCAGCCACTGCCAAAACGGGATTAAAGCAAAAAAGTCATTTTCTTTCAAATCCCATCTTGGCAGTGGCTGTCCAGCTTGAGATATCTGTAGACACCTTGTTAATCTTAACAAAATAGGTGCTAGATTTTGAAAATTTGGAGGGACTAATATATAAAACAATTTTCACTGAGCCACGTGATATTGTTGTCATGTTCTTATATGGTCTGTTGGCTTTTTGCATGGATTCAGTATAACCTTTATTCTGTCCCTCAAAGCCACATTGGTCACTCACACAACAGTTGTCCTTGTATCGTTATCTTGTGACTTTATTCCATGTGCAGGGTGAATGTTTTGAGAGTAATGAAAAGAGCTGTGAATAGTTAACTCTCTTGTTCTATCTTTGATTGCAAGTTGGCAGCAGGCCAATACTTTTCTGTCTGATCTCTAACCTCATATTCTCTACCTTACATCGATCTTAACCTCAAATAAATGCTTAGATCTGCAGTGAAGTCAAGATTTAGAATTGACCAGATTAGCTGATTGTGGATAGTAACACAAATATACACACTTTAATTCCTGTAAGATGATAATAATCAAATAACCTTCAGAAACTCTATGTAAGTACTCTAAAAATACATTTTGAACAATGTGAAAATTAGTTTCCATCTATCCTATCAAATTTATTGAGCATCAAAAATACATTAATTTGATAACCACATGTTCAAGGGAATACAAGCCAATCCTATACTATTTCAGTAGACAGTTATCTAATATTCCCAGTATGCCCATTTATATTTGCACCATGTACTGTATACCTTAATAAGGTTCAACTTCCCAACTTGCTTACATCTTTCCAGTGCCTTGGGATATTCAGGAGGCTCATTTTTGATTTGATCTTTCACCAAGAAGAGTGATAGAATTTGTATTCTTTAGTTGCCCAGCACCAGATTCTTGAAACATACTCATTCTATTCTGAGATCAGTCACAGGAAGAAATTAAAAGGCAGACAAAGCATCCTTGAAGCAACGCAACATCCCTTCTGACTTCTAGGAGTCCTTTATGTTCACTCAAAATGGAGGAGCATTAGAGATGATATTGAGAATGGTGAGTTTATTTATCAGGATAAGATAGAGACCTTGTGAAAATGTCAAAAGAAGTGTCCCACTTTACAAACAACACTCCTATGTATTCTATCGGCTAAGATGCTAACAGAGTGCCTCAGCTATAAAAACCACTGCCTCACAGCACCAGCAACCCAAGTTCAATCTTGTATTCAAGTGCTGTCCTTGTATAGTTTGCATGTTCTCCCAGTGCCTGCATATTTCCTATTGGTACTCCAATTTCTTCTCGGATATGCAGATTGGTAGTTTAGTTGAACATTGTAAATTGCCTCTGGTGTGTAGGTGAATAGTAGACTCTGGAGGCTTAGGGAAGGCAGATTAGGTGGGGGTACAATTGCTGCAATTGAATAGTTGCTGTGGAGTGGTCTCAGTGGGATAATGGGTCTGTTTCCATGCTGTATCTGTCTTTGTCTGTGATTTCCACCTTGGCTTCATCAGCCACCTCAGAACTCTCAAAAGTGGCTGAAAGCATCATTTCCAAGCTATATTGTGAATGAGGAAGGAAGAGAAAATAAATTAGATTTTTTTTTGCCTTTTATGAACTAAATCTTCAATTATAATTCACCAATTAAGTCTTGAATTCCCTTGGTTTCACTGCTTCATTGAATAGAAGTTATCACTAAGACATGTATCTAAATTACTTTTGATTAAAATAAATTCTTCTGAATTTTTCATCTATTTGATTGTTAAAGTTCCTAAGTTAGCTAGAACTTTTTAAGATTCAGTATATGTTCCCTACTGTTGTACTTAGTACTTCTGTTTATGAACTGAAGATGCCATAGACTTTGCTAACTACTCTTTCAATATGTTTGATATGTTCAAAGATCATGCACATGTAACCCTCATCCCACCAGGTCTCTCTCCTACACTTCTTAGAACTCTGGTGTTTATAACTATGCATCACTTCAGCTATAATGTATCACCTCACACTTCGCAGTATTAAATTCCATCTGCCAGTCATCTGTCTGTTGTACTGCCTGCCTGCATCCTGCTGTTTCTGATTGGTATCATCTTTACTGTTTCCTGCATTTCCTGTTTTAGTCCATCAGGAAATCTTCCTGTTGTGACTAAACTAAAACTGAGTCAAAGGGAAGTTATAACTGGGAAATATAAAATTCTCTATTCACACAACAATTCCAAGAGAATCTCACTCACCTGACAATATTTTGTACTTCAACAGAAAATTAACAATAAACAATTAACTACAGTTTCAATTGCTTTGATCGCCTACTTAACTTTAACATTCTAAATATAGTCCGGTAAATTTACAGATTACATTTTTTTTTACAATGGTAGCACATCCCAACTAGCAGAAGCTCTTTGAATATTTCAGGATGTACCCCCTTTTCTCTTGTGTTGAGGGTGGCTCCATGAATATACAATTTACCAGAAAGCTAAGAGACAAAGCAGATCTGTCGTGCACTGTGCATTAAGAGGCAGGATTACACTTTTAACAATGTGGTAGTAGCAGTAATATTTGCCCATTGTCTTCTATTAGCTTCAAATAGACAGAATCAGAATGTCCCATAATATCATAACTCCAAAATTATCCCTAACACATTCTAAGCACATCCTGCTATCATTACTTTATCTGACCTCCTTGTAACTCCAGGAATCGATGGACTCTTAACAGCCTTCTGAAATGGAAAAAGAATATCCAAAGTCTTGACCTAAACCTTCAACAACCCCTTCGCTTGCACAGATGCTTGACAGTTGAGTTCTTCAAGTAGCTTATTTTTTTTGTTGCCTTCTGAAATGGCCTTGCAGGTCACACAATTGTATCATAACCCCCATATTAAAACAGAAAGGAAGCATGCAACCAGACACCCTGCATCAACAAGGAACCAAGTTCATTCACAGTAAGGTCACTCTCAGATGTATGAGGACCGCTGCCTCCAGTGGAAGAGTTCTCCTACATCCCCTCAGATAAAGGCTTTAATATAGTTTAATGATGTCCTTTAGACGGAATGCCAGACTCCTCCATCACAAACATTAGGAATATCCTGTACCTCTAGCACCGGGGGTTTTCCAGCATTGACAAGGACACTGCTTTGAGTGACTATGTTTGAAGAATATTGGGGATAGTTTGCCAATTGCACAAATTGAAATTTAATTTCCTCTGTGCTATGTGGCTACATGACCAGATGGCCAGTTTTTGTGTAGGATATTAGGAAGATTAGAGTTTTATTGGGCATAATCTTGTTTTGCGGATGAATTGTGGTTGTGACAATGCATCAGCAAGACAGGATTTTGCCTAGTGGAGCCCTGTCCTTATTTTTACTTGGTGTTTTTTCTGAAAGATGGTTGTCAGTGGGATTGGGGTTGTGGGAAGTATCTACTGTTGAAGGATGTAAGGATTTTCTTTGGTGATATTTGGCTGAATCCTGGAGCTATACACCTTGGTTTTAAGAGAGGAACTATGACATTGTCAAAAGCCTTGTGTCTCTGAATTATTCTTTGGAGGTGTTGGTGTCAATATAAAATGATCGTATGTCACCCTTAACTTGTGTTAATTTCCTTAGAAGCTGTGAACTTGCCACACCTTAGTGTATAGAATTACTTCGTTTGACTGGAGGTATCAAACTTGGAGTAGAGCTATCCTGAACATTTTCAGCCACTAAAGAGCTCTATAGATAATGTATTGGACTGCTCAGGTTCAGCTACTCAATCTGGGATGCCCTACATTTAAGTATATTCACTATGAACCTAGAACTTGAGGTAGATTTGCAGCGTCTAATTTTTGCTAGGATTCCCCAGTATTGTACTGGAAGTCACTTCTCAGTTGATATGTTTGGCCTGACCTAGCACCAATATTCCCTGTGATATTTTTTTACAGCTCGCATACCAGCCTTTGCTCTGAGCAGGAAATTTTTAGACAACCTGAAAACTGTGTGGCACTTACTATAAAACATTATATAAAAGAAAATTGCAGCTTAGAGGGAACAGTGCCTAACAGAAGATTGAAGACCTTGTTGATTCTAACTGGCATGCAGGGCACAGATTTAGAAGACAATACAGATGGGAAGCTGTAATTTTAAATTATTTTAATTTAATTATTTGAATCTTTATTATTTATTTAATTTTAAAGCTTAAGTGTCTCAGTGTCAGACATTGAAGTTACTAAAATCACTGATGGTTTTGACAGAAGACGAAAGACCACCAATTTAAACTGTTTCCCTTCATTCCCTGCACAAACAATACAAGTATTGGGCTAAATGCCTCTTGCACTCCTATTGTGTCCTACTATCCCTGGCAAGTCCATTCAGGTACTGTTAATACTCAGCAGGTTAGGAAGCATCTGTGGAAAGAGAAATTGCTATTGTTTCAGTTCAATGCTGTTTTATCAAAATTGGAAAAGTGGAGGAAACTTGCATGGGTTGGGAAGAATGCATAGAATTAAATGAATGATAGGATGCAGACCAAAGTTGCCTTGGTAACAATACTTTCAAAGCTGTCTAGTTAATAGATGAATGAAGTCATTTTATATATTTAAAAAGAACAAAAGGACATAGTGGACCTGTAAGATGCAGAACCGGGTAGTTCCTGGAAACTTGGGCCGCTGGATCAGACAGCATTTGTGTGATGGAAAAACTGAGCTAAGGTTGCAGGTAAATGACCTTGGAACTGGTCAGTTCAATTCTTTACGATTACGAAAGGGAGGTTATTTGAAATTATTGAACTTTGAATCTAGAGTCCCAAGGGCAGCCAGTTGCCTCGGCAGAAGATAAAATGATCTTCTTCAAACTTGTATTGACGTCAGTAGAGCAGCCCGAAATGTTGACTATACTCTTTTCCATAGATGCTGCCTGACCTGCTGAGTTTCTCCAGCATTTTGTGTGTTACCATTTCTTTCGCTAATTTACAAGCCAATTCATCTAAGGTCAATGCAATTTTGTCTGGCTAATAATGGGTAAATACATTAGTGCATTTTTATAAACTCATAACATTTTGCATTGTCAAAACTGATAAAACAAAATTTTTAAGTGGTAAAAATATTTGAAATCTTTTCCTAAAGTATGTACATTTTGCATTGATTCAGTTGGATCTCTTTTCATGAAAGTCTTTAATTTACATGTGCAAATGGTGCGTCTTTACAAAGGAAGAACATGTCAATCTGATTTTTTTTTTCTTTTTCATAGGTTGGCCTTGCAGTTGTTAATGGACAGCTGATGGCAGTGGGTGGGTTTGATGGTACAACTTACTTGAAAACCATTGAAGTTTATGATCCAGATGCAAATACGTGGAGGTGAGCACAAATGGAATTTATGTTAAAACAGATTTAATGCTCCCCATCTGGTTGGAGTACATTCTTATGTGTATTCGGTGTAGAATGCAGAGACAGTTGCATCACAAAATGTAAATCTAGTCTGTACCACTTTTTCCTGCAGGCATTATTGAAGTGGAAATTAGAGCTCTTCATAAGATTATTTCATGCACCTACAGGTAGCAGAGCTCATGGGCACCACGTGCAGTATTTTAATTTTATGAGTAAATACTGATGGAAAAAGGAGCATGGCAATTATATTGTGTCTTCAATTAATGTGGCACTTAAAAAAAAATTTACCTCTCCAACCCGTTTTTTAAAATTTTCTTGTATAACATCCCTTTTCACTAACCCCCCCCCCACCATCGTCTTTCCCCACCATCTCAATTTCTGTCAGTGATCAGTGAATCTAGAAAGATGTAAAGCCCTATAGCACTCTATAGGGCTATAGAGCCTATACCACAGGTTTGGAATTGGACTATTGAAGTATAATTTCAGTATTGAATGTAGAAACTTTAATTGACTTTTTAAGAGTAGCGTGTTGTTGAGCCCACTAGGGGATCATGTATTCTGGATTGGGTGTTGTGTAGTGAAACGTATTTGATAAGGGAGCTTAAGGTAAAGGAACCCTCAGGAGACAGTGATCATATTCTGATAGAATTCACCCTGCAGTTTGAGAGGGAGAAGTTAAAGTCAGGTGTATCAGTATCATAAATTACAGAGGCATGAGAGAGGAGCTGGCCAAAGTTGATTGGAAGGGGACACTACCAGGGATGACAGTAGAGCAGCAATGCCTGGAGATCCTGGGAGCAATTCAGAAAGCGCAGGGTAGAATCATCCCAAAGAAGTAGTAGTATTTTAAAGGGAGGATTATACAACCGTGACTGACAATGGAAGTCAAACCTAACAGAAGAGCTAAAGAAATGGCATATAATAGAGCAAAAATTAGTGGGAAGTTAGAGGATTGGGAAGCTTTTAAAAGCTAACAGAGGGCAAGTAAAAAAGCCATATGGGGGAAAATATGAAATATAAAGGTAAGCTAGCTAACAATACCAAAGAGTATACCGAAGATAATATATAAAAAGAGAGGGTGAGTAAATATTGGACCACTGGAAAATGATGTTGGAGAGGTAGTAATGGGGGACAAGGAAATGGTGAATAAATTGAAGAAATATTTTGCGTCACTCTTCACTGTGGAAGGCACTGGCAATATGCCGGAAGTTTGAGTGTCGGGGGCAGAGGTGACTGCAGTTGCTATTATTAGGGAGAAGGTGCTTGGTAAACTGAAAGGTCTGAAGGTAGATAAGTCACCCGGACAGGATTCTGAAAGAGCTAGCTGAAGAAATTGTAGTGGAATTAGTAATGTTCTTTTAAGATACAGTAGATTCTAGCATGGTTCCAGAGAGTTGGGAAGTTGCAAATGTCACTCTACTCTTCAAAAGGGAAGGAGGCAGAAGAAAGGAAATTATAGGCCAGTTAGCATTACCTCGGTGGTTGGAAAGAAGTTGCAGTCAATTGTTAACTGACAAATCTGTTTGAATTGAGGAAGTAGCAGTCCAGATAGACAAAGGAAAATCAGTGGATGCAAGTGTTTGGATTTTAAGAAGGCTTTTGACAAGGTGCCGCACATGAGGCTGCTCAACAAGGTAAGAGCCCATGGTACTACAGGAAAGATACAAGCATGGATAGAACATTGGCTGATTGGTAGGAGGCAAAGAGAGCCTATAAAGGGAGGCTTTTCTGATTGGCTGCCAGTGACTAGTAGTGTTCTGCAGGGGTTGGTTTTGGGACCACTTCTTTTTACGTTGTATATCTGATTTGGATGATTGAATTGATAGCCAAGTTTGTGGACGATATGAAGAAAGGTGGAAGGGCAGGTATGTGTTGAAGAAACAGAAGGATTTTGACAGATTAGGAGAATGGACAAAGAAGTGGCAGATGGATTACAGTGTAGTGAAGTGTATGGTCATGCACTTTGCTAGAAGGAATAAAATCCATAGACTACTTTCTAAACAGGGAGAAACTTCAAAAACCTGACATGCAAAAGGATTTGGAAGTCCTTGTGCAGGATTCCCTAAAGTTTAATTTGCAGGTTGAGTTGATGCTGAGGAAGACAAATGCAATGTTAGCATTCATTTTGAAAGGACCAGAATAGAAAAGCAAGGATGTAATGCTAAGGCTTCATAGGACACTAGTGAGGCCTCACTTTGAGAATTGTGAGCAGTTTTGGGCCCCTTATTTAAGAAAGGATGAGCTGACATTGGAGAGGGTTCAGGAGAATGATTCGAGGAATGAAAGGCTTATGATATGAGGAGTGATTAATGCCTCTCGGCCTTTACTCACTAGAATTTAGAAGAATGAGGAGGATCTCATTGAAACTTTTTGAATGTTTAAAGGCCTAGATAGAGTGGATGTGGAGAGGATGTTTCCTATGACGGAGGAATCTGGGACCAGAAGGCGCAACCTCAGAATGGCGATAAGGAGGAATTTCTTTTGCCAGAAGGTGGTGAATCTGTGAAATTTGCCACAAGCACTGTGGAGGCCAGCTTATTGGTCGTATTTAAGCTAGAGATTGATAGGTTCTTGATTTGTCATGATGTGAAAGGTTACGGGGAAAAGTCAGGACAGTGAGGTTAAGAGGAAAATGTATCAGCCATGTGAAATGGCAGAGCAGTTTTGATGGGCTGAATGGCCTAATTCTGCTCCCATGTCTTATGGTCTTAATCTGAGTGGCATGATTTCATGTATTGTTCTCCCTTAAACTATGCCCCATTTATACACATGCAGTATGTTCATCTAAGTGTATGACTGCCATTTACTGATTTATTAATAATTTTACACATAAGCCATTGTGCAATTATATTTTGCAAGTTGAATTTTATTTGTGTAAACCTGCAGAAGTTAGAAGTTGTTAATTGCTTTTGTTTACTTCTTTTTCCTTATCCCTATCTTTTGATCCCACCCCACAAAAAACAGGTTGTATGGAGGTATGAATTATCGCAGACTGGGCGGTGGAGTGGGTGTTATCAAAATGACACACTGTGAATCCCACATATGGTAAACCATGAAGTCTGGTATCCTTGCTGCTATTGGATGCTGTAATTGTTTAGGAAAGCACACTTTCATTCTGGTGTTCAGTTCAGTAGAATCTGGCCACTGATCAAAATAAGAGATATTCAAAGCTCCACGTAGTGATGGAAAAAGACTTCTATGTTGGTCCAGTGAACAGTTCTAATGATATTACAGATTGATGCCTGTAGAAGTTTTTTTGTGTGGGAAAGACTTCTCATTCAGAACAGTTGGGAGCACCTCAAAAATGGGCAGAATAGAAAAGTTGCGCAACTGTAACTTGGCTGGTAAGGATGTAATCAACTCTTTAATCCTCATTTTTCAAGGATATTGAAATGAAAACATTTGTTGGTTCACATCATTTGGAGATGATTGACTATCAACATGTGGAAAAAACTTTATTTCTTTCTAATTGAACAATTCCACGGACTTAAAGAAAGAAAATATTTATGTCATGTTAAGTTGGGGCAAATGGAAACTCAGTTGTCCCACTATGGAGACATAACTATTAAAACCACCCATCGCTACTTTTTTTTCCTGATGCTTAATAAATTTTGTGTTTTGTACAGTGATAGTATCTTTTTATTCAAGATACATGAGCAGTAATACAGTTCTTAATTCTCTAAAATATAATAAAACTGGAATCTTAAAGGGCATTGTGTTCATGAGAAAGTGAACATCAAGTTTTTTTCTGTAATTCTAAGTGCACAGTGTGATAATGCATATCACGTAAATTGAGTATAATGTTGTCATGACTAAATATGCATGGTTCTTCCTCCTGGAAGCCTAAAACATTTGCAAAAGATTTTTCTCATGATAAGCATACCTCTTTAGGGTCAATTTGAGATACTCTAGAAAAGTTGATACTAATGCCATCAGATTTCATTTAGGTTTTACTGATAATTAATTAGTATATTTCACATGGAGCATTTCCATAGCTTTAGATGAATAATAAGTGCTAAGACTTTTAAAAACCATAAACTGCACTGTTTTATGACTACAGTGGGTGCAAACAATATAATGAATCTTCTGCTGAATGGCATCTTGTTAGAGGTCTCACAGATCAATCATTAGATTATCTCCGGCTGTGTTGAAAAAAATGACCAGATGTACTTTCATTAGGAAGGAACATAGGTTGGACATTTAAAAATAGAAACATAGAAAACCTACAGCACAATACAGGCCCTTCCGCCCACAAAGTTGTACCGAATATGTCCCTACTTTAGAAATTATTAGGCTTACACATAGCACTCTATTTTTCTAAACTCCATGTACCTATCCAAAAGTCTCTTAAAAGACTCTATTGTATCCGCCTCCACCACCGTTGTCGGCAGCCCATTCCACGCACTCACCACTCTCTGCTTAAAACAAAATACATACCACTGACACCTCCTCTGTACCTACTAAAAAAGAACCCGCATTTACCACCTCATCTGGAATGAGCTGCCAGATGAGGTGGTAAATGCGGGTTCTTTTTTAACATTTAAGAATAAATTGGACAGATACATGGATGGGAGGTGTATGGAGGGATATGGTCCGTGTGCAGGTCAGTGGGACTAAGCAGAAAATGGTTCGGCACAGCCAAGAAGGGCCAAAAGGCCTGTTTCTGTGCTGTAGTTTCTATGGTTTCTATGGTTTTCTACTCCCCAGCACCTTAAACTTATGTCCTCTTGTGGCAACCATTTCAGCCCTGGAAAAAAGCCTCTGACTATCCACACGATCATTGCCTCTCATCATCTTATACATCTCTATCAGGTCACTTCTCATCCTCTGTCGCTCCAAGGAGAAAAGGCCGAGTTCACTCAACCTGTTTTCATAAGGCATGCTCCCCAATCCAAGCAACATCCTTGTAAATCTCCTCTGCACCCTTTCTATGGCTTCCACATCCTTCCTGTAGTGAGGTGACAAGAACTGAGCACAGTACTCCAAGTGGGGTCTGACCAGGGTCCTATATACCTGCAACATTACCTCTCGACTTCTAAATTCAATTCCACAATTAATGAAAGCCAATACACCGTATGCCTTCTTAACCACAGTCAACCTGCGCAGCTGCTTTGGGCGTCCTATGGACTCGGACCCCAAGATCCCTCTGATCCTCCACACTGCCAAGAGTCTTACCATTAATACTATATTCTGCCATCATATTTCAGCTACCAGAATGAACCACCTCACACTTATCTGGGTTGAACTCTATCTGCCACATTTCAGCCCAGTTTTGCACCCTATCAATGTCCCGCTGTAACCTCTGACAGCCCTCCACACTATCCACAACACCCCCAACCTTTGTGTCATCAGCAAACTTACTAACCCATCCCTCCACTTCCTCATCCAGGTCATTTATAAAAGTCACAAAGAGTAAGGGTCCCAGAACAGATCCCAGAGGCACACCACTGGTCACCGACCTCCATGCAGAATATGACTCGTCTACAACCACTCTTTGCCTTCTGTGGGCAAGCCAGTTCTGGATACACAAAGCAATGTCCCCTTGGATCCGATGCTTCCTTACTTTGTCAATAAGCTTTGCATGAGGTACCTTATTAGATACCTTGCGCTACATCTACTGCTCTTCCTTCATCAATGTGTTTGGTCACATCCTCAAAAAATTCAATCAGGCTCGTAAGGCACAGCCTACCCTTGACAAAGCTATGCTGACTATTCCTAATCATATTATACCTCTCCAAATGTTCATAAATCCTGCCTCTCAGGATCTTCTCCATCAACTTACCAACCACTGAAGTAAGACTCACTGGTCTATAATTTCCTGGGCTATCTCTACCCCCTTACTGCTCCTCAATATCCCTGTTACTATTGAGCGGCCTATAAAAAACACCCAGTAGAGTTATTGATCCCTTTCCTGTTCCTAACCTCCACCTACAGAGACTCCATAGACAATTCCTCCATGACATCTACCTTTTCTGCAGCCGTGACACTATCTCTGATCAACAGTGGCACGCCCCCACCTCTTTTGCCTCCCTCCCTGTCCTTTCTGAAACATCTAAAACCCGGCACTTGAAGTAACCATTCCTGTCCTTAAGCCATCCAAGTCTCTGTAATGGCCACCACATCACAGCTCCAAGTACTGATCCATGTTCTAAACTCATCCGCTTTGTTCACAATACTCCTTGCGTTAAAATAGACACATCTCAAACTGTCCATCTGAGCATGTCCCTTCTCTATCACCTGCCTATCTTCCCTCACATACTGTCTCCAAGCTTTCTCTGTTTGTGAGCCAACTGCCTCATCCCCAGTCTCTTCAGTTCGGTTCCCACCCCTCAACAATTCTAGTTTAAACTCTTCCCCAGTAGCCTACCCGCCAGGATATTGGTCCCCCTGGGATTCAAGTGCAACCGATCCTTTCTGTATAGGTCACACCTGCCCCAAAAGAGGTTCCAATGATCCAGAAACCTGAATCCCTGGCCTCCAATCCCTCAGCCATGCATTTATCCTCCACCTCATTCTATTCCTATACTGTTGCGTGGCACAGGCAGTAATCCTGAGATTACTACCTTTGTGGTCCTGCTTCTCAACTTCCTTCCTAACTCCCTGTAGTCTTTTTTCAGGACCTCTTCCCTTTTCCTACCTATGTCATTGGTACCAATATGTACCATGACCTTTGGCTGTGCTCCCTCCCACTGCAGGATACCTTGGACGCAATCTGAAACATCCCAGACCCTGGCACCCAGTGGGCAAACTACTATGCGAATTTCTTTTCTGTGTCCACAGAATTGCCTGTCTGACCTTCTAACTATAGAGACCCCTATCACTACTGCCTTCCTCTTCCTTTTCCCTACCTTTCTGAGCCACAGGGCTGGACTCTGTGCGATCTTAATTCATTGAATTAATCTTGTCTGTAATATTTTTCTTCACTGGGGGAAAAAAAAACACACACATCACAGATACCAAGCAGGGCATTGATTTTTTTTCAGGCTTGTGTCATTATGTATGGTATAAGAAAGCTTAAGATGATGTAAAATATTGACAAAAGTATGTAAATTTCAATGGTAATTTCCTGGTTCTCCCATCCTTAGTGTAACTGGAACAGTGGAAATTGTGGAGAGAGAAATTACATATTTTCCAGCAGTTTTTTAAAAATCAGATCTTCATTTTTTTTTCTCTTGCTGCTTTGAGAGAGTACAGTACCACATTATGCAATAATTGCATTTATAGCATTGAATAAAAACATGTTTCATACTATTAATTGATTACTTTGAAGGTCAGTAACTGTAATGCTAATAGTTCCAAAGCAGCAACCACAGTAATAGGCTGAGTAATTGTTCAATTTATTTTCTTTCTTGATAATATTTGACAGGCAGCAAGTCACTGAACAAGATACACTAGGATGGTTTGATGGATTTGAAATACAGGTTTACTCAGCACCCACCTCCAAAGATGGATGTCATGGGTGGAATTTGTATTAAGTTATCATGACCAAAACAGGCTTTTGGGTGCACAGTATTTTTCACTAAATAACATTTCATTAATGGGATTGGATTAAAACACCCACAATTTGATTCCAAAGTATTTTATGTAGCAAATCCTATATCACCTGCCTTTCTTATTTGTGCAATATCTCATCATTATTTATTGGTTTCAATTAATTACTACACATTTGTAGGATTAATTTTTGCAGCACTCTAAAAATTTATGCAAATAATCAGTGGGAGTGTTTATGATTCTTTTTTGTGTTCTCATTTAACTGATGTATTTAAACTGTCTTCAATACTTACAATCGGGTTCCGGGGTGCTTTTGGTGTAGATGAAATGTCTTCCTTCTTCCACAGAATTTTTACCCCCTAGCCCTCTGTCCTAAAGTTGATCAAATCATTGTCACTCCAGTTAAACAAGCCAACCTCCTGATGTTTTGCACTTTTCTCCTGACACTTCTCTAATTTTGCACCGAGAAAGGCTTTGGCCCATTAAGTTGGCATCAATTGAAGCATCCATTGCAGCAACTGACCATAATCGTGTTTTACTCTTCCTGCATTCCAATCAGCTCCTTCAGATTCCATCATGTATCTGCATAATGGGGGAAAAGTATGATGGCCAGTTAACCTGACAATCTTCACATCCTTGGGATGTAGGAGGAATAATATGCACCTGGAGAATACTAAGCAGTCATAAAGCAATGGTTTAAGCTATACAACAGAGGAGGTCAGGGATTGAACACAGGCTGATACATTTGAGGCAGAGGCTTTACTAGATGTGCCACCCTATTGCTGTGTTCATTAGTACTGTGTTTTATACTTTATAAGGACTGGAAAAAAAAACTATGTGGCACTTTTTACCATCTTGGGATGTTCAAAAGTGCTTTTAGTGAATGTAATTCCCACTGTTATTCAGGAAGCACAGTAGCCTGCTTGGGTACAGTGAGGTCCCAGATAATCAGTAATTTGATAGTGGCCAGATATCTGGTTTAGGATTATTGGTTGTAAGATGTTAGCCAGAAAACTGGGAGAAAACTTCTGCTGCTTATACTGATGTTCACTATATTTTGTGACAAAACATAATTGTAACAATCCCTGTCAGAACTAAGTTTCAACTGTAAAAATAAAATCACAAAGAATTAATGAAGCACTCTAATTAAGCAGCCTGGATGATTTTTCATTTGTCTTAATATCATAGCCTTTTTAAAAAAAAACTAATGTATAGTGGATGGTACTTGTATTTGCCAATGAAGCTCAGGAGAGTTACACTATATGTCAACCACAAGCATGTGATCTAAACTACTGTAATCTTTTAGTAGCCAGGTTTTAAAATAGCAAAAGTAGAGTAAATTAAGTTTATCAGTTTATTTTTTGAGCTGGATGCCACAAAGTCCCCCCCCCCCCCCCGAATCATGATTCTGTACTATTCACGGGGTTTTTGCATTGCATACATGTGTGCTTTTCTCACTACAGCAGCCAGTCCTAGAGCATGCATGCAAGCACCTTTACTGGAATGGTTGGTGCAGTGTCGAATTAAATTTCATAATTATTCTTAAACCATTTATTATGTTGAAAGACTTCATCAAATTGCCACATATTCCTACTAATGTTAACATCCTCTCTTCCTATTAACTTTAAAAATAGTTCATGTCGCTCTTCCAGGCACTCCCAATTAATGAAATCAGTAATTTCTTACGCTTTCTGATTTTAAGATTAAATTTCAGGACTGTAATCTTCTTTCGCTGTCTTATTGCTTAAAAGACTACCTCTATATTTTAGGTTTATATCTAGTCATTTATGTGGAGTAAATACAGTAGTTGTGGTACTTAATTACAATGGGCAACATAAACATATACAGATATGATAAACTGAAAATATTGTACAGGTCAAGCACTCAGAACGTGATTGAAGGGTTATTTCATGATTTAATAAATTATTTTACTTTATAACAGGTGTTTTTACAAGTTGTATCAGATTTGTTCCCTGTTAATTTAATGTTTTGCTTTCCTTTTAAACTCAAATTAAAGAAGACCTGTACTTATTTTTACCACAGATCCATTGTTAAAAGAAAAACCCTACTTAGAAATAAACAAAATTGGCAGTTGTCCACATCTCAAGTTCCAAATGAGTCTGAGAGAATTAGATTTCAGTCATTGGCAATTGCATCTCCTCCAGGTGCTAATTTCTTTCGACAGTGCTATTTTATGACTTTTGTAAGCAGTTATGAAATGTTACGTGCACTTTCCACAAATAAACTGTAAATTTTTTGGTACAACAATGGTCTGAGCCTGTGTTGTCTTCTTTGCAAATAAAGCCAATGCATCTTTTTAAAATTTTTTGTTTTTAAGTTACATTTGTCTATTTGACATGAACAGTTTTATCATGTTATACTATGAAGTAATATGGTAGACCAGATAGTGAAGTAGAAAGGCAGTGAAGCATTTTTATTTAGCAGTTGTGTTGAATACTTTGAATGTAGGTGAGGAGGTAATGTTAAGCACAGACTATTTGAAAGAATGGGTCAGGAATGATAAATCCAAGGGTTACACAACTAAGGCTACTTATTAAGGTAATGTAGGGATTTCAAAGAATTGTTGCTTATTATAATTGTGCTTTCTGTAGAGTGAATAAATCAACTTAGGGTACTAATACTTTATTAATGTTAACAGCTTTAGATTTGTTGTACAGTAAGTTACGGCATTATAGACATGGTGTTTGAAACTGGGTTTAATGACATTAAATATTTATGTAATAATTTTATCTTTTGCCAGTCATGAGCAGATATATATGAAAAATTAGTTTTAAAATTTGCTCAATAGATACTACTTCTGAAAGCATTAAGATGTGAAAGCAGTTTAAGGTTCTGTGCAATACAAATTGCAAAACAGGAGATGGTCCCTCCAGTAAAAAGAGTGCAGTTTTTATTTTGCCCAAGAATGTAAAAAATGACAGGTTCCTTGGAGAAAAAAAAGCACAGAAGTCAAATGTTTTGGTAGCTCTGTATATGTTCATCCATTTTCTCCTTCCTGTCAGTCATGTCACGCAGCCCAGTAACTGGTTCTTTTCAGAAGAAGATATCAGTCTTCTGTTGTGGCTGAGGAGCAAGTTCGAGATCCAGTCAAATTTAATCCATAGTAGTGCAGAGACGAGGTTGATACTGTATCTGATGAAAAGCCAGCTCAGTTAGGAATGGCAGCACGTGGTCTATATGTTTGCTGTTGAACAGCTGCAGGAGGAGGTAAAAATTAGCACTCGATAAACCAAGTAATTCCATTGCTTACACCAAGGTTTGTAAACATTTTTTAAAACATGCTTATTCTGTTTCCACCATTCCATTTTTTCCCACCCAAATTATTATCACCTAATTTTCAGATTCAACAGTAAAACTATGAAAATAGACAAGCAAAAATTTACTCCAGATACCCCTTTCAATCCACAAACAATGCACATCCTTTGGTTCCTAAACATTTTAATTCTCTCTGCTCCCTGTGACACCTTTATATTCTGCACCCTCTCTGTTGGATTCAGAGTCAAACCAGGCAGCACAGAAGTGCTATGGTTGACTCGGCTTAAGGAAATGACTTGTGTATATAGCAGGCTAATAAGCATGGTTCTTAGAAGATACTCTCTCTCAAGAAAAAAGTTTGTTGTTCTGACGAGTATATTCAACGTTTTAAATCCATTTGCTGTTGCTGTTCAAAATATTTTTGTATTTTTTTTATTTATTAGAAAGAACAGCATTTCTAAGCTTCCTTTTCAAATGTAAGGCTTCAACAAATGCACATTTTCTTAGGACCCTTGCGAGATAAGTTGGAAAAGTGTGTATGGAACCGGAGGAAATAGCGAAGGTACTTAATGAATACTTTCCTTCAGTATTCACTACGGAAAAGGATCTTGGCGATTGTAGGGATGACTTGCAGTGCACTGAAAAGCTTGAGAATGTAGGTATTAAGAAAGAGGACGTGCTGGAGCTTTTGGAAAGCATCAAGTTGGATAAGTCACCGGGATCGGACGGGATGTACCCCAGGCTACTGTGAGAAGCAAGGGAAGAAATTGCTGAGCCTCTGGCAATGATCTTTGTATCATCAATGAGGACGGGAGAGGTTCCGAGGATTGGAGGGTTGCGGATGTTGTTCCCTTATTTAAGAAAGGAAGTAGAGGTAGCCCAGGAAGTTATAGACCAGTGAGTCTTACTTCAACGGTTGGTAAGTTGATGGAGAAGATCCTGAGAGGCAGAATTTATGAACATTTGGAGAGGCATAATATGATTAGGAATAGTCAGCATTGCTTTGTCAAAGGCAGGTCGTGCCTTACGAGCCTGAGTGAATTTTTTGAGTATGTGACTAAGCACATTGATGAAGGTAGAGCCGTAGATGTAGTTTATATGGATTTCAGCAAGGCATTTGATAAGGTACCCCAGACAAGGCTTATTGAGAAAGTAAGGAGGCATGGGATCCAAGGGGATATTGCTTCGTGGATCCAGAACTGGCTTGCCCACACAAGGCAAAGAGTGGTTGTAGACGGGTCATATTTTGCATGGAGGCCGGTGACCAGTGGTGTGCCTCAGGGCTCTGTTCTGGGACCCCTTCTCTTTGTGATTTTTATAAATGTCCTGGATGAGGAAGTGGAGGGTTGGATTAGTAAATTTGCTGATGACACAAAGGTTGGGGGTGTTGTGAATAGTGTGTTGGGCTGTCAGATGTTACAACAGACATTGATAGGATGCAAAACTGGGCTGAGAAGTGGCAGATGAAGTTCAACCCAGATGGTTCATTTTGGTAGTTCAAATATGATGGCAGAATATAGTATTAATGGTAAGACGCTTGGCAGTGTGGAGGATCAGAGGGATCTTGGGGTCCAAGTCCATAAGACACTTAAAGCTACCACGCAGGTTGACTCTGGTTAAGAGGGCATACGATGCATTGGCCTTCAGTCGTGGGATTGAGCTTAAGAGCAGAGAGGTAATGTTGCAGCTATGTAGGACTCTGGTCAGACCCCATTTGGAGTACTGTGCTCAGTTCTGGTCGCCTCACTCTGGGAAGGATGTGGAAACCATAGAAGGGGTGCAGAGAAGATTTATAAGGATGTTGCCTGGATTGGGGGGCATGCCTTATGAGAATAGGTTGAGTGAACTTGGCCTTTTCTCCTTGGAGCGATGGAGGATGAGAGGTAACCTGATAGAGGTGTACAAGATAATGAGAGGCATTGATAGTGTGGGCAGTCAGAGGCTTTTCCCCAGGGCTGAATTGGCTAGCATGAGAGGGCATAGTTTTAACATGCTTGGAAGTAGGTACAGAGGAGATGTCAGGGGTAAGTTTTTTTTTTTACGCAGAGAGTGATGAGTGCGTGGAATGGGCTGCTGGCGGCGGCGGTGAAGGCGTTAACGATAGGGCCTTTTAAGAGACTCTGGATGGCTAAATGGAGCTTAGAAAAATAGAGGGCTATAGGTAGAGCCTAAGTGGTTCTAAGGTAGGGACATGTTTGGCACAGCTTTGTGGGCCAAAGGGCCTCTATTGTGCTTTCTAGGTTTCTATAAATCAACATTAACCAAGAAATCGAGATTAGTGCAACAGAATTTCAAAGAGTTTAAAAGTGAGCAGAGTTGAAAAGGCAAACAACAGGAATTCTGCAGATGCTGGAAATTCAAGCAACATACATCAAAGTTGCTGGTGAACGCAGCAGGCCAAGCAGCATCTATAGGAAGAGGCGCAGTTGACGTTTCAGGCCGAGGCGACGGTTATTTCTTCAGCGGTTTGAATGGGGCACAACTGCACAAGCGATGGAGGTCGGCCAGTGAGAACAGCGGGAAGAGTTTAAAAGGAAGACAGATTTATAGAGCGGTCGTTGGAGTGGGTGACAGTAGTGGGAGACAGAGTAGGAAGGCTTTGGCTCAACGGGGCTTAGGCAATAAGGGGTTGAGGCCAGGTAGGTTATCTGTTTGAAATAAAAAAACAAAGTATGTGTGTGAGGCCGGACGACCACATCTGCACCAGGTGCGTTGAACTGCAGCTCGATGACCTTCGTCCAGTCAGGGAGAGTGAGGAGGTGATAGAGAGGAGCTATAGGCAGGTAGTCGCCCTGGGACCGCAGGAGACTGAGAAGTGGGTAACAGTCAGGAGAGGGAAGGGCAAGAAGCAGGTACTAGAGAGTACCCCAATGGCGGTCTCCCTTAACAATAAGTATTCCTGCTTGAGTACTGTTGGGGGGAACGGCCTACCTGGGGGAAGCAACAGTGGTCGCGTCTCTGGCACAGAGTCTGGCCCTGTGGCTCAGAAGAATGGGGAAAGGAAGAGGATGGCAGCAGTGATAGGGGACTCTATAGTTAGGGGGTCAGAAAGGCGATTCTGTGGACGCAGGAAAGAAACGTGGATGGTAATTTGCCTCCCAGGTGCCAGGGGTCTGGGATGTTTCTGATTGCATCCATAATATCTCGAAGTGGGAAGGAGAACAGCCAGAGATCGTAGTACATATTGGTACCAACGACATAGGTAGGAAAAGGGAGGAGGTCCTGAAAACAGGTTACAGGGAGTCAGGAAAGAAGTTGAGAAGCAGGACCTCAAAGGTAGAAATCTCGGTATTACTGCCTGTGCCACGCGACAGTGAGTACAGGAATAGAATGAGGTGGAGGATAAATGCGTGGCTGAGGGATTGGAGCAGGGGCAGGGATTCAGATTTCTGGATCATTGGGACCTCCTCTGGGGCAGGTGTGACCTGTACAAAAAGGGCGGGTTGTGCTTGAATCCCAGGGGAACCAATATCCTGGCGGGAAGGTTTGCTAAGGCTATTGGGGAGAGTTTAAACTAGAACTGCTGGGGGGTGGGAACCGAACTGAAGTGACGGAGGAAAGGGAAGTTGGCTTACAAATAGAGGAGACAGTGTGAAAGGGAGGATAGGCAGGTGATAGAGGAGGGACGTGCTGAGTCTGATGGTTTGAGATATGTCTCTTTTAATGCGAGGAGTATCATGAATAAAACGGATGAGTTTAGAGCGTGGACCAGAACTTTGGCCATTACAGAGACTTGGATGGTGCAGGGGCAGGAATGGCTACTTCAAGTGCCAGCTTTAGATGTTTCAGAAAGGATAGGGAGGGAGGCAGAAGAGGTGGGAGCATGGCACTGTTGATGAGAGATAGTGTCACGGCTGCAGAAAAGGAGGAAGTCATGGAGGGGTTCTCTACAGAGTCTGTGGGTGGAAGTCAGGAGTAGGAAGGGGTCAATAACTCTACTGGGTGTTTTTTATAGACCACCCAATAGTAACAGGGACATCGAGGAGCAGATAGGGAGACAGATTCTGGAAAGGAGTAATAATAACAGGGTTGTTGTAGTGGGAGATTTTAATTTCCCAAATATTGATTGACATCTCCCTAGAGTGAGGGGTTCAGATGGGGTAGAGTTTGTTAGGTGTGTTCAGGAAGGTTTCTTGACACAATATGTAGATAAGCATACAAGAGGAGAGGCTGTACTTGATCTGGTATTGGGAAATTAACCTGGTCAGGTCTCTCAGTGGGAGAGCATTTCGGAGATAGTGATCACAATTCTATCTCCTTTACCATAGCATTGGAGAGGGATAGGAACAGACAAGTTAAGGAAACTTTTAATTGGAGTAAGGGGAAATATGAGACTATCAGGCAGGAACTTGGAAGCATAGATTGGAAACAGATGTTCTCAGGGAAATGTTTGGAAGAAATATGGCAAATATTCAGGGGATATTTGCGTGGGGTTCTGAGTAGGTACGTTCCAATGAAACATAGAAAGGATGGTAGGGTACAAGATCTGTGGTGTACAAAGGCTGTTGTAAATCCAGTCAAGAAGAAAAGAAGAGCTTACGAAATGTTCAAAAAACTAGGTAAGTTAGGATAGGAATCTAGAAGATTATAAGGCTAGCAGGAAGGAGCTTAAGAATGAAATTAGGAGAGCCAGAAGGGGTCATGAGAAGGAATTGGCGGACAGGATTAAGGAAAACCCCAAGGCATTCTACAAGTATATGAAGAGCAAGAAGATAAGACGTGAGAGAATAGGACCAATCAAGTGTGAGAGTGGAAAAGTGTGTACGGAACTGAAGGAAATAGCAGAAGTAAACATAGAAACATAGAAAATAGGTGCAGGAGTAGGCCATTCGGCCCTTCAAGCCTACACCGCCATTTATTATGATCATGGCTGATCATCCAACTCAGAACCCTGCCCCAGCCTTCCCTCCATACCCCCTGACCCCCATAGCCACAAGGGCCATATCTAACTCCCTCTCAAATATAGCCAATGAACTGGCCTCAACTGTTTCCTGTGGCAGAGAATTCCACAGATTCACCACTCTCTGTGTGAAGAAGTTTTTCCTAATCTCGGTCCTAAAAGGCTTCCCCTTTATCCTCAAACTGTGACCCCTCGTTCTGGACTTCCCCAACATCGGGAACAATCTTCCTGCATCTAGCCTGTCCAATCCCTTTAGGATCTTATACGTTTCAATCAGATCCCCCCTCAATCTTCTAAATTCCAACGAGTCCAAGCCCAGTTCATCCAGTCTTTCTTCATATGAAAGTCCTGCCATCCCAGGAATCAATCTGGTGAACCTTCTTTGTACTCCCTCTATGGCAAGGATGTCTTTCCTCAGATTAGGAGCCCTTTGTCCTCCTCTGCTGAACTCTGAATTTCTCCCAGTCCTCAGGTGAGTTACTTTCTCTGGCTAATTTGTATGCTTCTTCTTTGAAATTGATACTATCATTAAGTATTGTACTTAATGAATAGAGTATTCACTATGGAAAAGGATCTTGGCGATTGTAGGGATGACATGCAGTGGACTGAAAAGCTTGACAATGTAGATATCAAGACAGAGGATGGTGCTGGATCTTTTGGAAAGCATCAAGTTGGATAAGTCACCGGGACCGGACGGGATGTACCCCAGGCTACTGTGGGTAGTGAGGGAGGAGAATGCTGAGCCTCTGGCAAAGATCTTTGCATCATTAGTGAGGACTGGAGAGGTTCCGGAGGATTGAAGGGGTGCAGATGTTGTTCCCTTATTCAAGAAAGGGAGTAGGGATAGCCTGAGAAATTATAGGCCAGTGAGTCTCTCTTCAGTGGTTGGTAAATTGATGAAGATGATCCTGAGAGGCAGGATTTATGAACATTTGGAGAGGCATAATATGATTAGGAATAGTCAGCATATCTTTGTCAAAGGCAGGTCGTGCCTTACAAGCCTGACTGAATATTGAGGACGTGTCTAAACACGTTGATGAAGGTGGAGCCGTAGATGCAGTGTATATGGACTTTAGCAAGTCATTTGATGAGGTACCCTATGCAAGGCTTATTGAGAAAGTAAGGAGGCATGGGAGGCATAGGATCCGAGGGGGACATTGCTTTGTGGATCCAGAACTGACTTGCACACAGAAGGCAAAGAGTGGTTGTAGACAGGTCATATTCTGCATGTAGGCCGGTGACCAGTGGTGTGCCTCACAGGGATCTGTTCTGGGACCCCTTCTCTTTGTGATTTTTATAAATGACCTGGATGAGGAAGTGGAGGGTTGGGTTAGTAAATTTGCTGATGACACAAAAGTTGGATGTATTGTGGATAGTGTGGAGGGCTGTCAGAGGTTACAACGGGACATTGATAGGATGCAGAACTGGGCTGAGAAGTGGCAGATGGAGTTTAACCCAGATAAGTGAGGTGGTTCATTTTGGTAGCGTGGAGGATCAGAGGGATCTTGGGGTCCGAGTCCATAGGACACTCAAAGCTGCTACGCAGGTTGACTCTGTAGTTAAGAAGGCATACGGTGCATTGGCCTTCATCAATCGTGGGATTGAGTTTGAGAGCCGAGAGGTAATGTTGCAGCTATGTAGGACCCTGGTCAGACCCCACTTGGAGTACTGTGCTCAATTCTGGTCGCCTCACTACAGGAAGGACGTGGAAACCATAGAAAGGGTGCAGAGGAGATTTACAAGGATGTTGCCTGGATTGGGGAGCATGCCTTATGAGAATAGGTTGAGTGAACTTGGCCTTTTCTCCTTGGAGTGATGGAGGATGAGAGGTGACATGATAGAGGTGTACAAGATAATGAGAGGCATTGATTGTGTGGATACTCAGAGGCTTTTTCCCAGGGCTGAAATGGCTAGCACAAGAGGGCATAGTTTAAAGGTGCTTGTTAGTAGGTACAGAGGAGATATCAGGGGTAAGTGTTTTTTACGCAGAGAATGATGAATGTGTGGAATGGACTGCCAGCGACGGTGGAGGCGGAAAGGATAGGGTCTTTTAAGAAACTGCTGGATGGCTACATGGAGCGTAGAAAAATACAGGGCTATGGGTAAAGCCTAGGTCTAAGGTGGGGACATGTTCGGCACAGCTTTATGGGCTGAAGGGCTTGTATTGTGCTGTATATTTTCTATGGTTCAAAGGGGCAAACAACTCCACTATACAAATTTATATTAAGGTTGCATTTTTACAATTACAGCTGCTGACAAAATAGGTGTAGAAACCCTAGAGGTGGTGCTTAGTAGAGAACCCACTTGCTTCCTATAGCACAGAAACACTGATAATTTATCTAAGAATAGTAATTATTATATATCCTAGTTTAAAACTGTTAGCAGGGATCCTAAAGAGATGTTACATACATTTATTATATAAGGGTTTATAATTAAAAAAAAAGGATATAATATGACCTTAGGAAGCCATGAATTTCCTCAAGCAGCAAACAAACTTTCATCGATGGATTAAAATAGCATTGATCCCAACATTACCCAGTATAAAAGTTGTGTACTATTTCATGGTGTTGTCAACCAAGAATTGGTCATTAAGCAACTTGAGTAAATTTTCCTTCTTTATCAAGTAGGCCAATAAGCATACATACATACTGAGTTGAAAAATGAAATAACCAAAGCTAGCAGGGATGAATGGATAGCTCGTACATGACTACAACTCAGTATTTATACAGTATTCCTATATTGCAGCAATGACAACATTAAAAACAATTCTACAATGCTAACTTTCCACTCTTGGATCAGAAACCAATAGCTGCAAAATCCGTATATATTCCCCAGTCAGAACCTACTGCAGAAATTTATCTGAATGCAATTTCCAGATTCTTTCAGCTCCTAGAGCTGTACACTGCTGAAAACAGAATAACTTATCTTTTTAATTCACAACTCACTTTCCCTTGCCCATCCCCACACTATCTCCTCAAATCCAGAAGATTAATTACACATACAAGATTCTCCTCAATATACTGTAGTTAATACTGCACAAGTTACATTTTAAATCAGTGTTAACTGTTCCTCACCTTTAATTTTCCATCACAGTGAGCAGATGCAATGCCTGTTGTTACCTTTACTAGGTGTGTAGCTGCAAGCCGCACCCCAAAATGCCTGTAGAAATGTGAATGAAGGCTGCTCATGAATAAATCCACTTCTTCTATGGTGATTTCATCCTCATCTCCATGGATACTGTCCCACAAAGCCTTAGCATCCTCTGGGTGAATACTCAGTGAAATGGTCAGTTGCACAGGGGGCACAGACCATTCTAGTTCCATTACACGATGGATACAGTCAGAAAAACAATTGGCCCACATGGCAGCCATCCAGGTCAAGTTCTCAGAACTGATAGGGAACGCACTGATGTAACAGTCAAATGTTTTCTGCAACCATTCTCCAACAATAGCTGTTACTGTTTCAGGGCCATTGGCAAAAAGCAAGGGCAAACAGGTGAATTCCACAGGGAGAGATGCCAAGAAGCCCAGGTCTCCATCAACACAGCATAGCCACCCAGACCAGACCACCTTTTCATCAGATGATTGTTGGACTGGAGTCTTTGATGTTATCTGTTAGAAAGCAGAAAAACACAAGTTCAGATATTAATTTATTTCCCTTTGTCCTTACTCCTACAAAATTTTGTACAAGACTCATTCTAAAATAATTTGGTCAGTGGTCATTCCATATGTACTGAAATACACAATATTTGGACAATATGTAACTTAATTATTCTAAAGAGAAATGGAGCCTTGTTAATCTCTAGGGATGCAGAAGCCAATAATTTTATCCTATCCAGTGGGGATAAGAATAATAGAATGACTTGGCAGATGAACTGTATTAGGGAGAAAGGTTTCAGATTCTGGGTCATTGGGATCTCTTCAAGGGAAACTATAACCTGTACAAAGAGATGGAGAACCCGAGGGAGACCAATATGATTGCAGGCAGGTTTGCCAGAGCTGTTGGGGAGGATTTAAAGTAGTTTGGCAGTGGGATAGCAACCAAAGTCATGGACCTGGGAATAGTCAGGCCACATGGAGTATTGTCAAAAGTTTTGGGCCCCATATCTCAGAAAGGATGTGTTGTCATTGGAGAGAGTCCAGAGGAGGTTCACGAGGATGATTCTGGGAATGAAGGGGTTAACATGAGGAGTGATTAGCAGTTTTGGGCCTGTACTCACTGAAATTTAGAAAAATTGGTGGGGATTTCATTGAAACCTACCAAATGTTGAAAGGATTAGATAGGGCGGATGTGAAAAGGATGTTTCCTGTGGTGGGGGTATCAGAACTAGAAAGCACAACCTCAAAATTGAGGGGCAACCTTATAGAACAGAAGGAGAATTTATTTTAGCCAGAGAATAGTGAATCTGTGGAATGCTCTGTCACAGACTGCAGTGGAGGCCACATCCGTGGGTATATTTGAGGCGGAAGTTGACCGTTTCCTGGTTGGTCAGAGCATCGAAGGATATGGCGAGAAGGTAGGTGTACGTGGTTAAGTAGGAACTGGGATCAGCCATGATAGAATGGTGGAGCAGATTCAATGGGCTGAAAGGCCTAATTCTGCTCCTATGTCTTATGGACACAGGGTTGATGCAGTGTGTAGAGACTGAGCAATGGATAGGACATAATGGCAGTCAGTTGGATGGGTTGAAATGTGTCCATTTTAATGAAAGAAACAGCATGAATAAGGGTGATGAACTTAGAGCATGGGGTCTGTAAATGGAACAAGGACATTTGCGCCAGTAGAAACATGGTCGTCATAAGGGCAGGAATGGCTGCTTGATGTTCCAGGATTTAGATGTTTCAAGAGGCACAGGGTGGGAGGTAAGAGGTAAGGAAGTGGCATTATTAATCAAGGAGTGTATCACAGCTGCAGAAAAGGAGCAATCATTCTATTGGGAGTATTCTATAGACACTCCCCTCCCATAGCAGGAGACACTGTGAAGATTGGGAGATAGATTTTGGAAAGATGCAAAAATAACAGGGTAAACAACAGGAATTCTGCAAATGCTGGAAATTCAAGCAACACACACAAAAGTTGCTGGTGAACGCAGCAGGCCAGGCAGCATCTCTAGGAAGAGGTGCAGTCGACGTTTCAGGCCGAGACCCTTCGTCAGGACTAACTGATGGAAGAGTGAGTTGGGATTTGAAAGTTGGAGGGGGAGGGGGAGATCCAAAATGATAGGAGAAGACAGGAGGGGGAGGGATGGAGCCAAGAGCTGGACAGGTGAATAATAACAGGGTCATTGTCACTATCCTACCCTAGTCAAGAGATGCAGTTGTTCAAATCAACCATCAGAATGTGATCGAAGTGACTTTGACCATGGATTGTTGGTGCCAGATAGGGTGGTTTGAGTACCTCAGAAACTACTGCTCTGGTATTTTCACATGCAACACATTCTCCACGGTTTACAGAGAATGATGCAAAAAGAAAAAACATCCAGTGAGTGGCAGTTCTGTGGGCGATATATCTTGTTAATGAGAGAGGTTAGAAGAGAATGACCAGGCTGGTTTAAGCTAACAAGAAGGTGACAATAACCATGTATTGCAACAGTGGTGTGCAGAAGAAGATCTTTGAATGCACAGTATGTCAAACCTTGAAGTGGATAGGCTACAACAGGGGTCCCCAACCTTTTTTTGCACTGCGGACTGGTTTAATATTGACAAAATTCTTGCGGACTGGCCGACCGGGGGGGTGTTCAAGTAGGGTTAAACTCACCTCAACATGTCTTTTACAGTTAGGGTTACCAACTTTCTCACTCCCAAATAAGGGACAAAAGCAGCAGTCAAATCCCAGGACACTTTACTCCAGGAAAGACTACCATGACCATGAAGCCTTGCGCAGGTACCTGTGTGCGCATGCGTGATGCGCACATGCCCATACGTGCTGATTTTTCCCCCCACAAATCGCCTTTGCCTTCATCTTCCCAACTATACTGTACATACATTATTTCTACTTTATATAGGCTGTATTTTTATCATATCATTCCTGGTTTTACTATATGTTAGTGTTATTTATTTTCGGTTTTATGTGTTTTTGGTATGATCTGTTAGGTTATTTTTTTGGGTCTGGGAACGCTCAAAAATTTTTCCCATATAAATTAATGGTAATTGCTTCTTCACTTCATGCCATTTCGGCACGAAAGATTTCATAGGAACGCTCTACCTTAGCGGGGGAAATACGGGACAAGGGCAGTCCCGTATGGGACAAACCAATTTAGCCCAATATACGGGATGTCCTGGCAAATACGGGACAGTTGGCAACCCTATGTTCAAGTTCAACAGTGCATGACAGGGAATGAGGAAAGGTGCAACTGACTCATATCATTTGCTCACGGTCCGGTAGCATACGCTTTGCGGCCCGGTGGCTGGAGACCGCTGGGCTACAACAGCCAAAGACCATGGACATGCATACAGTTGCAAGAAAAGGTTTGTGAACCCTTTGCAATTATCTGGTTTTCTGCATGAATTACTCATAGTAATTACTCCACAGTAAGAGAAACTGTCAAAAAAATGGAGGAAATTCAGTACTACTCTCCCGAGGAGTGGGTGTCCTGCAAAGATCACACCAAGAGCACAACGTGCAATGCCAAATGAGGCGAAAAAGAACCCAAGGGTAACAGCAAAAGACTTGCAGAAATCTCTAAAACTTGCCAAAGTTTCTGTTCATGTAAGGATGCAACAGAGGAAACCACTGCTTTCCAAAAAAAAAATCCATGGTTTAAGGCTACTTTGCTGCCTCAGGTCATGTACAGTTTGCAATCATGGAGGGAACAATGAATTCAAAATTGTATCAAGACATTTTACAGGAGAATGTCAGGGTGGCGGTCCATTACCTGAAGCTTAATAGAAGTTGGATGATGCAACAAGACAATGAGCTGAGACACATTTGATGGAGTAATTAATGCAAAAAACTAGGTAACTGCAAAGGATTTACATTTTTTTTCTTGCAACCATACACTCAGTGGCTACCTTATTGGGTATCTCTTATATTTAATAAAGTGGCCACTAAATGTGCAGTTAAGATGAAGGAAAAAACATACTTAAGATTTGGGAAGCAAGGATTAGACAGAGCTCTTGAGTGTTAAAAGTAGCCAGGAAAGAACTTCAGAATGGATAGAGCTAGAAGTAGACACAAGGCCTTGGCGAGGAGGATTGAGGAAAGCCCCAAGCTGTTGTACACATATGTGAAGAACAGGAAGCTGATGACAGCAAGATGATGATAAAATAGGAAAAGTACCTGGATTTGAAGGAGGTAGGGGAGGTCCTCAATGAATACTTTGCTTCAGTATTCACCAGTGAGAGAGACCTTGAAGAATGTGAGGTCAGAATAGAATAGGCTGACATGCCGGTACAGGTTGCTGTTTTAGAATGATGATGTGCTGGAACTTTTGAAAAGCATTAGGATAGATAAGTCCCCAGGGCCAAACAGGAAATACCCCAGGATATGGGAAGTGAGGGAAGAGATTGCTGTTCCTTGGGTCTTTACTCCCTCAATGTGCTAGAAGATTGAAATGTGGCAACTGTTATTCCTTTGTTCAAGATAGATAATAGAGATAACTCTATAAATTATAGACCAATGAGTCTTAATTCAGTGGGGGGGGGGGCAAACTATTGGAGAGGATTCTTGGAGATAGGATATACAAGCATTTGGAGCACAGTCTGATTAGGGATAGTCAATATGGCTTTGTGAGGGGAAGATCGTGTCTCATGAGCCTCAATGAATTCTTTGAGGAAGTGACAAAATGTATCAATAAAGGCAGAGTAGTGGATGGACATTTGACAAGGTTCTCAATGGTCAGCTCATTCAGTGCGTCAGGAGACATAGGGATGCAGGGACACTTGGCTGTGTGGATTCAGAATTGACTTGACCACAAAAGATCAGTGATGAATTGTATTTAGCAGGGATCTGTTCTAGCGATTTTCTGTTCCTGTTCTTTGTAACTTTTATAAATGACTTGGACGAGAAAGCAGATTAGTAAGTTTGCACATGAAACAAAAGCTGGTGGTGTAGATAGTGTAGAAGGTAACAACGATACCTTCTACAATAGGATACAGAGGTGGGCTGAGGAGCAGCAGATATCGTTCAATACGGAAAAGTCAGTGCGCTACAGCACTGAAACAGGCCCTTTGACCCATCTAGTCCATACTAAACTATTATCCTGCCTAGTCCTATCAACCCACACCTGGCCCATAGCTCTCCATACCCTCGCATCCGTGTACTTATCCAAATTTCTCTAAATGTTAAATCGAACCTGCATTCACCAGTTCCATTGGCAGCTTGTTCCGCACTCTCACCACCCTCTGAGCAAAGAAAATCCCCCCAGGTTCCCCTTAAATATTTCCTTTCAGACTATGGTCTCATCCAATCTCAGCGGGGAAAAGCTTGCTTGCATTTAGCTCATCTATACTCAATTTTGTATACCTATCAAATCTCTCCTCATTCTTCTACACTCCAGAGAATCAAGTCTGAACCTATTCAAACTTTACCTATAACTCAGGTGCTCAAGATCTGGCAACACCCTTATAAATTTTCTCTGTACTCTTTCAGTGTGAAGTGATTCACTTTGGAAGGCTGAACTTAAAGACAGAATACAGGATTAATGGCATTTAACAGTGTAGAGGAACAGAGGAATCTTGAGATTCACATCCATAGATCTCGAAGCTGTCACGCAAGTTGATAGGATGATTAAGAAAGCATATGGTGTGTTGGCCTTCAGTAGTCAGGGGATTGTTGCAGCTCTATAAAATTCTGGTCCATCCACACTCAGAATATTGAGTTCAGTTCTGGTCACCTCATTATAGGATGGATGCGGAAGCTTTAGAGAGTGCAGGTTTACCAGGATGATGCCTGGATTAGAGAGCATGAGGATAGGTTGAGTGATTGAAGGCTTTTCTCTTTGGAGAGAAGGAAAATTAAGAGTTAAGTTGATAGAGATGTACAGGATGATAAGATTGAATGGATAGCCAGAGATTTTTACCCATTGCAGATATGGCTAATACAAAGTCTCAGGAGTATGGAGGGGAAGTGATGTCAGAGACAGTTGTTTTTGTTTTAGAGATTGGTAGGTGCATGGAATGCACTGCCATGGGTGAAAATAGAGGCAGACACGTAAGGGACATTTAAGAGACTCTTAGATAGGCACATGAATGAAAGAAAAATGGACTATATGGGAGGGAAGGGTTATATTGATCTTGGAGTAGGTTAAAGGGTTAACAAAACATCATGGACTGAAGGGTATATGCTGTGCTGTACTGTTCAATGTTATATCCCAACTTAGCAAAGGAAGCACCCAAGATGGCTTTTCCAAAAACAGTAAACAATGTTACGCTTAACCTCCAAACCTGGAATTCCCTTTCTGATTCTACATGAGAACTAGTTGGCAATATAAAAGAAAATATCAGATCAGGCTCTGCAATTGGAGTCCAGTGGCAGAATGAAGCGCAGGTTAAAATCACAGACCAAGTTTAAATCTGACTTATCTGGAAACATCTACAGTTAACTGGACCAAAACTGTCATAATAATTTGGATATCCTTAATGAGATCACACCTCATTATGTCAATAATTTTACAAATCCAATGAACAATTTGTATGTGGTGGAGGACATGCAATTTGAGTCATAAGATAAACCTGCCCTTGAAGATTTCAAAGTTAATGATAAATCAATTTGATGATTGGCAATTAGAAGAACCTAGGCATAATTTTTTTTCCTGAAGTCATAAGAAATAGAAGCAGCTTGATTCAGCCACATTTTATAAGAATAAACAAAAAAAAATGCTAACTTTTAAGTTAGCCTAACTCAGAAGAGCTGGTTTGCTGTTGAAAAGTGGTTTACAACCTAACCTGTATGAAGACTGCCTCGGGATCACTTTCAGTAGCTCGGAGACCAGCAAGCATGGAGAATTTAGCTTTGCTGGCAAGCTCAATTCCCACTTCAACTGCCATTCCCTTTTTCTTCTCTGAAGCGATGAACACAGACAACTCATTTGAGTATTTCTTCAGCATGGTGTAAGAGAATCTATACAGGGGTGTTAGATGATATAGATGCCATTGTTTCTGTAATAATAGTGCAATCTGCTCTGGATTCTCCTGGAAAAAAAAATCAATAAGGCAAAAGTTTTATCTACTATCCACACAAATACCTGAAATAATACAATATCTGTTGCCAACCTCAGGATAAGACTTTCCAGTCACAACAGTGAATGCTTTAACAGACAGTGATAATGAGTCATTTAAGGCAGGGGTCTCCAACCTCTTTGGCACCGCGGACCGGTTTAATATTGACGATATTCTTGTGGATCGGCTGACCCGGGGGGTGGGGGAGGGGGGTGTTAATCTCGACTGGAATATAGGTGATAAATCAGCTATAAGTCACTTATAAGAGGCTAATACACTCAATTTCGTTTCTAAAAGGGTTTATCTAACGAATGTAATATTAAACACACAGCACATATTTTCCTCACATGAATATAGTGATAAGTCACTTATAAGTCAATGGCATCATAACATTTTAAGTAACGTTTGGATATTAAGCACACAGCGCATATTTTCCTCGTATGAACATATAAAATCATTGCAACACACCAATATCGTTGAATCAGTGGGAGCCCTGGGCTTGTTTTCCTGCAACAAAACGGTCCCATCGGTGGGGGGGGGAGGGGTGATGGGAGACAGCGATACTCGAAGGGGGTTCCTTATGTCCAGTCCGCAATTTAGTTTTCATTGCATTCATTGAAGAAAACTCCGCTTCACAGTGATACGATGTTGGAAATGGAAGCAATGTTTTCAGTGCTTTCATGGCTATCTCAGGATATTCAGCCTTGATCCAGAATGCCGGCAGAGATGTTACGTCAAACATACTTTTCAGCCCACCGTCATTAGCAAGCTCGAGGAGTTGATCTTTTTCCCGCGCTGACATGGATGATTCACCGGGGACATTCACAAATGGGGCATGGACCCATTCCTTTGCACGTCTTGGGTCATTTGCGTCTTGGGTCACTGATGACCTCGCGTGCGTTCAAGTTCAACAGTGGGCGTGACAGGGAATGAGGAAAAGTGCAGCTGACTCATATTGTTTCATATCGCCAAATCATATCGTTTCCTCGCGGCTCAGTGGTTGGGAACCACTGATTTAAGGAATCAGAAACCTTTTATGCCCGATGGGGAGTTCAGAAATGCATTGTTTTGATGCAAACACAATGACTCTAAACACAATTCAAAAGCCTCGAGTAAATGAATAAAATTACTTTTACAGAATAGATGAATAGCTATTTAAAAATCAATTCATGCTATAACCTGAAAACATACAATTTTATAATATTCCTGTTGACTACAAAATCCAACTAGGCCAGTCATTTAAGAAAATATTGTTGAAATTAATTCAAGTAATGGGAAAACATGGAACAGAACCAAAATTAGTCTGCACTGGTTATTTTCTAGAATATCAGAGTGCAGTAAACCAAAGATGAAGATGAGCAAAGGTTAAGGAGCCTGAAAAAATTAAAAGAAACAGAGTCCACTTTGAGGGAACAAGGGAATGAGAATGGTTGGAAATACACTGGACCCGGAAACGGAGCTTTCTGGGTTCGAAACTAGTCAGGTCCGCTCCCAAGGGCGCTTTCCATCCGTGCCAGGTTGAGTGTCAAGATCGCAACTCAACCTCGTAAAATAAAGGGAAAATACTGTGAAAATGTCTGTGTGAGGAGTGGCGTGTCACGGTCTCTCTCTCTCACTCCGCACCTTGTTAAAAAAAAACATGGAAAAGACATCATCACAGACGCGCACGCACTCAGGCACACGCCAAAAAAAAGAGAATGGTTGGAAATAACGTCTACGAGCCAATACGAGTGATGAGAGAGAAGTGTGTATAAATAGACTCTTATCATGTTATAGACCTCTACCAGATTCTCTCCCCCCCTCACCCCCTCCAGCCATTCCCACCCCACAGAAAACAAAGTTAATATAACTACATTTGTCATCTAATCCAAGCAGCATCCTAGTAAGCATCTTCCGAACCCTTTCCAAAGCCTCCACATCCTCCCCGTAATGGGATGACCAGAATTAATTTCACTATTTCAGTTGCAAGCTAACCAGAGTTTTATAAAGCTGTAAAATTAATTTGATTTGAACTCAACCTCCTTCTGGCATTTCTATTTTCCTCAGAAGTCAATGTCCAAAACTGAACAGGATGTTTAAGTTACCTCTTGAGATTGATCTGAAGATCTATGCACAACTTTGGTCCTCTTCTTATTAAAAAAAAATAACTTTAAAAGTAATATACATTTTAAAAGGGAGCTTGAAATCAGTCTCTACAGAATGATTTGATGCGGAACAAAAATAAGTTTCCTTTTGTTTCTCTTGAACCCCGCCCCCCCAAAAAAAACACAAGCAAATGTTCTACTTGTAATGAAAAATCAAGATTTTCCACTGCTAGATTCGTTTCAAGTTTAAAGATTTATTATTTTTGCTGAAGGATTTACAATGGCTAATATTCGATTTGGAATCGAATTAAAGAAGTGGCAAAACTCTTCCTGAAGCTCAACAAACAAAGAAATTAGACGAAGTTTCTACTTCAGAAAGAAGGCTCTCTTTAATAGAAGCTACTAATGAGAAGATTGGTACAGTTGATACCAAAATCGATAAATTGACGAACGCTAATGAAATGCTTGAAAAAAACCATTCTCGCTGTTCAGGACTCTTTGAAGAATTTGGAAGATCGATATCTGACGCTTAAGCAGAGCACTCATAAAATTGAAAGAGAACAGGAGTTAATGAGTCAAACTATTAAAGAGCAGGATTTGAAGATGTTACGGAAAAAAAAATTAATGAGACTACTTCGGAATTATCAAGAATTAAGAAGAAAACGATTGATCTGGAAAGCAGAAGTCACACGATGAATTTACGTTTACTGGGCTTGCCTGCCTGAAAATATGGAAACCGGTGAGCCATTAAAGTTTTTTTCAAACATGTTATATTCACTCTTTAGTGACATTCTCGAAGCCTGTCCGATATTGGACAGAGCCTACCAAATTCGATGTCTTAAACCTTCAGCTGAAATTAAAGCACGTCCTGTAATTCTGTGTTTGCATTATTTTACAACCAAAGAAGCTATTCTTCGAGATGCAAGGAAAAGGGATAAGCTAATTTATAATGAAGTTAAGATTCGTATAGTTGAAGATTTTTCTCCAGAGACTTATGCTGAAAGAATTAAATATCGGGAAATTATGGCTGAATTTTTAAAAATTAACTGTCGCCCTTCGCTGCGTTATCCGGCTCGTCTGATGATTACGCCATCCAATGCTCGTCTAAAACGGATTAACTCTCCAGAAGACGGTTGGAAATTTATAAAGGAGTTTAAGACCGTTTCCTAAGCAATTTGAAAAGTTGATCCTTATTGGGAAGTGGTTTGTAACGGTTTCGATGAAAGACTGCTCCATATTTTATGAGTGCCTAGACACGGACCTGGTTGACTCACTTAGATCTGTTGTTGTTTGCTTTAATTAATCTAGATTTGGATTTTATACATATAGATTTACTTTTTTTTCTTCGATTTGAGCTAATCTTTAGTTGGGAGTTGTTCGTTACGGATTCGATGAAAATCCACTCCAGGTTTTATGAGTGCTTAGATCTGTTGTTGTTTGCTTGAATAGTTGATGTAGTTTTGAATTTAACATTTATATATTTACTTATTTTTTCTTTGATTTTGTAAGTCTTTAATATTAGTTGTAGCATATTAGTTGGTTGGATCTATTTTTTGAATACATGGTTGCATATTTTAAATGGATTTAAGATGGCCGTTGTTAATTCGGTCTTAACTATTGTTGGACATAATATGAAAATATTTCGAATCTGTTTACTTCTTTATGTATTCTTTGTTGTGTCTCTTTGGTGGTGGTAACATTTTCTTTGTAAGCAGGGGCTGCTATCTGGAGACAGGGGTTAAAGGTTATTAGAATAGCATGCCATTCACCTATTGGATGGTTTCTGGGTTTCCGGGGGAGGGAGGTGGGTCTATTAGATTAGCTTTTTGTCAACTGGGCAATCCTAAGGGTTTTTTTTGTCAATCATTTTGCTTTTCTTTCTGATCGAGTCATGCTTCGCCCTTTTTTCGGATTTAGCTTGTGCCTGCTCATTACTTTACTTTATAAAATTTTTAAATTAAACTTTAAATATGGATCTTAATAAAATTAATATAATATCTTGGAATTTAAATGGTATGAACCAACCTATTAAGCGCAAAAAGATTTTTAAGAAATTAAAAACACTTCATGCAGATATTATTTTTGCGCAGGAGACTCAGATCCGTAGACAGGATGAAAATCGTTTTTTTAAATTTTGGAAGGGACCCTTATTTCATTCTTTATCAGTAAATAAAATAAGAAGGGTATCTATCTTTATTAATTCTAAAATCCCTTTTGTTCATTTTAATACTTTTACGGATTCAATTGGAAGATATTTAATTCTCACTGGTCCATTATGTGGTCAAAAGGTGGCTTTGGTGTGTGTATATGCACCTAATATAGATAACACTGAATTTTTTTAGAAGCTATTTTCTGTATTGCCGAATTTAAATGAATATAAGTTGATTATGGACGGTGACTTTAACCGCTGTCTCAATCTGTCGATTGACAGATCATCCACCAATCCCTCGCTTCTCAATAAAGCTGCAACTTGTATTAATTCTTTTTTATTAGAATACGGTTTGGTGGATATTTGGAGATTTAAACATCCTAAAGAAAAGGATTTTTCTCCAGATAGCAGCCCCTGCTTACCAAGAAAATGTTACCACCACCAAAGAGACATAACAAAGAATACATAAAGTAAACAGATTCCAAAAATTTTCATATTATGTTTAAGACCGAATTAACGACAGCCATCTTAAATCCATTTAAAATTTTTTCTTTTTTTCACATGTATGCCATAAATATTCAAGAATTGTTTATTTTTTGCTGGACATCCGATTGGTACCCTCTGTTGCTGAGTGTATGTATGATGTGATTGCATTGTTGGATCATGCACCTATAAAACTAACTTTGAAGTTTTCTGATAATATTCAGACTCCTCAGTGGAGACTTAATGTTTCATTGTTACAAGATTCAACATTTGTAAATTTTATTAAAGAGCAAATTTCTCTATTTTTAAAAATTAAATACAACTGAGAGAATGTCAAATTTGGTTATTTGGGATTCGATGAAAGCTTTTCTTAGGGGACAGATAATTTCATACTCAGTAGGTTTAAGAAAGAAAACTAAGGCGGAACTTTAACTAATTACTAATAGAATTAAAGAAATAGATCAAGTTTATTCAGTAATGCCTAGTGAAGATCTCTTTAAGGAAAGAGTGGAACTCTAAACACAGCATGACTTGCTTTTGACTTTTCCCATTGAACAGCAACTTCTTAAATCCAAAAGCCAATTTTATATACATGGAGACAAGTCAGGCAAATTATTAGCTGGTCAGTTAAAAGCAAATATAGCTAGAAGATAGATCCTGAAAATATGAAGACCTGATAGAACTGAAACGGTAGATCCTTATGAAATTAATAAGATATTTATGGATTTCCACTCCATTTTTCTCGGCGGTTGATCAGGGCAGGACTGAGCAATTGCGTGCAAGTCAGTCCGTGAGTCAACGGGAGTATTTAAAAAAGAGCAGTTTGACGGAGCAGGCGACGGAGTAGAGGGAGACAGAGTAGGAAGGCTTTGGCTCAAAAGGCTTCGGCGAGCAGAGGCTGAGGACGAGCAAGTGAGGTAGGGCTGGGTAAGTTCCTTTAAAAGGAGAACTGTCTGCAGTGGTATTTTATTTGAAGCAAGGAAGGCGGCGAGTCTGTAGTGTATTGGGTAGGTCATGACAGCTGAGATCTGCCCCGTAGTTTGTTCCTCCTGCAGCATGTGGGAAATCAGGGATACTTCCAGTGTCCCTGACGACAATGTGTGCAGAAAATGTGTCCAGCTGCAGCTTCTGGCAGACTGCATTGAACAGCTGGAGCTGCAATTGGATTCATACTGGAGCATCCGCGATGCTGAGAAAGTTGTGAATAGCACGTTCAGTGAGTTGGCCACACCGCAGGTAAAGGCTACCCAGGCAGAAAGGAAATGGGTGGCCACTAGACAGCATAGCAGTAGGCAGGTAGTGCAGGAGTCCCCTGAGGTCATCTCCCTCCTAAACAGATATACTGTTTTGGAAACTGTTGGGGGAGATGTCTCATCAGGGGAAGGCAGCAGCAACCGAGTTCATGGCACCATGGGTGGCTCTGCAGCACAGGAGGGAAGGAAAAGGAGTGGGAGAGCTATAGTGATAGGGGATTCGATTGTAAGGGGAATAGATAGGTGTTTCTGCGGCCACAAACGAGACTCCAGGAGGGTATGTTGCCTCCCTGGTGCAAGGGTCAAGGATGTCTCTGAGCGGCTGCAGGACATTCTGGAGTGGGAGGGTGAACAGCCAGTGGTCGTGGTGCACCTAGGTACCAATGATATAGGTAAAAAATGGGATGAGGTCCTACAAGGTGAGTTTAGGGAGTTAGGAGATAAACTAAAAAGTAGGACCACAAAGGTAATAATCTCTGGATTACTACCAGTGCCACGTGCTAGTCAGAGTAGAAATAGGAGGATATTTCAGATGAATATGTGGCTTTAAATATGGTGCAAGGGGGAGGGATTCAAATTTCTGGGGCATTGGAACCAGTTCTGGAGGAGGTGGGACCGGTACAAACAGGACAGTCTGCACCTGGGCTGGACTGGAACCAATGTCCTAGGGGGAGCGTTTGCTACTGTTGCTCAGGAGGATTTAAACTAATGTGGCAGGGGGATGGGAACAAGTGCAGAGAGACAGAGGGGTGTAAAATGAGGGTAGAAGCAAAAAGTAGTAAGGTGAAAAGTAAAAGTGGCAGGCTTGCAAATCCAGGGCAAAAATCAAAAAGGGCCACTTTTCAACATAATTGTATAAGGGCTAAGAGTGTTGTAAAAGCAAGCCTGAAGGCTTTGTGTGTCAATGCAAGGAGCATTTGTAACAAGGTGGATGAATTGAATGTGCAGATAGTTATTAATGAATATGATATAGTTGGGATCACAGAGACATGGCTCCAGGGTGACCAAGGATGGGAGCTCAACATTCAGGGATATTCAATATTCAGGAGGGATAGACTTGAAAGTAAAGGAGGTGGGGTGGCATTGCTGGTTACAGAGGAGATTAACGCAATAGAAAGGAAGGACATTAGCCGGGAGGATGTGGAATCGATATGGGTAGAGCTGCATAACACTAAGGGGCAGAAAACGCTGGTGGGAGTTGTGTACAGGCCACCTAACAGTAGTAGTGAGGTTGGGAATGGCATTAAACAGGAAATTAGAAATGCATGCAATAAAGGAACAGCAGTTAAAATGGGTGACTTCAATCTACATATAGATTGGGTGAACCAAATTGGTAAGGGTGCTGAGGAAGAGGATTTCTTGGAATGTATGCGGGATAGTTTTCTGAACCAACATGTTGAAGAACCAACTAGAGAACAGGCCATTATGGACTGGGTATTGAGCAATGAGGAAGGGTTAGTTAGCAATCTTGTCGTGCGAGGCCCCTTGGGTAAGAGTGACCATAATATGGTGCAATTATTCATTAAGATGGAGAGTGATATAGTTAATTCAGAAACAAAGGTTCTGAACTTAAAGAAGAGTAACTTTGAAGGTATGAGATGTGAATTAGCTAAGATAGACTGGCAAATGATACTTAAAGGGGTGACGGTGGATATGCAATATACATTTAAAGATCGCATGGATGAACTACAACAATTGTTCATCCCAGTTTGGCAAAAGAATAAACCAGGGAAGGTAGTGCACCCATGGCTGACAAGGGAAATTAGAGATAGTATCAATTCCAAAGAAGAAACATACAAATTAGCCAGAAAAAGCGGCACACCTGAGGACTGGGAGAAATTCAGAGTCCAGCAGAGGAGGTCAAAGGGCTTAATTAGGAAAGGGAAAAAAGATTATGAGAGAAAGCTATCAGGGAACATAAAAACTGACTGTAAAAGCTTTTATAGATATGTGAAAAGAAAAAGATTGATTAAGACAAATGTAGGTCCCTTACAGTCAGTAACAGGTGAATTGATCATGGGGAACAAGGACATGGCAGACCAATTGAATAACTACTTTGGTTCTGTCTTCACTAAGGAGGACATAAATAATCATCTGGAAATAGTAGGGGACCAAGAGTCTAGTGAGATGGAGGAACCGAGGGAAATACATGTTAGTAGGGAAGTGGTGTTAGGTAAATTGAAGGCAGCTAAATTCCCAGGGCCAGATGGTCTGCATCCCAGAGTGCTTAAGGAAATAGCCCAAGAAATAGTGGATGCATTACTGATAATTTTTCAAAACTCTTTAGATTCTGATTTAGTTCCTGAGGATTGGAGGGTGGCTAATGTAACCCTGCTTTTTAAAAAAGGAGGGCGAGAGAAACTGAGGAATTATAGACCGGTAAGCCTGACATCGGTGGTGGGGAAAATGCTAGAGTCAGTTATCAAAGATGTGACAACAGCACATTTGGAAAGTGGTGAAATCATCGGATAAAGTCAGCATGGATTTGTGAAAGGAAAATCATATCTGACAAATCTCATAGAATTTTTTGAGGATGTAACTAGTAGAGTGGATAGGGGAGAATCAGTGGATATGGTACATTTGGAATTTCAAAACGCTTTTGACAAGGTTCCACAAAGGAGATTAGTGTGCAAACTTAAAGCACACGGTATTGGGGGTATGGTATTGATGTGAGTAGAGAACTGGTTGGCAGACAGGAAGCAAAGAGTAGGAATAAACGGGACCTTTTCAGAATGGCAGGCAGTGACTAGTTGGGTACCGCAAGGCTCAGTGCTGGGACCCCAGTTGTTTACAATATATATTAGTGACTTAGACGAGGGAATTAAATGCAGTATCTCTAAGTTTGCAGATGACACGAAGCTGGGTGGCAGTGTTAGCTGTGAGGAGGATCTAAGAGGATGCAGGGTGACTTGGATAGGTTGGGTGAGTGGGCAAATTCATGGCAGATGCAATTTAATGTGGATAAATGTGAGGTTATCCACTTTGGTGGCAAGAACAGGAAAACAGATTATTATCTGAATTGATCTATCACGCCCCTATGGCTGCGGTTATAACTAATAATCAAAAATCTCCCTATTTTAGATTATATAGGGGTACTCGGCAGGGATATCCTCTTAGCCCTTTATTATTTAACTTGGCTTTAGAACCCCTTGCTATTACTCTTAGAGATTCTAATACTGTTCAGGGTATTAAGAGAGGGGACAAATACACAAGGTTTCATTATATGCAGATGACCTGTTAGTTTATATTTCAGATCCTAGGAAGTCTCTTCCTTCTATGTTACCTATATTTTCTGAATTCAGTAGTTTTTCTGGGTATAAGTTAAATTTACATAAAAGTGAGTTATTTCCTATTAATAATTACTCGCATTCAAATTATCAAGTACCTCTTAGTGTTGCTAAAAATTACTTCACCTATCTTGGTATTAAAATTTAAAAGACCTCTATAAATATAATTTTTTTTCCATTAATTGAATACACCAAACAAAAGCTTTCTAAATGGTCACCTATGACATTAACATTTATAGGTCGAATTAATGCTATTAAAATGATAGTTTTACCAAAATTCATCTACATTTCAGGCAGTTCCTTCCTTTGTTCCTAAAACGTTCTTTGACAGAATAGATTCTATAATCTTATCTTATATTTGGAACAATTAGAATCCTAGATTGAGTAAACCCTCATTGCAGAAATTAAAAAAGGATGGTGGTATGGATTTGCCAAATCTTAGAATGTATTACTGGGCAATTAACATCCGATATATTACTTTTTGGATTCACTATTCAGATATACATGAATGTCCCTCATGGTTAGATTTGGAGGAAAACTCAGTAAAGGGGTTCTCTTTGGCCTCTTTACTGGGAGCTCCCCTTCCCTTTTTGTTTTCTAAGATTAGTAGACAAGATTTTAATCCCATTATTAAACATATATTAAGAATTTGGTTTCAATTTCGTAGAATTTTTTGAGTTGAATAATTTTATTCTTTCTAGTAATATCCATCTCAATTTTTTTTAAACCATCAATTTTGGATAAGGCCTTTTTAATTTGGAAAACCAAGAGAATAATAACTTTTTCAGATTTATTTTTAGGGGATTGTTTAATGTCTTTTTCTCAGTTAGTGGATAAATATAATTTATCTAATGTACACTTTTTTAGATATTTACAAGTTAGGAATTTTTTACGTGGTTTGCTGCCAAATTACCCTTCTGTTTATCCACCTAACATGCCCGATGCTGTCTTTCAGTTTAAACCATTTCAAAAAGGGTTGATAGCTATAATCTATAAACGGTTATTGAATTCACGAATAATATCTAATGATAAAATTGAACGTGCTTGGGAATCGGAATTTCAAAATTATTTTTCAGATAATCAATGGAGTAAAATTTTTCATTTGGTTAATAACTCATCTATTTGTGCTCGTTATTCCTTGATACAGTTCAAGGTAGTGCATCAGGCCCATATGTCAAAGGATAAACTAGCGCGTATTTTTTCCAATATTAATCCTATTTGTGACAGATGTAATATTTAGGTGGCCACTTCAACTCATATGTTTTAGAAACATAGAAAATAGGTGCAGGAGTAGCCCATTCGGCCCTTCGAGCCTGCACCGCCATTCAGTATGATCATGGCTGATCATCCAACTCAGAACCCTGTACCAGCCTTCCCTCCATACCCCCGATCCCTTTAGCCACAAGGGCCATATCTAACTCTCTCTTAAATATAGCCAATGAACTGGCCTCAACTGTTTCCTGTGGCAGACAATTCCACAGATTCACCACTCTCTGTGTGAAGAAGTTTTTCCTAATCTCGGTCTTGTATAAAGCTAGATAACTTTTGGAGAGATGTTTTTAAAATGCTATCAAAAGTCTTGGATCTGGATTTACAAGCTAATTTACTTACAGCAATTTTTGGGATTATTCCATCGGAAGCAGGAAATATTCCTGTTTCCGCTCAACGTATGATAGCCTTCTTGACTTTATTGGCTAGGAGAGCCATTTTATTGAAGTGGAAAGATTCTAATCCACCTTCTGTCTTTTTTTGGCTTTCCTCCATTATGTCCTGTTTAAGTTTAGAGAAAATAAGAAGTCGGACATTTGATACATCCTTTAAATTTGAGCAAATATGGCGACCTATTATTTTATATTTTCATTTGATTTGATTCATTATTCTTCCAATTATTTCATTTTTTCAAAGTTTTAGGTTTGATCAGAAAGTCTTTTCTTTTTTCTTGGTTGTATCTCTGAATGGACTGCTCAGTCCCCTTTTTTTGAGTGCAGTGGGTTTTTTTTTTCTTTATTTTAAATTTAAAGTTTTTTTCCCCTTTCTTTATGAATTGATAAGAGGAGAATTAGCTATCCTTTTTTATTAATATATTGCATATTTGCTTATTACTATGTATGATTATAATATCTATTTTATCTTTTGCTTATATTGTTGCTGATATACATTTGAGGTAATTCTCCCCTTGTCTATATATATTTTCTCTAAATCAATAAAAAGGTTAATAAAAATTAAAGGTTATTCTACTTACTACTGGCCATTCTGGTCTCGAAATCCTCCGTCTAGCTGGGGTCTGACGAAATGGCGTATGCTTGTGTACTGTCCTCAGAACTACTGGAGGAGAATCTGTTTGAGGAAAACACACACCCATGTGCGCCATTCCAGCCTTGAAAGGTGTCAGGTGTTCCATATCAAACCTGAATAGGGGAATAAGCGAGTAAAAGAAATTAAATATTTTGTAGCAATAAAAATAAAGCCAGTGATGGAAAGTACAGCTGCATTGGTCCAATCAATTCATAACATTTGTCTGTTCCCACCCAAGTCCAGCACAGCGTTTTTTCCCCTTGTTATTAATGGGTAATGGGTATACCTGCAATATCTGTTCAGAATACAATGTTAAATGTCACACAATGAGATTTTAAAAAGCAAAGAAAAAAAGCACAGATACTAGAAATCTAAAACAAAACAGAAAATTTCAGAACTACTCAGCAGGTCTTTGACCCAAAACACTAATCATTTTGTTTTCCAAAGATGTACCTGATCTGCAGAACATCTCCAGCATTTCTGCTTTTAAATTCAAGCTTAAATGTATTATCATGGGCAGGGGTCCCCAACCTTTTTTGTACTGCAGACCGGTTTATTATTGACAATATTCTTGCAGACCAGCCGGCCGGTGGGGGGTAGGGTTGCCAACAGACAAGAGTAGCAGTCAAATACGTTGTGTTTACCCCGAGAAAGACTACCATGACCATGAAGCCTTGCACAGGCACCTGTGTGCACATGTGTGTACGCACCGATTTTTTTTCTACAAATCGTTTTTGGTGATTCTGTTCAGTGAAACTACACAGTACATACATTATTTCTACTTTATATAGGCTGTGTATTTATCATATCATTCCTGCTTTTACTATATGTTAGTGTTATTTTAGGTTTTATATGTTATTTGGTATGATTTGGTAGGTTATTTTTTGGGTCTGGGAATGCTCAAAAATTTTTCCCATATAAATGAATGGTAGTTGCTTCTTCGCTTGACGCCATTTCGGCACGAAAAGTTTCATAGGAACGCTCTACCTTAGCGGGGGAAATACAGGACAAGGGCGGTCCCGTATGGGACAAACCAATTTAGCCCAATATACGGGATGTCCCGGCTAATACGGGACAGTTTGCAACCCTGGGGGGGGGGCGGGCGGGCGGTGTTAATCACTACCGGAATATAGGTGATTTCGGTAATATAGGTGATTTTCCTCGCATGAATATAGTGATAAGTCACTTATAAGTCAATAGCATCATAACATTTTAAGTAACGTTTTGGATATTAAACACACAGCGCATTTTTCCTCGTATGAACACATAAAATCATTGCAACACACCAATATCGCTGAATCAGTGGGAGCCCTGGGCTTGTTTCCCTGCAACAAGATGGTCCCATCGAGGGGTGATGGGAGACAGCGATACTCAAAGGCGGTTCCTTATGTCCAGTCTATTCCGCAACTTAGTTCTCGTTGCATTCATTGCAGAAAACCCCGCTTCGTAGAGATATGTTGAAATGGAAGCAACATTTTCAGTGCTTTCGTGGCTATCTCAGGATATTTAGCCTCAACTTTGATCCAGAATGCTGGCGGAGATGTTATGTCAAACATACTTTTCAGCTCGCCGTCATTTGCAAGCTCGAGGAGTTGATCTTCTTCCCTCGCGGTCATGAATGATGCGTGCGTAATGACCTCGGGTGCGTTCAACTTCAACAGTGGGCGAGACAGGGAATGAGGAAAGGTGCAGCTGACTCATCTCGCCAAATCATATCGTTTCCTCGTGGCCCAGTAGCACATGCTTTGGTTGGGGACCACTGATCATGGGTATAAACAGCATGAAAGTTTGCTTTATTCAGCAGCAGCACATTACAAGCAATAATTACATAAACTTAAATCAAACAATTATACACAACTTACACTGCACAAGTAACAAAAAAAATGACATTAGTGCAAGTATAGTTTGATGTAAAATTTAGGGGTTTTCCAAGAACCACAGTGGGAAGCAACTATTATTGAACCCCTAGGTGTGGGTCATCAGGCTCATGTACACCCAGAAATGAGAAGGCGGCACGGCTCAGGTGGTGAGATCCTGGATGATAGATTTCAGTTTACTTCCAATTTCAAAATAAAGCTCAGAAATAAATACATCAATATTTACAAAACTGTAAACTGTTCCAACCCTTCCTGTTGGATAGGTACACAAGGTTTGTGGGCCGGATGAAGTCAAGCGGGATTTAGAGTAAAAAGGCATTTTGGTCAGCGTGAATGAGTTAAGGTGAAGCGCCTGTTTCCATACTTCACAAATCTATCAATATCAATATTAAATACACACACTTCTTTCAACTGCTTCATTTATTCATAGATGAATATCTGCTTATCTTCCATAGAATAGTATGCTTCCCTCTTGCATAGCCTTCCATTTTTCTTTCAATGTGCCTATCTAAGAGTCCATTAAATGTCCCTAATGTATCTGCTGTTACCACCATCCTTAGCAGAGCGTTCTATGCACCCACCACTGTGTGTAAAAAATAAACCCCATTTCTGACATCCTCCCCATACTTTCCTCTAAAACACCTTAAAATTATGCCGCCTTGCATTAGCCATTTCCACCCTGGGAAAGTCTCTGGTTGTTCACTATCTATGCCTCTTATCTTGTTCACTTCTTATCAAAGTTCAAAGTAAATTTATTGTCAAAGTATATATCACCATATACAACCTTGAAATTCATTTTCTTGTAGACGTACTCAATAATCAATGAAAGACTATCTAAAGTGGGCATTCAACCAGTGTGCAAGACAACAAACTGTGCAAATACGAAAAGAAAGAAATAATAATAAACAAGCAATAAATATCTAAAACATGAGATGAAGAGTCCTTGAAAGTGAGTCCACAGATTATGGGAACATTTCAATGATGGGGAAGTGAAGTTATCCCCTTTGGTTCAAGAGCCTGATGGTTGAGGGATAGTACTCCTGAACCTAGTGGTGTAAATTCTGGGGCTCTTGTACCTTTTTCCTGGTGGCAGCAGGAAGAAGAGAGCATGAGCTGGGTGCTTGGGGGGGGGGGGGTCTCTGATGATGGATGCTGCTTTCCTGTAATAGTGCTTCATGTAGATATGCTCAGTGGTGGAGAGGGCTTTACCCATGATGGACTGAGCTGTATTCGCTACTTTTTGGAGGATTTTTCATTCAAGGACATTGGTGTTTCCAGACCCAAGCTGTGATGCAGTCAGTCAATATAGTCTCCACTACACATCTATAGAAGTTAGATATCATGCTTACCCCTCATCCTCCTCTGCCCCAAAGAGAAAAACCCAAACTCACTCAACCTTTTCTCACAAGGCAACATTGTGATAAATCTCCCCAGCATCTTTTCTAAAACTTCTACATTCTTCCATTGAAGCTATTGAAATTAAGCACAATCCTCAAAGTGTGGTAGAACCTGAATTTTACAGAGCTGCAACGTTACCTCGTAGCTCTTGAACCCAATCCCCCGACTAATGAAGGCCAACACATCATACTCTTTCTTAACAGCTCTATCAACTTCTATGACAATTTTGAGGGATCTATGGATATTAAGCCCAAGATCCCTCTGTTCCACCCTACTGCAAAAAAATCCTGCACTCTGTCTCAAGTATGATCTTCCAAAGTGCATTGCTTCACACTTTTCTGGGTTGAACTCCATCTCCCATTTCTCAGCCCAGTTCTGCATCTTATCAATGTCCCATTGCAAACTATGACAACCTTATACACTATCCACAACATCACCAATCTTCAGGTTATCTGAGAACTTACTAACCCACCTTTCCACTTCCTCATCCAAGTCACCTATAAATTACAAAAAAATCACAAAAAGCAGGGATCCAAGACAAATCCCTGTGGAACATCACTGGTCACCAACCTCCAGGTAATATACGCTTGTGATGAAATCCTAAGGATTATTCATTATGGACTCTGCCTTTAAAAAGAGAGAGAAAGCTGTACAGCACAAACAGCTTGTTGCAGAGAGAGATAGGGGCCAAGACTGCTTACAGTTTGTTTGGGATTTATGCAAGGACACTGCCAGTTTCTGAGTTCCTACAGAGAGAGAGGGGAGGAGCTACATGATGGACAGCTGGTGTTTGGCACAACAGTATTTAAACCAGCGTAGTTGCTTGTTTCGCAGGACACGCAGACGCACTAAGGTGTGGCGAAACTACCACTACACTTGCAGGTGCCCACGAGTGTGGGACTGAGGATCGATTAAGAGGAAATTATTATTAGTGCATGAAAGAGCAACCCTGTGGAATCTACAGTGTGTCTAACTCTTGCCTGGGTTGGTAGATTATCACTTGAAGACGGCGCTCTTAAGTTGGTCAAATCTGGCTAACTTGGAAGTTTCGGGGGACAACGGGAAGAATCGACGGCATCGGCTTACGTGGACAACAAATCATCTCTCTCTCTCTCCTCAGTTCTACTCAACTCAATAACATGAACTGAACTGACTTCGTTTACCCACCATCATAGGACTGTATCACTTACCACCCAAGTTGAAGTTGTTTGCATTTTATATTTCCACACCTATATATGCATAAACTTTGCTAACCTGTTTGATTTATCTGGTTATATATTACTGTATTGCGTAGTTTAGATTATTAGATTATGAGGACACTCAGTCCTTGTTTATTGTCATTTAGAAATGCATGCATTAAAAAATGATACAATCTTCCTCCAGAAAGATATCACAGAAACACAGGACAAACCAAGACTAAAATTGACAAAACCACATAATTATAACATATAGTTACAACAGTGCAAAGCAATACCGTAATTTGATAAAGAGCAGACAATGGGCACAGTAAAAAAAAGTCTCAAGTCCCAATAGCCCCATCATCTCACGCAGACGGTAGAAGGGAGAAACTCTCCCTGCCATTAACCTCCAAGCACCGCAAACTTGCCAATGCATTGGAAGCACCCGACCGCAGCCGACTCTGAGTCCGTCCGAAAACTTCGAGCCTCCGACCAGCCCTCTGACACCGAGCACCATCTCTGCCGAGCGCTTCGATCCCACCCCGGCCGCAAAGCAATAAGCAAAGCTGAGGACTCGGGGTCTTCCCCTCCGGAGATTCTGGATCACACAGTAGCAGCGAAGCAGGCATTTCAGAAATTTCACTAGATGTTCCTCCGTGCTCTCATGTCTGTCTCCATTAAATCGGGACTGTGCACGGCACCCTACTTGACAGATAACAGATATTACCACCGGAGTGGCCGCTGCAAGCTGCGTCGCGCCACCATCTTCTCCTCCCGCCGTTTATTAGTTACTAATAAAAATAGTGTTAGTAAACAGCAAAACCAGACTCCAGGTGTGTTCCATTTCTGCTGGTTACCAGGTACATAACACGCTCCATTTACTACCACCCTCTGCCTTTAGTGGACAAGCCACAGAATCCATGCAGCCAGCTTTCCTTGGATCCCATATCTCCTGGCTTTCTGTATGAGTCTATACTGGGGAACCTAGTCAAATACCTTACTAAAATCTATATACACCACATCCACTGGTCTATCTTCAATCTGTTTTGTCACCGACTCAAAGAATTCAATCACGCTCGTGAGGCACAACCTGCATCCCACAAAGCTATGCCGACTGTCCCTAATCAGACTATACTTTTTCAAGTGCTCGTAAATGCCATCTCTAAGCATCTCTTAATTGCCATCATTGCAGAAGAAGCAAAGCTGCTCCAGAGGCAGAGGATGTTGGGTGAGGAAGGGAAACAAGGGTTTAGACCCGGCAACATTCTTTTTGCTTTTCTCTGTACTTTCAACCTTATTTACATCTTTCCTGTAGGTAGGTCACCAAAACTGCACACAATATTCCAAATTAGGCTTCATTAACATCTTATACAACTTCAACATGACATCCCATCTCCTGAACTCAATACAATGATTTATTAAGGTTAATCTGCCAAATGCTTTCTTTATGCCTATCTACCTGTCTTCCTCGCTGTCCACTACACCCCTAATCTTGGTGTCATCTGCAAGTTGCTGACCCAGTTAACAACATTGATATAGATGACAGACAACCACGGGCCCATCACAAATCCCTGCGGCACTCCACTAGTCACAGGCCTCCAGTCAGACAGGCACCATCTACTATCATTCTCTGACTTCTCCCACAAAGCCATTGTTGAATTCAATTTATTACATCTTGAATGCCAAACGACTGAATCTTCTTGACCAATCCTCCCATGATGGACATTCTCAAATCCTTGCTAAAGTCCATGTAGACACCATCCACTGCCTTGCCTTCATCTTGGCAACTTCCTCAAAAAACTCTATAACATTGGTTAGACACAACCTACCATGCACAATGCTATGCTGACTATATCCCTAATCAATCCATGTCTATCCAAATACTCATATAGCTGGTCCCATAGAGCACCTTCCAATAATTTACTGATGTCAGGCTCACTGGCCTATAACTTCCTGATTCATATTTGGAGTCATTCATAAACAGAGGATCAAAATTAGCTATCCTCCAATCCTCTGCTACCTCACCCATCGCTAAGGATTTAAGTATCCCTGGCCTCAGCAATTTCTGCACTAGCTTCACACGGGGTCCAAGGGAACACCTTGTTGGTCCCTGGGGATTTATTCACCCTAATTTGCCTTAAGATGATAAACACCTTCTCCTCTGTAATCTGTATGGGGTCTGTGAAATTGATGCTGCTTTGCCTCATTTCTATAGACTGTGTCCATCTCGTGAGTAAATACAGATGTAAAAAAATTCATTTGTGATTTCCCCCATCTCTTTTGGCTCTGCATATGGATTACCATAATGACCTTCCAGAGACCCTTGCAATCCTTTCAACATATCTGTAGAATTCCTTAGGATCTTCCTTCACCTTGTCCTCTCTGGCAACCTCATGCCTTCTTTTAGTCCAACCGATTTCTTTCTTAAGTGTTCCCTTGCATTTCTTATAGCACCTCATTCGTTCCTACTTGTCCATACCTGCTATGCACCTCCTTTTTTAAACCAGGACCTCAATATCACTTGAAAACCAAGGTTCCCAAAACCTGTTATCTTCACCTTTTATTCCAACAGGCACATGCAAGCTTTACGCTCTCAAAATTTCACTTTTGCAGACTTCCCATTTACCAAGTACATCTTTGCCAAAACACCCTGTCCCAATCTACACTTGCCAGATCCTTTCTGATACCATCAAAATTGGCCTTTTTCCAATTATGAACCCACAGACCAGACCTATCTTTTCCTATATTTACTTTGAAACTAATGGCATTATGATCACTAGATGGAAAGTGTTCCCCTACACAAATTTCTGTCACCTGCCCAGTCTCATTCCCAAACAGTAGATCAAGTATCACACAATCTCTCATTTGGACTTCTTAATCTTATTAAGGAAAATTTCCTGAACAAATTGACAAACTCTATCCTACCAAGCAACACACATAAAAGTTGCTGGTGAACACAGCAGGCCAGGAAGCGTCTCTAGGAAAAGGTACAGTCGACATTTCGGGCCGAGATCCTTCGTCAGGATTAACTGAAAGAAGAGCTAGTAAGAGATTTGAAAGTGGGAGGGGGAGATCCGAAATGATAGGAGAAGACAGGAGGGGGAGGGATGGAGCCAAGAGCTGGATAGTTGATTGGCAAAAGGGGTATGAGAGGATCTTGGGACAGGAGGCCTAGGGAGAAGAAAAGGGGGGGGGAACCAGAGGATGGGCAAGGGGTATAGTGAGAGGGACAGAGGGAGAAAAAGGAGAGAGAGAAAAAGAATGTGTATATAAATAAATAACGGATGGGGTACGAGGGGGAGGTGGGGCATTAGCAGAAGTTTACCAAGACCTTTTACGGTATGGGAGTCCAAGTCAATATGTAGAAAGCTAAAAATCGCCTACTCTAACCTTATTTTTCTTGCAGCAGTCTGCGATCTCTGTACAAATTTTCATTCTCATGCCCAGAACCTCCCGTCAGTTCCCCTAACTCATGAATCCCTATCACCACAGCTTTCCTTTCTTCCCACCTTCCCTTTAAAGTTACAGAGCCAGACTCAGTGCCAAAGACCTGACTGATGTGATTTTCCTCTGCTAGGCCTTTCCCCACCCACAACAACAGCATCCAAAGTGGTATACGTGTTGTGGATGGGATAGCCACAGAGGTACTCTGCACTGGTTGTTTAACCCCTTTCCCCTTCCTGTCACCCAGCTTCCTGTGACCATCACTCTATCACTCCCTCAGCCACCTGAATGATCTGGAGTTCATCACTTCGGGCTTCAACTTCTTAACGCGCAGTGTGCATATTATCCCTGTGACTGTTCAGATTTCCCTCAAGTGTTCTGGTTTCCTCAGGACAGTAGGCTGATTGGCTATTATAAATCTCACAGCAGTTAGATACACTTCTTGCAGGTGTAGTCAATAAAGATACTGGAGGTCTCCCAGCCTTCCTACATCCTGGAAGTGGCACATTCAACTATCCTGCCTGGCATCCTTACTGTTCTAACTGAGCAAATATAAACAATGAAAACAATAAAACTCTGTGTGTGGGCGGGGGGGGGGTGGGGTGGAAGAAGAATCTATCTATAGGTTTTTCACCTTCTCTCACTCGCCTCTCCTTACTGGTCTCAAAGAGCTAAAGCCTCAAAATACCACTCTAACACTATCCACTCCAACAAAGCTGCTCCGCTTGCCCCTGCCTTAACTTAATTTATTCTTGCCAATTAATCTCAAATTGACCACTGTTCAGTCGCTGCCTTTTTTACTCAATTGGCGAACCTGAGTAAAGCTGCATCTTCTCAGGTTTCAGATCGCTGATTGGGCGCTGCTCAAAACAGTAAGCCTTTTCAAAAATAACCAAGTTCGAGATACAATCAAAAAACAGGAATTAACTTTTCCATTCCTAGACATTTTGGACAATTCAATTCCATTTACCATTACAACTTGCTTTAGCGCAAAGTATTCTTTAAAAGTTCTGCAGGATTACTTTTAACAGGAATAATAATTCATCAAGGGATAGTGAACTGAGGCAACGAGAGAATTTAACATTGCCTCGTTAATTGAAAACGGGATTTTTTTTGTCAACAATTTGCTGGGAGGAATTCAGCAGTTCGAATAATATTTGTGGGGGGAAGTCAATTGTTGACGTTTGAGTTAGAGATCTAGTTTATTTAACTGATTTTGAGATATGGGAAATCTTAAAGTGCTTGAGATAAACAGCAAGTCAGGAGTCGAAGAGACAGGCAGAAAAGGGGCCTCGGACTCAAAGCGCAAACTGTTCCTCCCTTCAGTGATGCTGACTTTTGCGCATCTGTGGTACTTTCTGCTTTTACCTCGGGGAGACGTTACGATCACCCTGAAGCTCGAACCCTCAGAGTTCCCATCCGGAGAGGGATAGAAGAGTGTTGGTTTTGCTTTGACCAGATCAACAGAAGACTCTCATCTTAATCGGGCTCAGGGTGGAGACAAAGCTCACCGTCCACTAGGCCTACAATGCAACTCGAGGTGAAACTGCCTCAGGCCTCTCCCCACGGCCACAACCTCAGCCGATAGCTCCCGACCCGGGCTAAATCGGTTTAAACCTGCTTCCCGTCCTGCACTGCGCTGCTTGCCAACAGACTGAAGCAATCGCCGGCCGATTACACGACAAACACATAGCTTTGGATCGATTCGATTAATCATGCCTGTTGCCAGAGGCGGGGAAAAGAGAGTCAGTGGAACTGGTCAAGGGGCAAAGGTTGTTCCGAGTGTGACGAGTTGTAGGTTGCGGAGTGAGGCCAAAATGTACCGTCGTAGTGGGCTCCTGGTGTGGGAAATAATGAGGACGGCAGTAGGTCATGTCCCGGGTTGTCCTGCTGGCCTGAGAGCAGCTTGTACCGCGGAGGGTAAGGACGCCCACAGCCGCCCTGCATTTGCTCCGTGTGAGGCCCAGGCCGTCCATCGCCGCGCCGCGTTTAGCCCAGGTGAGGCTCTCGTCGTAGTAATGAGCCCGTGCATTTAATGACTTCTCGTCCTAACGACTTGCTGGCAGTTTATGCTAGACTCCAGAAAAGCAACGTGTTTCAAGCAAGTTCTTGAGGGCAATGTTGCCATCAGAAAGAGAAGGTACAGGAGCCTCAGACCCACACCACCAGGTTCAGGAGTAGTTATCCCTCACTCATTGCGCTCTTGAACTAGAGGGGATAACATCATTCAACTTCACTTGCTGAACTGTTCCCCACGACCTGTGGATTCATTTTCATGGACTCTTCAGCTCATATTCCTGATATCACTGGACAACAAATTTTTTCAAAATTGTTGCTTCCTCAGAATTTTTTTGTTTATGATAGACTGCTTGAAGATGAACACATAATTTCAGACTACTTGTATCACACAGGAATTTGGAGAAACAACAAATTAACTTTTGTTGAACATAATGTGTTTAATTGCATAATGGTGCTGATGCTTTGCAATAGTTCAACTAAGTTAAAAATATTCTGTTAATGATTTTCATTTGTACTCAGTATCTGAGGCTTCTTGCTTAAGTGTCCAACGATAATTTGCCAGGATTGATGGATTCCAGTTGCCCTGGTATCTTTTCTCAATGACCGCAATGTCCTGATGAAACCTTTCACCATGCTCATCACTAATAGCACCAAGATTTGTAGGGAAGAAGTGTAAATGGGAATGCAGAAAGTGAATCTTTAGTGATGTTGCGTTTCAAGGCTTTATATGCTTGAAGCATGCTTTCAACCAGCTGCATGTAGTTTGGTGCTCTGTAGATGCCGAAAAAAATTTCAGCAACTTCCTTGAATGGCTTCCATGTGATTTTCTCCGGACTCACTAGAAATTCTTCAAATTGCCTGTCATTGATGACCTGTTTGATTGTGGACCAACAAAAACGCTTTCCTTAATCTTGGCATCAGTTATTCTGGTCTCTGTGTCTATTTGAGACAGCATCTGTCTCAAATATTAAAATCCTTCATAGAAATTTTTGTGCCATCCTTACAGTCCTGAACCCAATAATTATTACTAAAACCTGTCCTGCCATGCAGCAGCCGTGCCGCCGAAGCATGCCTGGACAAGATAGGAAACTTTCTGGCTTACATTGTAGGCAACATATTAATTGACTTGAATTATGAATTGAAATAATAAACATAAGTTTATTTTAAAAAATGATACATGATAGGGAAATTTCATGCTGATTTTCATGATCAGTAACCCAAAATTCATAAGATACACCTAAAGGTATTCAGGAAGCAAAATCTTTGTAAAATCTTTGTATTTACTGCTTATTAATTATCATTAGTTTTCTTTTGTATTTGCACACTAGTTGTCTGCCCTGTTGGGTGCGGTCTTTCATTGATTGTCTTGTGGTTATTGGATTTATTGAGTATGCCCACAAGAAAATTAATGTCAGGGTTGTACGGTGACATATGTGTACTTTGATAACAAATTTTTTTTGAAGTTTCAACACCTCATGTTCGGAAACGATGGAAAATCCAAGTGTAACTGACTCCATACAGCAGCATGGTTAGAAGGTCTACTAGTTCATGCACTGAGAATGTGTTCATTTCTGACATCCAGTGCTGTGTGGATATTATCCCTGTGACTGTTCAGATTTCCCTCAAGTTTTCTGGTTTCCTCAGGACAGTAGGCTGATTGGCTATTATAAATCGCACAGTAGTAATGGTTGGTAGAATCTGGGGAGGGTGGGAGCGAGGGGAGTTGATGGGAATGGATGTGATTGAAGTGGGGAGAGAATATATCACAGGGAAATGATAGTGAAGGAATGAGATTTCTCTGAGCTCAGCACAATGTATAAGAATATGAAATCTCTCCTCAACCAGAAACCAGCCTGATGAGTCATTAGTGCACTTCGATAGCAAGTATATTTTGTAAATAAGAAAATCAAAATTCTACACCATTGTTCAGTCTTCACCAAGGCCCTACATAATTGTGACAGTGGGAAAGTGTGTATGAAACCAGAAGAAATAGCAGAGGTACTTAATGAATACTTCAGTATTCACTATGGGAAAGGATCTTGGTGATTGTAGGGATGACTTGCAGTGGACTGAAAAGCTTGAGCATGTAGATATTAAGAAAGAGGATGTGCTTGAACTTTTGGAAAGCAACAAGTTGGATAAATCGCCAGGACCGGATGAGATGTACCCTAGGCTACTGTGGGAGGCGAGGGAGGAGATTGCTGAGCCTCTGGCAATGATCTTTGCATCATCAATGGGGACGGGAGAGGTTCTGGAGGTTGGAGGGTTGCGGATGTTTTTCCTTTATTCGAGAAAGGGGGTAGAGATAGCCCAGGAAATTATAGACCAGTGAGTCTTACTTCAGTGGTTAGTAAGTTGGTGGCGAAGATCCTGAGAGGCAGGATTTATGAACATTTGGAGAGGTATAATATGATTAGGAATAGTCAGCATAGCTTTGTCAAGGGCAGGTCGTGCCTTACGAGCCTGATTGAATTTTTTGAGGATGTGACTAAACGCATTGATGAAGGAAGAGCAGTAGATGTAGTGTATATGGATTTCAGCAAGGCTTTTGATTAGGTACCCCATGCAAGGCTTGTTGAGAAAGTAAGGAGACATGGGATCAAAGGGGAAATTGCTTTGTTTATCCAGAACTGGCTTGCCCACAGAAGGCAGAGTGGTTGTAGTCGGGCCGTATTCTGCATGGAGGTCGGTGACCAGTGGTGTGCCTCAGAGATCCGTTCTGGGACCCTTAATCCTTGTGATTTTTATAAATGACCTAGATGAGGAAGTGGAGGGATGGGTTAGTAAGTTTGCTGATGACACAAAGGTTGGAGGTGTTGTGGATAATGTGGAGGGCTGTCAGGGGTTACAGCGGGACATTGACAGGATGCCAAACTGGGTTGAGAAGTGGCAGATGGAGTTCAACCCAGATAAGTGTGAAGTGGTTCATTTTGGTAGATCAAATATGATGGCAGAATATAGCATTAATTAGATTAGATTAGATTGAGGACACTCAGTCCTCGTGTATTGTCATTTAGAAATGCATGCATTAAAAAAATGATACAACGTTCCTCCAGAATGATATCACAAGAAAACACAGGACAAACCAAGACTAAAACTGACAAAACCACATAATTATAACACATAGTTACAACAGCGCAAAGCAATACCATAATTTGATAAAGAGCAGACCATGGGCATGGTAAAAAAAAAGTCTCTTTCTTTCTTTTTAAATCTTTTTATTAATTTTCCAAAATAACTATTGATACAGAGAGATTGAAATAATCTTATCGTTGATAAGCATGTGCAAAAAAGATTTCAAATAATAAGTATAATAGACTTCCAAACTCTTAATGTAATTAATCATAGAGAAAAAAGAAATAAAAAGAAAAAAAATACAAAGAAAAACCCCCAAAAAAAGATAGCAAACAGAACAAAACAAGGCTAGACCAATATCTTAAATCAAACACTTTCAGTAATGTCGTCAACTCCGCTCCTCTATTCATATATTTTAAGTTAATAAGGATTTGGAAAGGTCAAATTACATCATATGAAAATGTTGAATAAATGGTTTCCAAGTCTCTTCAAATTTAACCAAAGGATCTAAAATGTCACTTCTGATTTTTTTCTAAATTTAAACATAACATAGTTTGGGAAAACCCTTGAAATGTAGTAGGAGGACTGGTCTCCTTCCAGTTCAATAAAATTGATCTTCTGGCCATTAACATAACAAATGCAATCATCTGACAGGCTGAAGAGGATAAATATCTATGTTCTACCACTGGCAAACCAAAAACTTTCGTAATAGGATGGGGTTGTAAATCAAAACACAAAACTGTTGAGATAATATCAAAAATATCTTTCCAGAATTTTTCCAAAAGAGGACAGGACCAAAACGTATGAGTTAAAGAAGCCACCTCAGAGTGACATCTGTCACAAATAGGGTTTATACAGGAATAAAAATGGGTTAATTTGTCTTTAGACATATGGGCCCTATGCACTACTTTAAATTGTATTAGCGTATGTTTAGCACATATAGAGGAAGAACTAACTAAATGAAAAACTTGATCCCATTTCTCTATAGGTAGGCAAAGTTGAAGTTCCCTTTACCATTCATTTTTAATTTTATCAGATGTCCCTTGCTGTAATTTCATAAATAAATAGATGCTAGTAATCCCTTCTGAAAGGGATTTAAACCTAAATTGTTATCGGTGATAATCAGTAGGGTATGAGATTGGGAAGGTAGGCAGCGAGGTACTTAAAAAGTTTCTTATTTGTAAATATCTAAAAAAAAATGGGATCTGGACAAATTAAATTTATTAGATAACTTCAAAAGATATGAAGCAGTTATCCAGAAATAAGTCATGAAAACATACCTTTCGTTTTCCATATCAAACAGGCTTGATCCACAACCGAGGTTTGAAAAAAAAATTAGATATAATAGGGCTTGATAATATAAATTTGTTCAAACTAAAAAATTTATGAAATTGAAACCATATTTGTAATGTATGTTTAATTATTGGATTAATCATTTGTTTATTCAATTTAGATAATACAAAGGGAAGTGAAGTTCCTAAAATGGAAGCCAAAGAGAACCCTTGTGCAGAGTAGCCTTCAAGGTTTACCCAATGTGGACTTGGAATTATATTCCAATCTTGTGTCCAAAATATTAAATATCAAATATTAATTGCCCAATAATAGAATCTTAGATTAGGCAATGCTAAACCACCATCTTTCTTGGACTTCTGTAAATATTTTTTACTTAACCTGGGATTTTTGTTCTGCCATATATAAGAGGAAATTTTAGAATCGATAGTATCAAAAAAAGATTGAGGAATAAAAATTGGTATTGCTTGAAATAGATATAAAAATTTAGGTAAAATAATCATTTTTAATAGCATTAATTCAGCCAATCAGTGATAGAGACAATAGGGACCACTTAGTAATCAGTTGTTTAACCTGACTAAATAACGGTAAAAGGTTGAACTTGAATAAATCCTTATGTCTCTTAGTAATTTTAACTTCCAAATAAGTAAAATAGTAATCACTCTGAATGGAGAACATCCATAAATGGGAACCTGCATATTTAATGGAAAAAGTTCACTCTTACCTAGATTCAAATTATAACCAGAAAAACTACTGAACTGAGCAAGCAGAGATAATACTGCTGGAATAGATTTCCCCGGGTTAGAAATATATAGTAGTAAATCATCTGCATATAGTGATAATTTATGTGTCTCATTTCCACGAGTAATGCCAAATATATTAGGAGAGTTACGAATAGCAATAGCTAGCGGTTCCAAGGCAATGTCGAATAGTAGTGGACTAAGAGGGCAACCCTGCCTAGTACCATGGAATAGATGAAAGAGGGGAGATCTTTGAGTATTAGTAAATACCGAAGCCAAAGGAGTAAGATATATCAATTTAATCCAAGATATAAATAGCGGACTAAAATTAAATTTCTCAAGCGTATTAAACAAATATGTCCATTTGACTCTGTGAAAGGCTTTCTCAGCGTCCAATGAAATGACACATTCTGGAGTTCTGGGTGAAGGAGTATAAACAATATTCATTAATCTAATATTAAAGAAAGAGTAACGATTTTTAATAAATCCAGTCCAATCAGCAGAAATAATTTGAGGCAATGCATTCTCCAAACTCATTGCCAATATTTTAGAAAAAATCTTAGGATCCACATTCAACAAAGATATAAGCCTATAAGATGCACATTCAGTAGGATCCTCATCTTTTTTAAGAATTAGGGAAATAGAAGCTCGATAAAAAGATTGTGGTAATTTACCTATAGATACTGCATCCCTAAAAGTTCTACATAGCCAAGGAGTCAGTGTAGTAGAGAAAGATGTAAAAAAATCTACTGTATACCCGTCTGGGCCAGATGCTTTACCTGAGTTCATCGAAGAAATAGCATTTTTTATTTCTCCTACCGCTATAGGTACATCTAGTTTCAAATGTTCATTAGATGATAATTTTGGAATATTCAATTTCTTTAAGAATTCATGCATTATAGTGGAGTCATCAGGAAATTCTGATTGATATAGGGAGGTATAAAATTCTTGAAAAGATTTATTTATCTCATCATGGTCAACCGTCAGAGTACCATCTTTTTTACGAATCTTAACAATCTGTCGCTTAATCGAAGCCGATTCCAATTGATTAGCCAATAGTTTCCCAGTTCTATCACCATGTATATAGTATTGACTCTTAGTTTTAATTAATTGGCTTTCAATCGAAGATGATAGTAATAGACTATGTTCCATTTGAAGTTCAACTCTCTCTTTGTAAAGCTCCTGATTAGGCTATAGAATATTTCTTGTCAATTTCTTTAATCTTGTCAACCAGTTTAAGTATTTCATTATTAGTTTGCTTTTCTAATCCAGCAGTATATGAAATAATTTGTCCATGAATGTATGCTTTAAAAGTGTCCCATAGTGTCCCGTGGGAAATACTCTCCGTAAAATTCGTTGTAAAGAAAAAATTAATCTGTTCTTCAATAAATTTAACAAAATCTGAATCCTGAAGCAAAGTGGTATTAAATGGCCATTGTCCAGAACTAGAAGATGTATCCCTTGACTTAATAGATAGTTTCAATGGCACATGATCGGAAACAGCAATGGAATCATATTTGCAATCAATAACAAATGGAATTAATTGAGAATCAATAAGAAAATTATTCTTGAATAGTGATGATATACATGTGAAAAAAATGAGAACTCTTTCTCGTTAGGATGCAAGATCCTCCAAATTTCTGAGATTCCACAGTCAGTCATAAAAGAGTTAATAAGAGTAGCTGATTTATTCGGGAGTACTTGATTGGACATCGATCTATCCATCAAAGGATTTAAACAACAGTTAAAATCTCCGCCTAAAATCAACATATAATCATTTAAATTAGGAAGAGATGTAAAAAGATTCTTAAAAAATTCGGGACAATCAACATTTGGGGCGTAAACATTAAGCATAACAACTTTTTTGTTAAATAACAAACCAGTAATTAACAAAAATCTACCATTCGGGTCTGAAACCGTCTCATGATGCAAAAATGAAATTGACGGATCTATAAAAATAGAAAGACCTTTTACTTTGGCCTGTGAATTCGAGTGGTACTGTTAATCCTTCCAGAACCTATAAAAACGCTGATTATCCTCTTTTTGGACATGAGTTTCTTGTGATAATGTGAGCATTCATCCTATGGAATACTTAAAAAAAATTTTCTTCCGTTTAATCGGGTGGTTTAAACCATTTGTATTCCAAGAAACCAAATTAATAATCTTATCCATAGTACTGAACTCGAGCATAAGGTATGTGAAGGGTTAACCAGAGTACAAACTCATGACCCCGGAAGAGGGAAGAAGGTCCAAAGAGGAACCGCAAGTCACGGCATTTCGGACATTTTGGTAGTTTCAGGTCAGCCCGTTTAAAAAGAAAAACTAAATTGAAAATAGGAACAAAAATGCCACCCCTCTCCCGCAAAAAAACAGAAAAAAGCCAGAAAGTGGCCAATGCTAAATCTACAGCAAAATCTAACCCCATCTTTCCAGAAGGCAACCCAAAAGAAATATGTTTATCATAAGAAACACCACCCATAGTCAAAAAAGTGAAAAAAAGTTAGTATAAATGTAAGGAAAAGATTACAACAATTACAAGCATAAAATAGATACTTCTTACTTATATTTAAAAAAGAGACCAGGTGCCAATTCATATTATTAGTTTTTCGTATATAAATGATCGGAAGTGACTCAAGAAGAAGAGAGAATTCTAGGAAGAAGAAAGAAGCAATCCACCATCTTAAAATATAATACTTCTCCAGTAACATTACGAAAAAATGGAAAACAAACGTTAAAACTGTAACTAAATTGCTCTCAAAAGGAAAAAATATTAAAAGTGAGATATACAAAATCACTAAAAAAAAAGCGTATTATCATTTAAGAATGTAAAAAGTACCTACACTACAAAATCAAGGCAAGAACCCTCAGAATATAAAATTCTAATTCTATAAGGTAAATATTAACTTTTTTTTTAAAAAAAGGAAATGAAAATCAGATCAAAGAAAAGAAAAAAAAACAATGCATTAATTAGTCCTCAGCAGAGGAAGACAAATTGTCGAGAAAACTTTGAACTTCGGTCAGAGTTTTGAACAAACGACAAGATTTGTCCGGCATAACAACTCTCAAACAGGCTGGGAACAACAACGCTATTTTATAGCCCTGACGATAAAATTCTGACATCTGTGGTTTAAAAGCCACCCGTTCTTTCAATAATTCTTGGCTGAACTCCTCAACATTTCGAAATTTAAAACTTTGAAATTCAAAGCCTTTCTGTCGAGCAGCTCGATTCACTTGTTCCTTAACATGAACATAGTGAAACCGAATAATGACTGGCCTCAGTCTGGCTTGTTTCGCCGGTTTAACATGTAAAGAACGATGTGCATGGTCTAACAACGGGGGTTCCTCCAAAATATCTGAATCAAACACATCCACTAACAATTTAGAAAAGTATTTAGCAGGATCTCCCGTCTCAACATCTTCAGGAAAACCGATTATTCGCAGATTCTGTCGTTGAGAGCGATTTTCAAGATCAATAATCTTGGCTTTATAACGCTCCAACTGCTGAGTTGCCAAAGTTAAATTTTTTTCAAGAGCTTCAATTTTTCGATCCCTTTTGCGGCCATCTTCATCCAGTTCCAAGATTCTAATTTGTTGTTGATCGATTTCACGTCTGAACGATTTAATATCATCTTGAGTCGTCTTCACCACTCCTTCAATTACGGTGCGTCTTTGATTAATTGTAGTCTCTAGAAGTTTCTTCATTATTTCAAGAGTTAGTGGAGCCTCCTTCGATGCTTCAGGATCATCATCTTTTTTTCCGTTCCCACTGGAGCCCTTTCCGTTTTTAACTTCTCGTCCTCTGGTATGCATTTTCAGTAAGTAAAAATCAAATTTCAAAGATATATTTGTAGTATAATTCCTTTAGTGTAAGTATAGGTAAAGTAAATAAGAGTGGTTACATGTAAAAAAGATAAAGAGAATGGAGCAACGTCAAAGTACAGCTCACTCCATGAGTGCCCCCCCGCCGGAAAAAAAAAGTCCAAAGTCCCAATAGCCTCCTCATCTCACGCAGGTGGCAGAAGGGAGAATCCCTCCCTACCATGAACCCCCAAGCGCCGCAAACTTGCTGATGCAGCACCATTGGAAGACCCGACCGCAGTGGTCTCTGAGTCCGTCCGAAAACTTTGAGCCTCCGACCAGCCCCTCCGACACAGCTTCTCCGAGCACCATTGTCTGCCAAGCGCTTCGACCCTGCCCCAGCTGCCAAGCAACAAGCAAAGCCGAGGACTCGGGGCCTTCCCCTCGGGAGATTCTGGACCACACAGTAGCAGCAGCAGCGAAGCAGGCATTTCAGAAGTTTCACTAGATGCTCCTCTGTGCTCTCATGTACGTCTCCATCAAATCAGGATTGTGCACAGCACCCTACTTGACAAATAACAGACATCACCACCGGAGTGGCCACTGTGAGCTGCATCGCGCCGCCATCTTCTCCTCCCGCCTCTTGGGAGTGTGGAGGATCAGAGGGATCTTGGGGTCCGAGTCCATAGGACGCTCAAAGCAGCTGCGCAGGTTGACTCTGGTTAAGAAGGCATACGGTGCATTGGCCTTCATCAATCTTGGGATTGAGTTTAAGAGCGTAGTGTTGCAGGTATATAGGACCCTGGTCAGACCCCACTTGGAGTACTGTGCTCAGTTCTGGTCGCCTCACTACAGGAAGGATGTGGAAGCCATAGAAAGGGTGCAGAGGAGATTTACAAGGATGTTGCCTGGATTGGGGAGCATGCCTTATGAAAACAGGTTGAGTGAAGTCGGCCTTTTCTCCTTTGAGCGACGGAGGATGAGAGGTGACTTGATAGAGATATATAAGATGATGAGAGGCATTGATCGTGTGGATAGTCAGAGGCTTTTTCCCAGGGCTGAAATGGTTGCCACAAGAGGACACAGGTTTAAGGTGCTGGAGAGCACTTACGGAGGAGATGTCAGGGGTAAGTTTTTTACACAGAGAGTGGTGAGTGGTTGCTGGCAACGGTGGCGGAGGCGAATACGATAGGGTCTTTTAAGAGCCTTTTGGATAGGTACATGGAGTTTAGAAAAATAGAGGGCTATGGATAAGCCTAGTACTTTCTAAAGCAGGGACATGTTCGGTACAACTTTGTAGGCTGAAAGGCCTGTATTGTGCTGTAGGTTTTCTATGTTTCTGTGTTTCTATAATTGCAGAAAGATATCATTACTCTTGTATCAAATCCTTATGCAGTAAAGGGCAGCCTATTACTTGCCTTCCCATTTGCCCACTGCTACATCATGTTAACTTTCAGTGGCATATGCACATTTCCTTTTGACCATCAACATTTCCCAATCACTCATCACTTAAAAAGTATTTAGTACTCCTGTATTTTCTGCTGAATTGTTCACCTTCAGATTTTTCCAGATGTGTTCCATTCAGCACAGTGTTGCCCATTTCTCTAGCCTCTTTGATAGATTGATAGTTTGATAGATTTTGCACATCAGGGAACCAAGTCTTATGAGGATTTTGCTGGAAGGTGATACTACAGTAGAAGTACGGCCATGATTTTGATGGAGGAACAGGCAAAAAGAGCTGCATAGCCTAATCCTCATTCTTATTTTTATGTTGTAACGGGAGATCGAACACGGTTCAGTTTCACTGGTCAAAGTCAAAAATCAAAGAAAATTTATAACAAAGTTTGTTCAAGTTACTGTATATGGCCTTGCGACTCATTTTCTTGCAGGTATTTACAGGAAAATAAAGAAATACAATTGAATTCAGATTTGGGAACAGCTTCTTTCCAACTGTGATAAGACTACTGAATGGATCCTGACCTGGATCTGGGCCGTACCCTCCAAATATCCAGACCTGCCTCTTGGTTTTTTTTGCACTACCTTACTTTCCATTTTTCTATTTTCTATTTATGATTTATAATTTAAATTTTAAATATTTACTATCGATTTGTAATCCAGGGAGCCAGAAGCGCAGAATCAAATATCGCTGTGATGATTGTATGTTCTAGTATCAATTGTTTGGCGACAATAAAGTATAAAGTATAAACCATATATAAACTATCACTGACAAACAACCAATGTGCAAAAGACAAATTTTGCAAATAAAAATTAAATAATACTGAGAACAGGAATTGTTATTGTCAAAAGTGAGTTTGTAGGTTGTGGAATCAGTTTAGAGTTGTGAGTGAAGTTATCCACGCCAGTTACAGCCATGATGCCTGATTTTTGTAGATAACGAAGCCTGAGCTTGTCTGTGTTGGACCTAAAACTCCTGTACGTTCTGCCTGATGGTAGTAGTGAGAAGGAGGAATGACCTGGATGGTGGGATCCTTGATGATGGATGCTGCTTTCTTGTGGTAGCACTCGGTGTCAGTGTGCTCAATGGTAGAAATAGCCTGTCAAACTGAGAAAGCAGGGAGTCTGCAGGACTTGGATCAGGATAATGGACAGATAAGTGGCAGATGGAATATAGTGTAGGGAAGTGTATGGTCATGCATCTTGGGTGAAAGAATAAAGGTGTGGACTATTTTCTAAACGGAGAAAATTCAGAAATCAGAGGTGAAAATGGACTTGAGAGTCCTCATGCAGGATTCCTAAAGGTTAACTTGCTGTTTGCATTCATTGTAAGAAGATAGAATATAAAAGCATGATGTAATGCTGAGGCTTTATAAGGCATTGGTCAGACTGCACTAGGAGTATTTTGAGCAGTTTTGGGCCCCTTATTTAAGAAAGGACGTGCTGGCATTGGAGAAGGTCCAGAGGAGGTTCATAAGAATGATCCTGGGAATGAAAGTGTTAATGTATGAGAAGTGTTTGAAGGCTCTGGGACTACCCCCGCTGGAATTTGGAAGAATGTGCGGGGAGGGAGAAATCTGATTGGAACCTATCGAGTATTGAACGACCTAGACAGAATTGACATTGAGAGGTTGTATTGAGAAGTCTAGGCCCAGAGGACACAGCTCATAATACAAGGATATCACTTTAAATCAGAGAAAAAGAGGAATTTCTTTAGTCACAGGGTGGTGAATATATGGAATTCATCGTCACAGAGGAGGCCAAACCTGGGGTATATTTAAAGCAGAAGTTGTTAGGTTCTTGATTCGTAAGGGCATTAAAGCTTACGGGGTAAGGCAGGAGAATGTGGTCAAGAGAGAGAATACACCATCCATGATGTCATGGTGGAGCAGACATGATGGGCTGAATGCCTAATTCTGCTCCCATGACTTAAGGACCTATTGATCCCTGCTCTTTGCTTTTTTTTAAACCTATTAACCAACTTAATACACTCGATTTCAGGGCCATCATGTCAACTCTAACAAAGTGGGTTTCTCACTGACTGCAAAACCTATGAGCATTGAGTGGAATCCATATATTCTTCAGCTTCAGAAAACTTTTGTTGCTTTTTTCCCCACAAAAAAGGTTTGGTGTGATAAATAATGAAATTCCTGTTTTCTTCTACTGTAGACCTGAACAGTTTTGTTTCTCGGACTCATACTTGTGGAGAGCTTTGTGCTGCTCATATTGGTCAGGAGGTTAGACTCTGTGGCTGGATTCAGTATCAAAGGTATGTACTAAGTATTTGTTCCTTTGCTGATTTGTAGATTAGCTTTATTTGGCAAGTGTGTTGTTTGTACACTTACATCAAGTAACATTCGAGAACGTCGGGGGCAGAAGTGAGTATAGTTGCTATTAGTAAGGACAGGTACTTGGGAAGCTGAAAGGTTTGAAGGTAGATAAGTCCCCAGGGTTCTGAAGGAGGTAGCAGACAGGAGGCAAAGAGAGGAAATAAGGGTGGCCTGGTTGGATGCCGATGACTAGTGGTGTTCTGCAGGGGTCAGTATTGGGGCCACTTCTTTTTACATTATGTGTCAATGATTTGGATAACGGAATGGACTTTGTGGCCAAGTTTGTGGATGATACAAAGATAGATAGAAGGGCAGGTACTATTGAGGAGGTAGGGGATTTGCAAAAGAACTTGGACAGACTAGGAGAATGGGTAAAGAAGTGGCAGGTGGAATTACAGTGTAGGGAAGTGTATGGTCATGCACTTTGGTAGAAGGAATAAAGGTGACTATTTCTAAACAGGGAGCAAATTCAGAAATCAGAGGTGCAAAGAGACTTGGAAAATCTAGTGCAGGATCCCTTAAAGGTTGGCTTGCAGAATGAGTCGGTAGTAAGGAAGGCAAATGCAGTGTTAGTATTTAGAGAGAACTAGAATATAAAAGCAGGGATGTACACTCAGTGTCCACTTTATTAGGTACATCTGTGTTCCTGCTTGTTAATGCAAATATCTAATCAGCCAATCGTGTGGCAGCAACTCAATACATAAAGGCATGCAGACCTAGTCAAAAGGTTCAGACCAGACATCAGAAAGGGGAAGAAATGTGATCTAAGTGACTTTGAACATGGAATGATTGTTGGTGGTTTAAATACGTCAGAAATTACTGATTAATGGGAATTTCATCAACAACAGTCTCAAAGCAAAACAACATCCACTGAGCAGCAGTTCTGTGGGCAAAAGCACCTTGTTAATGAGAGAGGTCAGAGGAGAATGGCCAGACCGGTTCAAGCTGGCAGTAACTCAAATAACAACATGTTACAGCAGTGGTGTGCAGAACAGTATCTCTGAACGCTCAACACGTTGAACCTTGAAGTAGATGGGTTACATGTTCTGTATGTTCATGGTCTTCTGCTGCTGCTTCATGGTTCGATGTGTTGTGCATTCAGAGGTGCTCTTCTGCACACCACTGTTGGAATGTGTGGTTATTTCAGTCACTGTTGCCTTCCTATCAGCTTGATCCAGTATACCCTGTACCTAATAAAATAGTAATTGTAAAGGCTTTATAAGGTATTGATCAGACCACACCGAGTATTATGAGCAGTTTTGGGCTCCTTATCTCAGACTGTGTGTGCTACCTTTGGAGAGGGTCCAGAGGAGGTTCACAAGAATGATCCAAGGAATCATTCGTAGGTTAACATATGAGGAGCATTTGGTGACTCGCTGGAGTTTAGAAGAATGAGAGGGGCTCTCATTGAAACCTATTGAATATTGAAAGGCCTTGATAGAGTGGACGTGGAGAGGATATTTCCAATAGTGGGTGAATCTAGGTCCTGAGGGCACAGCTTCAGAATAGAGGCGAACGTATTCAGAAGAATAGAGATGAGGAAGAATTTCTTTAGCCATAAGGTGGTGAATCTGCATTCATTGTGTATATATAAAGTGGAGGTTGATAAGTTCTTGATTAGTAATGGCATCAAAGGTTACAGAGAGAAGGCAGAAGAATGGCATTGAGAGGAATAGTAAATCATTCATGATTGAATGGCAGAGCAGACTTGATGGGCCACATGGCCTAATTCTGTTCCTCTGTCTTATGGTCTTCCCTTTCAATGTAGAAACACTGACAAGGATTGTTCCTGAACTCTGAATTTTATATACTATTGTTTAAACAGATTTAACAAGAATAATAAAACACAGTAAAGTCAGTGGTTTGGAGGCAGGTATAATGAACATGTTCAACTCTGAAATTCCATTCAGCATGTAGTTTCTGACATGTGACTATCTGAGTTACTGTCACCTTTCTGTCAGCTTGAACCAGTATACCCCATACCTAATAAAATGGCCGCTGACTGTATGGTTAAGGCAATACAATGCAAGCAGATAGCAGCAATATAGTTTCATAATTGAGGGCTGATCTTTTAAACTTGAAAATTGCCGTGGAAACTACTGCAGTAAACAGCCTGCATAAAGCCATTAAAATGAATAACCAACAGTACGAATCCTAGAAAGAACCAATAGACATGGCAGAATAAATCATCCAGAAGATAAGGCTTGCAGCTGGAAATACCAGGGAGGCCTCTTAGTCTTTGAAAACATGGTTGCAGGGGAGGGTATCGGGTAAGACTGAAGACCAAGGCAATCCTTTGTTGGCACGCTTCTGGATTATGTGTAGTCATTAGAAAACAAGATTGAGGATCTCAGAGCATGACTATTGGTAGGGTACAAGGGGCTGCTGTGTACAGTACTCTATTTCACAGACATGTGAAATTAACCCAACTCAACTGACATGGTGTCTAGTTCATTGATCGACCGCATGGCCCAGATAGCAGCGTCAGGTAAGGGAAAAGGTGGCTGTGTCTTAATGATAAACTCATCGTGGTACACAGACACAGTGGTTTTGTTCCATTCCTGCTCCCCCTGCCTGGAACATCTTGCACTGAAGTGCTGACTCTTCTACCTGCTGCGGAGTTTTCTCCTGTTCTCCTGACTGCATTCTACATCTTACCTCAGGCAGACATCAAGCTCGCACTTGAGAAGCTTGACGTTGTAATCAACAAGAGTAAAGTGGCATACCTTGTCACCCGTTACATCGTGGCAGGTGACTTGTATCAGTTTAGCTTAAGTAAGTGTCTGCCTAATCACAATCAACATTATCTGAAACACTAGAAGACCGAACACATTCGACCACTGTGATACCACCATTAAGTACGCCTTGGTAAATCCAACTACCATGCTCTGCGGCTTCTGTTGGTGTACAGACAGAGATTGAAGAATGCAACACTGATGAAGAGCTGGGTGGCAGAGGCAGAGAAGTGAATTTGGGATTGTTTAGAGTTAGAAGATTGGATCATGTTCAAGGATTCATTAAAAGACCTAAGTGAATATGCCACAGTTATCATCAATTTCATATGGAAATACATGAACAAATGTGTACCCACAAAAAACGTTCCTTGCCTTCCCCAACCAGAAGCCCCTGAATGAACCAGATTTGTAATTTGTTGAGGGCTAGATCTGTGGCATTTAGTGCTGGCAGTCAAGAATCATAGAAGTCCAGGTGCAACCTCTGGATGGCCATTGAGAGTGCAAAGAAGCAATTTCAGACTAAACTGGAATTACAGATGGATGCTCAGCAGCTAGAGCAGGACTTGCGCAATGTTACATCCTACAAGGTGAGATTGGTTAGAGTAAGTGGCTACTGTCCAATCCGTTCTGAATGAGCTCAATGCCTTTTATGTATTCTTTGAAAGGAAGAACTACTTTTCTCAAAGAAATGCCACACATACATTTCTGGATGACCCGATACTTTCAGTCTCTGAGGCCAGCAACTGCGCTTTCTTCAAGTGAATAAATCTACAAAGGGCTTTTGGTCCTGATGGTGTATCTGGCTGAATACCAATGATCTGCGTGGACCATCCAGCTGAGTATTTTTGGAAATATTTCAGTCTCTCACTTCTGCACTGTTAAGTTCTGATCTGCTTCAAAAGGCATCTATTGTACGGGGTCCAAGAAGAGCACGATGACCTGCCTCAATGACTACTGTCTGGTAGCCCTTACATTAATCATAATGAAGTGCTTCAGAATGCTGGTATTGGGCATATCCAACTCCTGCCTCAGAGAGCACCTAGATAAGTTTCAGTTTGCCTACTGCCAGAACAGTGAAACAGCGGATACTCAGCCTATAATTACCCTTTTGGAGTTGAGCTTTGCCTGTACAACCTGGCATTTTTTGCAGGGTGAACTGAAATCTCAAAGGTGCAGGACAGTTGTGGCCGAATTGAGAGTGGAGAAGGAGCTGATGTTTGGCCATTGCTGGAGCGAACTTGGATGCAACATGAAATGGCAGAACCATGGTGAGGCATGGTCGAAACATGGCCTGGTTCTGAGACTGGGAAAAGGCCAGTTATTTCATGAAGGATCCCACCCACCCTGCTCATGGACTGTTTGTCCACTTTCATTAAGGGGAGATGCTACGTAGGGGACACCGGGACCATCAGACTCAAAAACAGTTACTTTTCCAAAGCAGTGAGGCAAATCAACACCTCCATCCGTTAACTCACCCCACAACAGCACAACTTTACCATTTCTTGTCAGTCATCTTCTATCTAGACACTCTTGTACCTCCTGTCATTTTATGTATGATCAATTCATGTATATAAGCTATCTTATTTATTTGTATTTATGCTATTTTTTATATATAATTTTTATTGAGTTTTCAAAGTGATACATGAGAAAAAAAAATCTACCCTCCCCCCTCCCCTTAACCCTCCCCCCCCGATATATACTCCTACCTAAAAAGAAAAGAAAAAAAAAGGAACCACCTGAATATTGGAAGGTTTGCACATGCTCCATGGGATAAAAATAAATTTAATATATATTTGTTACTTTCCCCCAAGGAACCAAGATCTTCATCATCGGAGCTATAAATAAGGGCTCCAAATATTCAAAAACGTTACATATTTATCTCTTAAAATCTAAAACATTACTTAGCTTCTCAACTGTCATAGTTCCCTGGGGAATCTCTTTGAACTTCACCATGTTGCTATGTGTTTCCCTCCCAATCATCCAGGCAAAAAGAAAAAAGAAAAAAAAATAGATAAGATACAAAAAAGGAAAAAAACAAAATACCCCCCCACTAATGTTGTGAATGAAAAGATACACAACACTACCCCCCTCCATTGTGTGGGTCGTGGCTATTGCCACGCTTGCACACATGAATAACGTAGCGACTGGTCAGTGTTTCTTCCAGCTCCCCAGTAACAAAAAATTATATATACATAGAAAAAAATTAATGTTATTATTCCCAGCTAATGTTCCTCAAATTTTAACCTTTCTTCCCCTCCCTCATATAATTAATAATATATTTATATATTCAACCGCCTAAAAATTCAACAGGCCTAATCCTTGATCCAGTCTTCATCTTCAATCCATCTCGCTCCCCTAAGTTTGGTCTTGTATCTGGTGAATATTCAAAGAATCTCACACAAACTCCTCTGCTTTCCGGTAATCGTCAAAAAATCTTTTTTCTCCACCAGGCAAAAAAATCTTCAAGGTTGCAGGATAACGCAATATAACTTGATAACGGTGATCCCATAGGGCTTTTTTCACTGGATTAAACTTCTTTAAAAGTTCATAACTTATGTCAGGGTAGAAAAAAATTTTCTTCCCTTCTATCATCAGTGGCCCTTTTCTCTTCTTGGCAGTTTGGGCACCCGCCTGTAGAATCCTTTCTTTGTCTTGAAATCTTAAGAATTTTATTAAAATTGATCTTGGATATTGGTCATCTTGTGGTTTTGGTCTTAGAGCTCTATGTACCCGCTCAATTTCAATTGATCGGTCTTCCTCTTTCATTTGCAAGGTTTTCGGGATCCATCTTTGAAAAAATTCTATTGGATTATCTTCCTCTATACCTCCTTTAAGACCAACAATTTTAATGTTATTACGTCTACTAAAATTTTCCAACACGTCCACTTTCTCCAAGAGTCGATTTCTTTCCGTGTTCCAGACAAGCACATTATTTTCTGTTTTTTCCACTCTATCGTTAATATGCTCCATTGTTCTTTCCATCTTCTGAAGTTTCTTATCCATTTTATCCTGTCTTTTCATAGCTTTATCATAGCACATCTTCACGTCTCTAAGCTCTGTTCTTAATTTTCTTAGTTCAGCCGTTAATTGCAATAGAGCCTCTCTTATATCTCTGTCGTCTCCTTTACTTCCAGTCTCTTCCAGTTCTTCCTCCTCTTCTTCATCTGTATTCTCTGCGATATCCAATTCTGACTCTGAGTCACTTTCAGTTGCAGTGGCCGTCGGCTCTTGTAGTTTAAATTGTGTCGATTTGCGCATGCGTACTTCCGGCATCTTCTTCTGAGAGACCGCTACCGCCGCCATTGCTCCCTGTTCTTCTATGCCAGAGATAAAATGCGTCTCCTCTGAAGGAGATCCAACCTGAATCCGAGGCTCCATCGCTGCAGTAGGCCTTTTTTTCTTCCCATCTCGTGGCGACTTCACAACAACAGACTTCTTCTGTTGAGGTTTACGAGGCATATCGTAGAGTAGTCTTACGAAGTTTATAGAACACACATAAAAGTTGCTGGTGAACGCAGCAGGCCAGGCAGCATCTCTAGAAAGAGGTGCAGTCGACGTTTCAGGCCGAGACCCTTTGTCAGGACTAACTGAAGGAAGAGTGAGTAAGAGATTTGAATGTGGGAGGGGGAGGGGGAGATTCAAAATGATAGGAGAAGACAGGAGGGGGAGGGATGGAGCCAAGAACTGGACAGGTGATAGGCAAAAGGGATACGAGAGGATCATGGGACAGGAGGTCCAGGAAGAAAGACAAGGGGGTGGGGGGCGACCCAGAGGATGGGCAAGGGGTATATTCAGAGGGACAGAGGGAGAAAAAGGAGAGTGAGAGAAAGAATGTGTGTATAAAAATAAGTAACAGACGGGGTACGAGGGGGAGGTGGGGCATCAGCGGAAGTTAGAGAAGTCGATGTTCATGCCATCAGGTTGGAGGCTACCCAGGCGGAATATAAGGTGTTGTTCCGGCGGACCTCCTGTCCCATGATCCTCTCGTATCCCTTTTGCCTATCACCTGTTCAGCTCTTGGCTCCATCCCTCCCCCTCCTGTCTTCTCCTATCATTTTGAATCTCCCCCTCCCCTTCCAACTTTCAAATCCCTTACTCACTCTTCCTTCAGTTAGTCCTGACGAAGGGTCTCGGCCTGAAACGTCGACTGCACCTCTTCCTAGAGATGCTACCTGGCCTGCTGCGTTCACCAGCAACTTTTATGTGTGTTGCTTGAATTTCCAGCATCTGCAGAATTCCTGTTGCTTACGAAGTTTATAAGTAGTTTTCGGAAAGTATTTATTAACTTTACTTTGTTTAAACGGTACTTTGCTGATTTTTTACGGGAGAGCTGGATTTACACGTCTCAATCCCACGTCATCACGTGACGCCCCCCATTTATGCTATTTTTATTATTGTCTTTACCTTATTGTGTTTTTTTGTGCTGCATTGGATCAGGAGCAACAATTATTTTGTTCCCCTTTACTCTTGTGTACCAGAAATGACATCTTGAATTGATTTTGAATAATAGGCATTATTTTTACTAACCACTGAGATAACATCCTCTTGCTTGATTTACACTTCATCCCCTTGTTTCCTCAGATTAGGTTTAGAACAGGGTTCTCAACCTGCAATCCACAGACCCTCAGCTCAATGGTATTGGTCCATGGAATACAAAAAATTGGGAACCCCTGATCTAGAACCTCATTCTTAATAGAAATATTAATTCAGCTGTGTGCAAATTTCTTAAATAGTGTGTAATGCTTTGGTTCATTTTTTTTTACTGTTAGGATGCTGCTGCAAGCTGCTTGTTTGAGTTACTGTTGAAGATAAGAGATAGGAGAATCGTGTGCCATCCAATTAGGATGGCCAGATTAAAGGGAGGTTTCTCTGGGGAGGGACACTAAGGTTGGGCTTGGGGCTTTTTGGTTCGAGGGATGAAGGAAGAAGACATCGGAGAGAAGAGGTCGTAGGACTCGACCCGGAGCGGGGCCATGATTTGACGAAGCCTAGGGTGAGATCGAAGGAGGATTGGCAATGGGGAAACTGAGAGCTCCAACTTGTGCACATTAGACTGTTTCATTAAAATGGGCTTTTTAAAAAATTCTTTCTTTACTAACCCTTAGTCAAATTAAGAATTATAAAGCTTAATCTTTTAATTGTATGCGGTGTACTGTCTGATATTTCATGGTACTTATTTGTAACAGGGTAATGAATCATGCAGCATCCAGACAAACGGGGTTTTGGGATGGGCTTGCGCCTCAATCTCACAAGTTTGGCTGGGGTCAGAGATTGTCTTCCCTAGACTTGCGCAGCCGACCAAACCAGAGTGTTTCAAGTGTATAATCCTTTCATGCTACGGTGATCTCTGTTAATGTTGGGGAAGTTTGAAATCCCTTACTACTACAACATTGCTGCTCTTGCATCTTTGATTTGTGAAGGTATTGTGAAATGATAGCTGTTCTGGTTGTGTTGCATCATTTTTTTTCCTGGTTCCTAGGTTTTGCTTAAATTTAAATAGATACCATAAGTAGTGTTTCTCTGTGGTCTCACAAGTGCTCTGAGTTGATGGGTACAAACACTGCTGTGTTTTTAAGTACAGATACCAGCTAGTCAAGTTGCCATATGGAATACAAAATTGAAATAGATCACCCCCAGTTTCTAGGTGTCTTGACTGAGAAAAGAATTGCAGGACCCTTGTGATAGAAGGAATTGTGCATTGTAATTGAATGCCTTATCACCTGCTGTCATTAACTGTTTCTTGTGTTTGTTCAGACAGGGCCTCTTTATAATCCTAAGAGATTTTGATGGATTAACTCAAGTTGTTATACCACAGGAGGAGGTACGTAGATTTGGAGTTCAGCAAATTTTATGATTGTAATCACCACACCATCAGAATTATCTTCATTATAAATTTGAAGCAAATGAATTAGATCTTAAGGACATATTCTCAGCTGTATTTGTACTTTTAGAAAGATGGTAAAATTTTGATAATTCAAGTTATTAAGAATACCTGGGCACCAAGGTAACACGGCATTGAGTTTGGAGTTCACTTCTGTAAGGAGTTTGTACATCCTCTCTGTGACCTCGTGGGTTTCCTCTGGGTGCTCTGGTTTCAAGTTCACAGTGCAAAGATGTACTAATGATTAGGTTAGTTGGTCAATGTAAATTGTCCTGTGATTAGGCTAGTATTAAATAGGTGGGTTGCTGCGCAGCGTGGTTTGTTGGCCAGAAGGCTCAACATTATTATCGGAATAATAAGATCTGCAGGTGCTGGAAATCCACAGCAACACACACAAAATGCCGAGACCCTTCTGCAGGACTGGAAAGGAAGGGGAAAGAAGCCCAAAAAAAGGTGGGGGAAAGGGAAGGGGTATGTCTAAAAGGAGATGGGTGAAGTCAGGTGAGAAGGATAGGAAAAGGCCTGGAGAGGAAAGAATCTGATGGGAGAGGAGAGTGGACCATAGGATAGAGAGAAGGAGAGGACCTGGGGTGGGGGTGGGCAGAGGTTGAATCGGCGCTGAGAGGCAGCTGAGAAGACTTAAGAGGCCTGAATGGGGAATCAAAGAAGAAAAGAAGGGGAGGGAATTTTTTTTTACTGGAAGAAGAACTCCATATTCATGCCACCGATTTGGAGGCTACCCAGACCGAATATAAGGTGTCGCTCATCTACCCTGTGTATGGTCTCGTTGTGGCACAAGAGGAGCTCATGGACTGACATGACGGAATGGGAATTGGAATTAAAATGCTTGGGTACTGGGAGATTATGCTTTTGGTAGATGGAGCAGAGGTGCTCATGAATTGGTCTCCCAATTTATGTAGCTCTCACCAGCTATGGTTGCACTAGGAGCACTGTACGTAATAGATGACCCAAGCAGGTTCAGTGTTGCCTCACCCGATATGACTGTTAGGGCCCTGAACAGAGGTGAGGGAGGAGGTGGATGGACAACTATAGCACTTTGGCCAAATGCAGGATAAGTGTCAAGAGGGAGATTAGTGGGGAGGGACAAGTGGACGAGGGAATCATGGAGGAAGTGATCCCTGTGGAAAACAGAGAGAAGGGGGAGATAAAGGTACGTTTGGTGGTTGGATCCCTTTAGAGATGGCAGAAGTTGTGGAGAATAATGTGTTAGATGCGGAGGCTCATATGGTGGTTGATATGATGTGAGCGTGGATGTCTGGGAAATAGAGGAGATGCGGGTGAAGGCATCGTCAATGGTGGGGGAAGGGAAACCCCGTTCTTTGAAGGAGGAGGATACTTCTATGTCCTGGAAAGGAAAGATGCACCCTGGGTGCGGATGTGACACAGACAAAGAAACTGAGAAAAGGAAATAGCATTTTTACAGGAGACTGGGTGGGAGGAGGCGTAGTTAAGATAGAGGAGCAGAATTAAGCCATAGGACTATTGAACTTGCTCTGCCATTTCATCATGGCTGTTCCATTTTCCCTCTCTGTCCCAATCTCCTGTCTTCTCGCCGTATCCCTTCATGTCATGACTAATCAAGAATCTACCAACCTCTGCCTTAAATATACATAAACACTTGTCCTCCACAGCTGCCTGTGGCAATGAATTCCACAGCTTCAGTGCTCTCTGAATAAAGAAATTCCTCCTTTTCATTCTAAAACAACTCTCCTCTATTCAAAGTTTGAAGTACATTTATCATCAAAGAATGTATAGATTATACAACCTTGAAATTTGTTTCCTCATAAGTAGCCTTAAAGCAAGAAACCTGAAATAACACAATTTATAAAATAAAAATGGAAGTCCAACACCCGATACGCAAGAGAAAAAAAACGCAAATCATACGAACAATTGAAGCGAACTGCAACAATCTGAACCAAGAATTGAGTCCTCAGAGCTGACCCCAAAGCCTTGTTTATCAGTTCATTATATTAGTGGGCATGGAACACAACAGCCAGGGCTGTCTTCATAGCCTCAGTGTCATAGAGAGAGAGGAGTGACCATTGTGGAGAACGAACAAAATCAGCTCTCACCCGGGATCCCAGTACTCAGTCTTTTCAGTCTATCTGGGCCAGTGTTTAAATTGACCAAACATTGGAACAGCGAGAGGCTCCGGTGCCCTGAAGAAAGGAGAGAACATCATGGAGGGCGAGCGAAATCGGCTCTCACCTCTGATCTGGGTTGGTGTTTAAATTGTCTAAACAGCATATGGACCCTGGCACTGCTGCTGCGAAAGGCTCCAGGCCTACACCACGCTGCCCATCAGCTCGCTTCAGATCCAGATTTTGTTGCCCAGCCCAAAGCTGCTGTCAAGCTCTTCATTTCAGCTCACTGCCCAGAGCAATTTAACCTCGTACACAGGCCAGTTGTACAGGTACCAACTCTCCTCTGCCCAAGCCCCAGCTTCTCCTTTCGGCACCCAGAGTAATCCAACCTCACTCCTGGGCCAGCTGTATGTGCACTGGAACTCTTTATCTGCGATGATTCTGCAACACACCTTCGCAGCTCATCCCCTGAACTCGCCTCGCCATCGCTCACTGTTTGCAGCCATAATTTAACACGATTTATCTCGGAGAAGGTACTTTTAGTGATGTTTTTAGTCAGATTTCTTAGCTGTTTGATTACCAAATAAGCTGTTGCACATATTACATAGTGCTATCTTAGCCAGAAGAGTCCTCTGGTCAGACTCTCCCACCACAGGAAACATTCTCTCTACAACCACTCTAATCAAGGCTTTTCATCATTTGATAGCTTTCAATTAGGTCACCCCTCATTCGTCTGAATTCCAGTGAGTACAGGGCCAGAGCCATCAAACATATGACAAGCCTTTCCATCCCAGAATCATTTTTGTGAACTTCATTTGAACTCTCTCCAACGTCAGCACATACTTTCTTAGATAAGTGGCCCAAAGCCACTCATAGTACTCCAAGTGAGGCCTCACCAGTGCTTTATAAGGCCTCAGTATTACATTCTTGCTTTCACATTCCAGTCCTCTTGAAATGAATACTAATAATGCACTTACCTTCCTCACCACCAACTCAATCTGCAAATTAACCTTTAGGGAATCCTTCACAAGGGCTCCCAAGTCCCTTTGCACTTCAGATTTCTGAATTTTCTCTCTGTTTAGGAAATAGTCTACCCTTTTACTTCTACCAATGTTCATGTCCATACTCTTCCCAACACTGTATTCCATCTGCCACTTCTTTTCCCGTTCTTTTAATCTCTCTCTACTCTCTACCTCTACTTCCTCTCTACTTCCTCAAAGGTACCTGCATCTCCACCTACCTTTGTATAGTCTGCATACTTTGCAGCAAAGCCATCAATTCTGTCATCCAAGTCATGGACATATAATGTAAAAATAATCAGTCCCAACGCAGACCCCTGTGGAACACCACTAATCAATGGCAGCCAACCAGAAAAGGCTTCCTTCGTTCCCACTCTTTGCCTCCTGCTAATCAGCCACTGCTTTATCCATGCTAGAATCTTTGCTGTAATACGATGGACTCATAGCTTGTTAAGCAGCCTCGTGTGGCACCTTGTCAAAGGTCTTATGAAAGTCCAAGCCACCAATTCTCCTTTGTCTATCCTGCTTGTTATTTCTTCAAAGAATTCCAACAGAGTAGTCAGGCAAAGTTTTCCCTTAAGGAAACTATGCTGGCTACAGCCTATTTTATCATGTGCCTCCAAGTACCCCGAAACTGTATCCTTAACAATCAACTCCAATATCTTCACAAACACTAAGGTCAGTCTAACTGACCTAAAATTTCCTTTCTTTTGCCTCTCTCCCTTCTTGAAGAATGGAATGACATTTGCAATTTTTTTCGGTCTTCCAGAACCATTCCAGAATCTAGCAATTCTTGGATGATCATTACTAATGCCTTCACAATCTCTTCAGCCACCTCTTGAGAACCCTTGGGTGTACACCATTTGGTGCAGGTGACTTATCTACCTTCAGACTTACAGTTTCCCAAAAAGCCTTCTCCCTAGTAATAGCAACTTCACTCACTTCTGCCTGCTGACACTCTCAAACGTCCGGCATATTGCTAGCGTCTTCCACAGTGATGATTTATGCAATATAATTATTCAGTTTGTCGATCTGCCTCTCTACCAGAGGACTTTAGGTTCAGACCCAGGGAATAATTGTCAAACACAGTTTACTTAAAATTGCATACTGTTTATTAGCAAGATTGCGTCGCTCAGTATAACTACGGAGTCCCCGCACACAGAACCTGGGAAAATCTGCAACCCAAGTAAGCCCTGAGTACTGTCTGGGGTTGCTTGTTAAACATTTGTTATCGCATACATACTCTGATTGTTGCTAGGCATCTTGATACGGGTTACACAGAGCAGCAACAAGCACTTCTTTGTTCATTAGTTATCTTTGCAACATTATTAGCCAAGCTGCAAGTAAACCAGTTAGGTTTCAGCCTTTTTAATTCTGCATATAATTCCTCAAGTTCATCTGCTATTTCCTTATCCTCCATTACTACCTCTCCAGCATCATTTTCAGGCGGTCCAGTATTCACTCTGGCCTGAAGAAACTTTTGGTATCCTCTTTAATATTATTGCCTAGCTTACTTTCATATCTACCTTTTCCTTCTTAATCACTTTTTTAGTTGCCGCTGTCAGTTTTTAATAGCTTCCCAGTCCTCTAACTTCCCAATAATTTTTGCTGTATTATATACCTTTCTTTGGCTTTTATGTTGGTTTTGACTTCTCTTGTTAGCTATGGATGTGTCATCCTGCCTTTAGAATACTTCCTTCTTGGGATGTATATATCCTGCACCTTCTGAATTGCTTCCAGAAATTCCAGTCATTGCTGGTCTGCTGTCATCCCCGCCAGTATCCTTTCCCAATCAATTTTGGCCAACTCCTTTCTCATGTCTCTGTAGTTCCCTTTACTCTACTGTAATACTGATACATCTGACTTTAGCTTCTCCTCAAATTTCACTGTGAATTCTATCATATCGTGATCACTTACCCCAAGGGTTATTTTACAAGATAACCGTGGGAATTGGTAGGTGTATAAAAGACAACAGTCAGTAGTTTGTTTCCACAGCTGGAGACAAAGAGATCAAGAAAGTGGAGGGAGGTGTCAGAAGTGACTTGAGGGCAGGGTGGAAGTTGGAGGCAAAGTTGTAATAGCTCAGCATAGATGTATAAAGCAGCACCAGTGCAGTGGCCAGTGTAGCAGCAGAAGAGTTGGGGAGCATTACCGGGAAAGGGTTCGTACATGGAAGTTCTGCATGGCCAGCGAAAAAGCTAGCATAGCCCAGTGTGTGCCATGGCTACCCCTTGAGTCTGGAGAAAGTGGGATGAGGAAAATAGCTGAGGGTGAGGACCAGTTCTGCGAGACAGAGGAGGGTGGTGGTGGAGGGAAACTGGCTGGTTCTTTTTTTGAGAAAGAAGCGGAGAGCTCTAAGGCCTTCCTGATGGGGGATAGAAGTGTGTAGGGAATGGACATCCATGGTGAAAATGAGGCAGTCTGGGCCAGGGAATTGTAAGTTATTGAGGAGATAGAGAGCATGAGAAGTGTCACAGATGTAGGTGAAAAGGGACTGAATTATGGAGGATAGAATGGGGTTGAGGTATGAGAATATGGGTTTAGTGGGGCAGGAGCAGGCAGAGACAATAGCCTACCTGGATAGTCGTGATTGTGGATCTTGGGTAGGGGGTAGGAGGTTGTAGTGAGCTGTGGAGGGTAAGGGAACTATGAGTTTGATGGCAGTAGATGGGAGTTCTCCAGAGTTGGAGGTCAGCAATTTTTGGGTAGGAGATAAATGAAGTGTTTTAATATTACTTGTCCTACTTGGGTGACAGTCAGAGGGGAGGAAGCAAAGGTGAGTAGACAGGTAGTGCAGAGCACCCTTGTAGCTATTTCCCTGAATAATAAGTATACCACCCTGGATACTCCTGGCAGGGACAACTGACCAGGGGTGAGCCACGGTGGCAGGGCCTCTGGCACTGAGTCTGACCCTGTGGTGCAGAAGGGTGGGTTGGAGAAGAGGAGAGCTGTCGTCATTGGGGACTCTATAGTCAGGGGAGCAGACAGGCGGTTTTGTGGACGTGAGAAGGACACCCGCATGGTTTGTTGCCTCCTGGGTGCCAGGGTCCGGGATGTCTGTGACCGGGTGCACGACATCCTGGTACAAGAGGGAAAGCAACCAGAAGTCATGATACATGTTGGTACCAACAACAAAGGCAGGAAGAGGGATGAGGTCCTGAAGTGTGAGCTTCAGGAACGAGGCAGAAGGCTAAAGAACAGGACCTCAAGGGTGGGGTTCTCAGGATTGCTGCCAGTGCTACGTGACAGTGATGGTAAGAATTGGAGGAGATAGCAGTTGAATGCGTGGCTGAGGAGTTGGTGCAGGGGGCAGGGTTTTAGATTTTTGGATCATTGGAATCTCTCCTGGGGAAGGTGGGACCTGTACAGATTGGATGGGTTGCACCTGAACTTGAGGGGAAGCAGTATCCTTGCAGGTTGGTTCGCTAGCATGGTTCGGGAGGGTTTAAACTAATTTGCAAGGGGGATGGGACCCGGAGTGATAGAGCAGTGGAAGAAGTGCATGCAGTAAAGTCAGATCTAACATATAAAGAGGCTTTGAGGAAAGAGAAGCAGAATAAAGGGTGTAAAGGTAGTAAGGCAGAAGGGCTGGAGTGTGTGTACTTCAATGCAAGAAGCATCAGGAACAAAGGTGATGAACTGAGAGCTTGGATACATACATGGAATTATGATGTAGTGGCCATTACAGAGACTTGGCTGGCACCAGGCAGGAATGGATTCTCAATATTCCTAGATTTCAGTGCTTTAAAAGGGATAGAGAGGAGGGCGAAAGGGGAGGAGGGGTGGCATTACTGGTCAGGGATACTATTACAGCTACAGAAAGGGTGGGTAATATAGCAGGATCCTCTTTTGAGTCAGTATGGGTGGAAGTCAGGAACTGGAAGGGAGCAGTTACTCTGTTGGGAGTATTCTATAGGCCCCCTGGTAGCAGCAGAGATACCGAGGAGCAGATTGGGAGGCAGATTTTGGGAAGGTACAAAAATAACAGGGTTGTTATCATGGGTGACTTTAACCTCCCTAAAATTGATTGGCACCTGATTAGTTCTAATGGTTTAGAAGGGGCAGAGTTTGTTAAGTGTGTCCAGTACGGATTCCTGTCACAGTATGTTGACAGGTGGACTAGGGGTAATGCCATACTAGGTCTAGTATTAGGTAACAAACCGGGTCAGGTCACAGATCTCTCAGTGGGTGAGCATCTGGGGACAGTGACCACCGCTCTCTGGCCTTTAGCATTATCATGGAAAAGGATAGAATCAGAGAGGACAGGAAAATTTTTAATTGGGGAAGGGCAAGTTATGAGGTTATGAGGCTATAAGGCTAGAACTTGCGGGTGTGAATTGGGATGATGTTTTTGCAGGGAAATGTGCTATGGACATGTGGTCGATGTTTAGGGATCTCTTGCGGGATGTTAAGGATAAATTTGTCCCGGTGAGGAAGATAAAGAATCGTAGGGTGAAGTAACCATGGGTGACAAGTGAGGTGGAAAATCTAGTCAGGTGGAAGAAGGCAGCATACATGAGGTTTAGGAAGCAAGGATCAGATGGGTCTATTGAGGAATATAGGGTAGCAAGAAAGGAACTTAAGAAGGGGCTGAGGAGAGCAAGAAGGGGGCATGAGAAGGCCTTGGTGAGTAGGGTAAAGGAAAACCTCAAAGCATTCTTCAATTATGTGAAGAACAAAAGGATGACAGGAGTGAAGGTAGGACCGATTAGCGATAAAGGTAGGAAGATGTGCCTGGAGGCTGTGGAAGTGAGTATCCTTAATGAATACTTCTCTTCGGTATTCACCAATGAGAGGGAACTTGATGATGGTGAGGACAATATGAGTGAGGTTGATGTTCTGGAGCATGTTGATATTAAGGGAGACGAGATTTTGGAGTTGTTAAAATACATTAAGACGGATATGTCCCCAGGTCCTGACGGAGTATTCCCCAGGCTGCACCATGAGGTGAGGGAAGAGATTGCTGAGCCTCTGGCTAAGATCTTTATGTCCTCGTTATCCATGGGAATAGTACCGGAGGACTGGAAGGAGGCAAATGTTGTCCCCTTGTTCAAAAAAAGGTAGTAGGGATAGTCTGGGTAATTATAGACCAGTGAGCCTTATGTCTGTGGTGGTAAAGCTGTTGGAAAAGATTCTTAGAGATAGGATCTATGGGCATTTAGAGTATCATGGTCTGATCAGGGACAGTCAGCATGGCTTTGTGAAGGGCAGATCGTGTCTAACAAGCCTGATAGAGTTCTTTGAGGAGGTGACCAGGCATATAGATGAGGGTAGTGCAGTGGATGTGATCTACATGGGATTTTAGTAAGGCATTTGACAAGGTTCCACATGGTAGGCTTTCTTTCTTTCTTTTTCTTTTTCAATCTTTTTATTAATTTCATAAAATATAAACATAAGATAGCAATAATACAAATAGTTGGAGATACATTGTTGTACTTAAAATGAGTAATTATAAGACCAAATAGTATAAGTTGACAAAACTCCCATTTGTGTAGGATAACAATGAATGATACAGGACAAAAAAAAACTGGAGAAAAATCATGAAAAAGAAAAAAAAATAGAAAAAAAAAACCTCACCCCCAAAAAAACTAAACTAAACAGAATTAGTCAACTAAACTAAAAGACTTGGGCAATCCTAACAACGTAAAAATGGAAGAGAAGAAAAGCTTAGTGTCAACGACTCCATTCCTCTCAACCAACAGTACAGAGAAATAAGTTTGGAAATGGTCAAATTACATCATATGAAAATGCTGAATGAATGGCCTCCAGGTTTTTTCAAATTTAATGGCAGGGTCATAAACCACACTTCTAATTTTTTCCAAATTCAAACACAACATAGTTTATGAAAACCAGTGAAATACAGTAGGAGGGTTAATCTCTTTCCAATTCAGCAAAATGGATCTTCTAGCAATTTAAAGTAAGAAATGCAATCATCCGGCGTGCTGAAGAGGTTATATAATTTGAGTCTATCATTGGTAATCCAAAAATAGCAGTAATTGGATGAGGTTGTAAGTCTGTATTCAAAACCGCCGGAATAATATCAAAAATATCTTTCCAATATTTTTCCAACAAAGGACATGACCAAAACATGTGAGTTAAAGAGGCTATCTCGAAATGACATCTATCACATATTGGATTAATATAAGAATAATAACGAGATAGTTTATCTTCGGACATGTGAGCCCTGTGCACTACTTTAAACTGTATCAACACATGTAGGAATCAGCACATATAGAGGATGAATTAACCAATTGAAGAATTTTTTCCCATTTTTCAATCAGTATAATAATCTTAAGTTCTCTTTCCCAATCAGCTTTAATTTTATTGGAAACATCAGGACATAAATTCATAATTATATTATAAATAATTGCTACAACACTTTACTGAGAGAGATTTAGATCTAAAATTTGTGGTAGGCTTATTCAGAAGGTCAGAAGGCATGGGATCCAGGGAAATTTGGCCAGGTGGATCCAGAATTGGCTTGCCTGCAGAAAGCAGAGGGTTGTGGTGGAGGGAGTACATTCGGATTGGAAGGTTGTAACTAGTGGTGTCCTACAAGGATTGGTTCTGGGACCTCTACTTTTTGTGATTTTTATTAACGACCTGGATGAAGGGTGGGTTGGCAAGTTTGCAGACGACACAAAGGTTGGTGGTGTTGTGGATAGCGTAGAGGATTGTCGAAGATCGCAGAGAGAATTTGATAGGATGCAGAAGTGGCAGATGGAGTTCAACCCGGAGCAGTGTGAGGTGGTACATTTTGGAAGGACAAACTCCAAGGCAGAGTACAAAGTAAATGGCAGGATACTTGGTAGTGTGGAGGAGCAGAGCGATCTCGGAGAAGGAAGTCTGAGAATCGGAGTGGGAGTGCAGACGAAGCCATTTTTGAATTTTTCATTTTTTTTTCATTGGCATTCAGAGAGGCAGGACTGCGCAGGCATGTGACGTCGGGCAGTAAAGCTCGGAAGATTTAAAAGGAACAGAGCCTTAAACAGCGGGCAGCGGAGTTTGCGGGCGGCAGAGTGAGCCGGGAGCAGAGTGAAGGCTTAAGGGCTTTGGCTCAACGGGCTTAGGTGGAAATGGGCGAGGTGAAGAGGGTTTGGTATTCATTTTTTGTTGTTACTTGAGGAGAGGGGGAAGTATGAGTGTGAGGGCAGCATGTTGTTCTCGGTGCCGGATGTGGGAGGCTGTGGAGTCTTCCAGCCTCCCGGACGTCCACCTCTGTGCCAGGTGCGTCGAGATGCAGCTCCTAAGAGACCACATTAGGAAACTGGGGAGCTGCAGCTCGATGACCTTCGTCTGGTCAGGGAGAGTGAGGAGTTGATAGAGAGGAGTTACAGGCAGGTGGTCACACCAGGGCCACGGGAGGCAGACAAGTGGGTCACTGTTAGGAAGAGGAAGGGGAAGAGTCAGGTAATAGAGAGTACCCCAGTGGCTGTGCCCCTTGACAATAGGTACTCCTGTTTGAGAACTGTTGGGGGGGACAGCTTACCTGGGGGAAGCAACAATGGCCGTGCCTCTGGCACAGAGTCTGGCCCTGTAACTCAGAAGGGTAGGGAAAGGAAGAGGAAGGCAGTAGTAATAGGGGACTCGATAGTAAGGGGGTCAGATAGGCGATTCTGTGGACGCAGTCCGGAGACCCAGATGGTAGTTTGCCTCCCTGGTGCCAGGGTCTGGGATATTTCTGATCACGTCCAAGATATCCTGAAGTGGGAGGGAGAGGAGCCAGAGGTCGTGGTACATATAGGTACCAATGACATAGTTAGGAAAAGGGGAGAGGTCCTGAAAGGAGAATCTCGGGAGTTAGGAAGGGAGTTGAGAAAAAGGACCGCAAAGGTAGTAATCTCAGGATTACTGCCTGTGTAACGCGACAGTGAGAGTAAGAATGCAATGAGGTGGAGGATAAATGTGTGGCTGAGAGATTGGAGCAGAGGCAGGGACTCAAGTTTTTGGATAATTGGGACCTCTTTTGGCGCAGGTGTGACCTGTACAAAAAGGACAGGTTAGACTTGAATCCTAGGGGGACCAATATCCTGGCGGGGAGATTTGTGCAGGCTACTGAGGTGACTAGAATGGTTGGGGGGGTGGGAATCAAACTAAAGAGACTAGGAGAGAGGAGGTTAGTTCACAAATAGAGAAAGCTAGTAGACAGTGTGTGAGGGAGGATAGGCAGGGGACAGAGATCAGGAGCACTCAGACCAAAGATGTAGGGGACAAGGAAGAAAAAATAACAAAGTTGTTTGCTCCATTAAGGATAAAGAGAGAGTAAGAGGTGGAGAGTTTCTTTAATGCATCTATTTTAATGCTAGGAGCATTGTAAGAAAGGTGGATGAGCTTAGAGCATGGATTGATACCTGGAAATATGACGTTGTAGCTGTTAGTGAAACTAGGTTGCAGGAGGGGTGTGATTGGCAACTAAATATTCTAGGATTTTGTTGCTTCAGGTGTGGTAGAATAGGAGGAGCAATAGGGGGAGGTGTTGCATTGCTTGTCAGAGAAAATATAACAGCGGTCCTCTGGCAGGATAGACTAGTGGACTCGTCCAGGGAGGCTATTTGGGTGGAATTGAGGAATAGGAAAGGTGTAGTGACGCTTATAGACCACCTAATGGGGACCGAGAACTGGAGGAGCAAATTTGTAAGGAGATAGCAGATATTTGTAGGAAGCACAAGGTTGTGATTGTGGGAGATTTTAATTTTCCACACTTTAATAGACTGGGAAGCCCATTCTGTTAAAGGGCTGGATGGTTTGGAGTTTGTCAAATGTGTGCAAGATAGTTTTTTGCAGCAATACATAGAGGTACCAACTAGAGAAGGGGCAGTGTTGGATCTCCTGTTAGGGAATGAGATAGGGCAGGTGACGGAGGTATGTGTTGGGGAGCACTTCCGGTCCAGTGAACACAATACCATTAGTTTCAGTATAATTATGGAGAAGGATGGGACTGGACCCAGGGTTGAGATTTTTGATTGGAGAAAGGCTAACTTTGAGGAGACGCGAAAGGATTTAGAAGGAGTGGATTGGGACAATTTGTTTTATGGGAAGAATGTAATAGAGAAATGGAGGTCATTTAAAGGTGAAATTTTGAGGGTACAGGATCTTTATGTTCCTGTTAGGTTGAAAGGAAAGGTTAAAAGTTTGAGAGAGCCATGGCTTTCAAGGGATATAGGAAACTTGGTTTGGAAAAAGAGAGGGATTTACAATAAATATAGGCAGCTTGGAGTTAATGAGGTGCTCGAGGAATATAAAGAATGTAAAAAGAATCTTAAGAAAGAAATTAGAAAAGCTAAAAGGAGATACAAGGCAGCTTTAGCAAGTAAGGTGAAAGTAAATCCAAAGGGTTTCTACCATTATGTTAATAGCAAAAGGATAGTGAAGGATATAATTGGTCCCTTAGAGAATCAGAGTGGACGGCTATGTGCGGAGCCAAAAGAGATGGGGGAGATTTTGAACAATTTCTTTTCTTCGGTATTCACTAAGGAGAAGGATATTGAATTGTGTAAGGTAAAGGAAACAAGAAGGGTAGTTATGGAAAGTATGACGATTAAAGAAGAGGAAGTACTGGCGGTTTTAAGGAATATAAAAGTGGATAAGTCTCCGGGTCCGGACAAGATATTCCCTCGGATCTTGAGGGAAGTTAGTGTGGAAATAGCAGGGGCACTGACAGAAATATTTCAAATGTCGTTAGAAACGGGGATGGTGCCGGAGGATTGACGTATTGCTCATGTGGTTCCATTGTTTAAAAAGGGTTCTAAGCGTAAACCTAGCAATTATCGGCCTGTGAGTTTGACGTCAGTGGTGGGTAAATTGATGGAAAGTATTCTCTGAGATGGTATATATAATTATCTGGATAGACAGGGTCTGATTAGGAACAGTCAACATGGATTTGTGCGTGGAAGGTCATGTTTGACAAATTTTATTGAATTTTTTCATGAGGTTACTAGGAAAGTTGACGAGGGTAAAGCGGTGGATGTTGTCTATATGGACTTCAGTAAGGCCTTTGACAAGGTTCCACACGGAAGTTTAGTTAGGAAGGTTCAATCGTTAGGCATTAATATCGAAGTAGTAAAATGGATTCAGCAGTGGCTGGATGGGAGACGCCAGAGAGTAGTGGTCGATAACTGTGTGTCAGATTGGAGGACAATGTGTAGCGGTGTGCCTCAGAGATCTGTACTGGGTCCAATGTTGTTTGTCATATATATTAATGATCTGGATGATGGGATGGTAAATTGGATTAGTAAGTATGCAGATGATACTAAGATAGCTTGCAGAGAGCTTGTGGTGGCCAGTGCTATCATGTTTGCTGTTGTGTGCTGGGGCAGCAGGCTGAGGGTAGCAGACACCAACAGAATCAACAAACTCATTCTTAAGGCCAGTGATGCTGTGGGGATGGAACTGGACTCTCTGACGGTGGTATCTGAAAAGAGGATGCTGTCCCAAGTTGCATGCCATCTTGGACAATGTCTCCCATCCACTACATAATGTACTGGTTGGGCACAGGAGTACATTCAGCCAGAGACTCATTCCACCGAAATGCAACACAGAGCGTCATAGGAAGTCATTCCTGCCTGTGGCCATCAAACTTTACAACTCCTCCCTTGGAGGGTCAGACACCCTGACCCAATAGGCTGGTCCTGGACTTATTTCCTGGCATAATTTACATATTACTATTTAACTATTTATGGTGGTATTACTATTTATTATTTATGGTGCAACTGTAACGAAAACCAATTTCCCCCGGGAGCAATAAAGTATGACTATGACTATGAGATTTAGGCCAGTTGGAAGAGTGGGCTGAAAGATGGTGGATGGAGATTAATGTTGAAAAATGTGAGGTGCTACATTTTGGTGGGACTGATCAAAATAGGACATACATGGTAAATGGTAGGGCATTGAAGAATGCAGTAGAACAGAGGGATCTAGGAATAATGGTGCATAGTTCCCTGAAGGTGGAATCTCATGTGGATAGGGTGGTGAAGAAAGCTTTTGGCATGCTGGCCTTTATTAATCAGAGCATTGAGTATAGGAGTGGGGATGTAATGTTGAAATTGTATAAGACATTGTAAAGGCCAAATTTGGAGTATTTTGTACAGTTCTGGTCACCGAATTATAGGAAAGATGTCAACAAAATTGAAAGAGTACAGAGGAGGTTTGTTAAAATGTTGCCTGGGTTTCATCTCCTAAATTACAGAGAAAGCTTGAAAAGGTTAGGTCTTTATTCTTTGTAGCATAGAAGGTTGAGAGGGGACTTGATAGAGGTGTTTAAAATTGAGAGGGATTGATAGAGTTGATGTGGATAGGCTTTTTCCATTGAGAGTGGGGGAGATTCCAACAAGAGGACATGAGTTGAGAGTTAAAGGGCAAAAGTTTAGGGGTAACATGAGGGGGGAACTTCTTTACTCAGAGAGTGGTGGCTGTGTGGAATGAGCTTCCAGCAGAAGTGGTTGAGGCAGGTTCAATGTTGTCGTTTCAAGTTAAATTGGATAGATATATGGACAGGAAGGGAATGGAGGGTTATGGACTGAGTGCAGGTCGGTGGGACTAGGTGAGAGTAGGAGTTCGGCACGAACTAGAAAGGCCGAGATGGCCTGTTTCCGTGCTGTAATTCTTATATGGTTATATGGATCTGGGGGTACCTGCCCACAGATCCCTGAAAGTTGCCTTACAGGTAGATACGGTAGTTAAGAAAGCTTATGGGGTGTTAGCTTTCATAAGTCGAGGGATAGAGTTTAAGAGTCGTGAGGTAATGATGCAGCTCTATAAACCTCCGGTTAGGCCACACTTGGAGTACTGTTTCCAGCTCTGGTCACCTCACTATAGGAAGGATGTGGAAGCGTTGGAAAGGGTACAGAGGAGATTTACCAGGATGCTGCCTGGTTTAGAGAGTATGCATTATGATCAGAGGTTAAGGGAGCTAGGGCTTTACTCTCTGGAGAGAAGGAGGATGAGAGGAGACATGATAGAGGTATACAAGATATTAAGAGGAATAGATAGAGTGGATAACCAGTGCCTCTTCCCCAGGGCACCACTGCTCAATACAAGAGGACATGGCTTTAAGGTAAGGGGTGGGAAGTTCAAGGGGGATATTAGACGAAGGTTTTTTACTCAGAGAGTGGTTGGTGCATGGAATGCACTGCCTGAGTCAGTGGTGGAGGCAGATACACTAGTGAAGTTTAAGAGACCACTAGACAGGTATATGGAGGAATTTAAAGTGGGGGGTTATATGGGAGGCAGGATTTAAGGGTCGGCACAACATTGTGGGCTGAAGGGCCTGTACTGTGCTGTACTATTTTATGTTCTATGTACTTTGTGGAATTCCTCGATTAAAGGCTTCACACTATCGGATACATAAAATAAAAAATCTCTCCATGTTCGCAAGTGGCTGTGGCCTAAGAGTTTTCTTTGGTGCTACTTATTGTCCAGTACCCAGAGCCTTCCATTCAATGGCATACTGGATGTTAGTTTTGTTAAGACCTCCTGTTGACTGTCAGCACAGTTCACGTATATAGTAAGTGATTGAGATTCCTACACCATAACCAGTCATCTTCTGTATCACTCATTTTTACCAAGATTGTTTTTCTTTATTGTCCCTGAATAGCTGCACTATCACATTTGAACTTGATTAATTCCTCTCTTCACAGTCCACTGAACACTTGAAGAAGATGCTTTGCGACCTTCCTCTTGAATCTGTAATAGCTGTCACTGGAACAGTGATTCCCAGGCCACCAGGACAAGCTAATCTGGTCAGTATGATTTGTGAATCTCCTGTATCCCAAAAAGATATGTTGGATTTATTGTTTCTCTTAGTATTAATTCCTTTACAAACTGAATTAACAGTTTAGCTTTCTTATCACCAATGCATTTTGGAAACAACTCCTGTTGACTGATGAAGTTAAAATGGAACTTTTTGGCCGCAAAATGTATCAGGCTTGTTTAGATGTTCCTTTAAACCTTTTGAATAGAACTTTTTGTCCGCAATGAGCAAAGGTATGTTTGGAGAAAAAAGGGTGCAGAATTTCATGAAAAGAACCCCTCTCCAACTGTTAAGCACAGGGGTAGATCGATCATGCTTTGGGCTTGTGCTGCAGCCAGTGGCACGGGGAACATTTACTGGCAGAGGGAAGAATGAATTCAATTAAATACCAGCAAATTCTGGAAGCGAACATCACACCGTCTGTAAAAAAGCCGAAGATGAAAAGAGGATGGCTTCTACAACAGGGTAATGAACCTAAATACACCTCAAATTCCACAATGGACTACCTCAAGAGGCGCAAGCTGAAGATTTTGCCATGGCTCTCACAGTCCCCTGACCGAAACATCATCAAGAATCTGTGGATAGACTTCAAAAGAGCAGTGCATGCAAGACAGCCCAAGAATCTCACAGAACTAGAAGTCTTTTGCAAGGAAGTGTGGGTGAAAATCCCCCAAACAAGAATTGAAAGACTCTTAGCTGGCTACAAAAGTGTTTACAAGCTGTGATACAAGCTGGGGGTGTTACTAAGTATTGCCATGCAGGGTGCCCAAACGTTTGTGTTGGGCTCTTTTCTTTTTTTTGTTATATTGAACCTATAAAAGATGGAAATAAAGAAGTTTTCTTGCTTAAAATATTAAAGAAATGTGTCATCTAAATGTGCCTTTTGGAAATCAGTTCATCTTTTACTTGCTTAGCTATTCACAGTAACAGAAATTTTGTCCGGGGGTGCCCAAACTTTTGCATACCACTGTAAACCCCTCTGGTTATCATTTTGAAAACAACAAAAGACATGCTAAATTATTAGCTGAATGTCAAACTGATAAGAGTGTGATGCAGTGCAAAATCTGTTTATCTCGTTTTAATATTTTTGCACTTTGGTTTGAGCTTCTTTACATGTAGGGTATATTTCCCAAGTTTCTATTGATAGTTCGTTGGATTATTTGCTAGGTTGTGCCAAAGAAATACAGTTTTTCTCTCCCTCTCTTTGGTTTCTGCAAATTATTTCTACATCTAAGTCATTTTATGATGGGGTGTAGACAATATGTTATTTAGTTTATAGTGTATTCTAAACTATGTATACTGATCAAATCTTATTGGTTTTTGCATTATGTTGTAGAAATGCAATGGCATTATTAGCATTGCTTTGTTAGAACCATTTGAAGAGAAATCTATGTGACTAAGTAATCCATTAAAAAATCTTGCACGTGCATCTAATGGTGTAAATCCTGTTATTGATTGGGTATCAGTAAACTGTGTGATTGCATTTTAGACCCTGAAACTAATGAATAATTATTGAAAAATCCTCTGTTTCATTAAGTTGGTTTAGGGAAGCAAATCTCCCATCTTTGCAATAGTACTCTAAAATCACTGCTATTCTGAGACAAGGATGTAAGAAATAGAAATGAATGTTAGCTATATGCCTGATCTTATCTTGGTCTCAAACCGCACTTTTCATGCCTGGTCCCATTAATCCCCAATTTACCTATAGACCAAAAATATACCTATTTCAGTATTGAATATATATTATTCAGTGTCCACAACTTTTAAGTGTGGAGAAATCCCAAGGTACACAACACCCTCATCTCCATTTTAAATGGTACCCCTTATCCAAAACTACTTGCTTTAATTAAAGTTTCCCACAAGGGAAAACATCCTGTCAGCATCTACCTTGGATAGGCCCTTCATAATCTTATGTTTTATTAACATTATCTTGTATTGTGGATAGCCACAGCCTACTTAAGCCTTCCTCGTAGGACATCCTTTCTTACCAGGAGTCAACCTATTGAATCTTCTCCGAACTACTTCCTTCAGACTAAGTTGTGTACTTTGGATATGGTCTTAGCAATGGCCTCTACGATTATAATGACTTCTAATTCTGTGAAAATCAAAACTAATCAATAATTTCACTTTTATATTCCAGTCCTTTGAAATAAAGGTCAATCTTCAATTTGCATGTTTGTGTTAGCATTATGTGTTTCATATGAAAGCAAACCATTCAGTTCAAAAAAAAAGAGATGAAAATATCTGAATTACCAATAACTTTAATAAGACCATAAGATATAGGTTTATAAGCCATCTGGTCTATCGAGTCTACTCTGCCATTTCATCATGGCTGATCCGCTTATCCTTGCAGCCCCAATCTCCTGCCTTCTCCCCATATCCCTTCATGTCCTGACTAATCAAGAATCTGTTAACCTCCGCTTTAAATATCCCTAACGCAATAACTTCCATATTCTGTGAATTAATTTAAAAAATCATTCTTAGGCTGTTTAGAGATTTGAAATGTAATTGTAGCTTCCCAATAATGATGGTGCTGATAGGTTAGCCGTTTGCATCCCAGTGCATTAGTCTATGCAGCAGTGATTCATCTGTAATCATGAAGGCTTGAGGCTGTGTCTCTGAGTTGAAGGTTATTTGACTAGGGTGAATCTTTAATGTATTGTTTTCTTACATAGTATGATATACAGTAGTTCTTTGATTCATATTACTATTTATTAAAAAAAAGGAGTCATGTTGATTGATTACATATGAATCACTTCAGCATTGGGTTGCAAACTGCCAAAGTATGAGCACCATCATTATTGGGAAGCTACAATTACATTTCAAATCTCCAAACAGCCTAAGAGTGATTTTTTTTTCTTTTGCACAGAGATATGTGTCAGGGTGGGTTATTTGCTTCATATTTATTCAAGAATACTTTAATCTCTGGACACTTGGAATTAGTGCTTTTCTTTTTCACTGGTGAATTTTGTTGGTAATATAACTTCAGAAAGATTCCTTACCTTACTTAACCAGTTGTCTTTTGGGCTTCAGGAGATGTCGACAGGTAAAATTGAAGTGAGGCTGCAGCATGCTGAGCTACTAAACAGATGCAGAAAGTTACCCTTTGAAACCAAGGAGCTTGCAAAGGTAAATTCTGGAACGAAGATACGATGTCAACAACATGTTGACATAATACCTTCTGGTTTTTTTTTTCACTTATCACTTGCTTCCCTAATGACTGAACCCTTCCTTTCAGATTTGTCTAAGTACTTTGGCAGACACTACCCAAGGGACAAACAGCTCTAGCAACACACCAGGACACCATTATCACAATGAGTAATCACAGTTTCAAATCCCTGTTGTTAGTGGTAGAACTGTTTGAAATCCCATTACTGTGTTCTCAATTTCTTTCTTTCTTGCTCACTTGATTCATGGACCCATAGGTAACTTACCCAGTTTTATGAGTCTTGCCAGAGTGCAAAAAAAAAGCTACAGATGCTGGAAATCTGAAATAAAGACAGACGATGCAGGAAGCCCATGGCAGGTCAAGCAGCTTCTGTGGAAAGAGAAACAGGGTTAATGCTTCAGGTCCAAAATCCTTCATCAGATCTGCATCTGCATCAATGAAGAGCTATCCGACCCAAGCCCTCAGACTGAAGTTTGTACTTTGATGGCAAATCAAGTGCTCTTCTGAGAACTTTCTAAATGTCTTTTCCATCTCGTCACACAAACTTTTTTTAAATCACTTGCCCTTTGAATAATGAATGGTCATGACTACTTCACTTATCTTCATCCTCCTGGCTAGTTCCCAAAAATGATACTCCAGTAATTTTCAGGCCAACTATGGCAAGTCCATCTACTACCCAACTAAGCTGCACTAACTCGGCTCAGAACAGTGGTTAGTACTTAACATAATGGCTCGATGGCATACCATGTTGAGCTTTTGAGAGTAGCTCAGCATAAGAGTTTGACTGCTTGAGCCTCACAAGATGATGTGAATTAAGCTGTCAAAGACGTGATGATTACAGAGGGAATTGGATTTGCACTATCTCTCCCCAATCAAAAGAACTAGCAATGTCATAATCTGAAATTCACTGCCGGTTCAGAAGGCGAAAGAAGATTCAGTATAATTTTCAAAAAATGGTGCAAGACTACATTTTAGAATTCCAAATTTCCAATTTTCTTCAGAAGTCAGAAGTATTACGTATGCAACACCGGTACTTGGACCTGAGAAGTTCCCAGATGCAGTACAACTTGCGACTACGTTCCCAGATGGTCATGAGAATGCGGGAGTATCTCTGTAATTTACATGGTGAGAAACAGTGATATGATTTCACATCTCTCATTCCATTTGATTCTTTTTCATTTAATAACTATATTCCTTAGTAGCATGTGTTAGTGTAGTCGAGGGGAGCACATTTTACCTATGGATTGTTGAGGGGTGCTAGGCCTCCTTTAGATGAGGTGCCACCCAGCTGTTTAGAAGACTCTTTACTCATATTTGAAATGTTTTGCATGTTAAATACTTCCAAATCTAATATAAACATATAACCATTACAGCACGGAAACAGGCCATCTCGGCCCTTCTGGTCTGTGCCGAACTCTTACTCTCACCTAGTCCTACCGAACAGCACTCAGCCCATAACTCTCCATTCCTTTCCTGTCCATATAGCTGTCCAATTTAACTTTAAACAACAACATCGAACCTGCCTCAACCACTTTTGTTGGAAGCTCATTCCACACAGCTACCACTCTCTGAGTAAAGAAGCTCCCCCTCATGTTACCCCTAAACTTTTGCCCTTTAACTCTCAACTCATGTCCTCTTGTTTGAATCTACCCCACTCTCAATGGAAAAAGCCTATCCACGTCAACTTTATCTATCCCTCTCATAATTTTAAATAGCTCGTGTAGCTATGGGCACCCGTATGGGTCCTAGCTATGCCTGCTTTTTTGTTGGCTTTGTGGAACAATCTATGTTCCAAACCTATTCTGGTATCTGTCTCCCACTTTTCCTTCGCTACATCGACGACTGCATTGGCGCTGCTTCCTGCACGCATGCTGAGCTCGTTGACTTCATTAGCTTTGCCTCCAACTTTCACCCTGCCCTCAAGTTTACCTGGTCCATTTCCGACACCTCCCTCCCCTTTCTAGATCATTCTGTCTCTATCTCTGGAGACAGCTTATCTACTGATGTCTACTATAAGCCTACTGACTCTCACAGCTATCTGGACTATTCCTCTTCTCACCCTGTCTATTGCAAATATGCCATCCCCTGCTCGCAATTCCTCCGTCTCCGCCGCATCTGCTCTCAGGATGAGGCTTTTCATTCCAGGACGAGGGATATGTCCTTCTTTTTCAGAGAAAGGGGCTTCCCTTCCTCCACCATCAACTCTGCTGTCAAATGCGTCGTCCCCATTTCACGCACATCTGCTCTCACTCCATCCTCCCGTCACCCCACTAGGAATAGGGTTCCCCTCGTCTTCACCTACCACTCCACCAGCCTCCGGGTCCAACATATAATTCTCCGTAACTTCCGCCACCTCCAATGGGATCCCACCACTAAGCACATCTTTCCCTCCCCCGCCCACCCCCGCTTTCTGCAGGGATCGCTCCCTATGCGACTCCCTTGTCCATTCGTTCCCCCATCCCTCCCCACCGATCTCCCTCCTGGCACTTATCCTTGTAAGCGGAACAAGTGCTACACATGCCCTTACACTTCCTCCCTTACCACCATTCAGGGCCCCAGACAGTCCTTCCAGGTGAGGCGACACTTCACCTGTGAGTCGGCTGGGGTGATATACTGCGTCTGATGCTCGGATGTGGCCTTCTATATATTGGCGAGACCCGACGCAGACTGGGAGATCGTTTCGCTGAACACCTACGCTCTGTCCGCCAGAGAAAGCAGGATCTCCCCGTGGCCACACATTTCAATTCCAAGTCCTATTCCCATTCTGATATGTCTATCCATGGCCTCCTCTACTGTAAAGATGAAGCCACACTCAGGTTGGAGGAACATCACCTTATATTCCGTCTGGGTAGCCTCCAACCTGATGACATGAACATTGACTTCTCAAACTTTCGCTAATGCCCCACCTCCCCCTCGTACCTCATCGGTTATTTATTTATTTATATATACACATTCTTTTTCTCTCTCTCCGTTTTCTCCCTCTGTCCCTCTCACTATACCCCTTGCCCATCCTCTGGGTTTTCTCCCTTCCCCCTTTTCTTTCTCCCTGGGCCTCCTGTCCCATGATCCTGTCATATCCCTTTTGCCAATCAACTGTCCAGCTCTTGGCTCCATCGCTCCCCCTCCTGTCTTCTCCTATCATTTTGGATCTCCCGCTCCCCCTTCCACTTTCAAATCTCTTACTAGCTCTTCTTTCAGTTAGTCCTGACGAAGGGTCTCGGCCCGAAATGTCGACTGTACCTCTTCCTAGAGATGCTGCCTAGCCTGCTGCGTTCACCAGCAACTTTGATGTGTATTACCTCTATTAAGTCCCCCCTCAACCTTCTACGTTCCAAAGAATAAAGACACAACTTGTTCAACCTTTCTCTGTAATTTAGGAGATGAAACCCAGGTAACATTCTAGTAAACCTTCCCTGTACTCTCTCTATTTTGTTGACATCTTTCTGATAATTCGGTAACTGAAACTGTACACAATACTCAAATTTGGCCTCACCAATGCCTTGTACAATTTCAGCATTACATCCCAACTCCCATACTCAATGGTCTGATTAATAAAGGGGAGCATGCCAAAAGCTTTCTTCACCACCCTATCCACATGAGATTCCACCTTCAGGGAACTATGCACCATTATTCCTAGATCCCCCTGTTCTACTGCATTCTTCAATGCCCTACCATTTACCATGTATGTCCTATTTTGATTAGGCCTACCAAAATGTAGCACCTCACGTTTATCAGCATTAAACTCCATCTGCCATCTTTCAGCCTACTCTTCTAACTGGCCTAAATCTCTCTGCAAGCTTTGAAAACCTACTTCATTATCCACAACTCCACCAATCTTAGTATAATCTGCATACTTACTAATCTAATTTATCACCCCATCATCCAGATCATTAATGTATATGACAAATAACATTGGACCCAGTACAGAGGCACACCACTAGTCACCGGTCTCCAATCTGACAAACAGTTATCCACCACCACTCTCTGGCGTCTCCCATCCAGCCACTGCTGAATCTATTTTACTACTTCAATATTAATACCTAACGCTTGAACCTTCCTAACCAACCTTCCATGTGGAACCTTGTCAAAGGCATTACTGAAGTCCATATAGACAACATCCACCGCTTTACCCTCGTCAACATTCCTAGTAACCTCTTCAAAAAATTCAATAAGATTTGTCAAACAGACCTTCCACACACAAATCCATGTTGACTGTTCCTAATCAGACCCCGTCCATCCAGATAATTATACATACCATCTCTATGAATACCTTCCATCAATTTACCCACCACTGACGTCAAACTCACAGGCTGATAGTTGCTAGGTTTACTCTTAGAACCCTTTTTAAATGATGGAGCAACATGAGCAATATGCCAATCCCCATTTCTAATGACATTTGAAATATTTCTGTCAGTGCCCCTGCTATTTCCACACTAACTTCCCTCAAGGTCCTTGGGAATATCCTGTCAGGACCCGGAGACTTATCCACTTTTATATTCCTTAAAACCTCCATTACTACTACTACTTTAATCATCATAGTTTCCATAACTTCCCTACCTGTTTCCCTTATCTTACACAATTCAATATCCTTCTCCTTAGTGAATACCGAAGAAAAGAAATTGTTCAGAATCTCCCCCATCTCTTTTGGCTCCACATATAGCTGTCCACTCTGATTCTCTAAGGGACCAATCTTATCCCTCACTATCCTTTTGCTATTCATATAACGGTAGAAACCCTTGGGATTTATTTTCACCTTACTTGCCAAAGCAACCTCATATCTTCTTTTAGCTTTTCTAATTTCTTTCTTAAGATTCTTTTTACATTCTCTATATTCCACGAGCATCTCATTTACTCCATGCTGTCTATATTTATTGTAAATCTCTCTGTTTTTCCAAACCAAGTTTCCAATATCCCTTGAAAACCATGGCTCTCTCAAACTTTTAACCTTTCCTTTCAACCTAACAGGAACATAAAGATTCTGTACTCTCAAAATTTCACCTTTAAATGACCTCTGTTTCTCTATTACATCCTTCCCATAAAACAAATTGACCCAATCCACTCCTTCTAAATCCTTTCGCATCTCCTCAAAGTTAGCCTTTCTCCAATCAAGAATCTCAACCCTGTGTCCAGACCTACTCCATAATTATATTGAAATGAATAGTATTATGATCACTGGACCTGAAGTGCTCCCCAACACAAACCTCCGTCACCTGATCTATCTCATTCCCTAACAGGAGATCCAACACTGCCCCTTCTCTAGTTGGTACCTCTATGTATTGCTGCAAAAAACTATCTTGCACACATTTTATAGACTCCAAACCATCCAGCCCTTTTACAGAATGGGCTTCCCAGTCTATGTGTGGAAAATTAAAATCTCCCACAATCACAACCTTGTGCTTACTGCAAATATCTGCTACCTCCTTACAAATTTGCTCCTCCAATTCTCACTCCGCATTTGGTGGTCTATAATACACCCCCATAAGAGTTGCTACACCTTTCCCATTCCTCAATTCCACCCAAATAGCCTCCCTAGACGAGCCCTCTTATCTATCCTGCCAGAGCACCGCTGTAATATTTTCTCTGACAAACAATGCAACACCTCCCCCTCTTGTCCCTCCGATTCTATCACTCCTGAAGCAATTAAATCCAGGAATATTTAGTTGCCAATCACACCCCTCCTGTAACCATGTTTCACTAGTAGCTACCACATCATACTTCCAGGTATCAATCCATGCTTTAAGCTCATCCACCTTTCTTATAATGCTCGTAGCATTAAAATAAATGCATTTAAGAAATTTTCCACCTCTTACTCTCTGTTTATCACTAACTGTGCAAATAACTTTACTATTTTCTTTTTCTTCCTTCTTCCCTACATTTGTTCCTACACTCTGGTTCCCCTCCCCCCTCGTATCTAGTTTAAATCTACCAGAGCGCCTCTCGCAAACCTACCTGCAAGAATATTTGTCCCCCTGCAGTTCAGATGTAGACCGTCCGGCCGGAACAGGTCCCACCTTCACTGGAAAACTGCCGAATTATCTATAAATCTAAAGCCCTCCCTCCTGCACCATGGCTTCAGCCACGTGTTGATCTGCGCTATCTTACTATTTCTAAACCCGCCTGCACATGGCACTGGCAGCAATTCTGAGATTGCTATCCTGGAGGTCCTGTCCTTTAACTTGGTGCCTAACTCCCTAAACTCACCTTTCAGGACCTCCACACTCTTCCTACCCACATCATTGGTCCCTACCTGGACCACGACATCCGGCTGCTCACCCTCCCTCTTGAGAATACCAAGAACTCGATCCGAGATATCACGGACCTTGGCACCAGGGAGACAACAGACCATCTGGGATTCTCGATCTCTTCCACAGCACCTCTTATCTGTCCCCCTAACTATTGAATCCCCTATCACTATTGCTCTCCTCTTTTCCCTCCTTCCCTTCTGAATTGAGGGCCCCATCTCGGTGCCAGAGATGCAACCACTGCAACTTGTCCTTGGTAGGTCGTCCCCATCAACAGTATCCAAAACAATGTACTTATTATTGGTGGGAACGGCCACAGGGGTGCTCTGCTCATTCTGTCTCTTCTCCTTCCCTCTCCTGACAGTCACCCAGCTACCTGTCTCCTGACCCTTGGGGGTGACTATCTCCCTGTAACTCCTCTCTATTTCTGCCTCTGCCTCCCGAATGATCCAAAGTTCATCCAGCTCCAGCTCCAGTTCCCTAACTCGGTTTGTCAGGAGCTGCAGCTGGATGCACCTTTCGCAGGTGTAGTTATCAGGGACGATTGTGCTCGCCCTGACTTCCCACATCCTGCAAACGGAGCATTCAATTGCCCTAACTGCCTCCATTACCTACTGCCAAGGTAGTTTGATTTATTAAAGGAACTTACCCAACCTTACCTCACTTGGAGTGAAGCTCTTCCTCAGCCTCTGCTCGCCGAAGCCTCAGGAGCCAAAGCCTTTCTACTCTGTCTTTCTTTACTAAGTTGCCCGCTCCATTAATCTGCTTTCTTTTAAATACTCCCGCTGCCTCATGGTCCGACTTACACGCGCTTGCTCAGTCGTGCCCCGTTCAACTGCCGAAGAAAATGACTGACTTCCACAAACTGCTCTTTATTTCTAATTTATCTTTTTTTCTGTCTGTTGTTACCTTTGCATTGATTACTTTGCAGAAGTTCTCAGAGAGCATGAGGGCATTGTTAGCTCTGATAATTCAATCTTCTTGTTATAAAATGCCTCGGTTGTATTTTCTCTACTGTAATACTTCCATCAATTCATTTCTTTTGGCAGTATTACAGATTTGGTAAATTTGATAGAAGGCATGAAACATGCGAAATTGTGGTAAATGCAAGTAAATTAATGCAATACTTTGCTGCTTACCCATGTTTTGTTTTCAGGTTTTGTAGACGTTGAGACACCAACATTATTTAAGAGAACACCTGGAGTAAGTACGCCAAATATTTCTGCTCTTCCCAACTGCATTTTCTTTTCTACCTCTTATAGGTGAAAGAGGTGGAAAAGAAACCGTAGCTTAAAAAGTTTCCATTCAAAAACATGCCATTCTCAATGGTGGTTAGATTTTTCTTCTCCCAACCCAATACCATTCTATCTTAGTTCACAAAATATACTTTTGAGAAACCTTGGATCAGTTCTCCTTGGACTTTTTGCCCTTGCCCATTCTGTTTTAAATAATTCAGATCAATTATGGGGCCTTAACTGGTGAACTCTGCATAGATCTGACACCTCCCTACATGTCTGAGTACATTACCTCACCACATGATGAGCTGGAGCAGAACTATTGTAGGCCACTGTGACTTTGTGTCTCTAGAGCTATGGTTTTTAGATTCATGTGCCCAAGGAAAGGGCTTTGTGTGGCTGGCAGGGACCATGTGATGAAGCATCCTTTTGGAGTAAGGAGACTTGTGTTCTGACAACAATAAACAAAACAGAAAGAGATTGATTCATAACATCTGCAGAGACTGGGATTCTGAGGCTTAATGTTTCAGACTTTTGAGTTGCAGTGGTGGTTTTAACTGATTATGTTAACTGATTACACAGTTATAGAAGTCAGTGACAGATCCGTACAGAGAGGGAAGAGGCTTGTTTTGATCCTTTGGCTTCATTAAGTGTAAGGTCAACTGTTGATAGGACTGCAACAAGACGTACAAGGGCAAAATCATGCCAAAGACCACTGTTAGACTTAATAACACACATTAGAGTTGCTGGTGAATGCAGCAGGCCAGGCAGCATCTCTAGGAAGAGGTACTGTCGGAGTTTCGGGCCGAGACCCTTCGTCAGGACTAACTGAAAGAAGAGCTAGTAGGAGATTTGAAAGTGGGAGGGGGAGGGGGAGATCCGAAATGATAGGAGAAGACAGGAGGGGGAGGGATGGAGCCAAGAGCTGGACAGTTGATTGGCAAAAGGGATATGAGAGGATCATGGAACAGGAGGCCCAGGGAGAAAGAAAAGGGGTGGGGGGGGGAAACCCAGAGGATGGGCTGGTGAAAATAAAGCGGTGGGGGTCAGGGAACTTAAAATCATTGCAAAGTTTCAGAGCGTGAGAAGTGTCACGAACATAGGTAGGAAAGGATTGAACAATGCTGAAAATTAATGTTAAGACTTAGTGTTATTATTATTTGGACGTACGTTAACCAAATTCAGTGGCATTGTTACTCAATGCTGTTAATGGAGCAGAAAATCTGCAAAGAAAACCTGTAAAAATGTAATTTTGTGTTTTGATTTTGCAGCTATTTTAGATGTTCTTTTAGAAATCACTAGTTAATCTAAGTGAAGTAGAAAAGCTGGTAAATATACTTTGAACTTACTTAATGCAGTCTCCATATACCATGTGTTAAGGTTGTCATTAAACAAAATAAATATACTGTAGAACCGAGATTCGTGTTTCAGAGATCTTTCTCAAGAAGGACGGGAGTGATCTTTTACACCAGAATGATAAATAAATCTGAATCATTGTGGCCAAAGCTGATTGAGGTTTTGAGTATTAAAGCAGTAAGCTTTACTAAAATCATTCATAATTTTTGTTTCCCCCACAAGCAACATATTCAGTCCATGTTCAGCTCATTACGTGTTAGTTTTTAGAGGTGTTATAAAGCAGGTCTCGATGTCTGAATTGGTTAGCTTTTTTATACGAATCACCCCTTGTGAGGCACAGAGAGATCTGTACTTATCGACCTTTATTGTTCAAACTAATAAATACATGAATTTGAACACTAAATACCTTGTGTGCACATCTACTAAGTTTCCCTGACTCTCCTGAATAGCAAAGGTATTACCCGGGCAAAGGAGTCTGTGCAGGCTAGGCGTTCCTTCTAGTCCTGATTCACTTGCCACGTGTTCCACGATGGTTATTCTTTGATGTTACCGCTACCAGCACACACGAACTATCCATCCCTTATCAATTCAGATGTTACATTCCAGTGTCATTGGCCACGCGTTATGTGTCCGATCTTTAACATCTTTTTATTGGCTCTACTCCAAGCCAGCATCCATTTATTGCCCTCTTTAAAGCAAGTGACAGTCGATAATTTATAGCTCTTTGTTTTCAATCAGCACCCAGCTTGAATTACTCCAGGTAGGCACAACCCCCAACATTCACAAACCTGCATGTTATATTCAACCAAAGGACATCTCACAAATAACTTCTTATTTGGAAGTGATCTCAAGTCCAAATTTCCTGGAGCATCATTGTGTCTTCTTTAAAACATTCATCAAGCCCAGAATGTGAAGCTCACATTCACAACACGCTGGAGGAACTCAGCAGGTCGGGCAGCATCCGTGGAAACGATCAGTCAACGTTTCGGGCCGGAACCCTTCATCAGGACTGAAGAAGGAAGGGGGAGGGTGGGAAGGAGAAGGCTGGTAGGTTCCAGGTGAAAAACCAGTAAGGGGAAAGATAAAGGGGTGGGGGAGGGGAAGCAGGGAATTGATAGGCAGGAAAGGTGAAGAAGGAATAGGGGAAAACACAATGGGTAGTAGAAGGAGGTGGAACCATGAGGGAGGTGATAGGCAGCTGCGGGAGGGGGGCAGAGTGAAATACGGATAGGGGGAGGGAATTACCGGAAGTTGGAGAATTCTGTGTTCATACCAAGGGGCTAAAGACTACTGAGACAGTATATGAGGTGTTGCTCTTCCAACCTGAGTTTAGCCTCATCATGGCAGTAGAGGAGGCCATGTATAGACATATCCGAATGGGAATGGGAAGCAGAGTTGAAGTGGTAGCAACGGGGAGATCCTGTCTGTTGTGGCGGACGGATTGGAGGTGCTCGACGAAGTGGTCCCCCAATCTGTGTCGGGTTTCACCGATGTGGAGGAGGCCACACCGGGAGCACCGGATGCAATAGATGACCCCAACAGACTCAGAAGTGAAGTGTTACCTCACCTGGAAGGACTGTTTGGGGCCCTGAATGGTGGCAAGAGAGGAGGTGTAGGGACAGGTGTAGCACTTGCACTTACAGGGATAAGTGCTGGGTGGGAGATCCGTGGGGAGGGACCGATCCCTGCGGAAAGCAGAGAGGGGTGGAGAGGGAAAGATGTGCTTAGTGGTGGGGTCCTGTTGAAGGTGGAGGAAGTTGCGGAGGATAATGTGCTGGATCTGGAGGCTGGTTGGGCGGTAGGTGAGGACAGGGGGAACTCTGTCCCTGTTGTGGGGGCGGGACGATGGGGTGAGGGTCGAAGTGCGGGAAATGGAGGAGATGCGGGTGAGGGCATCATTGATGACGGCAGAAGGGAAACCACGATCCTTAAAGAAAGAGGACATTTGAGATGTCCTGGAATGGAAAACCTCATCCTGGGAGCAGATGCGGCAGTGACGGAGGAACTGGGAATAGGGAATGGCATTCTTACATGTGGCAGGGTGGGAAGAGGTATAGTCGAGGTAGTTATGAGAGTCAGTGGGCTTGTAGAAGATGTCAGTGGACAATCTGTCTCCAGAGATGGAGACCGAAAGATCGAGAAAGGGAAAAGAAGTGTCCAAGATAGACCAAGTGAATTTGAGGGCTGGGTGGAAGTTTGAGGTAACGTCGATGAAATTGACGAACTCAGCATGGGTGCAGGAAGCAGCACCAATGTAGTTGTCAATGTAGCGAAGGAAAAGTTGGGGAGCAGTACCAGAATAGGTTTGGAGCACAGACTGTTCCACATAACCAACGAGGGGGCAGGCATAGCTGGGGCCCATGCGAGTGCCCATAGCTACACCCTTGGTCTGAAGAAAGTGGGAAGAGCCAAAAGAGAAGTTATTAAGTGTGAGCAACAGGAATTCTGCAGATGCTGGAAATTCAAGCAACATACATCAAAGTTGCTGGTGAACGCAGCAGGCCAGGCAGCATCTCTAGGAAGAGGTACAGTCGATGTTTCAGGCCGAGACCCTTCGTCAGGACTAACTGAAGGAACTCTACCACCACTCTGCTCTGTCTAGCGGAATTAGTCCTTACTCTTAATAATTTCTTCTTTGGCTCCTCCCACTTCCTCCAAACTAAAGGTGTAGCTATGGGCACCCGTATGGGTCCTAGCTATGCCTGCCTTTTTGTTGGCTTTGTGGAACAATCTATGTTCCGTACCTATTCTGGTATCTGTTCCCCACCTTTTCCTTCGCTACATTGACGACTGCATTGGCGCTGCTTCCTGCACGCATGCTGAGCTCGTTGACTTTATTAACTTTGCCTCCAACTTTCAACCTGCCCCCAAGTTTACCTGGTCCATTTCCGACACCTCCCTCCCCTTTCTAGATCTTTCTGTCTCTATCTCTGGAGACAGCTTATCCACTGATGTCTACTGTAAGCCTACTGACTCTCACAGCTATCTGGACTATTCCTCTTCTCACCCTGTCTCTTGCAAAAATACCATCCCCTTCTCGCAATTCCTCCGTCTCCGCCGCATCTGCTCTCAGGATGAGGCTTTTCATTCCAGGACGAGGGAGATGTCCTCCTTTTTTAAAGAAAGGGGCTTCCCTTCCTCCACCATCAACTCTGCTCTCAAACGCATCTCCCCCATTTCATGCACATCTGCTCTCACTCCATCCTCCCGGCACCCCTCTAGGAATAGGGTTTCCTTGGTCCTCACCTACCACCCCACCAGCCTCCGGGTCCAACATATTATTCTCCGTAACTTCCGCCACCTCCAACGGGATCCCAGCACTAAGCACATCTTTCCCACCCTCCCCTGCTTTCCACAGGGGTCGCTCCCTACGCAACTCCCTTGTGCATTCGTCCCCCCCATCCCTCCCCACTGATCTCCCTCCTGGCACTTATTCTTGCAAGCAGAACAAGTGCTACACATGCCCTTACACTTCCTCCCTTACCACCATTCAGGGCCCCAGACAGTCCTTCCAGGTGAGGCGACACTTCACCTATGAGTCGGCTGGGGTGATATACTGCGTCCGGTGCTCCCTATGTGGCCTTCTATATATTGGCGAGACCTGACGCAGACTGGGAGACCGCTTTGCTGAACACCTACGCTCTGTCCGCCAGAGAAAGCAGGATCTCCCAGTGGCCACACATTTTAATTCCACATCCCATTCCCATTCTGACATGTCTATCCACGGCCTCCTCTACTGTAAAGATGAAGCCACACTCAGGTTGGAGGAACAACACCTTATATTCCGTCTGGGTAGCCTCCGACCTGATGGCATGAACATTGACTTCTTTAACTTCCGCTAATGCCCCACCTCCCCCTTGTACTCCATCCGTTATTTATTTTTATACACACATTCTTTCTCTCACTCTCCTTTTCCTCCCTCCATCCCTCTGACTATACCCCTTGCCCATCCTCTGGGTCCCCCCCCCCCGTCTTTCTCCCTGGGCCTCCTGTCCCATGATCCTCTCATATCTCCTTTGCCAATCATCTGTCCAGCTCTTGGCTCCATCCCTCCCTCTCCTGTCTTCCCCTATCATTTTGGATCTCCCCCTCCCCCTCCCACTTTCAAATCTCTTACTAACTTTTCCTTCATTTAGTCCTGACGAAGAGTCTCGGCCTGAAACGTTGACTGTACCTCTTCCTAGAGATGCTGCCTGGCCTGCTGCGTTCACCAGTAACTTATTAAGTGTGAGTACCAGTTCCACCAACCAGAGGAGGGTAGTGGTGGTGGGGAACTGGTGAGGTCTATTGTCCAGAAAGTATTGGAGGGCTTTGAGGCCTTCTTGATGGGGAATGGAGGTGTATAAGGATTGGACATCCAGAGTGAAAATGAAGCGATCAGGACCGAGGAACTGAAAGTTACTGAAGAGGTGGAGGGCATGGGATGTATCCCGGATGTAGGTGATCGTTTCCATGGATGCTGCCTGACCTGCTGAGTTCCTCCAGCGTGTTGTGAGTGTTGCTTTGACCCCAGCCTCTGCAGAATATTTTATGTCAAGCTCACAAAATGGAGAATAGTGTCTACAAAATGGTAGCCTCCAGCCCCAAACTCATGGCAAGAACAAAGACAATTAGTCTGCCTGCTTCCACTGTCCTCGATTCATTCGAATTCACTGATTTGTAGACTGTCATTCTTTCTAACCAACAACTTTCATAAGGTCAAAATGAAGTCGAATTTATTGTTTTATTTTTTTCAAAGCAGTATTTGCTCTGGGGTTAGGATACCATAATTACAGAAACGTGGCTGGGGGAAGGGCAGGATTGGCAGCCCAATGTTTAAGGATATTCTTTGAACCTCTCCAGCCCGCTACCCACGGGACATTCAATGAAGCCATATGGGTAGAACTTAAAAACAAGAAGCGGATATTCACTCTGATGGGATTGTATTATAGGCCCCCAATAGTTGGGGAAATGGAGGAACAGATGTGTTGAGAGATTGTAGCCAGTTGTAAACTTAGCAGGGTAATATTAGTGGGAATTTTTAACATCCCTAATATTGACTGGGCCAGCCATAGTGTAAAAAGCTTGGACTGAATGGAATTTATGGAATTTGTATCCAAGAGTGCTTCCTTTATTAATATAATAGAGAGATCTACTAGAGAGTGTAGCACTGGACCTCCTGCTGTGGAATGGGGTAAAGCAAGTGGTGGAGGTGTCTGTTGGCAAACACTTTGGGTCAAAAAATTCATTCTCTGATCAGTTTAGCTTTCATGAATACTTATGTGTCGTATCTGATATGAAAGAATATGCTTCTGCTACAATATTGTGATTAGCACAGCTGAAAGATGTGAAACAGATGGAAGAATCTCATTTCTTTTCCCGAGTCTTACAATCAGGAGAGAGGATGGCAGTTGAAGGTTGGTGAATGGAGATAACATGCTAAATACAGTTTGGAAGACTGATCATCTAAAATAGAAAATGCTGGAAACACTTGGTGGGTCAGGCAACATCTGTGGAACATTAAACAGTTAATTTGTTTTTTTCCACAGATACTATCTATCCTCTGTTTTTGGCATCTTCTGCTTTCTATTTTAGATTTCTGGAATCCTTAAGATTTTTTTTACAACCTATATTCAAATCTGGTAAATGAGCTTGTAGAATACTGAAAATTGTTCAAATGTTTCAGTTTCATAAGATTCCATTTATGGCAACTTACTCTCCATTGATATTTGCCCTGTTTGGTCTTCTTTAAAATGCCAATTAGTTAAATTGGAGGAGGAAAGCTGATTGCCTTTCTGAACTACTATCTTGATGAGCCATGATGAACAATGTAGTGCTCACTTGACTTCAGATCTGCACCTCCATTAAGGGTACAGAATGAGCTTGCTGTAGATTTAACTTGTTGTTTGTTCTTAAGGGAGCAAAGGAATTTGTGGTACCTTCGAGGGAGCCAGGAAAGTTTTATAGTCTCCCACAAAGCCCTCAGCAATTCAAGCAGTTACTGATGGTTGGAGGACTGGATAGGTAAGATCTTATTCTAACCAACAAATGTGGGGGATTATGACTTTTCAGTTTAGGAAATATTGAATCAAAAAGTAACTTGAATTAAGAATAAAATCTGATGGATCACCTGACAGGGATCTAGGCACTGGATTCTCAACTCCAAACCCAGATGCCTATGTAAATCCTCTACACATATGTTTGACTTGGTAGAGCTGTTTTGCAGTTTGACTCATGCTGAAAGAAGCACACCTTGCAGAAGGTCCCAATGGTTGTTGGAAGTTAATTATTTCAGGCATTCCTGCAGGAGTTCCTCAAAAAAATGTCTTGACCAAACTATCTTCAGCTGCTTCAGGTAGGACCTTCCATCATGAGATCAGAAGTGGGGATGTTTGATAAATGCACAATCTTCAGTTCCATTTGCAGTTTTAAAAATAAAACAGTGCATGCTAGTGTATTGCAAGACTTGAACAACATTTAGGCAAGCATTGATCTGGTGACAAGAAAAACATTGTGCTTCAAAGTAAGGCATAGGCCATCTTCACAGGACAGAGTACATACCTAACATTCAATAGCATGATTATTACTGTATCGTGTACCATTTACAACTGGAGGTACATATTGAGCATTAGTTTAGCTGGACCAGTCACATAAATATTGCTCTTGAGCAGTATGTGAGAGTCTGCATATTCTCCACGAAATTACTCAGCTTCTGCAAAGTACATCAGGAATGGAATGGAAAATTTTCTGGACAAATGCAGCTCCAACAAGTCTTGAGCTCAACTCCATCCAGATGACACAGTCCAATTGATTGTTACCCCACTCATCACCCTGCACTTTCTTTACTTGAGCAGTGCACAGTGGCAGCATTGTGTATCAGCCACGAAAAGCTGTAGTTTCTCGTCTCCACCACTCTGACAACAACTCCCTCACCTTTGGCATTTACCATTAAGAACAATCGTGAATTTACAGAACTTCTCCAAGCCTTACACCTTACTAACTTGGACGTACATTCCTGTTCCTTTGTTTTTACTAAATCTTGAAACTCTCTTACCAACAATGGTGCAAGGAGATGGATTCTTGGTTGGTCACCAGAGATGAGCAGAAAATGTTGGTCTTCCCACTATCATTCAGATTTTATTTCAGTTTATCAGGTTTGTGAAAGTATTAGCCAAGGTATTAATCTAACCTCACAAGATTAACTATAAAATACAATTTTAAAGCCACAGGGCAACTGTTGTTCTGACTAGGAATTTTTCAATATTGATTTTGTTTGATTCACACAGACACTGCAAAGTATTAGGTTTCAGTTTTTAATAAGTTGTGATTTGAGTCCACCAGTTGTCATGTAGTGTATCACAAAGGAGAGGAAAGAAGTATGCAGTTCTTTCTCCCTGTCACAGTTGTCATATGGCAGAAGTTGAAGAGAGAGTCCAGGGCATCAATTTGAAACTGGGAATGCTCTCTCTATGCTGTCTCTTCTATACCTTTTTAGTTCAACAATTTTTTATATCTATACATGCAGTGGTAAAATGTGAATATCTGTGTTATCAGGTCATATAATTATGGGAGAATTCAGATACAGTGGTACAACTGTAAAACCTTTACAGTCTCATTTTTTTCTGTAATGTGTGCAAAATATTTGTGTGCATTATTATTATGTTATGCAGCAAAATTTCAATGTATTTCTTGCTTGATTTCCAGTGAGCACCTCAAGACATATGTCTTGAATGTTGCTTGTAAAATCTTCTTTTATATGCTTTTTAATTCTGCTCTGTAATACTGAACTTGAGAAATTCAAGAACTTTTTTGTTCATTTAATGTAAACATATGTATGTTATAGAAACAATTAAAATACATAAAGATGTAAAAGAATTTCCAGAAGTAGATTTGTGTATGTTGTATCCTTAAATATGCATTTTTAACCCTGATACGCAAGGAATAATAGTCCACATAACTAAATTAATTGTTAAGACCACCCCTCCTCCAAATGACCAGGTGCTGTGTCTTACCGTGGCCGATGTGAGGAGAACTCTGTGCAGGGTCAACCCACGGTAGGCTGCTGGACCAGACAATATTCCTGGCAGATGTGCAGACCAGCTAGCAGAAATTCTCACTGACATCTTCAACATCTCCCTGAGCAACACCGTCGTTCCTACGTGCTTCAAGGCCGCCACCATCATCCCCGTGCCGAAGAAGTCTCTAGTGTCCTGCCTCAACGGCTACCGTCCCGTCGCGCTCACATCCATCATCATGAAGTGTTTCGAGAGGCTCATCATGAGGCACATCAAGACCCTGCTGCCCCCCTCACTGGACGCCTTGCAGTTCGTGTACCGTCCCAACTGTTCAACAGACTATGCCATTGCCATCATCCTCCACCTGGCCCTAACCCACCTGGACAAAAAAGACTCGTATGTTCAAATGCTGTTCATAGACTTCAGTTCAGCATTCAACACAATCATTCCTCAGAAACTGATTGGAAAGCTGAACCTACTGGGCCTGAACACCTTCCACTGCAGCTGGATCCCAGACTTCCTGACTGGGAGACCTCAGTCAGTTCGGATTGGAAGCAGCATCTCCAACACCATCACACTGAGCACGGGGGCACCCCAGGGCTGTGTGCTCAGTCCACTGCTGTTCACTCTGCTGACCCACGACTGTGCTGCAACACACAGCTCGAATCACATCATCAAGTTCACTGATGACACGACCGTGATGGGTCTCATCAGCAAGAATGATGAGTCAGCATACAGAGAGGAGGTGCAGCAGCTAACAGACTGGTGCAGAGCCAACAACCTGTCTCTGAATGTGAACAAAACAAAAGAGATGGTTGTTGACTTCAGGAGGACATGGAGCGACCACTCTCCGCTGAACATCAATGACTCCTCCGTAGAGATCGTTAAAGAGCAGCAAATTTCTTGGTGTTCACTTGGTGGAGAATCTCACCTGGTCCCTCAACACCAGCTCCATAGCAAAGAAAGCCCAGCAGCGTCTCTACTTTCTGCAAAGGCTGAGAAAAGTCCATCTCCCACCCCCCATCCTCACCACATTCTACAGAGGTTGTATTGAGAGCATCCTGAGCAGCTGCATCACTGCCTGGTTCAGAAATTGCACCATCTTGGATTGCAAGACCCTGCAGCAGATAGTGAGATCAGCTGAGAAGATCATCGGGGTCTCTCTTCCCGCCATTACAGACATTTACACCACACACTGCATCCGTAAAGCAAACGGCATTCTGAAGGACCCCACGCACTCCTCATACAATCTCTTCGCCCTCCTGCCATCTGGCAAAAGGCACCGAAGCATTTGGGCTCTCATGACCAGACTATGTAATAGTTTCTTCCCCCAAGCCATTAGACTCCTCAATACCCAGAGCCTGGACTGACACTAACCCACTGCCCTCTACTGTGCCTATTGTCTTGTTTATTATTTATTATAATGCCTGCACTGTTTTGTGCTCTTTATGCAGTCCTGGGCAGGTCTGTAGTTATTGTATTGTTTCATGTAGCACCATGGCCCTGAAAAACATTGTCTCGTTTTTACTGTGTGCTGTACCAGCAGTTATGGTCGAAATGACACTAAAAAGTGACTTGACTCGACTTAAATGTGGACTTTTTCACTGGCTGTCAGAACCAATTCATCATCTGCTCAATTATCATTATGCCAAACCATATCTTCCAGGCAATTGGTCAAATAGAATCACAATCAAAAGAAAGATAGTAAACAAATATCTTGGTGAGTAACTTGCACAATACAGAAAAGCGATTAGACTAATTCAAATAAAAGACTAAACTTTAGAATAAAAGACTAGTAGAAAGACAATTATGTGTCATCTTGTGACAGAATTTTAATTGAATCTTTAATATGTATGATGGGGGCACCAGCTTCACAAAATCATCTGGGATATGTTTCAGTTCTTTCTTTCTATGGCGTCCTTCAAAACAGACTGGGTCATTTGAAAAATAACTCAAAGCCAAATAGTCCTTTTCCATCCAGCATAGAAATACAATTGTATTGCTATGTTATATTGACTGTCCTCTTGTACAGACTATTTATTATAAATTGCACATTGCACATTTAGATGGAGGCGTAAAATAAAGATTTTTACTCCTTATATAGATGAAGGATGTAAGAAATAAAGTCGATCCAATCCAACCGTATTAACTTTCCCAATTAGGTAGAGCTGCAAGCTTAAGCTTTTTGTTGAACAGTTTGAAAATAACAGATTGTTAAGGTAGTTAATCTGTTAAAAATATATATTGATTTTATAAGAAGTAGCTTGCAATCTTAATTAAAGTTTCAGTTACAAACTGATACAATTATTTACAAAGTTTGGTGCTCTGGGTTTCAGATGCAACCATTTTGGAAACGTGTATCTTATTCAGCTAATAATATGCCTGAAGATGTGTTTATTTGTATTAGTTGAAGTAAAGTGAAACTTAAAGAGTCAGTAGAGCAGGATTTGCAGAATAATTTATCCAACCAATAGTCTATTCATGATCATGTGGAGGAGGGGAGGAGTACTATTTCTATATGAAATCAAATGCCTTTTAATAGCAGTGTGAATTTGGCATTTTAATCCAACCACAGTACAGTTATGATAAACAGTATGTGCTATTTCAGTTACAGGCATAAATCATTAATTCCAATAATCTTGCCATTAAATTCAGCCACTTAAGAAGGCTTTCTTTCCCAGTAATGTCAATATGGAAGAGATTTTGGTATTGCTACAGTGTGTCTGCAAACTAGTACTTCTTTCAGTAAAGTTTTAGGCAGAATTTCAATTGCTGAGCAGCAAACTTGTATAACAGGCAGTACATGCAGAAATTCATATGTATAGTTTTCCCCAAAAAGTCCAAAAGAATTATGAGATTGCAGATGCAATTATCATTAACGGCTGGAAAACAGGCTTGTAAACTTTCAGTTTCATTTCCAGGAGGGATTTGGGTTATTGCACTGTTTCACTTGCAATATCATTTCTGCAGGTACTTTCAGGTGGCACGTTGTTATAGAGATGAGGGTTCAAAGCCAGACCGGCAACCCGAGTTTACCCAGGTGAGTTCGGAACTTGGAAGGAAGGTAAATGAACAGTATGTTTAATTCTTTGTTATGTTAATGAAACTTCAATTTCTGGTGGTAATAAATAATTCCACTTAAATAGATGTTGCCTTGTAGCAAGTTTTGTTGTGCAATCACTCGATACGCATATGATGTTCTCTTAAGGGGTTTTGTATTGGTGAGTTCTCAGGTGGCTATAGAGACCAATCTGGGATCCACATATTCTGGTGCAGTGTGGGCATAAGTAAGTGGTGGCTGTTAATTCACGTTTGGGTCTTTTAGTTGTTCAGTCTCTCCTTTTGGAGCTGCCATTTGCTCTCTGCAGCACAGTAGAAATCACGCTCGTATAGCACTGCTCCCTCTTGGACAGATTTCCTCCAGGTCCATCAATTGGGTGTAGCATCTTCCCAGTTTTTAGGTGTAGTGTTGAATTTCTTCAGGTTGAATTTGATGTTTCCTTTGCCCACCAGGGGCTCACTGACCTTCCTTCATCTGGGAGTTAAAGATCTGTTTGGTGAGACATGAGTTAGACATCGGTTAACATGACTTATTCCTTGGAGTTGGTGTTACTTTATCAAGGTGGAGATGCTGTTCATGTTCGCCTCCTTCAGTATACTGGTGTTAGTGTTCCTGTCCTTCTAGATGATCATCAAAATCTTTCATAAGAATCTTTGGTGGTATTGTTCCAGGGCTTTCAGGTGCCTACTGTAGGTGGTCCATGATTTAGCTTCATACAGTAATGTAGAAAGGGCAACCAAAAAGTTTGTTTGGACCTGTAGGTCACAGTCTTCAAAGACTCTTTTCCTTAATCTTGCTTAGACTCCACTTGCACCACTCATGCGGTGGTTGATCCCTGAGTTGATGTCTGCTTTTGAGGAGAAATGCTGCTAAGGTCCAGAAAGTGTCTACATTTTCAACGATAATATTGTCAACTTTTATGGAAGCAACAAAGTGTATCAATGGGTGTGCTATTGGCCCCAGCTTCATGTGTGTAAGAAGTAGGAATTCTGAGATCCTGCAAAGTTATGGTAAGACAACACCAAGTATTGGGAGTAGTTGTAATCTCATTATTCAAGGAAGGATAAAGTTTTTGGAGGAGGTCATGCAAAGAACCAGTTTTGGGAATGAGGGAGTTTTTCCAAGAGGAATACTCGAGCAGCATAGTCCATATAATGGAATTAGGAGGGAAACCCTCAGAGAAGAAACTCCTATCATTGAATCACATCAAAGTCTGGAGGTTTGACAGTGTAGATTGTGTGATTATGTTCCCTTAGCTGGCTGAGGAGTTATGGTGTCAGAACAGTGTTGATCACTTAAAACTTCTGAGTTTCTTTGAACATTTGCATGCTGTGTCATTAAGTACATTCAAGGGAGTTGCAATTTTGAACTACCTGGGAATTAAATATTAAGGACATTGGAAAGTGGAACTCAAATCAAAGATTAGATTAGCCACAGTGTTGTGGATAGTAATCTTCATATCCACTTTCTTCTCAGTTTTGAATGTACCTAATGAGTTTAAACCTTCAAAGAAACTACTCACCTCAGTATTTAGTCTCCTCTAAAATAGTGCATGCATGTAATTTGCCTAGCTTGCTTTCTTTTATTTGCTTATTTTTACATAGGTTTGAGACATAGCCATACGGACAATGATTTGTAGTTGTTTTTTGAGTCTAGATAATGTAATTTTAAGATGTAAATTCTAGTGCTTCTCAGTCTATTGTAATGTAACCCATGATATAAATTAACATAAAGCTGCAGTTCTTGCAGCCTTAAATTTCTAACCTGCTCTCTCACTACTTTAAGGCTTAAAGAAGTGACTAACTTCTTTAAGTAAGTGCTTTTGAAGTGTACTGCTTTGAGATTAACTGGTACAAAATATGTTGTTCACATTTTATACTATCTATCTCTAATTCTCTGGTATCCTTTTCAGATCGACATTGAGATGTCTTTTGTAGACCAGGTGGGGATTCGGAAGCTGGTTGAAGGATTACTAGAGTACTCCTGGCCAGAAGAGAAAGGACCCATTGCTACACCTTTTCCATCCATGACATATCAGGAAGCCATTGACAACTATGGCATTGATAAACCCGATACTCGATTTGGAATGAAGGTGTGTTTTCTCAGAATGGGGTGTATGCTCTCAAAACATCCTGAAATATATTCTTGATTTTTTAGTAAGTAAGAGAGGTTCTGGTGGATCAGTTTCCCTACCACAAGGCAGAAGACCTGAAAAACGCATTCACAGTACATAGTGAAATATTCATTAATAACAACTTGCTTGTGTATTGATCCTTTAAAATTGTACGTTTCCCACTAAATTGAATAAGAAGGAAATAGAGGCTGCGGTACTCGTAATTTTTAAGGAGACTCTTAAAAGAGGTGCATTTAAAGCTTGCAGGGTGGATTCCAGAGTTTAGGGCCTGGATTGACCTATGCATGAGATCAGCCACAGAAAATCAGGGATGTGCAAGAATTGCAGACCCTTTAGCTAGGTATGTTGGAGTGGGAGTGAAAGTTGTGAAGGTAGAGAACATTGAGGGACTTACAAGTAAGAATTTTATATGTTAGATATTGCCAGATTAGTTGGATCAGTTGCTATTGAAGGCCAGCAGGAATAAAAGCTAATTGAAAATTGATGTTTGGGATTTGGCAGTTTTGAATATGATAATTAATTGAGGATAAATCATGCAATGGAAGCTGAAGAAGGTATTAGAATAATTGTGTAAAGAACTTCAGCTGAGGGTTTTTGCAGTTGAAGCAGAAAGGAAGTAGAAGTGGTCAGCCTTGATGAAAAAGATCCAAGGTTGTATATCTAGCTCAGCTCAGCTTTCTAGATCTCTGAATCATGTAATACTACTCTTAATTATAGGACTTGGTTATTAACCATTTGCTTTAGGAGCATTTTCATTGTACTGTATAATACTAGTGCTATATGATCAGTGGATAAATTCTAAGTATTTCTGATCTGCCTTGTTCAATTTCTCTAGTATTTATTTTGAAGTGTGTAATTTATCTGCTGATAAAATTGGAGTTAAAATTACTTGTGCTCTCAAATTATTTCTCTAAAGTATACTTCTGTTTTTTAAAAAAATAGATTATTGACGTCAGTGAAGTGTTTAGAAATACAGAGATTTCCTTTTTGTGTGATGCACTCTCCCAAACCTGTGGTGTTGTACGGGCAATCTCAATCACAGAAGGGGTGGTAAGTGTAACAACATTAAGGTTTGCCCATGGAGTATCTCTGTCCTCTCTGTTTGATCTGTAATTTTATATGCAAAATCACTACTTATTTTACTACCTAAACTCTTGTTCTCTTTGCTCTGGCTATTCTTTATGTTTAGCCCAATCAGTTTCAACATCTAGTTTGCATTGTATATCACTTGCTGTAGTGTATTGTGAACTTTGAGTCTTCCCACAACTGTTCTTCATTTCAGTTTTACTATTTGAGAATCCATTAAGTAATAAAATAATGTTATGTCATTAGCCTACGGACTATTGTAAAATGTCAGAACATGTGTAGCAATGCATTTATCTGAGAGTGGTGTACTTTAATAAAACACAAAAGTTACGGGAAGGTTGATAATAACAAGGTCCAAAGTAATACGTTCATATATAGCATATTGAATTTAATTTCAAAGTCTAATTCATTAATGTACAATGTTCAAAAATATTATTTGAGTAATTAATACAATTACAGATCTGTAAAAGGATAATTTATCTTAAAAATAATTGGGCTTTTACTGTGGGGTTGTTCAGTCAAACATGAGGTAAAATTCTAAGATGTAAATCGATGAATTTTAAATTGATAGTTTGAACCATACAGTCATACAGAAAGGGCCCAGTAAAGGCCCAAGTAGATGGACAGTCAGCGTCCCATCTGTTCCGACACTGTCCTAATAGAAATAGAATCTCCCACTTGGAGTGGGAGAGAAATAGGAATAAAATCATACTTTTTATATTTAATTGTATCAGTATTTTCATTCTTTCAGAAACTTTTGAAAAAGAAGGATTTGGAAGATCTCAAGAAGTTGGCAAACACCCAGTTTAATCAGGTAATTTAGTGATACCTATTGTTTTCATAGAAAGTGATTTTGCAAAGAATTAGGTTATATACAGTATGTATACACTGTAAGCTGGAACTTACTCCCTTTCAAGATCAATTGTGTTGTAAAGTATAGAAATATGCTTTTATAATCTAAGCAGCATAGTTTCACAACTACTTGGTAAATCTTGCTGTATTCCAGATCACAATCTATATCGTCACAGTTCTGAGCAGGTCCTTAAAATTTGAAGTGTTGTTATACAAGATCACAATTTTATGGAAAATCTTGTCTTTTGGATAATAATAATAATAAAATATTCAAAGGTGCCAGCTCAAGTTCATTGTGTGTTATTTATTAACCAGTTGATAGAAAATGAAACAAGTTTTCTAAGTGTAGTGGCCAAATGATTGTAGGTCATGTTTTAGTTGTGGAACTGTGCAAAATGCTTGCATTAACAATATGAAGGTACTCTTGCCGCTTATTTAAAAAAAGACACCAGACAATAAAGTCATAAGCTAATAAATAAACTATTAAGTTTAAAATTAAAGTGAGTTTCCATTAAGCATCGGAATATGCACATAATAGCACATGAGGATTTGTTGATTAAATAAGAGGTTTGAAAGTTCTGTCACAGTAATTCAGCATTGATAGATACAATTGATAAAAGAGTGACTGGGAATGGATGTGAGCCTCAGATGTCAATAATAGCTTGTAGCAGATGTCCAGCAGATGGAGCTCATTGTGGGGGTGTAAGCTCATCTCACATCTGAAAAAACACAAAACACAAGTTTTTAAAAAACACTAGATATTACTTGGACCAAAGGGATTGGAATGCATATTTACAAAACTCACATTAAGTTTATAGACAGATATAAAAAACATTTAGAGATCAAAATTTCATGAACTTTTTTTCCATCTTGTGCAAGGGTGAGAAAATTTATTTATAATGAACTCTGATTCAACCCCATTTGCAGCATTGTTTTCATTTTGGGGCATGCCATCTCTGGAAAGGCAAATTGCTTAAAAAGGAAAAAGTTGATTTTCACAAAAATAATACAATGGCTTATATTATGATGGCAGCTTGTCTAAACTCTATTTCTGTGAGGTACAAAATTATGTAACTAAGTAGTTTAAAATAAAATACTTGCTGGAGTGGATGCAAAAGAGAATGTATTTTACTTTGCTGGAAAATATAAAACAAGCTGAGATCTTAAAGTAAGATCCAGGTCACTGAGGAGAGACCTCTGAAAGTGATTTTCCATCCCCCCCCCCCACCCTAAGGGTGGATTAAAAACAAACTACCCTGTTTCTCTCTTCCTAAAACACTACCGTTGACCAATCTGGATGAAATCTTCACTGAGTTCAAGTTTTTTGGAACTTTGACTTGTCAGGCTGTTAAGTATTGCTTCTCAGATCTCAACAGGTACAGGTTTTCCTAATACTTTCTGTCCCCTTTTAATAAGTTACCTCAATCATGACTGTGATGATGTAGTTCCTTCCAAGAGAAATAATATCATATGGATTTGAAATTTTTAGTATTAGCTTTTATGCCTTTCAGTAAGGCTGTTGCCTCAGTTTTGTAGACGCATTTAAAATATTTCTAAGGATTATTTTTCTGTACATTTTCATTGTAAATATTGACAATTTGTCAAACAATTATGGATAACTCAAAGAAATAATCACATAGCATATAGTTTTAAATGGGAAGGTAATGTTCAGATAAAAATAGTAGGAAAGTAGATTTCCTGGATGAACCCGAACATTTATCTTGAAGTTTTACATAGCACAGGTCCAGGAGAAAGTAGCATGGAATTATTTATGATGCGTAGATGCTGTTGTACATTTCTAAATCATGACTCCAATGTTATTATACCAAACCAAGTTTCCTTCGTTAGGTTAATGTGAAGGGGTAATATAGAAATATAGAAAATAGGTGCAGGAGTAGGCCATTCGGCCCTTCGAGCCTGCACCGCCATTCAGTATGATCATGGCTGATCATCCAACTCAGAACCCTGTACCTGCCTTCTCTCCATACCCCCTGATCCCTTCAGCCACAAGGGCCATATTTAACTCCCTCTTAAATATAGCCAATGAACTGGCCTCAACTGTTTCCTGTGGCAGAGAATTCCACAGATTCACCACTCTCTGTGTGAAGAAGTTTTTCCTCATCTCGGTCCTAAAAGGCTTCCCCTTTAGCCTCTAACTGTGACCCCTTGTTCTGGACTTCCCCAACATTTGGGAACAATCTTCCTGCATCTAGCCTGTCCAATCCCTTTAGAATTTTATACGTTTCAATAAGATCCCCCCTCGATCTTCTAAATTCCAGAGAGTATAAGCCTAGTTGATCCAGTTTTTCATCATATGAAAGTCCTGCCATTCCAGGAATCAATCTGGTGAACCTTCATTGTACTCCCTCTATGGCAAGAATGTCTTTCCTCAGATTAGGGGACCAAAACTGCACACAATACTCCAGGTGTGGTCTCACCAAGGCCTTGTACAACTGCAGTAGTACCTCCCTGCTCCTGTACTTGAATCCTCTTGCTATGAATGCCAGCATACCGTTCGCCTTTTTCACCACCTGCTGTACCTGCATGCCCACTTTCAATGACTGGTGTACAATGACACCCAGGTCTCGTTGCACCTCCCCTTTTCCTAATTGGCCACCATTCAGATAATGATCTGTTTTCCTGTTCTTGCCACCAAAGTGGATAACCTCACATTAATCCACATTAAATTGCATCTGCCATAAATTTGCCCACTCACCTAACCTATCCAAGTCACCCTGCATCCTCTTAGCATCCTCCTCACAGCTAACACTGCCATCCAGCCTCATGTCATCCGCAAACTTGGAGATGCTGCATTTAAATCCCTCATCCAAGTCATTAATATACACTTTGTATATTGTAAACAACTGGGGTCCCAGCACTGAGCCTTGCAGTACCCCACTAGTCACTGCCTGACATTCTGAAAAGGTCCTGTTTATTCCCACTCTTTGCTTCCTGTCTGCCAACCAATTCTCTATCCACATCAATACCTTACCCCCAATACCGTGTGCTTTAAGCTTGCACACTAATCTCCTCTGTGGGACCTTGTCAAAAGCCTTTTGAAAATCCAAATATACCACATCCACTGATTCTCCCCTATCCACTCTACTAGTTACATCCTCAAAAAATTCTATGAGATTCGTCAGACATGATTTTCCTTTCCAGTTAAAAACCGCTTCTGCTGTGCTGGTCATTGATTGGCCCGTTCAAGGGATGCAGCAGCTCTTTCCCATTGGTTGCCTTGCACACCACGGCACCGGTGTCCAGTTCTGAGTTATTCAGGGATATAAGAATAGCACATACGAGAGTCATGCTGGCTTTCCTTTGTCTCCAGTGGCTCCTCTACACTGAGGTTGCAACCAGTGCTGAAGAACCGTTAGGAAATTATGCTACAAATATAGGAGGACCCATGCACACACTTTGCTAGGTATCTGTTGAATGTTTAGTTTTGCAGTTGTATAACTTGGGGAGACTTTAAAGTACCTGCGAGTTTGAAGTGTTAATGCTTAGTGTCATAGCTTTTGTAACTTGGGATGGCTTAGATGTTAGTTCAAATATTTTACTCTTTGTTAAGGTGCTTAATTGTAATCAGTGTCTTCTGTCTCACTTACCAAACCCGTGAACCTGCTTCACCATAACAGTTACTTAGTTACCTGTTCTGCTATCCTTCCAGAAAACCACTTCCAATACAAAATCCTGGATTGAGATGGTCTTTTCATCTCAGTCACAAAATGCTGCTAGACGTAAGAAACTGAACAAGAGAAAATGAGTAACCACTGTAGAAATGGAAGATAATTCTTCCTCTATCACTTGTGATTCCTCTCACCCCACAGGACCTAACATTTTTTGCACTGCATTCTGATGGGACATGGAAATCTCCATTTGCCAAATTCCTTACGAATGTGGAACGATCTCAGCTATGTCACGCAACAAATCTCCATAATGATGATGTTCTGATACTTGCCACAGGTGATCAAGCAAAAGTAGTAAGTTTTCCATTAAAAATTATTAGAAACCAAACATTAATTTGTAAATGCATAGATTCATAAAGGACAATTGGAAATAATTAATATCCAATTAACCAAATTGATGAACTGCCAAAGGTGCTGTGCATTTTAATGTGGACTGTCAACAAGTATTCAGTAGTGTCATACCAGATCCCCATTAAGATTGATGCTCAAAGAATTAAAACAAACATGGTAGTACAAATAAAAAATATGGTCAGTAATAAGATTTAAAGGAAATTATAAGAAATTTTACACTGGGAAGTGGCTTTTAGTAAAGTTCCCCAATGATCATGCTCCATTACTCCAAGCATAGTTCCAAACTGCAATGTAGTCGATAGTCATTAGCATCGGTGTAGATTTCAGGATAATAGGTTTGTTGGACAAGAATCATGCATTCAAATGAGAAGTGCTGCAGTTTGGAAGGACTAGTGTAGAATGACTGTATTAAACCGTAAGACATAGGAGCAGAACTAGGTCATTCAGCTCATCATCTCTGCTCTGCTCTGTGAATAATGTGATTAATGTCCATGTGCAGAAACACAAATATGGCAAATTTGGAAAATTTCTAAGATTTATAAATACAGAAAGTTAAAGTAAATGTATTATAAAACCTTATCTTATTAGACTTTAAGTGGAATTTTATGGCAGTTCTAGGTGAACACACTTCTGGAACGGAAGTTTACAAAGGATGAGGAAATTCTGTTGTAGAGCTGAGTTGGCCAGATAGATTTCACAGGTGATGAAAGTGTGTAGAAAAATTCCTTGTGGCATTTGAGTCACTAACCATTGGCAAAAGAGTTAACTGGGAGAGGAGGTAACTGGAACATTCTACCTGAACAGGCAGTGCAAGTAGATATAGCAATATTTTTTCAGAAACGGGGTTCTGGAATTAAAATAAAAGAACCACGTGGAATAATATTTGAGCTGATCCTGAATGTCTTGTACCGTATCTACATTGTACCTGCAAACAAAGATGAGTGAAGCATACTTTTGATTTTGATAATACTTTAGAAATAATGAGCATTGTTGATAATTCAGGCAAGAGTTTAATTCTAGAACAGCTTTTGAGCTCAGGATATACTCAGGTGGAATACCTTCCTACCTTTGCACTGTTGTGTCCTAGCTTACATTCAGACTAGCTTTCAAGTTTTCCATTATAGCTCTGTCATATACAGTGTGTGATCTAAAATGAGTTGAGACATTTATACTAGTATCTTTTCTCTCAGAGTGCTACATTAGGGAAGTTACGGCTAGAATGTGCCAACATACTGGAGTCTAGAGGTATTGCCGTCCGAGATCCAGATATGTTCAATTTCCTCTGGGTTCTTGACTTCCCATTGTTTCTACCAAAAGAAGAGAGACCTGAAGAGTATGAATCTGCACATCACCCCTTCACAGCTCCTAACCCAGATGATGCCCATCTCATTTACACAGAGCCTGACAAGGTAATGGCATCTAAACATAAATCATAATGGCAAATCCTTAGATCAATGGGAATCCTCAAATGCAATTGATACATTGTTAATTTTTAAATAGAAGTTCTTACATTTTTATGCCTTCAGATATAGACACTGAAATGCCAGTATCTAATGCACCAGCAGGCCTTTGATTAGAAGATCATTAGATTGTGCAATTATGAAAAAAAATCTCAAAGCTCATTGGGGGAAACAATACTTGGAGAATAAGTCTCCTACATTTCATAATGGTTGACTTAATAGCGGAAATATTGCAAATTGTTTTGACGTTAGCTCACCAAAGAGATTCTCAGGCAGCAAGGTCAAAACTGTAGCAAACCCACAAAAATACAAAAAAAGGACTGTTTTAGGGTCTGTAGGGTTTATTCTGTGTTGCTAGGACCAGTACAAATATATTCAGGTTCCTAAGTAGCCATGTGAATAATTGATATTAGATGGATTTTGTTTTATTTGATATTTGTGAAGATTTGCTGCTACATCCAGAATATGCTGAGAGACACTTCAGGCCCTTTCAAAGAACTTAGAACAGTCCAGCACAGTATGGGCCCTTCAGTTCATAATGTTGTGCCGACCTATATAAGCTACTCCACGATCAGTCTAACTCTTCCCTCTTCCCCTCCATTTTCTTACATTCATGTGTCTTGTCTCTCAAATGTTTCTGTTGTATCATCTTCTATCATCGCCCCAAGCAGTGCATTGCAGGCACCTACCACTCTGTCTAAAGAAAAACCCGACCCTTGATATCCCTAAACTTTCCTCTACTCGCCTTAAGCAGATGTCCTTGGTATTGGCCATTGTCACATGTCCAGCAACAATGAATATACAATTGAGTCAAGTATTATAAACAAACATAAACATTTATTAAACTCTGCTCAACAATAGTGAAAAGTATTCAAACGACTAACTTAACCGGAAGTTAACTGCTATATGGCAACTCTGGAACAGTTCTTAAAGTGGTAAATTCAAACACAGTCTTAAAGTGGTAAATTTGAACACAGTCTTAAAGTGGTAAATTTGAACACAGTCTTAAGGTGGTAAATTTGAAAGTCCAAGTGAATTATACAGTCAATAAGGAGAGTCTTCTCTGAAACTGAATTCTTCGACGACGTGACGTTACTGCTGATCCTAGCTGAGATGCCTTGTCCAAAGAATTCACGACAAAGGAAATAAAATGGCTTAAAGGAACTGACCTTTTTCCTGGATAGTGAACACTGCACAAACCTTCCTGATCTTGCAGGGGTTATCTCAGATGCAGGCCACTATTCCTGAACGAGGATTCAATAAGGTCGATCCTTTATGAAACCGCTGAACGACACCAACTCTACTCAATTCTTCGGATTCCTGTACTTTAGTAAGGTCTTCACTCTCCAATACTAGACTGTAAAGGTGCAACAAACAAAAACTGGCAGCGATTGGCGAAACTGCTGGCACAATGATTTTACCTTACAATAGAAAGTAAAACTCCACTTTAAAACGAAACTGCGTTATGAGATGAATACGCAGCATAATGAAGTAACTGACGAACTAAACTGTGTGACAACGGGGGTTTCCCCTTTATATACCTGTAGGGAACATGTCATCACGTGACCTCACACTGGCAGGAAAATTACATCACTCCATCATCACAAGACCATTATATCATGCTCACAAGATACTTTATTACATCATGGTCATAAGACAGTCACAAGATGCCCATGAGGTATGTAACACCGTTGCCACCCTGGGGAAAAGTTCTGGCTGTTTTCATTATCTGTGCCTCCGATAATCTTATACACCTCTATCAAATTGTCTCTCATCCTCTGCTCCAAAGAGAAACACCACGTGTACCAAGATACAGTGAAAAGCTTGTCTTGTATACTGTTCATACAGATCAAATCATTACACCACTGCCCTGACTGCCATACCCATTGCTCTAACCGTGCAATAAGAAGGAGAGAAGTCTTATCTGAACCTCAACTTAGACTCACTTATGACACTTCTTCATGCTAAAGTCTCTTGAGCCTTTTTCTAAGGTGATTGAGTCCTGCTTTCCATTATTCATGATTGGCCTCTTGACTTTCTAGCCTTTCCAATTTCAACTTTAGAATTGCAGCATCCAAGGGATTTTTGCTATTGCTTTACTATGGCCAGATTCTGTTTCCTGCAGGTAAGGAGTCAACATTATGATCTGGTACTGAATGGCAATGAAATAGGAGGAGGCTCCATTAGAATACATAATATGGAATTGCAGCGTTATGTACTGGAATCAATATTAAAGGTATGTTGCTCAATTTGTATTGCTTATATTGCTTGTGTATAAGTGTAATTACAAAGGAAAATCCTTCTGAAATTTTGTTTCCTGTCCACACCTTCGCATAAGATACATCACAAGTGCAATCACCATAGCATTTATCAAATTACATAGAATGCAATATCAGTAAATCAGTAAATTGACCACCATCTTTGACTTGACTGCTAACTTATGAATTTGGTCTTTATGAGAGACAACTGCTGATTTGTGCAAGCTTTAGGCAATAATTATTAAATTATTATGCTTTGTGAAATAAAAGTTGGTGTGCTTGCTTTTAAAGCAAAAATGGAGCAGATTAAAATATAGCTAATTAGTCTATGTTACGTATAATTATTCAGCTACTGAAGATTAATCAGAATAAAAACCTTAATTATTGAGTATATTGAAAAGAGCACAGTTTGATCTGGCTCGGTCTCACGGTCTTGAACATCTTCAGCTTAGAGCTGGAGTCAAAGTGAAATTGAAGGGAGCGACTTAGCTGGACATTTTGATCCCAACACCATATATGTTACTTAATAGATGGGATTTTAGCAAGAGCAGGAACAAGAGTGTGATTGAGAGTCAGGCATGTATGAAGTAACACACATCAAAGTTGCTGGTGAATGCAGCAGGCCAGGCAGCACCTCTAGGAAGAGGCACAGTCGACGTTTCAGGCCGAGACCCTTCGTCAGGACTAACTGAAGGAAGAGTTAGTAAGACTAACTCTTCCTTCAGTTAGTCCTGACGAAGGGTCTCGGCCTGAAACGTCGACTGTGCCTCTTCCTAGAGGTGCTGCCTGGCCTGCTGCGTTCACCAGCAACTTTGATGTGTGTTGCTTGAATTTCCAGCATCTGCAGAATTCCTGTTGTTCATGTATGAAGTAACTTAGGTTATAATTATGCAAAGGTTTCAGTCCTTAAACTTATCCATCAAGCACTGAATACTTACTGCCAGTAGAGATGTTGGAATTTATTCAAGTGGAAATAATGAAACGCGGTTGTGATAAGTGGATATAGTTTTCTGAAACTGCAACTTAGAGTCCCAAGTGCTGGTTTGTTAACTGTCAAGATTAAGTAATGGAGGATGAAGAAGTAAATGCCATAGTTCCTCTCGGAATGATCTCCACAAAAATGTGGTTTGTATCAGAATCCCAATAAATCTGAAGGATTGACAAAGTGAGAAGAGTTATGGAACACTACAGCACAGAACCAGATCCTTCAGTCTATCTAGTCCAAGTCAAACTGTTATTCTAACCAGACCCATTGAGCTGCACCTGGACCAAAGCCCTTTATACCCCTCCCATCCATGTATTTGTCTAAACTTCTTTTAAATATTGCAGTCAAACCCACATCCACTACTTATGCTGGAAGTTTATTCCACACTTACACTATCCTCGGAGTGAAGAAGTTCCCCCTCTGGTTCCCCTTAAATATTACACCTTTTACCCTTAACCCACGACCTGGTCTCATCCAACCTCAGAAAAAGCCAAGATGCATTTACCCTATCTATATCCCTCTTATGTATATACCTTTATCAAATCTCTCCTCATTCTCCTATGAGAAGTAAAGTGCTAACCTGTTCAACCATTTCCAATAACACTTGGAGTCCCAGCAACATTTTTGAAAATTTTGTCTGCACTTTTTCAATCTTATTGCTAACTTTCCTGTAGGTAGATGACTAGTACTGTATATAATGCTCCTAAGTTCAGCGTCACCAGCACTCTTTACATATTCAGCATAACATCCCAATTCCTGTACTCAATACCCTGATTCATGAAGGCTAATGTGCCAAAAGATTTCTGTATGATCCTATCTACTGTAATGCCACTTTCAAGGAATTATGGCTGTGTATTCCCAGATCCCTCTGTTCTGCCTCACTTTTCAGTGCCTTACCATTCATTGTGTATGTCCTATCCTGGTTTAACCTCACAAAGTGCAGCACCTCACACTTGTCTACATTAAATTCCATCTGCCATTTTTCAGCTCCTCTTTCCAGCTGATCCTGATCCTGCAGCAAGCCTTGATAGTCTTCCTCACTGTCCGTTACACTCTCAATCTTGGTGTCATCTGCAAATTTGCTGATCCAGTTTTCCACATTATCATCCAGGTCATTGATAAAGATATCAAAAACAACCCAGCACCGATTCCTGTGGCACACCAGTCCTCCAGTCAGAGACACAGCCTTCTACTGCACTTTGCCTTCACCTGCTAAACCATTGTTGAATTCATTATACTACGTCATTCTGAATACCAACTGACTGAAACTTCTTTACAGACCTGCCATGCAGTACTTTGTCAAAGGCCTTGCTAAAGTCCATGTTGACAACATTCACTGATGTTTCTTCATCAACTTCAGCAAACTTGAAGGCAAAATATAAGGCTAATAGCAGGATTCTTAACAGTTTGGAGGAACAGAGAGATCTTGGGGTGCATGTCTATAGATCCCTCAAAGTTGCAGTGCAAGTTAATAGGGTGTTTAAGAAGGCGTATGGTATATTGGCCTTCATTAGTCAGGGAATTAAGTTCAAGAGCTGCAGGGTAATGATGCAGCTCTATAAAACTCTGGTTAGACCACACTTGGAGTATTGCGTTCAGTTAGGGTCTGGATGTGGAAGCATGAGAGAGAATGCAGAGGTGATTTACCAGGATGCTTCTGAATTGCAGAGCATGTCTTATGAGGATATGTTGATTGAGCTAAGGCTTTCTTCTTTTGAGAGGAGAAATATGAGAGGTGACTGGATAGAGGTGTACAAAATTATAAGAGACATAGAGACAACCACAAACCTTCTTTCCCCAGTATGAAAATAGCTAAAATGAGGGGGCATAACTTTAAGGTGTTTGAAGGAAAGTATGTGGAGGGATGTCAGAGGAATTTTTTTTACACAGTGTATTGGTAGTTGCATAGAATGCACTGCCATGGTTGGTGGTAAAGGCAGATACATTGAAAAATACTGTGCTATATTGTTTTATGTTTTATAACCTTCCTGTTAACCACCTCAAAAAAACTATGAGATTGGTTATATTTGACCTACCACGCAAAAGCCATGTTGACTATCCTTAATCAGACTCTGTCTGTTGGATATATAACTTGTGTGTATATATATCCTGTCTCTTAGAATACCTTTCAATAACTTACCCAGTACTGATGTCAGGCTCACCAGCCTATAATTTCCCGGTTTATTCTTAGAGCCTTTCTTAAAGACAACATTAGCTATCCTCCAGTCCTCTAGCCCCTCATCCAGGACACTTTACATGCCTTTGCCAGAGGCCCCGCAATTTCTGCACTAGCCTCCCACAAGGTCCAGGGGAACACCTTGTCAGGCCCTACGGATTTATCCACCCTATTTTTCTCAAGACGGAAAGCATTTCCTCTTCTGTAATGCGGACATGGTCCTCGACCTGTCAGCTGTTTTGTCTTAGTTCTATAGACTGTGTCCATCACCCAAGTAAATACAGATGCAAAAAATCCATTTAAAATCTCCCCCATCTCTTTTGGCTTCATGAATGGATGAGCATGCTGATTTTCCAGAGGACCAATCTTGTCCCTTGCTATCCTTTTGCTCTTAATATATTTGTTGAGGACCTTAGGTTTCTCTTTCACCTTGTCTGCCAAAGCAACCTCATGCTGACTTTTAGCCTTCTTGATTTCCTTCTTAAGTGTTCTCTTGTATTTCGTATGCTCCTTAAGTACCTCATTTGTTCCTTGCTGCTTATACCTGCGCTGCACCTTCTCGACAAGGGTCTTAATACCTCTTGGAAACCAAGGTTCCTTAAACCTGTTATCCTTGACACTTATCCTAAAGGAACATACAAACTTTGTCATCTCAAACTTTCACTTCTGAAGGCCCCCCACTTACCAAGCATCACTTTGCCAGAAAGCGACCTATCCAATCCACACCAGGCAAATATTTTCTGATACCATCAAAATTGGCCTGAATCCAATTTAGAATCTCAACCCAAGGACCAGTCATATCCTTCTCCATAATTACCTGAAACTAATGGGATTATGATCACTAAATCCAAAGTGATCCTCTATACACGCTTCTATTACCTGCCCAGTGTCATTTCCTATTAGAAGATCCAGCGTCACAATCTCTCTATTTAGGACTTCCTTATATTGACTATATTGATAAGCAAACTTTTCTTAACACCCTTGACAAAGTCTATCCCATCCAGTCATTTTACAGTATGGGAGTCCCAGTCAATATGTGGAAGGTTAAAATCACCTATGACAACAACTTTATTTTTCTCTTAACTGTCTGCTATCTCTCTTCAAATTTGCTGCTCTAGATCATACTGACTATTGGATGGTTTATAATATAACCCTATCAACGTGGTCATCCCTTTCTTATTCCTTAGTTCCACCCATATGAATGACTTAAGTAGACGAGCTCTCCAGTCTGTCCTGTGTGAGCAATGCCATGACACTTTCTCTGACTAGTAATGCTATCTTTCCCCCTTTAATCCCCCTGCGCTATCATGTCTAAAACAATGAAACCCTGGAACTTTGAGGTGTCAGTCCTGCCCCACCTGTAACCAAGCCCCACTTATGGATACGATGCCCTACCTACAACACTTGCTTTGAAATAGATGCAACTCAAAATGTTAGTACCATCATTCTCAACCTTTCATTTCCTGTCGTCTTATGTACGCCAAACACCTTACCCTACAACCACACTGTTAGCTGTTCTGGCAATCTGGTTCCCATCCCCCTTCCCTTCTGAGTCATAGAACCAGACTCAGTGCCAGAGAGCTGTGAGCTTTGTTAAGTCAGCACCTCCCCCCGCCCCCCCAAACAATAGTATCCAAAACAATATACTTGTTATTGAGAGGAACTGCTGCAGAGGTACCCTGCAATGGCTACCTATCCCTTTCTCTCTCCTGTGTCCTGCACCTTAAGTATAACTGCCTCCCTGTTTCTTCTGTCAGCACCTCAACCTCCTGAAGATCTCGAGTTCAAGATCTAGAGTTTAAGAAAGGAGGGAGGCAGCAAAAAGAAAATTACAGACCTATTAGTCTGACCTCGGTAGTTGGAAAGTTATTGGAGTCGATCTTCAAGGACAAGGTTATGAAATACCTCGAGGTGCATGACAAGATAGGCCCAAGCCAGCATGGTTTCATAAAGGGAAGATCCTGCCTCACCAACCTATTGGAATTTTTTGAGGTAATCTCAAATAAGATTGACAAGGGAGAGGCTGTGGATGTTGTGTATTTGGATTTTCAAAAGGCCTTCGATAAGGTGCCGCATAAGAGGCTGCTTAATAAGATAAGAGCCCATGGAATTATAGGAAAGATATTGGAATGGGTGGAGCATTGGCTGATAGGCAGAAAGCAAAGGGTGGGAATAAAGGGATCCTATTCTGATTGGCTGCCGGTTACTAGTGGTGTTCCGCAGGGGTCTGTGTTGGGGCCGCTTCTTTTTACAATGTATATTGATGATTTAGATTATGGATTAAATGGTTTTGTGGCTAAGTTTGCGGATGACACCAAGATAGGTGAAGGAGCAGGAAGTGTTGAAGAAACGGAAAGGTTGCCAGTTTAGGAGAGTGGGCAAAGAAATAGCAAAAGAGATACAATGTTGAGAAACGTATGGTTGTACATTTTGAAGGAAGGAATAATCGGGCAGATCATTATTTAGATGGGGAGAAAATTCAAAAATCGGAAGTGCAAAGGGACTTGGGGGGTCCTCGTGCAGGATACCCTAAAGGTTAACCACCAGGTTGGATTGGCAGTAAGGAAAGCGAATGCTATGTTGGCATTCATTTCAAGAGGAATAGCGTATAAGAGTAAAGAGGTGTTGATGAGCCTCTATGGGGCACTGGTGAGACCTCATTTGGAATACTGTGTGCAGTTTGGGCACCCTGTCTTAGAAGGGATGTACTGATGTTGGAGAGAGTTCAGAGAAGATTTACGAGGATGATTCCTGGAATGCAGGGGCTAACATATGAGAAGCGTTTGTCGGCTCTTGGACAGTATTCATTAGAGTATAGAAGAATGAGAGGGGGTCTCATAGAAACATTTTGAATGTTGAAAGGGTTGGACAGAGTAGATGTGGAAAGGCTGTTTTCCTTGGTGGGTGAGTCCAGGATAAGAGACCAGTCTTAGAATTAGATGGTGTCCATTTAAATTATTGTATCATTTTTTAATGCATGCATTTCTAAATGACAATAAACGAGGACTGAGTGTCCTCGTAATCTAATCATAATCTAACCTAAAACAGAGATGAGAAATTTTTTTAGCCAGAGGGTCATGGATCTATGGAATTTGTTGCCACGTACAGCTGTGGAGGCCCGATCATTGAGGGTATTTAAGGAGGAGATTGATAGGTATCTAATTAGTCAGGGTATCAAGGGATATGGGGAAAAAGCCGGAAATTGGAACTGGATGGGAGAATAGTATAGCTCATGGTGGAGTGGTGGAGCAGACTCGATGAGCCGAATGGCCTACTTCTGCTCCTTTGTCTTGTGAATTTCTTTCGTCCAGCAGCAGCTGGATGCACTTCTTGAAGGTGTAGTCATCAGGGACACTGGATGTCACCCTGCTTTCTCACATCCCACAAGCGGAGTGTTGACTGTCCTGACTGTCATTCCCATTACTCTTTAACTGTACAATAAGAAAGAAACAAACAAATAAATGTACCAGAAACTTGCAATACTGTTATATTGTGGATGAAATTACCGGAGAGACAGAGTCACTGGTAGATACAAAGCAGCTTCTTTATTCGACACAACAAGGTACAACAGGCATCTCGAGACGCTTTCCGCAGAAAGGTCTGCTAGCTAAATGTGGGCTCGATATTTATATGCTAAACACAAAGGCAATCGCTACTTAAAAAGTTACAGACAATGCATAGACAATGCTTCCTTTTGAAGTTACATACAAACATCACACCTTCGGATTTCATCCTTTCCTTCTAACGCCAACATGTCTGGGTTGGTATCCACAGCCTTTAGTTCAATCCACAATACATTTATTTGGCATTTTACGTGCTAACATAGAAGACAATTAATATTTATAATGTATAATACTGTCTTCGAAACTACAGCATCAGGCACCAGAAGCTTCTGGTATTTACACCTTTTAGGAAGCCCATTGTGGTGGACTCAATCCACAGTCCTTTGTCAAACAGTTAAAATAGAAGTCTGGTGGCCAAAGTCATTTAAGTGTTAACAAATCATCTACCCAAAAAGAAATCCACTCTAACAATACCTCAGCCTCGGCCACTTCTCTCAGAAGCCTCTTGAGTCAAAGCCTCAGCTCCCCACTCTAACACTGGCCCACTCACACTATGGCCGATCCCACCATACCTCCTCCACTTAAACCTTACTTTTTTTTGGCCTTTTCGAAGTGCCTAATTACCCAGTGATCTCAAGCTCCACTGAAAGTCCTGATAGGTCCCACTCACTTTTCAAATCGCAAGTTCTCTCACCACAATCAGCAGCTCGTGTAATCTCTCAAGCTCCACAAAAAGATTGTGTTCTGTGGCTGGGGACTCCATAATTAAAGGGCACAATGTCATGATCAGGGTCAACCACTTAAGACCAAGAATAATAAGAAAATTTCTTGTAAAGTTGTGACTCTTTGACATTTTCAGAATGAACTTGTTGAGTTATCAAATGTATTCAAGGTAATTATTGCTTTGAGTTTGGACACTAATAACAATCATAGAAGGTGGAGAAGGTTGAGCATGAAAGTGGACATAATTTATGAATTGATCTTTTCAGATTGTTGATGTGGTTTTGAAACTAAGCCAAAAGTGGTAATGAGGGAGGGAAAAGTTATATAACTAAAATAATATTTTGGGTAAGTATAAGCAGAGCAAGAAGTAACATTTGAATACTAATAATGCACAACTAAACAAAATCAAATCATTGAAAACACGGTAAAGGTAAAGTTCATAAAGCATTCATGAATGAATGACAAAATAACAAAATAGATTCAAACATATACCCCAGGCTACTGTGGGAGGCGAGGGAAGAGATTGCTGAGCCTCTGGCAGTGATCTTTGAGAGGTTCTGGAGGGTTGGAGGGTTGCGGATGTTGTTCCCTTATTCAAGAAAGGGAGTAGAAATAGCCCAGGAAATTATAGACCAGTGAGTCTTACTTCAGTGGTTGGTAAGTTGATGGAAGAGATCCTGAGAGGCAGAGTTTATGAACATTTGGAGAGGCATAATATGATTAGGAATAGTCAACATGGCTTTACGAGCCTGATTGAATTTTTTGAGGATGTGACTAAACACATTGATGAAGGTAGAGCAGTAGATGTAGTGTATATGGATTTCAGCAAGGTATTTGATATGGTACACCATGCAAAGCTTATTGAGAAAGTAAGGAGGCATGGGATCCAAGGGGACATTTTGCTTTGTGGATCCAGAACTGGCTTGCACACAGAAGGCAAAGAGTGGTTGTAGATGGGCCCGTGTTGGGACTGCTTCTTTTTACATTGTACATCAACAATTTGGATTATGGAATAGATGGCTTTGTGGCTAAGTTTGCTGACGATACGAAGATAGGTGGAGGGGCCGGTAGTGCTGAGGGAACAGAGAGTCTGCAGAGAGACTTGGATAGATTGGAAGAATGGGCAAAGAAGTGGCAAATGAAATACAGTGTTGGAAAGTGTATGGTTATGCACTTTGGCAGAAGAAATAAACGGGTAGACTATTATTTAAATGGGGAAAGAATTCAAAGTTCTGAGATGCAACGGGACTTGGGAGTCCTTGTATAGGATGCCCTTAAGGTTAACCTCCAGGCTGAGTCGGTGGTGAAGAAGACGAATGCAATGTTGGCATTCATTTCTAGAAGAATAGAGTATAGGAGCAGAGGTGTGATGTTGAGGCTCTATAAGGCGCTGGTGAGACCTCACTTGGAGTACTGTGGGCAGTTTTGATCTCCATATTTAAGAAAGGATGTGCTGACGTTGGAGAGGGTACAAGAGAAGATTCACTAGAATGATACTGGGAATGAAAGGGTTAACATATGAGGAACGTTTGTCCGCTCTTGGGCTGTATTCCTTGGAGTTTAGAAGAATGAGGGAAGACCTCATAGAAACATTTCGAATGTTGAAAGGCATGGACAGAGTGGATGTGGCAAAGTTGTTTCCCATGATGGGGGAGTCTAGTACAGGAGGGCATGACTTAAGGATTGAAGGGCGCAAATTCAGAACAGAAATGCGAAGAAATTTTTTTAGTCAGTGGGTGGCAAATCTATGGAATTTGTTGCCACGGGCAGCAGTGGAGGCCAAGTCACTGGGTGTATTTAAGGCAGAGATTGATAGGTATCTGAGTAGCCAGGGCATCAAAGGTTATGGTGAGAAGGCGGGGGAGTGGGACTAAATGGGAGAATGGATCAGCTCATGATAAAATGGCAGAGCAGAATTGATGGGCCAAATGGCCAACTTCTGCTCCTTTGTCTTATGGTCTTATGGGTCATATTCTGCATGGAGGCCGGTGACCAGTGGTGTGCCTCTGTGATCAGTTCTGGGACCCTTTCTCTTCGTGATGTTTATAAATGACCCGGATGAGGGATAGGTTAGTAAATTTGCTGATGACACAAAGGCTGGGAGTGTTGTGGATAGTGTGGAGGGCTGTCAGAGGTTACAGCGGGACATCAATGGGATGCAAAACTGGGCTGCAAAGTGGCAGATGGAGATCAACCCAGGTAAGTGTGAAGGTGTTCATTTTGGTAGGTCAAATATGATGGCAGAATATAGTATTAATGGTAAGACTCTGGGCCATGTGGAGGATCAGAGGGATCTTGGGGTCCAAGTCATAGATAGATATACTTTATTGATCCCGAGGGAAATTGGGTTTCGTTACAGCCGCACCAACCAAGAATAGAGCATAAATATAGCAATACAAAAACTACAAACAATCAAACAACAATATGCAAACTATGCCAGATGGAAATAAGTCCAGGACCAGCCTATTGGCTCAGGGTGTCTGACCCTCCACGGGAGGAGCTGCAAAGTTCGATGGCCACAGGCAGGAACAACCTCCCGTGATGCCCAGTGTTGTATCTCGGTGGAATATGGCCGGAGTCCAACAGCAAAAAGTTCATTATCCGGTCTACAAACTCGTTCCTCAATCGTAATATGACCAGGATTGCACCATCCGTTGTTAACCAGAACAGCAAGCCCCCAACTCCTTTACGCTTACCGCTCTCTGTGCACTTCCAGGACATAGGACACTCAAAGCTGCTGCACAGGTTGACTCTGTGATCAAGAAGGCGTACGGTGTATTGGCCTTCATCAACCCTTGGATTAAGTTCAAGAGCCAAGAGATAATGTTACAGCTTTATAGGACCCTGGTCAGACCCCACTCAGAGTACTGTGCTCAGTTCTGGTCACCTCACTACAGGAAGGATGTGGAGACTATAGAAAGGATACAGAAGGATGTTGCCTGGATTGGGGAGCATGCGTTATGAGAATAGGTTGAATGAACTTGGCCTTTTCTCCTTGGAGAGACGGAGGATGAGAAGTGACTTGATAGAGGTGTATGAGATGATGAGGGGCATTGATCGTGTGGATGGTCAGGAGCTTTTTCCCCAGGGCTGGGGTGGCTGACACGAGGGGGCATGGTTTTGGAGTGCTTGGGGGTGGATGCAGGGGGAAGGTCAGGGGTGTGTTTTTTGCGTGGAGAGTGGTGGGCTGCCGGCAGCGGTGGTGGAGGCGGATGCAGTGGGGTCTTTTGGGAGACTCTTGAATGGGTACATGGGGCTTGGGAAAATAGAGGGCTAGGTAATTTCTAGGGTAGGTACATGTTCGGCATGGCATTATAGGCCAGAAGGCCTGTATTATGCTGTTGCTTTTCTATGATTCTATATCTTTCAAGGATCTGGTTGCCAAGTGATTAAGATTTTGGAATTAAATATTATGCTGAATCTGACAAAGTACTTTTTTTAATAAAAAAGGACTGAGTGTAACCCTGATAATAAATGATGGCATGGAGTGAAACATAACTGTGGCCCTGGAAAACAGGTGTACAATCATAAGAGAAAACAAACCGTGATGCTACCGGTAACACAATTGGAAAGACTGAAAACAATTGCATCTTGGACTGAAGATTAGATGGTTATTAGAGAGTCGAATGGACATATTTATTTAATATACTTGAGAAATTTAATTTTAGTCTGATATTTATATCTTGGATTAAATCCTTATCCCTTCGGCTTCGGTATTTACCAGTAATCAAAGATCTCCCTTTTTTCATTTGTTTCATGGCACTAGGCAGGGCTGTCTTCTTAGCCATTATTATTCAATATTGCCTTGGAACCTTTAGCTATTACTATTCGTGACTCACCTAATATACTTGGCATTACCTGTGGGAATGAGATACACAAGTTATCGCTATATGCAGATGACTTATTGCTATATATCTCTCTAACCCTGAGAAATCCATTCCGGCAGTAATATCCCTGCTTGCTCAATTTAGTAACTTTTCTGGCTACAAATTGAATCTTAGTAAGAGTGAACTCTTCCCATTAAATATGCAGGTTCCAATTTATAGACTTTCACCATTCAGATTGGTTACTGACTATTTTACTTATCTGGGTGTTAAAATTACTAAGAAGCATAAGGATTTATTTAAGCTCAGATTTTTACCGTTAATCAGGTTAAACAATTGTTTACTAAATGATCCCCATTGTCTTTATCACTGATTGGCCAAATCAATGCTATTAAGACCATAAGACAAAGGAACAAAAGTTGGCTATTCGGCCCATCGAGTTTGCTCCACCATTTTATCATGAGCTGATCCATTCTCCCATTTAGTCCCACTCCCCCACCTTCTCACCATAACCTTTGATGCCCTGGCTACTCAGATACCAATCAATTTCTTCCTTATATACACCCAATGACTTGACCTCCACTGCTGCCTGTGGCAACAAATTCCATAGATTCACCACCCACTGACTAAAAAAATTTCTTCGCATCTCTGTTCTGAATGAGTGCCTTTCAATCCTTAAGTCATGCCCTCTCGTACTAGACTCCCCCTCCATGGGAAACAACTTTGCCACATCTACTCTGTCCATGCCTTTCAACATTCGAAATGTTTCTATGAGGTCTCCCCTCATTCTTCTAAACTCCAAGGAGTACAGTCCGAGAGCGGTCAAACGTTCCTCATATGTTAACCCTCTCATTCCCTCTCATTAAGATGATTATTCTACCTAAATTTTTATATCTATTTCAAACGGTATCAATTTTTATTTCTAAATCCTTTTTTGATACTGTTGATTCTAAAATTTCCTCATATGTTTATATATATGGCAGAATAAAAATCCTAGACCAAGTAAAAAATATTTACAGAAGTCCAAAAAGGACCGTGGTTTGGCATTGCTGAATTTAAGATTTTTTACTGGGCAATTAATATTCAACGCAAGATTTGGATATAATTCCAAGTCCACGATGGGTAAACCTTGAATGTAATTCTGTACAAGGGTTCTCATTGGTTTCTATTTTAGGGACTTCGCTTCCCATTGTTCTCTCTAAATTGAATAAACAAATGATTAACCCAATAATTAAATACACATTACAAATATGGTTTCAATTTTGTAAATTTTTTGGTTTGAACAAATTTATTTTATCAAGCCCTGTTATATCTAATCTTTTTTTCAACCCTCTGTTATGGATCAAGCCTTTTTGATATGGAAAATGAAGGGTATAATGTGTTTTCGTGATTTATTCTTGGATAACTGTTCCATGTCTTTCAAACAGTTGTCTAATAAATATAATTTGCCCAGATCCCATTTTTTTTAGATATTTACAAATTAGAAACTTTTTAAATACTACGCTACCTACCTTTCCGACTTCATATCCAAGTGATATCACAGAAAAAAATTTAGGTTTAAATCCTTATCAGAAGGGTTTAACAGCAATTATTTATGATATCATTATGAAAATACAGCCGGATATATCTGATAAAATTAAGAATGAATGGGAAAGGGAACTTCAACTTCACTTATCTATAGAGAAATGGGAGAAAATTTTTCAATTAGATAGTTATCATGTGTGATTTTAATAATCAAATTGACTTGGCAATCAAATTCACATTTGTAGTTTGGGTATGTGTTGTCATGAGCAGAGTGCTACAAAGATCAGTATTGGACCTTCAACAACTCAGAATTTCTATTATTGTCTTTCATCCAAGTTTGTTGGAAAGAGGGAATTAGAGTGATTAAAAATTGTAAAGCAGTGAGACAACTAAAAATGCTGTACAAAAAGATGTTGGTGTTCTACTAATGAAATGTAGAGAAACAATCATACAAGTCCAACAGGGAACTAGGAAGGCAGTATGCTGGTGTTTATTTTGAAGGGTTCTGAGAACATAAGATAAGGAAGTCTTGCTGTGAGATGATATTGAGTTTTGCTTTGATTGCAAGTGGGAGTGTGTGAAGTTTACATCAGAAGATGGATATTGCTGTGGGACCAGTAGAACATTGTCAAAATAGATTGATTCAGGATTGAAAAATTAAGATTAGTGTATATTAGTGAAATTTAGGAGAATGAAGGGAGATCTCATTAAGATTCATAGAAAAAATAACGGAGTTGATGCCAAAAGGTAGTTTAGAGAGTTAAGAATAGGTTTCAGATTAAGTGGTCAATCATTTAGGACAAAGATATTTCTGTACAAGAGGCTTGTAAACATTTGAACTTCTCTGACAACTGTAGACACTCAGTTATTGGTTTTATTTGATATACTGATAGGCTTTTAGATAGGAAATGAAGGACTATAGAAATCAGACAAAAAACTGCTGGAGGTACAGAATCATCCAAGAATCTATTCAAACCTGCTCTGTAAACAGTTCTTGCTTTCTTAAAAGCAATACCTGTTCTGCTTCAATAATTTAACCAACTTTTCCATATCCCTTTGAATTTAGTTAATGCATAAAGGTTACTATGTCAAACATCCTTGAAAATATGAGACGCAGGACTTCAACCTTAGTACAGGTGTCCCCTGCTTTTCAAACGTTCGCTTTACGAAACCTCACTGTTATGAAAGACCTACATTAGTACCCTGTTTTTGCTTTCAGAAGGTGTTTTCACTGTTACGAAAAAAATCAGCGCGCGATAAAAGGCAGCGTATGCCCTGAGCAGCCGCTCTCCCCTGGATTCGGAACGGCATTGCTTTAACACGTGGCATTGAGCAGCCGTTAGCAAGATGAGTTCTAAGGTGTTGGAAAAGCCTGAAAGAGCTCGTAAGGCTGTTACACTTAGCGTAAAACTAGACATAATTAAGCATTTCGATTATGGTGAACAAAGCAAGGACAAAGTGAGTTTGGCTTGTGGAAGCTGACGAAGATGATGTTGAAGAGGTTTTGGCATCCCATGACCAAGAACTGATAGATGAAGAGCTGATGCAATTGGAAGAGGAAAGGATAACAGTTGAAACTGAATGCAGTAGTGAAAGTGAAGCAACTGCGTGAGATTTTCGCTGCAATGATAAAGTACGACTTTAATTTTGAAGGGGTATGTAAGTTAAGGGGATGTTTGCAGGACGGTTTGAGTGCTTACAAAGAACTGTATGATAGAAAAATGCATGAGGCTCAGCAGTCAAACAAGCCTTCCACATCAACCACAGCAGATGACGAACCTCGACCTTCGACATTGAGGTGGGCAGTCATAGGAGAAGATGAACTGCCTGCCTTGATCGACGATGAGATGACACCCCCGTGTCCCACCACCCCAACCCCCGTGCCCCGGACAGATACTGTACCGATTCGCAGAGAATGCAGCGGTAGCCAGGAGGCACACAGCACATCTTTAAGAAAAAAGCCAAAATAAACATGCTAATTAATTAGGTGCCGCTTAGCACGTAATTGTCGGCCCGGATCAGAGGTGACGCATTTACGTGCCGGGCAGCACCTAATTAATTAGCATGTTTATTTCGGCTTTTTTCTTAAAGATGTGCCGTGTGCCTCCTGGCTACCGCTGCGTTCTTCGCGGCAATGTATCGGGTCGGCGGCCCGGAGGATGGGGGCCACTGCGCCAGCCCAACCTGCAACGACTCAGTCTAACACATCATCATCAGTGTGCTCGGCACTGTCTTCCCGATTCCAGTTAAGTGATACTGCACTGTATACTACACTGTACACTGATTTGTTAGGTTATTTTTGGGTCTGCGAACGCTCACAAAATTTTCCCATATAAATAAATGGTAATTGCTTCTTCGCTTTACGACATTCTGGCTTACATAGTCATAGTCATACTTTATTGATCCCAGGGGTTATGAACCGTTTCATAGGAATGCTCTACCTTCGGATGGCAGGGGAAACGTATTAAATAGTTATTTAAATCAAGTTAATCCATCATGAGCTCAGCATGACAAAAAGAATATCTATGGCTGCTAAAGGTACAAGTTGATGTATTGGTTCAAAATGCAAAATGTTGACCCATGCCTTTTGCGTTCATAGATGTTGCTCGACTGAGTTCTTCCTCTGTTCGTTTTGTTCCAGTTTGCAGCATCTGCATCTTTTGTCTTATATCTGCATTGACATTCATTTACTGGTGCACAAATGAATGAAAATGTTTTGGAAATCAGTCTTTTGAGTAAATGCAACAATGGTAGGGCAAGTGCAACATAATCACATAGAATTGTTTCAGTTGAATAGATCTTTATTTATGTGTTTATCATAGGAAGACAGTGGATTATTACAACATCTACTGAAGGCATTAGATTCTGGTGCACCGCCCCATGGAGGGATTGCATTGGGTGAGTTCCGGAATAAATGTTTGTCAGTCTGTGATTAAATTAAAACAGATGAAACCCCCTGGTTTCCTTGGCTGCGTAAGTCTAGGGAAGACGACCTCCGGCCCCACCAAGAACTTGTGAGATTGAGGTGCTCTCCTCCACCCAAACTCTAGTTTGTGTGGATGCTGTGTAAGTTGCTACCCTGTTACAAATTGGTGCCATGAAATAGCAGACAGTACACTACATACGATTAAAGGAATTATATTTATGAATCTTAACTAAAGGGTTAGTAAAGAATAACAAAAAGAAAAGGACCCATTCTAATTAAACAGTCAGATGTGCACAAGTTGGAGCTCTGTCTTGAACTTCTGTCACTCACACACTGGGCCCTCATCAGCGTGAGCGCGCACTCCACCTTCTGAACGTCGGTCGCAATCCATCTTGAGCAATCGGGTCTCCCACCAGATCATATGCTAGAACTTGTTCTCCCCAGCATTATGTCTCTTCATCTGCCCCTAGAACAAAAGCCCAAGACCAACCTTATTGTCACTCACCAAGAGAACCTCCCACGAATTGGATGGCACACATTCCACATCATCCCTTCTCTTCAACAGTAAACCAAACAAGCTGAAGGGGAGCAGCTGAAAACCAGCAGCTCTCACAAAACTGCCAAAATGAAATACATACAACATGACAGTAAAAATATGAACCAGGGTATTAAACAGGTTTTTTATTGATAGCCTATCATGCAGCTCACAATCACAACTGAGGGTGTAGAGTTTCTGGGATCTGTTTAACATTGAATAAGAATATTAAACATAGAAACATAGAAACATAGAAAATAGGTGCAGGAGTAGGCCATTCGGCCCTTCGAGCCTGCACCGCCATTTATTATGATCATGGCTGATCATCCAACTCAGAACCCTGCACCAGCCTTCCCTCCATACCCCCTGATCCCCGTAGCCACAAGGGCCATATCTAACTCCCTCTTAAATATAACCAATGAATCGGCCTCAACTGTTTCCTGTGGCAGAGAATTCCACAGATTCACCACTCTCTGTGTGAAGAAGTTTTTCCTAATCTCAGTCCTAAAAGGCTTCCCCTTTATCCTCAAACTGTGACCCCTCGTTCTGGACTTCCCCAACATCGGGAACAATCTTCCTGCATCTAGCCTGTCCAATCCCTTTAGGATTTTATACGTTTCAATCAGATCCCCCCTCAATCTTCTAAATTCCAATGAGTACAAGCCTAGTTCATCCAGTCTTTCTTCATATGAAAGTCCTGCCATCCCAGGAATCAATCTAGTGAACCTTCTTTGTACTCCCTCTATGGCAAGGATGTCTTTCCTCAGATTAGGGGACCAAAACTGCACACAATACTCCAGGTGTGGTCTCACCAAGGCCTTGTACAACTGCAGTAGTACCTCCCTGCTCCTGTACTCGAATCCTCTCGCTATAAATGCCAGCATACCATTCGCCTTTTTCACCGCCTGCTGTACCTGCATGCCCACTTTCAATGACTGGTGTATAATGACACCCAGGTCTCGTTGCACCTCCCCCTTTCCTAATTGGCCACCATTCAGATAATAATCTGTTTTCCTGTTTTTGCCACCAAAGTGGATAACTTCACATTTATCCACATTAAATTGCATCTGCCATGAATTTGCCCACTCACCCAACCTATCCAAGTCACCCTGCATCCTCTTAGCATCCTCCTCACAGCTAACACTGCCGCCCAGCTTTGTGTCATCCACAAACTTGAAGATGCTGCATTAATTCCCTCATCCAAGTCATTAATATATATTGTAAACAACTGGGGTCCCAGCACTGAGCCTTACGGTACCCCACTAGTCACTGCCTGCCATTCTGAAAAGTTCCCGTTTATTCCCACTCTTTGCTTCCTGTCTGCTAACCAATTCTCTATCCACATCAATACCTTACCCCCAATACCGTGTGCTTTAAGTTTGCACACTAATCTCCTGTGTGGGACCTTGTCAAAAGCCTTTTGAAAATCCAAATATACCACATCCACTGGTTCTCCCCTATCCACTCTACTAGTTACATCCTCAAAAAATTCTATGAGATTCGTCAGACATGATTTTCCTTTCACAAATAAATGCTGACTTTGTCCGATGATTTCACCGCTTTCCAAATGTGCTGTTATCACATCTTTGATAACTGACTCCAGCAGTTTCCCCACCACCGACGTTAGGCTAACCGGTCTATAGTTCCCCGGTTTCTCTCTCCCTCCTTTTTTAAAAAGTGGGGTTACATTAGCCACTCTCCAATCCTCAGGAACTAGTCCATAATCTAACGAGTTTTGAAAAATTATCATTAATGCATCCACTATTTCTTGGGCTACTTCCTTAAGCACTCTGGGATGCAGACCATCTGGCCCTGGGGATTTATCTGCCTTTAATCCCTTCAATTTACCTAACACCACTTCCCTACTAACATGTACTTCGCTCAGTTCCTCCATCTCACTGGACTCTCTGTCCCCTACTATTTCTGGAAGATTATTTATGTCCTCCTTAGTGAAGACAGAACCAAAGTAATTATTCAATTGGTCTGCCATGTCCTTGCTCCCCATAATCAATTCATCTGTTTCTGTCTGTAGGGGACCTACATTTGTCTTTACCAGTCTTTTCATTTTTTACATATCTATAAAAGCTTTTACAGTCAGTTTTCATGTTCCCTGCCAGTTTTCTCTCATAATCTTTTTTCCCCTTCCTAATTAAGCCTTTTGTCCTCCTCTGCTGAACTCTGAATTTCTCCCAGTCCTCAGGTGAGCCACTTTTTCTGGCTAATTTGTATGCTTCTTCTTTGGAATTGATACTATCCCTAATTTCTCTTGTCAGCCACGGGTGCACTACCTTCCTTGATTTATTCTTTTGCCAAACTGGGATGAACAGTGATGAATATTGATGGAAAGCACTTCTATCCCGAGCAAATTTGATAAAAAATTTAAGGACAAGCATGGGCACCTCTTTGTCAAAGATCTGGGATACAACTGGTCTAAGAAATTTTGCCACAGGTGTGATTTTCCATTTATCTAAAATAGTTATCACTTTTACTGGGGCTGGCTTTTGATTTTTGATTTTTAAGAAGTGGAATTCAAATTCTGGAATGTGGGATATGACTCTTGTCTTCTCAAATTTAATCCAGCAATATAATCACTCCGCAAACAACAGGAATTCTGCAGATGCTGGAAATTCAAGCAACACACATCAAAGTTGCTGGTGAACGCAGCAGGCCAGGCAGCATTTTGTAGGAGGAGGTACAGTCGACGTTTCAGGCCGAGACCCTTCGTCAGGACTAACTGAAGAAAGAGTGAGTAAGAGATTTGAAAGTTAGAAGGGGAGGGGGAGATCCAAAATGATAGGAGAAGACAGGAGGGGGAGGGATGGAGCCAAGAGCTGGACAGGTGATTGGCAAAAGGGATACGAGAGGATCATGGGACAGGAGGTCCGGGATGAAAGACAAGGGCGGGGGGGACCCAGAGGATGGGCAAGGGGTATATTCAGAGGGACAGAGGGAGAAAAAGGAGAGTGAGAGAAAGGATGTGTGTATAAAAATAAATAACAGATGGGGTACGAGGGGGAGGTGGGGCATTAGCGGAAGTTAGAGAAGTCGATCTTCATGCCATCAGGTTGGAGGCTACCCAGACGGAATATAAGGTGTTGTTCCTCCAACCTGAGTGTGGCTAATCTGGGTCGCCTCCAACCTGATGGCATGAACATCGACTTCTCTAACTTCCGCTAATGCCCCACCTCCCCCTCGTACCCCATCTGTTATTTATTTTTATACACACATTCTTTCTCTCACTCTCCTTTTTCTCCCTCTGTCCCTCTGAATATACCTCTTGCCCATCCTCTGGGTCAACTCCCCCCCCCCCCGTCTTTCTTCCCGGACCTCCTGTCCCATGATCCTCTCGTATCCCTTTTGCCAATCACCTGTCCAGCTCTTGGCTCCATCCCTCCCCCTCCTGTCTTCTCCTATCATTTTGGATCTCCCCCTCCCCCTCTAACTTTCAAATCTCTTACTCACTTTTCCTTCAGTTAGTCCTGACGAAGGGTCTCGGCCTGAAACGTCGACTGCACCTCTTCCTAGAGATGCTGCCTGGCCTGCTGCGTTCACCAGCAACTTTGATGTGTGTTGATATAATCACTCCACTAGCTACAGTCATTTTCAATCCTGAGGGAATTCTGCTCCGGGCAGGCTTTATGTATTAAAGCTAAAGGCAACAAAATCCTGTTTTTTAAATGTTAAGTAGCCACGACTTATAACTATTTAGGATGTTTGATTCATTGTCTAATCTGTTTCATTCCAGGCTTGGACAGACTGATAGCTCTTACAGTTGGAGCTTCGACCATCAGGGATGTGATTGCCTTTCCTAAATCCTTCAGAGGACATGATCTAATGAGTAATGCTCCAGACTCTGTGAGTCCTGAAGAACTAAGTCCATATCATATTCAGGTCAATTGGCCAGCAGAAACCCACAAAGACAGAACCAACTCATGAGTTACAGCACTGATCATTTCCCAAGACAAAAGCAACAGCAGCCAAAGGATTTGGACTATATAAGTTTGTATCATTACCAGAACCAATGAGGGTTGGTATGTCTGAACTTCCCTGCTGTGGCATTGAACATTTTCCAATATCTCATGCACACTTCTATCAAATCATGACAATTTATTCACTAAAACCGCTTTTTCTTCAAGTAATAAGGTAAATTACATTCAGGATAAAACAAAGTTGTCTTATAATTTATTGGGTTCATCCAAATTAGAGTAGGGGAAGAGGAAGAAGCAACGTCTTTGCCGTGCAGAGCTCCCTATAGAATCCCTTGTGCCAGGGCAGCTGTTACAAGTAGTATTGTAGATAATATAGTGAAACGGCAGAAGTCACACTCTCTGTGGTTTAGGTTCAAGCATAGATCAAGGTTGGCCCATGATTTTGCTAAGTATATCAATCCCAAAGCTGTGGGATCACCAGATCACCCAAAATGTGAGGGTAATGAAAGAGCCTCAACTCCATCACTCCCAGAGTTCTTCCTCAGCCCTGATTTTCTGTGAATTGTTGTGGTGCACTAATAGGTGATAGAAAAGGAGTTGAGCTTTTGCAGAATTCCGGGCATCTATTTTGTAATGTTGACAGTTAACTGCTAAATTGTCAATGCCATTTGGGAATGGAACAAGGAATCTTAAGTCCAAAGTACAAGCCTCACCAAATCTCAAACCTTACTGAACCTGGGACCACACTGAAAGAAATCAGTAAACTAGAGGCAGGGGCCCATTCACTTATTGGCATTGGAAAATACAGTCATATATTTAATGGTCCAAGAGGTTCTACTCTGCTTTCAATTCTGTACTTGTGCTACATTGATATTTTGTGATCTGTAATGTTTTGCAAATAATACCATAAAACAGAAATGGTCAGCTGACTATAAAATACTGCAACACAGAATGTTAATTGAAACATTTTCAAAGGGTAGTGGTGAAAGTAAAATAGTTAATACCACATTGCCCTAAGCAGCAACAATAAACACACAAAAATCCATATGAAATGTTGAACTCAGCAGGCCAGGCAGCCTCGGCCCAAAACGTTGTCTGTTTAACTCTTTTCCATAGATGCTGACTGGCTTGCTGAATTCCTTCAGCATTTTGTTTGTGTTTTTTGATTGCCAGATTTTCTCTTGTTTGTGATTACACGGAAATCCATTGGTTTTGGGATTTTCTGAGGATGCACCCATGAAAACATTGAATCCATTACTGCACAAGAGGTTAAGCAACTTGCCACAGCTACACTGTCTCCAAGGCAGTGTGGCCTTAGGCTGTTCCTGCGGATTGGGTTCAATTTTCAGTCCATTTCGCAGAAGTGGAAGACGTCTTTGTGTGAATTTTTCGTAAAGTGAGATGGTTAATGCATAGGTCTTGACAAGGAAAATTGATGATTGAGTGCATTACCTCTGAAGTGAGTTGTACCTTCTTTATTTGTCCTCCAACTCGCAGTAGTCCCTCAGAGTCAGGAAAGGGACAGAGTTACTAAGGGGACTTAGTTTTGGGAGAGGTTCCTGGTTGTGTAAACCTGTCTTAGAACAACAACATAGATTCTAACCTTTGCCAATTCAGTTGCTGAGCACTGAGAGGTTGTTTACAAATGTGCCAACCATTGCAAAGGCTGTCTTTGGCTGCTACTCTAATAGAATGAGTAATATGTGAGAGCTAGGCATTTGCTCTGGTAACTCAACTTCCAGCTTAAAAAAACACTCGAAGTGTGTTCTGCCAATTTGGAGAAGTGATAAATGGGTTATGTTGTTCTACACTTGAGGACATTTTTCTACATCTGCCTCAAGGTCAGCTAAGTCAAAATTTGTTCCTGGTGGGGATCAGCTAAAAATGTTGGGCGTTAATGTTAACTATAAGGAGAGGATGAGCTGATAAGTTTTGAGCCACTTTGTGGCATGATCAGCCAGGTTGAGATCAGTAGGAACACAGTTCCATTGGCTTCTCTGAGTTGATCGTCTGATACGTTGGATCCTATTATGTACATAAACATAGAATCAGTGGTTCCATTTAATATCAGAGAATGTAGGCAATATACAACCTGAAATTCTCACTCTCCGCAGACACCCTCGAAACAGATGAAAAAGGCCTCAAAGAATGAATGACAGAGTAAAAGGAAGAGCCCCCGCCACCTTCTATGCACAAACACATCAACCCTCCCCCCACTTACTCTAGCATAAAGCATCAGCATTCCTACCACCCATCATGCCAGCATCAGCAAAGCCCCTAAAGAGAGATCATGGTCTACAGTACATCAAAAACTAACTGTCCATTCCAACATCCCGCAGGTTCTCTCCCTAACAAGGAAGAGACAGGTATTGCTGTTTCCACAGCAAGAGGGGAGACCAACAGCTTGTCTCTTTGTTTCATCAAATGTAAAATAGAGCACAACCTTGCTGTCAGTAAAGAACTTGATGCCATCTAGTTCTGTGTCCAGCTCTTTGATTATCATCTCTGCCATCTCAGAATCAGGTTTAATGTCACCACCATATATCATGAAATTTGTTAACTTTGCTGCAGCAGTGTAATGCAATACATGATAATATAGAAAAATAAACTGAATTACAGTAAATATATAATAGTTAAATAAGTAGTGCAAAACAAGCAGTGAAATTAATAAAAAAAACTAGAACAGCAGCACCAAGTTCAAGTTTTGGTTTGGTGAGATCTAGTTTGGGAGCAAACTTTGACTTTCCAGGATAAATCTAACTAATCCATCTTCACTGTATCTATCATCATCTGTGACCTTCGGGTACGCAACAGCAGCAATAGTTTTAATTAACGCATTACAGAATGCAGACATCTTTGTTTTGGGCATCAGATGGTGGAATTGCATGTAGGTTCTTGGAATTTTCAAGCCTTTATGATCCAGAAGGGAAGAACACCACTGCTCATGTTTCTCAGTAGGGAGTGGGACATCCCATCCTCAAGCATCTGAGGTCAACTTTATTAACATGAAACTTCCCTGCTTGAGCAGTAAATCAGAGGATGAAATAGACTGTGGATAGTTGATAGCAGACTATGATGCATAAAGGGTCTTCCTGTATCAAGGACCTGGAAAATAAAGGTTCAAGGCCCAGACTGCACTGTATAGGAGGGAGGTCCTGTCCAAGATAAAAAAAATTTAAGATATGAGGCGTAGCATGACCCCAGCACAGTTGGATGCAATCTTATGCAGTCTAAGATTAGACTGTGCCAATATGTCTTACACTGCTTTCAGCAAGCTGACAACTACTGCTGCACTAGAAAATGATGTAAGACCATTACCAATATAGAAATACCTTTCTACATCGCTCTTGTGCTTCAATCCTGAATTCCTTCTCTCCCTTGTTAACTGTCCTCTTAATCCCATAGATTGCCCATTCTGGTGAGGGACAGTTACCAAATACATGAACTCTCATGTGGTATCCAGAGTCTTAATGTCCAGTTGGTGGTCACAAAACTGCAGAAATCTGAGGTAGTCTCAATGATCAACTCTCATTAGGAAGCCATAAGACGTAGGAGCAGGATCAGACCTTTCAGCCATCAAGTCTGCTTCACCATTTCATCATCATTTCCTTCGCAACCCCATTCTTCTGCCTTCTCTCCATAACCTTTCATGCCCTGACTAAACAAAAACCTCTCAACCTCTGTCTTAAGTACACCCAGTGACCTGCCTTCCACTGCCAGCAGACTGGCAACAAATTTCACAGATTCACTACCCTCTGGTTAAAGAAATTACCCCATATTCCCATTCTAAATAGATGCCCTTCCATTCTGAGGCTATGCCCTGTGGTCCTAGCTTCTCTTCCCCCCCCCCCCCACCTCCTACATAGGAAACATCATTTCCACATCCACTGGGTTTCAATGAAATCCCCCCTTCATTCTTCACATCATACTCCCTGGAGTTCTTCACAATTCCAGGGAGTAAAGGCCCAGAGCCATCAAACATTCGTCAAAGCTGATTGTGCACTTCAGGAAGGGAAGATGAAGGAACACATATCAATCCTCATAAGAGGGATCAGAAGTAGAGAGAGTGAACAGTTTCAAGTTCTTGGGTGTCAAGATCTCTGAGGACCTAACCTGGTCCCAACATATCAATGCAGCTATAAAGAAGGCAAGGCAGCGTCTATACTTCATTAGGAGTTTGAGGAGATGGGTGGGGTGGGGGTGCTACTGCATAGGATGGAAAGAAGCTGCAGAGGGTCGTAAATGTAGTCAGCTCCATCTTGGGTACTAGCCTGTAAAGTACCCAGGACATCTTCAAGGAGCGGTGTTTCAGCAAAGGCAGCGCCCATTATTAAGGACCTCCAGTGCCCAGGTGTTGTAAGTGAGGAAACAGATTCGGTAGGTCTCAAAGGCACGGACTCTGGACACAGTCTTGGTAGTAAAGGATTTTATTTACAGAAGGCAAACGTGGGAAAATGACAACAGAAGCAACACGCACAAAATTTACAGCCGTCGTGGGAAAAGTCGGATCAGCAATAAAACACATGCGGACGATTAATAACGAACGTGGAAAATCACGTGGGAACAAAGAACACACACACATACATACAACCAAGGGAAAAGTCAATAAGATATCTGTCAAGGGGTGGCCGGTATCATATTTACTTTTCCTTTGGTTGTATGTGTGTGTGTGTGTGTGTGTGTGTGTATATACTTTGTTCCCATGCGATTTTCCCATGTTCATTATTAATTGTCCGCGTGTGTTTTACTGCCGATTCGACCTTTCTCATGACTGCTGTAAATTGTGCGTGTATACGTGTTACTTCTGTTGCCATTTCCCCACGTTTACCTTCTGTAAATAAAATCCTTTCCTACCAAGACTGTGTGTCTAGAGTCCTTGCCTTTGAGACCTACCGACTCTGTTTCCTCACTTACAACAATTGGCGCTGCGAGCAGGGTAGTTCCTCGGAGATGGCAAAGAGAGCGAGTCCAGCACACATGGCACCCTTTTAGTGCAGGAGGGCTGGAAGGTCCAGCCCAGGTAAATCACAGGGCGCCAATGGCTCGGTGCCAGCGGAGTTAAGCTGATTACAAAGGCTAATTGCCCGAGGCCAAGTACAAGGCTAATTAAAGGAGGGGTCAAACCTTGATTGGCAGGTGGTGTGCCTTCCGACCAGGTAGTGGGCAGTGCTGTCACGTGTCAGTCACGACCCTCCAATACACCAGGACATTCCCTCTTCTCACTTACTATCAGGTACGAAGTACAGAAGCCTGAAGCCACACACTCAGCGATTCAGGAACAGCATCCTCTCCTCTGCCATCTGATTTCTAAATGGACATTGAACCCGTGAACACTACCTCAGGTTTTTAAATATATATTATTTCTGTTTTTGCACTATTTTAATGTATTAAATATACATATACTGTAGTTTATTTATTATCTTCTTCTATATTATGTATTGCATTAAACTGCCGCTGCTAAGTTAACAAATTTCATGATACATGCCAGTGATAACAAACCTGATTCTGATACAATAAGCCTTTTATTCCCGAAATTATTCTTGTGAACTCTTCTGAACCTTCTCCATTGACAGCACATCTTTTCTTAAATAAGGGTCCCGAAACTCTCACGGTACTCCAAGCAAGAGCTCACCAGTACCTTATAAAGTCTGAGCATTACAGCCATGTTTTTATGTTCTGGTCCTCGCAATGTTGGCATTCATTTTGAATTTGTCTTCGTCACTACCGACTCAACTTGCAAATTAATCTTTAGGGAACCCTGCACAAAGACTCCCAAGTCCCTTTGCACCTAGGACTTTTGCCCATTCTACTAATCTGTAAGCCACTTCATTTAGAACCTTGGAGTGTTGTAGTCCATATGGTCTAGGTGACTTACCACCTTCAGACCTTTCAGCTTCCCCAGCACCTTCTCCCCGGTAATTGCAGTTGCACTCACTTCTGCCCCCTGGCATTTTTGAAAGTCTGGCATATGACAAGTATCTTCCACAGTAAAGATGGATGCAAAATACTTATTTAGTTTGCCATTTCCTTGTCCCCGTAACTACAGTACCTCTCCAGCATTGTTTTCCAGAGTTCCAATATCTACTCTTGACTCTTTATTGCTGTTTATATATCTGAAAAATCATTTGGTATTCTCTTTGGTATTCCTTCACATTTCTTTCCTTGTGATTTTTTAGTTTCCTTCTATTGGCTTGTAAAAGCTTCCCAATTTTCTGACTTCCCACTAATGTTTACTCTATTATATATCCTCTTTTGCTTTTATGTTGTTTTTAACTCCCCTTGTCAGTCATGGTTGCATTTTTAGAATACTTCCTGTTCTGTGGGATGCATCTGTCTTGTGCCTTCAAATTTGCTCCCAAAAACTCCAGCCATTGATGTTCTGCCATCATCCCTGCTAGTGTCCCCTTCCAATCAACTTTGGCCAGCTCTTCTCATGCCTCTATAATTCCCTTAACTCCACTGTAATTCTGATGCATCTGATTTTAACTTCTCTCACTCACATATATTGTGATCACAAACCTTAAGCTCTGTAATCAATTCTTGTTCGTTATATAACACTCAGTACAGAATAGCCTTTTCCCTGGTGGCCTCAACCACAAGCTGCTCTAAAAAGCCATCATCTAGGCAGTCTATAAATTCTGTCTCGGGACCCAGCACCTACCTGATATTTCCAATGTTGAAATTCCCATAACTTGTAACATTTCCTTTTTGACATATGTATTCTATCTCCCTTTGTAATTTGTAGCCCACACTCTGGCTGCTTTTCAAAGATCTGTAAAAAACCTCTATCAGGATCTTTTTATTTTTGCATTTTCTTAACTCTACTCACAACGATTCTACATCTTACGATCCTGTCAATTTTACCAACAGAGCAACCCCACCCTCTCTGCTACCTGCCTGTTTTTTTCGATACAATACCCTTAGATGTTAAGCTCCCAGCTATGATTTTTTTTTCAGCCACGACTCAGAGGTGCCTTCAACGTCATACCTACCAATCTACCTTATTTCGTACACTACCTGCATTCAGATATAACACATTCAGTCAGGCATTCGTCACCCTTTTCGATTTTGGCCCCATGTTACACGGCAACTCTTCCCACTGACTGCAATTTTCTCTATTATCTGTCTGTCCTTCCTGACAGTCTCACTGCACATTGCATTTAGTTGTATACCAACTGCCCCATTCTCGGCCCTATCACTCTGATTCCCAACCCTCTGGCCATTTGGTTTAAACCCTCCCCAAAGGCTCTAGCAAACCTGCCAGCAAGGATGCTGGTCCCCCTCGGGATCTGTGTAACTCTTCCCTTTTGTACAGGTTCCCAATAAGAGATTCCAGATATCTGAACCCTTGCCGCCCTGCACCAGTTCTTCGGCCACTTTTTCATTTACCAACTCATTCTGTTCTTACCCTCACTGGTGCGTGGCACAGGCAGGAATCCAAAGATTACTACCCTGGAGGTCCTGCTTTTCAGCTTTCTACTTAACTCCCTAAATTCTCTCTCCAGGACCTCCTCCCTCTCTGTATCTTTGTCATGGGTCCCAATATGTACCTTTGGCTACTCACGACCCTCCTTCAGAATGCCATGGATCCGATCCGAGACGTTCCTAATCGTGGCACCTGGGAGGCAACATGCCATCCGAGTGTCTCTTTCACGTCCACACAACCTCGTGTCTACTTCTTTAACTATTGAATCTTCTTACACGACTGCATTCCTCTTCTCTGCCTTCCCTCCTGACCACAGCGCCAGACTCGGTGCTAAAGACCCGGTCGCTGCAACTCCTTCCTAGCAGATCATTCCGCTCAACAGTACCTGAAGCGGTACAGTATACTTATTTTTGAGGGGAACAGCCACAGGGCTACTCTGCTCTGGTTACCCATTTCCTTTCCCTCTCCGGTCAGTCACCGAGATACCTTCCTCCTGCGTCTTAGGATGACTACCTTCCTTAATTCCTATCTATCACATTCTCAGTTTACCGCATGAGCTGAAGCTCATTGAGCTCCTGTTCCTTAACACATGCTTAACGTTGTCACAGCGTCTGAAATGACGGGTGCATTTTCTCCAGGACATTAGGCTTAAATATGCTGACAGTGGGCTGATGAGCATCATCGAGGCAGATTTCGCCCAGTATGACCCAACCCAGGTCCAATCGCTGTGCGGTGTGCTGACCATTTGGCTGTTCAGGTACAGTAAGTGTGTCTGCCAAACAACAGGAGAATCTCTGCAGAAGAATCAAGTGGCGGAATCTTGTCAGCTGTATCCTTAGGATGTGAATGACAGTGTGCAGCTTCAGGAGTTGGGATTTCATCCCTGTTGTTGGTAATATTGTGGCACTCCGGGGGGCGGGTGGGTTGGGGGTTGACAGCCCGCCGCAGCATTCCTAATGACCAGCGCTATTTGTTGTTCTTGTGTTAAAATGTTTTCGTGGGATTATGGTGGGACGTTCGTTAATTTATTGTTACATTTAGGCTTATACAGTTATTCGCTTATGTGTTTGTGGGTCACACTGACTGTAACCGGGGTGTGTAATACTGTAATCACCTTTCCCGTTTGTATGTGATTGAATGGGTCAGAGCGTCAGTTTTTGTGCTTGTCACAGTAAAACCGGTTGCGGAGTTAAATGAGCTTTCTCGTCTGTCATCCTGGACAATATGTTCACAATCAATGACGGTCGGCGAGGACAAGCAGATCTCCTCTCCTATTGAGCCCATGGTTCTTCTTCCGGTAACATCTGATCCACAACATATCCATGTCACAGTGTATAGGAAAACATAACTTTGAATACTGATTTTGCTAATGGCACATCTAATAATTCATATGCCTTTACTTTTTGCTTAGGGTGTCCTTTCGTGTAGATTTTGACTGGACATACTTTGGAGCAGGAGTTACCTTCGCCGCATACCTCCGTGCGAGGGAAAGAAGCTGTACTGTATCTGAGCGAGCTCCCACCATGCTCTACTGCGGGTGTGCTAGAGCCAGTATTAGCCCACGGTGCTGGCCCTGACTGAAGTGCTGATATGTTCTGGTCACTTTTGCACTCAATGTAATGTAAGATAGCTTTACAGTCTTTAGCTTGGTGTGCTATTGAAGCACAACATTCGAAGCGTATTGAATGCTCTTTTAAAGAGTCTCCACTCTCCAAGCGGGTTTTCTCTGAATTCTCTGCATCTCCTTAAGGGGCGAGGTTTCTTATTGTCTATCGGGAATCTTAATTGCGTTTTCTACTTCAGTCTTGCTGACTGTGATAGGAGTTTTGGTTTTTCATGCTGTTGCTGGAGACCTCTCTTTGAATGAAGTCTTACTGGAAGTCGATAGCGCAAAACTAGGGCCATTTCACATTACTGCGTAGCGGCAGACGAAGTCCACAAGGAATTAAAATGGGGGATAATGGGCACAATGCTTCGCTTTATACGTGAACCCTTCAGTTACCCACAGTTCCTGGATATCGTTTGGTATTTTGTCCACTAGAGGGTTCATTCCTCTTGCTGTATCCAAGAAACTAAGCCCCAATCCCTCGTTTATTTTTGCGGCTTGCAGTTCCGACAACAGACATGCAAGCTTTTGCGTTTCTTTGGAAAGTTATCAACTCTACTGAAGAAAGATTTTTCGATTGTCTTTGGAGAGCCAGAGCATTTGTCCAGCCTCTGCCACAGCATATGCAAACCCGTGGCTGGATTATTAATGTGTACTGCCCGAACCCTTCTTGCATGTTGCAGCGACTCCTCATCCAGCCCCTTAAAGAGAAGGTCTGATCTTGGCTAGGTTTGAGACTTAGTCCTTACACGACATTGCGAAAGCTCGACTTGCAAGATTGATAACTGGTAGACAGTTTGTTAAATACTTTTAGTCCCGCTGTATTGATGAGACAGATACCAAACCAAATCTATGGCTCCTAAATGAGAGCATCGTGATGACTGGTTTGCCAAATGTGTTTCCTAGGATGGAGGGAAGTTCAGTCTGTGCAGATGGGAGTAGCTTCAGAAGCAACTCTTGACTAGGACTTTGCAGTTATGGAACTCCGGTAGGGGGCGCTGTGGGTCTTTGCTGCTGCAGACCTTTGACTGTCAAAAACTAGACTGTGTGAAAGATAAGTTGACTGAGTAGTGCAGGGGTCCCCAACCTTTTTTGCACTGCTGACCGGTTTCATATTGACAATATTCTTGAGGACCGGCCGACCGGGGGGGGGGGGGGGCGGGGGGCGGGGTAGGGTTGCCAACGGACAAGAGTAGAGCCAAATACGTCGTTTACACCGAAAGACTACAATGACCATGAAGCCTTGCGCGGGCAGTAGTGCGCATGCGTGTACGCTCCGATTTCCCCCCCCCCGCCAGCGTATCATTTTTGGCGATTCTGTTGGTGGTGGGGGTGGGGTGTTAATCACGACCGGAATGTAGGTGATAAGTGGCTAATACACTCGATTTCGTTTCTAAAAGGGTTTATCTAACGAATTTAATATTAAACACACAGCGCATATTTTCCTCGCATGAATATAGCGATAAGTCAATTATCAGGGAAGGACAGGGGAGCTTTAAGTAAGTATTGAACGAACTTCCAGTAGAAGTGGTAGAGGCAGGTTCGATATTATTTAAAGAAAAATTGGATAGGTATATGGACAGGAAAGGAATGGATGGTTATGGGCTGTGTGCGGGTCGGTGGGACTAGGTGAGAGCACAAACTAGATGCAGAGATGGCCTGTTTCCGTGCTGTAATTGTTATATGGTTATATAAGTAAGTCAATAGCATCATAACATTTTAAGTAACGATTGGATATTAAACACACAGCACATATTTTCCCCGTATGAACATATAAAACCATTGCAACACACCAATATCGCTGAATCAGTGGGAGCCCTGGGCTGAATGCTTATTTCCCTGCAACAAGATGGTCCCATTTTGGGGTGATGGGAGACAGCGATACTCGAACGGGATTCCTTATGTCCAGTCTATTTCGCAATTTGGTTTTCGTTGCATTCATTGCAGAGATATGTTGGAAATGGAAGCAACGTTTTCAATGCTTTCGTGGCTATCTCAGGATATTTAGCCTTGACTTTGATCCAGAATGCCGGCAGAGATGTTATGTCAAACATACTTTTCAGCCCGCTATCATTTGCAAGCTCGAGGAGTTGATCTTGTTCCCGCGCTGACATGGATGACGTGCGGGTAATGACCTCGCATGCGTAATGGCTCAACAGTGGGCGTGACAAGGAGTGAGGAAAGGTGCAGCCGACTCCTATCGTCAAATCATATCATTTCCTCACGGCCCGGTAGCGCATGCTTTGCGGCCCGGTGGTTGGGGACCGCTGGAGTAGTGGGTTCAGCTTCATGTAAAGCTGAAGTAATGTCTTTTTATAGCCAAAATATGTTGGAGCATATTCTTTAGTAAGATTCATTGGCTGTCGTGAATGCAACCATAACTGGTTCTGGTTATAGACTCACAAGTCTCTGCCATCTCCAGCTTCATACACCTTTACCTCTGCTGAGGCGGCCTCAGCTTCACACTCTTCCTTGAGCACACTTAATGTAGCCATGGTATGCACCCTCTCCATTTCTACATGTGCTTTCTCCACTTGCATCTCTGTTTCGCACTTAACAAATGTTGCTCTCATTCTTGCCAGTTGTACTTTCATTTGAGCATTGCGAAAACATGGTAGATGAGCCACATTCTGACCTGGCTTCCAGATCCTAGTGATCAATGTTACTCGAGTTGGAAGATGACATTATTATCATGGTTGTCAAAGGTATCTCCAGTCCAGCTTTAAGGACAAGTCATCTTTTCTCTTTACTGCCCTCACTGTGTGTGGACACAGCTGTGCAGTGAACTAAGCAACTTCTCAACAATCACCTGAGATGGAACATTTCCTTCAGGGTTTTTAATGAGATTTCTTTTTTTTTTGAAAAGATATTGTTTCAACAGCAAATAAAGAGCAGATGGAGATAAATGTCTTTCCACCATGTGCTTCAAGTAAGGATAAAATGGAAATTATATAAAATAATTTATGTATAGGAAGTATGCTCATACAAAATAAACTGTGCCTCTGGAGGCCAGAGCATAAGGAGACCAGGCTCTGAAGCAAACCTAACACGCACAATCTTATTCACATTCCCCTGTAGGAGTTAGCTGGCTGGTGGCGTAGTGGCATTGGCACCGGATTTCGGAGTGAATGCTCCTGAGTTCGAATCCAGCCGGCTCCCCAGGCACGCTTTCCATCCATGCTGGGTTGAGGGTCAAGCTAGCAACTCGACCTCTTAAAAAAGAAATTGCCTGCTACAGAAACATCAACAGCAAAAAGTCGATGGCTTATGCTCCCTCATGAGTTTAAAAGCAATTTCCTTTCCTTGCAAGAGTTACACCAAGAGTTACACCAGTCGTCCCTCAATCCCAGCTGATATGCTATTCAAAGCATCAGATTGTGATCTCCTGTTCCCGGATCGCATTCAACTCCATACACCTACCCTCTCACCATATTCCTTGATGCCCCAACCAATCAGGAATCTATCAATATACCCATGAACTTGGCAGAGCGTTTCACAGATTCTCCACTCTTTAGCTAAAAAAAAATTCCTCAGTATTTCCATTCTAAAAGGTCGCCCCTCAATTTTGAGGTGGTGCTCTCTAGTTCTGGATACCCCCTCCAGAGGAAACATCCTCTCCACTTTCACCTTATCTAGTCCTTTTAACCATAAGACCATAAGACAAAGGAGCAGAAGTACACCATTCGGCCCATCGAGTCTGCTCCGCCATTTTATCATGAGCTGATCCATTTTCTCCTATTTAGTCCCACTCCCCTGCCTTCTCACCGTAACCTTTGATGCCCTGGCTACTCAGATACCTATCAATCTCTGCCTTAAATACACCCAATGACTTGGCCTCCACTGCTGCCCATGGCAACAAATTCCATAGATTCACCACCCTCTGACTAAAAAAATTTCTTCGCATTTCTGTTCTGAAGGGGCGCCCTTCAATCCTTAAGTCATGCCCTCTCGTACTAGACTCCCCCATCATGGGAAACAACTTTGCCACATCCACTCTGTCCATGCCTTTTAACATTCGAAATGTTTCTATGAGGTCTCCCCTCATTCTTCTAAACTCCAAGGAATACAGTCCAAGAGCGGACAAACGTTCCTCATATGTTAACCCTCTCATTCCCAGAATCATTCCAGTGAATCTTCTCTGTACCCTCTTCAACGTCAGCACATCCTTTCATAAATAAGGAGAACAAAACTGCCCACAGTACTCCAAGTGAGGTCTCACCAGGAGCCTTATAGAGCCTCAACATCACATCCCTGCTCCTATACTCTATTCCTCTAGAAATGAATGCCAACATTGCATTCGCCTTCTTCACTACTGACTCAACCTGGAGGTTAACTTTAAGGGTATCCTGCACGAGGACTCCCAAGTCCCGTTGCATCTCAGAACTTTGAATTCTTTCCCCGTTTAAATAATAGTCTGTCCGTTTATTTTTTCTGCCAACGTGCATAACCATACACTTTCCAACATTGTACTTCATTTGCCACTTCTCTGCCCATTCTTCCAATCTATCCAAGTCTCTCTGCAGACTCTCCATTTCCTCAGCATTACCGGCCCCTCCACCTATCTTTGTATCGTCAGCAAACTTAGCCACAAAGCCATCTATTCTATAATCTAAATCGCTGATGTACAATGTAAAAAGAAGCAGCCCCAACACTGATCCCTGCGGAAGACCACTGGTAACTGGCAGCCAACCAGAATAGGATCCCTTTATTCCCACTCTCTGTTTCCTGCCAATCAGCCAACGCTCTATCCACGTATGTAACTTTCCCGTAATTCCATGGGCTCTTATCTTGTTAAGTAGCCTCATGTGTGGCACCTTGTCAAAGACCTTCTGAAAATCCAAATATACAACATCCACTGCATCTCCCTTGTCTAGCCTACTTGTAATTTCCTCAAAAAATTGTAATAGGTTTGTCAAGCAGGATTTTCCTTTAAGGAATTGTTACGTACCCCGTAACTGGGTTGCCAAACCAGCAGTAATGGATCACTCAGTTGGAGTCTGGATTACTAGAACTAAGAAAGTTTTATTAAAGAAACAAGCAACACAGTACTCTAATCAAAAGGATAATAAATGCAACAGTTCAGCAATGATAAACACACATGTACACAGAATTAAGATAACAGGATTAATCAAGCTCTTTCATTGTCTAGGGGTAAATGACCAGTTTCAAAGTGATGCAAAGTTCAGTTCAATTTAGTTCAGTTCAGTTTGCAGTAATCGCTGCCGTGGCGATGGATAGTGGGGGGGGGGGGGAGGAGAGAGAGAGCAAAATGAATGAATATTCAAGGTTTCCAGACAGACCTTCACAGTCAGCTTTCGGGCGAGTCCTTTGTGATGTCATCTGAGGTCACCGACCGTGACCCCTCCGTTTCCAGATACGATCGTTTCCCTGCGCTGAACCTGGCACCCAGGCAAGGGTGGACACACACCAGGTTCCCGCCGATCGTGCCTTTCCACCCTGTGCATTTACGGCCCGGTACTACCCACCGACTTGTGAGAGACGCACCGCTTCCAGGGTCTTGTTACCTAAGGTGTTGTGTGTGTCGCCCTAGCGAACCTGTCCCTTTTTATCCCTCTGCTGGGGTATCACCTGTCCATCACTTCAAACAGTTCAGGGTTCAAAGGGGGAGCCGCTCTTGACAGCTCTCTCCTTCTGTCATTCTCTCTCCCGTCCCTTCATTACACATCTCCAAGTGCTGCTACATTGTTTGCCTTATCTCTCTCTCTCCTGAAGACAGGTGGCAGACCAACTGCTGATCCCACCGGTGCCAGCACAGGACAGCTACATCTTAATCTATGTGTATTCTTGTCACACTTCCCCCCTTTAAGGATTTTTACTGGGGGGTAAGAATTACAAACATGAATACATTATTTGATGCACACACAAATATACATCTTTATCAGCTATTTGGCTAATACAGCGTGTTTGAAGTTGTCAACACCTGACAGTCAGCCATCACATTTTCTGTTCCTTTTATATGTGTTATTAATAATCCCTTAGACCAGGCTCCAACTTAGCAAACTTGATAGTGACCAAAAACACTGATGAATTGCGATCAATGTAACCTCTCATTTGGTTTTGTCCTGGACCACAATAACAAGGGTCGTCCCATTCCGACTTAGTTTTCTCTCGCAAGGGCTCAGTAGGAGGGGGAGGGGTAGTGACCGCAGAGTTATTGCAAAACTTCCTACAGTACCCCACCATCTCCAAGAGCCTTCTGAGGGCCCTCTTGTCTGTCGGGGTTGGGAGGTCAGCGATAGCCTGCACTGTAGCTTACATTGCTGCCAGCTGCCCCGTGTCACCACAATTCCCAGGTAAGTGACCTTCGTGTGGCCGAACTCATTTTTTTCAAGGTTCACTATCAAGCTGGCTTCAGACAGCCGTATTAAATTGCCAATACACACTTCTGTGTTCGTCAGCCCTTTAGTCACTGAATTACTCATTCTATATGACTGTTGCTCGCTAGGCTGACCAAGTGTAACAGACACCACCCAACATCCCAGTTCTTTGCATCGCCTCGGGACAATCAAACACACGGGTGCGAGTCGTTTAATTACTTCTCCTAAAGAGTCGCTTTGTTCGGGGATTAAGGGAGAGACCTTATCAGCAGACCTGGCCAAAACAATAGCCTTCTCCTATCTGGTCGATACCATACTCATCTTTTCAAAATGTTTTTTTTCTCTTATCAGGGGGACCCTAGCTTCATTGATTTCCGCGCTAACACCGACTAGGTTTGTTAGCATATCAAAAGCCTGTGACCATCTCAGTTCGTGTCGGCCACAATCAATAACATCCTCCCTCCTGGGCAGCCGGTAAACCTCTTTCATAATTCTGTCGACTGTCTTCCTCACCCCAAAATGTCCACTGAGGGGTACTTTGTGGGCCAGGTTAAAAATCTCGGCCCTATAAATTTTCGGCACTACCACCTGGTGTACAACTTCCCACTCCTCATCTGCGGGCACAGTACGTGGTCTCCATTTCCTCATTAGTACTCCCTCCTTTACATAATAGCCGACTGGTTCCATTTTCAATTCTGCGTCAGAGAGAGCTGTCTCTGCCAAACCCATCAGCTCCTCGTCTCACTTTTGTGCCTGTTATAAAGTCCTTCCTGGCTAATGCTAAGTCTGCCTCAGCCCCCTCACCTCCTCTTGTTCCACCACGCTCCTCCTTTTCACTTTCTACTCCCTCCTCGTACAAGGCTGGCAGAAACGTCTCAGCTAGCTGTATCTCAGCCTTTGCAGCCTTCCTCGACATCCGTCGAGTTATTGCGCAAACGGGGTAAACCTGCGAGTCCATGAGCGGGGCCTCAATGCTGACTTGTCAATCTCACGGCTGGGAACACGATTCCCCCCGCGAGGTCATTACCGAGCAAGACTTCCATGCCTTTCATCGGTAATTCGGACCTCACCCCGCTCGTGACTAGTCCAGAGACCAGGTTGCTTTGTAAGTGTATCTGGTGCAAAGGCACGGCTTCCGTCCCTTTTCCAATGCCTTTGATCACGCTGACCTCCCCAGTCTCGGTCTCTGAACTAAAGTCTAAAACGCTCCTCGAGATCAGTGACTGACACGCTCCTGTGTCTCTCCAGATCCGTACTGGAACTGGGTTTAACCCCTCCTTCACCGACACCAATCCGGCAGAGATAAACCTCTCGTGCCCTTCCTGAACCTTATCCGACCTCCCCTCTCCTGGAGGTTGGTTTGCCGGCTCAATACAGCCAGCCGGAACCCTCGTTTTTCCTTTTCCCGTCTCCTTCTTTGGGGCAAAGCACCTGGACGCAAAGTGTCCGACTTTCCCACAATTATAACAGACGATCCCAGGAGACTTCCTACCAGACTGCTCCCAGTCTACCTTATCCTTCTCACTAGTCCCCCGCTTACTTTCTGACTTTTCCGGCGGACTCTCCCCGCCGTCCTGACGTCCCTTCTGGTAGCCTTTACTCGGGGCAAACTTCATTTTATGCGTCAACGCATACTCATCCGCTAACTTAGCAGTTGCGGCTAACGTGGCTGCCTCTTTCTCATCGAGGTAGGGCCTCATACCCTCAGGGACACAACCTTTAAACTGCTCAATCAGGATCAACTGTAGCAGTCTGTCATAATCCCCCTCTACCCCCTTTGAGGCGCACCAACGCTCACAATATGTCTGCATCTCACGGGCAAACTCCAAATACGTGCGGTCCCACTGCTTCCTCGCATTCCGGAACCTCTGCCGGTATGCCTCCGGGACCAACTCATAAATCCTGAGGATGGCCTCTTTCACCACCTCATACCTCTGGGCATCTTCCGCGGACAAAGCTGAGTAAGCCTCTTGGGCCTTCCCTTTCAGTACACTCTGAAGTAAAACAACCCACTTATCCCTCGGCCAGTCCTGACTTGTAGCCACTTTTTCGAAATGGAGAAAGTACCGATCCACGTCAGTATCGTCAAATGGGGGAACCAGCCTAACCTCCTGGGTCGCCCGGAACCCTCCACCTTGGTTCGGCACGAGCCCCTGCTCTGCCCTTATCTTTAACTTCTCCAGCTCGAATTCCCTTTCCCTCTGTTTCTCCTCTCGCTCCAGCTGTCTCTCTCTCTCCTGCCTTTCTAACTCTCTCTTTTTCTCCTGCCTTTCTAACTCTCTCTCTTTCTCCCGCCTTTCTAACTGCTTCTCTTCGTGTTCTAACTGTCGTACCCGGAACTCGTGCTCGAGTCGCAGTTTTTCAAGCTGTACCTGTACCGCGTCTCCGGCAGGTTTTTCAATAGACACCACCTCCAGCTCGCCTTGGGGAAACACACCTTTAGATACATAGTGCTCTACGATAGCTCTGTGTATCTCCTCTCTCCTCATTGTCGACTTCCCCTTAGCAAGATTCAACCGTTTGGCCACAGCTACCGATTCCGATTTCCTGGCATCCTCTAATGCCTCCAAGGTCAGCGCCTTTATAATTTCCTCAGCCTCCATTTCTGCTGTTTGTCTTCTCTTTCTTTCAGGAATTTTGACCCAATCAATTTACTCCGTCCCAAATTTAGCGTTCAAAATCGTGGATGAGAACCCCACTTATGTTACGTACCCCGTAACTGGGTTGCCAAACCAACAGAAATGGATCACTCAGTTGGAGTCTGGATTACTAGAACTAAGAAAGTTTTATTAAAGAAACAAGCAACACAGTCCTCTAATCAAAAGGATAATAAATGCAACAGTTCAGCAATGATAAACACACATGTACACAGAATTAAGATAACAGGATTAATCAAGCTCTATCGTTGTCTAGGGGTAAATGACCAGTTTCAAAGTGATGCAAAGTTCAGTTCAGTTCGCAGTAATCGCTGCCGTGGCGATGGATAGTGGGGGGGGGGGGGAGGAGAGAGAGAGCAAAATGAATGAATATTCAAGGTTTCCAGACAGACCTTCGCAGTCAGCTTTCGGGCGAGTCCTTTGTGATGTCATCTGAGGTCACCGACCGTAACCCCTCCGTTTCCAGATACGATCGTTTCCCTGCGCTGAACCTGGCACCCAGGCAAGGGTGGACACACACCAGGTTCCCGCTGATCGTACCTTTCCACCCTGTGCGTTTACGGCCCGGTACTTCCCACCGACTTGTGAGAGATGCACCGCTTCCAGGGTCTTGTTACCTCGGGTGTCGTGTGTGTCGCCCTAGCGAACCTGTTCCTTTTTATCCCTCTGCTGGGGTATCGCCTGTCCATCACTTCAAACAGTTCAGGGTTCAAAGGGGGAACCGCTTTTGACAGCTCTCTCCTTCTGTTATTCTCTCTCCCGTCCCTTCATTACACATCTCCAAGTGCTGCTACATTGTTTTCCTTATCTCTCTCTCTCCTGAAGACAGGTGGCAGACCAACTGCTGATCCCACCGCTGCCAGCACAGGACAGCTACATCTTAATCTATGTGTATTCTTGTCACACAATCCATGCTGAGTTCTCCCTATCTTGTCATATGCCTCCAGGTATTCTGTAACCTCATCCTTGACAATCGACTCCAACAAATTCCCAACCACCGATGTTAAGCTAACAGGTCTATAATTTCCTTCTGGCTTCCTTGCCCCCTTCTTAAATAGCGAGTGACATTTGCAATCTTCCAGTCCTCCGGAACCATGCCAGAATCTATCGACTTTTGAAAGATCATCGCTAATGCCTCCGCAATCTCCACAGCTACTTCCTTCAGAACATGAGGGTGCATTCCATCTGGTCCAGGAGATTTATCTACCTTTAGCCTATTCAGCTTCCTGAGTACTGTCTCTGTCGTAATTGTGACTGCGCACACTTCTCTTCCCTGCCACCCTTGAGTGTCCGGTATACTGCTGTCTTCCTCAGTGAAGTCTGATGCAAAATACTTGTTCAGTTCCTCTGCCATCTCCTCATCTCCCATTACAATTTCTCCAGCATCATTTTCTATCGGTAGGTTAATGTTGTAGGTTTCAATGAGATCCCCACACATTCTTCTAAATTCCAGTGAGTACAGGCCTAAACCTGCCAAACACTCCTCATATGTTGACTGCCTTATTCCCAGAACCATCCTTGTGAACCTCCTCTGGACTTTCTCCAATGGGTTGGCGTGTGGCCAAGTGGTTAAGGCGTTGGACTAGTGATCTGAAGGTCACGAGTTCAAGCCTCAGCTGAGGCAGCGTATTGTGTCCTTGAGCAAGGCACTTAGCCACACATTGCTCCTGCACATTTATAGCCCAGCGGCGGTGGTTAATGCAGTATGGACAAGACAAGACAAGACAAGTATGAAACTTTGTCTTTAATAATGGACTTCAACATTTTTCCAAACACTGAGGTTAGGTTAGCTGGCCTATAATTTCCTCTCTTTTGTCTTCCTCCCTTCTTAAAGAGCGGAGTGACATTTGGAATTTTCCAGTCCCCCAGGACCATGCCAGAAACAAGTGATACTTGAAAGATCATGCTTCAGCAACCTCTTTCAGGACTCTGGGATGTGGTCCATCTGGTCCAGGCGATTTATCCACCTTAAGACGTTTCAGTTTGCCTAGCACTTTTTCCTTTGTAATGGCAATGGCACTCACTCCTGCTCCCCCAACACTCCTGGACCTCTGGCACACTGCTAGTGTCTTCCACAGTGAAGACTGAAGTAAAGTACTTATTAAGTTCATCAGTCATTTATTTGTCCCCCATTACCACCTCACCAGCATCTTTTCCAGTGGTCCAATATCAACTCTCACCTCCCTTTTATTCTTTATATAACTGAGAAAACTTTTAGTGTCCTGCTTTATATTACTGGCTAGTTTGCCCTCATATTTCATCTTTTGCCTTCTTATAGATTATGAAGACACACGATCCTCTTTTATTGTCATTTAGTAATGCATGCATTAAGAAATAAAACGATATTTCCTCTGGTGTGATATCACAAAACACAGGACAGACCAAGACTGAAAAAACTAACAAAACCGCATAATTATAACATATAGTTACAACAGTGCAACAATACCATAACTTGATGAAGAAGTCCATGAGCACAGTGAAAGTTCAAAGTCTCTCAAATGTCCCACATCTTACGCAGACGGGAGAAGGAAGAAAAACTCTCCCTGCCATGCCCGACTACAATCCGTCTCTGAGTCATCCGAAAACTTCAAGCCTCTGAATCAACTCTCTGATACCGAGTACTGAGCGCCATCTCTGTCCGAATGATTCGACCTCAATCTCGGTCGCCAACAGCAGGGAAAGCTGGGGATCTTGAGGCCTACCTTCCGGAAGATTCCCGACCATGCAGTAACGACAGCAGCGAACGAGCGTTTCAGAAATTTCTCTAGATGTTCCTCTGTACTTTCACGTCCCTCTCCATCAAATCAGAATTGTCCATGGCCCCTATTTAATGGATACAATATCATTTTTCACCGGATGGCAAAAAGAAGACATGAGGTTGCCTTGGCAGTCAAAGTGAAGGATAATCCAAAGAGCTTTTACAAGTATATTAAGAGCAAAAGGATTGTAAGGGATAAAATTGGTCCTCTTGAAGATCAGAGTGGTCGGCTTTGTGCGGAACCAAAGGAAATGGGGGAGATCTTAAATAGGTTTTTTGCGTCTGTATTTACTAAGGAAGCTGGCATGAAATCTATGGAATTGAGGGAATCAAGTAGTGAGACCATGGAAACTGTACAGATTGAAAAGGAGGAGGTGCTTGCTGTCTTGAGGAAAATTAAAGTGGATAAATCCCCGGGACCTGACAGAGTGTTCCCTCGGACCTTGAAGGAGACTAGTGTTGAAATTGCGGGGGCCCTGGCAGAAATATTTAAAATGTCGCTGTCTACGGGTGAAGTGCCGGAGGATTGGAGAGTGGCTCATTTTGTTCTGTTGTTTAAAAAAGGATCGAAAAGTAATCCGGGAAATTATAGGCCGGTGAGTTTAACGTCAGTAGTACGTAAGTTATTGGAGGGAGTACTAAGAGACAGAAACTACAAGCATTTGGATAGACAGGGGCTTATTAGGGAGAGTCAACATGGCTTTGTGCGTGGTAGGTCATGTTTGACCAATCTGTTGGAGTTTTTCAAGGAGGTTACCAGGAAAGTGGATGAAGGGAAGGCAGTGGATGTTGTCTACACGGACTTCAGTAAGGCCTTTGACAAGGTCCCGCATGGGAAGTTAGTTAGGAAAATCCAGTCACTAGGTATACATGGAGAGGTGGTAAATTGGATTAGACATTGGCTCAATGGAAGAAGCCAGAGAGTGGTGGTAGAGAATTGCTTCTCCTAGTGGAGGCCTGTGACTAGTGGTGTGCCACAGGGATCAGTGCTGGGTCCATTGTTATTTGTCATCTATATCAATGATCTGGATGATAATGTGGTAAATTAGATCAGCAAATTTGCTGATGATACAAAGATTGGAGGTGTAGTAGACAGTGAGGAAGGTTTTCAGAGCCTGCAGAGGGACTTGGACCAGCTGGAAAAATGGGCTGAAAAATGGCAGATGGAGTTTAATACTGACAAGTGTGAGGTATTCCACGTTGGAAGGACAAACCAAAGTAGAACATACAGGGTTAATGGTAAGGCACTGAGGAGTGCAGTGGAACAGAGGGACCTGGGAATACAGATACAAAATTCCCTAAAGGTGTCGTCACAGGTAGATAGGGTCGTAAAGAGAGCTTTTGGTACATTGGCCTTTATTAATTGAAGTATTGAGTATAAGAGCTGGAATGTTATGATGAGGTTGTATAAGGTATTGGTGAGGCCGAATGTGGAGTATTGTGTTCAGTTTTGGTCACCAAATTACAGGAAGGATATAAATAAGGTTGAAAGAGTGCAGAGAAGGTTTACAAGGATGTTGCCGGGACTTAAGAAACTCAGTTACAGAGAAAGGTTGAATAGGTTAGGACTTTATTCCCTGGAGCGTAGAAGAATGAGGGGAGATTTGATAGAGGTATATAAAATTATGATGGGTATAGATAGAGTGAATGCAAGCAGGCTTTTTCCACTGAGGCAAGGAGAGAAAAAAACCAGAGGACATGGGTTAAAGGTGAGGGGGGAAAAATTTAAAGGGAACATTGGGGGGGCTTCTTCACACAGAGAGTGGTGGGAGTGTGGAATGAGCTGCCAGACGAGGTGGTAAATGCGGATTCTTTTTTAACATTTAAGAATAAATTGGACAGATACATGGATGGGAGGTGTATGGAGGGATATGGTCCATGTACAGGTCAGTGGGACTAGGCAGAAAATGGTTCGGCACAGCCAAGAAGGGCCAAAAGGCCTGTTTCTGTGCTGTAGTTTCTATGGTTCTATGGCTGCACACGCACGGCGCGCTGCTATCACCTCCTCCCGCCTTTTAGCTTTTATAGCTTTTTTAGTTGCCTTTTGTTGGATTTAAAAAGCTTCCCACTCATTTTTGCTCCCTTATATGTCCTTTCCTTGGCTTTTATGTAGTCCTTAACTTCCCTTGTCAGCCTATCCCTGCCATTTGAGAACTTCTTCAGTGGGACTCACCTATCCTGTGCCTTGTGAACTATTCCCAGAAACTTCAGCCATCTCTGTTCTGCCACCATCCCCACCAGTATCCCACTCCAATCCATTAGGGCAAGCTCCTCTCTCATGGCTCTGTAACTCCCTCTATTCCATTGCGATAGCGATAAGTGTGATTTATGCTTATCCCCCTCTAACTGCAGTATGAATTCAATCAAATTATGATCACTGCTTCCTAAAGGTTCCTTTATATTAAGCTGACTAATAAAATTTGGGTTATCATACAACACCCAACCTAAAATAGCCTTTCCCGTAGTAGGCTCAAGCACAATATGCTCTAAAAAGCCATCTCATAGGCATTCATCAAATTCCCTCTTGCAATCTGACACCAGCCTGATTTTCTCAATCCCCTTGGTTATTGAGAATCTCATTACAATTGTGACATTATTCTCATTACATGCCCTTTCCAGCTCCCTTTGCAATCTCAACCCCACATCTTGGTCACTATTTGGAGACCTATACATGACTCCCATAATGGAATTTTCTTTTACCCTTGCAGTTTCTTAAGTGCATCCACAAAGATCTGACATCCTCTGACCCTATGTCACCTCTTTCTAAAGATGTATTTCCATCTCTTATAAACAGAGCCACACCACCACCTATGCCTTCCTGCCTCTCCTTTCGATACAAAGTATATCCTTTGATGTTAAACTCCCATCTATGACCTTCTTTCAGCCACAACTTAGTGATGTCCACAACATCATACCGACCAATCTCTAACTGTGCCACGAGTTCATCCACCTTACTCTGAATACTACATGCATTTAAATAGAGCACCTTCAAACCTACATTCTTTGCCCTTTTGAATCTTTTTTCTGTGGTACATCTTAGCTCTCTGCTCTGTCTGCATTTGTGCCCAGTCATTGGCTTGTCCTTCCTTACATTCATATAACACCCATCATCTACTTGTAAACCTGCTGGCTCATCCTCAGCTCTGTCATAGAAACATAGAAAATAGGTGCAGGAGTAGGCCATTCGGCACTTCGAGCCTGCACCATCATTTATTATGATCATGGCTGATCATCCAACTCAGAACCCTGCACCAGCCTTCCCTCCATACCCCCTGATCCCTGTAGCCACAAGGGCTATATCTAACTCCCTCTTAAATATAGCCAATGAACTGGCCTCAACTGTTTCCTGTGGCAGAGAATTCCACAGATTCACCACTCTCTGTGTGAAGAAGTTTTTCCTAATCTTGGTCCTAAAAGGCTTCCCCTTTATCCTCAAACTGTGACCCCTCGTTCTGGACTTCCCCAACATCGGGAACAATCTTCCTGCATCTAGCCTGTCCAATCCCTTTAGGATTTTATACGTTTCAATCAGATCCCCCCTCAATCTTCTAAATTCCAACGAGTACAAGCCCAGTTCATCCAGTTTTTCTTCATATGAAAGTCCTACCATCCCAGGAATCAATCTAGTGAACCTTCTTTGTACTCCCTCTATGGCAAGGATGTCTTTCCTCAGATTAGGGGACCAAAACTGCACACAATACTCCAGGTGTGGTCTCACCAAGGCCTTGTACAACTGCAGTAGTACCTCCCTGCTCCTGTACTCGAATCCTCTCGCTATAAATGCCAGCATACCATTTGCCTTTTTCACCGCCTGCTGTACCTGCATGCCCACTTTCAATGACTGGTGTATAATGATACCCAGGTCTCGTTGCACCTCCCCTTTTCCTAATCGGCCACTATTCAGATAATAATCTGTTTTCCTATTTTTGCCACCAAAGTGGATAACTTCACATTTATCCACATTAAATTGCATCTGCCATGAATTTGCCCACTCACCCAACCTATCCAAATCACTCTGCATCCTCTTAGCATCCTCCTCACAGCTAACACTGCCACCCAGCTTCGTGTCATCCGCAAACTTGGAGATGCTGCATTTAATTCCCTCATCCAAGTCATTAATATATATTGTAAACAACTGGGGTCCCAGCACTGAGCCTTGCGGTACCCCACTAGTCACTGCCTGCCATTCTGAAAAGGTCCCGTTTATTCCCACTCTTTGCTTCCTGTCTGCTAACCAATTCTCTATCCACATCAATACCTTACCCCCAATACCGTGTGCTTTAGGTTTGCACACTAATCTCCTGTGTGAGACCTTGTCAAAAGCCTTTTGAAAATCCAAATATACCACATCCACTGGTTCTCCCCTATCCACTCTACTAGTTACATCCTCAAAAAATTCTATGAGATTCGTCAGACATGATTTTCCTTTCACAAATCCATGCTGACTTTGTCCGATGATTTCACCGCTTTCCAAATGTGCTGTTATCACACCTTTGATAACTGACTCCAGCAGTTTCCCCACCACCGACGTTAGGCTAACCGGTCTATAATTCCCCGGTTTCTCTCTCCCTCCTTTTTTAAAAAGTGGGGTTACATTAGCCACCCTCCAATCCTCAGGAACTAGTCCAGAATCTAACGAGTTTTGAAAAATTATCACTAATGCATCCACTATTTCTTGGGCTACTTCCATAAGCACTCTGGGATGCAGACCATCTGGCCCTGGGGATTTATCTGGCTTCAATCCCTTCAATTTACCTAACACCACTTCCCTACTAACAAGTATTTCGCTCAGTTCCTCCATCTCACTGGACCCTCTGTCCCCTACTATTTCTGGAAGATTATTTATGTCCTCCTTAGTGAAGACAGAACCAAAGTAATTATTCAATTGGTCTGCCATGTCCTTGCTCCCCATAATCAATTCATCTGTTTCTGTCTGTAGAGGACCTACATTTGTCTTTACCAGTCTTTTCCTTTTTACGTATCTATAAAAGCTTTTACAGTCAGTTTTTATGTTCCCTGCCAGTTTTCTCTCATAATTTTTTTCCCCTTCCTAATTAGGCCCTTTGTCCTCCTCTGCTGAACTCTGAATTTCTCCCAGTCCTCAGGTGAGCCACTTTCTCTGGCTAATTTGTATGCTTCTTCTTTGGAATTGATATTATCCCTAATTTCTCTTGTCAGCCACGGGTGCACTACCTTCATTGATTTATTCTTTTGCCAAACTGGGATGAACAATTGTTGTAGTTCATCCATGCAATCTTTAAATGCTTGCCATTGCATATCCACCGTCAATCCTTTAAGTGTCATTTGCCAGTCTATCTTAGCTAATTCACGCCTCATACCTTCAAAGTTACCCCTCTTTAAGTTCAGAACCTTTGTTTCTGAATTAACTATGTCACTCTCCATCTTAATGAAGAATTCCTCCATATTATGGTCACTCTTACCCAAGGGGCCTCTCACGACAAGATTGCTAATTAACCGTTCTTCATTGCTCAAAACCCAGTCCAGAATAGCCTGCTCTCTAGTTGGTTCCTCGACATGTTGGTTCAAAAAATCGTCCCGCATACATTCCAAGAAATCCTCTTCCTCAGCACCTTTACCAATTTGGTTCACCCAATCTACATGTAGATTGAAGTCACCCATTATAACTGCTGTTCCTTTATTGCACACATTTCTAATTTCCTGTTTAATACCATCTCCAACCTCACTACTACTGTTAGGTGGCCTGTACACCACTCCCACCAGCGTTTTCTGCCCCTTAGTGTTATGCAGCTCTACCCATATCGATTCCACATCATCCCGGCTTATGTCCTTCCTTTCTATTGCATTAATCTCCTCTTTAACCAGCAACGCCACCCCACCTCCTTTCCTTTCATGTCTATCCCTCCTGAATATTGAATATCCCTGAACGTTGAGCTCCCATCCTTGGTCACCCTGGAGCCATGTCACCCCCCTGCCATGTTAGCTTAAACCACTCCCAGCAGCTCGAGTAAACCTGCCCACAAGGATATTGGTCCCCCTTGGATTCAAGTGCAACCCGTCCTTTTTGTACAGATTATACCTGCCACAGAAGATGTCCCAATTATCCAGCAATCTGAATCCCTGCCCCCGCTCCAATTCCTTAGCCATGCATTTATCCGCCAACTCATTCTATTCCTATCCTCACTGTCGTATGGCACAAGGCAGCAATCCTGAGATTACTATCCTTGAAGTCCTGTTTCTCAGCTTCCTTCCTAACTGTTTTCAGAACCACCTCCCTTTTTCTACTTATGTCATTGGTACCAATGTGTACCATGACTTCTGCCTGCTCACCCTCCCTTTTCAGGATATTGTGGACACACTCAGAAACATTGTAGACCCTGGCAACTGGGAGACAAACTACCATCTGTGTTTCCTTCTTGTGTTCAGAATCACTTATCTGACCCCCTGACTGTGGAGTCCCTTATTTCGGCTGCCATCCTCTTGAGTTCCCTACCCTTCTGAGCCACAGGGAGGCCGTGCCCCCAACAGTACTCAAAATGAAGTTCTAATTGTTGAGGGGGGATGGCCACAGGGGTGTTCTCCACTATCTGACATTCTTCCTTCCCTATCCTGACAGTCACCCTTGAGGTGACTACCTCCCTGTAGCTCCTGTCTATCTCCTCCTTAATCTCCCTAACAAGCCGAAGGTCATCGAGCTGCAGCTCAAGTCCCCCAACACAGTGTATAAGAAGCTGCATCTCAATGCACCTGGTGTAGATGTGGCCATCGAGGAGTCTTCTGGAAATGTCACATCTGACACTCAGAACAGAATACCAGCTCTGCAGACATACCCCTATTCTCTCAAGAGTTACTTCAGGAAAAAGAATTAAGAAATAAGGAATGAACTTACCTACTTACCTTGCCTCCACCTGTTCTTGCTGAAGCCTTGTTGAGCCAAAGCCTTACTACTCTGACATGGACTACTCCGATGAGAACCACTCCCACAATGACCGCTCCACTAGGTGGTACCTCTCTTTATAGAGACTGGGTTTTTAAAGCTCTTCACCGGACCTGTACGGGAACACTTTTGTTGCATCTGTGCAGTACTCCATTCGAAAGATTTGCTATGAAACTATGACCCTTCCAACCAAATGGAACATTTAGCCCACCAGTCCCCATTAGAAGTTTCTACATTTCAATAAGATCACCTTCTGGGAAAAAAGCTTCTGACTATCCACACGATCAATGCCTCTCATCATCTTATACAATTCTATCAGGTTAAATCTCTTCCTCCGGCACTCCTAGGATAACAGGCTGAGTTCACTCAAGCTGTTCTCATAAGGCATGCTCCCCAATCCAGGCAACATCCTTGTAAGTCTTCTCTGCACCCTTTCTATAGTTTTCACATCCTTCCTGTAGTGAGGTGACCAGAACTGAGCACAGTACTCCAAGTGGGGTCTGACCAGGGTCCTATATAGCTGTAACATTACCTCTCAGCTCTTAACCTCAGTCCTACAGTTGATAAAGGCCAATGCACCATATGTCTTCTTTACTACAGAGTCAATCTGCACAGCAGCTTTGAGTGTCCTATAGACTCGGACCCCAAGATCCTTTTGATTCTCCACACTGCCAAGTGTCTTACCATTAATACTATAATCTGCCATCATATTTGACCTACCAAAATGAACCACCTCACACATTACCTGGGTTGAACTCCATCTGCCAGTTTTCAGCCCAGTTTTGCATACTATCGATGTCCCACTGTAACCACACTATCCACAACACCACAACCTTTGTGTCATCAGCAAATTTCCTAACCCATTCCTCCACTTCCTCATCCAGGTCATTTATAAAATTCACGATGAGAAGGGGGTCCCAGAACAGATCCCTGAGGCACACCACTGGTCACCAACCTCCATGCAGAATATAACCCGTCTACAACCACTCTTTGCCTTCTGTGGGCAAGCCAGTTCTGGATCCACAAAGCAAGGTCCCCTTGGATCCCATCCCTCCTTACTTTATCAATAAGCCTTGCATGGGGTACCTTGTCAAATGCCTTGTTGAAATCCATTCACACTACATTTACTACTCTACCTTCATCAATGTGCTTAGTCACATCCTCAAAAAATTCAATCAGGCTCGTAAGGCACGACCTGCCTTTGACAAAGCCACACTGCCTCTCCAAATGTTCATAAATCCTGCCTCTCAGGATCTTCTCCATCAACATACCAATCACTGAAGTAAGACTCACTGGTCTATAATTTCCTGGGCTATCTCTACTCCCTTTCTTGAATAAGGGAACAACATCTACAATGTTCCAATCCTCCTGAACCTCTCCCATTGATGATGCAAAAATCATTGCCAGAGACTCACCAATCTCTGCCCTCACCTCCCACAGTAGGTTGGGGTACATCTCATCCGGTCCCAGTGACTAATCCAACTTGATGCTTTCCAAAAGCTCCAGCACATCCTCTTCCTTAATGTCTATTAATGGAGGGGACGAACTGGAAATATAAGAATGGAGTTAAAGGGAAAGAGAGAATAAGAAAAGTTAAGAAAGACAACAGAATAAAAGGGCAGAAAGCTCAGGAAGGGATCGGAGAATATGGCCAAGTGCAATAGGAATCGATGTGAAAGGCGAGGGGAGTAAAAGTATTACTTTAAAAGGATTAAAAGTATTATACATGAATGCACGGAAATAAAGTGGATGAACTTGAGGCTCAGTTGGAAATTGGCAAGTAGGATGTTGTGGGAATAACAGAGACATGGCTACAAGAGGACCAGGGCTGGGAAATGAATATTCAGGGATATACATCCTATCGAAAGGACAGACAGGTTGGCAAAGGGGGTAGGGTGGCTGTATTGGTGAGGAATGAAATTCAGTCACTTGCGAAGGGAGACATAGAATCAGGAGGTGTAGTCAGTATGGATAGAACTGAGAAACTGTAAGGGCAGAAAGACCCTGATGGGAGTTATCTACAGGCCCCCAAACAGTAGCCTGGATATAGGGTGCAAGTTAAATCAAGAGTTAAAATTGGCATGTCGCAAAGGTAATTCTATGGTTGTTATGGGGGATTTCATTTTCATTTTAAAATCTTTTTTATTAATTATTATTGAAAATCAACAACAAAGAAAAATACATCAAAATAATCAAGACAACATATGTAGAATAAAAATTAAACTATCAACCAAGTTAAACAGTATATCAATAATAATAATAAAAAAACAAAATGTTAAAGCTATTTCTTTGGAAAAAAGAAAGAAGGAAAAAAAGAACCCCCACTAACTAAAACAAAAAAAAAACCCTAATAACAAAAAAAGTAAAGAAAACCCATTTGGAGCACAAACCCGGAGCTATACGCCATACAAGCTTCCATAATAAAAAAAACATCAATCTGCCAACCAAATCCATTTACCCAAGAATCAGAAGAGGACCATCTTAATTAACTCAAATCAAATGATAGTAGCGGGCAAAAGAACCTCACCTTTTCTCAAAGTCAAATCGAGGATCAATAGTTCGACTTCTAATTTTTTCCAAACTAAGACATAACATCACCTGAGAGAACCATTGTATCAAAGTGGGAGCAGAAGCATCTTTCCATTTTAATAAAATAGCCCTTCTAGCCAATAATGTGACAAATGCAATTACGTGTTGGTTTGATATAGAATTACCGTGAACATATTGAGGAATTATACCAAACAAAAATGTCAATTTATTAGGTTGTAAATTGATTTTTAAAGCTTTAGAAATTGTAGAAAAAATAGATTTCCAAAACTGTTTCAATACAGAACACGACCAAAACATATGTGTCAAGGTAGCTATCTCAGTTTTACATCTATCACACTGACTATTAACATTCGGAAATATTTTAGACAATCTCTCCTTTGTCAAGTAATAACGATGTACAATTTTATATTGAATTAGAGAACGACTGGCACAAATCGAAGAAGAGTTGACCAACTTCAAAAATCGCAACCAATCCTCTGTTATCAAGGTCATGTTAAGCTCTCTTTCCCAATCTTGCTTAATCTTAAGTAAAGGATAGTTATCCTGTTGTAATAGTAGATTATAAATTTTCCCAATGAAACCTTTCACTAAGGGTTCATTTTTAAAATAATGTCTAACAGGTCAGAATCTTGTATATATGGAAAATTACTTAAATATTCTTGTAAGAAATGTCTGACCTGAAGATATTGCAAAAAATTTGAATATGAGAGAGAATATTTAGTTACTAACTTCTCAAAGGACATCAATCGGCCTTCTTGAAACAAATCCGTAAAGGAAAAAAATTCCTTTATTCCTCCAAAGAGAAGAGGTAGGATCACTAAGTGAAGGTTTAAATAAATAATTTCGATAAATTAAACTAAAAAGGTTAAATTTTTTAAGATTAAAAAACTTATGAAACTGGTACCAGATTCGCAATGACTGCTTGATCATAGGATTTATATTTAGAATAGAAATTTTGGCTAGTTGTACAGGTAAAGGACCTCCTAATAACAAAGTTAAATAAAATGAACAATCCATGGTGGTCGTTCATTTTTATCGGTCCAATATAACCAAGAACACGCATAACGTATATTAACCGCCCAATAATACATTCTTAAATTAGGCAAAGTAAGACCTCCATCCTTTTAAAATTTTTATAAATGACATTTTCCAATTCTTGGTCTTTTATTATTCCAAACAAAAGATGAAATAATAGAGTCAACCTGATCAAAAAACTTCTTAGTTAGAAAAATAGGAATATTTTGAAATACATATAAAAATTTTGGTAAAATCATCATTTTAACTGCATGAATTTGACCGGCTAATGAAAGTGTAAGTGGATTCCATCTAGAAAATAATTGCTTCATAAAATCCACTAAGGGAACTGAATTAGCTCTATAAAGGTCTCCATAATTTTTAGTGATGATAATACCTAAATATTTAGAAGAATCCGTAACTTTAAAAGGAATGTCATCGTATATAGAAGCAGAATTATTTAAAGGAAATAATTCATTTTTATGCAGGTTTAATTTATATCCTGAAAACAATCCAAATTCATTTAATAATTTCAATAAACTAGGAATAGATTCTTCAGATTTCAAAACATTAACAAAGAGATCATCTGCATAAAGGGAAATCTTATGAATAGTCCCATTTATAGAAATTCCTCGAATATCTCTAGCTTCACGAAGTGCAATAGGTTCCAACATCAAATTAAATAACAAAGGGCTTAACGGATATCCTTGTCTCGTACCCCGCGAAAGTCGAAAAAAGGGGGATCTGCAGTTATTAGTAGTAACAGTAGCAATAGGGCTTTTATATATCAATCTAATTCATTTATTAAAATTAGTACCAAAGCTAAATTTCTCTAAAACGTTAAATAGATATTTTCATTCAACTCTTATCAAATGCCTTTTCAGCATCTAGAGAAACAACACATTGGGGAGTCTTCGAGAGGGATGAGTATATAACATTTAACAGTCTCCGAGTGTTAGAAAAGGAATAACAGCCTTTTATAAAACCTGTTTGATCCTGAGAAATAATTTTAGCTAGTATATTCTCCAACTGATTAGCCATTATTTTTGAAAGAATTTTAGCATCCACATTTAATAATGAAATAGGCCTATATGAAGCACAATCAGTAGGGTCTTTATCTATCTTAAGAATTAAAGAAATAGAAGCTTCATAAAATGTGGAAGGTAACTCTTCTAACAGAAAAGAATCTTTAAGCATTTCCAACATATAAAGAGTAAGCAAATCTTCAAATATTTTATAAAATCCTACAGTAAAACCATCCAGACCAGGAGCTTTACCAGATTGTATTGAAAGAATAGCTTTCTGAATTTCTCTTTCAGTAAAAGGAGCTTCAAGAATTTGCTGATCTTCAACAGATATTCCAGGAAAATCAATCTTTTGTAAAAAGGCATACATATTAGAAGGGTCAGCTGGAAACTAAGATTTATAGAGCTCACTGTAATAGTCTTGAAGAATTTTATTAATATCTTCATAATTACAAGTTAAACTACCATCTCCCTTATGAATTTTAAAAATTTGTCTTTTAGCTCTAACTGCCTTAAGTTGAGATGCTAATAGCTTGTTACTTTTATCTCCAAACACATAAAATTGACTTTTTAATTTAAGCAAATTTCTTTCAATAGGGTAAGTTAATAGTAAATTATATTGTGATTGACGTTCAACCCTTTGTTTAAATAAATCAACATTAGGAGAAACTGCATAAGTGTTATCTAGGTCTTTAATTTGTTTTGAAATTCTATCCAACTCTATTTTTGTCTGTTTCTTGAGCTTAGCCAAATAGGAGATTATCTGATCTCGCAAATAAGCTTTAAGTATATCCCATATAATCAATTTCAAGACATCTTCCGTATTATTAAAAAGAAAGAAATCTTTTATCTGGATCTCTATAAATTTGACAACGTCCGAACTTTGTAATAAATTTTCTGGAAAACGCCAAGGCAAGTTTGCATTACTAACATCATTTAACTCAAAAGTTAGGCTTAAAGGTGCACGATCTGAAACAGCAATAGCATCATATTCACATTTCTGGACTTTGGACAAAAATCAGAAATCAGCTATAAAATAATCAATTCTTGAATATTTTTTATGGACATATGAATAAAAAGAATAATCTCTATCATTAGGATGTAAATTTCTCCAGATTTCTATCAAACCATAATCAATTAAAAAGGAATTAATGTGTTGCTGAACAACTCGGAAGCTGCTGATTGGTTGAACTATTGGCTGATTGTCAATCAAAGGGTTTAAACAACAGTTGAAGTCACCTCCCATCAGCAGCATATATTCATTTAAGTCTGGTAATAAACCAAATACATTTTTTTAAAAAGGATAATTTACATTAGGTCTGTATAGATTAACCAGGACAATTTTTCTATTACAAATTGTTCCTTTAATAATTAAAAATCTACCATTATTATCTGAGATGATGTCTTCTTGAATAAATAAAATATTAGATTTAATAAAAATAGATACTCCCTTTATTTTATTTAGACAAGTAGCATGATATTGAAGGCCCTTCCACATTTTGAAAAATCTATTTTGATCACCCGTTCTGATATGCGTTTCTTGAACAAAAATTATGTGGGGCTGGAATGGATTAATAATTTTAAAAGTCTTCCTTCGCTTAATAGGGTGGTTCCAGCGAAGTACGTTCCAACTAATAATGCCAATCTGTTTAAGTACCATTGAATATTGTTTTTAAACACGAAAATACACGCGTACCATCACGGGCTAATCAAAGATGGCGGTGATGAGTATAACCAAATAGAAAACACGCATGCTCTGGAGCTCCATAATGGGGAAAAATACAGGAAACGTGTGAAAAAAATTGAAAAATAAAATCCCACGATAAACCCCAAAATGCAAAAATACTCCCAAACCTCCCACCATTCCCAAAGATAGGAATCTGGCAAAGGAGAAAAAAAGCTGGAACACATCCTCAAGAAGAAAAGCAAAAAAGACTGAACTCCGCATGCCACTCAATTTAAATAGTGATTTAAAAGTTTTTACTCTCAATTCCCCCCTCCCCTTACAAAGAAAATACATAACGTTAAGATAAGAAAGCCCAACAGAGAAGAAAAAAATGTTTATACTTAATCATTTAAAATAAACTAGGGAATGCAAAAACAGTCTCCAAAAGCATCAAAGCAATGCTATTAAGCCTAAACAATATAATCTCTAATAAGAGAAAAACAGTGCCATTATTCTTTAGCTTACTACCTTATTTAACAAAAGAACTGAAGCTAATTATCTATTACTAAATACTCCATAATATAGGAAAAAGTCTATATAAACTATAAGCAAACTATCACTTAATTAATAAAGAAAAAGGAAGATAGAAACAGATAACCAAACCAGTTAACAATCTGTCCACTGTATTAATTCACTCTGTATACTAAACAGACTTCAAAAAAAAATCACTCTTTAGTCAAGCAAAGAAGTTCACCTCTTCTTTAAATAATCCATCAATCAAAGGATACCTTCAGCATACAGAAATCTTCAAAGTCTGTTTTCTTTCAGAAAATTACTCAGCAACTCTAATATCCTTCATACATCAGCCGATTCCACAATAGAATAAAATTGACTACAATTGGCCGAGCTTTATCTGACGAAGTGAAAATTTTGTGAGCTCTTTCAATATCAGGAGGCTGAGATAGAATATCTGGAAAAAGAGATTGAAACAAATTGGCAAAATAGTCCAATACATTCCCACTCTCAGAGCCTTCCTTGAGACCAACAATTCAAATATTATTTCGATGAGACTTCGCCTCTAAATCGACAATTTTGCGTTGAGCCTGTTCCAAGCGGGTTGAAATATCCACAATCTGACATTTCGATTCTTTAAACTCGGTATTCAAGGTAACAATATTTTCCTCAATAGTCTGTAAACTCTGTTGGAACGACTTCAACTCAGAAGTGTTATTGTCTATTTTGTTGTCGAGACCCATCAACGCACGTTCCAAATGCTCAGGCCAGACAGGCATATCTTCTGATTTTTCTTTTGAAGTTTTCCCCTTTCCATTGCTGGGTTCAAAAAGCTGCTTTCCACTTCTTAAAGGGTACAACATAATGACAACTATTTCCCTCCAAGATCCAAAAAATAAAAGTTAAACAATTTGAAGTTTAGACTGAGGAAAAGGAGGAATTAAAGGCAGCCACAAAATTTATGTACTACTCCATTAAGCTGTAGGCGGAAGTCCCTCCTGGGGGATTTCAACATGCAGGTAGACTAGGAAAATCAGGTTGGTACGGGACCCTAAGAAAGGGAGTTTGTTGGATGCCTTTTAGAGCAGCTTGTATTAGAGCCTACTAGGGAGAAGGCAATTCTGGATTTAGTGTTGCATAATGAGCCAGATTTGATAAGGGAACTCGAGGTAAAGGAGCCATTAGGAGGTAGTGACCATAATATGGTAAGTTTTAATCTACAATTTGAGAGGGAGAAGGAAAGATCGGAAGTGTCAGTATTACAGTTGAACAAGGGGGACTATGGACCCATGAGGGAGGAGCTGGCCAAAGTTGACTGGAAAGGTACCTGAGTAGCGATGACCAACAACAATGGCCGGTATTTCTGGGAATAATACAGAGGGTGCAGGATCAGTTCATTCCAAAGAGGAAGAAAGATTCTAAGGGGAGTAAGGGGCGACCGTGGATGACAAAGGAAGTCAAGGACAGTATAAAAATGAAAGAGAGGAAGTATAACATAGCAAGGATGAGTGGGAAGCCAGAGGATTGGGAGACTTTTAAGGAGCAACAGAAGATAACTAAAAAGGCAATAGGGAGGGAAAAGATGAGGTACGAAGGTAAGCTAGCCAAGAATATAAAGGAGGATAGAAAAAGCTTCTTTAGGTATGTGAAGAGGAAAAAATTAGTTAAGGCCAAAGTTGGGCCTTTGGAGACAGAAACGGGTGAAATTATTATGGGGAACAAGGAAATGGCGGACGAGCTGAACAGGTACTTTGGATCTGTCTTCACTAGGGAAGACACAAACAATCTCCCAGATGTAAGAGTGGCCAGAGGACCTAGGGTAACGGAGGAACTGAAGGAAATTCGCATCAGGCAGAAAATGGTGTTGGGTAAACTGATGGGACTGAAGGTTGATAAATCCCCAGGGCCTGATGGTCTGCATCCAAGGGTACTTAAGGAGGTGGCTCTAGAAATCGTGGATGCATTGGTAATCATTTTCCAATGTTCTATAGATTCAGGATCAGTTCCTGCGGATTGGAGGGTAGCTAATGTTATCCCACTTTTTAAGAAAGGAGGGAGAGAGAAAACAGGCAATTATAGACCAGTTAGGCTGACATCAGCAGTGGGGAAGATGCTGGAATCAATTATAAAAGATGAAATAGCGGCATATTTGGTTCTGTAGAATTTTTCGCTCTGCCTCAGAAAGCAGTGGAGGCAAAGGCCAATTCTCTAGATTCTTTCAAGAAAGAGTTAGATAGAGCTCTTAAAGATAGCGGAGTGAAGGGATATGGGGAGAAGAAAGGAAAAGGGTACTGATTGTGGATGATCAGCCATGATCACAGTGAATGGTGGTGCTGGCTCGAAGGGCTGAATGGCCTACTCCTGCACCTATTGTCTATTGTCTATATGTTCAATCTTTTCAATCCACTGTAAGTCATCCCTACAATCACCAAGATCTTCTTCCGTGGTGAATACTGAAGCAAAGTATTCATTAAGTATCTCTGCTATCTTCTTTGGTTCCATACACACTTTTCCACTGTCAAACTTGATTGGTCCTATTCTCTCACGTTTTCCCTCTTGCTCTTCAGACACTTGTTGAATGCCTTGGGGTTTTCCTTAATCCTGTTCACCAAGGCCTTCTCATGGTCCCTTCTGTCTCTCCTAATTTCATTCTTAAACTCCTTCCTGCTAGTCTTATAATCTTCTAGATCCCTAGTTTTTTTTAAACCTTTCGTAAGCTTTTCTTTTCCTCTTGAGTAGACTTTCAACAGCCTTTGTACACCACAGTTCCTGTACCCTATCATTCTATCCTTGTCTCATTGGAATGTACCTGTGCAGAATGCCATGTAAATATCCCCTGAACATTCGCCACATTTCTGCTGCACATTTCTCTGAGAACATCCATTCCCAATTTATGCTTCCAAGTTCCTGCCTGATAGCCTCATATTTCCCCTTACTCCAATTAAACGCTTTCCTAACTTGTCTGTTCCTATCCCTCTCCAATGCCATGGTAAAGGAGATAGAATTGTGATCACTATCTCCAAAATGCTCTCCCACTGAGAGATCTGACACCTGACCAGGTTCATTTCCCAATACCAAATCAAGCAACACATAAAAGTTGCTGGTGAATGCAGCAGGCCAGGCAGCATCTCTAGGACAGTCGACGTTTCGGGCCGAGACCCTTCGGCAGGACAAATCAAGTACAGTTTCTCCTTTTGTAAGCTTATCTACATATTGTGTCAAGAGACCTTCCTGAACACACATAACGAACTCCACCCCATCTAAACCCCTTGCTCTAGGGAGATCACAATCAATATTTGGGAAATTAAAATCTCCCACCACAACAACCCTGTTATTATTACACCTTCCCAGAATCTGCCTCCCTACTGCTCCTCTATGTCCCTTTTACTGTACTATTGGGTGGTTTATAAAAGCACACAGTAGAATTATTGACCCCTCCCTGTTTCTAACTGCCACCCACAGAGCCTCAGTAGACAATCCCTCCACACTCCCACCTCTTTTGCCTCCCTCCTTGTCCTTTCTGAAACATTTATAGCCTGGCACTCTAAGTAACCATTTCTGCCCTGAACCATCCAAGTCTCTGTAATGGCCATAGAACCATAGAACATTACAGCACAGAAAGAGGCCTTTTGGCCCTTCTTGTCTGTGCCGAACCATTTTTCTGCCTAGTCCCACTGACCTGCACCTGGACCATATCTCTCATCCATGTAGCTGTCCAAGTTTTTCTTAAATGTTAAAAGTGAGCCCGCATTTACCGCTTCATCTGGCAGCTTATTCCATACTCCCACCACTTTCTGTGTGAAGAAGCCCTCCCCATCTTCCCTTTAAACTTTTCCCCCTTCACCCTTAACCCATGTCCTCTGTTTTTTTTTCTCCCCTAGCCTCAGTAAAAAAGGCCTACTTGCATTCACTCTATCTACACCCATCATAATTTTATATACCTCTATCAAATCTCCCCTCATTCTTCTACACTCCAGGGAATAAAGTCCTAACCTATTCAACCTTTCTCTGTAACTCAGTTTCTCAAGTCCCGGCAACATCCTTGCAAACCTTCTCTGCACTCTTCCAACCTTATTAATATCCTTCCTGTAATTTGGTGACCAAAACTGCACACAATACTCCAAACGGCCTCACCATGCCTTATACAACCTCAGCATAACATTCCAAGTCTTATACTCAATACTTTGATTTATAAAGGCCAATGTACCAAAAGCTTTCTTTACGACCCTATCTACCTGTGACTCCACTTTTAGGGAATTTTGTATCTGTATTCCCAGATCCCTCTGTTCTACTGCACTCCTCAGTGCCCTAACATTTACCTTGTATGTTCTACCTTGGTTTGTCCTTCCAAAGTGCAATACCTCACACTTGTCTGTATTAAACACCATCTGCCATTTTTCCTGCTGGTCCAAATCCCTCTGCAAGCTTTGAAAACCTTCCTCACTGTCTACTACACCTCCCATCTTTAGCATCATCAGCAAATTTGCTGATCCAATTTACCACATTATCATCCAGATCATTGATATAGATGACAAATAACAATGGACCCAGCACTGATCCCTGTGGCACTCCACTAGTCACAGTCTCAGAGAAGCAATCCTCCACTACTACTCTCTGGCTTCTTCCATTGAGCCAATGTCTAATCCAATTTACTACCTCTCCACGTATACCTAGCGACTGAATCTTCCTAACTATCCTCCCAGGCAGGACCTTGTCAAAGGCCTTACTGAAGTCCAACATCCACTGCTTTCCCTTCATCCACTTTCTTGGTAACCTCCTCGAAAAACTCTAATAGATTGGTTAAACATGACCTACCAAAGCCATGTTGACTCTCCCTAATAAGTCCCTGTCTATCCGAATACTTGTGGATCCTATCTGTTAGTACTCCTTCCAATAATTTACCTACTACCAACGTCAAATTTACCAGCCTATAATTTCCCGGATTACTTTTAGAGCCTTTTTTAAATAATGGAACAATATGAGCTATCCTCCAATCCTCCGGCACCTCACCCGTAGATACTGATATTTTAAATATATCTATCAGGGCCCCTGCAATTTCAATCTCCAAGTTTTCTCTATTTGTGAGCCAACAGCTCCTTCCTCCGTCTCTTCAGTTTGGTTCCCACCCCCCAACAATTCTATGTCCACCGTTTCTCTGTATTAGGACCAATTTACAGGAACCAACTAATTTAACAGCATGATATGGGAGGAAACAATGGATTTGGGGGCAGGGGGCATGGAGAACAACAAACAAACACCTAAAGTTAGGATGAAACTCGAATCACTGGAAATGTGAGACAAGCTCTTAAACACTGTGTTGTCTGATAAAATTCGAAACCAGTCTGTGTAATCTGTCTTTGTACAACAAATCTGGTGAATCCTCAACGCACCCACTTCTTTGATATGAAGACTAGATTTGTCAACAATATTCCTCATGCAATCTCGCCATGTCTTCTATATAACAAGAACAAAACATCTCTTATGCTTTGATCTTCTTCATTAATTGCTCATGCACCATTTGCCTAACTAGATATTCTAGTAGCTTTCAATGATTCCATGAGGATACCAATTCCCTCGGAACACTCACCTTTCAACCTCTCACTACTAAGAATAATTGTGTTAAGGGCAGGGAAGAATTAAGGTTTTTCAATATGTGTGCAGTATTTATTGGCAGGATATCTTTCTTCCAATGAAGGCGACATTACTGAATCTAGTTCTGGGTAGGTCAGGCACATCAAGCTTTAGCAGGGGAATATTTAGGAGGTGGTAAACATAATATCATAAGATTTAAATTAGTTACAGGAAAAGGGAAGGAAGAATCCAAAATAAAAATAATTTCGGTGGCTTGGAAGAGGACCTGATTGGTCAACTGGAAAAAAACCAAAACTTAAAAAACAAAGGCCATCTTTAAGGAAGAAACTGTTCAGTTGAGATACAGTTGAAGCATATTACCTTAAGGCAAAGAAAGAAATAAACAAATAAAGAGCCCTCTGGATGGCAAAAGTGGTACAAAGGAAGATAAAGCAACAAACATTAGGTAGTAAATATCAATGAGAGCTAGACCAATTACAAAGAATCAGAAGGGAACATAAATGGAAAGCCAGTAGTGTTCCTTGGCATCTAAATGGTGAAGGGGCAGAACATAGAGGAATGATGCTAATTAAGGACAAAAAAAACACGTGAAAACACTTTAAGATGGCACTGTGTTATCATCAAATGTTATCTAAACAAGATACGAGCCTATGGCATTACAGGAAAGATACTAACATGGATAGAGGATTGGCTGACAGGCAGGAGACAAAGGGTGGGAATAAAGGGAGTCTTTTCTGGTTGGCTGCCAGTGACTAGTAGTGTTCTGCAGGGGTTGGTGTTGGGTCCACTAATTTTCACATTATATGTCAATGATTTGGATGATGGAAATGATGATTTTCTGGCCAGGCTTACAGACGACTCAAAGATAGGGGGAGGGGCGGTGTTGGATCCAACTGTTTAATTCTTCGATTAGACTGTTTGTTTTTTCTTTGCAGTATAACATTTATCTGATTGTATTTTCAGAAGTACTTACATGCATGTTATAGTTTATTATGCTTCCTAGTGATCATAATATGTATATGCAAGTTCAGTGTGCCCCTGAGTTGTTATACAAAGCATGATTCTGAAAGCTTCTCTTGGTACTGCATTATTTGAATAATAGCTATCTCATTGGTTAACACTCATCTACAAACTTGAATGTTTTTTTATACCTATGGACAGGTAGGCAGAGGGGGTGGGATGGTAACATTGAAATCAAATCCTTAGGAAGAACTGATATTGGATCGGAAAATGTAGAATCTTTGTGGGTAGAGTTAAGAAGCTGCAAAGGTAAAAAGACCCCGATGGGAGTTATTTACAGGCCTCTGAACAGTAGCCAGGATGTGAGCTACAAATTACAACAGGAGATAGAAAAGGCACATAAAAAGGGCAATGTTGCAATAATCATGGGGCATTTCAATATGCAGATAGACTGGGAAAATCAGGTTGGTGCTGGGTACCAAGGGATGGAATTTGTAGATTGTCTATGAGATGGCTTTTTAGAGCAACTCATGGTTGACCCCATTAAGGAATCGGCTATTCTGGATTGGGTGTTCTGTAATGACCCAGATTTCATTAGGGAGGTTAATGAGCTCTTAGGAGGCAGTGATCATAGTACAATATAATTCACCCTGCATTTTGAGGAGGAGAAGCTAAAATAAAATGTTTCAGTATTACAGTGAAAGGGAATTCGTGTGTTGGCGCGTGGCCAAGTGGTTAAAGCATCGGCTTAGTGATCTGAAGGTCTCTAGTTCGAGCCTCAGCTGAGGTAGCATGTTGCGTCCTTGAGCAAGGCACTCAACCACACATTGCTCCACAATGACACCGGTGCCAAGCTGTATCGGCCCTAGTGCCCTTCCCTTGGACAACATCGGTGGCGTGGAGAGGGGAGACTTGCAGTATGGGCAACTGCTGGTCTTCCATATAACCTTGCCCAGGCCTGCGCCCTGGAAACTTTCCAAGGCGAAAATCCGTGGTCTCACGAGACTAACAGATGCCTATTATTAAAGGGAATTAGAGAGGGATGAGAGAGGAGCTGGCCAAAATTGATTGGATGCGAAATCTAGCAGGGATGATGGCAGAACTGCAATGGCTGGTGTTTCTGGGGGAAATTTGAAAGGCACAGGAAAGATATACCTCAAAGTTGAAGAAGTATTCTAAAAGGAGGATGAGGCAACCAAGGCTGACAAGGGAAGTCAAAGACAGCATAAAAGTTAAAGAGTGGGCATATAATATAGCAAAAATTAGTTGGAAGGTAGTGGCTGGGAAATTTTTAAGAACTAATAGCAAACAACTAAAAAAAAACCATAAGGAGGGAAAAGATGACATATGCAGGTAAGCTAGTCAATAATATAAAAGAGGATATTAAATTTTTCAGATGTGCTATATAAAGAGTGAAAGAGATGGGAGTGGATATTGGACCATTGGAAAATGACGCTGGAGAGGAAGTAATCGGTGACAAAGAAATGGCAGAAGAACTGAATAAGTATTTTGCATCAGTCTTCATCATGGGAGGACACTAGCAGAATGCCAGAGATGCGAGTGTGTCAGGGAGCAGAAGTAGATGTTGCTTTTATTGAGGAGATGGTGCTTGGAAAGCTAAAAAGTCTGAAATTAGTTGAATCACCTAGACCAGATGGACTACACCCCAGCATTCTGAAAGAGGGGGCTGAAGAGATTGTGGAGGCATTAATAATGATCTTTCAATAATCACTAGATTCTAGATGAGGTTTTGGAGTACTTGGAGGCGCATGATAAATTCAGTCAAAGTCAACATGGTTTCCTTAAGGGGCAATCTTGCCTGACAAATCTGTTCAAATTCTTTGAGGGAATAACAAGCTGGATAGGGAAAGGAAAGTCAGTGGATGTTGTTAATTTTGATTTCCAGAAGGCCTTTGACAAGGTGCCACATGCAAAGATACTGAGCAAGATAAGAGCCCATGGTATTACAGGAAAGATGCCAGCATGGATAGAAGATTGACTGATTGGCAGGAGACAAAGAGTAGGAATAAAAAGGGGCCTTTTCTGGTTGGGAGTCGGTGACCAGTGATGTGGGGACCACTTCTTTTCACGGTGTTTGTCAATGATTCAGAGGAAGGAATTGATGGCTTTTTGGCCAAGTTTACATACGATACTAAGACAGATGGAAGGGCAGGTAGTGTCGAGGAAGCAGGGAATCTGCAGAAGAACTTAGATTGGGAGAATGGGCAAAGTGGCAGTGGATTGAATATGGTAAACAAGAGAAAATCTGCAGATGCTGAAAATCCAAAGCAAAACACACAAAATGCTGTAGGAAATCGACAGGCAGCATAGAAACATAGAAACCCTGCAGCCCACAAAGTTGTGCCGAACATGTCCCTACCTTAGAAATTACTAGGCTTACCCATAGCCCTCTAATTTTCTAAGCTCGATGTACCTATCCAAAAGTCTCTTAAAAGACCCTATCGTATCCGCCTCCACCACTGTTGCTAGCAGCCCATTCCACGTACTCACCACTCTCAGTGTAAAAAACTTACCCCTGACATCTCCTCTGTACCTACTCCCCAGCACCTTAAACCTGTGTCCTCTTGTGGCAACCATTTCAGCCCTGGGAAAAAGCCTCTGACTATCCACACGATCAATGCCTCTCATCATCTTATTCATAAGGCATGCTCCCCAATCCAGGCAACATCCTTGTAAATCTCGTCTGCACCCTTTCTATGGCTTCTAAATCCTTCCTGTAGTGAGGTGACCAGAACTGAGCACAGTACTGCAAGTGGGGTCTGACCAGGGTCCTATATCGCTGCAACGTTACCTGTCGGCTCCTAAATTCAATTCCACGATTGATGAAGGCCAATACACAGTATGCCGTCTTAACCACAGAGTCAACCTGCGCAGCTGCTTTGAGCGTCCTACGGACTCGGACCCCAAGATCCCTCTGATTCTCCACACTGCCAAGAGTTTTACCATTAATACTATACTCTGCCATCATATTTGACCTACCAAAATGAACCCCTTCACACTTATCTGGGTTGAACTCCATCTGCCACTTCTCAGCCCAGTTTTGCATCCTATCAATGTCCCACTGTAACCTCTGACAGCCCTCCACACTATCCACAACACCTCCAATCTTTGTGTCATCAGAAAACCTACTAACCCATCCCTCCACTTCCTCATCCAAGTTATTTATAAAATCACAAAGAGTAAGGGTTCCAGAACAGATCCCTGAGGCACACCACTGGTCACTGACCTCCATGCAGAATATGACCCGTCTCCAACCATTCTTTCTCTTCTGTGGGCAAGCCAGTTCTGTATCCACAAAGCAATGTCCCTTTGGATCCCATGCCTCCTTACTTTCTCGATAAGCCTTGTCTGGGGTACCTTATCAAATGCCTTGCTGAAATCCATATACACTACATCTACTGCTCTTCCTTCACCAATGTGCTTAGTCACATCCTCAAAAAATTCAATCAAGCTCGTAAGGCACGACCTACCCTTGACAAAGCCATGCTGACTATTCCTAATCATATTATACCTCTCCAAATGTTCATAGATCTTGCCTCTCAGGATCTTCTCCATCAGCTTACCAACCACTGAAGTAAGACTCACTGGTCTGTAATTTCCTGGGCTATCTCTATTCCCTTTCTTGAATAAAGGAACAATATTCGCAACCCTCCAGTCCTCTGGAACCTCTCCCGTCCCCATTGATGATTCAAAGATCATTGCCATAGGCTCAGCAATCTCCTCCCTCGTTTCCCACAGTAGCCTAGGGTACATCTCATCCGGACCCGGCGACTTATCCAACGATGCTTTCCAAAAGCTCCAGCACATCCTCTTTCTTAATATCTACATGTCTTTTTAGTCTGCTGCAAGTCATCACTACAATCAGCGAGATCCTTTTCCATAGTGAATACTGAAGTAACGTATTTATTAAGTATCTCTGCTATATCCTCCATTTTCATACACACTTTCTCACTGTCACACTTGATAGGTCCTATTCTTTTACGTCTTATCCTCTTGCTCTTCACATATTTGTAGAATGTCTTGGGGTTTTCCTTAATCCTGCCCACCAAGGCCTTCTCATGGCCCCTTCTGGCTCTCCTAATTTCCTTTTTACGCTCCTTCCTGTTAGCCTTATAATCTTCCAGATCTCTAACATTGCCTAGCTCTCTGAATCTTTCGTAAGCTTTTGTTTTCCTGACTAGATTTATTGCAGCCTTTGTACACCATGGTTCCTGTACCCCACCATAACTTCCCTATCATTGGAACATCCCTATGCAGGACTCCACACAAATATCCTCTGAACATTTGCCACATTTCTTCCGTACTTTTCCCTGAGAAAATCTGTTTCCAATTTCAGCTTCCAATTAAACACTTTTCTAACTTGTCTGTTCCTATCTCCCTCCAATGCTATTGTACAGGAGATAGAATTGTGATCACTATCTCCAAAATGCTCTCCCACTGAGAGATGTCTCCTGACCAGGTTCATTTCCCAATATCAAATCAAGTACAGTCTCTCCTCTTGTAGGCTTATCTATATATTGTGTCAAGAAACCTTCCTAAACACACCTAACAAACTCCACCCCATCTAAACCCCTTACTTTAGGGAGATGCCAATCGATATTTGGGAAATTAAAATCTCCCATCATGACAACTCTGTTATTATTACACCTTTCCAGGATCTGTTTCCCTATCTGCTCCTTGATATCCCTGTTACTATTGGGCTGCCTATAAAAAACACCCAGTAAAGTTATTGACCCCTTCCTGTTCCTAACCTCCACCCACAGAGTCTCCGTAGACAATCCCTCCATGATGTCCACCTTTTCTTCAGCCATGACACTATCTCTGATCAATAGTGCCACGACCCCACCTCTTTTGCCTCCCTCCCTGTCCTTTCTGGAACATCTAAAACCCGGCACTTGAAGTAACCATTCCTGTCCTTAAGCCATCCAAGTCTCTGTAATGGCCATCACATCATAGCTCCAAGTACTGATCCATGTTCCAAGCTCATCCGGTTTGTTCACAACTCCTTGTGTTAAAATAGACACATCTCAAACCGTCGGTCTGAGCGCGTCCCTTCTCTATCACCTGCCTATCTTCCCTCACATACTGTCTCCAAGCTTTCTCTGTTTGTGAGCCAACTGCCTCATCCCCAGTCTCTTCAGTTCGGTTCCCACCCCTAGCAATTCCAGCTTAGACTCTCCCCAGTAGCCTACCCGCCAGGATATTGGTCCCCCTGGGATTCAAGTGCAACCCGTCCTTTCTGTACAGGTCACACCTGCCCCAAAAGAGGTCCCAATGATCCAGAAATATGAATCCCTGCCCCCTACTCCAATCCCTCAGCCATGCATTTATCCTCCACCTCATTCTATTCCTATACTCACTGTCACGTGGCACAGGCCGTAATCCCGAGATTACTACCTTTGTGGTCCTGCTTCTCAACTTCCTTCCTAACTTCCTGTAGTCTTTTTTCAGGACCTCTTCCCTTTTCCTACCTATGTCATTGGTACCAATATGTACCATGACCTCTGGCTATTCTCCCTCCCACTGCAGGATACCATAAGACCATAAGACAAAGTAGCAGAAGTAGGCCATTCGGCCCATCGAGTCTGCTCCGCCATTTTATCATGAGCTGACCCATTTTATCCTATTTAGTCCCACTGCCCCGCCTTCTCACCATAACCTTTGATGCCCTGGCTACTCAGATACCTATCAATCTCTGCCTTAAATACACCCAATGACTTGGCCTCCACTGCTGCCCGTGGCAACAAATTCCATACATTCACCACCCTCTGACTAAAAAAATTTCTTCGCATTTCTGTTCTGAAGGGGGCGCCCTTCAATCCTGAAGTCATGCCCTCTCGTACTAGACTCCCCCATCATGGGAAACAACTTTGCCACATCCACTCTGTCCATGCCCTTTAACATTCGAAATGTTTCTATGAGGTCTCCCCTCATTCTTCTAAACTCCAAGGAATACAGTCCAAGAGCAGACAAACGTTCCTCATATGTTAACCCTCTCATTCCCGGAATCATTCTAGTGAATCTTCTCTGTACCCTCTCCAACGTCAGTACATCCTTTCTTAAATAAGGAGACCAAAACTGCCCACAGTACTCCAAGTGAGGTCTCACTAGCGCCTTATAGAGCCTCAACATCACGTCCCTGCTCCGGCACAAAGTCTGGCCCTGTAGCTCAGAAGGATAGGGCAAGGAAGAGGAGGGCAGTTGTGATAGGGAACTCGATAGTAAGGGGGTCAGATAGGCGATTCTGTGGACGCAGTCCAGAGACCCGGATGGTAGTTTGCCTCCCTGGTGCCAGGGTCCGGGAAATTTCTGAGCATGTCCAAGTTATCCTGAAGTGGGAGGGTGAGGAGCCAGAGGTCATGGTACATATAGGTACCAATGACATAGGTAGGAAAAGGGATGAGGTCCTGAAAGGAGAATATAGGGAGCTAGGAAGGGAGTTGAGAAAAAGGACCGCAAAGGTAGTAATCTCGGGATTACTGCCTGTGCCACGCGACAGTGAGAGTAGGAATGCGATGAGGTGGAGGATAAATGCGTGGCTGAGGGATTGGAGCAGGGGGGCAGGGATTCAAGTTTTTGGATCATTGGGACCTCTTTTGGCGCAGGCGTGACCTGTACAAAAAGGACGGGTTACACTTGAATCCTAGGGGGACCAATATCCTGGCAGGGAGATTAGCGAGGGCTACTGAGGTGACTTTAAACTAGAATGGTTGGGGGGTGGGAATCAAATTAAAGAGGCTAGGCGTGAGGAGGTTAGTTCACAACAGGGGGATGAGAACCAGTGCAGAGAGACAGATGGGTGTAAAGTGAGAGTAGAAGCAAAAAGTACTAAGGAGAAGAGTAAAAGTGGAAGGCTGACAAATCCAGGGCAAGCATTAAAAAGGGCCACTTTTCAACATAATTGTATAAGGGCTAAGAGAGTTGTAAAAGAGTGCCTGAAGGCTTTGTGTGTCAATGCAAGGAGCATTCGTAATAAGGTGGATGAATTGAAAGTGCAGATTGTTAATAATGATTATGATATAGTTGGGATCACAGAGACATGGCTCCAGGGTGACCAAGGATGGGAGCTCAACGTTCAGGGATATTCAATATTCAGGAGGGATAGACATGAAGGAAGGGGAGTGGGGTGGCGTTGCTGGTTAAAGAAGAGATTAACGCAATAGAAAGGAAGGACATAAGCCGGGAAGATGTGGAATCGATATGGGTAGAGCTGCGTAACGCTAAGGGGCAGAAGACGCTGGTGGGAGTTGTGTACAGGCCACCTAACTGTAGTAGTGAGATGGTATTAAACAGGAAATTAGAAATGTGTGCAATAAAGGAACAGCAGTTATAATGGGTGACTTCAATCTACATGTAGATTGGGTGAACCAAATTGGTAAAGGTGCTGAGGAAGAGGATTTCTTGGAATATATGAGGGATGGTTTTTTGAACCAACATGTCGAGGAACCAACTAGAGAGCAGGCTATTCTGGCCTGGGTTTTGAGCAATGAAGAAGGGTTAATTAGCAATCTTGCCGTGAGAGGCCCCTTGGGTAAGAGTGACCATAATATGGTGGAATTCTTCATTAAGATGGAGAGTGACATAGTTAATTCAGAAACAAAGGTTCTGAACTTAAAGAGGGGTAACTTTGAAGGTATGAGACGTGAATTAGCTAAGATAGACTGGCAAATGACACTTAAAGGATTGACGGTGGATATGCAATGGCAAGCATTTAAAGGTTGCATGGATGAACTACAACAATTGTTCATCCCAGTTTGGCAAAAGAATAAATCAAGGAAGGTAGTGCACCCGTGGCTGACAAGAGAAATTAGGGATAGTATCAATTCCAAAGAAGAAGCATACAAATTAGCCAGAGAAAGTGGCTCACCTGAGGACTGGGAGAAATTCAGAGTTCAGCAGAGGAGGACAAAGGGCTTAATTAGGAAGGGGAAAAAAGATTATGAGAGAAAACTGGTAGGGAACATAAAAACTGACTGTAAAAGCTTTTATAGATATGTAAAAAGGAAAAGACTGGTAAAGACAAATGTAGGTCCCCTGCAGACAGAAACAGGTGAATTGATTATGGGGAGCAAGGACATGGCAGACCAATTGAATAATTACTTTGGTTCTGTCTTCACTAAGGAGGACATAAATAATCTTCCAGAAATAGTAGGGGACAGAGGGTCCAGTGAGATGGAGGAACTGAGCGAAATACTTGTTAGTAGGGAAGTGGTGTTAGGTAAATTGAAGGGATTGAAGGCAGATAAATCCCCAGGGCCAGATGGTCTGCATCCTAGACCGCTTAAGGAAGTAGCCCAAGAAATAGTGGATGCATTAGTGATAATTTTTCAAAACTCGTTAGATTCTGGACTAGTTCCTGAGGATTGGAGGGTGGCTAATGTAACCCCACTTTTTAAAAAAGGAGGGAGAGAGAAACCAGGGAACTATAGACCGGTTAGCCTAACGTCGGTGGTGGGGAAACTGCTGGAGTCAGTTATCAAAGATGTGACAACAGCACATTTGGAAAGCGGTGAGATCATCGGACAAAGTCAGCATGGATTTGTGAAAGGAAAGTCATGTCTGACGAATCTCATAGAATTTTTTGAGGATGTAACTAGTAGAGTGGATAGGGGAGAACCAGTGGATGTGGTATATTTGGATTTTCAAAAGGCTTTTGACAAGGTCCCACACAGGAGATTAGTGTGCAAACTTAAAGCACACGGTATTGGGGGTAAGGTATTGATGTGGATGGAGAATTGGTTAGCAGACAGGAAGCAAAGAGTGGGAATAAACGGGACCTTTTCAGAATGGCAGGCGGTGACTAGTGGGGTACCGCAAGGCTCAGTGCTGGGACCCCAGTTGTTTACAATATATATTAATGACTTGGATGAGGGAATTAAATGCAGCATCTCCAAGTTTGCGGATGACACGAAGCTGGGTGGCAGTGTTAGCTGTGAGGAGGATGCTAAGAGGATGCAGAGTGACTTGGATAGGTTGGGTGAGTGGGCAAATTCATGGCAGATGCAATTTAATGTGGATAAATGTGAAGTTATCCACTTTGGTGGCAAAAATAGGAAAACAGATTATTATCTGAATGGTGGCCGATTCGGAAAAGGGGAGGTGCAACGAGACCGGGGTGTCATTATACACCAGTCATTGAAAGTGGGCATGCAGGTACAGCAGGCGGTGAAAAAGGCAAATGGTATGCTGGCATTCATAGCGAGAGGATTCGAGTACAGGAGCAGGGAGGTACTACTGCAGTTGTACAAGGCCTTGGTGAGACCACACCTGGAGTATTGTGTGCAGTTTTGGTCCCCTAATCTGAGGAAAGACATCCTTGCCATATAGGGAGTACAACGAAGGTTCACCAGATTGATTCCTGGGATGCCAGGACTTTCATATGAAGAAAGACTGGATGAACTGGGCTTGTACTCGTTGGAATTTAGAAGATTGAGGGGGGATCTGATTGAAACGTATAAAATCCTAAAGGGATTGGACAGGCTGGATGCAGGAAGATTGTTCCCGATGTTGGGGAAGTCCAGAACAAGGGGTCACAGTTTGAGGATAAAGGGGAAGCCTTTTAGGACCGAGATTAGGAAAAACTTCTTCACACAGAGAGTGGTGAATCTGTGGAATTCTCTGCCACAGGAAACAGTTGAGGCCAATTCATTGGCTATATTTAAGAGGGAGTTAGATATGGCCCTTGTGGCTACGGGGATCAGGGGGTATGGAGGGAAGGCTGGGGTGGGGTTCTGAGTTGGATGATCAGCCATGATCATAATAAATGGCGGTGCAGGCTCGAAGGGCCGAATGGCCTACTCCTGCACCTATTTTCTATGTTTCTATACTCTATTCCTCTAGAAATGAATGCCAACATTGCATTCGCCTTCTTCACTACCGATTCAACCTGGAGGTTAACTTTAAGGGAATCCTGTACGAGGACTCCCAAGTCCCGTTGCATCTCAGAACTTTGAATTCTTTCCCCATTTAAATAATAGTCTGCCCGTTTATTTTTTCTGCCAAAGTGCATAACCATACACTTTCCAACATTGTACTTCATTTGCCACTTCTCTGCCCATTCTTCCAATCTATCCAAGTCTCTCTGCAGACTTTCCGTTTCCTCAGCACTACCAGCCCCTCCACCTATCTTCGTATCATCAGCAAACTTAGCCACAAAGCCATCTATTCCATATTCCAAATAGTTGATGTACAATGTAAAAAGAAGCAGTCCCAACACGGACCCCTGTGGAACACCACTGGTAACCGGCTGCCAACCAGAATAGGATCCCTTTATTCCCACTCTCTGTTTCCTGCCAATCAGCCAACGCTCTATCCACGTATGTAACTTTCAAGTAATTCCATGGGCTCTTATCTTGTTAAGCAGCCTCATGTATGGCACCTTGTCAAAGGCCTTCTGAAAATCCAAATATACGACATCCACTGCATCTCCCTTGTCTAGCCTACTGGTAATTTCCTCAAAAAATTGTAATAGGTTTGTCAGGCAGGATTTTCCTTTAAGGAATCCATGCTGAGTTCTGCCTATCTTGTCATATGCCTCCAGGTACTCTGTAACCTCATCCTTGACAATCGACTCCAACAACTTCCCAACCACCGACGTCAAGCTATCAGGTCTATAATTTCCTTTTTGCTTCCTTGCCCCCTTCTTAAATAGCGGAGTGACATTTGCAATCTTCCAGTCTTCCGGAACCATGCCAGAATCTATCAACTTTTGAAAGATCATCGCTAATGCCTCCGCAATCTCCACAGCTACTTCCTTCAGAACACGAGGGTGCATTCCATCTGGTCCGGGAGATTTATCGACCTTTAGCCTATTCAGCTTCCTGAGTACTTTCTCTGTCGTAATTGTGACTGCGCATACTTCTCTTCCCTGCCACCCTTGAGTGACCGGTATCCTGCTATCTTCCTCAGTGAAGACTGATGCAAAATACTTGTTCAGTTCCTCTGCCATCTCCTCATCCCCCATTACAATTTCTCCAGTATCATTCTCTATCGGTCCTATATCTACTCTCACCTGTCCTTTACTCTTTATATAATTGAAAAAGCTTTTAGTATCCTCTTCGATATTATTTGCTAGTTTCCTTTCATAGTTAATCTTTTCTCTCTTAATGACCTTTTTGGTTTCCTTTTGTAAGCTTTTAAAGACTTCCCAATCCTCTGTCTTCCCACTAATTTTTGCTTCCTTGTATGCCCTCTCCTTAGCTTTAACTTTGGCTTTGACTTCTCTTGTCAACCACGGTTGCATCCTTTTTCCACTCGAAAATTTCTTCTTTTTTGGAATATACCTGTCTTGCACATTCCTCATTTCTCGCATAAACTCCAGCCACTGCTGCTCTGCCGTCTTTCCCGCCAGTGTCTCTTTCCAGTCAACTTTGGCCAGTTCCTCTCTCATGCCACTGTAGTTTCCTTTACTCCACTGAAACACCGACACATCAGATTTCGGCTTCTCTTTCTCTAATTTCACAGTGAACTCAATCATGTTATGATCACTGCCTCCTAAGGGTTCCTTCACCTCACTCTCTCCAATCACCTCCGGTTCATTACACAATACCCAATCCAGTACAGCCGATCCCCTAGTGGGCTCAACAACAAGCTGTTCTAAAAAGCCATCTCGCAGACATTCTACAAATTCTCTCTGAGATCCAGTGCCGACCTGATTTTTCCAATCTACTCACATGTTAAAATCCCCCACAATTATCATAACACTGCCCTTCTGACAAGCCTTTTCTATTTCCAGTTGTAATTTGTAGTCCACATCCCTGCAGCTGTTTGGAGGCCTATAAATAACTGCCATCAGGGTCCTTTTACCCCTGCTATTCCTTAGCTCAACCCATAAAGATTCTGCAGCTTCCGATCCTATATCACCTCTTTCTAATGATTTAATATCATTTCTTACCAATAAAGCCACGCCTCCCCCTCTGCCTACCTTCCTATCCTTCTGATACACCATGTATCCTTGGACGTTCAGCTCCCAGAGACATGCATCCTTTAGCCAGGTCTCAGTGATGGCCACAATATCATACCTGCCAATCTGTAGCTGTACGACAAGATCATCCACTTTATTTCTTATGCTGCGTGCATTTAAGTACAACACCTTAAGACCAGTATTTGATACTTTTTGCTTTGATTTCACTGCAACTCATCCCAATGGCTACACATTTGCCCCATCACCTGCCTGTCTTTCCTGACATCTTTACTGCTCACTATCTTAGATTTATTTCTGTTTTCCCCTTCCTCCGCTCTATCATTCCGGTTCCCATCCCCCTGCCAAATTAGTTTAAACCCTCCCTAACAGTTCTATTAAACTTTCCCGCCAGGATATTGGTCCCCTTCGGGTTCAGGTGTAACCCTTCCCCCAGAAGAGATCCCAATTATCCAAGAATCTGAAGCCCTGCCCCCTACACCAGTCTCTCAGCCAGGCATTCATCTGCCTGATCCGACTACTCTTGCCCTCGCTAGCACGTGGTACAGGTAGCAATCCCGAGATTACTACCCTGGAGGTCCTGCTTCTTAGCTTTCTTCCTAACTCCTGGAAAACTCTCTTCAGGACCTCCTCCTTTGTCCTATCTATGTCATTGGTACCAACATGTACCAAGACAACTGGCTGCTCACTCTCCTCCTTTAGAATATTCAGGACCTGATCCAAGACATCCCGTACCTTGGCACCTGGGAGGCAACACACCATGCGGGTATCTCTGTCAGGCTCACAGAATCTCCTGTCTGTTCCCCTGGCTATGGAATCCCCCACAACTACCGCATTTCTCTTCACCCTCCTTCTCTCCTGCACAACAGCGCCAGGCTCAGTGCCAGAGACCCGGTCACCGTGGGCGTCCCCCGTCAGGTCATCCCCCTCAACAGCATCCAGAACAAGATATTTGTTGCTGAGTGGGACAGCCACAGGGGTGCACTCCACTATCCGGGCATTTCCCTTCCCTCTCTTGACAGTGACCCAGTGTTCTGACCCCTGTAGCCTTGGACATGATCTGAAACATCCCAGACCCCAGCACCTGGGAGGCAAACTACCATCCGAGTTTCTTTCCTGCGTCCACAGAATCACCTGACCCCCCTAACTATAGAGTCCCCTATCACTATTGCTTTCCTCTTCCTTTCCCTACCCTTCTGAGCCACAGGGCCAGAATCTGTGCCAGAGGCACAGACACTGTTGCTTCAGGTCTTAGGTAGGCTGTCTCCCCCAACAGTACTTAAACAGGAATACTTATTGTCAAGGGGTACAGCCACAGGGGTACTCTCTAGTACCTGACTCTTCCCCTTCCCTCTCCTGACTGTTACCCACTTATCTGTCTCCCGTGGCCCCGGTGTGACCAACTGCCTATAGAGGTGTATGGGGTGTCAGGGAGGGGTAGCAACTCTGGTGGAGGAACATGTCACGTCCTTTTCAAGGTGGTTAGTCCACCTTTGGTCCCCACCTGGCACTCGGCTCTCACCTGTGGCTCCTCGTAGCTGTTTGCATGCGACAGCAGCCACACCCCGGGTAATGGCTTCGACAAGCCAGCTAAACCAGGTGAGGGTAGCCGATGGGTCTCAAACCCTCGGTGAGATAGGGAGTTGTCTATCCCAGCATGTGAAGCCAGACTCCGGCGGATTGAGCGGACGAGACCAATGGAAGGTCCAACGGTCAAGAAGGCAGTCTCTGCAAACATTGTGGAACGTGTAGAGCCCGACAAGACACAGAAGACATCCTGGTCATCCACTGCGCCTCGTCCCATCTCCAGCTGTCTCGACTCTATCTTGCCACTGGATCCAGATGGGAATTGGGAAAAGAGAATGAGGCTCTCCCTCACTTAAATCCAAATCATGCGCTAGTCTCAACACCATCAATGGTGTCGAGGTCTTCATCGACGACGACGATGGACGAACATGATAACTCCTTTCTATCACCTCCTCGCTCTCCCTGACCAGACGAAGGTCATTGAGCTGCAACTCCAGTTCCCTACCGCGGTCCCTTAGGAGCTGCAGCTCGACACACCGGGTGCAGATATGGCCATCCGGCAGGCTGGGAGACTCCAGGACCTCCCACATCTGACACCGAGCACAGAACACCAGTTTCACACACATACTTCCTTTCCGCAATTGACACAGGTAACCTACCTAGCCTTATTACCGCATAAGCCCGCTGAGCCAAAGCCCTATCACTCTGCCACCTCTTATTCCGCTACCTGCTACAAACGCTGCCTGCTGGATATGGCGGTCTTCTTTTTAAACATTTCCCGCTCTACTGGCTGATGTCATGCGCCTAGCCTCTATGGAAAAGAGTATAGTCGACGTTTCAGGCCAAGACCCTTCACCATGAAAATTATTTTAAAAATTAATTTTAAGAGATACAGCAAGGTAAAGCCCCTTCCAGCTCAATAAGCCCATGCTGCCCAAATACATCCAAGTGACTAATTAACCTATTCATCCATAACTGGAGCACCCAGAGGGAACCTGTGCAGTCACAGAGAGAATGTACAAACTCCTTACAGACAGCAGCGGGAATTGAAGCCTAGTCAGTGGCACTATAAACATTACACTAACTGCAACGCTACCATACTGTTAGATCGTTGTAGAGAACCAACTTTAATGTCTTGTAGAGGAGAAAATCTACCTGGTCTAGTCTACATGTGACTCCAACATACAGTAATTGTGTTGACTCTTACCTGCCTTCTGAAATAGCCTAGCAAGTCATTCAGTTGTAACAAGCTGCTGGAAAAGCCACAAAGTAGCACCCAAATTGGACAGATGATCACCTTGTATTGACTGATGGTTAAAGTTGCCTTACCAAAATTGGGACAATCATCTCACAAACCAGTCAAGCAACGGGCTTCCTCAGTAATGACTGAAATCATTGCTTACTATAGTTGTCTCCGCACGGTCCTTCCTCAGATTACCTGCACCCCATCATTGGTTTTGTTCAAAACAAATCTGCCAAAATTCATCCCATATACTTGACCTCACCCCAGGTCTTACTGACTTAAAGACAGGATAAATGAGATGGATTTGTTAAATAGGCTAATAGTACTAAAAATATAAAACTTATACCACAACAACCATTTACTAGAGAAAGAGAAACCATGGAAGAAATTGCAAGACAATGAAATCACTGAGGGAAAGCAATGGACACTGAAGAGGGAGGAGTAAATTGGAAAAAGACTTATATAGTTCCTATCTGCTATAATATGAACTCTCAATCCTCCAATATACAGTATCTTGTGGTCCTTGCACTCTGTCTGGATGATATGTAAACCAAAAGCTTTTCACTGTATCTCACTGCATACGACAATAATAATAATAATCAGTTCTGATCACGGACGCCTAGCAGATGCCATGAAGAAAAAGAAGATTTTAAAGATAAAATAGCTAATGAAGATAAATTCTGAAAAGTAAATTGATGCAAATTTTGTACATGGTACAATAGGTCAAATATTGGACAATTTACCCACATGAGCAGTCAATAAATGAAGGGGAGGGCTTTTAATTATATTAATTCTTTTGATTATATTAATCCTGCAGGACTGAAGGACTGCAGACAAATGAAAAAAAAAACAGGCATTGGTATTCATTCTCCTGGATTTCGAATCTTGTTTTACTGTTACACATAAACGGATTCTTTTATATGCATAATTTTAGTACAAAGGAAGATCTTAGATTTACAAAATGGGCATACACCTACTAATCTTAGAAGGTACTGAAAGAAACATGTTGACAAAGGCATGAAGCAGCTAAAATGTAGACACAGGCAAAGCCTTTGTCAGTGACAATGCCTCTGAACCAAAGATTAAGGTTTATATTCTTCTACAGATCTTTGGAGGTCCAAAATTGTTTAAAATTAAAGTCCCATCTATCCTGCTGAGTCCAATTTTGAAACTTCTAGAAAAAAATTCCAATTATGACCTACAATCTCAAGAGATTGTTTATTCCAGTGGCATCGATCCCAAACAAGGTTTGAATTTCCTTGAATTGCTATCTTTTCCATCCTTGGTGTGAGCTATGATCATACCTGTAAATTGTGTTATTATGGTTATTATTATGGTTGGTTGCAAATACACAAGGCACTTTATTCTCTCAAAATGGATGCTTAAAGGGTATTTCCCCTAGGAGGATCTAGAACGAGGAGACAGTTTCAGAATAATTAATCACTCATTTCAGATGAAGATGAGAAAGAATTTGTTCTCTTAGAAGGTTTGAGTGTTTGGAATTCACTACCTCAGAGAACTGTAGATGCAGAGTCATTAAGTGTATGCAGAGAATGACAAATGTTTAAAATGCAACATCAAGGGAAGAGAGTTGGAAAGAAGTGTTGTGACCAGAATTGATTCAACCATTATGTTATTGAATGGCAGAGCAAGCTGATTGATCTATTCCTGCTCCTTTATGCTCTGAACTGATAGGAATATTTTACTTTGAATGTTTAGGAAGTTATTAAGCACAACCCATTGGTCAAAGGATCAGAAGTAAACTACCAATTAAAAAAACATTATCAAAGCTAGCGTTGTAAATGGTGCCAAAAACATTTGAACATAATGGAATTGCAAGGTTGGAAATCCCAAGCAACGCATAAAGCACTTAAAAGGGAGAGTATTGTCACCCTTTGTACTGATGAGTTGATTCAAGTACCTGGAAAAGCCAATTAGGCAAAAGAGGGAGGGTGGTGCGAGGTGAGAATATGTTGACTCCACAATAAATCTACAAATAACCAGATGAAGAGGTTTAAAATTATGGAAGACTTCAGGGGAGAAGACACAAAAGATAGGACCATAAATACAGCAATTAATAAAACCAACATGGAAATTTTTCTAATGGCAAGAATGTGAAGCTTGTTCCCATTGACTGAGGTCATTATCAACCATACATTTCAGAGAAGACCAACTGAGCACGTGGAAAGGAATGTACAACTATGTTGCTGAGATAAAGAAAAGTTTTATTCTGCAAGATGCTCCTGGAAAGCATAAAATATGAATGGTCCTGCAGGGCAGGAAAATTCCACCTCCCATTATTTTTTCTTGTATTTTAAGAATTTTTGCTATATCAAAGATTTCAGTTATTATTGATGAATAAAGACAAACATTACAATATTCCATTTCAACTATAGTTATTTATTGGACAGATTATAATTAATCAAAAAAATCTGGTTAAATATTAGCAAAACATACTTTTTCAACTTTGGCATTTAGTGTGGGCACTGCCAGGATGGTGAGTTACAATATCAACTGCAACACCAACTCTGCAGTGAAAATTGGAATTATAGAACAAAATCAGGGACACGTCAATTCTTTGTAGGTGAAAACTAGATTCTGTGTAAACAACTAAAACCCCATAAATCAACTGGTTAAAAGAACCTTCCAGTAGTATTGCACCGTTAGAGAGAGTCATAAGACAAAAACTAGTGGGAAAAGGAGCAAGTGATGTGGCCACCTTAAAAGTTAAATAGGCGTTTAACTACGATAAGAATATCAGTCTGCTTTCCATAGATGGAATTGATCTGTCTAAACAAAGAAGAACTCTTTTAAAAATGAATTATTTTAACTGTTGGGAACATGAATATTCCAGCATGTAACTCATACAAACTCAGTGACAAAAACCATTACTTGCTGATAGCTATTCATAGACCTGAGAATTTTTAATGTATTAATGAAAATGAACATCTGTTGAAGCTGTGCTTTATTTTTATATACTAAAATAGAAGGGCTTTATCCTACGGGTGGATTAGACCTTTTATTTGCATTGGAGATGATCAAGCCATCAATTTTCAACAGCTGGGTTATTAAAGAATTTAAATCCCAGCTGCACTCATTCTCTCTTCTAAATTAAGGGACAACCTTCCACTTACAGTATATTAGTTGCATTATGTAATGCCCATGTGGCAATAGCTCACGGCTACCCCTACCAAATAAATTATCTGAATAATTATTTATAAATCACATTATTACCACAAAAGTTCCCTCATCTTCTTAAAGTTTGTACCATTCCCAAAAAGACCAAGTCTTCCTGGTTTGCAGCTATTATTGTAAACGTCAAACCAAAAGATGGCGGATCTTGTTCAGGGAAAGGAGAATTATTATTGACCATTAACTCTGAAACTTTCACAATTGGATTTTGGGAACTTCACATATAAACTTAGCACACACAAATCTGTACGCAGTAAACCAACAGCTCAACATTTTCACAGTATAAAGAATCACAAATATCTTTTTTTAAACTGACAACAATTAAACACACCTTACCTTTAACATGGATCCTGACATAATTTAAAGAAAGCAGTCAAAACAATAAAAAGTGTAGAAATTCACAATTTCTTTTAATTGAATCTCTTCCCATGAGATCAGTCTCAAAAAGACACAGACTGTTCAATTGGTCCCATATTGTGTGGTTCTAAGCATAACTTCCTTCCTCAATATAACCACTAGGCTCAACAGAGAGGGGATTGTCAAACCTAACAAAATCCATCTGCAACATCAGGTAAGTTTGAATTATCCATAGGGCACCAAAATTCAAACTGTTGGAATTGAATACTAGAGTGTTACGGTGTAAAAGATTATGGTTTAAAGTTCAATAGTACACTTTTAAATAGAATAAGAATGATTGAACGTGACTTCTACAAGAAAAGAAGAATTGAACCCAAGAGTTCCATAAAGCTTTATATACTCTGAAGTAAGTACAGTATGAAAATATGTTCTGTAGTTTGTGATAAAATTGTTCCCATTCAGATTCTGTCTCTTGTGCCAAATTTTGAAACATTTTAATTTTTACAACAGAGAAAGTGAGACAAGACCTGAATTTGTAATCTGTCCATTAAATATATCCAATGTAACCCAAGCAGGGTTATTAAGAAAAAGCATCTCTAATTGGACAATAATATTGGCAGTGTAAGAACAAAGATTTAAATTATTCTTTCCCTCCTTATAGGCAAGAGATATGTCAAATTCAGCATAGATTCATCAACTTTCTCTAAGACACTTAAAACAGGTCTGTATTTCTTGATGTAAGATAAAATCACAAAGAACATGCTTACATTTGCATTAAAGGTCAAAGTAAAGCATAACTTCAGGAAAATGTTTCACTGCTTCCTCTTACGCTGATCTGTCAGTGCTTCCAGGATCAGTAGAATTCAGTCCAGCCAAGATTTTCCAGTACCTATCCCAGGTTAAGCATACTTCACCAAACAATTTATAACTCCAAGAGAATAGAATCATTTTCTTCAATTTCCTCGAGTTTGTACACCATAGCGTGCACTGCTACTCCTGTTTGCTTGTTTGACATATGCAGGGAAATTAGTGTTACTCAGTTTTCATTTCAAGCACCTTATTTTAAGTGAGTTAACTGCATTCTATCTTCCACTAGCACAGTGTCTGTGCCAAATTGTTCAATGCACTGCTTGATAGTTGTGATGACACTCATTAACCGTCGATCCATTGCCTCCAAATGGGCATCTGTTAAAATAGGGCTAATAGGATCATGTGACATGGCAGTTCGCATTGCTGCACTGAGAACTCCATTCTTTAGGTAATTTAACCTGTTCCAGGTAGACACTCTAATACTGTAAGAAAGATAGATCTAGGTCAAAACAAGACATAGTGAAAACAATTTATAAAAACTATGCAATAACCAGTTTTGAGCATGAATGATGCAGAAATGAGAATTTAAACAGAGTGAAAATGCACAATACACACAAATATAATTGGAAAAATAACTTTTCACAGTAGTTTTTGCCATTTTTAATAAGAATGCACACTGTAAATTATTGTTATGCAAAGTCAAAATTCATTTTGCAGTTTTCACTTCCAACTTTAAATAGATCACTCTCTTGCATCTGAGAATTACTTCTTTTGAGTGACATTGAAGGGTGAATCTGCAACATCATGAATTGGCATCATTAACTGATACCAGGAACTGGGTGAGAGAGAGCCTCTGATAAAATTCATATCTGATTATTGCTCTGCATGTTTCCCAAATGCATTTTATTAAGTGTGTGTTGAGTTCGGTAACACACAACACCTAAAGAAAAGTTTTTTCTTTTACCTAAAGAAAAGTTTTCTTTTCTTTAGGTATCTTCTTCAAATACAATCCTCTGCCAGGTTGCTCCTGCAAGTTACCTAAGCTCTACACGAATTCAGATACACATTCATTGTTTCCTACAGCTCTCATAAGAAGGCAATTTAATTCTGGTTGATAGTACAAGATTCTAAATATAGTGGATTTCAGTTAATTGGTCATCAGTTAATCAGAGTACCCCTGTGGCCATCCCCCTCAACAACAGGTATATATATCACTGGTTTTGTCTTGGGTGTGAATTTGACTATTTCTTCAATAATTGAATAATCACTGTTTACTGTTGTAGGAGTAAGCTATACACTGATATGGTTGAAACATTTCACCAATTTCAGTAACTGATCCATGAAAAAATAGCTTTTTCAGTGAGCACAACGAATTGAAAAGCTTATACTGCATTGATGACGCTATTAGTCAACACATTCTTTGTAAGATTTTTCCAACATAAACATAAAATAAATCAAATCGGAACAACAATTTAGAAAAAAAACTCCTGCTCGATCACTTAGCTTTGCACTAAAGTAGAAGGCAGCCTAATTTAAACCTCTAGAATGCCAATTCTGAATGGGACATCATGAACTGGAGCTCCAGTGTACTTCTACACATTGGATAGTATCAGAGCAATGCTGAGATAATAGAGACAAACCCACAAAGTACCACTCTGCAGAGTTTAGCACTGAGCTTCTGAAAGGCATCTATAATACTGAGTTAATTACACAAACAGCTCTGATGTTTTGACAGTTGTGGATACAAAGGAAGTATGCCACCAATGCAACATAATTTTTACTTTTCAGGAAGACATCTACTTTAACGTTTCAACAAAAATCAGGAATGGTATTCTAAAGCAACAGAGTAATTCACAGATTAGCAGTCAATATTTAAAGGCAACCTTTGGTAACTCATGTACTTACATGCAACACTGATACACAGATGCTAAAATGCTTCTTTCATCTAAACTTGGATTCCCAAAGCTGAAACAGAAACAAAAATAAGTTTAAATCTTAGTTGTGAAATATTGATTACCTTGCTTATTCCCAAAATTAATGCTAGTCAATAGATTTTTCTCCTTTTGTGTACAAAATATTTACAACAAAGTTCTCAGCTAACGGCAGAGTAAGTGCTGTACTATTAAAATCTCTGAATATCCTCATTTAGCTCAGACTCAAAATCAGCCACAAATATTCATGTACCATATTTCCATTTTCCTGTATGTGTCATCCTGTGACCCTTCATCCTAAGAAAAATTACAAGGTGAGCCTTACACTTCTAATCCACTGGAAATTCAAACTTGAATAGGTTGCACAGGTGAAAAATACACAATGAGCCCAAACATCTGACTGGATTTCCCCCTACCCTGAATTTGCAGCTACAACATGCTCTGCTCCTCAAGCTTTAACATGCCTGCCATTTTTCCAAACGAGGCCAAGGCTTGTGTGAAGTTTGTGCACAGAGGGGCATGGGGTGCAGGTGACTGGCTGTTGTGCAACTTTCAATATTTAGTCCTCAAAGATGGTTGCTGGAGACTCTTGGCAATGACTCATAATTATCCCCTTTTTGGGGGTGGGGCTGACAATGGGCCTCATGAGTATATTAAAAAGAAAACTTCCAGCCTGCAAATGAACTCTCCAAGGGTGAATTTTCGTAGCCAAATGGCTGCAGTATTGGGAAGGTGGGGTGGGATTACCTGCATTGTACCAATTAGCCCATTTCAGAGAATTTTATACAATGAAATGTTACGTACCTTTTTGCATTGTCCAATAAAATTAACATACTCGCTCCACCATCATCTTGAAAACTTTCATAGTGATGTCGATCTGCATTACCAATCAAGTAGTCAAAAACTGCAGTATCTATTATATCTAGGAGCCGAGGACCAGAATCATATGGCGGGGTCTTCTTTACTGCATCACAGTAACTTTCATCATATTCCCACCTGTAGAAAGAACGTTAGACTGAGGAGTAATGAACAAAAACACAGGGCACAATTAACAGTAACAAATTCATTTATTATATTGAGCTCATGCCAAGGTGTGTCAGCCTTTTATCAATATAATTGCTTTAACTGCAAGGAATGCAGACTTTTCCCACAAGATGCAAATTAATAAATCTTTACGAAGTGTCAGTATATACAATGGACTCCAGTTAATTGGGACACATCAGAACCAGTACATTCTGGCCCAAGTAGCCAAAATGTCATGGAAATAGGTAAAATGGTCTAAAAAATACAAACTACCATTTAACTGAGTAACAAATTATGTATTTTAAATGAAATAAAGAACTAATACTATATAGTACTATAAAAATATGTATTAGCTCCTAATAATTATAGACAGAGGAATAAATCTAGAATGCTGCAATTTTCTTTTGATTGACTGTAAATGAACAAAATCAATGCAGGCACCTAGTGCGGATAACAGACTGCCTTCATACAATGCTTTCAATGATTACATCCTCCAAATCTTCATTTTCATTGTAACATTCAAGATGACTGTTGATACCTCCAAATTCTTTGTAGTTCCTAATGAAGTAGCGAAATTGTTTCATTTTCATGCCCAACCATTTCTGGCATTGCCTGAACGCTTGAAACCACAGTGAGCAAAAGTTCTTAATTGTCCTACTGTTTAGTTCTCCCCAACTATCAATGACAGAAAATCATTAGTTAGAAACTGATGGCCTAGTTAGAAACTGTTCAGCATGGTGTCCCAAATAAACAAAGGGGTTCCCAGCCATTTTCTCGATTAAAATTCAAAGTAAAATTTATTATCAGAGTACATACATGTCACCACATACAACCTTGAGATTCTTTTTCTGTGGACATACTTAGCAAATCTATAAGAACAGTAACTGTAAACATCAGGAACTGTAAGCTGTAAACAAACTGTGCATTGCAGATAATAAATAGCAATAACAACGAGCATAGCTAACAAGAAAAAAGTCCTTAAATGAGTGTAGTTATCCCCTTTTGTTCAAGAGTCTGATGGTTGAGGGGTAGTAACTGTTCTTGAACCTGGCGGTATGAGTCCTGAGGCACCTGTACCTCCTACCTGATGGCAGCAGTGAGAAAAGAGCATTAGTTCCTCATAAGGGGCTGCCTGATTAACCAGTGGCCCAAATGACCAGAATCGCTGCATACGTAAGTATATGCATGCATGCCTGTATGTATGTATATTACATAAATATGCTGTCACGTGTCCAGCAACAATGGATATAAAATTGAGTCAGGTTTTATAAACAAACAACTATATTTATTAACCTCTACTCGAAAACATAGAAAAGTAAACAAACTTGCTTAACCGGAAGTTAACCGTTATGTGGCTATCTCGAACAAAGAGTCAAACTTAAAAATACTTCCAAAAGGGGTAAATTCAAACACAGACAAAGTGGTAAATTCAAAAGTCCAAGTGATTTTTACAGTCTTTAAGGACAGTCTTTACTGCAGCAACAATTCCTCTGAAGAAAATGCCGATCTGCCAATCACAGTCGAGCAATGCTTTGTCCAAAGGAGTCACGTCGAATATAAAGTCATAAAGGAACTGACCTTTTCTGTCAGGAGGGTGGACACTACACAAACTGTCCTGACCTTGCAGGGGTGTAACTCAAACGTGCATGCCACAATTTCCCGGATGATTCCAATTCCAAACAGTCAATCACTTCCAAGACACTGAACGTCATTAACTTTACCAAATCTTTTGGGTTCTCGTACTTTGGTAAGGTATTTACTCTCCAATACGAGACTGTAAAGGTAAAACAAAGGTGCAACAAACAAAAACTGGCAGCGATTGGCGAAACTGCCGGTAACAACGTGTTTGCATCTTAAAATAGAAAGTAAAACTGCGTCACACTTTGGCGGGCTTCCTTAAATACTGTAGGGAACATGCCATCATGTGACATAACATCATCCCACGGTCATGAGACAATCACATCATCCTACTCACAAAATGATTACATCATCCCACTGTCCCATGATCAAACTGTGGGCATGAAACAATGTATATTTATGTTTTTGTGTTAATGGAGTTGCAATATTATAAATTCAGATATTAGAATTTTACAGTATGGAAATATGCTCTTTGGCCCATATACCTCTACACCAGGGGTGTCAAACTACCGGCCCGCGGGATGATTTGGGGGGAAAAAAAGTATATTTGTGACCATTTATTATGTATCTGTACTGCAGTCGCTCTCTCTCCCACCGCTGTCTGTGCTGCCTGCTGCACCGGCAGCTTGTTGTGTGTACTTAGAAAACAATAGTTGGCAGTTAACCACCCGCTGTGCATAAGCACCTACCACCCTGCACTGAAGACCACTAGGGCCCCACTTACGTCGTCAGACACAGTATAAACACACAGAGTACTCAGGTAAGTTACACCTGTAGAAAGGCTGAGACTGCTCGCTGCTGTGGTTCAAAATGCTTTCCAAGAAAAGTTGACATCAAAGTTCGGATATTCAACGATAACTGGAAAGATAATTTTTTCTTCTGTGGGGTCAACGGCAAACCTGCGTGGCTGATGTGCTCGCAACAAGTGGCTGTGGGGACTCCGCCTTCCGCCTGTGGACATGTAAGACACAGTGTCTTTCTGTCTGCCTTTAATTTCTCCCTTTCCCAACTTAAACTTTGAAATTTTAACTTTATTCAGTCGGGTCTTTCAAAGTGATAATTATAACTATGGCTACCTTGAGAAGCACTAAAAAAAAATCCTGATACAGTAATGGTAAATCTAAAAAAACTGACAAAGCTTCTGAAGAGCCAGCCTGGGTTAAGAGAATAGAGACTCAAATGAGCTCTATCGTCGCTGAATTAACTCAACTAGAAGAAAGCCTTCTTCCTTTGGAGGAAAAAATTGATTCTTTGAGCTTGGATCTTAAAGAAGTAACTCGTAATGTGGCTGATATTTCTTCTCGATTGGAAAAAGCACAACGTCGAATTGTTGATTTGGAAGCTCGTTCTCGTCAGAATAATATTCGAATTGTGGGATTGAATGAAAAATCAGAATCTGCCGACATACTGGACTATTTCGCTTAAAAGTTTCAATCTCTATTCCTGAGGCATTTTCACATTGAAGTAGCCCATAGAGTTGGAACTCCGAGACAAGGTAAAAACAGGCATGTTATTGTGTGTTTCCTTCGTATTCGAGACAAAGACCGTATTATTAAACTGGCAAGAAAATAAAGACTGTTTAAATTTCAAGGCTCTGAGATTCGTTTCTTTCAAGATTTTCCACGTGAGGTTGTTCAGAAATGTTCTGGATTCACGACCGCAATGTGAATGACCTTTCAAAAACAGATGTATCCCTTTCTTCTTTACCCAGCTAAATTAAGGCTTTTCGCTAAAGATTCTGGGGTTCGTTATCTTTGAGGATCCAGCCAATGCATTGCGTTTTATTAATTCTCTCCCGGATGAGTCTGAAGCCTGAAGTTTAAAAGACTTACAATTATTCAAACATTTTGCGATATAAGGAATGATGAGATCGGAAGAATTGAGAAGTACAGAAAGTCTTGGTATTAAAAAGTACCTTTATCTTTGAAATAGACTGATTTGGACGGTTTTAACTTTAGAAGATATTTTATGGGATCTACTGGAAGACTGTAGAAATTTTAAACCATTTAGAATTTCTTTCTGTCTGCTACATATATGAATTAATTGTTTCTTTTTGCTTTGTATGTTTTTGTTAAGATCTTTTAACTACTATTCGGGTTTTTTTTTATGTTTTATAGATAGATGTAATAATTTACAGATGGTGATATTTTCTCTTCTGTGTAAATATTTCAAGAATTTGTTTTGGAAGTGTTTTTTTCTTATCTAATGTTATGAAGGTTACTTTCTAAATTGAAGGCCGTTTCTGTTAACTATTTTTTCTAATTTAATTGTAATGGGTTGTATGTCGACTGTAACGAGTTGTATACTCGGGAGAGGGAGACAGATTACCTTTTTTTATTTGTATCTTTTATTTCGGCAGGTGGAGTTCAGAATTGCTTCTATGCATTTCTTGGGGCTTGCATCGATTAATATCGACTTATTTCTGGGCTTTGTAGGTTGGGTGGGTTTTTTCCTTTTTTTAATTTCTATTTTTTTATTCCCATTATGGAATTCTGGAGTGTACGCAAATTGTTATCATTGTTGCTTATCACTGCCATTCAAAATTTCCTTATCCTGACATGTGTTTAATTGTTTTCTTAGATATAAAGTTTCATGATGTTAGTTAAACAGTTAAATGTTTTAAGTTGGAATGTCCTTGGTTGGAATCATCCTATTAAGCATAAGAAAACATTTAAAATTATTAATTGATTCCAACCTGATATAACCTTTGCACAAGAGACACATGTCGGGTTATGTGATAACAATCGATTTTTTAAATTTTGGAAGGGTCCTCAGATTCACGCAAACTCTCAAAGTAAAATGAGGGGCGTTTCCATTTTTATTGATTCTAATATTCCCTTTAATCAGGAGGATATTATATCTGATATTAATGGTAGATTTTTGATTGTTAAAGGAACAATTTACAATAAGAAAATGGTTTTGGTTAATATATATGGACCAAATACTGATGATCCTTCATTTTTTAAAGATATTTTTGCTCTATTACCTGATTTAAATGAATATGTGTTATTAATGGGTGGACATTTTAATACTTGCTTAAATCCCTTGTTAGATAAATCATCATCTGGACATCAACTCCCTAATTGTTCTGCATCACTTATTAATTCCTTTTTAATTGATTCTGGTTTAACTGAAGTCTGGAGACATACGCATCCTACTGATAGAGAATATTCCTTTTTTTCACATGTTCATAATAAATATTCGAGAATTGACTATTTTATTGCCGACCCGACTTTTACTTAATGTTCAGAAATGTGAATATGATGCAATTGTTATTTCTGATCATGCTCCTTTAAATTTAATATTTGATTTGAAAGATGTTGTTTCTACAAGACCACCCTGGCGTTTTCCAGAACATTTGTTACAACGTTCAGATTTTGTTGAGTTTATTGAAACTCAGATAAAAGAGTTTTTTCTCTTTAATAATACAGGAAACGTCTCAAAGTTAGTAATTTGGGATACGTTAAAAGCTTATTTGCATGGTCAGATTATTTCTTATTTAGCTAAGTTGAAGAAACAGACAAGAATAGAATTAGATAAAATTGCTAAACAAATTAAAGAATTAAATAACATCAATGCAATCTTTCCAAATGTTGATTTGTTTAAAAGAAGAGTGGAATTACAATCACAATATAATTTATTATTAACTCATCCTACTGAAGGATATTTGCTTAAATTAAAAAGTCAATTTTATATTTTTGGGGACAAAAATAATAGGCTATTAGCTTCCCAATTAAGGGCTGCTAAAGCGAAAAGAGAAATTTTAAAGATTCGTAAAGATAATGGAGATATAGTAAGTAATTATGAAGATATTAATATTTTTCAGGATTTTTACTCCGATCTTTATAAATCTCAGTTTCCAGCAGATCCCTCTAAAATGAAAGCTTTTTTATATAAGTTTAAATTTCCTCAAATTACTGCTGAAGATTAACAGACCCTTGATGCTCCAATTGTTGAGCATGAAATTCAGAAAGCTATATGGTCAATGCAGTCAGGTAAAGCTCCTGGACTCGATGGTTATTCGGTAGCATTTTACAAAAAAATTTGAAAAATTACTTTCTCCATGCCTTTTGGAAATATTTCATGAATCTTTTGAGAAAGGTAATTTACCCTCTTCTTTTTATGAAGCTTCTGTTTCTTTAATCCTTAAGAAAGATAAAGATCCTACTGAACGCTCATCTTATAGACCTATTTCACTATTAAATGTGGATGCTAAAGTTCTTTATAAGATAATGGCTAACCGTTTGGAAAACATTTTATCTAAAATTATCTCTATGGATCAAACAGGCTTTATTAGAGGCCGTTACTCTTTTTCTAATGTTCGGAGATTGATGAACATTATATATTCACCACTATCCAAAACACCCCAATGTGTTATTTCTCTGGATGCAGAAAAGGCATTTGATAAAGTTGAATGGACTTATTTGGTTAATGCATTAGAGAAATTTGGCTTTAGTAATAATTTTAATAAATGGATTCAAATGATCTATAAGAACCCTATCGCTACCATTATTATTAATAATCTTAGGTCTCCCTTTTTCACTTTCACGAGGTACGTGACAAGGGTGTCCATTAAGTCCTTTATTATTTAATCTCGCATTGGAGCATTCTCCCAATTCGCGAAGCTAAAAACATTTATGGTATTTCTATAAATGGGACCATACATAAGATTTCTCTTTATGCAGATGATCTTTTGGTTTCTATCTTGAATCCTTAAGAATCTATTCCTAATCTTTTGGAATTATTAAATGATTTTGGAAAATTTTCAGGATATAAACTTAATTTAAGTAAAAGTGAATTGTTCCCTTTAAATGTTCCTGTTTTTATATTAAGGATATCCCATTTAGAATTGTGAATTCTTTTAAATATTTGGGTATTATCATTACAAAAAAAATAAGGATCTTCATAAAGCTAATGTAGTTCCTTTATTGGACTAAACAATTATTTTCTAGATGGAATCCTCTTACACTTTATTTAATAGGTCGTATTCATGCCCTGTAAATGATGATTTTACCTAGATTTTTATATAGTTTTCAAAATATACCTATCTTTCTAACCAAAAAATTTCCTGATCAAATTGATTCTGCTATTTCATCCTTCATTTGGAATAATAAAAAACCAAGAGTTAATAAGTTTCATTTAGAAAAATCTAAAAAAGATGGTGGACTCGCGTTACCTAATTTAAGATTGTATTATTGGGCTGTTAATATTCGTCAATTATGTTTTTGGTTATATTGACTCGATAAGAACCAAAAATCAGCTTGGATTGATTTGGAATTTAAAGCTATTAATCAATTTTATTTAACTTCACTATTGGGAGCGCCATTACCTTTACAACTTGTTAAAATTTCCAATTTAAATTTCTACCTGTTATTAAACAGTCCTTACGGATTTGGTTCCAGTTTCGCAACTCTTTTAATTTTAAACAATTTAAATTGTCTACTCCTGTATTTTGAAATTTGCTATTCAAACCTTCAATTACTGATCCCATCTTTCTCTTATGGAGAAGTAAGGGGATTTGTTCTTTTACAGATTTATTTAGTGATGGTTAATTGATGTCTTTTGAAGAGTTAATTAGCAAATATTCTCTCTCTCATACACATTTCTTGAAATATTTACAGGTTAGACATTTTTTACAAAAATATACTTCTATGTTTCCACATATGCAAGAATCTGATTTGTTGGACACTATTTTGAATATGAATCCCTTAGTGAAATTGGTAGAATTTATAATTTATTTTACTACAAAAAGATAACCTCTCCACTAAAGATTAAACAAGATTGGGAGAGAGAACTTAATATGACTTTTGTTAATGAAGATTGGTTGCGAGTTCTGAAAATGGTTAATTCTTCTTCGATATGTGCCAATCATTGTTTAATTCAGTTTAAAATTGTTCACCATTATTACTTAACAAAGGAGAGGCTATCCAAAATATTTCCTAATATAGATAATCGTTGTGACAGGTGCAAAAATGAAGTAGCTACTTTGCCACATATGTTCTGGTCATGTCCCTCATTGAAATCTTTATTTTCTACAATTTAGAAAAGCTTTGAAAATTAATTTACGACCTAATACATTGACTGTTCTATTTGGAATGGTTCTGCATCATATTCAGGGTATTTCATTTTCAAACCAACATGTAATTGCATTGTTGGCAAGAAGAGCTATTTTATTGAAGTGGAAAGATACCTCTGCTCCTACACTAATTCAATGGTTTTCCCAAGTAATGTTATGTCTTAGTTTGGAAAAAATTAGAAGTAGAACTTTTGATCCCCGATTTGATTTTGAGAGAAGGTGGGGCTCTTTTGCTAAATATTATCATTTAATTTGAATTAATTTACATGGTTTCCTTCCAATTTTATGTTATATAAATGTGATTTGGCAATTGTTTTCTTTTTCTTCTTTTATATATATAAATGATTGCAAGACGTATTGCTCCGGGAGTTGGTTCCTAATGTTTTTTTTCTCTTTTTTTTGTTTTGTAGTTAGTGGGTTTTTTTTAGTTAGTTGGGGTTCTCTTTTTTCCTTCTTTTTCTTTTACAAAAAATTTTTTTTTTCATTCGCATATATGTTTTTTTTTCAGGTTTATTAATTATATATATACTAATTTGCTGAACTTCTGTATTTTATAGCTGTAGAAGATTATATATCAATAAAAAGATTTAAAAATGAAATGAACAAGTGGCTGTGGGAAAAGAGTACAATATCAAACGACACTATGAGACGTCACACGGAGAAAAGTATGACAAGTATGTAGGACGACTCAGAACGCAAAAGGTAAACGAGCTTGAAGCAGCTCTGAAAAAACAGCAATCAGTGTTCACCAAAAGTCGAGAGACTCATGATGGAGCTGTCAAGGCCAGCTATATTATTGCCAACAAAATAGCTGCTGTGTCAAAGCCATACTCAGAGGGGGAATTAATCAAAGCATGCATGCTGACGGTGGCTGAGCTGGTGTGCCCGAGAACAGACAGGCTTTTGGTAATATTAGCTTGTCAAGAAATACTGTGGCAGAGAGAATCGGGGACCTTGCAGGAGATTTGAACAGTCAACTAAAAGACAAAGTGAAGTCATTCATTCTCTTCTCTATTGCAATTGATGAGAGCACCGGCATGACTGATGTAGCTCAAATGGGAATATTTATTTGTGGTGTTGATGCATCTTTGACCGTCACCGAGGAGTTTGTGGAGATGGTGCCCATGACAAACACCACACAGCGAACGACGTTGACTGGAGTCACGCTGTCAGTGTGGCAACAGATGGCGCACCCTCCACGGTCGGGAAAAAGGCAGGAGTTGTTGCGAAACTCAGAGAAAAAGTTCAGACAGAGAATCTGGAGCAGAAATTCTGGAATTTTCATTGTATTATACACCAAGAGGCATTATGTACCAGGAGCCTGAAAATTGACAATGTCATGGATGTAGTAATCAAAACCATTAATTTTATTGGAGGCAAGGGACTCAACCATCAGCAATTTGACACTCTTTTGTCCGAAAGTAATATTGGACCTGGCCTACCCTACCACACTGAAGTCCGCTGGTTGAGCAGAGGGGCTGTGCTCAAATGTTTTTTCAATTATGTGTGGAAATTGGACTATTCATGAACGAGAAAGGGAAGCCAGTGGCAGAGTTGGATGACCCAGACTGGCTTCAAGATCTTGCATTTTTGGTGGATATAACAGAGCACTTAAATGTACTTAATGTTAACATGCAAGGCCGCAACAAACTACGACAGCATTTGTGCCTTTCAAATTAAATTAGGCCTGTGGGAGATGCAACTATCCCGGATATAAATTTGAGACTGTAGGTCTGGACTCATGCTATCAATACCTGGGACCGATGTACCCCAAGACGACAGACTTTGCCTCAAAGATCCTTTGCATGTTCGGGACAACATATCCCTGTGAGCAGGCGTTCTCCATAATGAACATTAACAAATCCAAACTGCGTTCGCAGCTGACACACAGACATCTAAATGACATTATGAAAATCACAACTGCCCAGAAACTGGTCCCTGATGTTGACAGGCTGGTTAAAGCCAAGAGATGTCAGGTGTCTGGAAGCAGCAAGTGAAAAATGAGTGACATTGTTCGATGCTCTGCGACATGTAAGCAAAATGCATTACGAAATATTGAGTGTCATAATATTGTGATTCATTCATTTTCTGACTATTCTATTATTGTAAATGTGATCACTTCAATAAAAATTAGAGGCTAATTGCGTTCACTGTCTGAGTCTGATTGCTGGAAGCAGGCTAATAAAAATTAGGTACAGTTGTGTAGCCTACATTTACAATTTGCTTAGTTAGGTCTACATTTGTGTCTGCTAATGTTCGATTTCAAATGGTTTATTAATGGAAAGGTGTGGCTCCCAAAACAATCTTAGCCAAAATAGCATCGTTTTTTCTCTCTCTCATCACAACTTTCTTGTAGCCTATGACTGAAAGTTAATACCAATCATAAAAATAATGCTTGCTAGGCAATCTTCTTCATAAGAAACAAAATTCATAAAGTGAAACACTTTGTAGTTATAGCAGAGACTGAGACACATGAAAAAACGAAGGCAACAAAAGCTGTGGGAGCACGTGCGCATGCGTTCGCGCCTGCACAACTGATCCGGCTCGCATGAAGTCACATTTTGCCCAATCCGGCCCGTGACCTAAAATGAGTTTGACACCCTTGCTCTACACCTTTCCTATCCATGTATCTGTCCAAGTGATACTTTTAACATTTTAAATGTACTGATAAATACCACCTCCTGTGGCCACACATTTTATATACCACAACCCTCTGTGTGGAAAAAATTGCCTCTCAAATCTTCTTTAAATCTTTCCCCTTAAGATTTCAGAAACTAACCAATATTTGTTTAAAACATTAAATATACTGTAGTTTTCACTTCAAAGTAAGCTTATTATCAAGGTATGTATGTCACCAAATATTATCCTGAGATTTATTTTCTTGCAGGCATTCACAAAGTACAACCAAATTAATGAAAAACTACACACGAAGACTGGCAAATTGTGCAGGGACAAAAAGAAACTAACAACAACACATAAATAAATAAATAAACAAACACGAGTTGTAGAGCCCTTGAAAGTGAGGCCAGAGGTTGTGTTCAATGATTAGTGTTGTAGTGAATGAAGATGTCCACCTTGGTTCAGGAGCGTGATGGCCAAAGAGTAATAACTGCTCCTGAACCTGGTGGTACGGGACCCAACATACTTGTACCTTTTTCATGATGGTAGCAGCAAGAAGAGAGTATGGCCAGGATAGTGGTGGTCCTTGATGATGGATGCTGCTTTCTTATTTTAGTGCTCTTTGTCGACGCGCTCAATGGTGAGGAGGGCTTTTCCTGTGACGGGCTGGGCTGTATCCACCACTTTTTGTAAGCTTTTCCACTCTTGAACACGGATGTTTCCACACCAGACTGTGATGCAACTGGTCAGGATATCTCCACTTGCATCTATAGACGTTTGTCGGAGTTTAAGAAGATATGCCAAATTTGTGCAAACCTCTAAGAAAGTAGAGGTGCTGCCATGCTTTCTTTGAAATAGCATTTACGTGTTGGCCCTAGGACATAGATTATGAAGACACGCAGTCCTCTTTTATTGTCATTTAGTAATGCATGCATTAATAAATGATACAATATTTCCTCCGGTGTGATATCACAAAACACAGGACAGACCGAGACTGAAAAAACTAACAAAACCACATAATTATAACATATAGTTACAACAGTGCAACAATACCATAACTTGATGAAACATAGAAACATAGAAACGTAGAAAATAGGTGCAGGAGTAGGCCATTCGGCCCTTCAAGCCTGCACCGCCATTTATTATGATCATGGCTGATCATCCAACTCAGAACCCCGCCCCAGCCTTCCCTCCATACCCCCTGACCCCCATAGCCACAAGGGCCATATCTAACTCCCTCTTAAATATAGCCAATGAACCGGCCTCAACTGTTTCCTGTGGCAGAGAATTCCACAGATTCACCACTCTCTGTGTGAAGAAGTTTTTCCTAATCTCGGTCCTAAAAGGCTTCCCCTCTATCCTCAAACTGTGGCCCCTCGTTCTGGACTTCATGAAGTCGTCCATGAGCACAGTAAAAAGTTCAAAGTCTCTCAAATGTCCCACATCTCATGCAAACGGGAGAAGGAAGAAAAACTCTCCCTGCCATACCCGACCACAGTACGACTCTGAGTCATCTGAAAACTTCGAGCCTCCGATCAGCTCTCCGACACCGAGTACTGAGCGCCATCTCTGTCCGAACGATTCGACCTCAATCTCGGTTGCCAACAGCAGGCAAAGCCGGGGATTTTGAGGCCTTCTCTCCGGAAGATTCCCGACCGCGCAGTAACAACAGCAGCGAACTGGCGTTTCAGAAATTTCTCCAGATGTTCCTCTGTGCTTTCACATCTGTCTCCATCAAATCAGAATTGTCCAGGGCCCTATTTAACGGATACTATATCATTTTTCACCAGGTGGCTGTACAAGTGCAGCGCGCTGCTCTCTCTCTTCCCGCCGATCTTCTGATATGATAATGTCCAGGAATTTAAAGTTATTGACCTTCTCTATCTCTGATCCCCTAATCAGCACTGGCTCATCAACCCCCAATTTCTCCCTCATGTAGTCAATAATCAGCCCTTTGGTTAAGTGAGAGGTTGTTGCTGTGACATCATTCAGCCAGACTTTGAATCTCCCTCCTTCTGATTTGTCAACACTTTTGATTCAGCCAGCAACAGTGGTGTTGTCAACAAACTTGAATATGGCACTGCAGCTGTCATAAGAATCAAGTGAGTAGAGCAGGGGCTAAGCACACAGCCTTGTAGTGTACCTGTGCTGATGTTGATTGTGGAGGAGATGTTGCTGTCAATCCAAACCGACTGGGATCTACAAGTGAGGAAATCAAGGATCCAGGTACATAAGGAGATATTGAGGCCTAGGACTTGGGGATTATTGATTGGTTTTGCAGAAATTACAATGTTAAATGCTGAGCTATGGTTAATGAAGATGCCTTCACTTTTTGTTGATCAAAGTGGAGACAAAAGGTACTGAGCTCATCTGGGAGCTCAATACCTTCTGTCATTTAGTTTTGCTTTATAGGAGGTGATGGCATTCAAGCTCTGCCACAGTTATCAAGCATCCTTCTATGTTTTGTTTAGTCCGATATTGTCACTTTGAATGTGAGACGGCTTTTTGGAAGTCATACCAGGACCTTTTGTCATTCCCTGGGTTGCCAGACTTGAACACAACCATTTTAGCCCTCAGAAGACTGTGGATCTCTTGGTTCATCCAAGGCTTCTGGTTAGGGATGACTGAGTTATTTCGTGGCTGCACACTCATCCATGGATGTCTTTATAAAGTCCATGACAACTGCAGCATATTCATTCAGGTCCTCTGATGTGTCCTTGAACACGGCCCAGTCCACTGGCTCAAAGCAATCCTGTAGCTGCTTCTCTGCCTCCTGTGACCACCTCTTTCTTGTACTTACCTCTGGTGCCTTGCTCATTCGCTTCTGCTTGTATGCAGGTAGGAGGACAACCAGATGATTAAATTTCCTGAAATGTGATCTAGGGATGGAATGGTAGGCATTCCTGATCACAGTATAACAGTGGTCAAGTGGATTGGGACCCCTGGTGCTGCAGGTGATATGTTGATGATAACTGGGCAGACATTTCTTCAACAAGCCTGACTGAAGTTCCTGGCAATTATATGTGTAAGGTGTTGCGGTAGGCAGTTTCTTGTTTGTTTATCATGGCACTCAATACATAGAAGATACAAGTAGGAGAGAAAGAACTGATTCTTGGTCTTTTAGAGAGGATTGCAGGGATATAGATTATGTGCAGTTTAAATTGGCACCATGGTTGATACTGACACTGTTCCTGTGCTGTGCTATTCTATGTTCCAGAGAACTACCTTGATCATTATGTTATTCAGCCCAGAATGAGACTGATAATCTGGGAAATGAGCCGCAATATGTCACAATAGGAAAACATATATGAGAAACAGTAATCAGCATTGTGATGAGACTGGTAGTGGAAAACAAAAGGAGAAATTTCAAGTAAATTTACCTTCACTGCAATGAAAATAATCTGGCTCGAACAAGATGGAACCAAGACCAGCAAATAAAATTGTTGCCCAACAATGGGAGACACTAAAAAAAGATGTTTCAAATGCAGGTTATGTATTTTTCCATGAGAGGCAAGGAATAAGGACCAAAGTATAGTTGAAAAGAGAGACATGACTGAACAAAATAAAAAGGGGGGGGGGAGAATGATACTTGCCAGATGAATAATTCATGTGAAAAATATAATGTGAACGTAGCAAGTAGAGAAAGGAGATGATAAAGAAAAGGCAGTCAAGGTTCAAAAATAGGATGGCAATTTTGTAGGTATCTGCATGAGCCAGTAGTAAAGGGGGTATGAAGAGGGTAATAAATACAAGTGAAAAGAAGAAGTGGAAATCACTGAATAACCTCTATCAATTTTTACTAAGAAAAATAATCCTGCCAATATCTTGCTAGAAATGGAATTAATGGAGATAACTGGAGGTAACAGATAAAGTGGATGTAGCAATTTTAGGCTGTTTGGTTTAACGGTGCTAGGAAAGTTTCTAGAAAAAACTAAAAGGCATTTAAATTAATAAATCATGGATTTGCAGAAGGCAAATTGTGTCCAGCTGACTTGAATAAAATTTTTCATCTGGTCATAGAGAATGTTGATGAAGGAAATGAGGTAGATATTGGTTCTATGGATTTCAAAGTGCATTTGGTATAATACACTAAATGAAATTGTCAGCTCTTGGAATAAAGAAGTCAGTGGCAGCATGGATAACAAAAAATTGGCCCAAGGGCAGAAAACAAAATGATGGCAAACAAATTTTCTTCCAGACTGGAGGATAGTAGGTAGTACTGTTCCCAGAAGTTACTGTTTGCATTTCATCTTTAATTTGATATTTATGAGTTGGATATAGGCACAGGAGGCAACACATCCAAGTCTGCAAATGCCACCAAACAGCTTTAACAGTGAGGAGAATTATCATGGACTGCGAGAAGACACAGATAGACTGGCAAAACAGGCACATGTGACAGATGAAATTTAATACAGAGAAACGTGCTACATATCCCCAGAAAAAATGAAGATCGACATGTGGCTGAATGGCATACTTCCAAAGGGCTTCCAAGAATAGAGAAATATGCTTGAACATGTTTATTAACCTTTGAAAGTAACAGGAAATGTTGAGAGCCCTGGGCTTCATAAATTGAGACAAAATAAAAGAGAAGAAGAGTCATGCTGAATCTTTAGAGCCCTCAACTAACCATGCTATGGAGAGATTTACTGAAGTGCTCCAGGTTTGAGAAATCTCCGCTACAAGATTAAGATGGATAAGCCTGGGAATAAAAATGACTGAGAGAAGAATTGTTGGAAGAATACGCAATCATGATAGATTTAGATGAGGTAACAGAAATACTTCAATGACATCAATACAAGTACATGCATTTAAGGATTTAGGACAATTAGACAAGAGAGTTCAGGCACGTGACGGCTGAAATAATACCAGTGGCAGTAAGATAGGGAAGATACTCCTGGAGAAATATTGCAAAGAACAGACAGACAAAGCAACACACTCAAAATGCTGGAGGAACTCAGCAGGTCAGGCAGCATCTATGGAATTGAATACAGTTGATGATTCGGGCGAGACCCTTCTTCAGGACTGGAAAGGAAGTGGAAAGACGCCAGAAGAATGGATAGACCATAAGACAAAGGAGCAGAATTCGGCCATTCGGCCCATCGAGTATGCTCCGCCATTTTATCATGAGCTGATCCATTCTTCCGTTTAGTCCCACTCCCCTGCCTTCTCACCATAACCTTTGATGCCTGGCTACTCAGATACCTATCAATCTCTGCCTTAAATACACCCAATGACTTGGCCTCCACTGCTGCCCGTGGTAACAAATTCCACAGATTCACCACCCTCTGACTAAAAAAATTTCTTCGCATTTCTGTTCTGAAGGGGGCGCCCTTCAGTCCTTAAGTCATGCCCCCTCGTACTAGACTCCTCCATCATGGGAAACAACTTTGCCAATATCCACTCTGTCCATGCCTTTCAACATTCGAAATGTTTCTATGAGGTCTCCCCTCATTCTTCTAAACTCCAAGGAATACAGTCCAAGAGCGGACAAATGTTCCTCCTATGTTAACCCTCTCATTCCTGGAATCATTCTAGTGAATCTTCTCTGTACCCTCTCCAACGTCAGCACATCCTTTCTTAAACAAGGAGACCAAAACTGCCCACAGTACTCCGTGAGGTCTCACCAGTGCCTTATGGAGCCTCAACATCACATCCTTGCTCCTACACTCTATTCCTCTAGAAATGAATGCCAACATTGCATTTGCCTTCTTCACTACTGACTCAACCTGGAGGTTAACTTTAAGGGTATCCTGTACAAGAACTCCCAAGTCCCGTTGCATCTCAGAACTTTGAATTCTTTCCCCATTTAAATAATAGTCTGCCCGTTTGTTTTTTCTGCCAAAGTGCATAACCATACACTTTCCAACATTGTACTTCATTTGCCACTTCTCTGCCCATTCTTCCAATCTATCCAAGTCTCTCTGCAGACTTTCCGTTTCCTCAGCACTACCAGCCCCTCCACCTATCTTCGTATCATCAGCAAACTTAGCCACAAAGCCATCTATTCCATATTCCAAATAGTTGATGTACAATGTAAAAAGAAGCAGTCCCAACACGGACCCCTGTGGAACACCACTGGTAACCGGCTGCCAACCAGAATAGGATCCCTTTATTCCCACTCTCTGTTTCCTGCCAATCAGCCAATGCTCTATCCACGTATGTAACTTTCCCGTAATTCCATGGGCTCTTATCTTGTTAAGTAGCCTCATGTGTGGTACCTTGTCAAAGGCCTTCTGAAAATCCAAGTATACAACATCCACTGCATCTCCCTTGTCTAGCCTACTGGTAATTTCCTCAAAAAATTGTAATAGGTTTGTCAGGCAGGATTTTCCTTTAAGGAATCCATGCTGAGTTCTGCCTATCTTGTCATATGCCTCCAGGTACTCTGTAACCTCATCCATGACAATCGACTCCAAAAACTTCCCAACCACCGAAGTCAAGCTAACAGGTCTATAATTTCCTTTTTGCTTCCTTGCCCCCTTCTTAATTGCGGAGTGACATTTGCAATCTTCCAGTCCTCCGGAACCATGCCAGAATCTATCGACTTTTGAAAGATCATCGCTAATGCCGCCGCAATCTCCACAGCTACTTCCTTCAGAACACGTAGGTGCATTCCATCTGGTCCAGGAGATTTATCTACCTTTAGCCTATTCAGCTTCTTGAGCACTTTCTCTGTCGTAATTGTGACCGCGCACACTTCTCTTCCCCGCCACCCCTGAGTGTCCGGTATACTGCTGATGTCTTCCTCAGTGAAGACTGATGCAAAATACTTGTTCAGTTCCTCTGCCATCTCCTTAGCTCCCATTACAATTTCTCCAGCATCATTTTCTATCGGTCCTATATCTACTCTCACCTGTCTTTTACTCTTTATATACTTGAAAAAGCTTTTAGTATCCTCTTCGATATTATTTGCTAGCTTCCTTTCATAGTTAATCTTTTCCCTCTTAATGACCTTCTTGGTTTCCTTTTGTAAGGTTTTAAAAACTTCCCAATCCTCTGTCTTCCCACTAATTTTTGCTTCCTTGTATGCCCTCACCTTTGCTTTAACTTTGGCTTTGACTTCTCTTGTCAACCACGGGTTGCATCCTTGTTCCATTCGAAAATTTCTTCTTTTTTGGAATATATCTGTCTTGCACCTTCCTCACTTCTCGCATAAACTCCAGCCACTGCTGCTCTGCTGTCTTTCCCGCCAGTGTCCCTTTCCAGTCAACTTTGGCCAGTTCCTCTCTTATGCCACTGTAATTTCCTTTACTCCACTGAAATACCGACACCATCAGATTTCAGCTTCTCTTTTTCAAATTTCACAGTGAACTCAATCATGTTATGATCACTGCCTCCCAAGGGTTCCTTCACCTCAATCTCTCTAATCACCTCCAGTTCATTACACAATACCCAATCCAGTACAGCCGATCCCCTAGTGGGCTCAACAACAAGCTGTTCTAAAAAGCCATCTCGCAGACATTCTACAAATTCTCTCTCCTGAGATCCAGTGCCGACCTGATTTTCCCAATCCACTCGCATGTTAAAATCCCCCACAATTATCATAACACTGCCCTTCTGACAAGCCTTTTCTAATTCCAGTTGTAATTGGTAGTCCACATCCCTGCAGCTGTTTGGAGGCCTATAAATAATTGCCATCAGGGTCCTTTTACCCCTGCTATTTCTTAGCTCAACTCATAAAGATTCTGCACCTTCTAATCCCATATCACCTCTTTCTAATGATTTAATATCATTTCTTACCAATAAAGCCATGCCTCCCCCTCCGCCTACCTTCCTATCCTTCCGATATTAAGCAGGCTAATTGGTAGCAGGTGAGGTATCATGACTGGGTATAAAAGTAGCGTCCATCAAAGGCTCAGTCTTTGCAAGCAAGGATGGGTTGTGGCTCACCCCTTCCTGCCAAAATTCGTGAGAGAATTGTTAGTCAGTTCAAAAGGAACATTTCTCAACGCAAGATTGCAGAGGATTTAGGTCTTTCAACATCTACAGTACACAATATTGTGAAAAGATTCAGAGAATTCAGAGACATCTCAGTGTGTAAAGGGCAAGGTCGGAAACCACTGTTGAATGCACGTGATCTTCGAGCCCTCAGGCAGCACTGCCTAAGAAACTGTCATGCTACTGTGACAATGATAGCCACCTGGGCTCGGGAGTACTTCGGAAAACCATTGTCACTCAACACAGTCCGTTGCTGCATCCAGAAATGCAACTTGAAACTGTATTACGCAAGGAGGAAGCCATACATCAACTCTATGCAGAAACGCTGGTGAGTTCTCTGGGCCCGAGCTCATTTCAGATGGACCGAAAGACGGTGGAACCGTGTGCTGTGGTCAGATGAGTCCACATTTCAGCTAGTTTTCAGAAAAAACGGGCGTCAAGTTCTCCGTGCCAAAGATGAAAACGACCATCCAGATTGTTATCAGCGAAAGGTGCAAAAGCCAGCATCTGTGATGGTATGGGGTGCATCAGTGCCCACGTCATGGGTGAGTTGCATGTATGTGAAGGTACCATTGACTCTGAGGCGTATATTAGGATTTTAGAGAGACATATGTTGCCATCAAGGCGACGTCTCTTCCCAGGACGTCCATGCTTATTTCAGCAGGACAATGTCAGATCACATTCTGCACGGGCTACAACAGCGTGGCTTTGTAGACACAGAGTGCGTGTGCTTGACTGGCCTGCTGCCAGTCCAGATCTATCTCCTATTGAAAATGTATGGCGCATCATGAAGAGGAGAATCAGACAACGGAGACCACGGACTGTGGAGCAGCTGAAGTCTTATATCAAGCAAGAATGGACAAAATTTCCAATTGCAAATCTACTACAATTAGTATCCTCAGTTCCAAAACGATTAAAAAGTGTTATTAAAAGGAAAGGTGATGTAACACAATGGTAAACATGCCTCTGTCCCAACTTTTGTTGAGTGTGTTGCAGCCATCAAATTCTAAATTGGTGTATGTTTACAAAATACAATTAAGTTGGTCAGTAAAACTATTGAAAATCTTTTCTTTGTACTTTTGTCAGTTAAATAAAGGTTCACGTGAATTAACCTATCACAGATTTTTGTTTTTATTGCATTTTGGAAAATATCCCAACTTTTCTGGAAATGGGGTTTGTAATTTGCTACAGGCAGTCCTCAGGTTAGAACAGGGTTCAGTTCGTAACTGAGATATTAACAAGTTGGCGTGTGCGAGACTATCACAGAAACAACTGTGACGGAGCAAGCAGGGACAGGAAGAGCAGCTACTAGACAGCTTACTCACTCAGTGAGTGAGCAAATGAGTATGCACAGTGCTCTTAGCTCTACCTTGCTCAACCAAGTCACCAATTAGTGGGGAAAAGAAGACATCTGGAAATGCCCCATGGCAACTGCAGCTGGTGAATCCATCCTATCAGTCTTCCTAATACTTGTTTTATGTGCGAGCTGTCCCTAAGGTGGGCACTCATAACCTCGAGAGACTTGTAGTTACCCCTGAAGGCAAATAAATGATTAATTTTCACCTCTGCTTCATTAGAAATAAATACTACTTACAAATAAATTACTACATCTAGCTCTGGTCTGAAGGACACAGGCTATCAGCAAACACGGTATCAATGGAAAGATGATTTTTATTATATTTCAGCAATGTTAAGAGAATAAACATGGGACACTTGGGCTTTTGTTTTTTGAATAAGAGAGCCTAGGGGATATTCTAAAAGAAATAACAAGATAGTTTCTAAACGAAGCTTCAAGGGAACTTAAGCCCTTGGAGGTAATGGAAACACTTTCAAGTTAATTATTTCAGAAAAAGGAAAGGAAAGATACATCGCATCTGGAGTTCCTCCGGTTAGCGGATGATTTACCTCTACGCCTCTCTGACGTAGTGGGGAACTGTGCACAAGACAAATTACAGCAGTGGTTTGCCATTGCCTTCTGCCGGGTGAGTTTCCAAAGAGATCACCAGCTCATAACCCAGCACGGATGGAAAGTGTGCAGGGGAGCCGGCTGGATTCGAACTCAGGACCTTACGTCCCGCAGTCTGACGCTGATGCCACTATGCCACCAGCTGGGTCATTTCAGAAAAGGTGAGTGCAAAAAGCTACCAAGAAATAAGTGGATTTTCAAGCATAAGCCTTTCGAAAGGAAATTTCTGATCCTTATTGTTTTAAAACACCTTGAGCAAAGAGAAATATTCCAAGGCAAGTCACATGACATTTACCACACTACAATCTGACATTGAGGCATAAAGACATCGATGGCCTAAAGCTTGGTTAAGAGGTATTTTTTTCTTGAGGGTCTTAAAACGGGAGAGAGAATTAGAAGGTTCTAAAGGGAATAAAAACAAGAGATTCTTCAGATGCTGGAAATCCAGAGCAACACACACACAAAATGCTGGAGGAACACAGCAGGTCAGGCAGCATCCATGGAGGGAACAAACAATCACGTTTTGGGCCAAGACCCTTGATTAGGACGGAGAAGGAAGGAAAGCCAGAATAACACAGTGGAGGAAGAGGAAGAGGAAGATGTACAAGCTGGCAGGTGTTTGGTAAAGCCAGGTGAGGGGGAAGGTGGGTGGATGGGGGAGGGGGGGTGATGAAAAGCTGGATGGTGATAAATGGAAGAGATAATGGGCCGAAGAAGAAATCTGATAGAAGAGGACAGTGAACCACGGGAGAAAGGGAAGGTGGAGGGGCACCAGAGGGAGGTGATAGTCAGAGGAAGAGAAGGGGTAAGAGGGAAACCAGAATGGGGAATGGAAAAAGAGATGAGGGAGGGGGTAGAAATTACAGGAAGCTAGAGAAATCCGTGTTCATGCCATCCAGTTGGAGGCTACCCAGACAGCATGAGGTGTTGCTTTTCCAGTCTTAGTATGGCCTCATCATGGCAGTGGACAGACATATTGTAATGGGAGTGGGTGGCCACTGGGAAATCCTACATGTGTGGCAGACGTAGGGAGGCTGCTCAATGAAACAGTCTCTCAATGTACATCAGGTCTCACCAATGTAGAGGACGTTGCACCAGCAGCACCTGATACAACAGATGACCCTGACAGACTCACAAGGTGAAGTGTCGCCTCACCTCTTACACCAAGCTTTAGGTCACCTATGCTTCTGTGTTTCAATGTCACATTGTTAAAGGGAATTTCATTACTTAGGGCACAAGCTGCTGAAAACATTGTTAATTGTGATCTGATTAAAAAAAATCAGGAAGGAACAAAAGAATGGTAAGATCGTAACAAATTGTAGGACTGGAGGGGTTACAGAGGCAAGACAATAGAAAAACTTGAAAATTACGATGAACATGTTAAAATCAAAATATGTCTGAAGAGAAGCAATGGACATTACTGAGAATACGGGGAGAATGCAGAACAGCATTCTCTGTGTTCTCAGCAATGCTGAAGAGCTCCGGGTACCAACATTTATACCAAACGGAAAACTAGCAACAAACATAATCTGAAAAAGGCATCTTACAGTACCAAATGCATAACTAAGCCCATCATAGCACACTAATTGAAGTAGGAGGTACAGATGTTGCAAAAGTGATAGTAGGCTCTCTTGGTGACATATAGGTATCCGGCCAAAAAACAGGTGGATACTAAAAGGGGTATTGGGAATGTTTTACACTCACTCTTGATGGGTAGATATGTGAATTAATTAAATTGAGCAAAGTAGTCTTCATAAACTGTACTCATTTTATTGGCACAAGCTGAAGGGGAGCTCAGAGGTCTTTTTAAAACAAGCATTTAACTGATGCAGTAATACTACCCAGTAGTATATCCATGGACACATTAAAATCTTGCATTTTTATTGCACTTCAGCCGGAATAAAACATCTCACTGTATTAACATTATGCCAAGGAAAACACTTGAACTGCTACAGTGATAGGTTTTAAGACGTCTTTTATAGCAGAGTTGCAGATGTTTAAGGGAATTCCAGAACTTACAGGCTTTCTAGATGGAATGGCTAAACAAAGTGGAGGATTAACATATGGCAACAAGCAGAAGAAGAGTTAGACACCAAATTTTGGACAGAGTTTAAAGGCAATGTCCTTCAAAATGTTTAATTGGAGACAATTCTGATTCATCCAGGGTATCACACAAGAAGTATGAAAAGCAAAACAGTGGATAATTGAAGCAGAGGAGGGTGGCACAGTAACATAATGGTTAGCACAACACTTTGCAGTAGAGGCGACCTGGGTTCAATTCCCTCCACTGACTGTAAGGAGTTTGTATGTTTCTTCATGTGACTGCGTGGGTTTTCTACCATAGACCAAAGATGTTATGGTTGGTAGATTAATTGGTCATTGTAAATTGTCCCCTGATTAGGCTAGGATTAGATCAAAGGATTGCTGGGCAACGTGGTTCAAAGGGCAGGAAGGACCTATCGACATTGTATCTCAATAAAATAAAAAATAATGGGACTCTTGACGTGCATTCAGGCGATGTCATAGACAGATGCTTGGAGTCTTCAGAATAAATACTTTCAATATTGAACAAGAAGTCATTGCAAGAATTTTTTCTTGGCTATGGCTGGATGAATGAGACTGAAACCAGTTGAAGGTTAATAATGGAGGAAGAGATATGGTCAACATTGTGAAAGTCTATGATTAATCAGGCGTTGATGGGCGAGGAGGGATACAATTAGGTGTTGAAGAGTAAGGAGGGATACTGCACCAGAGACAGAGGATAGTTATGATTTCAATTTCTCTTCAAACTTATGATTGATTATGACTGTATCAATGATGTGGCAGGAGTGGGAACATGACCAGGGAGGATCAGACTCATGTTAGAGCAAAGATGGGTATGGAGTACAGACAAAGACAGGACATAACAAGAGGATCAAAGAGCGAAGAGTTAATTTGCAATGATAAGGGCAGGTGTTAATGATGAGTTACTAGATGATGATAATACCAAATGTTGAATAAAGGTATTGATCAGCCTGAAAAGAGGAAACTATTTGTTTTATTAGTTAATGTAAAGGTCATGAAATAATTTGGGTGGACAACAGAGATAACACTAAGTCATGCCAACATTTGGAGAAGATAAGAATGAAGGAAATACAAGAGAAATTAGGAGAAAAACAAGTTCAGATCTACAGTATGGTTAAATGGTTAAAAACAAGATTTTTGGTAGTGGTTGGCAGCAGGCACTTTATGAAAGAAGAGAAGAGAGAAATTGCCTTTAAACTCACGAGAGAGCATAGGCCATCAACTTTTTGCTGTTGATGTTTCTGTAGCAGGCAATTTCTTTTTTATGAGGTCGAGTTGCTAGCTCGACGCTCAACCCAGCACGGATGAAAAGTGTGCCAGGGGAGCCGGCTGGATTTGAACTCAGGAGCCTTCGCTCTGAAGTCCAGCGCTGATGCCACTATGCTACCAGCTGGCTCAACAGGCACTTTATGACCCAGGACAATTCTCAGAGATTTGATTTGACACAAACAGCACATTTTGCAGTCTGTTTCAACGTACATGTGACAAATAAAGCTAATCTTTATCTCTTTTTTTGGGTGAAGAATGGATTCATTTAACTACAACAAGTAGGTACCGCAGGAGCAGAAGGCAAACCAGGCTAAGGGAGGAAGACATTTTAAAGAAACAAAATTGAAGAAATTAGTTTCAGGCGATTGAGCTTGGTGAGAAGGTCAGCAATATACTTACACCCAATTTTTCCCATTCCTACTATTGCCTTCATGTGAAAAGTACGCAGACATTACTTCTAAGTTTGCTGAAAAAAAGATTATGCCCCTACAAGGCTGCTAATATAAATCTGAATTTAATAATTTTATTGTGTAATGTCAATTACTTACCAGGGATAGAGGTGGGAAAAGGATATGGGAGAAGGGGATGGAAGATGAAAGGAAGAACAATTACTGAGTAGCCAATTTCTTATATTCTCAGTTATGTGTGTGTTTGTGCTCTCTTGACTTTCATTAAGTGCTACTTTAGGCAATGTAGGCATTGTTATTCCATTATGAGAAATAAGGATCAGTATGCAAGAAAAAAAATTAACAAGTTAACATGGCATACCTGGCTAGTTTTCCTTCTCGATAGGTCCTGCCCCACGGATGTCTGTGTTTTTGCATCGGCCAGATGTCAGGTAGCCATAGTGTGACAGATCCTTCCATTATATGCCCATCTGCACATGCGGGTTCAGATTCCCTGCAGTAGTAGCATTTTCCATAGAAGCAACTATTGTTCCCTTAAACAGTATAGTAAGTCATTAAGGCGTATACAGAAAAAGTGTAATTTTAATGGAAATCAGAATTATTCACAGCATTAAGTGAAAACTTTCAAAATAAAATCCAATTATCTGTGTAGAAATTTCTCATCTTCTCTCTCACTGTTTGATTCCTTATCCTGAAACTACACTTCATGATAAACAAAGTGCAGTAATAAAATAGTACAATCATTGTTACAGTAAAAAAAAACAATTCCTTTCAGATCCAGAAAGACATGCCTAAATAGTGTCCTAACCTGGTGGATAACAGTGGATAGAAAAGGGATGAACAAACTGTGTTTAACAGTGTCAAATGGTGAGATGGATAAGAAAAGATAGATAATCTTTCTCATTTTCACAAATATGGAAAGATTTTCACAAACGGTGTACAGGAGTCAGACAGATCAATTGGTTGAGTGGTGTCACACCAACAAGCTTGCAATCAACATCAGTAAGAACTGAGAATTGACTGTGGATTTCAGGAAGGGGAAGTCGAGGAACGCACACCTGCCCTCATCAAAGGGTCAGCAGTGGAAAGAGTGAGCAGTTTCAAATTAACATCTCTAACGATCTATTCTGGGACTAACATACTGATGGAACTATAAAGAAGGCATGCCAGCGGCTATACTTCATCATGAGTTTGAGGAAATTTGGTACCGTGGAGAGCATTCTAACTGGTAACATCACCATCTGGCATGGGGCCAATGCACAGGGCTGGAAAAGCTGCAGAGGGTGGTAAAGTAAGTCAGCTCCATCGTGGGCACTAGTTTCCCCACCATTGAGGATATCTCCAAAAAGTGATGCTTCAAGAAGGCTGCATCCATTATTAAGACTCCCACCACCCAGGACATGCTCTCTTCTCATTAGGACCAACAGAAGGTACGAGCCTGAAGACACACACACAACATTTTAGGAACAGCTTCTTCCTCTCCACCATCAGATTTTGGAATGGACGAAGAACCCATGAGCACTACCTCACTATTATTGCTCTCGTTTTGCACTAAATGTTTAATTTAATGTTTTACATATATTTCTTAATGTAATTTATAGTATTTTTATGTATTGCACTGTACTGTTGCCATAAAACAACAAATTAAACAACATATGCTAGTGATAATAAACCTGATTCTGATTCAAATATCATTTAACAATTTTGATCAAAGCTGTGGCATAAGTAAAAACTGACTGGAGGAATTTAGACAAGGTTATCTGGTAAGATGGGCAAAAAAAAACACAAATCAGGAAATTGCAAGAAGGACTTTGAGAGGAAAGAGTTGATGGAGCAATTTGCATTGATGTAGGGGCAGTACATTTTTGTTTGAAATGGAAAAGGATAATTAAAGCAGATTTGAAGGATAGATGGATTGTAGAGAGAATAATTAACCATGCCAATTAACAAGGAAGCAAGGTGGTGAACGGAGGAGTTGGAATAGGGTTGAGGAATTAGAAGATGGGTGTCACAGAACATATTAGTTCAGAAACAGGAAGAGAAAAATGGAACAACAAGACAAAGATTAAAGTTGAGGCTTGGAGCCAAAACCATCCAAGTTAATTTGTTCTGATGGATAATTTTCTGAAAGTGGAAGGCAGGGGCACTGATATTCCTTGATTTCAAAACAGGCCCACTATCCTTATAGCTTAATAATCTTGCCTGATTCAGAACTTAATTTGTGCAGGACAAATGTCTACCCTATCCTTGGGCAATTTCCTAATCATTTCAGCCCAATCTTTGTACTACAGAACTAAGAAAATATTTAATGTTACCTTGAATTAAATAGTGGTTCTTACCTACTGTAAGGAAGGTGCTCAGAAGCTGCTCAGATGCAACTGGTTTTATCTCTGTATTTAGACTTACGTATCTCCCAACAACTACTGGAGCACGCCGCAATCCTAAAATCCTGTGGGGGAAGAAAACAGCATCAGAATGGTTATCCCAAATGTAAAACTTCCATTCAAGGCTAGACCATTAAAATAACTGAATTATTGTGAAATTGCTATCATGGCTGGGAGGAGGAATCAGTTAACAAAAATATCTGCACTAGGCAAGTAAGCACATTTGTCAGTCAGTTATATTTCACCAGCTCTAGCTTTAGTCAGGTTGACATGGATCTAGTTATAGGACTATAAGATATAGGAGCAAAATTAGGCTATAGGGCCCATTGAATCTGCTCTGCCATTTTATCATGGCTGATCCAATTTTCCTCCCAGCCCCAATCTCCTGCCTTCTCCCCATATCCCTTCATGCCCTGACCAAACAAGAATCTATCAACCACTGCTTTAAACATAAACATTTGGCCTCCACAGATTTGTCAGGCAAAACTGTCCCTTGAGAAAACCATGCTGACTACGGCCTATTTTATCATGTGCCTCCTAGTCACCTCTTTAGCAAAAGAAATTCTTCCGCATCTCCGTTCTAAAAGGATGCCCCTCTTTTCTGAGGCCATGTCCTTTGGTCTTAGACTCTCCCACCTTATGAAACATCCTCTCCACATCCACTCTATCAAGGCCTTTCACCATTCAATAGGTTTCAATGATGTCACTCCTCATTTTTCTGAATACCAGTGAATATAGCCCCAGAGTCATCAAACGCTCTTCATATGACAAACCATTGAATCATGGAAACATTTCTGGGAACCTCCTTTGAAGCCTCTCCAATTTCAACACATCCTTTCTGAGGTGAGGGGCCCAAAACTGCTCACAATACTCCAAGTGAGGCCTCATCAGTGTTTTATAAAGTCTCAGCATTACATCTTTGCTTTTATATTCTAGTCCCCTTGAAATGAATGCAAACATCGCATTTGCCCTCCTCACCACAGACTCAAGCTGCACATTAACCTTTAGGGAATCCTGCACAAGGATTCGCAAATCCCTTTGCACCTCAATTTTTATATTTTCTCTCCAGTTAGAAAATGGTCAACCTTTTCAATTTCTTCTACCAAAATGCATGATCATATACTTCCTGACACTGTATTCCATCTGCAATTTCTTTGCCCATTCTCCTGTAAACTTAAAAAAAGGTTGCCGGACCAATAATCACACTACACAGTTATTACTTTAACCTCTTCACCAGTTTATTGTACTCAGTTCAGCCGGCAAGAAAGAACACAGATCCAGTCATCAAAGAGAGACAGAGACTCTCTCTCTCCTTGGAGGCTCAGATGAGCTTTCTGATTTTAAAACAGAAATGCTGCAATATATAGAATGAGCAGACAAACAACACTCAGTTACAATGGTATGTTAAGTCAGTTAGAGTGAAACCCCATTACTTTGATAAGAGAGTCCACTAAATCAGAGTTTAATTACAAATAGATATATTCTCCACCCTGTAACTAGGCTCCTGACTTAATTAGAGACAGATGTTCTTATCATTGAACCTCTCAAAAGAAAAGACTTAAGTCAGTGGAGCAAAACGATAAAGCATGACCTATGTGAGCACTGAGTAATTCCAGCCCTCATGTCACCTTGAAGAGGCAGCTACAGGCTGTTAATCAGGCAAGCTTTTAATCTAAACAAACTGCGGGCCTATTCTTCAGCAAAAGCAACAGACTTTGTTCACCAACACACATAGGGTGGCACTTAAGTTTTTAACCCATTATTTACAACAGTCCAAGAATCATGTCTTACTTCCCCAACATCCTTAAACTTTATCACTCCTGATCCGTCCAAGTCCTTCTGTAGCCTCTTTACTTACTCAAAACTACCTGCCCCTCCATTTATCTTCATATCATCTGTAAACTTTTCAACAAGGTCAATTCCATTATCCAAATTGTTGACATACAAGGTAAAAACAATCAAAACCAACACAGCCAAGGCTCCCTTTACTCCCACTCTCGCCTCCTGCAAATCAGCCACTGTTTTATCCATGCTAGAATCTTCCCTGTAATACCCTGTTAAGCAGCCTCATGTGTGACACCTTGTCAAAGGCCTTCTGAAAGTTGAAATATACAACATTAACCAATTCTCCTTTGTTAGTTGGTCCTGCTTGTTATTTCTTCAATGATTCCAACAGATTTGTCAGGCAAGATTTTCCCTGAGGAAACCATGCTCACCACAGCTTATTTTATCATGTGGGTCCAAGTATCCTGAGACCTCATCCTTAATAATCGACATCAACATATTCCCAGCCACTGAGGTCAGACTAACTGGCATATAGTTTCCTTTCTTCTGCTTCTCTCCCTTCTTGAAGGGTGGAATGACATTGCAATTTTCCAGTCTTCAGGAATCTAGTGATTCTTGAATAATCATTACTAATACCTTCATAATCTCTTCAGCCACTTCATACAGAACCCTGGAGTATACACCATCTGGTCCAGGAGACTTACCCATCTTCAGATCATTCAGGTTCCAAGAATCTCATCTCTAGTTATGGTAACTTCACACACTTTATGACCACTGACACCTGGAATTTCCACCGTTTAGGTGTCTTCCAGAATGAAGACTGATGCAAAATACCTATACAGTACATCTGCCATTTCCTTGTCCTCCATTACTATCTTTCCAGCCTCAGTCCAATATCCACTCTCAGCTCTCTTTTACACTTTATGATTCTGAAGAAACTTTGGTATCCTTTTTAATACTATTGGCTAGCTTACTTTTATATTCCATCTTTACTTTCTTAATGATATTTTTAGTTGCCTTTGGTTGGTTTTTAAAAGCTTCCCAACCCTCTAACTTCCCACTAACTTTTGTTCTATTATATACCCTCTCTTTGGCTTTTATGTTGGCTTTGACTTCTCTTGATGGTTATGTCATCTTTCCGTTAGAATACTTCTTCCTCATATATCCTGTGCCTTCCGAATTGCTTCTAGAAATTCCAGCCATTCCTGCTCTGTTGTCATCTCTGCCAATGTTCTTTTCCAATCAATTCTGGCCAACTCTTTTCTCATGCCTCTAATTCCCTTTACTCAATGGTTATACCGATACATCTGACTTCAGCTTCTCGTTCTCAAATTTCAAGGTGAATTCAAACATATTATGATCACTTTTCCCGAAGGGTACTTTTACCTTAAGCTCTCTAATCAATTCTGGTTCTTTGCACAACACCCAGTCCAGAATAGCTGACTTACTGGGCTCAACCATAAGCTGCTCTACAAAGCCACTGTAGAAATTCCCCCTCCTGGAATCCAGCACCAATCATTTTCCCAATCTACCTGCATATTGTATCACCCATGAATATTGTAACATTGTCCTTTTGGCATGCATTTTTTAATCTCCCGTTGTGTTGTAGACCACATCTTACTACTGATCGGGGGTCTGTGTACAACTCCCATCAAGATCTTTTTTCACCCTTGCAGTTCCTTAGCTCTATCCACAATGATTCAACACCTTTTGACCCTATGTCACCTCTGTCTAATGATTTGGTTTTATTTTTTTTAAACCAGAGCAATGCCAACCTCTCTGCCTTCCTGCCTGTCCTTTTGACACAATGTGTATCCCTGGACATTATGTTCCCTGCTATAATCTTCTTTTAGCCATGATTAAGTGATGCCTACAACATTGTACCTACCAATCTGTAACCGTGCTGCAAGTTCATCTACCTTATTCTGTATATTGCGCACACTCAAATACACCACATTCAGTCCTGAATTCACCCTTTTCGATTTTGTCAGCCTTTTACATTGCAACTCCCCTCCTCAGGTCTTCATCAGGATTGATGAAGAGTCTTGGCCTGAAACATTGGCTGTTTATTCCTTTCCATGGATGCTGCCAGACCTGCTGAGTTCCTCCAGCATTTCGTATATGTTGTTACCATTCAATCCCACTTCGGTACAATTGAACATATTAACCATTGCAATGTAATTTCTCTTGGATGAACTTAATTGAGCATAAGGTTTTGGACTTGCAAGCAAAAATTAAACTACTGGGAGAACACACCAGTCAAGCAGCATTTCTGGTGGCAAAAGAATGCATTAATATTGTTTTGGGTCAACACCCTGCATTAGGACAACCCGAAACATCAACACATCCCTTTTGCTGCCACAGATATTGCTTGACCCACAGAGTTTGTCCAGCAGTTTATTTTACCTCAAGATTCCATCACCTGCAATCTTATTTTTCATTTCTTACATTTATCTGCCTTTGTTTACCATTTGTAATAGGTATAATTTATTAAAGATAATGCATTTTGTTCTGAAGACCATTTGACAAATACTTCGAAGAATAATATTTGTACAAAACAGCTGGGTAACCAGGGAATAAAGTTTAGGTGCAATGATTTATTTTTACATTTTTAAAACCCGCTCATTATACGCCTATCCATTTCCCAGACCCACGGAGGCACACCGGGACCGGGCAACTAATTCAACTGCTATGACCAAGATTGCAAATAACTATAGACATAGTTCAGCATATCAAGGAAATCAACCTCCCCTCCATGAACTCTGTCTACACTGCTGTTGAATCAAATTCCATGTCCCTTGCACTAGGTGACTCAACCTCTGGAAACAGCCTGCTTATCTGCAAGCTGTACAGAAAGCACTGTGTTACCATTAAGTATTACGCTCATGAAAAGAGAAACTGCAGATGTACATCAATAGTTCAAATGTTGTAAATTAAAATCTACTTTTTCCTTCCAGTGAAAAAAACTAATAAGTGCAAAACAAAATACAACAGGTGCTGGAAATGTACAGTGAAGACAGAAATAGCTGGAAATCCTCAGGTCAGATTGTATATTGGCAAGACGAACAGTTAATATTAAAAGTTAATGGCCTTTAATCAAACTGGAAAAAAGTTAAAAATTAAACCATTTCTAAGATTAAAAAAAAAGTGAAAAAAAAAGTAAAGGGAACAATAGGTAGGTTAGCATTTGTGTGTAGATTGAATGACTGAAAGATTTGTTCTAACAATTGACAGGGCCCTCAAACATGATAGGGATTAATTCTTGATCTCTCAATCTACCTTGTCAAGGCCCTTGCACTTCATTTGTCTCCCTGCACTGTAACCTTTCTGTAACTGTAACACCATGCCTTGTGATTCTGCAGATGCTGGAAATCTAGAACAATACACATAAAATGCTCGAGAAACTCAGCAGGTCAGGTAGCATCTATGAAAATGATTAAACAGGTGACATTTTGGGCTAAGACCCTTATTCAAGACTGGAAAGGAAGGGGGAAGATGCCAGAATAAGAAGGTGAAGGGTTGGGGGGGGGGGAAGGAATGGAATACAAGCTACAAGTTTGTAGAAGGTAATAGGTGAAGCCAGGTGTGTGGGGGGAAGAGGAATGAAGTAAGAAGCTGGGAGGTGATAGGTGGAAAAGGTAAAGAGCTGAAGAAGGAATCTGATAGGTGAGGAGAGTGGACCTTGGGAGAAAGGGAAGGAGGAAAGGCACCAAGAGTAGGTAATAGGCAGGTGAGAAGAAGAGGTAAGAGGGGAGCCAGAATACGGAATCGAAGATGAGGCCACGATGAGGTCACCCTCAGGTAGGAGGAATACCCCTGATATTCCATCTAGGTAGCCTCCAACCTGATGACATTACAACAATTTCTCCAAATTCTGGTGATATTATGCCTCCCTCATCTTCAATTCTATACTCTGGCATCCCTCTTCCTACTTCTCCTCAGCTGCCTATCACCCAAGCCTTGTGCTCCTCTTCCTTCCCTTTCTCCCATGGTCCACTCTCCTCACCTATTAGATTCCTTTTTCTCCAGCCCTTTACCTTTTTTTAATCTATTACCTCCCAGCTTCGTACTTCATCCCTCTGCCCCACACACCTGGTTTCACCAATCACTTAAAAGTCTGTACTTCTTTCCTTCCCCCTTCCTTTCCAGTCCTGATGAAGGGTCTTGACCCATAACGTTGACTGTTCATTCCTCACCATTGGTGCTGCCTGACCTGCTTTATCCTGCATTGTTTTTTTTCCGTTTTGTTCTTATCTTGATGTACCTATGTTAAGAATGATCTGTCTGGATGTCACACAAGCTTTTTACTCTATCTCAGTATATTTGACAACCAATTACCAATTCTAGAGGCTGAGTGACAATTTACAACTTAATGAGATGCAGAACCCAGCAATAAATTATAATTTTACTGAGAGCAAGCAGTTCCCTTGCTTTGTACTGGAATAGAGAAAAATCACTGTACAGTGCCTGCTATACAAATCCTTCCAATTTTATGATTACATATAGTCTTTCTACAGAGTCTTTACCAAACTGTTCAGTTCTTTTCTGATAGTCTACTGCAAGTATAAATTTAATGGCAGATTACAGTACTCAACCAAATCTAACCAACACCCAGAACAACCAGAGATTGCTACTACAACCCCCAAAATCTTTGAGTCCTTTGTTATTAACTGGAGAAAATTACACTGGGGATCTACTCCATAACAAGGCAAAGACTTGAGAAATCAATTAATTACACAATATGATAGAGTTTGAAGATGGCATCTTTCTTATTAAGGTTCAATAACTTGCATTCATTCAAGATCTTTATGACAATAAATATAAACATTAAGGGCCCAAATTCTGAAAATAATCTTTCTAATTATTCCTTTTAATAATTAAACAGTGCCAAAAGATTTAAACTTCATTTCACTGTTTACTGCATAGATCACTTGTTCAAAGTTCAGAATTTCGAAGTTTATTATCAAAGTACATTTATGTCGCCATATACAACCCAATAGAAAGACGAGAATCAATGAAAGGCTGCACCCAATAGAATGGACAAACAACCAAGGTGCAAAAGACAACAAACTGTGCAAACACAAAATGAACCAAGGGTAGACAAGAAATTGTTATTGTTTAACAATGGCGAGGCAGACTTATCCAGCATGTCCAATAATAACTTCACTTATGACAACATTTGATCATTTGGGTGTACTGTAGGACCATAATTAAACCAAATAATGCAGTTTACTTGTTCCATTTTGCACACTGACAATGTAAATGGGAACATGTTAAAAGTGTTACTATTTTTGAAGTAATTTTTATTTTGAGCAATATTGAGAAATTTATGCAGTTTTGAGGAATTATATACAGAATTAAAAGGGCTAAAACCTGACTGACTTGTTTCGACTGACTTGTGAGAATAATGTTGGAAGATAACTAATGAAGAAAGGGTGTGCTTATGCATGAGAAAGCTGCTTTGTGTAACCACTTATCAAGGATGCCAAGCAACAATCAGAGTAAACTGTAAATCTGCCTAGAGCAGTCGTCCTCAAAAACTGAGTAACCATGCAAAACGGGGACTAGTGAGGGAGGCCACCAAGAGACCCATGACAACTCTGGAGGAGTTACAAGCTTCAGTGGCTGAGATGGGAGAGACTGTGCATAAACTGTTGCCCAGGTGTGTCACCAGTTGCAGCTTTATGGGAGAGCAGCAAAGAGAAAACCGCTGTTGAAAAAAAAAATTTAAATGAAATCTCAGCTACAGTTTGCCAGTTTGAGGTCAGCTGGAAGATGGTTCTATGGTCTGATGAAACCAAAATTGAGCTTTTTGGCCAGCAGAGTCATGGTTTTTATGATTTGTGTACATGAATACCTTGATTTATATGTTCTGTAACTGCTTCCGTTTTATCATAAAAAACTAATCCTATCCAATTTCCTTGGATCCAAACTGCCGGATCTCATACTGCCCCATACTCAATAACTGCTACCACTTTTTCCTACTCAGTCTGCCCACTTCCCTTTGAAATTTGCTTCTCAATCCTAAGTGCGCATCCAAATAAGTTCCATCCATAACTATGATACACGTTCTTTTAGCATTTTAGTAATTTGCACATACTGTTAAGAAAAAACTAAGGCCTTGGGGAATACTGCTCGATACATCCCGTGAATCAGACAAAACATATTTTATCCCTCTCCTGACTCCCATCCTCTAAGCAATCCCAAACCCAAGGCCATGCACATTTTTTTCCTGATTAATAATCTCTATTGCTAACTTGTGAAATACCTTCTGGCAATCCACATATACAATGTCCAAAGATATTGCCAATCTAGTATTTGATTGGTCTTCAAACAGTTCAACTAAACTTGACAGATATGAGCAACAGTGAACTCAACACTGCAGACAGCATGGAGGAGTATTAAATTTTCAGAGGTGAAGTTAAAAACAAAATTAGGAAGATAAAGAGTGCATGAAGTAAGTATACTACTTCAGATATATTGAGGGGGACAGCCTACCAGTGGAGAGCCACAGTGACTGAGTCTCTGGCACTGAGACTGGTGCTATGACTCAGAAGAGCATAGAGGTGAACAAGACTGCAGTGTTGATAGGAGATTCCGTAGTCAGATCATTGGGATTTATTCTGGGGAAGGTAGGACCTGTACAAAAGGGACGGCTTACACCTGAACCTGAGGGGGTCCAATATCATTGCAGGCAGGTTGGCTAGAGTTATTCAGGTGGGTTTAAACTAATTTGGCAGGGGAATGGGAGCTAGAGTGATAGTACTGAAGATGAGATAGTTGGTTTACAAACAGAGGCCATGTGTAGTGAGACTCCTGGCAAGGAGAGGCTGATGATAAGGCAAAATTGCAGTCAACAGGATTAAGTTGCAACGTAAAAGTTGGAAAAAAATCGAAAAGAGTGAATACAGGACTGAAGGTGTTACATTTGAATGTGTACAGTATACGGAATAAGATAATGAACTTGTTGCACAGTTACAGATTGGCATGTTTGATGTTGTAGACATCTTGAATCCTGGCTGAAAAAAGATTATAGCTGGGAGCTTAATGTCCATGGATACACATTGTATTGAAAGGATTCCATAGTGGGGAACAGACAGGAAGCTCCGTCAGCCTGATAGAGATGCCCGCATGGTGCGCTGCCTCCCAGGTGCTGGGGTACAGGATATCTTGGATCGGGTGCAGAGTATTCTGAAGAGAGAAGGTGAACAGCCAGAAGTCTTGGTACACATTGGTACCAATGACATTGGTAGAAAAAGGGAGGAGGTCCTGAAGAGAGAATTCAGGTAGTTGGGTAGGATGCTGAAAAGCAGTACCTCCAGGGTAGTAATCTTAGGATTGCTGCCTGTGCCATGTGTTAACAAGCGCAAGAATAGCATGATCAGGCATCCTAATTTGTGGCTGAGAGACTGATGTAGGGGGCAGGGCTTCGGGCTCCTAGATCATTGGGATCTCTTCTGGGGGAAGTACGACCTGTACAAAAAGACGGGTTACACCTGATCTCAAAGGGGTCCAATATCCTAGCAGATAGGGAGGGTCTGTTTGGGAAAGGGATGGGAACCGGAGTGATAGGGCTGAGGAAGGGGGGAACAGAAATAAATCAAAGATAGTGTGCAACAGAGGTGATAGAAAAGACAGGCAGGAGATGAGGCAAAATCACAGCCAGTGGGATGAGTTACAGGGCAATACAGGCATCGTGCAGTTAAAACAGAAAGCAACAAATACTGGACTGAAAGTGTTATATTTGAATGTATGCAGCATAAGAAATAAAATGGATGATCTTGAAATTCAGCTTGGCAAGTATGTCGTTGTGGCCATCTCTGAAACTTGGTTAAAGCATGGTTGCCATTAGGAGATGAACGTCCAAGGATATACAATGTATTGGAAAGTAAGTTTATTAGGCAGAGGAAGTGGTGTGGCCGTGTACAAGACATAATATTAAATCATTAGAAAGAGATGACATAGGATTGGAAGGTGTAGAGTCTCTATGGGTTGAATTAAGAAATAGCAAGGGTAAAAGGACCCTAATAGCAGTTGTATACAGGCCTCCAAACAGCAGCCGGGAAGTGGATTACAAATTACAGCAGGAGATAGAAAAAACTGTGTCAGAAGGGCATTGTCACGATAATTGTGGGGATTTTAACATGAATGTGGATTGGGAAAACCAGGGCAGTACTGGATCTCAAGAGAGGAAATTTGCAGAATGTCTAAGGGATGGTTTTTTAGAACAGCTTGTTGTTGAGCCCGCTAGGTGTTCGGCTGTGCTGGATTAGGTGTTATGCAATGATCCTGAAGGGATAAGAGAGCTTAAGGTTAAGGAACCCTTAGCGAACAGTGATCAGAATATGATTGAGTTCACTTTGAAATTTGAGAAGGAGAAACTAAATTCCAATGTGTTGCTATTTCATTGGAATAAAGGAAATGGCATGAGAGGGGAACTGGCCAAAGTTGAATGGAAAGGGACACTAGCAGGAAGGACAGCAGAGCAGCAATGGCTGGACTTTCTGTGAAAAATGAGGGAAGTGAAAGACAGATATATTCCAAATAAGAAGAAATTTTCGAATGGAAGAAGGACACTACTGTGGCTGACAAGTGAAGCCAGAGCCAAGGTAAAAGCAAAAGATAGGGCATACAAGGAAGCCAACGCTGATGGGAAGATAGAGGATTGGGAAGCTTTTAAAAACTTGCAGAAGGAAACGAAGAAGGTCATTAGGAAGGAAAAGATGAATTATGATAGGAAGCTGGTAATGAATTTAGAAGATGATACTAAAAACTTTTTAAAGTATATAAAGGGTAAAAGAGAGTTGAGGGTAGATATAGGACCAATAGAAAACGACACTGGAGATATTGTAATGAGAGATGCAGTGATGACAGAGGAACTGAATGCATGTTTTGCATCAGTCTTCACAGTGGAAGACATCTGCAGTATACCAGACATTCAAGATTGTCAGGGAAGAGGGAAGTGGAGTATGTGCAGTGAAAATTACAACTGAGAAGGTGCTCAGGAAGCTTAATGGTCTGAGGGCGGATAAATCTCCTGGACCTGATAGAACGCACCCTCAGGCTCTGAAGGAAGTAGCTGGAAAGATTGTGGAGGCATTAACAATGATCTTTCAAGGATCAATAGATTCTGACATTGTACTGGATGACTGGAAAATTGCAAATGTTACTCCGCTATTTAAGAAGGGCAGGAGGCAGCAGAAAGGAAACTATAGAGCCGTCAGCCTGACATCAGTGGTTGGGAAGTTGTTGGAATTGATTGTTAGGGCTGAGATTACGGAGTACTTGGAGGCACATGACAAGATAGGCCAAAGCCAGCATGGTTTCCTGAAAGGAAAATCCTGCCTGACAAACTTACTGCAATTTTTTGAGGAAATTACAAGCAGAGTAGACAAAGGAGATGCAGTGGATGTGGTGTACTTGGATTTTCAGAAGGCCTTTGACAAAGTGCCGCACATGAGGCTGCTTAGCAAGATAAGAGCCCATGGAATTACAGGGAAGTTACAAGCATGGGTGGAGCATAGGCTGATCGGCAGAAAACAGAGTGGGAATAAAGGGATCCTACTCTGGCTGGCTGCTGGTTACCAGTGGAGTTCCATAGGGGCTGGTGCTGGGACCGTTGCTTTTTACGATGTAGGTCAATGATTAATGGATTTGTGGCTAAATTTGCTGATGATACAAAAGTAGGTGGAGGAGCGGGTAGTGTTGAGGAAACAAGGCAGCCTGCAGGGAGACTTAGATAATTTAGGGGAATGGGCAAAGAAGTGGCAAATGAAATACAATGTTGGAAAGTGTATGGCTATGCACTTTGGTGGAAGAAGTAAACGGGCAGACTATTATTTAACATGAGGAGAGAATTCAAAATAGAGATGCAAAGGGACTTGGGAGTCCTTGTGCACAATATCCTAAAGGTTAATCTCCAGGTTGAGTCGGTGGTGAAGAAGGCGAATGCAATGTTGGCATTCATTTTTAGAGGTATAGAAAATATGAGCAGGGATGTGATGTTGAGGCTCTATAAGGCACTCGTGAGACCACACCTGGAGTATTGTATGCAGTCTTAGGCTTCTTATTTTAGAAAGGATATACTGACATTGGAGAGGGTTCAGAGAAGATTCACGAGAATGATTCCAGGAATGAAAGGGTTACTGTATGAGGAACGTCTGGCAGCTCTTGCGCTGTATTCCCTGGAGTTCAGGAGAATGAGGGGGGATCTTATAGAAACATTCTGAATGTTAAAAGGCCTGAACAGATTAAATATGGCAAAGTTATTTCCAACGGTAGAGGAGTCTAGGGCAAGAGGGCACAACTTCAGGATGGAAGGATGTCCATTTAGAACAGAGATGCAGAGAAATTACTTTAGTCAGAGAGTGGTAAATCTCTGGAATTTGTTGCCACGAGTGGCTGTGGAGGCCAAGTCATTGGGTGCATTTAAGGCAGAGATAGATAGGTTCTTGATTAGCCAGGGCATCAAAGGGTATGGGGAGATTCTTAAATTTATCCAAAAGGGTTGAATTTTAAAACAAGACCAAGTAGAATGTAGAAAAGTACCAATTTCTTGATTACACCGAAAACATTTATCAGATATATTTGAATTTAATCTATTTATTTTTTGTGGTGTAATATATAATTGGTGTAAAAAATTATATTGTACTAATCTAAGTCGAACATTTATTGTATTTGTCATACTGTCCAGACAAAGTCTTGACCAATTTATTTCATCAATATGAATATTCAGATCTGTTTCCCATTTTTGCTTTGACTTATGGGTTCCTTGTTTAATTGTCTGTTCTTGAATCAAATTATACATACAAGAAACAAATTTTTAAATTTTTCCTTTTTGAATTAAAATTTCAATTTCATTAGCTTTTGGCAAAAACATTGTTTGACCCAGCTTACCTATTAAGTAAGCCCTTAACTGAAAGTAACTATCTGCCAGTTGTCTATTTTTAATAAAACCTGTTTGATCCATATGTATTAATTTTGGTAAATATTTAGATAATCTATTCGATAAAATTTTTGCTATTATTTTATAATCCGTATTCAATAAAGAAATAGGCCTGTATGATGTTGGTTTCATAGGATCTCTGTCCTTTTGTGGCAATACTATTACAATCGCTGTTGAAAAAGATTCTGGAAGTTTATGTATTTTTTCTGCTTGACGTATTAGTTCCATAAAAAGAGGAAATAATAAATCTTTAAATTTTTTATAAAATTCAGGTGGAAAACCATCTTCTCCTGGAGATTTATTACTTTGAAGTGATCCTAAAGCTTCTTCAACTTCTTTTAATGTAAAAGGCATATCTAATCCCCTCTGTTCTTCCAAATTCAATTTTGGAAGAGAAACTTGTGATAAAAACCTTTCTATCTCATTAACATCGTTTTGGGATTCTGATTGATATAATTCAGAATAAAAATTTTTAAAGGTAATTTTTAAAATTTTTAAGTAATTTTTAAAATTACTGGAATTCAACTTCCACATAACCCTGTATTATTTCTATTAGGTGATATTGAAGGGATAAAACCGAAACTTAAATTGAATAAATATCAGAAAGAATTTATAAAAATTGCATTGGCAGTAGCTAAGAAGACTATAGCAGTTACTTGGAAATCTGATTCGTATTTAAGTATGGATCGTTGGAATAATGAAATGGCTAGTTCTATTCCACTTGAAAAAATTACTTATAATTTAAGAGATAATTATGTAACATTCTTGAATATTTGGCGCCCTTATTTACAAAAGATAGGATGTCATATTTAAGTGCTCCGACAAAGAATTTGGTTACTTGGGGAAAGTAACGAATAATTATACCAAATTTATTTTGAATCCCATGGAGCGTGTGGAAACCTTCCAATACCCAGGCGGCTCTTCTTTTTTTTTTCTTTTTTTCTTTTAGGTAGGACTATATATGGGGGGGGGAGGGTTGGGGGGGTAGATTTTATCTTTTCATGTATTCTTTTTGAAAATTTAATAAAAATTATATATAACAAGTAAAAAAAAAAGGGTATGGGGAGAAGGCAGGGGAGTGGGGATGACTGGATCAGCCCATGGTTAAATGGCGGAGCAGACTCAATGGGCCGAATGGCCTGCTTCTGCTCCAAAATCTTATGGACTTATGATAGGCAGGAAGGCAGAGGGGATGATGTTGTTCTGTTGGTAAAAAAAGAAATCAAATCTTTAGAAAGGGATGACATAGGGCCAGAAGGTGTTGAATCATTGTGGAAAGAGCTAATGAACTGCAAGGGTAAAAAGATCCTGATGAGAGTTATGTACAAAGCTACAAACAGTAGTAAGGATGTAGTCTACAAATTACAACGGGAGATAGAAAATGCATGCCATAAGGACAACGTTACAATAGTCATGGGGATTTCAATATGCAGGTAGATTGGGAAAATCAGGTTGGTGCTGGATCCCAGGAGAGGACTTTCTAGAATGCCTACGAGATGACTTTTTAGAGCAACTCAAGGTTGAGCCCACGAGAGGAACAGCTATTCTGGATTGGGTGTTGTGCAATGAACCGGAATTGATTGGAGAGCTTAAGCTAAAAGAACCCTTAGGGGCATGGGATCATAATATGATTGAATTTACCCTGAATTTTGAGTAGCAGCAGCTAACATCAGATGTATCAGTATTACAGTGGAGTAAAGGGATTATAGGGCATGAGAGAGGAGTTGGCCAGAATTGATTGGAAAAGAACATTGTCAGGGATGACGACAGAGCAGCAATGGCTGGAATCTCTGAAAGCAATTCTGAAGGCACAGGATATATACACCCCAAAGAGGAAGTAGTATTCTAAAGGAAAGATTACATAATCATGGATAACAAGATAAGTCAAAGCCAACATAAAAGCCAAAGAGAGGGCATATAATAGAGCAAAAATTAGTGGGAAGTTAGAAGACTGAGAAGCTTTCAAATACCAACAGAAGACAACTAAAAAGTCATTAAAGTAAAGATGGAATACAAAAGTAAACTAGCCAATAATATTAAAGAGGATACCAAAAGTTTCTTCAGATACATAAATTGTAAAAGAGAGGCAAGAGTGGATATCGGACTGCTGGAAATCGGTGCTGGATAGGTATTAATGGGGGACAAGGAAATGGTAGACAAACTGAATAAGTATTTTGCATCATCCTTAACTGTGGAAGACACTAACAATATGGTGGAAGTTCCAGTGGTCAGGGGTCATGAAATGTGTGAAGTTACTATAATTAGAGAGAGATTCCTGGGAAACTGAAAGGTCTGAAGGTAGATAAGTCACCTGGACCAGATGATGTTACATTCCAGGGTTCTGAAACAGGCAGCTGATGAGATTGTGGAAGCATTAGTAATGATCTTTCAAGAATCACTAGTTTCTGAAATGGTTCCAGTAGATGGAAAATTGCAAATGTCACTCCACTCTTAAAGAAGGGAAAGAGGCAGAAGAAAAGAAATTATAGGCCAGTAAGTCTGACCTCAATGGTTGGGAAGATGTTGGATTTGATTGTTAAGGATGTAGTTTTGGGTACTTGGTGACACATGATAAAATAAACCATAGTCAACATGGTTTCCTCAAGGGAAAATCTTGTCTGACAAATCTGTTGGAATGCTTTAAAGAAATAACAACAAGCAGGATAGACAAAGGAAAATAGGTTGATGTTGTGTATTTGGATTTTCAGAAGGCCTTTGGCAAGGTGCCACACACGAGGCTGCTTAACAAGGTATTACGGGGAAGATTCGAGCACGGATAAAACAGTGGCTGACTGGCAGGAGGCAATGAGTGGGAATAAAGGGTGCCTTTTCTAGTTGGCTGCCGGTGACTTGTGGTGTTCCATAAGGGTCTTTATTTGGACTGATTCTTTTTACGTTATATGTTAATAATTTGGATGACGGAATTGATGGCTTCGTTGCAAATTTTGCAGATGCTATGAAGATAAGTGGAGGGGCAGGTAGCTTTGAGCAAGTAGCGAGGCTACAGAAGGACTTGGACAGATTACAAGAATGGGCAAAGAAGTAGCATATAGAATGCAGTGTCAGCAAGTGAATAGTCATGCACTTTGGTAGAAGAAATGAAAGTGTTTTTTCAATTTTCTAAATGGCGAGAAAATACGAAAAAAGTGAGGCGCAAAGGGACTTGGGAGTCCTTGTGTAGGATTTCCTAAAGGTTAATTTGCCTGTTGAGCATACGGTGAGGAAGACAAATGTGATATTTGCATTAATTTCAAGAGGACTAGAATATAAAAGCAAGTATGTAATGTTGGGACTTTATAAAACACTGGTGAGGCCTCACTTGGACTTGAGCAGTTTAGGGCCTGTTATCTTAGAAGGGATGTGCTGAAACTGGACATGATTCAAAGGAGATTCATGAAAATGATTCCAGGTTTGAAAGACCTGTCATATGAAGAGCATTTGACGGCTCTGAGCCTGTATTCATTCGAATTTAGAAGAATGGGGGTGACCTAATGGTGAAAGGCCTTGATAGAGTAGATATGTGGAGAGGATATTTCCTGTTGTAGGCGAGTCCAAGACCAGAGACACAGCCTTAGAATAGAGGGGCATCTAGAAATGCAGAGGAATTTCTTTAGCCAAGAAGTGGTGAATCTGTGGAGTTCGTTGCTGTAGGCAGCTGTGGAGGCCAAGTCTGTATGTATATTTAAGACAGATGTTGATAGATTCTTGATTGGTCAAGGCATAGAGTGATACGGGGAGAAGACAGGAGATTGGGGCTGAGAAGAAAAATGGATCAGCCATGATGAAATTGCAGTGCAGACCCTATGGGCCAAATGGTCTAATTTTGCTCCTATGTCTTATGGTCTTCTGAAAAGAAATGTCTAGTTAAAATCAAGGAATCCCCTAAGTGTTACATGAATACATAATGGATTAAAAGGGTAAGAAAGATTGAGCCCTATCAGAGTCCAAAAGGGTATTCTGGTGTGAGGAGAGCAACAGGCATTTCTATGACTACAAACAAAATTCCAAGTACGTTGAATCATTGGTGCTAGGGCCAAGGATGTCTCAGAGCAGCTGCTGGATAGTCAGAAGAAGGAAACTGAACATCCAACAGTTTCGGTGCATGTTAAGATCAATAACATATAGGTGCAGAAAGGATGAATGAGGCCTGCAACATGAGTTTAGAGAGCTAGGTAGTATTTTAAAGATCAGGATCTCAAACGCTATACTGTCTGGATTGCTTCTGCTGCTACAAGCTAGTGAATATCAGAAATTTAAGCGAGGTAAATGTGTGGCTGAAGGACTGGTGCCTGAGGATGAGCAGTAGGTTCTGAACCACTGTTGGCAAAGGTAGGAGCGTGAAAGATTGTATCTAAACCAGAATGGGATAATTTACAACGTCACCGAGTTCTTAATTGAGCAACTTACAGAACAACATCTCACAATGAAGTCTGGAGTTCATTGAACAGCCTTCACATCATCAACATAGAAAACCTACAGCACAATACAGGCCCTTCAGCCCACAATGCTGTGCCGAACATGTACTTACTTTAGAAATTACCTAGGGTTACCCATAGCCCTCTACTTTTCTAAGCTGCATGTACCTATCCAGGAGACTCTTAAAAGACCCTATCGTGTCCACCTCCACACTGTTGCTGGCAGCCCATTCCACGCACTCACCACTCTCTGCGTAAAAAAACTTACCCTTGACATCTCCTCTGTACCTACTTCCAAGCACCTTAAAACTGTGCCCTCTCGCGCTAGCCCTCTCAGCTCTGGGAAAAAGCCTCTGACTATCCACACGATTAATGCCTCCCAACATCTTATACACCCCTATCAGGTCACCTCTCATCCTCCACCGCTCCAAGGGGAAGAGGTCAAGTTCACTCAACCTATTCACATAAGGTATGCTCCCCAATCCAGGCAATGTCCTTGTAAATCTCCTCTGCACCCTTTCTATAGTTTATACATCCTTCCTGTGGTGAGCACAGTACTCCAAGTGGGGTCTGACCAGGGTCCTATATAGTTGTAACATTACCCCTCGGCTCTTAAACTCAATCCCACGATTGATGAAGGCCAATGCACCGTATGCCTTCTTAACCACAGAGTCAACCTGCGCAGCAGCTTTGAGTGTCCTATGAACTCGGACCCCAAGATCCCTCTGAACCTCCACACCGCCAAGAGTCTTACCATTAAGACTATATTCTGCTATCATATTTGAACTACCAAAATGAACTACCTCACACTTATCTGGGTTGAACTCCATCAGCCACTTCTCAGCCCAGTTTTGTATCCTATTGATGTCCTGCTGTAATCTCTGACAGCTCTCCACACTATCCATAACACCATCAACCTTTGTGTCATCAGCAAATTTATTAACCCATCCCTCCATTTCCTCACTCAGGTAATTTATAAACATCACGAAAAGAAGGGGTCCCAGAATAGATCCGAGGCACACCCAACTATATGCAGAATATAATCCGTCTACAACCACTCTTTGCATTCCGTGAGCAGAGCAATTCTGGATCCACAAAGCAAGATCCCCTTGGATCCCATGCCTCCTTACTTTCTCAATAAGCCTTGCATGGGGTACCTTATCAAATGCCTTGCTGAAAATCATATACACTACATCTACTCCTTTACCTTCATCAATGTGTTTAGTCACATCCTCAAAAATAAAATCAGGCTCGTAAGGCCTTCGACAAAGCCATGCTGACTATTCCTAATCATATTATGCCTCTCCAAATGTCCATAAATTCTGCCTTTCAGGATCTTCTCCATCAACTTACCAACCACTGAAATAAGACTCACTGGTCTATAATTTCCTGGGCTATCTCTACTCCCTTTCTTGAATAAGGGAACAACATCTGCAAACCTCCAATCCTCCGGAACCTCTCCCGTCCCCATTGATGATGCAAAGATCGTTGCCAGAGGCTCAGCAATCTCCTCCCTCACCTCCCACAGTAACCTGGGGTACATCTCATCCGACCCGGACAATTATCCAACTTGGTGCTTTCCAAAAGCTCATGCACATCCTCTTTCTTAATGTCTATATGCTCAAGCATTTCAATCTGCTGTAAGTTATCCCTACAATTGTTAAGATCCTTTTCTGTAGTGAATACTCAAACAAAGTATTCATTAAGTATCTCTGCTATCTCCTCTGGTTCCATACACACTTTTCCACCGTCACACTTGATTGGTCCTACTCTCTCATGTCTTATCCTCTTGCTCTTCACAAACTTTTAGAATGCCTTTGGGTTTTCCTTAATCCTGCTCACCAAGACATGCTACGTGCTACATTCCTGCACTGAAAAGCTCAACTTACTACTCTACCGCATTGTTAAAGAGTACTTTAATGTACATTTTTAATGCATATGTTGTATTTATATAATCCTTCATGTTTCATTTACTTGCAGTAGAGGAATGAAAGCCAGAAATTTACCAAACAGTTGAATACCAAGTCCCTCAAGCATATTTATACCACATATTCATTTCAAAATGCACAATATCTAAAAGACATTATCCTAAGTACGTTCTATAAACATAAATGAGCTGTACTGCGTTTAGCAAGAAAGTTGCTTGCAATGCACAAAATAAGTGAGGTACAATGAAACAATACAATTAAATTATGTATGTAGATTTATTCAGAACTGTCAACTTACAGTACTGAACTGACACTGGATTTTTTCCACAGTATTTTAAATTCAAATTTAAATGGGTTTGTAACTTTTAAAATATATTTTCAGTAGGATTTGAATATTTCAATAAATTAGCATTGTATCAGGTTACAATACCCTGAAGCAGCTGATAATGAATTTATGATAATGAATGCCTAATTTTTTGTCAAGATTGTCAAGTATCCCTATGATTGTCATTTAATCTTTCAAGTGGAATCATGAGCAAGCTAGGAATTTATATGGAAAATCTACTAACTCCCGCCACAACTATCAAAATGCACTATGCACAGACCTGCTTTCTATTGCTGCAATTTTAGAAAGGTTCAAGTCTCAAGGCTCAGAAATTTGAGCAATTTGTTTCTATTTGAAGCACTCAACAAAATTATAAAGCTCTGTATTTGTTTATTAAAGCACTGGGATGATGGAAAAAAGCACAAATGCTGGTGGTTTGGATTACACAGTTGTGAGAGGAAAGTAAAGCCTATTTGCTTATGAATTAGACCATAAGACAAAGGAGCAGAAGTCGGTCATTCGGCCCATCGAGTCTGCTCCGCCATTTTATCAGCAGATCCATTCTCCCATTTAGTCCCACTCCCCCACCTTTGATGCCCTGGCTACTCAGATACCTATCAATCTCTGCCTTAAATACACCCAATGACTTGGCCTCCACTGCTGCCCGTGGTAACAAATTCCATAGATTCACCACCCTCTGACTAAAAAAATTTCTTCGCATTTCTGTTCTGAATGGGCGCCCTTCAATCCTTAAGTCATGTCCTCTCGTACCAGACTTCCCCATCATGGGAAACAACTTTGCCACATCCACTCTGTCCACGCCTTTCAACATTCGAAATGTTTCTATGAGGTCTCCCCTCATTCTTCCAAACTCCAAGGAATACAGTCCAAGAGCGGACAAACGTTCCTCATATGTTAACCCTCTCATTCCTGGAATCATTCTAGTGAATCTTCTCTGTACCCTCTCCAACGTCAGCACATCCTTTCATAAGTAAGGAGACCAAAACTGCCCACAGTACTCCAAGTGAGGTCTCACCAGCGCCTTATAGAGCCTCAACATCACATCCCTGCTCCTATACTCTATTCCTCTAGAAATGAGTGCCAACATTTCATTCGTCTTCTTCACTACTGACTCAGCCTGGAGGTTAATCTTAAGGGTATCCTGTACGAGGACTCCCAAGTCCCGTTGCATCTCAGAACTTTGAATTCTTTCCCCATTTAAATAATAGTTTGCCCGTTTATTTCTTCTGCCAAAGTGCATAACCATACACTTTCCAACATTGTATTTCATTTGCCACTTCTTTGCCCATTCTTCCAATCTATCCAAGTCTCTCTGCAGACTCTCCGTTTCCTCAGCACTACCGGCCCCTCCACCTATCTTCGTATCGTCAACAAACTTAGCCACAAAGCCATCTATTCCATAATCCAAATCGTTGATGTACAATGTAAAAAGAAGCAGCCCCAACACGGACCCCTGTGGAACACCACTGGTAACTGGCAGCCAACCAGAATAGGATCCCTTTATTCCCACTCTCTGTTTCCTGCCAATCAGCCAACGCTCTATCCACGTATGTAACTTTCCCGTAATTCCATGGGCTCTTATCTTGTTAAGTAGCCTCATGTGTGGCACCTTGTCAAAGGCCTTCTGAAAATCCAAATATACAACATCCACTGCTTCTTCCTTGTCTAACCCACTGGTAATTTCCTCAAAAAATTGTAATAGGTTGTCAGGCAGGATTTTCCTTTAAGGAATCCATGCTGAGTTCTGCCTATCTTGTCATATGCCTCCAGGTGCTCTGTAACCTCATCCTTGACAATCGACTCCAACAACTTCCCAACAGTGGATGTCAAGCTAACAGGTCTATAATTTCCTTTTTGCTTCCTTGCCCCCTTCTTAAATAGCGGAGTGACATTTGCAATCTTCCAGTCCTCCGGAACCATGCCAGAATCTATTCTGTTGCTTGTGTTATTTTGGTGGTTAAACAAAGGTGGGAAGTGTAAATGCTCAAGCAGAAGTAGAACAAGAAATAAATTATGTGAAAAATGAAGATTCAGTTTAAGAAATAACAATGCTGAAGTTTAATAATTGTTAGTATCACTAATCCAGAGACCAAAAATTAATGAATAATGTCAGTGACATTTTGAAGAGTGAAAATAACTGATATTACTGAACACTGATGAAAAACAGAAACCCCCTGCCACCAAGTGAAAAAAAAAAGTACTTTGTCCCCAGTATATGCAATGAATCCGCAACATGGCTGCTGGTTAGAGAATTTTGAATGTAGTTGGCTCTGGTTTCAGACTTGCCAGTCCTAAATAGTTATCCTTTCCTATCAAATTTTTCCTTATATGCTTTGTCTCTGTCAGGGGTCCCCAACCTTTTTTGCACTGCGGACTGGTTTATTATTGACAATAGTCTTGTCTTGTGGACTGGCCGACCGGGGAGGGGGGGGTTTGGAGGGTCGCTAGCGGACAAGAGTAGCAGTCAAATACGTTGTGTTTACCCCAAGAAAGACTACCATGACTATGAAGCCTTGCACGGGCACCTGTGTGCGCATGCGTTTACGAGCCGATTTTTTTTCTACAAATTGTTTTTGGCGATTCTGTTCAGTGAAACTACACTGTACATACATTATTTCTACTTTATATAGGCTGTGTATTTATATCATTTCTGCTTTTACTATATGTTAGTGTTATTTTAGGTTTTATGTGTTATTTGGTATGATTTGGTAGGTTATTTTTTGGATCTGGGAAAAAAAATTTTCCCATATAAATTAATGGTAATTGCCTCTTCGCTTTACGCCATTTTGACACGAAAGGTTTCATAGGAACGCTCTACCTTAGCGGGGGAAATACGGGACAAGGGCGGTCACATATGGGACAAACCAATTTAGATTATGAAGACACGCAGTCCTCTTTTATTGTCATTTAGTAATGCATGCAATTAAGAAATGATACAACATTTCCTCCAGTGTGATATCACAAAACACAGGACAGACCAAGACCGAAAAGAACTAACAAAACCACATAATTATAATATATAGTTACAACAGTGCAACAATACCATAACTTGATGAAGAAGTCCATGAGCACAGTAAAAGTTCGAAGTCTCTCAAATGTCCCACATCTCACGCAGACAGGAGAAGGAAGAAAAACTCTCCCTGCCATATTCGACCAAGGTCCGACTCTGAGTCATCTGAAAACTTCGAGCTCTGATCAGCTCTCCAACACCGAGTACTGAGCGCCATCTCTATCCAAACAATTCGACCTGCATCTCAGTCGCCAACAGCAGGCAAAGTTGGGGATTTTGAGGCCTTCCCTCTGAAAGATTCCCGACTGCGCAGTAACGACAGCAGCGAACGAGCGTTTCAGAAATTTTTCCAGATATTCTTCTGTGCTTTCACGTCCATCTCCATCAAATCAGAATTGTCCACGGCCCCTATTTAACGGATACGATATCATTTTTCACCAGAGGGCTGCGCATGCACGGCACGCTGCTTCTCTCTCCTCCCGCCGAGTATATGAGCCCAATATACGGGATGTTCTGGCTAATACGGGATAGTTGGCAACCCTGGGGAGAGGGTGTTAATCACGACCAGAATATGGGTAATAAATCAACTATAAGTCACTTATAAGTGGCTAATACACTCAAATTCGTTTCGAAAAGGGTTTATCTAACAAATTTAATATTAAACACACAGCACATATTTTCCTCACATGAATATAGTGATAAGTCAATTATAAGTCACTTATAACTCAATAGCATCATAACATTTTAAGTAACGTTTGGATATTAAACACAGTGCATATTTTCCTCGTATGAACATATAAAATCATTGCAACACACCAATATCGCTGAATCAGTGGGAGCCCTGGGTTTGTTTCCCTGCAACAAGATGGTCCCATCGAGGGGTGATGGGAGACAGCGATACTCGAAGGGGGTTCCTTATGTCCAGCCTATTCCACAATTTAGTTTTCGTTGCATTCACTGGAAATGGAAGCAACGTTTTCAGTGGTTTTGTGGCCATCTCAGGATATTTAGCCTTGACTTTGATCCAGAATGCTGGCAGAGATATTATGTCAAACATACTTTTCAGCCCGCCCTCATTTCCAAGCTCGAGGAGTTGCTTTTCTTCCCGCGCTGACATGAATGACACGTGCGTAATGACCTCGCGTGCGTTCAAGTTCAACAGTGGGTGTGACAGGGAATGAGGAAAGGTGCAGCTGACTCATATCACCAAATCACATCATTTCCTCGCGGCCCGGTAGCACATGCTTTGCATGGTTGGGGACCACTGGTCTATGTTGCGTATGTGGCCTGTTTACACAATAAGTTATTAATAAAATGCTGGAGAAGGGAACTTAAGTTTCATGGTTCTTTACTGGTAGAGTCCAAACTGACACACACATACAGAGCCATACGCGCCTAATAGCGCATGAAATGACGTGTTACTAAAACATAAAGTATTCCCTTTTTATAATGTAGGCTATATGGTACACTCCTCCCCTTTTATCTTAATAGTGTATCAACTTTTTTTTTACTGGGGCACTAAGCTAAACAAATATGTTTACCCATAACATACAAACGCCTACCATTTGTTTACAAATTATAACAAAGTAACTTCGTAATATCAAATTATAACAAGCCTTTTTTTTCACTTTTTACTTTTGGTCTAAGACCCATTTATAACTCCATTCTCTGGGGAGGTTTTCTCTGCCTCTCCGGGTAACGTCTGTCCTGAAACGTTTGCTTTGGGGAATGAGTCTCCACAGGTACATCAGGTGGGTCATCAGCACTAATGACAGGCTTATCTGTAGATGAGGCTGATGTGGTCACATCAAGAGTGTTTGCTTCTATGTCGGGGAGAGTCCGGGCAAAATGTTGTGTTTTTCACCTGAGCATCCAGGTTTTGGTCCACATGACGTCTCTATACGTTCTCTCCCACCTCCACTGTATACATCAGTGGCCCATCTACGGTGGAAATTGTACCCGGCTGCCACTTTTTAGTCCAGTAATCACACACAAGAACTGACTGTCCCACACTGAAGCTCCGTGTTGACTTAGCATTCAAGTGTTTGAACTGTCTGTTCTTCACATCACGCCATACATCTGGTTTGAGAAGATCCATGCGGGACCTCAGGTTCCTGTTCAGAAATACCATTGCTGGAGTCTGATTAGTGGTTGCACGTACTGCATTATAATAGGCAAGGAGGAAGTTGTCTATCTTGTGTTGCAGTGGTCGATTTTCACTGTCCATTGCCTTGATGGCTTTCTTGAATGTCTGCACAAATCTTTCTGCCAAGCCACTTGTGGATGGATGGTAAGGGGCAGATGTAAAGTGCTTGACTCCATTGTTCTTCACAAAACTTTGGAATTCTTCAGAGAAAAATTGTCGTCCATTGTCTGTGCAGATTTGCTCTGGTATGCCATTCCTCCTGAACATGGCCCTCAGAACTGTAATGGTCTTTTCTGATGTGGTTGTCTTCATTTTGATGACCTCTGGCCATTTGGAATGTGCATCGACAGCGATTAAAAAGATAGAGTCCATGAATGGTCCAGTAAAGTCGATGCGCACCCGTTGCCATGGTGATGAGGGCCACTCCATGGATGGAGAGGGGCTTGTGGTGGTGTGTTCTGGATCTTTTGACATCCAGAGCAGTTCTTGGTCAAGTCCTCAATCTGTTTATCGATTCCTGACCATCACACATAGGCACGGGCAAGACTTTTCATTTTCACAGTACCCAGGTGCCCCTCGTGCTGTTCCTCCAGCACCCTGGTGCATAGCCTGGGAGTGCACAACTCGTGAACCACACATTAATGTTCCCCGACACACTGACAACTGCTCCTTCCTCACTGAGAAGGCTGGAAACAGTGCGTTACCACGCGCTGGCCATCCCTTTACTGTGACATCATACACTTTTGAAAACATAGGGTCATTGCGAGTTTCTCTTTCAATGAGGCTATTTGTCACTGGTAATTGTTCTCAACTATTGTTGTGTGAAAGACCTCTGCTGAATTCATTTGTGTAGTTATCTCTGAAGGACGCGACATGTTCCCCCACCAGAGGTGCTACCCCTTCCTGACACCCCATACACCTCAAGGCGGTTAGTCCACCTTTGGTCCCCACCTGACACTCAGCTCTCACCTGTGGCTCCCCGTAGCTGTTTGCATGTGACAGCGGCCACACCCCGGGCAACGGCTTCGACAAGCCGGTTAAACCAGGTGAGGGTAGCCGACGGGTCTCAAACCCTCGGTGAGATAGGGAGTTGTCTGTCCCAGCATGTGAAGACAGACTCCGGCAGATTGAGCGGACGAGACCAATGGAAGGTCCAACGGTCAAGAAGGTGGTCTCTGCAAGCATTGTGGAACGTGTAAAGCAGGACAAGACACAGAAGACGTCCTGGTCATCCACTGCGCCTAGTCCCATCTCCAGCCGTCTAGACTCTGTCTTGCCACTGGATCCAGATGGGAATTGGGAAGAGAGAGTGAGGCTGACGCTGCGCAACTCTCCCTCACTTAAATCCAAATCACGCGCTAGTCTCGACACCATCATAATGGTGTTGAGGTCCTCATCGGCGTCAATGTTGGACAAACAAGCTATCTCTGAAGTCGGCAGTGGTAAACGTGACAAGCCATCTGTGTTGCCATGTTACTTGGTCCCCTTGTGTTCAATGTCATACATGTGACCTCCTAAGAGACCATCGCTGCAGCCTTTTGTGCTGTCATCACTGGAACACCTTTTCTTGGGTTGAAGATTGACACGAGAGGCTGATGGTCAGTCAACAGGGTAAACTTTTGACCATACAGGTAGTGACTATATTTCTTGACTCCCCACACGAGGCTTAGGGCTTCTCTGTCAATCTGTGCGTAGTTGCATTCAGCTGAAGTTAGCGTTCTTGAGGCAAAGGCTATTGGTCTTTCTGAGCCACCTGAAAACTTGTGCGATAACTCAGCTCCTATCCCATGGGGTGAGGCATCACAAGCCAGTCGGATTGGTAAGGAAGGGTCAAAGTGCGCGAGCACCCCTTCTGAAGTTATGAGTCTTTTAGTTTCTTGAAACGCTCTTTCCCAGCTCTCAGTCCACTTCCATTGTGTCCCTGTCTGTAATAGTGCATTTAGTGGGTGTGGGACTGTGAATAGATTAGACAAGAACTTGTGGTAATAGTTCACTAGTCCAAGATATGCTCTCAGCTGAGACACATTTTCAGGTGGTGGTGCCTTAAGCACCACTTCTATCTTGTCTTGAGACATGTGTAAGCCATCCTTGTTGATCACATGCCCACAGTATAAAATTTCTTTTTTGAAAAACTCAGATTTCTGTCCATTAGCTCTGAGCCCATATTCTTGTAACCTGGTGAGCACTTGTTCAAGGTTAGAAAGATGTTCGTTGTCATCTTTGCCAGTGACAATGATGTCATCCAGGTAACACTGAGTCCCTGAAATCCCCTGCAGGACCTGGTCCATTGCCCTTTGCCAGACTGCAGGAGCTGATGCTATCCCAAACACCAACCTGTTGTACTGGTAAAGTCCTTTGTCTGTATTTATTGTCAGGTATTCCTTGGATGCTTCATTGATTTCCATTTGGAGATAAGCCTGGGCCAAATTGATCTTTGTGAATCGATTCCCTCCTGACAGGGAAGCAAAGATGTCCTCAATACAAGGTAGGGGACACTGTACTGTGCGGAGAACTGGGTTAACAGTTACTTTAAAGTCTCCACATATGTGCACCTTGCTTGGTTTTCCTGGTTTTGCGCTGGAGGTTTTCTTCATCACTGGAACAATAGGTGTGGCCCATTCACTCCAATCCACCTTTGACAGGACCCCAGTCTGCTCCAGATTTTTCAGCTCTGCCTCTACTGTAGGATGGATTGCATATGGCACTGGTCTGGCTTTGTGAAATTTTCCTCAATCTCAATCTTTGCCTTCATGCCCTGAAGTGTTCCTATTCCTTTTGAAGAAGATGGAGGTGCATAGCCACCAAACCCCGGATTCGGGACGACACCCACTGACTGACTGAACACTGAGTAAGACGCTGACTTTCTTTTCATCATTAACACTGTTAGCATCACAATATAACTCCACTCTTTCAATATAAGTTACCCAGTTTTCAATGCCACTATCAAATGCTGTAACGGTTCCAATCATCGCCATATTTTTAATGTTAATTTAGTCCCGTTTTCCCTTGTTTTCTTTTTAGCTTGCTCCTTGCAGTCACTGCATGTTCCACTTGACTCAAGTGTCTTTTTTGCTAGCGCAACGAGCGCACTCCATCTAGATGTGAATGTCGCTCCTTTTCATCTCCCTTCTCTCTCTTCTCCTCCGACTGTTGTTATTAACTAAAACACGGCGTTCTGATAAGATGTAGGTTCATAATTCTCGTCGCCAATTTGTTGTGTATGTGGTCTGTTTACACAACTAAGTTATTAATAAAAACGCTAGAGACAGGAACTAAGTTTCATGGTTCTTTACTGGTAGAGTCCAAACTTTGGCATACATACAGATCCATACGTGCCTAATAGCGCATGCAACGACGTGTTACTAAAACATAAAGTAGTCCCTTATTATAATGTAGGCTATACAGTACAGTCTAATAATGAAGTTCTTTGGCTTTCTCTTTTCTCGCTTCTAATAAAGAATCATAAACATTCAAAATGAAAATATGCCGACTGATTTATTGTGCACTTTCAGAATACTTTGCCTTTTAAGTACATTAAATTAATGAAAACAATGCAATAAAATTTAGCATTAAGTTCCTGAACAATAAAAATGACTGCAGGATTGTGTTGTCCATTAGTAACATTTCTATCACCAGCGCTACAGGAAATCACAGTTACAGTATATTAGTACTTCATTTGCAAAGGTGCTGGAAGAGTCAACATGAACAATGAAATCAGAATAACGACAGGATTATTTGAGGAAGTGACAAAGATGCCAGATGAAAGCATTGTATTTGATGTAATCCACATTGATTTTAGCTAGCTTTTTGACATTCCCTCATGTTTTTTTTATATAATTTTTATTGAGTTTTCAAAGTGATACATGAGAAAATAATATCTATCCTCCCCCATCCCCTTAACCCTCCCCCCGATATAAACTCCTACCTAAAAAGAAAAAAAGAAAAAAAAACGCCTGAATATTGGAAGGTTTGCACATGCTCCATGAGATAAAAATAAATTTAATATATATTTGTTACTTTCCCCCAAGGAACCAAGATCTTCACCATCGGAGCTATAAATAAGGGCTCCAAATATTCAAAACTGTTACATATTTATCCTTTAAAATCTAAAACATTACTTAGCTTCTCAACTCTCATAGTTCCCTGGGGAATCTCTTTGAACTTCACCATGTTGCTATGTGTTTCCCTCCCAACCATCCAGGCAAAAAGAAAAAAAAAGATAGATAAGATACAAAAAAAGAAAAAACAAAATACCCCCCCACTAATGTTGCGAATGAAAAGATACACAACACTACCCCCCTCCATTGTGCGGGTCGTGGCTATTGCCACGCTTGCACACATAAATAACGTAGCGATTGGTCAGTGTTTCTTCCAGCTCCCCTGTAACAAAAAATTATACATATATAGAAAAAAATTAATGTTATTATTCCCAGCTAATATTCCTCAAATTTTAACCTTTCTTCCCCTCCCTCATATAATAATATATTTATATATTCATCCGCCTAAAAATTCAACAGGCCTAATCCTTGATCCAGTCTTCATCTTCAATCCATCTCGCTCCCCTAAGTTTGGTCTTGTATCTGGTGAATATTCAAAGAATCTCTCACAAACTCCTCCGCTTTCCGGTAATCGTCAAAAAATCTTTTTTCTCCACCAGGCAAAAAAATCTTCAAGGTTGCAGGATAACGCAATATAAATTGATAACCGTGATCCCATAGGGCTTTTTTCACTGGATTAAACTTCTTCCTTCTTTTCAAAAGTTCATAACTTACATCACGGTAGAAAAAAAATTTCTTCCCTTCTATCATCAGTGGCCCTTTTCTTTTCTTGGCAGCTTGGGCAGCCACCTGTAGAATCCTTTCTTTGTCTTGAAATTTTAAGAATTTTATTAAAATTGATCGTGGATATTGGTCATCTTGTGGTTTTGGTCTTAGAGCTCTATGTACCATCTTTGAAAAAATTCTATTGGATTATCTCCCTCTATACCTTCTTTAAGACCAACAATTTTAATGTTATTACGTCTACTAAAATTTTCCAACACGTCCACTTTCTCCAAGAGTCGATTTCTTTCCGTGTTCCAGACAAGCACATTACTTTCTGTTTTTTCCACTCTATCGTTAATATGCTCCATTGTTCTTTCCATCTTCTGAAGTTTCTTATCCATTTTATCCTGTCTTTTCATAGCTTTATCATAGCACATCTTCGTGTCTCTAAGCTCTGTTCTTAATTTTCTTAGTTCAGCCGTTAATTGCAATAAAGCCTCTCTTGTCTCCGTCGTCTCCTTTACTTCCAGTCTCTTCCAGTTCTTCCTCCTCTTCTTCATCTGTATTCTCTGCGATATCCAATTCTGACTCTGAGTCACTTTCAGTTGCAGTGGCTGTCGGTTCTTGTAGTCTAAATTGTGTCGATTTGCGCATGCGCAATTCCGGCATCTTCTTCCGAGAGACCGCTACCACCGCCATTGCTCCCTGTTCTTCTATGCCAGAGATAAAATGTGTCTCCTCCGAAGGAAATCCAACCTGAATGCGAGGCTCCATCGCAGCAGTAGGCCCTTTTTTCTTCCCATCTCGCGGCGACTTCACAACAACAGACTTCTTCTGTTGCGGTTTACGAGGCATATCGTAGAGTAGTCTTACGAAGTTTATGAGTAGTTTTCGGAAAGTATTTATTAACTTTACTTTGTTTAAATGGTACTTTGCTGATTTTTTTACGGGAGAGCTGGATTTACACGTCTCAATCCCACGTCATCACGTGATGCCCCCTCCCTCATGTTGATTTGTGTTTTGTGAATAGCCTGAATGCACACAGCAATCCAGGAACAGCTTCTTCCCCTATGCCAAATGATTTTTGAATGGACATTGAACCCATGAACACTACCTCGCTACTTTTTATTTTTATACTAATTATTTAATTTAAAAAATATATACTGTTTAGATATTTACTGTAATTCATGTTTTTCTATAATAATGCATTGCATTGTACTGCTACAGCAAAGACAACAAATTTCACGACATATGCCAGTGATATTAAATCTGATTCTGATTAACAATGGGATGACACAAGATTCAATACTCATTACTTTTAAGAGTCATACAGCACAGTAATATGTCATTTTGCCTGTCACATCCATGCCAACCAGTGGGCACCCATCTATATTATTTGTCTTTCCAGCACCAGGCTGTAGCCTTCTCTGCTTAGATAATTAAGGTGGTTATCTAGATATTTCTTGAATGCTGCCAACATCTCTGCTTCCACCACACTCTCTGGCAGTGCATTCCAGGTACTTGGCACTCTCTGGAAGAAAATGATCCCCCTCGGACCCCTCTAAATCTTCCTACAAGTGTTAGTAAGACCAAAGAGCTGATTATTGACTTCAGGAGAAAGAAACTGGAGGCCCATGAGCCAATTCGCACCGGGGGAATCAGAGGTGGAGAGGGGCAGCAACTTTAAATTTCTCGGCGTTATCATTTCAGAGGCTTTGTCCTGGATCCAGCACAAGTACAATTCTGAAGAAAGCACAGCAGCGCCTCTACTTCTTTAAAGGTTTACGAAGATTTGGCTTCACATCTAAAACTTCGACAAACTTCTATAGATATATGATGGAGAGTATATTCACTGGTTGCATCACAGCCTGGTACAGAAACACCAATGCCTTTGATCAAAAAAGCCTATGAAAGTGGCAGATAGGCCCAGTTCATCATGGCTAAAGCCCTGTCTACCATCAAGTACATCCATACAGAACGCTGTTGCAGGAAAGTAGCATCCATCATCAAGGACCCTCACCATCCAGGTTCTGCTCTCTTCTTGCTGCTGCCATGAGGAAGAAGATACAAGAGCCTCAGGACCTACAGCACCAGGTTCAGGAACAGTTATAACCCTTCAGCCATCATGCTCTTGAACCAGAGGGGATAATCTCATTCTCCCCATCACTGAACTGTTCCCATAACCTATGGACTCACTTTTAAGGACTCTTCAACTCATGTCCTCCATATTTATTGCTTGTTTGTTTGTTTGTTTATTTATTTATTTATTTATTTTCTTTTTGCATTTGCACATTTTGTTGTCTTTCACATATTGGTTGTCCTGCTGGGAGCAGTCTTTCATTGATCCTATTGTGCTTCTTGTATTTACTGTGAATGTCTGCAAGAAAATGAGACTCACAGTTGTATATGGTGACATATATGCACTTTGCTAATATATTTACTTTAAACTTTGGAATATTATATCCTTTGTAATTTTATATATCTCTAGCATGACGCCTCTTAACCTCCTCCACTCCAGATCTAGCCTCTCCAGTCTCATATTAATATAGTAATGGAATATGAGTGTCTGGAAGAATTCAAATGCCACAATATAGAAATGAAATACTCTATCCCAGGAAATACTATATAATGACGAATTTCCTCTGTACCCTCTCCAGTACTACCACATCTTTTCTGGATTGTGGTAAATAAATAAGCAATAGTGAGGTACATTAGTATTTCTAAAGCGTATGAGGCCACATTTTTCAGAATTAAACTCCTCCCACTTCACCAACCCAGAGTCTCAAAATCTGCACCAATCTTTGCATCACATGCAAACTTACTGAACATGCCTCCTACATCCACAATATACAATATTTTACAAAGAGCAAGGGTCCCAGCACCAGTCCCTGTGGAACACCACTGGTCACAGGCATCCATTCATAAAAAAAACAAATTTCTACCTTCTCTCTCTGCATCCTATTGCCAATATTGGCTCCAATCTTAGTGTTATATTATAATGGAAGCTTAAATGCAGAATGCACAATAATGAAATTTTGTAAAGAATACCAAAACTGTTAATGTCGTTCACGGTGAACAGGAAAGTTTGAGACTTCAAGAAAATATGGATGGGTGGATTAGTTGGGCAATAAAAAAAGGGAAAGTAGAACTTAATCCACAGAAATATGAGAAACTACTTTTTATGAGACGCAATGATAAATAAGGGATCTGGAGGATCAGTGACTTGATGGCACATCTCCAAAGAATCTTATAGCTAGCAGGACAGTTAGATATGGTGACTAAAAAAGCACATGGGATAGTCTTTCTTAGCTATGGTATAGATTGCAAGAGTAGAAAGGTTCTTCTAGAATGTATATAATATTTATAAATCACAGTTTGAGTACAGCATAAAGTTCTGGTCACATGTGATTCTACTGAAGGAAATAGAAGGAGATTTACAAGAAGTTGTCAGGTCTGGAGTATTTTATGAGGACAGGTCAGATAAAACAGGATGGTTCTTTGGTAGAGGAAGAGTGAGGATTTAATTCAGCTATATAAAATTTTGAGAAGCCACGAATGAGTTAATGGGAGGAGGATATTTCATGTAACAGATGGGTCAAAGACCAGGGCACATACCTATATGTTACCTACATAGCTGATAAAAGGTCAAACTAAAAACAACATGCAAAACTATGTATGTCTGGCTGCAATTAAAAATAAAATCAATTTAAACATTTTAAGAACACGAATATTGATCTCAACTGAATGCAAACGCTTAAATAAACTCATGTACCATCCGTTGCTCCAAAATCAAATAAAGTTTAATTATCATTCAAACCATACATAGATACAGCTGAACGAGACAGCATTCCGCTGGAGGCAAGGTGAAAAACATTCACAATAGTAAACAAACATTCAAAAATAGCGAGTAACATAATTCAAAATATCAAGAAGCACATTCACTTGAAAAAAATATATAGTTCAAAACTTGCAGTACAGTACCGATCCAGATGAAAAGCAGATATTTCAGCATTGTGTCTGTCATAACCAGCGTATGGTTCCCCTTCCACCACATAAGACCTGCTGTACCTAAAATAAAGCACAATTAATAAAAATACATTTAAAATAATATACCATGAATAATAGCAATTAGCTATTTTAAAAGGCATCTTTTAAACAAAAAGTTAAGATTATTCTCCTGTGAGATCAAAATTTTCATCGTGTTATCAAGCAAATAAAAACATCTTGTTGAAACTGCTTTTACATGGAAGTAGTCAATGATAGTGGTAGTAGTGCAACCACTTCAGTCAAGTATGATGTCCTCCTAAGAGCCTGTCTAGTGGTGGGTCCTCAGGTGGCTGTAGAGGCTAATCTGGGATCTAATATTGCAGTGTGGGCACAAGTAAGTGGTGGCTGTTATTCATGTTTGGGTCTTTTGCTTGTTCAGTCTCTCCTTTTGGGGCTGCCATACATGAGATCGCTCTCATACAGCTCCCTCTTGGACAGATTTCTTCCAAGTGTACCTTCTTCCCCTCTGCCATCGGATTTCTAAATAGACACACTTAATGTAACTCAGATTTTTTTCTCTTTATTTATTTATCTATCATGTATTTCAAAATACTGCTGTAAAGTTAACAAATTTCACGATATATGCCAGTGATATTAAATCTGATTCTATTGACTGCAATGCTCTCTCAGTTTTTGGATGTAACGTTGAATTTCTTCACGCTGATTTTGAGGTAATCTTTGAAGTGTTTCCTCTGTCTAGCAGGGGCTTGCTGACCTTCCTTCATCTATGAGTAAAGGATCTGTTTGGAAGCACGACAATCATACCAGAGCCCAAGAAGAACTAGGTGAGCTGCCTTAACACCTATCACCCAGTGGCACTCACATCTACTAGCAAAACACATCTATTGGCAAACGCGGCTGATAAATAACTGAACAGTCGGGCCCCGAAGCATCGACTGTGTGTTTATTTCCATGGATGCTCCCCAACTTGTTGAGTTCTTCCAGCATTTTGTGTGTGTTGCTTTGAATTTCCAGCATCTGCAGAATTTCTTGTGTTTATTATAAAAAGTCCAAAAGGTGTCACAACTGCTTTAAAATGCAAAATTCCAAGCCAGGTTAAATAACATGATGTGATAACATCCATATTCTAAGATTGACGAATGCCACTGTTGACTATTCATTAGAGGAAGGAGGACAGAGCATAATAAGAAGAATACAAAGGCATTATAGAGGGTACACAAGAAATTTGAAAAAACAGTCTGTGGGATGAAGAACTACATGTCCAAGAACATGGTGGATGGGCTGGGACAATTTTCGTTGTAGATAGCTGAAGAGAAATCCAACAGAAGGATATAAAGTGGAGGGGTTTGGACAGAGTGAATAGTGGTCACAGATACAACATAAATGTAAAGAGAATCTAGAATGCAGTCTGCAGATAAGGTGGAGGCAGATTCCACTGTGGTTTCCAGGAGAGAACTGGAAGAACATTTATAGCAAAGGGTTGGGGGGTGTGGGTGTGGAGCAAGTGAGCTTCTTTGGTTCGGCTTTAGCACAGATAGGATCAGCTGATGGCTTTCTTTTGTTCTACAGCGTTTCCACATTTACAGTGGCATGTAAAAGTTTGGGCACCCCAGTCAAAATTTCTGTTACTGTGAATAGCTAAGCAGGTAAAAGATGACCTGATTTCCAAAAGACATAAAGTTAAAGATGACACATTTCTTTACTATTTCAAGCAAGATTACTCTTTTATTTCCACCTTTTACAGTTTCAAAATAACAAAAAAGGAAAAGGGCCCGAAGCAAAAGTTTGGGCACCCTGCATGGTCAGTACTTAGTAAAAGCCCCTTTGGCAAGTATCACAGCTTGTAAGCGCTTTCTGTAGCCAGCTAAGAGTCTTTCAATTCTTGTTTGTGGGATTTTCGCCCTTTCTTCCTTGCAAAAGGCCTTCTAGTTCTGTGAGATTCTTGGGCCGTCTTGCATGCACTGCTCTTTTGAGGTCTATCTACAGATTTTCGATGATGTTTAGGTCGGGGAACTATGAGGGCCATGGCAAAACCTTCAGCCTGTGCCTCTTGAGGTAGTCCATTGTGGATTTTGAGGTGTGTTTGGATCATTATCCTGTTGTAGAAGCCATCCTCTTTTCATCTTCAGCTTTTCTACAGACGGTGTGATGTTTGCTTCCAGAATTTGCTGGTATTTAATTAAATTCATTCTTCCCTCTACCAGTGAAATGTTCCCCGTGCCACTGGCTGCAACAGAAGCCAAAGCATGATCAATCCACCCCTGTGCTTAACAATTGGAGAGGTGTTTTTTTCATGAAATTCTGCACCCTTTTTTCTCAAAGCATACCATTGCTCATTGAGGCCAAAAAGTTCTATTTTAACTTCATCAGTCCACAGGACTTGTTTCCAAAATGCATCAGGCTTGTTTAGATGTTCCTTTGCAAACTTCTGATGCTGAATTTTGTGGTGAGGACGCAGGAAAGGTTTTCTTCTGATGACTCTTCCATGAAGGTCATATTTGTGCAGGTGTCGCTGCACAGTAGAATAGTGCACCACCACGTCAAACAGGGGTTTTGATTTGCCTTTCTAGCAATCCTACGAGCAGTTCTCTCGGAAAGTTTTCTTGATCTTCCAGACCTCAACTTGACTTCCCCCGTTCCTGTTAACTGTCATTTCTTAATTACATTACGAACTGAGGAAACGGCTACCTGAAAGCGCTTTGCTATCTTCTTATAGCTTTCTCCTGCTTTGCGGGCATCATTTATTTTAATTTTCAGAGTGCTAGGCAGCTGCTTAGAGGAGCCCATAGCTGCTGATTGTTGGGACAAGGTTTGAGGAGTCAAAGTATTTATAAAGCTTTGAAATTTGCATCACCTGGCCTTTCCTAACGATGACTGTGAACAAGCCATAGCCCTAACAAGCTAATTAAGGTCTGAGACCTTGGTAAAAGTTATGAGAGCTCAAATCTCTTGAGGTGCCCAAACTTTTGCATAGTGCTCTTTTCCTTTTTTTCACTCTAAAAAATTGTACAAAACAAAAATAATACAGTAATTTTGCTTGAAATGTTGAAGAAGATGTTTCATCTTTAACTTCATGACTTTTGGAGATCAGTTCATCTTCTACTCACTTAACTATTCACAGTAACAGAAATTTTGACCGGGGTGCCCAAACTTTTGCATGCCACTGTATATGATTCTGTCTTTCACAGGAAGGCCTACTTCTGTTCCTATTTTCTTGAATTCTTGTGAAACATTCTTAATTGTGTCTTAACTTATTGCAACTGTGCTTAGTGAATTACATTAGCTCCTGGTTACGCTACACAATTTTCAAATCCCTGCACGATCCTTCTCTTCTATTTTTCCTGTAATCATCTCTTAGCCCTTGACATAACTAGTTTTTATCTAGTTCTGATCTTTGACTTACCTGAAATCTGCTTTTGGCTGCCAATCTGACAGCTGTTAAAGTCCTGAGATAGCTAAACTTTTTCATCTCTGAAATTCCCTCAGTAAAATTATTCACTTTTCTTTGACTTTAAGCTGCTCCATCTTGGGTACTAGACTACAAAGTACCCAGGACATTTTCAAGGAGCGGTGTCTCAGAAAGGCAGCGCACATTATTAAGGACCTCCAGTGCCCAGGGCATGCCCTTTTCTCACTGTTACTATCAGGTAGGAGGTACAGATGCCTGAAGGCACACACTCAGTGATTCAGGAACAGCTTCTTCCCCTCTGCCATCCGATTCCCAAAAGAACATTGAGCCCTTTAAAAAAAATGTTAGCACAAATTTTAATCTATTCAATACATGTATACTGTATAAAGTATACTGAAGAAGATTTACTTATTTTTTTTCTTCTATTTTATGTATTGCATTGAACTGCTGCTGCTAAGTTAACAAATTTCATGTCACATGCTGGTGATAATAAACCTGATTCTGATTCTAGCCCATTCTTGTTTAAGAATTAAGTCTTCTTATGTGGCTCAGTTTTAACACTCTGTTTGATAACACTCATGAAATAACTTGGGATATTTTTGCTATGTTAAGTTGATGTTTAAATGGTGATAAGCAGAATGGCAAAATGTATGGAAGAGTAAAACTTGACAATTCACTATCCAACTGTTAGGAAATTTCGATGGCTCACTGAATGATGATTTCTCCATTTTCTTTAAAACATCAAGGCTCTGGTTCCCATTCTCCCAGTGACACAAGTATTCCTGTTCCATTTTCCCCACTGACACCAGATTCTTGATTTCCATTTTCTTAAGACCATAAGACATAGGAGCCGAATTAAGGCATTCAGCTCATCAAGAATGTTCTGACATTCCTCACTTGCAGACCCTATTTATGATTTATTTCTCCTTCTCAGCCTATTCTCCTGTCTTCCCCTATAACCTTAGACTCTTACTAATCAAGAAGCTATCAACTGTCGCTTTAAATATACCCAATGCCTTGGCCTCCACAGTCATCTGTGGCAATAAATTCCACATATTTACCACCATTTAGCTAAAGAAATTCCCCTCCATCTCTATTCTAAAGGGATCTTCTTTTATTCTGATCAATGCCCTCTGGTCCTAGACTCTTCCACTACTAGAAACATCACCAAGAGCCACTGGTTCCCATGCTCCTTTTAAACACATATGTGTCCTGATTCTTGTACTCCCATGAAACTATCCCTTTTTCTATTTCACATGCTCTCTTGAAACTCGCTAGTGTGTTGGAGTATTAATTAAAAAAAAACCAGAAAAAACACAGTACTGGTTTAAATGGAGTTTCACTGTATCCTCTGTCACCTGCTCGGAACCAGTAATCCCCAATAGTCTGGTATTCTGAAACTTCGGTAGTGCCTGAGTGGCACATTTTCTTAATTATTGGATATTTTCCTAATTAATACCCCAAACACACTTCCAAATTCTTTGTTTTTGTTTTGAAATGTTACACAATATTACAAAAACTTTTCAGTGAATCCAGCAAGTTTTTTAAAGGAAGTGTTTTTTTTAAAAAAGGGTTTCAGTGAGCCAGAGGAACAAGGATAGTGAATCATTGGAGATCTTGTATGATATGATCTTTGGTTTATTTAAATGCACATTCTTAAGGGACCTTCTCAGAGCTTTATTTTCCATAATAATATTTGTGGCACCTTATCAAATGCTTTTTGAAAATTCAAATATATTATATCCACTAGTTCTTTTAAAACTTCAAAAACTCGATTAGTGTTGACAAACTTCATCTGTTCATCATATATGATTAAATCTAATATCTGACTTTCTAAGTGCACTATAACCCCTGATGGCCAGTTGCAGAGCTTATGCAACAATTATGTCAGGCTAACTTATCTACAGTTTTTTATTACTCCTTTTCTTGAACTGTAGCTTTACATTCTCTATTTGGACATTTCCATCTACCATGGCTCTTTGCATTCGGCCAAAGGTATTCTATTCTTAACCAAGCTGTTTATACCTCTTTACGCTATAGGACTCATATTTGCTAAGCAGTGTTTTATCTGGGACTTTGTCAAATACCTTCTGGCAATCTACACAAGTGATATCTGCACCATTCCCTTCACGAACATTCTCAGTGACCTTAAAAAATCCATTCAAACCTGTGCTCGCTCTCCTTATTTAACTACAAGTTTTTCAAATTTTAATTAATATTTCCCTGATTATTATTTCTAATAACTTCCCACCATGATTAATGATGAGGTTATATTTGCCAGGCACGCCCTGACATCACTTCTTGAGTGTGTCATATTTGCCATTCTTCAGTTTGACACCTCACCTGTATCTTGGAAAGGTTGAAAGATCATAACAAGTCATTCCGCAAACTTCCTCAGCAATCAAATATACATCCCATCTGGATCAAGTAAATTACTTATTTTAAGCATTGCCAGTTTTGTAATAGCTTCTTCTCAAAGTTTTCTACTTTGTTCACTTTCTCCACAGCTTGCTTCAATAAAGATACTGGCAGCATCCTCTTCTGAAGACTGAGACAAAGTACTTAATAAATATTATAGCTCTGCTTTCCACCTCTTTGCTTTGACCACCCTATTGGTCCTACATCAGCCCTGCTTTCCTCATTGGATACAATTTTCCTGTGTAAGGAAGATTTTAGTTCTTTCTCCCCTCTATCATTTGCCATTCTCTTCTCTAATTGCTCATCTTATTTTCTTTTTCATTTCAAAGGGTCAAAGATTCATTTATTATCAAAGTATATATCTGTATATGTCTTTTCCAGATAGACACGAAGCAAAGAAAGAACATGAAAGTTGTTCAGAGAGAAACATCAAACCCAATCCCTGTACAAAAAATGATGGCATCCTGATCATCAATCCCCAAACTCCCTTCCCCCCCCACACAAAACAAAAACATTGACCCCCAAACCCCCTCCCCTCACACAATACAGAAAGGAACGGGTGAAAAAACACAGAATATAAAAACATGTCTGAAAAAGTCCACAGTCCATAAGCGCAACAGTCCAGTCCATAAACACAGAACCACAAAACATCCTCCGACATCACCGACATTCATCCAAAGAAAGGGACACCACTTGAGGCAGAGGCCTACTCGTCTGCCACAACCAACCACACAGCAAAAGGGCGCTCACAGACAAGGCAGGCTGTTGACGTTGAACTCTCACTCACTTTCCGGTCTCAATCTTCCTTGAAGCTTTAATCAGCAAAATGGAGTCAAACATCGTGTCTCTCAGTTTCTTCGCATCGAAGCCAATCGACTACGCGTTTGCTTCCTGGAATTTTCTCCGAGACAGCAAAATGCTGGCTCATTCAATCGATCTCCAAACTGTAAATCGCAGTCACTAACAGTCTCAGAAACACATTTAAGATGAAAAACAGACATAAAAGAAATAAAATAGATGTTTTGCGGGCTACCTGGAAGATGCCAACCCAGGGAGTGTTGTACACTGGTGCTATCTTGATTGGAAGGCTACTCCCAGTTTACCAAATTCAGTCTACCAATTCTATGAATTATTCATCTGGTATATGTATCAGACAACAACATTCCCTCTGTTCATGACATGAATCTTGCATTTCCTCTTTTTTTCCCCCATCCTATCAATGCTTTCCACAACCAATATTAAACTGACATGGCTTGTCTTTCTGCCTCCTTTTGAACAAGTTTTCATTTCCCCAATCCTCTGGCTCACCTGTGGACAACTGACTTTGTTCCCTGTCTTTTCATTCCCATGGGAATGTGCCCAAACAGTACTTTCTAGATTATGAGAACACTCAGTCCTCTTTTATTGTCATTTAGAAATGCATACATACGTTAAGAAATGATACAGTGTTTCTCTGGCGTGATAGCACAGAAAACAAGACAGACCAAAGACTAACACTATTATATCAGATGGTTACAGCAGTGCAAAGCAATACCATAATTTGATGAAGAACAGTCCATAGGCACAGTAAAAAAATAGCCTCAAAGTCCCCAAGTCGATCGACTCCCGAGTCCCCATAGCAGTGGCAAAAGGGAGAAACTTCCTGCTATAAACCTCCAAGCACCGTCAACTTGCTGATACCTTGGAAGCAGCCGACCACAGCTGACCCTGAGTCAATCCGTCCGAAAACTCTGAGCTTCCGAGCAGCCTCTCTGATACAGCCTCCTGAGCACCATCGACCTCTCCCCGGCCGCTGAAACACACAAAGCCGAGGATTTCGAGGCCTACAGCTCCAGAGGTTCCGGTTACCACACAGTAGCAGCGGTAGCAAAGCAGACATTTCAGAAGTTTTCCAGATGTTCCGCCATGCTCTCCCGTCTGCGTCCATCAAATCAGGAATTGTGCACGGTCCCCTACTTGACAGATAACAGATATTCATCACCGGAGAGGCCGCGTGCGCTGTCGTCACGCCGCCATCTTCTCCCGTTAGCATCTCTTTAAGCACCTCTAATTTTTCATTGCAGTTTCACCTGACCTCCAGTTTAAGATGGCTCTAACGATGGTTCATAAACCAAGAAATACACCTAAGTACTTTATTAATAATACCTTTTCTGTGGAAAATTGTGGTAAACAATCACCGCAAACAATGAAAAGACAAGCGAAGGCCTGGCTGATCCAAGGGCCAAGGCGTGTGGGTACAAGACAGAGTCGGAACAGGGTCAAGGCATGTTCGAGGAGAAATGGATGGATTTGTGAAAATCAAGTATGGCCAGAACTTGGTGGCAGGTCCAGACCCAGAGCATATCGAAGCAAAAGGGCCTGGGTCCTAGTTCAAGGGACATTCCGGTGCTTGGACAATTTAAAACGTTGGGCGGTATGGATTAAAAAGGCTGGGTGTCCCAAACCGGAGGCGAGGGTCAAGCCAGTTCTACTCACTATTCCGCCCTCCACGGCACTGAAGCTGAGGCTGTGGTCTACTCCAGGCTTTGTGTCAACAAGCTTCGCAATGATTTGCCCTGCTGTGTGATGAATTAAGGCTGAGGCTGTGAGCTTGCTCTGGGTTTTGTGTTTATGGATTCACTTCAGATCTGAATGCTGTTGCTTGCTTTTATTTTGTTTGCATGATTTGTGTTTTTTTCTCTCTCTGCATGTGTTAAGTCATTCTTTTCAAATGGGTTCTTTCAGGTTTCTTGTTTTGTGGCTGCCTGTATGGAAACGAATCTCAAGATTGTATAATTCATACATCATCATCATCAGGTGCCATGCCCAGATTCAGCTTTGACTGCCATGGCCCACACACTCCTGTTTCGGGTTAAGTGGATCAATTCACTGGTATTCATCTCCAGTTCTCTGGCTGTTGTCTCTATCGTCATTTGTCTTTGCCTTCCTCTTGCTTTCTTCCGTTCAATCTTCCCCATAATTACCGTGCATTCTAACTACTCTTTCCTAATCACATGTCCAATGAAGTCACATAGCCTTTTCATGATCTTGTATATTATTTCTCTTTTTGTGCTTGCTCTGTTCATGACATTCTCATTAGATATTCCTTTCATCCATGACATTCTTTGCATCCTCCTCAAAAACCACATCTCTGTTGCTTCAATTCGTTTCCTCATGTTACTAGATATCGTCCAACATTCTGATCCATATAACATAACTGGATAAACGAAACATTTCAGTACTCTGAGGTGGGTTGTCATGCCTAGTTTAGTGTTGGTCATTATACTCTTCATTCTTGTAAAGGTGTCTTTTGCCATCCCTTTTCTTGTTTTGATATCCATATCACACCTGCCATCTGATGTCACCCAGCTTCCTAAGTAGCAAAAGTTCTGTACTTGTTTTATGTCTTCCCCGTTTATTTTCAGCCTGCAGATTGGATTCTCCTTTTTGGATATCACCATACATTCTGTCTTTTTGCGACTGATAGATAGACCCATTTTTGCACTTTCTTCAACAATTATATCAATTAAGTTTTGTAGTTCTTCCTCCGTACTTGCAATTAACACAATGTCATCCGCATATCTGAAATTATTAATGTTTTCACTGCCAACTTTCATTCCCAAGATGTTTCTTATTTTTTGTAATATTTTTTCACTGTACACATTAAACAAATCGGGGAGAAAACACACCTTTGTCTAACACCTCTCTTGATTTTCGTAAACTGACTCACTTCTCCATCTATTCTTTCAGCGGCAGTTTGTTCCCAGTACAGATTTCTGATTAGGCGGAGGTCTTTCGAATCTAGATCTAGAGTTTCCTGTAATATTTCAAATAACTTATTGTGCTTCACTCTATCAAATGCTTTTGTGTAGTCGATAAAACAAACAAATCTTTTTGCACTTGAATAGCTCGTTCTGATAGTATCCTTAACATCAATATCGCGTTTCTTGTACCTTTGTCTTTCACAAAACCACATTGTTCTTTACCTATTTCAGCTTGTATCTTACTTTTAGCTCTTGTCATCAAAATTCTTAGAAGTTATCTTAGTGATATGACTCATTAAACTTATGGTCCTATGTAATCACATTCTATTGATCCAGATTTCTTAGGAAGAGTGATAAATACTGATTTTTTCATGCCTTCTGGTATTATTCCAGTCTCATAAATGTCATTGATTAAATCAGTAAGTTTTTCAATTCCATAATCTTCAACGGCGATAATTTGTTCTGTTACTAATTCATCAGAACCCGTTGCCTTTCCTTTCTTCTTCATCTTACTTATTGCATTACGGACCAGATTTTAAAATACTTGGACCTTCAATGTTCTTCTAAATTTCTGGTTTTTCACTCGATCGTCTTCAAACAATTCCTGAATATACTTCGTCCACCTGTTCATAATCTCATCTTTTTCCATGATAATGGTACCGTCCTTTGCTTTCAAACATCCACCTGAAGAACAGAGGAGCTTTTTGCCAGTGATATTCTTGATTTGTTGATGTACCCTTTTTGGATCAGAAATAAGGATTTTTTCTAGTTGCTCACATTCCTGGTTCAACCATTCTTCTTTGGCTTTTTGACATAAGCTTTCAACTTTTTTATCTAAAAACTTATATTCCACAGGAATTGCTTTCTTCAGTCTCCTTTCTCCCATTAGATTTTTGATTTCATTTGTCATACATTTATTCTTTGCACTTTTTTCTTTTTTAGGAATCACTGACTTTGCTGATTCTACCAAGGCATCCTTCAGAGAGTTAAACTTCATTTCTACATGATTCCTATCATCTTCAACAGATTCTATTTCTAGACTTTGAAATCTATTCCTTACTTCAATTGTAAATTTTTGTCTTAAGTTTTCTTCTTTAATTAATTGCGAGGGATTATTCAGGTTTTTACTTCTTAAGTTTTTTAAGTTTTACTTTTACATGACATATTTCTGGGTTACTGGGTTAAGGTCACTATTCTGTACCTGGATATGTTTTGCATTGAGTCACTGAGTTTCTAAATCTTTGGTTTATAGTAATAAAGTCAACTTGATTTCTGGTGCTATCACCTGGACTTTTCCAGGTCCACAAGCGCCTTGGATGGCTTTTAAAGTAGGTTTTCATAATGACCTGATTATTCATCTTGCACCATTCTACCCATTTCTCACCTCTTTCATTTCTTCCCCTAGTCCAAATTTTCCTATGGTATTTCCATCCGCACCTTGTCCTACTTTAGCATTTAAATCTCCCATGCCAATAACAATATCTTGAGATTTGCATCCATTCTTTGCCTGTTCAAGCTCTTCATAGAATTTTCTTTGATAATAAATGTACTTTGTACGTTTGTACTTTGTCAATTTTGATTTCATTTTACCCTTTTCATCTCTTTGAAGTTAGCTCCCCTCCAGTTAAATTGTTTTACTACAAATAGATCGCCACTTTTTTACCCCCATTATAATCTAACCCTTAGGAGTGTTGATACTGTTCTCCACACGCTTTCCTATATATACGTGGTCTACTGAGCCCATTTTCTACAAACATAACTATCAATGTAAATACAACTATCAATGCCTTCATCTTCATTGAGCCAAAACACATTGATCAAGAAAGTTCTCCTAAGCATACTTCGTAAGTTAAAGATTGCCAAAGACAGAATAGGATTTAGTTTAGTTATGGATATGGTAGGGTGGGGGGGGGGGAGGCGAAAAGGCAGGTAGACCTTAAATTAGGGATGTGTGAGGTGTATGTACTTTGGGAGATCAAATGTGAAGGGAAAGAACACAGTTAATGGTAGGACACTTAATGGCATCGACATACAGAGGGATCTTAAATTCCAAGTGACGGTTCTCCAGAAGTGGCTGATATGGTATATGGTATGCTGGCTTTCATTGGTTCAGCTACTGAGTTCAAGAATCAATAAGTTTCAGCTTTATGAAAATCTGGTTAGGTCACATCTAGAGTATTGAATTCATTTCTAGTCACCCCATTATAGCAAGGATGTGGAGGCTTTGGAGAAGCTGCTGAAGAGGTTTAAAATATTGCTGCCTGGATTAGGTGGGGGGTGGTTTGTGTTATAAGAAGAGGTTGAACAAACTAGAATTTTTTTCTCTGGAGTGCTGAGTGCCTGGAATGTGCTACCAGGGGGAGTGGTAGAGGCAGATATGATAGGGGATTTTAAAAAGTTCTCAAGACACATTAAGGTGCAGACAATGGAGGAATATGGACCAGGTACAGACAGACAAATTACACTAATTAGGTGTAATTAGCTTAGTTTTGATTTGGTAATCATTTAGTAATGATCACTGTCACTTCTATTCAATGTGGTCACTATGCCCCTTCTTTCTGTTGCAACATACTGAGGGTCATTTCCCTGTCGACCTTCCATGTTCTAGGCTTCACTGCCAGGTCATACAAGTCATTGCCTTTGAGGTACAACACATTCATCTTAATCAGATTTGGACACAGTTCTTCACTGAAATGCTGATTCAGCCACAACTAAGGATTCAATAAAACATTCTGATGAATTGTCATGGTCTGTTGGCTACTGTCTGGACTGCTAAGCATTTATGCTTCTTTTATTTCAATAGTACATCCTTGCTTCTGAACTGTTAAGTCTCAATTGATATTTCTATTTATGAAATAAATGCTCTCCCACAAGTCCTACTACCTCCAAAGATATATACATATGCACAGAAAATCCTTTGGAACTATGTCATTTGGTCTATGTTATTTCTCGACCAAATCTGTTTTGTCCAAAAGCATCTTTGCATTGAAGTTCCTCTGTCCTGTTCAGAGTCATACAGCCTGACTGATATGCAGACAAGTCTAGACGAGGAGTTGCATGGAGGGTGGGAGGCTTAACAACATCTATTTTAATCCTAGGAGTCCCACAGATAAGAAAGATGAGCTGAGAGCGTGGTTCAGCACATGGAATTATGAAATTGCTGCAATCTCAGAAATGTAAGTGAGGGAAGGGCGGCTCCATATTCTGGGGCAAAAAGTTTCAGATGTGACAGAAAGGGATTTAAGAGAGTGTGTTGCAAGGAAGGACTTCTTCCCCCTTCCTTTCAATGAAGGGTATCAGCTAAAACATTGACTGTTCATTCCTCTCCATAGATGCTGCTTGACCTGCTTAGTTCCTCCAGCATCATACATGGGTAAATTGTCAAAATCTTTCCCCACAGTAAGAGGGTAAAGGTTTGTGAAAGGTAAGAGGAATAAAGAGGTTATGAGAGTTAAGCTTTTTTTCCTGCACAAAGAATGATTCATACCCGAAACAGGTCGCTAGAGGAGGTGGTGGAATCAAATAAAGTTACCTCAAGCCATGCAGACAAAAATTTAAGTAAACAACGCAGAGGAGGATATGGCCCAAATGTAATCAAACAGGATTGGTACAGATGGGTAAAGAAGTCAGGTCAGAGGGCCTGTTTCTGAGATATACAAGTCTGACAAACTATCCTAAAACTCAGGAAAAATGAGTGGGTACATAGGTTTCAGTTAATGCACATCTGAAAGAGAACTTAAGACACCATAACTTTTAAAACTATAGACCAAGAGCTGGGAATTGAAGGTAACTTGTATCATTCACTTTTGGCCATGTGAATATGATGGACTAAATTATCTCTTTCTGCACTCTAAATGTTTTTGTCCAACCTTGGACAACATTGATCACCATGATCCAAGAATTTGAAGTACTCCAAATATGAGCCCCAGCATCAACAGCAGTTGGTAACTTCTGCGACCGTGAATATTTAAATATAAATGCTCTTCTACGCAGTTTACATTGGGCACTAGCTGTTCAAAATACATGGACTGAGAGCAGGGTCAATCAGAGCAAACGTTCAAATATTAGCACTTTGAGGCAAAATTATACATTACAAAAAGGCAAGACTTATTAATGTCTCAAATAACCTCTAGTCCACTACACCAAAATAAAAGATGGAGGCACAAGAATACTGATGCCAGAACCTGAGCAAAAACAAAACACTATTGAGGAATTCTGTGCATCAGGCACTATTTGGAGAGGGAATTCAGCAGTTGACATTGAGTTCCTCCAACAGTGTTTATGCTAGAACAAAATGCAGGATGCATTAAGTTTACTTAATTTTTGATATTCCATAACCAACCCCAGCAAAAAATAAATCGGCCAAAGCAAAAATGGAAATGTTCAAATATTACCAACCTGTAAGATTAAAAAAAATTCAGATGAATATTTTTCTCAACCAGTATTCCTCAAAATCCTCTTATCACAGAGATACAGATACAATTTTCCACCTTTGATACTATCATTGAAAGAAATAGATTTTGGTGTATCATAGCAACACAAGAATTATCAGGTCTGTTTTTTTAAAAACCAATTTTCTCATCGCAACAATACTTACTGATTAAAAAAATCCATTTGGAGAACGAGTAGAAATGAGAGGTTGGGAGCAGTGGGGCACAAGATCACTCACAACTAGACTTTAATGAGTTTCATACATTTTCAAATCTGGAATGAACTGGACTTCAAATCTGTTCATACAATTACTAAGTTATTACAGCATGTAAGGTGTTAATTTCATCATTTTACTAATGATGGCTCTGCAGACATTAGTGCCTTTTCATAGGGTATACCCAAAAGGTACAGGAACTTGTTACAATATTGCGTAAGCAGCAACATCAAGATATTTTTATGCTTGCATAGAAATATTTCAGGGGATGCAACATTTTGGGTAAAAAGACAAAAAGAGAGGGAGGAAGTCCTACAGTTTAATATCATTAAGGTGTGTGTATAGAAATAAATACCTTTTAGGTTTGAACACAACCTTCTGACCACCTTCAAGAACAAGCAGAGCTTTCAGCTGGGTTCCTTTGTAGCCCACATCAGCCTTGATTATCTTTTTGGTGGCCATAGCATGTAAAATGGCTCCAAGCTCTGGAGTTTCTTCGGGATACACCTCCCTGGGAACAACCCACTGCGCTGCAATTTCCCATGGTGACTGTAGAGTGTGCTCCAGACTGGGATTCAGTTCAATTTTAAGATTATCCATCATACGCTGGAAAGAATGTTGATCCTCTCGATTAGTTGCAGATGAGTCTGAATTGTCAATCAGGAACACTTTAGTGAAAATAAAAATAACGAGAAGGATAGCTAGTAAAACAACACGCTGCTTTAACTTCATGATGTCCTCTGTTCCAAAATGGCATCAGATATTGCAAATAGTCTCAAAATGACGACTGCGGACCAACGCCAACTTCAGTTGAACTTCCCAATCATACACATGCCAGCAACAGACACTCTGAAAGAAAAATAGATCATTAATACTTTTCAAAATACTTCACATCACAAACACAAATAATAGGTTAAAACCATACACTATTGATTTGATCTGCCCATCAAAACAATTTACCATGATTTACCATGGGCAAATACAGTAACAGTGAGGGCAGCATTGTTACTGCACCAGGGATCTAGATACAATGTCTGCGTGGAGTTTGTAAATTTCCAGTACGTGCTCCAGATCTTCGCACAATCCAAAGATGTGCCGGTAGATTAATTGCCTACTGTAAATTACTCCTTAGTGAAAGAAAGTGGGGAAAAAAATCAATGTGTTAGTTAATAAGCAAATAAGAGAAAATAATGTAGCAAGGAAATAAGGAGATGGGACTGATGGGATTGCTTGGTAACAGGTATAGACTTGATTGCCATGTTGTGCTAGATAATAAGCACATTTAATCGATAATTCTCCTTGAATCAATTCACAGTTCCACTGCTGCTTAGGGCAAAGAAAATAAGCATCTAAAGAACACGATACCAGTCAGTGAACAATAGGAAGAGCAGGCATTAGAAGGAATGCAATTTAATGATAAAACAAACATTTTATCTGGTTTTCCAGTACACCAGAACTTAATTGGTAAAATAATCTCAACAGATCTCATTTAAGCACAGTCTTAAGGTGGTAGTTTAATAAGTCCATATGATTTATGAAATAACTGAGAGGAGAGACTTCCCGAACCTTGTGATGAAGAAAAGTCGAAACTGCTGACGCCGGTTCCAGCTGAGAAATACCTTTTCCAAAGGTGTGACGCAGAATAAGAGTTCTCAAAGTAACTGACCTTTCTGCCGGAAGCGGTCATCACACAATACCCAAACTGTGTAAGAGTTAACAAAACGTGCGTGCCACGTATGGATGGTTCCAAATGTCAGTCAGACCTGTAATACGCCGAATGCCGCTGGTTAACTCCAATCCCTCTGGGGTTCGTTCGGATTCTTCACTCTCACTCTCTCTTCTTCTCCGATGGCGTAACTACCAACGGTGAGTTCCCACCAAAACGAACTACGCAATAACTGCTGTCTCCCCTTATATACCAGTTAGAACATGCCATCACGTGACATCACATCACCCCATTATCACAAGACAATTACATCATTCCAATGGCACCAGACCATTACATCATTCCAATAACATAAGACATCATTTCAAGAGATACTCACGGGACAGGTAACACCTCCTTCCAAGAAAAGAAAATTTTGATCTAAATTTACAAAATTGCACAGTACACATACAATATCTCAAGAGATATTGCAACTCTGATAAAGAAGAAGAGGGAGTTGTATGACATTTATAGGAAGCAGGGAGAAAATAAGGTGCTTGAGGAGTATAAGTGCAAGAAAATACTTAAGAAAGAAATCAGGAGGGCTAAAAGAAGACATGAGGTTGCCTTGGCAGTCAAAGTGAATGATAACCCAAAGAGCTTTTACAAGTATATGAAGAGCAAAAGGATTGTAAGGGATAAAATTGGTCCTCTTGAAGATCAGAGTGGTCGGCTATGTGCGGAACCAAAGGAAATGGGGGAGATCTTAAATAGGTTTTTTGCGTCTGTATTTACTAAGGAAACTGGCATGAAGTCTATGGAATTAAGGGAAACAAGTAGTGAGATCATGGAAACTGTACAGATCGAAAAGGAGGAGGTCCTTGCTGTCTTGAGGAAAATTAAAGTGGATAAATACCCGAGACCTAACAGGGTGTTCCCTCGGACCTTGAGGGAGACTAGTGCTGAAATTGCAGGGGCCCTGGCAGAAATATTTAAAATGTCGTTGTCTACAGGTGAGGTTCTGGAGGATTGGAGAGTGGCTCATGTTGTTCCGTTGTTTAAAAAAGGATCAGAAAGTAATCCGGGAAATTATAGGCCATTAAGTTTAACGTCGGCAGTGGGTAAATTATTGGAGGGAGTACTAAGAGACAGAATCTACGAGCATTTGGATAGACAGGGACTTATTAGGGAGAGTCAACATGGCTTTGTGCGTGGTAGGTCATGTTTGACCAATCTGTTGGAGTTTTTTGAGGAGGTTACCAGGAAAGTGGATGAAGGGAAGGCAGTGGATATTGTCTACATGGACTTCAGTAAGGCCTTTGACAAGGTCCCGCATGGGAGATTAGTTAGGAAAATTCAGTCGCTAGGTATACATGGAGAGATGGTAAATTAGATTAGACATTGGCTCAATGGAAGAAGCCAAAGAGTGGTAGTAGAGAATTGCTTCTCCGAGTGGAGGCCTGTGACTAGTGGTGTGCCACAGGGATCAGTGCTGGGTCCATTGTTATTTGTCATCTATATCAATGATCTGGATGCTAATGTGGTAAATTGGATCAGCAAATTTGCTGATGATACAAAGATTGGAGGTGTAGTAGACAGTGAGGAAGGTTTTCAGAGCCTGCAGAGGGACTTGGACCAGCTGGAAAAATGGGCTGAAAAATGGCAGATTGAGGTTAATACAGACAAGTGTGAGGTATTGCATGTTGGAAGGACAAACCAAGGTAGAACATACAGGGTTAATGGTAAGGCACTGAGGAGTGCAGTGGAACAGAGGGATCTGTGAATACAGATATAAAATTCCCTAAAAGTGGCGTCACAGGTAGATAGGGTCGTAAAGAGAGCTTTTGGTACATTGGCCTTTATTAATTGTTACGTACCCCGTAACTGGGTTGCCAAACCAGCAGAAATGGATCACTCAGTTGGAGTCTGGATTACTAGAACTAAGAAAGTTTTATTAAAGAAACAAGCAACACCGTACTCTAATCAAAAGGATAATAAGTGCAACAGTTCAGCAATGATAAACACACATGTGCACAGAATTAAGATAACAGCATCAATCAAGCTCTATCGTTGTCTAGGGGTAAATGACCAATTTCAAAGTGACACAAAGTTCAGTCCAATTTAGTTCAGTTCGCAGTAATTGTTGCCATGGCGATGGACAACGTGGGGGGAGGGAGAGAGAGAACGGGAACGACTGATCATTCAGAACGGCTTCCACTCACAGACCGGCGATATTGCTCACAAGCAGCTTTCGGGCGGGTCCTTTGTGATGTCACCTGAGGTCACCGACTGTGACCCCTCCTCCAGATGCGGTCGATCCTCTGCAGTGAATCCGGCACCCAAGCGAGGGTGGATACACACCGGGTTCCCGCTGATCGTACCTTTCCACCCAGTGCGTTTGAGGCTGATCCCCCCGATCAGCCATCCAAGAGATTCCCACCGACTCGTGAGAGGCGCACCACTTCCAGGGTCTCGTTACCTCGAGTGAAGTGTGTGTCCTGCCTTAGCGAACCTATCCCTTTTTATCCCCCTGCTGGGGTATCGCCTGTCCATCACTTCAAACAGTTCAGGGTTCAAAGGGGGAGCCGCTCCAGACAGCTCTCTCTCCCGTCCCTTCATTACACATCTCCAGATCGCCTGTCCATCACTTCAAACAGTTCAGGGTTCAAAGGGGGAGCCGCTCCAGACAGCTCTCTCTCCCATCCCTTCATTACACATCTCCAGATGCTGCTTCATTGTTCCTTATCTCTCCTTCCCGAGGACAGGTGGCAGACCAACTGCTGATGCCACTGATGCTAGCCCAGGCCAGCAAACATCTTAATTTATGTGTATTCTCGTCACATAATCAAAGTATTGAGTATAAGAGCTGGAATGTTATGATGAGGTTTTATAAGGCATTGGTGAGGCCGAACCTGGAGTATTGTGTTCAGTTTTGGTCACCAAATTATAGGAAGGATATTAATAAGGTTGAAAGAGTGCAGAGAAGGTTTACAAGGATGTTGCCGGGACTTGAGAAACTCAGTTACAGAGAAAGGTTGAATAGGTTAGGACTTTATTCCCTGGAGCGTAGAAGAATGAGGAGAGATTTGATAGAGGTATATAAAATTATGATGGGTATATATAGAGTGAATGCAAGCCAGCTTTTTCTACTGAAGCAAGGGGAGAAAAAAACCAAAGGACATGGGTTAAGGGTGAGGGGGGAAAAGTTTAAAGGGAACATTGGGGGGGGCTTCTTCACACAGAGAGTGGTGGGAGTATGGAATGAGCTGCCAGACGAGGTGGTAAATGCGGGTTCTTTTTTAACATTTAAAAATAAATTGGACAGATACATGGATGGGAGGTGTATGGAGGGATATGGTCCGTGTGCAGGTCAGTGGGACTAGGCAGAAAATGGTTCAGCACAGCCAAGAAGGGCCAAAAGGCCTGTTTCTGTGCTGTAGTTTCTATGGTTTTCTATGGTTAATGATACAGTACTCTACAACTAATATAACATATGACAAGAGTGTAAACAAAATATCAGAATTATATTACAAGTTCTACATCTGGACAAACAGTCGGCAATTACATTATCTTTGCCTTTAAGGTGAGTTATTAAGTGATCATACAGGTGTCCCCCGCTTTCCCAATGTTCTCTTTACGACATTTCGCTTTTACGAAAGACCTACATTATTACCTGTTTTCGTTAACCGAAAGAGGATTTTCACTTTTACGAAAAAAGACACTCGCTTTAAACTTATGTTTACCCCGAGAAAGACTACCATGACCATGAAGCCTTGTGCGGGCAGGTGTGTGTGCATGCCTGACGTGCGAATGCCTGTACGTGAGCATGAGTGACATGCACGTATGTGCGGGCAGGTGTGTGGGCATGCCTGACGTGCGAATGCCTGTACGTGAGCACGAGTGACATGCACGTATGTGCGAATGCATGAGATGCACATGCGTGTACGTGCTGATTTTTTTTTTCGACAAATCAATTTTGGCTCAAACTTCCCGATTCTGAGAAGTGAATCTACACTGTTCATACATTATTTCTCATACATGTATTTATCATATCATTCCTGCTTTTACTAGATGTTAGTGTTATTTTAGATTTTATGCGCTATTTTGGTATGATTTGGTAGGTTATTTTTTGGGTCTGGGAACGCTCAAAAAATTTTCCCATTATAAATGAATGATAATTGCTTCTTTGCTTTACGCCATTTCGGCTTACGAATGGTTTCAGAGGAATGCTCTACATTTGGATAGCGGGGGAAACCTGTATTCTTGTAAAATTAAACTCCAATTCAGTAATCTTCTACTTTTATTTTTCAGTTTACTCAAATATACCAATGGATTATGATCGGTGTAAACCACGAGTGGTTTCTGAGTTGTGCCAACATACACATCGAAATTTTGCAGAGCCAAAATTAGAGATAATAATTCCTTTTCTATGGTTGAATAATTTCTTTAATGCTCATTAGATTTCTTGGAAAAATAAGCCACAGGATGTTCATCATCATCATCATTATCCCTTTGTAGTAAGACTGCTCCTGCAGCCTCATCACTAGCATCTACAGCTAGGGAAAATGCCTTTTCAAAATCAGGTGATTTGAGCACAGGTTGGTGACACAGGATAGCTTTCAATTTACTAAATGCTTCCTGACAAGGCTCTGTCCAAACAAACTTTTCACCTTTCTTCAGGAGGTTAGTTAACGAAAGGGCAGTGTCGGCAAAATTCTTACAGAACTTACAGTATTACCCTACCATTCCCAAGAATCTTCTGAGAGTTTTTGTACCAGTTGGAGTGGGAACCTCCAAAATTGCCTGAACTTTTGCCTGAACAGGAGCTAACCTGCCTTGACCCACAACATAACCAAGATAGGTCACAGCGGCATGCCCAAATTCACTTTTAGCTTGAGATGGTAAAGGGCTAATTTGTTCTGCTGACATGTAAAAATTAGACGTCAAGCTAAGCTCTGTTGGCTTTTGCACCTGCAGAATAGGATGTGGTAATATAATTATATTCTGTCTCAAAAAATGTGGAACTACAGTTGAAAAATGAGGAATTACCTCATTGTGCACATTGTCTAAGTTTGATGGCCCTGTCTCAAAATACCACTGTTGCTGGGCTGTGACTATGGGGGATAGCTAAAAATTTTTTTCCTGCGTACATGACAAAAAGGGTATAAAAACTCTGTATCTGTAAGCTTGGTGAGAGAGACCTATGGTACGGGCACCCTGTGTGTGCCTAAGAAGTGCTCTCTCTCCAGTAGCGGCTACTAATAAAAAGCTGTTGCTTTATCCTCCATAGTACTGTGTGTTCTTGCATCGGGTAACGGGTAATAATTAGAAGTAAGGTTTAACAAGCTAAGTTAATATAGTTAGGTTAGCTTTTGAAAGCCTGTCAAACAGTTTTTCTACTGCAGACATATGTGCCCCCCAAGTGTCATTCCCTGTGACTAAATCATCAATATAGGCATCTGTATGTTTTAACCCTTGAATTACAGAATTAATCATTCTCTGGAAGGTTCCTGGAGCATTCTTCATCCCAAATGGCAGAACATTATACTCATATAACCCAGATGGCATCACAAATGCAGAAATTTCTCTACCTCTGTCAGTTAATGGAACACACCAATACCCTTTCAACAAATCAATCTTTGTAAGAAATTTAGCTTTTCCAACCTTGTCATCTACCCGAGGAACAACAGGAATTCTGCAGATGCTGGTATTCAAGCAACACACATAAAAGTTGCTGCATTCACCAGCAACTTTTATGTGTGTTGCATCTACCCGAGGGATTGGATATGCATCAGTTTTTGTTACAGCATTCACCTTCCTATAATCAGTACAAAACCTAATACTATCATCTGGTTTAGGCACCACGACACAAGATGAACTCCAATCCAAAGTAGAAAGTCTAATAATATCACTGTCTTTAACATATACTTAATTTCTTGTTCAGCAAGTTTACATTTTTCCACATTCATTCAATATGGATGTCGCTATATATTTTTGGTGTTTCCAAAATCTACATCATGTGAGGCTACTGTGATTCATAGTCATAGTCATACTTTATTGATCCCGGGGGAAACTGGATTTTCATTACAGTTGCTCCATAAATAATAAATAGTAATAAAACCATAAATAGTTAAATAGTAATATGTAAATTATGCCAGGAAATAAGTCCAGGACCAGCCTATTGGCTCAGGGTGTCTGACCCTCCAAGGGAGTAGTTGTAAAGTTTGATGGCCACAGGCAGGAATGACTTCCTATGACGCTCTGTCTTGCATCTCAGTGGAATGAGTCTCTGGCTGAATGTACTCCTGTGCCCACCCAGTGCATTATGTAGTGGATGGGAGACATTGTCCAAGCTGGCATGCAACTTGGACAGCATCCTCTTTTCAGACACCACCATCAGAGAGTCCAGTTCCATCCCCACAACATCACTGGCCTTACGAATGAGTTTGTTGATTCTGTTGGTGTCTGCTACCCTCAGCCTGCTGCCCCAGCACACAACAGCAAACATGATAGCACTGGCCACCACAGACTCGTAGAACATCCTCAGCATCGTCCGGCAGATGTTAAAGGACCTCAGTCTCCTCAGGAAATAGAGACGGCTCTGACCCTTCTTGTAGACAGCCTCAGTGTTCTTTGACCAGTCCAGTTTATTGTCAATTGGTATCCCCAGGTATTTGTAATACTCCACCATGTCCACCCTGACCCCCTGGATGGAAACAGGGGTCACCGGTACCTTAGCTCTCCTCAGGTCTACCACCAGCTCCTTAATCTTTTGGGAACGTCTGGAAATAAATTCTCAAATTTCATGATTAACTGTTTCATTTGCTGTCTCTGTTGTGGCTGTAGATGAGCCAATTTCTCAGCAATATTGTCCAAAATTGTCGAATTTGTTAGTCTGGCAGAAATAATGTTTGGTTTAAAATAAGCCTCAGATGGATCAGCTACCAAGTTCCCAGGGAAGTCAGACTTATTGTCACTGACAACAACAGTCATAGCTGCAGACTGTTTCCCCTCATAAGGCTTTATCATATTTACATGACAAAGTTGCGTTGGCCTTCATCGATCTGGTGTTTTTACCACATAGTCCACATTATTAACTTCAGATATAATCTCATAAGGACCATGAAATCTAGCTTGTAAAGGGTTCGTTTGCACAGGGAAAAGAACCAACACCATATCTCCCGGCTTAAACACCCTCGTTCTAGCATCCTTGTCACACCAAGTTTTCATTCTTTCCTGAGCAGATTTTAAAATTTCCCTTGCAAAGCTGCAAGCTTTATGCAATCTTCCCTTAAATTTTAAGACATAATCCAATAAATTACTATGTACTTCTTTATTAACCCACTGTTCTTTTAATAATGCCAAAGGTCCTCAGACATTGTGCCCAAACACAAGTTTAAACGGACTAAAGCCTAGGGACTCCTGCACTAACTTCCGTACTGCAAACAAAAACAAATGAACTCCCTCATCCCAATCTTCCTCATTTTCAACACAAAACATCCTAATCATAATTTTAAGGGTAGAATGGAACCTCCCTAAGGCCCCTTGTGATTCGGGATGATACGCAGATGATATAATCTGTTTGGCTCCCAGTTTATAAACTATCTGCTGGAATAATCCAGACATAAAATTACTCTTTTATCAGGCTGGATTTCTTTAGGTAATCCAAATAAAGTAAAGAACTTTATGAGAGCCTTTGTCACAGTTTTGGCTTTTATATTCCTAAGAGGTATCGCTTCTGGAAACCTAGATGCGGTACACATGAGAATCAGCAAATATTGGTGGCCAATAGTTTTTAGCAATGGACCCACACAATCTACAATAACTTTAGAAAATGGCTCACCAAATGCAGGAATTGGTTGTAATGGGGCCACTGGGGTGACTTGATTAGATTTAACTACAACCTGACAAGTGTGACACTTTCGGCAAAATGTCATCACATCTTTCCTCAACCCAGGCCAATAAAATGTTTAAAAACCTTGTTCACAGTTTTCCTCACACCAAAATGGCCACCCAAGGGTATATTATGAGCCAAAGTCAAAATTTCATTCCAGTGAACTTTAGGAACGAATACCTGGTGGAAAAACTGCCCAATCCTCGCTTGTAGGAATCCTAGGTGGTCTCCACTTCCTCATCAATACTCCACTCTTGAAATAATACCCTACTGGCACCTTCACAGTCTCATTATCTGGGACAGCTTGTTCTCTTAAGGTGGCAATCTCAGGGTCTTTGCTTTGCTCCACTATAAACTCCTTCCTAGACAAGGACAAGTCTTTAAGTCAGATTTATTACAAGGATCCTGATCAAATAATGAAGGTAGAGAAGTTATTGACAAATCAACAAAATCTGAATCCTTATATGAATTGTCGTGGGTAACAGACCCATGCTGCACAGAACCCTCTGCCTCGGCAGACTTTTTTCCCATAGCTCGGGTTATTGCACAGGAGGTATATATGTTAGAATCCATTTTTGGATCATCAATGATTGGCTTAGCTGTCATCTGCACTACAGGAACAACTTTTCCTCCTGCTAGGTCATTCCTTAACAATAAGGAAACACCATCCACTGGTAAACTGGGTCGCAGTCCTACTTTAACAGTTCCTGAAATTAACCTCGACCTTAAAACTACTTCGTGCAGAGGTACAGACATAAGGTTGCCCTCAATACCTCGTATAAGATTTACCTCACCAATGTCAGTCTCATCATTAAACTCTAGAACACTGTCTAACATTAGTGACTAAGAAGCACCAGTATCCCGAAGAATTTTTATTGTTAATGGACGGGACCTTGCATTCACCAAAACAAACCCCTCTGACATAAAATGATCGAATCCCTTCTTAACCTGGTCAAACCTTGACAAAGCTTCCTTTGAATGTCCCGAACCCTGTGGGTTTCTAGGCGTTTCAAAGTGCTGCACGCAGTCATCTGGAACTGCCTCCTTTTCCCTCTTCTTCAGACGGAAACAGTTAGCCATAACATGACTAGGTTTCTTACAATAGTAACAATTAAGACTGAAATGTTTTTCCTTCACTTGCTTCCCTTCATTCTTACCTTTATCACTAGCTTCTGATTTACTTTCTGGTTTACCCTGACTATCCAGACTACTCTTTTGGAAAGTTTTACTCGGAGTAAATTTACTCTTATGGATTAAAGCATACTCATCTGCTAATTTAGCAGACTCCTGCAACATAGCAGTGTCCCTCTCATTTAAGTATATCTTCATGTCAATAGGGACACACCTTTTAAATTCCTCAATTAAAACCAACTCTTTCAAGTTGTCATACTCCTCATTCACATTTTTAGAGTTGACCCATCGCTCAAAACACATAGATTTATCATAGGCAAATTCCATATAAGTCTGGTTCACAGATTTCTTCAATTTTTTAAATCTTTCTCTATAAGCTTCTGGAACCAGTTCATAAGCTTTAAGTATACACTGCTTCACAGTATCATAATCAAGTGCTTGCTCAGCAGTTAAAGCCATATAAACTTGTTGTGCTTTACCTTTAATTACACTTTGTATAAGCACTGGCCATTTATCTTTCGGCCACTCTGAAATCAGAGTAACTGTCTCAAAATGCTGGAAGTATGTATCAACTTCTGCCTCATTAAATGGAGGAACCAATTTAATTTCCTGACGAACAACAAATAGTTTCCTAGAACCAGAGGACTGAATCTCGGACCTTAACTTCACAATCACTAGCTCAAACTCCGTTCTTTTCTCTGCTTCTTTAGCTTCAAATTCCCTCTGTTTATTTGCAGCTTCTAATCGACTTCATTTCAAGTCAGCTTCTAATTGTTTTTGTTTTAACTCAGCTTCTACTCTAAGCTTCTTTAACGCTAACTGTTCCAGGTGTAATTGTATCGCTTCTTTACTTACAGAGAACCTATCTAACTCCGCTTCATCAAAAACCGCCGAATTTGTATAGTGTTCCACGATTTTTTTCTGAATTACTGGCTTAGGTGTAACCATCGATATTCCTTTAAAGTCCAACCTTCTAGTAATCTTTAATACATCACCCTTTTTCGCCTTCACTAATACCGCCAGGGCTGGTGACACCAGAAAGCCATCAATATCCATTGCTGCTGATTACCACACACAAACCAATCAAATGAAAGGAATCAATTATTTCCCCTTTTTCAATTGTTAATTAAACAGCCAATTAAACTAAATTGGTTCAAATCCTGGATGAGCCCCCACATATGTTATGAATTAGCAGTAACAGAAATGAATACGAGTCGAGTTTTTATAAAATAAACGACGACATTTATTAACCTCTACTCAAATAAACATGAAACAGTAAATGAACGATTAACTTAAACAGATGTTAACAGTGTTATGCTTCTATAGTTATCAAACAATCAAACTTAAAGAAAATTCTCAACAGATCTCATATAAGCACAGTCTTAAGGTGGTAGTTTAATAAGTCCATATGATTTATGAAATAACTGAGAGGAGAGACTTCCCGAACCTTGCGATGAAGAAAAGTCGAAACTGCTGACGCCGGTTCCAGCTGAGAAATACCTTTTCCGAAGTTATGATGCAGAATACGAGTTCTCAAAGTAACTGACCTTTCTGCCAGAAGTGGTTATCACACAATATCCAAACCATGTAAGGGTTAACAAAACGTGCATGCCATGTACAGACGGTTCCAAATGTCAGTCACACCCGTAATGCGCTGAATGCCGCTGGTTAACTCCAATTCCTCTGGGGTTCGTTCGGATTCTTCACTCTCACTCTTTCTTCTTCTCCGATAGCGTAACTACCAATGGTGAGTTCCCACCAAAACGAACTACACAACAACTGCGGTCTCCCTTTATATACCAGTTAGAACATGCTATCACGTGACATCACATCACCCCATTATCACAAGACAATTACATCACTCCAATGGCACGAGACCATTCTATCATTCCAATAGCATAAGACAATTACATCATTTTCACAGGATACTCACGGGACAGGTAACAAGTGTTATACATTACAACATAAAGTGTTATGAATGACAGGCTAATGAATAGAATTAAGACCGCACCAGAATAGTAATAATCCATACAAAATTTTAACATATTGAACTGAAAGGTTACTGCTGCTGTAAAATCTAAATAAATTTGAGCTCAGAAAAACATTATGCTATGTCAGTGCTGAGTGGCAGACCTGTATGTGCTCTAAGCAGCTGCAGCTCAGCAAAATCTTTTACATTTTAGCATACATTACCCTTGACTGCAAACCTTTGTGGGGTAATAGACATTGTGTCTGAGGAAAGGAATGCTGAACTCAATGTGCAACTGATTATACTTTGCAAACAGTAGAAAAAAAATTCTGGATTCCTATAATGTTCTAGAAGTTATTTCTCAATTGCTAGCATAAATTGTAAAGAACAAAGTGTGTGTTGCTCTGGTTAATTAAAACTCTTTGAGGAACGAAATTTGGCATCCTTGCTTTGATTGACCTATATGCTGTTCCAGAACCACAACAACAGAATTGGCTGATAACTGCCTTTGAACTCTACCAAACTATTAAAAGAGATTTTGAAAGAGTAAATGACATGCTAACTTTGACTCCAGTTTTTTTTAAATCACAAGATAACCATTCATTGTTAAGATTGCCTGACTTCGATGCCTTCCCGTAGCAGGCAGTAACATGGTCCACATCAAGTCCAGCTTCTCCACCAATGAAGAGCTCAGAAACAACGACTGACAACCAATGTGCAAAAGAAGACAAACTGTGCAAAAAAAAACAGAGACCTTGAAAGTAAGTTTGTTGGTTGTTCATCAGTTCAGAGTTGTGGTGAGTGAAGTTATCCACACGGGTTCAGAAGCCTGATGTTTGTAGGGTAATAACTATCCCTGAACCTAGTGATAAAGGATCCAAGGCTCCTGTACCTCCTGACTGATGGTAGCAGCAAGAAGAGAGAATGGCCTGGATGGTGGGGTCCTTGATGATTGATGCAGCTTTCTTGCAGCAGCAGTCCATCTGAATCTGCTCAATGTTGAGAGGAGTTACCCTTTGATTTCCCAGGATGTATACACCATTATAGATTATAGATAGTAGCTACAGGGAGGTAGTTACACCAAAGGAGCAGAAGTCAGGAAATTGGGTCACTGTCAGGCGAGGGAAGAGGAAAGGGCAGGCAGAGCAGGGTTCCCCTGTGGCCATTCCCCTCAACAACAAGTATACCGCATTGGATACTGTTGGGGGGGGATGACCTACCTGGGACAAGCTGCAGTAGCCGGATCTCTGACACTGAGTCTGGCTCTGCAGTGCAGAAGGGAGGGGGGAAAAGAGGAGAGCGGTAGTGATAGGGGACTCGATAGTTAGAGGGGCAGACAGGAGGTTCTGTGGTTGTGACAGAGAATCCAGGATGGTTTGTTGCCTCCCGGGTGCCAGGGTCAAGGATGTCTCTGATCAATTGCATGACATTCTGAAGTGGGAGGGTGATCAGCCAGATGTCGTGGTGCACATCGGTACCAATGACATAGCAAGGAAGAGTAAGGAGGTCCTGGAGAGTGAGTATAGAGAGCTTGGTAGGAAGTTGAAAAGCAGGACCTCGAGAGTGGTAATCTCAGGATTGCTACCTGTGCTACATGCCAGTGAGGGTAGGAATAGGATGCTCTGGAGGATGAACAAGTGGCTGAGGAACTGGTGTAGGGAGCAGAGTTTCAGATTTCAGGATAATTGGGACCTCTTCTGGGGCAGGTAGGACCTGTACAAGAGAGACGGGTTACACTTGAACTACAGGGAGACCAATATCCTTTCAGGGAGGTTTGTTAATGCTGCTGGGGAGGCTTTAAACTAGATTTGCAGGGGGATGGGAACCAGAGTGCCAAAGCTGACAGTGTGGCTGTGGTGAAAATAAATGATGTTAAAAGTTCAAGCAAATCCGCTAATAGAAAGGTTGTGAGTGGTGGTAAAAATCTTCTGAGGTGTATATATTTCAATGCTAGGAGTATTGCGGGGAAGGCGGATGAGTTGAGGGCGTGGATTGACATGTGGAATTATGACGTTATAGCAATTAGTGAAACTTGGCTACAGGAGGGGCAGGACTGGCAGCTTAATATTCCAGGGTTCCGATGTTTCAGATGTGATCGAGGCAGAGGAATGAAAGGTGGGGGAGTAGCATTGCTTGTTAGGGAAAATATTACAGCAGTGCTCAGGCAGGACAGATTAGAGGGCTTGTCTACTGAGTCCTTATGGGTGGAGCTGAGAAACGGGAAAGGTATGGCCACATTAGTGGGATTGTATTATAGACCACCCAATAGTCAACGAGAATTGGAAGAGCAAATCTGCAGAGAGATAGCAGGCAAATGCAGGAAACATAAAGTTGTGGTGGTAGGGGATTTTAGTTTTCCATATATTGATTGGATCTCCCATACTGTTAGGGGTCTAGATGGTTTAGAGTTTGTAAAATGTGTTCAGGAAAGTTTTTTAAATCAATATATAGAGGGACCAACTAGAGGGATGCAATATTGGATCTCCTGTTAGGAAACGAGTTAGGACAAGTAACAGAAGTCTGTGTGGGGAGCACTTTGGTTCCAGTGATCATAACACCATTAGTTTCAACTTGATCATGGACAAGGATAGATCTAGTCCCAGGGTTGAGGTTCTTAACTGGAAGAAGGCCAAATTTGAAGAAATGAGAAAGGATCTAAAAAGAGTGGATTGGGGCAGGTTGTTCTCTGGCAAGGATGTGATCGGTAGGTGGGAAGCCTTCAAAGGAGAAAGTTTTTGAGAGTGCAGAATTTGTATGTTCCTGTCAGGATTATACAATGTCAGGAGAGAGAAACCGGGGAATTATAGACCGGTTAGCCTAATGTCGGTGGTGGGGAAACTGCTGGAGTCAGTTATCAAGGATGTGATAACAGCACATTTGGAGAGTGGTGAAATGATCGGACAAAGTCAGCATGGATTTGTGAAAGGAAAATCATGTCTGACGAATCTCATAGAATTTTTTGAGGATGTAACTAGTAGAGTGGATAGGGGAGAACCAGTGGATGTGGTATATTTGGATTTTCAAAAGGCTTTTGACAAGGTCCCACACAGGAGATTAGTGTGCAAACTTACAGCACACGGTATTGGGGGTAAGGTATTGGTGTGGGTGGAGAATTGGTTAGCAGACAGGAAGCAAAGAGTGGGAATAAACGGGACCTTTTCAGAATGGCAGGCGGTGACTAGTGGGGTACCGCAAGGCTCAGTGCTGGGACCCCAGTTGTTTACAATATATATTAATGACTTGGATGAGGGAATTAAATGCAGCATCTCCAAGTTTGCGGATGACATGAAGCTGGGTGGCAGTGTTAGCTGTGAGGAGGATGCTAAGAGGATGCAGGGTGACTTGATAGGTTGGGTGAGTGGGTAAATTCATGACAGATGCAATTTAATGTGGATAAATGTGAAGTTATCCACTTTGGTGGCAAAAATAGGAAAACAGATTATTATCTGAATGGTGGTCGATTAGGAAAAGGGGAGGTGCAACGAGACCTGGGTATCATTATACACCAGTCATTGAAAGTGGGCATGCAGGTACAGCAGGCGGTGAAAAAGGCGAATGGTATGCTGGCATTTATAGCGAGAGGATTCGAGTACAGGAGCAGGGAGGTACTACTGCAGTTGTACAAGGCCTTGGTGAGACCACACCTGGAGTACTGTGTGCAGTTTTGGTCCCCTAATCTGAGGAAAGACATCCTTGCCATAGAGGGAGTACAAAGAAGGTTCACCAGATTGATTCCTGGGATGGCAGGACTTTCATATGAAGAAAGACTGGATGAACTGGGCTTGTACTCGTTGGAATTTAGAAGATTGAGGGGGGATCTGATTGAAACGTATAAGATCCTAAAGGGATTGGACAGGCTAGATGCAGGAAGATTGTTTCCGATGTTGGGGAAGTCCAGAACGAGGGTCCACAGTTTGAGGATAGAGGTGAAGCCTTTTAGGACCGAGATTAGGAAAAACTTCTTCACACAGAGAGTGGTGAATCTGTGGAATTCTCTGCCACAGGAAACAGTTGAGGCCAGTTCATTGGCTATATTTAAGAGGGAGTTAGATATAGCCCTTGTGGCTACGGGGGTCAGGGGGTATGGAGGGAAGGCTGGGGCGGGGTTCTGAGTTGGAGGATCAGCCATGATCATAATAAATGGCGGTGCAGGCTCGAAGGGCCGAATGGCCTACTCCTGCACCTATTTTCTAAGTTTCTATGATTAAAGGCAAAGTGAATAGGAATAAGGAACCTTGGTTCTCAAGGGATATTGCAACTCTGATTAAGAAGAAGAGCGAGTTGTATGACATGTCTAAGAAGCAGGGAGTAAATAAGGTGCTTGAGGAGTATAAGAAGTGCAAGAAAATACTTAAAAAAGAAATCAGGAGGGCTAAAAGAAGACATGAGGTTGCCTTGGCAGTCAAAGTGAAGGATAATCCAAAGAGCTTTTACAGGTATATTAAGAGCAAAAGGATTGTAAGGGATAAAATTGGTCCTCTTGAAGATCAGAGTGGTGGGCTATGTGCGGAACCAAAGGAAATGGGGGAGATCTCAAATAGGTTTTTTGTGTCTGTATTTACTAATGAAACTGGCATGAAGTCTATGGAATTAAGGGAAACAAGTAGTGAGATCATGGAAACTGTACAGATCGAAAAGGAGGAGGTCCTTGCTGTCTTGAGGAAAATTAAAGTGGATAAATCCCCGGGACCTGACAGGGTGTTCCCTCGGACCTTGAAGGAGACTAGTGTTGAAATTGCAGGGGCCCTGGCAGAAATATTTAAAATGTTGCTGTCTACAGGTGAGGTGCCGGAGGATTGGAGAGTGGCTCATGTTGTTCCATTGTTTAAAAAAGGATCAAAAAGTAATCCGGGAAATTATAGGCCAGTAAGTTAAACGTCGGTAGTAGGTAAGTTATTGGAGGGAGTACTAAGAGACAGAATCTACAAGCATTTGGATAGACAGGGACTTATTAGGGAGAGTCAACATGGCTTTGTGCGCGGTAGGTCATGTTTGACCAATCTGTTGGAGTTCTTCGAGGAGGTTACCAGGAAAGTGGATGAAGGGAAGGCAGTGGATATTGTCTACATGGACTTCAGTAAGGCCTTTGACAAGGTCCCGCATGGGAGATTAGTTAGGAAAATTCAGTTGCTAGGTATACATGGAGAGGTGGTAAATTGGATTAGACATTAGCTCAATGGAAGAAGCCAAAGAGTGGTAGTAGAGAATTGCTTCTCCGAGTGGAGGCCTGTGACTAGTGGTGTGCCACAGGGATCAGTGCTGGGTCCATTGTTATTTGTCATCTATATCAATGATCTGGATGCTAATGTGGTAAATTGGATCAGCAAATTTGCTGATGATACAAAGATTGGAGGTGTAGTAGACAGTGAGGAAGGTTTTCAGAGCCTGCAGAGGGACTTGGACCAGCTGGAAAAATGGGCTGAAAAATGGCAGATGGAGTTTAATACAGACAAGTGTGAGGTATTGCATGTTGGAAGGACAAACCAAGGTAGAACATACAGGGTTACTGGTAAGGCACTGAGGAGTGCAGTGGAACAGAGGGATCTGGGAACACAGATACAAAATTCCCTAAAAGTGGCGTCACAGGTAGATAGGGTCGTAAAGAGAGCTTTTGGTACATTGGTCTTTATTAATCAAAGTATTGAGTATAAGAGCTGGAATGTTATGATGAGGTTGTATAAGCCATTGGTGAGGCCGAATCTGGAGTATTGTGTTCAGTTTTGGTCACCAAATTACAGGAAGGATATAAATAAGGTTGAAAGAGTGCAGAGAAGGTTTACAAGGATGTTGCCGGGACTTGAGAAACTCAGTTACAGAGAAAGGTTGAATGGGTTAGGACTTTATTTCCTGGAGCATAGAAGAATGAGGGGAGATTTGATAGAGGCATATAATATTATGACAGGTATTGATAGAGTGAATGCAAGCAGGCTTTTTCCACTGAGGCAAGGGGAGAAAAAAACCAGAGGACATAGGTTAAGGGTGAGGGGGGAAAAGTTTAAAGGGAACATTAGGGGGGGCTTCTTCACGCAGAGAGTGATGGGAGTATGGAATGAGCTGCCAGACGAGGTGGTAAATGCGGGTTCTTTTTTAACATTTAAGAACAAATTGGACAGATACATGGATGGGAGGTGTATGGAGGGAAGTGTCGCCTCACCTGGAAGGACTGTTTGGGGCCCTGAATGGTGGTAAGTGAGGAAGTGTAAGGGCATGTGTAGCACTTGTTCCGCTTACACGGATAAGTGCCAGGAGGGAGATCAGTTGTCAACTAATCAATTATGTGTTATGCTGTAAACCTAGCACACAAAAGGACTTAAGTACTACGTGTGGATAGTCAGAGGCTTTTTCCCAGTGCTGAAATGACTAACACAAGAGGGCACAGTTTTAAGGTGCTTGGAAGTAGGTACAGAGGGGATGTCAGGTGTAGGGTTTTTTTTTAAACGCAGAGAGTGGTGAGTGCATGGAACGGGCTGCCGGCAACTGTGGTGGAGGCGGATACAATAAGGACTTTTAAGAGGCTCCTGGATAGGTACATGGACCTTAGAAAAATAGAGGGCGATGGGTAACCCTAGGTAATTTCTAAAGTAAGTACATGTTCGGCAGAGCATTGTGGGGCAAGGGGCATGTATTGTAATATAGGCTTATGTTCTACTACAAGAGGACAGACAATTTATTACAATGATTTAGGCTAAAATTAAGCCAGACTGTTTCTGTTTTTTGGTTGCACTGACAGACAAGAAGTTAATTCAGACAGTCTTAATTCATTAATGTGTATGAACGCTGAGCGTAAAATTTCATCTAAAATGGCCACTGAGAGAATGAAATACATAGCAAGTGGACCAGATACAGACCATGAAGAAACTTACTGCATATTAGTGAGGAACTTAATCAGGCATTACTGAAGTTAGACATTGACTATTTGTCAGGCTACAAACAATTAAGTCTCTGCATTACTGAGAAAACACACACATTCCCCAGCATGGTGAACATGAACAGAGAGGATGATGACTATGACCTAAACAGGGCTTTAGTCAAATTCTTCTTCTGTTCCAATAACATTAATTATGGCCCAGGATTGTGAGAAAACCAAACAGCTGATCTGCTGTCTTTGATATTCGGAGCATGAAAGGCAGAAAGACACAAATAAACAAGCTACAGCAGTGATTTTCAAAGTGGGGTCATGACCTTCATGAAATATGTTTTTTAAATTCACCAAAACAGATTTTATACACCCCACACATCAGAGACAGAGAGAACGTGAGCAAGCTGAAAAGCAAACTAACCCCAAACATTATCATTTACTAGGAGTAAAATATCATTTTCTGATGGCTTTTAGGGCTTTACAGAAGTGGTGTGATTGCAGCTAAATTTACATTTACAGTTAGCTCATTATTATTACTTGTGAGCAAGGTGGACAACCTGAAATTAATTTGCCTACTGCTCTATAGCATGCAAAATGGCAGGAATCTAGCATTGTTAAACAGCAGCAAATTCAAGCAACAACCACTAGGTGAGAACAGAATTTTTTTGGCAGGAAAACCTAATCAAAAGATTGACAATTGATGTCAAATGCCTTCAGGAGAAGCTTGAATCTATCAGAGAAGAAGAATTGTTTCAATGAAAGAAATTAACATCTTTCCTAGCCAGTAATATTATGGATGTAGCAAAGGCCACGGGTCCCAAGATTCCAGTTGCAGCACACAATGCTTGGTCTTTTTAACAAGTCTGCTTCCAGTCAAACTATTTCAGTACATCTACCCAACAGAGATTACAATTGCTCTGTAAACCTTACAAAATAAAAGGCACATCCAATCTAGCCAAATACTACCCCATCAGCCAAATCACAATTAAACAGAAAATATACACCGCAGTGTAGCTGTTAGCTTAATGCTATTACAGCACCAGTTCAATTCCGCAGTTTGTAAGGGGTTTTACATTCTCCCTGTGACCACGTGGGTTTCATCCAGGTGCCCTGGTTTCCAACCACATTCCAAGGATGTACAGACTAGAAGGATAATTGATCACGAGTGTAATTGATAGCACGGTCATGTTGGGCCAGGAGAACCTAATACTGTGTTGCATCTCTAAATAAATAAGAAATATACTGGTACCTCACTTAATGTAAAGCAAGTGTTCCAGTAAAGAGTGTGCTAATGGAACTGGCACCAAATAGGATCAGAGGTACATAATGATATTGCTGCTGTACAAGCTTGTGTAAATGTGTTCTCACTGTCGCCATACACAGCTGCATCAAAACTTGGCATGAATTCACCCAATACGATGTGAGGAGGTCAGCTGCAAGGGCTGGATGAACCAGGGTGAGTGGTGTGGCTACTCAGCCATGACATGTGGGGATCAGGGATGTACAATGGTCAGCAGAGTGCATCCACTGGTGGGAGCCAGCAGCAACAGCTCTATGAGCTAACAGGCCACCTTGCTTACGTGTGTGATGGAAACTGCTCCTTTGCACAGTTCACCCCAGCCCTAAGATGGTGCTCGGTGCTAAGTGTCGGAGGCTCGAAGTTTTCGGACAGACTCAAGAGTCGGCTGTGGTCGGGTGCTTCCAGGGTGCTGCATCGGCAAGTTTGCGGCGCTGGAAGTTCACGGCAGGGAGAATTTTTCTTCCTTCTACCGTCTACCTGAGATGATGGGACTTTTGAGAGACTTTGAGACTTCTTTTTACCGTGCCCATGGTCTGTTCTTTATCAAATTACAGTATTGCTTTGCACTGTTGTAACTATATGTTATAATTATGTGGTTTTTGTCAGTTTTTCAGTCTTGGTTTGTCTTGTGTTTCTGTGATATCATTCTGGAGGAACATTGTATCATTTCTTAATGCATGTATTACTAAATGACAATAAAAGAGGACTGTGTGTCCTCATAATCTAATCTAAATTCTTCTTCGTATGCATAATTGTAACTAAGCTATTTGATAGTGACTATAAAGTACTTTTAATGGTGGGGTGAAGAAAAGCAGAATGTAAAAATGCCTGAATTTGAGGTACACAGAAATCTGAAGGCTGAAAGCTGTTAGAAAAAATCCATAGAAGAATTCAAAGAAAGGTAAATTTAGGATGAAAAACAAAGTATTTTACATTGGTCTATTCAAAACTACTGGCTTAACTATTTGTAGTAACACACACAAAATACTGGAGGAACTCAGTAGGTCAGGCAAATAAATGGAAATAAACAGGGCTGAGACCCTTCCTCAGGACTGGAAAGGAAGGAGGAAAAGTCAGAGGAAGAAGGTGGGGAATGAGAAGGAGTACAACTTAGATGATAGATGATGCAAGACAGGTGGGCGAGGGAGGGAGGATAAAGAAAGAAGCTGGGAGGTGACAGGTGGAAAAGATAAAAGGGCTGGAGAAGGAAGAATCTGATATGAGAGCAGAGTGGACCATGGGAGAAAGGGAAGAAGGAGGGAAGCTAGAGTGAGGAATGGAAGAAGAGGGAAGGGGGAGGGGGAAAATTACCAGAAGTTAGAGAAATCAATTTTTATGTCATCAGATTGGAGGCTACCCAGATGAAATATGAGGTGTTTTCCTCCAACCTGACATGGCCTCATCATGGCAATAGAGGAAGCTATGGACAGAAACTTCAGAAACGACATACCTATTGAAATGTTCTCTTTCCACTAACATGCAATTTGACTTCTTTCAGGTGCACATCTTTGCTAATAAACTTTTTGCTCCAAAACAAGCAATCCCTAGTGCTAGAGGGAAAGATAATAAAGCTGGTAGCTACAACAGGAAACATTAACAGTAGTAACAAACAAGTAGCGGCATTCAACCTATTTCAATTATATACGACTACATTGACTCTGTCTCTCAGATACTACCCTTCCTGATGTAATAAGTAATGCAGAAAATCACAGGTGCAGTGCTATCCATTAGACTGCCAACATGTTGTGTTGGCACAAAACCCCTGAAATCACAGACTGCAGTCACTTAACATAATAGGTTCTTGAAACTAACTCCAGCTTTTTCTAAGACTGTATTTGAAACAGACCACAACAATGGAAACACATTTCTCTAGGATATCATAAAAATCTGTTGATATCTTTTGAGAGACTTTGAGACTTCTTTTTACCGTGCCCATGGTCTGTTCTTTATCAAATTACAGTATTGCTTTGCACTGTTGTAACTATATGTTATAATTATGTGGTTTTTGTCAGTTTTTCAGTCTTGGTTTGTCTTGTGTTTCTGTGATATCATTCTGGAGGAACATTGTATCATTTCTTAATGCATGTATTACTAAATGACAATAAAAGAGGACTGTGTGTCCTCATAATCTAATCTAAATTCTTCTTCGTATGCATAATTGTAACTAAGCTATTTGATAGTGACTATAAAGTACTTTTAATGGTGGGGTGAAGAAAAGCAGAATGTAAAAATGCCTGAATTTGAGGTACACAGAAATCTGAAGGCTGAAAGCTGTTAGAAAAAATCCATAGAAGAATTCAAAGAAAGGTAAATTTAGGATGAAAAACAAAGTATTTTACATTGGTCTATTCAAAACTACTGGCTTAACTATTTGTAGTAACACACACAAAATACTGGAGGAACTCAGTAGAAAAAGACTTATTAGAAAAAGACTTCAGAATTTTTACCATGGAAGTACATCATTTTCAAATATTCAGGATAGTTTAATGTCATTTCCAGTACATGAATGTAAAGGAGAACTCCAGATTTGATGCAGCACAGAAAAAACACAATATGATAAAGAACACAATAACAAACACACAATACAAATACATAAAATAGCCTATATATATATATATAGATTGTATGTCCATAAAGTGACGCTAGTTACAGCGCTGTCTGTATATTAGGTGGCTGACAAGAAATTATAAAGTAGTGATGGTGGGGGTATGGTCAGATGGAGGTGTTGATCAGCCTTACTGCTGGGGGGAAAGTAAATGTTTTTGAGTCTGGTGGTCTTAGAAGAGATGTAAGAAGAGATCTGCATAATAGTTGGAGAAACAGAGCATCCTCCAAGAAAACCACAACCTTGACATGGTTTGGAGGCTTGCATGGCTCAATGTCTCAGAGAGCTAAGTCGGCTGGAGTCAGAGCCTTGTGCCTTGACTCTTGGTAGGATCACCCATGCCAAAGGGTAGAGGCCAGACTAAGAGTAGTCCACTGGTCCTACAGATTGGGGCGGGGGGGGGGGTGCGGCTGTTCAGCTTAGGACTAACATCCTAACTGGTAAAACAAAATTGTTAAGGAATCCTTCTGTATCTATGTGTGATGGTATTCCTCAGTTTCCGCCTGGGACTTGCATGACTGACAGAAGTTCAAACTGAGGAAGCTACTGGCATGATGGAGGAAGCCCTGAACATCACCAAAATTGGCATTGATGGCCATAGATAGAGAACCTTCAATGCTGCCCTAAATGCGTAACGGGCACTAAATATAGTGTGCAGATAATATAGTGGCAGAATTTTCTCCCACCCCCACAGGACTGAAACAAATCGCTGAGAAAATGTTTTACTTGAATGAGACAGGGATGCCTTTATGCACATTCATCTCAAGCAATGTGATTCATGTTTTATGGCAGCCAAAAATCATTTAGTCCTCTGCTTAGAGGCGATGCAGACGCTAAATGCAAGTTTAAACCTCTCAATCTATCACTCACAAGGACTAAGGCTCTAAAAGGGACAATCAAACCAAATCTTCCAGTGGTATAATGATTTAACAAAAAATTGTTGGTGATGACATAGTTCCAAGATCATATCATGTCCTTTCTCTCTTCTTTCATCAAACAATATTGTGTCTGAAGAACAGATCTTTGCTTACTATTAGCAATGTCTCTGTACATCAAGAAATGGCTGACAACATCCAGGCAGTGCTTTTACCAACAATGGGCCAAGGCATTATTACTGCAGTTAAGATGTAATAATACCTGCTGTGCAAAATGAGGGAGTTCATTACGAAATGACTTTCAGTGGCATTCTGCTCAAAAGAATGATGACTATCTTCAATGAAGACAATTCGAATACGGACACGGCAATAAATACGGCTACATGATGGAAGATGCATGTTACCAGGAGCTATCCAGATGTCCGTCAACACTTTTTAAGTCTCATTCATCAGCTAGCTAGCCAGGTACAATCACAGGAAGATTGCTTACCATTAATGATGTCACAAACTCAAAGTTCAGAGTCACCAGCACCCACATCACTGTCACACGTTACAGCTCTGCCTCTTATCTCTCCCACACCAGCTCAACACGCAAAGCCACTAACTAGGTGTAAATCTGGCAACTCTCCTCTGCAATAGCATTGTGGAAGTGCCTTCAACAAAAGGACAGCAGTGGTTCAAGATGGCTCACTGTCATCTACTCAAGGATGGTTAGGGAACGACATTAAATGCTGACTGACCATGCCAGCAATTTTCCCTCAAAGTTGTGTGATACATCTTTTGCTACTAATGCACAAAGAAATTTAAACTGTGCATAAAAGGTTGTCACCCTCTACCTCATTGGCATGTTAACTATATTTCACGATCATACACAATTACGACTCTTTTTCCGGTTTCTAATGCAGACAGTATTGACAACATAAAGTTTGCAATGATTTGTCTGCAGATTTTAGAACTGGCTTAATTATACTGTTTTTATTGATTCACTTTGTCAAATTCCAAAGAAGCAAAGGGCATGAAGCGCAAAACAACTGCTAGTTCATATAAAGTGGAGTGGCTTAATGATACAGTAGAAACTGCTACACTGAAAGCTCATGAGGTCGGGAACATGCAGCTATGAGAAATATTTATGTACAATACAGAAACTGGTGTTATCTACGTTATTGTCACGATTCAAAAGTTGCTGGAGAAGAAGTGGGAAGAAGTGGCTTAATATTTAGAAACTCAACTTTTTAAAGCGTCATTTAATAAGTAAGTCATAAATGAATGGTGTGCAAAAGTTCTGGCAAGAAAATCCTTTATTACCCAATAGAGGCCTGCTACATATGGTTCGTGAGAGTGCAGATGAACGAGATCAAAAATGATCAAACCCACAAGAGATCAAAGTTCTTATTGGCAGTGTTTTGCTAGCTGTTAAAATGAATACCTCTATATATAAAATTCATTGTGCATTACCATCTAGAGGGAACAGTGCAATCCAGTAGAGTCTAAAACCCAAAAGATACAAAAAGAACAAACCTAACTTCAATGCTAAAAAGGTTGAAGTAACTGCCATTTCTTGCTTTGATTTTGGGAAAAATGTGTATGTCATGAAGGGCACAATGACATCAGAAATGAGGCACTACGAAAACTATTTTGGTTACAGAAGTATCAAGAAATAAAAGGTAATTGGTAACACACTGATCAGTTAGAAACTCACTGTAAAGCATAAATTTGTAAGTAACTATAGAGACCCAAATTTTTTAATGTAGATGTAAATCCTACTTACCAACAGAGGAAACAAAAACATTTTTGAAAGCCGAAATTTTCAAAAATTTTATATAAAGAACAGTTCTTCTTTGAAAGTAAAGTCACTACAGCTACAAAGGACTAAATGGCTCCTTTCTGTGTTGGAGAACACTCTGCTTTCTGTAACAGCTTTTCTCTCAAATCGTTTATAAAGCCTGTATTTTTAAAAATGTGTAAATTTGACTTTCACAATAACTTTTCCAAAATACTATTGAGTTGCATTTCAAACCACTGTTGTTTAAAAACGCACAATAGCCATACAGATAAGGATCAGTACTAGAAAATATACAGAATAATATCCCCAACAATGTATGTAGAGGGCAACCAAACTTCAGTCGGCAGGATAGACTCATAGGCATGTATCAAACAGAAAAGTAACCCAATGAGCTATGTAACTAAATTTAATGATTGTCATACTTAACTGGATGGAAGAAAAGAAAGAAATTCCAAAATCAATAATTGCTAGCATGAAATGGATTGTGTCAACATTTAAAACCTATCTGGTGAATAAAGTTGTAAACATTGATTCTTTTGAGTCCTAATCTCCAAAAATGGTGACGAAACAGCACTGAAAATAAATGCAACAATTGCAAATTGCCTCAAGCAAAATTACTGATTGTTTTCCATGTAGATGTAAACTGGTGCCACTGTGTACACTCAGCTATATTAGTCAGCTTGACTACAAAGACCTGCAACACACATCTAGCATTCCTGGTATGAATAGATCTTCTTCTCAACATTGTGAAAAGATGTGCATCTAAATGAAAACAAAACCTGAAATGCGATGGTTTTGATACAATTAAAATTAATTTATTCCAACCATCTTAAAGTCCTTTTTGTAAACTCTGGACTTTATTCATGTACATTTGGCATATCAAATCTATTGACTAAGCAGCTTCAGAAACAAATTGACCACAAATGCAAATAAGTTATAATAGAAAGTTACACAATGGATCAAACGTGGTAACTTCAAAAAGAATTAGGGGCAAATTTTGATTAGAATAAGAGAGAACAAGGACAGCATCTTTAGCATGTCTTAATGATATTTAAAAACAAAACCGGTTTAAGTACACAACCCATGAAATCTAAATAAAAATTAAAATCTGATATTTACAGATGGAAATGAGTAGAGCAAAAATCTAATGTTGTTATAAAGTGAATATCACTAGCAAATGTAGATACAAAACACTGTAGTGAATTTTTAAAAAGCCAAGGGGGATAAAGCTAAACTAGGGAATTCAGTAGGACCAGGGATCCAGAACAAAAAACATACTTTTGAATAACTCCTTTCACAATCTCAGAACCCAACGTGTTTTGCAGCAATGAACGACTTTAGATGAGATGTAATTAGAATTGATGTAACACACAGATCACAGCAGCCTATTTGGCCACAGCAGACCCACAATCATCAATTTGATCACCTTAAGCCTGATTATAAAGGAAATGAGAGATAAAATTTCGTCAGAAGACTGTAACAATGACAAAATAATAATGTCTCTGTTCTTCAGAATAACACCACTGGCACTTTTTCCAAGAAACGCTACAAACCAAGAAGACAACTGTTCTATCCATTAATTCCACTCCCTTACTGCCCCTCCCCACCTTTCCCCCCGTTATTCCAACACACTGCCTGCTGGAAGGACTCATTATATCTCCTTAGTTTTGCAAAATATTTACACTTAACGTCCAATCAGTGCCCCTTTTGAATACCCCGATTATGTCTTTATCACACATGCAAACAGCAAGTTCTAATCATAACACACAGCATTAGGAAGTTTTTCCCCCTGTGACCTCATCTGTGTCTTTTATCGTGGTATCGGAATCCTCGAGACATCCACTGATGGCAGTTTCTCTCTATTCATTCTATGCAAACTCGTCATAATCTTGTACTGCACACCTCTGCCAAATCTCTTCACAACCTCTTGTTTACTAGCATCTCCAGTCCATCCTGGAACTGATTCGGGACACACATACGGCTATCCTTTATCTCCACGCACTCAAGTGACATCCTAGCGAGATTTTCTTTGAGACTCAAAGGCAGGAGGAGGTCTTGAACTCATAAACCTTACCCAGGAGCAAGAGTGGCATCAACAGAAATCAAGTAGATCGAGGGGAGTATCACCAAACCGGAAAGGGCGTGTGAAAGGTATTGGGAGGGGTGAGGGAGACTGATTGGAGGGATAGAGGCGACTCAGGGTGGGGAGATTGGGAGGAGGTGAGAGCTGAAGGGGCCAGATAGTCCAAAGAAACATAAAATACACAGACACCACCACCACCTGACATCCCCACAGTGCCGGGGCCCTGCAGCCACCCCATCTCCAAACGCGAGCATGAGGTCATCACCTCGGTTTTCCAGCGGGGCCGGGGCCTGGTCCTGTCCTCCCCGGCTTCCGCTCGTTCACTCGCGGCTCACGCTCGCGGTTCCCCCGCCACGCGCCCTCTGTTTGCCTACCTCGGGCTCGAGCTCCGGACCGGTAGCAACGTTCGGCTCTGTCCTGGGATCGGCGGACAACAATAATGCGACACTTCCGCCTTGCCAGCTCCACCAGCCGGCCGGGACGCCTTCAATGGTCGCCGCCTACTTACCCCAGCGGCCTCGCTTCACTGACAGGCGGACGGGGACAAGGCTACTTCAACCGTTAATGTCCCCTGGGGTCCAGCCGGAACAAGAGCCGCGTTGAAATTACATAACTCCCGTAGTGCGGGTGCAGTTCCCAAAGCACTTCCCGGAGTGTGTGGTGGAGCCAGGCAAAGAAATCAGCCTAGTGCAGAGGGAATTGTAAACGGAGGGTGTTACCAGATAGGGTTAGCTCCATCAACACTCTAGTCTATCCCGGGGGATCACAGGATTTGTAAAGAGGGGCAAATATACGATGAAACATCATGGAATTAAGGACTAAGGGAAATTGGTACAGAGGAGGTGATGAGATGGAGGCAAATAAGGCATGAATATATTGAAGAAAGTTAGAATTGAGGGGCCGAAGGGTCTACTTCTGCTCCTATGTACTTCCTAATTTTATCGTGGAGGCTAATGAAGAAGTTTCCTTGGAGTGATTGTTTTGGCAGCTGGCGGAGTTCCACTGACTGACCCTCACAGCCTTCCAAGATGGGAAACTAAAGATCCGCCACCTTCAGGGTGAATAAGTTTCTCTTCATTTCAATCCTAAACATCCTATCTCTTATTCTATGCTATGCCTCTGATCCAAGGCTTCTTATTTATGGGGAACATTCTCATGTAAAGTGTTTTAAAAGGTGAATACTTCAATGATACTGTATATGAATTCTGAAGAACAGGACCCCAGTTTACTGAGCAACACACAAAATGCTGGAGGAACTCAGCAGGCCAGGCAGTATCTAGAGAAAAGAGTACAGTCAATATTGCAGGCTGAGACCCTTCAGCAGGACTACAGAAAAATCTCTCTCCCAGTGCCAAGTGCCCTCCTGCTTCAAAACATCCACCGTTGTTCCTGTACCTAAAAAGACAAGGGTAACATGTCTGAATGACCTGTGTCCTGTTGCACTCTCCTCAATAATAAGCAAATGCTTTGAGAGGCTGGTCAAGGACCTCACTGCAGCCTGCTACCATCCACACTGGACCCCCTACAATTCGCATACCAACATAACCAATCGACATACGATGCAATAGCCACAGCTCTACACACTGTCCTTACATACCTGGAGAAGAAGGATGCTTATGTGAGAATGCTGTTCTTGGACTACAGTTCAGCATTCAACACAGTGGTGTCAAGAAAACAACCTCTCCCTCAGTGTCGCAAAAACAAAGAAGCTGGTTGTGGACTACAGGAGGAATGGATACAGACTGATCCCTATTGACATCAATGATCTGGGGTTGAGAAAGTGAACAGCTTTAAGTTCCTCAGCATCCACATTACCGAGGACCTCACATGGTCTGTACATACCAGCTGTTTGGTGAAAATGGTGCAACAGTGCGTCTTTCACCTCAGACGGTTGAGGAGGTTTGGTATGGGCCTCCAAATACTAAGAACTTTCTACAGGGGCACAATTGAGAGCATCCTGACTGGCTGCATTACTGTGTGGTATGGGAACTGTACTTCCCTCAATAGCAGGACTCTGCAGAGAGTGATGTGGACAGCCCTGCGCATCTGTAGATGTGAACTTCCCACTATCCAGGATATCTACAAAAACAGGTGTGTAAAAAGGGCCTGAAAGATCATTGGGGTCCTCAGTCACCCCAACCACAAACTGTTCCAGCTGCTACCATCCGGGAAGCGGTACCGCAGCCTAAAAGCCAGGACCAACAAGCTCCAGGACAGCTTCTTCCATAAGGTCATCAGACTGCTTAATTCATGTTGATACAATTGTATTTCTATGTTATATTGATTGTTCTGTTGTACATACAATTAATTATAAATTACTATAAATTGCACATTTAGATGGAGACGTAACGTAGAGATTTTTCATGTATGTGAAGGATGTAAGAAGTAAAGTCAATTAATTTCAAAAAATGGAGCTTTCAGACACTGTGTCCATTCTCCAGTCCTGCTGAAGGGTCTCGGCCCAAAACGTTGACTCTACTCTTTTCCATAAATCCTTTCTGATCTCCTGAGATCCTCTAGCTTTTTGTGTGAGTTGCTTGGATTTCCAGCATCTGCAGATTTCCTCTTGTTTAGAAATATAGAAAACCTACAGCACAATACAGGCCCTTTGGCCCACAATGCTGTGCTAAACATGTACTTATTTTAGAAATTACCTAGGGTTACCCATAGCCCTCTATTTTTCTAAGCTCCATGTACCTACCCAGTAGCTTCTTAAAAGACCATATCGTATCCGCCTCCACCAACATTGCTGGCAGCTCACTCCACGCACTCACCACCCCCTGCATAAAAACCTTGCCCCTGACATCTCCTTTGTACCTACTTCCAAGCACCTTAAAACTGTGCCCTCTTGTCTTAGTAATTTCAGCCCTGAGAAAAAGTCTCTGCCTATCCACACGATCAATACCTCTCATCATCTTATACACTTCTATCAGGTCACCTGTCATCCCCTGTCGCTCCAAGGACAAAAGGCCAGGTTTACTCAAACTATTCTCATGTAAATCTTCTCTGCACCCTTTCTATGATTTCCACATCCTTCCTGTAGTGAGGTGACCAGAACTGAGCACAGTATTCCAAGTGGGATTTAACCAGGGTCCTATAAAGCTGTAATATTACCTCTCGGCTCTTAAACTCAATCCCATGGTTGATGAAGGCCAATGCGTCGCGTGCCTTCTTAACCACACAGTTAACCTGCACAGCATTTTTGAGTGTCTTACAGACTTGGACCCCAAGATCCCTCTGATCTTCCACACTACCATTAATACTATATTCTGCCATCATATTTGACCTACCAAAATGAACCACCTCACATTTATCTGGGTTGATCTCCATCTGCCACTTCTCAACACAGTTTTGCATCCTATCGATATCCCACTGTAACCTCTGACAGCTCTCCACACTATCCACATCACCCCCAACCTTTGTGTCATCAGCAAATTTACTAACCCATCCCTCCACTTCCTCATCCAGGTCATCTATAAAAATCATAAAGAGAAGGGGTCCCAGAACAGACCCCTGAGGCACACCACTGGTCACCGACCTGCATGCAGAATATGACCAGTCTACAACCACTCCTTGCCTTCTGTGAGCAAGCCAATTCTGGATCCACAAAGCAAGGTCCCCTTGGATCTCATGCCTCCTTACTTTCTCAATAAGCCTTATATTGGGTACCTTGTCAAATGCCTTGCTGAAATCCATATACACTACATCTACTACTCTACCTTCATTATTGTGTTTAGTCACATCCTCAAAAAATTCAGTAAGACTCGTAAGGCATGACCTGCCTTTGCCAAAGCCATGCTGGTGATTCTTAATCATATTATGCCTCTCCAAATGTTCATAAATCCTGCCTCTCAGGATCTTCTCCATCAACTTATCAACCACTGAAGTAAGACTCACTGGTCTATAATTTCCTGGGCTATCTTTGCTCCTTTTCTTGAATAAGGAAACAACATCTGCAACCCTCCAATCCTTCAGAACCTCTCCCTTCCCCTTTGATGTTGCAAAGGTCATTGCCAGAGGATCAGCAATCTCCTCCCTTGCCTCCCATAGTAGCCTGGGGTATATCTCATCTGCTCCCGGTGACTTATCCAACTTGATGTTTTGTAAAAGCTCCAGCACATTCTCTTTCTTAATGTCTATATGCTCAAGCTTTTCAGTATGCTGTAAGTCATCCCTACAATTGCCAAGGTCCTTTTCCGTAGTGAATACTGAAGCAAAGTATTCATTAAGTACCTCTGCTAACTCCTCTGGTTCCATACACACTTTTCCACTGTCATACTTGATTGATCTTATTCTCTCACGTCTTATCCTCTTGCTCTTCACATACTTGTAGAATGCCTTGGGGGGTTTTCCTTAATCCTGCTCACCAAGGCCTTCTCATGGCCCTTTCTGGCTCCCCTAATTTCATTCTTAAGCTCCGTCCTGCCCAGTTTACTGAAGCTTTCCTCACATGACAACCCTGCCATCCCTGGAACCAGTCTGATAAGTCATTGTTGAATCCATCATTCCAAGTATTCCCTTTCTCTGGTAAGATGACCAAATCTGTAAAGTGACACAGTACTCTAAGTCTGGTCTCATCAAGGCCCTACATAATTGCAACGATTGAAATCCAGATGCAAAATCAACCACACATTTTTAATGGCAGAGTCGTCTTGATGGACTGTATAGCCTAAATCTATATAATTATGAACCAAAACAGGAATATAAGCATGAACTTTAGAGAAAAAGTAATGCCACACTGATCAAAGTGCCCATCTAGCTAGGCCTATTTTCCCCATGTTTAACTATATCCCCCTTTCCCATCCATGTATCTATCCAAATGGCTTTAAAATGTTGTTATTGTACCTGCCTCAACAACTACCTCTGGCATATGCAATGGATTCCCGTTAATTCAGACACAATGGTACCAGTACATTTTGGCCCAATTAAGCAGCTGCCCCAATTAGCCGGTTTCATGGAAGTACTTAAAAAGGTATAGGCTAAAGAAAAGCTGCTGTTTAACTAAGTAATTAATTATGTATTTAAATGAAATATGGAACAAATTGGATTATCAATACTACTACAGTACTATAAAACTGTGTTTTAGGTCCTAATATTTATCGATGGAGGAATTCTTCGAGTGTATGCTGCCCTGTTCTTTTGTCTATATATGAACAAAATCATCACAGACACCTAGAATAGATAATAGACTGCCTTCATTCCATACATTTGATGATTTTGACTATTGCCAATCAACTACTGCTTTTTGAAATACATGTATATTGTATCCCTTGGATATAGAAAAGATAGAAAAGGAGGTAAAATGGCGGGGAGGGGGGTGCGTGGAAGAGTTACACTACTATCCTGGGACAATATCACAACTACACTTAGGGGAGACATAATGGGCGGTTCAGGCACTGAGTCTATTTGGGTAAAACTCAGGAATAGGAAAGAATCAATCACTCTGATGGGATTGTACTACAGATCCACCCAATAGCTACCAGGACATTGAGGAACAGATCTGTAATTAGATTAAGGAATATGTGAAAATAATAGGGTTGTTGTGTGACAGGGTCCTGAATTACCACTAATAAACTGTGCTCGATTACCCCTATGAACTGTGCTTTTGAAAAGAGAAAGAGAGAGTTATTTAACACAAACAACTTGTTTGGAAGAGAGAGAGAGAGAGACGAAGACTGCTCATTGTATTTATACTTTCTCCAATGACATTGCCTGCTTGTACGTTCTTACACAGACAGAGAAGGGAGGAGTTATTTGAGAGACAGTCGGTACTCAGTACAATGAGATATATAGTAGGTCAGATGATAGACCAGGGACACATGATTTTGGACACTGAATGAGCTTTGTTGTGCCCACAGAAAAAGTGGGTTTTGGAGGATTGATCAGGCGGATCTATCAGTGGCTCTTGCAGTGTGAACAGGGCGTGACCGGTGGGGAGTTATTCGTGTGTCCAACCCTCGCCTGGGTTGATGGCTCCACAACAGAAGAATGGTCCCCTTTGTTGTGGTCACAGTCGGTGACTTTTAAAGGATTTCGAAGGACAACGGGAAGATCGATGTCGTCAGCTCACCTGAAGACTCAAATTTCTCCCTCTCTCTCTCTCTCTCCATCACTATTCAACTCAATACCACGAACTGAACTGAACTTTACTCATCATTGTAAGACTGTATCTATTTACCCCTAGACTTGAAGAAGATTGGTTTTCATATATTTCCACACTTACTGATATACTTTATACCTTATACTTTATTGTCGCTAAACAATTGATACTAGAACACAGCGATATTTGATTCTGCGCTTCCTGCTCCCTGAATTACAAATCGATAGTAAATATTAAAAATTTAAATTATAAATCATAAATAGAAAATAGAAAAATGGAAAGTAAGGTAGTGCAAAAAAAACTGAGAGGCAGGTCTGGATATTTTGAGGGTACAACCCAGATCCGGGTCAGGATCCGTTCAGCAGTCTTATCACAGTTGGAAAGAAGCTGTTCCCAAATCTGGCCGTATGAGTCTTCAAGCTCCTGAGCCTTCTCCCGGAGGGAAGAGGGACGAAAAGTGTGTTGGCTTGGTGGGTCATGTCCTTGATTGTCCTGGCAGCACTGCTCCAACAGCGCGCAGTGTAAAGTGAGTCCAAGGACGGAAGATTGGTTTGTGTGATGTGCTGTGCCGTGTTCACGATCTTCTGCAGCATCTGCCGGTCTTGGACAGGACAACTTCCATACCAGGTTGTGATGCACCCTAGAAGAATGCTTTCTACGGTGCATCTATAAAAATTAGTGAGGGTTTTAGGGGACAGGCCAAATTTCTTTAGTTTTCTCAGGAAGTAAAGGCGCTGGTGGGCCTTCTTGGCAGTGGACTCTGCTTGGTTGGACCAAGTCAGGTCATTTGTGATATTGACCCAGAGGAACTTAAAGCTTTTGACCTGTTTCACTTGTGCACCACCAATGTAAATTGGGTTGTGCGGTCCGCTACTCCTTCTGAAGTCAACAACCAGTTCCTTCGTCTTGCTGATGTTGAGGGATAGGTTATTGTCTTCGTACCATGCCACCAGGTTCTTAATTTCCTCTCTGTACTCAAACTCATTATTACCCGAAATACGGCCTACAATTGTTGTGTCATCAGCAAACTTATATATTGAGTTCAATGGAAACTTGGCTACACAATCATGGGTGTACAGTGAGTACAGCAGGAGGCTGAGTACACAGCCTTGTGGGGCACTGGTGCTCCAGATTGATTGTAGAGAAAAGCTTGTCTGCTATTTTTACAGCCTGGGTCCTGTCTGTGAGAAAGTTGAAGGTCCAGCTGCAGATCTGAGTGCTAAGGCCCAGGTTCCAGAGCTTAGGAATCAGTTTATTTGGAATGATGGTATTAAAGGCAGAGCTGTAGTCAATGAAAAGGAGCCTTATGTATGCATCGTTATTCTCCAGGTATTCTAGGGAGGAATGTAGGGCCAGAGAGATGGCATCTGCCTTTGACCTGTTGCTCCGGTAGGCGAATTGCAAAGCGTTGAGTTTGACTGGTAGGCTGTGGTTGATGTGTGCCATAACCAATCGCTTGAAGCACTTCATAGCAATTGATGTCAGAGCCACAGGTCGATAGTCATTCAGGCATGCCATCTTGCTCTTCTTCGGCACTGGGATTATCGTTGCCTTTTTAAACAATGAGGGGATCTTAGACTGAAGCAAGGAGCAGTTGAAGATGTCAGCAAACACTCCAGCCAGCTAGTGATATACTTACTTATATATAATCATTGCTAATCTGTTTGATTTATCTGCATTTATTTTACTGTATTGCGTAGTTACTAATAAATACCATTAGTTAATAGCAATACTGGACTCCAAGGTGTTTTCCATTTCTGCTGGTTCTTTAACCTGTCACGGGGTACATGACAAAATTGGGGGCTTGTCCAGGATATGAACAAATTGGTTGGGGGGGGGGCCTGTTTGAATTGATTGGGGAAAATCCCTTTTGATTTGGTCGTCTGGAAAAACAGCAGAAATGGATGTTGCGGAATTTCTGGAATCGCCAAACCCCGTGTCCTTGACAAAAGCTATAAAGTATGAGTCGCAGGACATTGGTAAGGAATTAAAGCTTACAACGGTAAAGAAGGGTATGACTAAGAGAGAAACTCAAAGAAAAATAGTTGAATATTATGTTTCGACGAAAAAATTTACTGAGGTTGTGTTGAAAATGTTCGCAGAAGGTAAACCTACTGAGGCTGAGTTTCATCTTCAGTTGGCAAAAGTAAAGATGGAGCATAAGTTGCAACTGAAATGGCTTGAGGCCGCAGAGGCAGAAAAACAGAGACAGTTTGAGTTGGAGTTGGTGTGGCAAGGGGTTCCAGTGCCAAGCCATAGTAGGGAGCTGGTTGTACCGTTTAATTAATTAGCCAAGAAATTAAGTTCCTGATGACTCCACTATAATGTATGAATTTTTTAAGAAACTGAATATTCCAAAATTATCATCTAATGAACGTTCAAAACTAGATGTACCTATTACAGTAGAGGAAATAAAGAATGCTATTTTTTCGATGAACTCAGGTAAAGCACCTGGCCCAGATGGATTTACAGTAGAATTTTTTAAAATTTTTCTCAACTACACTAACTCCTTGGCTATGTAGTGTTTTTAGGGATGCAGTGTCAATAGGTAAATTACCACAATCTTTTTATCGAGCTTCTATTTCCTTAATTCTTAAAAAAGATAAGGATCCTACTGAATGTACATCTTATAGGCCTATATGGAATCGCCAAACCCCGTGTCCTTGAACGTCGATTCTAAGATTTTTTCTAAAATATTGGCAACTAGATTGGACAATGTATTACCCCAAATTATTTCTGCTGCTCAAACTGGATTTATTAAAAACTGTTACTCTTTTTTTTAATATTAGGAGATTAATGAATATTGTTTATACGCCTCCACCCAAAATTCCAGAATGTGTTATTTCATTGGATGCTGAGAAAGCTTTTGATAGGGTTGAATGGATATATTTATTCAATACCCTTGAGAAATTTAATTTTGGTTCGATATTCATTTCCTGGATTAAACTGATATATTTTACCCCTTTGGCCTTGGTATTTACTAACAATCAAAGATCCCCTTTTTTTCATTCATTCCGTGGTAGTAGGCAGGGTTGCCCTCTTATTCCACTACTATTTGATATTGCCTTGGAACCGCTAGCTATTGCCATTTGTGACTCTCCTAATATATTTCGCATTACCTGTGGAAATGAGACTCATAAATTATCACTATATGCAGATGATCTACTATTATATATTTCTAACCCAGGAATATCTATTCCGGCAGTATTAACTTTGCTTGCTCAGTTTAGTAGTTTTTCTGGTTATAAATTGAACCGAGGTAAGAGTGAACTCTTTCCATTAAATATGCAGGTTCCCATTTATAGAAACTCTCCATTTAGAGTGATTCCTGAGATTTTACTTATTTGGGAGTTAAAATTACTAAGAGACATAAGGATCTATTCAATTTCAACCTTTTACCATTAATTAATCAGGTTAAACAACTGATTACTAAATGGTCCCCTTTGTCTCTATCACTGATTGGCCGTATTAATGCTATTAAAATGATTATTTTACCCAAATTTTTATATTTATTTCAAGCGATACTGATTTTTATTCCTAAATCTTTTTTTGATACTATTGATTCTAAAATTTCCTCTTATATATGGCAAAACAGAAATCCCAGATTAAGTAAAAAATACTTACAAAAATCTAAGAAAGAGGGTGGTTTGGCATTACCTATCCTAAGATTTTACTACTAGGCAATTAATATCCGATATTTAATATTTTGGACACAAGATTGGAATACAACTCCAAGCCCATATTGGGTAAACCTTGAAGGCTATTCTGTACAAGGGTTTTCTTTAGCTTCCATTTTAGGAACTTCACTGCCTTTTGCACTATCAAAATTGAATAAACAAATTTTCAACCCTATAGTTAAACATACATTGTGAATATGGTTTCAATTTCGTAAATTTTTTGGCCTGAATGAATTTATGTTATCAAGCCCTATTATATCTAATTTCTTTTTCCAACCCTTGGTAATGGACCAAGCCTTTTTGATATGGAAAACGAAAGGTATAATATGTCTTCGTGATCTATTTCTGGATAACTGCTTTATGTCTTTTGAGCAGTTACCTGAGAAATTTGATTTGCCTAGATCTGATTTTTTTAGATACCTACAAATAAGAAATTTTTAAAATACTACGTTGCCTACCTTTCCGACTTCAAATCCTTCTGGCATTTTTGATAAAATTTTAGGTTTTAATCCTTTGCAGAAGAGATTAATAGCAATAATTTATGATATAATTATGAAATTACCACCAGATATATCTGATAAAACCAAAAATGAATGGGAAAGGGAACTTCAACTTTCCCTACCTATAGAGAAGTGGGAAAAAAAATTTCAATTAGTTAGTATTTCTTCTATCTGTGCTAAACATGCATTAATACAATTTAAAGTAGTAAACAGAGCTCATATGTCCAAAGATAAACTAGCTCGTTTTTATTCCCATATAAACCCTACTTGTAATAGATGTCACTCTGAAGTGGCTTCTTTAATTCATATGTTTTAGTCCTGTCCTCTTTTGGAAAAATATTGGAAAGACATTTTTGATATTATTTCAACAGTTCTACACTTCAATTTAAAACCCCATCCTATGACGGCAAACTTTGGATTGCCAATGGTAGAACATAGATCTTTGTCTTCTTCAGCTTGTCAAATGATAGCTTTTTTTACTTTAATGGTGAGAAGATCTATTTTGTTGAACTGGACGGAAGCTAATCCTCCAACTACATTCCAATGGTTTTCTCAAACCGTATTAAGTTTAAATTTAGAAAAAATTAGGAGTGATATTTTTGACCCTTCGATTAAATTTGAAGAAACTTGGAAACCTTTTATGCAACATTTTCATATGATGTAATCTGACCTTTCTGAATCTTTTTTCTAAACTTAAATTATATGATGAGAGGAGCGGAGTTAACGACATTATTGAACGTGTCTGATACAAGCTGTTGGTCTAGCCCTCTTTTGCTTTTTTTGGGGGTTTTTTTGTTCTTTTTTTCTTTTGTGTTTTTTTTGTTTATATTTTTTTCTTTTTATTTCTTTTTTAATGATTAATTTCATTATGAGTTTGGAAGTCTTTTATATACATGTTACTTAAAATTCATTTTATATATGCTGTTGAACATTATTCCAATCTCTTTGTACTAACTTTGTTATTGAGTTTATAATTTTGAAAAATTAATAAAAGGATTTAAAAAGAAAGAAAGAAAGAAATTAAGTTGGTACCTCCATTTGAGGAAACAGAAGTCGATAGGTATTTCTTACATTTTGAAGAAGTGGCCATAAGTGGCAACTGGCCGAGAGATCAGTGGGCTCTTCTGTTACAAAGTGTGATTAAGGGGAAGGCCCAACGAGTGTATTCGGCGTTGTCTGTAGCAGACGCAGATGATTATAATGTAGTGAAAGGTGCTGTACTTAAAGTTTACGAGTTGGTCCCGGAGGCACACAGGCTAAGGTTCTGAAATTTGAGGATTTAGAGTTTGGCCATGAGATGCAGATGTACTTTGATCGCTGGTATACCTCGAAAGGGGCAAGTGAAGATATTGACAACCGGAAAGAGTTGATATTGATTGAACAATTTAAAGGTTGCGTCCCTGATGGTATAAGGACATACTTGGATGAGAGAGAGGCAGCGACACTGTCAGAGTCTGCTAGATTAGCAGACGAGTATGCCTTGACTCATAAAGTTAGGTTTTTTCCCACTAGGAATTACCAAAAAGGTAATAGAGATAATCCACCGGCTAAACCAAGAGTAAACCGGAGACTAGTGACAAAAGTAAGGAGGAAGGAAAGCAGTCGGGGGGAAAATTTCCCAGTTTCAAGTGTTACTTTTGTGGGAAACCTGATCATGTGGCATCCAATTGTTTTGCTATGAAAAGGGAGAAAGGAAAAGAGAAAGAGAAAACCCCAAATGCCTGTGTTCAGATGGTTAAAACACTGCTGAAGAAGGAGGGGTCTGACCGAGTTGAAGAGGGACTTGAGAGGTTTATTTCAAATGGGTTTGTGTCTGTGAAGGAGGGGTCAACCCCAGTTCCAGTGAGAATCTGGAGAGATACTGGAGCTTTTCAATCACTGATATTAAAGATTGTTTTGGAATTTAGTGCTGAGTCGGAGACTGGGGAAGTAAATATTATCAAGGTCATTGGACGGGGAACTGAGGCCGTGTCTTTGCACAAGATAATTTTGAAATGCGATTTGGTATCCAGACCAGTCACAATCGGGGTACGATCTGAACTACCAATAGACAATGTTAATGTCTTACTCAGCAATGACCTTGCAGGTGGAGATATTTATCCAGCAGTTCGGCTCAACAGTAAGCCTTCTGCTGCTGAGGACCCGCCCATAGATGCTGATGTGTATCCCACATGCGCAGTGACCCGAAGCATGTCCAGAAAAGCTGCTGATGCTAATGTTGATTTATCTGAGACTTTCCTACCGTCCCTATACCAACAGGACTTAGAGGGTAGTACAGCTGAGGAGAGCAAGGAGGAAGGGAAAGACTTGTCCTTATCAAGGAAGGAATTTATAGAGGAACAGAAAAAATTGTGGCTTTAAAAGAGACAGCTCTCTCTGAGGATGAAATTCAGAAAGAGACAGTGGGATATTACCTTAAAGCTGGGGTGTTCATGAGGAAGTGGAGACCAGCCACTGTGCCTGCAAGTGAGGATTGGGCTATTGTGCATCAGGTGGTGGTTCCAAAGGTTTACAAGGCTGAAATTTTAAACCTGACCCACAAGATGCCTTTAGGGGGACATTTTGGAGTAAAGAAGACAGTGCACAGGATTATGAGGGAATTTTATTGGCCTAACATGAGGAAAGATATTGTCAATTACTGCAGAGGGTGTCATACGTGCCAGGTGGTGGGAAAACCTAACCAGGCCATCCCAAAGGCTCTACTTCGGCCGATACCTGCTTTTGGTGAACCTTTTTCTAGGGTCATAGTGGATTGTGTAGGCCCATTGCCAAAGACTGCAGCTGGTCATTAGTACTTGTTAACAATTATGTATGCTGCATCTAGGTTCCCTGAAGCCATGCCTCTCAGAAACATCCAGGCCAAGACTGTGGTAAAGGCACTCAGCAAGTTTTTCGCACTGGTAGGTTTACCTAAAAAAATTCAATCTGACAAGGGTAGTAACTTTACTTCAAGAACATTCCAGCAAATAGTTTCTGAGCTAGGGACTAAACAAATTGTGTCATCCGCCTACCGCCTGGAGTCTCAAGGGGCTTTGGAGCGGTTTCATTCCACTTTAAAGACCATGATTAAAACCTACTGTTATGAGAATGACAGGGACTGGGATGAAGGAATACACTTATTACTTTTTGCCATGAGAGACACCATTCAAGAGTCCCTGGGGTTCAGCCCGTTTGAGCTCATTTTCGGCCATAGGCCCAAAGGACCTCTGAGCTTGCTCAGGGAGCAATGGTCTAACCCAAAAGTGTGTGTCAGCATGTTAGATTATGCTTTAAAATTCCGTGAAAGACTTAACAAGGCTTGTGACCTTGCCAAGAAGAATCTGCAAAACTCCCAAATTAAAATGAAACATTGGTTTGGTAAGAGAGCGAGGGAGCAGATGTTTGAGGTTGGAAATAAAGTGCTGGTGCTGTTCCCTCTGTGACCAACCCCCTCCAAGCACAATTCCATGGACCATACCACATAATTAAGAAAATTGATTCTTTGAATTACGTTATCGAAACTCCCGACAGAAGGAAGGTAACCCAGTTAGTACACGTAAACATGCTGAAGCCGTATCATGATTCTGAGATGGTACCAATAAGTACGGTTATGAAACAAGTGTGGCTGAGGAATTTGATAATGAGGGGAAAAATCATTTTACCAAACTGAATATTATATCAACAAGACTTGAGAATTCCACTATTTTGAAAGACCTTACTGATAAGGTTTGTCATCTAGAGCCTGCACAGAGCAATTGCAGGAACTAATTAGCAAGCATAAAGATTTATTTCCTGACATTCCAAGATGGTGCACAGGTGCAGTGTGTGACGTCATTATAAATTCAACCCAGCCCATAAACCAACATCCTTATAGAATGAACTTTGAGAAAAGCAAAGGGGTTGAAAAAGAAATTAGCTACATGCTAGCAACCGGTATCATTAGGCAATCTACCTCAGACTGGGCGTCGCCCTGCATCCTTGTCCCAAAGCCGGACGGTAGCATGAGATTCTGTACTGACTACAGCAAAATTAATGCAATAACCAAGACAGATGCTTATCCTATCTCAAGAGTGAATGACTGTATTGATAAAGTGGGAAGGGCTAAGTACCTCACAAAAATTGATCTGTTAAAAGGATATTGCTGTGTTCCTTTGACCGACAGGGCCAGAGGAACCTCAGTGTTTGTCACACCTTCGGGGTTGTATGAATATAATGTTTTGCCCTTTGGGATGAAAAATGCTCCAGGGACATTTCAAAGAATGATCAATTCTGTGATTAGAGGTTTAGAAAACACAGGGGCTTATATTGATGATTTAGTGGTCTGGAATGACACGTGGGAAGAGCATATTGTAGCAGTAGCAAAACTATTTGACAGACTTTCCAAGGCCAATCTTACTGTGAACCTCGCTAAAAGTGAGTTTGGCCTTGCCACTGTTACGTACCTTGGCTATGTGGTAGGCCAGGGCCAACTGACTCCTGTAGAGGCCAAGGTTCAAGCTATTGCTGAGATTCCTGTTCCGACCGGCAAGAAAGCTTTGAGAAGGTTTTTAGGAATGGTTGGGTATTATTCTAAGTTCTGTAAGAACTTTGCTGACATCGTTCTCCCCCTAACAAAACTCCTAGGGAAGAGTGAAAGATTTGTACGGAATGATCTTTGCCAGGCGGCACTTGAATGTCTGAAAACCATTCTGCATTATCATCCTGTGCTCAAAGCACCTGATTTTTCAAAACTATTCTCAATAGCAACAGATGCTAGTGACAAAGCTGCTAGGGCAGTACTGTTACAGAAGGGTATGGATGACATTGAGCGTCCAGTAGCTTATTTCTCAAAGAAATTTAATGTGCACCAGAAAAACATTATTCAACTGTTGAAAAGGAATTACTAGCACTTACTCTGGCTTTACAACATTTTAAAGTCCATGTTTGTCCTGCCCAGAGACCACTTGTGGTTTACATGGATCATAATCTGTTGGTGTTTCTAACTAAGATGAGGGATAAGAATAGAAGGTTGTTAAATTGGAGTCTGATATTGCAAGAATGTGACCTAAAAATCAAACATGTGAAAGGTACTGACAATATTATAGCTGATTGTTTATCCAGATGTTAAGTTGGAAATTGTACACGTTTTGCTCTGTCATCTGATGATTATATATGTATTGTTTCAAACTCTGAAATTTCCAGTTAAACCAAAAATTTCACCTTCGTCAAATTTTTTTTTCTGAAGGAAGGGGGTGTGACGGGGTCCTGAATTACCCCTATAAACTGTGCTCGATTACCACTATGAACTGTGCTTTTGAAAAGAGAGAGAGAGAGAGTTATTTAACACAAACACCTTGTTTAAAAGAGAAGGAGAGACGAAGACTGCTCATAGGTTGTTTATACTTTCTCCAATGACATTGCCTGCTTGTACGTTCTTACACAGACAGAGAAGGGAGGAGTTATTTGAGAGACAGTCGGTACTCAGTACGGTGAGATATATAGTAGGTCAGATGATAGACCAGAGACACATGATTTTGGACACTGAATGAACTTCGTTGTGCCCACAGAAAAAGTGGGTTTTGGAGGATTGATCAGGCGGATCGATCAGTGGCTCTTGCAGTGTGAACAGGGCGTGACCGGTGGGGAGTTATTCATGTGTAGAAGTCAGGATCAACAAAGTACGTGAGGAGTATAAAGAAGTCAGAAAAGAACAGAAGGGAATTAGGAAAGCCAGGAGTGGCCATGAAAAGTCCATGGCAAGTAGGATTAAGGTGAATCCCAAGGCATTCTGTACATACATTAAGAGCAAGAGGATAACTAGGGAGAGGGCAAGGCCACTCAAGGATAAAGGAGGGAACATTTGCTTGGATGCAGAGAATGTGAATGAGGTACTTAGTGAGTACTTTGCTTCAGTATTTACCAAGGAAAGGGATGTGGAGGATCAGGAGATCAGTGCCAAGTGTATAAATGGATGGATAAGTCCCCGGGGCCTGATAGGATTTGCCCTAGGTTACTGAAGGAGGTAAGAGATGAGATTTCTGGGGCCTTGACCAGTACCTTCATGTCCTCTCTAGGCACAGCCGAGGTCCCAGGGGACTGACAAGTGGCTAACGTTGTACCTTTATTTAAGAAGGGAACAAGGTAAAATCATGGGAACTATAGACCAGTGAGTTTCACGTCAATTACAGGGAAATTGCTGAAGAAAATTCTTAGGGATAGGATATATGAGCATTTGGAATGCTCAAGCATTGTAGAATGCCTTGGAATTCACCTAATTAGGGAGAGCCAGCAAGGCTTTGTGTGGGTCAGGTCGTGCCTTACTAACTTAATTGAGTTTTTTTGACAAGGTGATAGGAAAGATTGAAGAGCGTAGGGCAGTGGATGTTTCTACATGGATTTTAGTAAGGCATTTGACAAAGTCCCTCATGGGAGGCTAATCCAGAAGATTAAGATTCATGGGGTTCATGGCAAATTGGCTATTTGGATTCAGAACTGGCTTGCTCATAGAAGGCAGAAGGTAATGATTGAAGGGACTTATTCAAGCTGGAGATCTGTAATTAGTGTTCTGCTGCGACCTGTGCTGGAACTTTTGCTGTTTGTGATGTATATAAATGACCTGGATGAAAATGTAGATGGGTGGTTTAGTAAATTTGTGGATGATACCAAGATTGGTTGAGTTGTGCACAGTGTAGAAGACTAGCAAAGAATATTGCACAATATAGATCAGTTCAGATAAGGGCAGAGAAATGGCAGATGGAGTTTAACCCAGATAAATGTGAGGTGTTGCACCTTGGGAGGACAAATGCAAGGAGACAGTACACTTTTAAGGGCAAGATATTTAACAATGTTGCTGAACTATGAGATCTTGGGATCCAAGTTTGTAGCTCCTTAAAAGTGGCTACACAGGTCAATAAGGTGGTTAAGAAGGCTTTTTATTAGTGGAGCCATTGAGTTCAAAAGTCAAGAAAGTTATATTGCAACTTTATAGAACTCTAGTTAGGCTACACCTGGAGTATTGCATACAGTTCCGGTTGCCCCACTATAGGAAGGATGTTGAGACTTTGGAGAGGGCGTAGAAGAGGCTTACCAGGATGCTGCCTAGTTTAGTGGGCGTGTGCTGTCATGAGAGGCTGGATAAACTTGGGTTGTTTTCTCTGGAGTGGCAGGGGCTTAGGGGAGATTTGATCAAGGTTTATAAGTTTATGAGAGGCATAAATAGAACAGAGAGGATCTGTTTCCCAGGGGTTTGAAATGTGTAATATACTAAAGGGCAGGTATTAAAGGCAAGAAGGGGTAGGTTCAAGGGGGAATGTGAGGGGTAAGTTTTTTACTCAGAGAATGATGATGCTTGGAATGTGTTGCCAGGTATGGTGGTAGAGACAAATATATTAGAGGCTTTTAAGGGATGTTTATATAGGCCCTTGAATGTGATGAAGATAAAAGGATATGGACATTGTGCAGTTAGGAGGGATTAGTGTTTGTTTTTTAAAATTTGCTTTTTAGCTGGTTTGGCAGAACATTGTGGGGTGAAGAGCCTTTTCCTGTGCTGCACTGTTCTATGTTTACCTGTCACAGATACTAGGCGTATTTGTCTATAGTTACCAGATTTTCTTTGCAGCCCTTCTAAAGTAAAGGCACAGCATTAGCCTCTCTCCTGGGTTCATGCATGTCACTCATTGCTAACTATGATGCATATATTCAGCTAGACTCCAGCAATTTCTTCTCTATTGCCCCACCTTCTTGGATAGAATGATCTGACACCAGAGATTTTTTTTACCTTCATATGTTTTATTACTTAGAACACCTCCTCTACTGTAGCATGGACTATCCGATCGCCATCAGCTACCAGGTTTCTGGGATGTTACAGTATGTCCTTCTCCATGATTTAGAAAAAGAGAAATATTCAGTGAGTTTAAACACCTCCAACGGGATCCCACCACTAAGCACATCTTTCCCTCCCCCCCTCTCTCTGCATTCCGCAGGGATCGCTCCCTACACAACTCCCTTGTCCATTCGTCCCCCCCATCCCTCCCCACTGATCTCCCTCCTGGCACTTATCCGTGTAAGCGGAACAAGTGCTACACATGCCCTTACACTTCCTCCCTTACCACCATTCAGGGCCCCAAACAGTCCTTCCAGGTGAGGCATCACTTCACCTGTGAGTCGACTGGGGTGATATACTGCGTCCGGTGCTCCCGATGTGGCCTTTTATATATTGGTGAGACCCGACGCAGACTGGGAGACCGCTTTGCTGAACATCTACGCTCTGTCCGCCAGAGAAAGCAGGATCTCCCAGTGGCCACACATTTTAATTCCACATCCCATTCCCATTCTGACATGTCTATCCACGGCCTCCTCTACTGTAAAGATGAAGCCACACTCAGGTTGGAGGAACAACACCTTATATTCCGTCTGGGTAGCCTCCAACCTGATGGCATGAACATTGACTTCTCTAACTCCCGCTCGGCCCCACCTCCCCCTCGTACCCCATCTGTTACTCATTTTTATGTACACATTCTTTCTCTCACTCTCCTTTTTCTCCCTCTGTCCCTCTGAATATACCTCTTGCCCATCCTCTGGGTCACCCCCCCCCGTCTTTCTCCCTAGGCCTCCTGTCCCATGATCCTCTCGTATCCCCTTTTGCCTATCACCTGTCCAGCTCTCGGCTCTATCCCTCCCCCTCCTGTCTTCTCCTATCATTTTGCATCTCCCCCTCCCCCTCCAGCTTTCAAATCCCTTACTCACTCTTCCTTCAGTTAGTCCTGACGAAGGGTCTCGGCCTGAAACGTCGACTGCGCCTCTTCCTATAGATGCTGCTTGGCCTGCTGCGTTCACCAGCAACTTTGATGTATATTCAGTGAGTGCCTGACTCATTTCATAGAAACATAGAAACATAGAAAATAGGTGCAGGAGTAGACCATTCGGCCCTTCGAGCCTGCACCACCATTTATTATGATCATGGCTGATCATCCAACTCAGAACCCCGCCCCAGCCTTCCCTCCATACCCCCTGATCCCCATAGCCACAAGGGCCATATCTAACTCCCTCTTAAATATAGCCAATGAACTGGCCTCAACTGTTTCCTGTGGCAGAGAATTCCACAGATTCACCACTCTCTGTGTGAAGAAGTTTTTCCTAATCTCGGTCCTAAAAGGCTTCCCCTTTATCCTCAAACTGTGACCCCTTGTTCTGGACTTCCCCAACATCGGAAACAACCTTCCTGCAGATGCCTAGCCTGTCCAATCCCTTTAGGATTTTATACGTTTCAATCAGATCCCCCCTCAATCTTCTAAATTCCAACGAGTACAAGCCCAGTTCATCCAGTCTTTCTTCATATGAAAGTCCTGCCATCCCAGGAATCAATCTGGTTAACCTTCTTGTACTCCCTCAATGGCAAGGATGTCTTTCCTCAGATTAGGGGACCAAAACTGCACACAATACTCCAGGTGTGGTCTCACCAAGGCCTTGTACAACTGCAGTAGTACCTCCATGCTCCTGTACTCGAATCCTCTCGCTATAAATGCCAGCATACCATTCGCCTTTTTTACCGCCTGCTGTACCTGCATGCCCACTTTCAATGATTGGTGTATAATGACACCCAGGTCTCATTGCACCTCCCCTTTTCCTAATCAGCCACCATTCAGATAATAATCTGTTTTCCTATTTTTGCCACCAAAGTGGATAACTTCACATTTATCCACATTAAATTGCATCTGCCATGAATTTGCCCACTCACCCAACCTATCCAAGTCACTCTGCATCTCTTAGCATCCTCCTCACAGCTAACACTGCCACCCAGTTTCGTGTCATCCGCAAACTTGGAGATGCTGCATTTAATTCCCTCATCCAAGTCATTAATATATATTGTAAACAACTGGGGTCCCAGCACTGAGCCTTGCGGTACCCCACTAGTCACCGCCTGCCATTCTGAAAAGGTCCTGTTTATTCCCACTCTTTGCTTCCTGTCTGCTAACCAATTCTCCATCCACATCAATACCTTACCCCCAATACCGTGTGCTTTAAGTTTGCACACTATTCTCCTGTGTGGGACCTTGTCAAAAGCCTTTTGAAAATCCAAATATACAACATCCACTGGTTCTCCCCTATCCACTCTACTAGTTACATCCTCAAAAAATTCTATGAGATTCGTCAGACATGATTTTCCTTTCACAAATCCATGCTGACTTTGTCCGATGATTTCACCGCTTTCCAAATGTGCTGTTATCACATCTTTGATAACTGACTCCAGCAGTTTCCCCACCACTGACGTTAGGCTAACTGGTCTATAATTCCCCGGTTTCTCTCTCCCTCCTTTTTTAAAAAGTGGGGTTACATTAGCCACCCTCCAATCCTCAGGAACTAGTCCAGAATCTAAAGAGTTTTGAAAAATTATCACTAATGCATCCACTATTTCTTGGGCTACTTCCTTAAGCACTCTAGGATGCAGACCATCTGGCCCTGGGGATTTATCTGCCTTCAATCCCTTCAATTTACCTAACATCACTTCCCTACTAACATGTATTTCGCTCAGTTCCTCCATCTCACTGGACCCTCTGTCCCCTACTATTTCTGGAAGATTATTTATGTCCTCCTTAGTGAAGACAGAACCAAAGTAATTATTCAATTGGTCCGCCATGTCCTTGCTCCCCATAATCAATTCACCTGTTTCTGTCTGTAGGGGACCTACATTTGTCTTTACCAGTCTTTTCCTTTTTACATATCTATAAAAGCTTTTACAGTCAGTTTTTATGTTCCATGCCAGTTTTCTCTCATAATCTTTTTTCCCCTTCCTAATTAAGCCCTTTGTACTCCTCTGCTGAACTCTGAATTTCTCCCAGTCCTCAGGTGAGCCACTTTCTCTGGCTAATTTGTATGCTTCTTCTTTGGAATTGTTACTATCTCTAATTTCCCTTGTCAGCCACGGGTGCACTACCTTCCTTGATTTATTCTTTTGCCAAACTGGGATGAACAATTGTTGTAGTTCATCCATGCAACCTTTAAATGCTTGCCATTGCATATCCACCGTCAATCCTTTAAGTGTCATTTGCCAGTCTATCTTAGCTAATTCACGTCTCATACCTTCAAAGTTACCCCTCTTTAAGTTCAGAACCTTTGTTTCTGAATTAACTATGTCACTCTCCATCTTAATGAAGAATTCCACCATATTATGGTCACTCTTACCCAAGGGGCCTCTCACGACAAGATTGCTAATTAACCCTTCCTCATTGCTCAAAACCCAGTCCAGAATAGCCTGCTCTCTAGTTGGTTCCTCGACATGTTGGTTCAAAAAACCATCCCTCATACATTCCAAGAAATCCTCTTCCTCAGCACCTTTACCAATTTGGTTCACCCAATCTACATGTAGATTGAAGTCACCCATTATAACTGCTGTTCCTTTATTGCACACATTTCTAATTTCCTGTTTAATACCATCTCCGACCTCACTACTACAGTTAGGTGGCCTGTACACAACTCCCACCAGCGTCCTCTGCCCCTTAGTGTTACGCAGCTCTACCCATATCGATTCCACATCTTCCCGGCTTATGTCCTTCCTTTCTATTGCGTTAATCTCTTCTTTAACCAGCAACGCCACCCCACCTCCCCTTCCTTCATGTCTATCCCTCCTGAATATTGAATATCCCTGAACGTTGAGCTCCCATCCTTGGTCACCCTGGAGCCATGTCTCTGTGATCCCAACTATATCATAATCATTAATAACAATCTGCACTTTCAATTCATCCACCTTATTACGAATGCTCCTTGCATTGACACACAAAGCCTTTTCCTGTGACTCTACATGATAGATCTCCACTTTGGTCTTTGGAAGACCCTATTCTTTCCCTAATTCTCTTAAAACACATAAAATCTCTTTGCAGTCTATGTAACGTTCTCTGTCAAAGCCACTTCATGCCCTTTCTTGCCCTCTTGATATCCTTCATAACTAAAATCCTGCATCCTTGTATTCCTCCAGCAATTAATCTTTTCCCAGCTGCCTCTGCCTGATCTATGTCTCCTTTTTTCTGACCAGAGCCTCATATCCCTTGTCAGAATAATGACATAAGAACATAAGAAATAGGAACAGGAGTAGGCCATCCGGCCCATCGAGCCTGCCCCGCCATTCAATTAGATCATGGCTGATCTGCCTGTAAACTCTGCTCCATCTACCTGCTTTTTCCCCATAACCCGTAATTCCCCTACTGTGTAAAAATTTATCTAACTGTATCTTAAATATATTTAGTGAAGAAACCTCAGCTGCTTCCCTGGGCAAAGAATTCTACAGATTCACTACTCTCTGGGAAAAACAGTTTCTCCTCATCTCCGTCCTAAATCTTCTCTCCTGAATCTTGAGGCAATGTCCCCTAGTTCTAGTCTCTCCTACCAATGGAAACAACTTTCCTACTTCTATCTTACCTATCCCTTACAAATTTTTCTCTGTTTCTACAAGATCCCCTCTTATTCTTCTGAACTCCAGAGAGTATAGTCCCAGGCGACTCAATCGCTCCTCTTAAGTTAACCCCTTCATCTCTGGAATCAACCTGCTGAGCCTCCACTGCACTGTCCCCAAAGCCAGTATATCCTTCCTCAAGTATGGAGACTAGAACTGCACACAGTACTCCAGGTGCGGTCTCACCAGTACCCTGTATAGTTGCAGCATGACCTCCCTGCTCTTGAATACAATCCCTTTAGCAATGAAGGCCAACATTCCGTTTGCCTTCTTAATAACCTGTTGCACCTGCAAGCCAATTTTTTGTGATTCATGAATAAGCACTCCGAAGTCCCTCTACACAACAGCATGCTGCAATCTTTCACCATTTAAATAATAATCTGCTTGTCTATTATTCCTTCCAAAGTTGATGATCTCGCATTTACCAACGTTGTATTCCATCTGCCAGACCTTGGCCCACACACTTAACCTCTCTATATCCCTCTGCAGACTCTCCACATCCTCTGTACAATTTGCTTTTCCACTCAGTTTAGTGTCATCAGCAAATTTTGCTATGCTACACTCAGTCCCCTGTTCCAAATCATCAATGTAAATGGTAAACAGCACCGACCCCTGCGGCACCCCACTCACCACTGACTGCTAACTGGAGAAACACCCATTTATACCAACTCTCTGCCTTCCATTGGTTAACCAATCCACTATCCATGCCAAAACACTTCCCCTGACTCCATGCATCCGTATCTTCTTGTGCAGCACCTTACCGAACGCTGTCTGGAAATCCAAGTATACAACATCCACCTGTTCCCCTCTATCCACTGCACTTATTATGTCCTCAAAGTGCTTCAGTAAGTTCGTCAAACAGGACCTGCCCTTTCTGAATCCATGCTGCGTCTGTCTAATGGAACCACTCCTTTCTAAATGACCTTTTACCTTAATCTAATACAGAGGCATATTCAGGCGATTAAAATTGACAGCTTTTGTTCAGACACTTTACTATTCATCATTCCACTCGCTGAACATGCGATAGGATTATACAGTAATATAGCACAGAGGCTTTGGCCCACTGAGTTCATGTCTGCCATCACGTATCCACTTACACTAATCCTATTTCATTCTCCTCACATTCTACCAATTCTAAATGCCCGGACAATTACATTAGCCAATCAGCTTGGACATCTTTGGAATGCATGAGAAAATTAGAGCACCCAGGAAGCCCATGTGTGGTTACCGGGAGAATAAGCAAACTCCACACAGACAACAACAGAGTTCAGGATTGAACTCCAATCACTAGAACTATGCAACAGCAGCCCTGCTAGCTGTGCCCAGGTTCTGCCTTTATCTACATGTACGTGCATCATGGGCATAAAAATAAACTGCAGTGCACTCAATTTAATTAAAAATTCTTGAGGGGAAAATATGAGCAAACCTATAAACATATACATTCAGTGGCCACTCAGTAGGTACCTCCTGTACTTAATAAAGCAGCTACTGAGTAAATGTTCAAAGTACATTTATTATCAAGGTGTGTATACTATATACAACCTTGAGATTTGTCTCCTTACAGGCAGCCACTAATCAAAGAACCCCAATAGAACCTACTTAAAAAAAAATCAAACATTCAATGTGCAGGAAAAACAAATCATGCAAACAATAAAAGTGAGCAAATAACGTTCAGGACTGAAGTTCACTAAAGTGAGTCGAGAGGCACAAAGCCAGTCATCACTACTGCCAATCTGGGACCGACTATCTGCAGGACCCAGCCTCAGTCCAGTGCAGAGATGAGTAAACCTCACAGAGCAGCCAGTTGAACCAAGCCATCCCTTGCCTCCAGCCCTGACACCCTGGCCTTTTCATTCTGGCCTGGCGCTGAAATTGGCCAAACCTCAGGCCAATCCTCGCTCACGTCCCTGGACCCCGCCACCTTGATTTGGCGATACCTGACTTTTCCAATCCGGCCTGGTGCCTAAAATCAGTCAAACTCTGGGTCGTTCCTCATTTCCAGGCCCCACCACCTCAAATGGCCTCACCTCACCTTGGTCTTGCCACATCGAATCACCTCCAATTCTGCTGCAGCAATGGCCAAGCATTGGCTCATACCCCACAGCTTCGATTGAGCCCATACACACAACACCTCAACCATCCTGCATGTTCAAGACTCCAGTTCACACTGCAAAAATGCCAGGTCATATAGGCAGTTCAAAAGCTCAGCCTCAAAAGGGGAGTTACAAGATACTGATTGCAGTGATCACGTCAGAAAAAGTGTGATTAATACAGCAATTTATAGTTTTGTTTGCTACCAACAATTTGTCTCTATGTTTCACCAGGGCCATCTTAAATATATGTTGGTAGTCTTCTGCTGCTGTGGCCCATCCACTTCAAGGTTCAATATCTTGTGCATTCAGAAATTGTCTTCTGTCTTCTGATAAGATATTTGTACTAGCAAGCAGATGTACCTGATAAAGTGGTCACGGAGTGTATATGAGCTGACTTTGTACGTGTTTGAATTGCATATCATGAGGAAATGTGGCCCTTTAGTTTGAGCATAGCAGTGAGAAGAAAGGCAGCAAATCAAGCTGCAGAATTGTACATATTTTAGGTGTAAAGGATGCCTGGCACTCATGGAAACAGTGAGCACTGTTATAGTATTTGAGAAAAGGAACGTGGATTATAAAGGTCTGTGTATTTTCACAAATATAAATGCAATAAAAAAGCATCCTGCCCAAAGCATGATTTACAAACTGGACATCTGAGGGAGCTGGTAATAAAACTTCATGTTATCTATATCGATTTTTTATGTTCACTTATTTTAAGAAAACAGAATTGTATGAATCAGTCAATTTTTCCAAGCTTCAGTAATGATCCGGATTTGACAAGAATGAAGGAGTGTCACATTGCACCATTGAATAACACTGAGTTTCCATAAGAAATATTGGCATTCCTCTAATAATAAGATTTTTCAAATGAGTATTTCATGTCGTGTTCATAAAGCTGAGTGGAGTCAAGCTTTGGAGCCAGACTTGATCTACTTTAAACTTAAGGAGTTTGGATATTCGCCATCTAACCAGGGAGTTATAAAACAGAATTAAGTGAAGATCCAAGGTTTACAGCATCCAAGTAGTTTGCACAGAGGCATATTATCCCCAGATAATGATCCTGGTTACCTGTTCCAAAATATGATTTTGTGTATAACTTGGGTGCTGCATGAGTTATGAAGCCATACTTAAATCTAAAATTATCCCATCAATTCAAAGTTTTGGCTGTAATCACCCTTACAGTTATTGGCATGATTGTCTTACTAATGTTTTTGTTGCCAGGACTGCTCAGAGGTCTTCTCATGTGAGCACATATTGAAATATTTGTTTTTACAATGCCCATGATCTTTAACTTGGAAACTGTCTGATTTCTTTTTGGCCTATCTTCTCCAAGTTGAGACATTGTTCCTGTATATTTAAACACAATAATAACTTGTTCGAAATAAGGTTCCACAAGCTGCAATGTGATTGGGGATCTAGTTAATATCTTTTTACGATAGGTGTTAAGAAATATTTATCGGCTAAAGCACTGGGAAATATTTCTTATTTCTTCCAAAAAAAATAGTAAATCCAGTAATGCATCTGCCCTATAGTACCAGCTTAAAGTATATACAGGGAGGAAGAGATCTTGAATCTTTAGTATTTATGGCATTTCTTCCAGGTGAAGTTCCATAAAGTAAATTCTTCTTTATTCCGAAACATAATTGTCCTCCTCCTCGGTGACTCTTAAGTAATGGTGGGTGGGGGGGTGGAGGGGTGGAGGGGGATGGGTTTAGTTGGAGCAGGGATTTTAAAATAGAGCATTATAGACATTTATGCATTCCCGCAGCATTTGCTCCCTGCAATTCAGGTGACTATTTTGAGATTCAACGACATAATACATACCTTGGTTTAACTTTAGTTTTTAATTCGTGCAGGTACTATTGGGTCAGAAATAGTGCCAACCATGACTTACTTTGATATCATGCATGGAATCTGGGCACTGCTGGGCTAGAATATGTCATCAAACGAGGTAAATAAAGAGACACAAATTCAGCATTCTAACAATCACATAAATATGGATATGGCTATGGATATAGTCAGTCAGTCTGTTTAGGAGTATTATTGTTTGTGGGAATAATGTGGGCTTCTGAACAGGGAGAGCTCCTTGCTTCAAGGAGATAACTAGAAAAGATACCCTCTCCGCTTTCCGCAGGGCATGCACCCTTCGCAGTTCCCTTGTCCATTCGTTACCCACCCCCGACACACTAATCCCCTTCCTGGCACTTATCCCTGTAAGCAACCTAAGTACTACACCTGCCCATATATCTCCTCTCTTCCCCCATTCATGGTCCCAAACAGTCCTTTCAGGCGAGGCAACACTTAGTCTGTGAATCTGCTGGCTTTGTCTATTGTGTCCAGTGCACCCGATGCGGCCTCCTCTACATTGGTGAGACCCGCCAAAAACTGGGAGACTGTTTTGTCGAGCACCTCCGCACCAGCCGCCACAAGGGGACTTCTCAACGGCCAAAACATTTCAATTCTGATTCCTATTCCTGTTCCTACATGTCGATCTGTGGCCCCTACTTGTGCCAAGATGAGGTCACCCTCAGTCTGGAGGGAGCAACACTTTATATTCCATCTGAGTAACCTCCGACCTGATGGCATGAATATTGATTTCTCCTTCCGGTGAACAATTTCCCCTCCGCCTTCCTCTATTCCTTACTCTGATTTTCACTTCTTACCTGCCTATTACTTCACCCTGGGTCCCTTCTTTCCTTTCTACACTCCTCTTTTATCAGATTATTTCTTCTCCAGCCCTTGACCTTTTCCACCCACCTGGCTTCACCTATCGCCTTACAGCTAGCCTCTTCCCCCCACCCCACCTTTTTATTTAGGCATCTTCCCCCTCCCCTTCCATCTCAGTCCTGATGAAGGGTCTCAGCCTGAAATGTCTGCCTGACCTGCTGAGTTCCTCCAGTATTTCGTGGGTGTTGCTGCAAGTATTTGATATTGTTCAAAGTACTACACCTCCAACACTATAGTACATCTTTGGTACTGACCTCAGGTACAATCAGACAGGGTTACTGATCTGGATTAGACCTAGTTTGCAGGTGCAGCAGGCTATCAAGAAGACAAATGGGATGTTGGCCTTCTTTGCTAGAGGGATTGAATTTAAGAACAGAAAGGTTCTGTTGCAACTGTACAAAGTACTGGTGAGGCCACACCTGGAGTACCGCATGCGGTTCTGGTCTCCTTACTTGAGGAAGGATATACTGGCTTTGGAGGTCATCAGGTTGATTCCAGAGATGAAGGGGTGATGAGGAGAGATTGAGTTGTCTTGGACTGTACTCACTGGAATTCAGAAGAATGAGAGATCTTATAGAAACATAAACTTATGAAAGGGGTAGATCAGATCGAGGCAGGAAAGTTGTTTCCCTTCCACTGGTAAGTGAGATTAGAACTAGGGGATATATCCTCAAGATTCGGGGGAATAGATTTAGGACGGAGATGAGGAGGAGCTGCTTTTCCCAGAGGGTGGTGAATCTGTGGAATTCTCTGCCCAGTGAAGCAGTGGAGGCTACCTCAGTAAATATATTTAAGACAAGGTTGGATAGATTCTTGCATAGTAAGGGAATTAAAGGTTATGGGGAAAAGGCAGGTAGGTGGAGATGAGTGCATAGTCAGATCAGCCATCATCTTATTGAATAGCAGAGCAGGCTTGACAGGCCAGATTGCCGACTCCTGCTCCTATTTCTTATGTTTGAAGCCAACCTGCACTGAGGCTTCCGTTGGTCAGGGTTGAACATGGATGTTGTGACCTCGGTGTCCAATCAGTTGATACACGAACCAGTGCGCAAGCTATGACAACCTTAAGGAACTAACATGCCACTAATTTCATAATATGTCAGATCTCTGGCTACACCTTTCTGTGATAGTTTTATTATACTGGGCATTGATTTAGTTGGTATTAGAAAGAAGCAGATACCCAACAGATTGCAGGTGCTAGAAAAGCAGCAAGGAACAAATTGCTGAAGGAACTCAGCATCTGGAGTGTCCAAATGATTGAACTTGATCTGAAATGTTGACTGTCCATTTCCCTCAATCGATGCTGCCTCATACATTGAATTCCTCCAACAGTTTGTTTTTGCTTCAGGTATTTGAAGTGTCTCCCACTCCTTGTCGCCGCCTCCATAGGCTGCTAGGATGTGACTCAAAACAGCTGTGAGACTCACATTCCAGTCATGGGTGAAGAACAGTGACCTTTGCTGCTGTTTTAGGAAAATTTAAAACAAATGAGAGCAGACGTTGAATGTTTTTTCTGATATATCAGATGGTGACAACAATGGGGAGCACAATTCAGGTGTACCACAAGTCAGTCCACTAAACTGTCAAATGACTCCATATGACTAGACACTTTCAATGCAAAACTCCTGTGTGATGCTGGATTAATCAAGTATTTTTTAAGATGTGAATTAAGATTTAAAATAAAAATTGGCGAAGAAGTCCAGTTTAAAAAATCTTAACTTCAATTGCTTGACAAAATTTTTCCCTTAGTATGGGCATTTGTCCCATTTTGTCAAAATCTGGGCGCAGGCTCCAGGCAGTATTTTGGAAGAATATCAAACAACCCCAAAAAACACTGTAGAGAAGGAAACAAGTTGGATCTAAGTTCTTCAAAGTCATAAAATGGACAATGGCTCCTATTCACCAATTTCAGATAATGGGAAATGAAGATTAAAAGGAACACAGATGTCATCCCTTGTTCTACCAGGTACTGACATAGGGTCTCTGACTTGAAATGTTAACTGTTTCTCTTTCTATCCGACCTTCTGATTTTTCCCCAGTGTTTTATGTTTTAATTTATTCTACTTGACAATAACACATTGAACACACAGAGATTGTGTTTAGGCACTCAATTCTTGTTGTACATCCTTTGGTTCAGCGAGTTAGAAAGTACATTTCAAACACTGTGACATATTCTGCACTGGAAAAAGTGGAGATGCTAACATCAGGTCTCGCTTGGGGTTTGGGAATGAAAAAGGTGAGGAAGCCATCTAGTGGCTACTTGTGCAAAATGCAGACATGTTAAACCTGCCGCAGATTAAGTGTCAGAATCAGAATCAAGTTTAGTCTGACTGAAATTTGTTGATGTTGTTATTTACGACAGCAGTACAATGTAATTTATAACTTTAAAACTATAAATTACAATAAGGAACATATAAAATTTTAAGCAGTGTAAGAAGAGAGCAACAAAAGGAAAATAGTGGGGTACATGGGTTCATTGTCCATTCAGAAATCTGATGGCGGAGGGGAAGAAGTTCTTCGTAAAATGTTCAGTGTGTGTCTTCAGGCTCCTGTACCTCCTCCTTAAGAGGACATGTCCTGGCCGATGGGGTCATTAATGATCGATGCAGACTTTTTGAGGCATCGCCTTTTGAAGGTGTCCTGGGTACAGGGGAGGCAAGTGCCCATGATGAAACTGGCTGAGTTTACAACTTTCTGCAGCTTTTTCTGATCCTGTGCAGTGGCCTCTCCATTTCAATTAGAATGTTCTCCACGGTACATCTGTAGAAATTTGTGTGACTCTTTGGTGACATAGAGCTCATTGCACAACATATGACGCTGCCAAGGCAAACATTCGGCTGCACATTATGAAACAATGACAATGAGTAGTACAATGAATTCTGATGCTAGATGGCTTACAAAGGGACAAGAGTTATACAAACTATCATTATAATCAATACAATGCAAGTTCCATCTTTTCCATAATTTGTGCCCTTGCTGTACACACTGGGTGAAATTATGCATAAGGTGGCAGCTATTGTGGAAAAACAAGGTTGGAGATTTGGCAAAGTGGACAGTCTTTGTTGTTTTGAATGTTTATCTCTTAATTTCTTGCACAAGAGGACATGTTAGGCACAGCTTTGTGGGCAGAAGGGCCTGTATTGTGCTGTAGGTTTTCTATGTTTCTGAGATCAATGTCTCAGGCACTGCTTGCAGCCAAGACTGTGTTCCTGCAATATTCACACTTACCGCAGGAGGTCACTGTGAATAAAGTCAGGGGACCCTAGCTGCTGTTCTTATTACTGATTCGGGAAGAGGAATGTCCCGCACCTCCGACACTGCTCAGTTTACTACGCACACATAAGGGACATTTCCAGAGCTGAAAAAGAAATAATTCTCAGAAAATGGAATACAAATATCAAATTAGCTAAATGTCATTTGCATTTTAGGATTTTAAAACATGTTGCTCTGTTTTAATGGAGAATTGACAAAATTTTAAAATTGGATGAAACGTTCAAATCATTCTTTTTACTCTTAGGCAGCATCATAATGTTATCATTTCCAAAAGGAACCTGCCTATTATCGCTCTCGCCTTTTGAGAAATGAAGATGAAGTTTTATTAAAACCAGACTAAAAGATATCACAAAGAAAATGGTGAAGCACTTCAGAAATGAGATGATGCAAAACCTGTATTTAATTTTCAGAATTATTGACAGTGTATTTCAGATATGGCCAGATGGGAGTCCAATTCAATTGTTTTGCAGTAACTAGTGGGGTACCGCAAGGCTCAGTGCTGGGACCCCAGTTGTTTACAATATATATTAATGACTTAGATGAGGGAATTAAATGCAGCATCTCCAAGTTTGCGGATGACACGAAGCTGGGCAGCAGTGTTAGCTGTGAGGAGGATGCAGGGTGACTTGGATAGGTTAGGTGAGTGGGCAAATTCATGACAGATGCAATTTAATGTGGATAAATGTGAGGTTATCCACTTTGGTGGCAAAAACAGGAAAACAGATTATTATCTGAATGGTGGCCGATTAGGAAAAAGGGAGGTGCAACGAGACCTGGGTGTCATTGAAAGTGGGCATGCAGGTACAGCAGGCGGTGAAAAAGGCAAATGGTATGCTGGCATTCATAGCAAGAGGATTCAAGTACAGGAGCAGGGAGGTACTACTGCAGTTGTACAAGGCCTTGGTGAGACCACACCTGGAGTATTGTGTGCAGTTTTGGTCCCCTAATCTGAGGAGAGACATCCTTGCCATAAAGGGAGTACAAAGAAGGTTCACCAGATTGATTCCTGGGATGGCAGGACTTTCATATGATGAAAGACTGGATCAGCTAGGCTTATACTCTCTGGAATTTAGAAGATTGAGGGGGGATCTGATTGAAACATATAAAATCCTAAAGGGATTGGACAGGCTAGATGCAGGAAGATTGTTCCCGATGTTGGGGAAGTCCAGAACGGGGGGTCACAGTTTGAGGATAAAGGGGAAGCCTTTTAGGACCGAGATGAGGAAAAACTTCTTCACACAGAGAGTGGTGGATCTGTGGAATTCTCTGCCACAGGAAATAGTTGAGGCCAGTTCATTGGCCATATTTAAGAGGGAGTTAGATATGGCCCTTGTGGCTAAAGGGATCAGGGGGTATGGGGGGAAGGCTGGTACAGGGTTCTGAGTTGGATGATCAGCCATGATCATACTGAATGGCGGTGCAGGCTTGAAGGGCAGAATGGCCTACTCCTGCACCTATTTTCTATATTTCTATGTTTGTGTTCTTTAATAAATTTTAAGCTAGTGAAAAAAAAACTACTGGAGTTAGGTTTCAAATTCATTTTAAATACACATTTGTTGGGCTCAGTTTGAACCACAACAGATTAGTATGGGGAAACTTGGCAAGTCAAATGCCCCTAATCAGACAAAATTTTCCTGCAAAACAGTGGTAAGGTGGCTGGAATGGTGTATTAAGGTTATTGGGACGTGGACTGCATTAAAACCATTCATCAATGCCAGAGCTCAGCAATTTGTCTTTTTTTCAAATATTGTTTGTTGGCTTTCTTTAGGTTCTGCTGGTTACAAAATGAGCCTGATTGTCCCAGACGTGGTCCACTTGGAACTCCAACTGCACTCGGCGCACATTTACAAAGTTGTCTCAGTTTATGAATTTTTACAGAAACGTCATTGACACTTTACAGTATGCATCCTTGAAATACAAAACTAATTTTTGGAGTAAAAGAATACTGTGTCACTTTCTGTGCATAAGAATACGTTGTATTGACATTTCACCTTGTGCGTTTCATCCAGTGATTTCAATTTACAAATTTTCACTTAACGAAACATTTTTCCAGTAACACAAGCCCTTTATACATCGAGGAATCCTATATTATTCTGGATATGAAGGTGATCCAACCCTCTCACCTCACTGGTATCCATCAAGGCAAGAGCAGTGAGTGTTCTGAGTCTTGTCCCCAGAACCTTTGAAAGTTTGCTGGATGTCAAAGATCTTTTTGCTAACAATTTCTGAAAACAGCTATTCTTATATCATTCAGATAAATTCAAATTTAATAAACATTCAATTTATTTAATAAACAAATAATAAATGTATGAAAACAATGCAAATATTAACTGATAACTGGACAGCAATTTTTTTCCCCTCGGAATTTTTATATGATGAAACTGAACACAAATATTATTTCAGCCTACTTGTATCACATAGGAATTTGGGGAAACAAGAAATTAACTTTTATTGAATATAATGTGTTTAATTGTATATTGGTTCTGACACTTTGCAATAGTTCAACTAAGCTAAAAATGTTTTGTTGATGATTTTCATTTGTACTCAGTGTCTGAGACTTCTTGCTTAAGTGTCCAACAATAATCAGCTAACAGTGATAGATTCGAGTTGCCCTGATACTGTTTCTCCATGACCCCAATTTCCAGATGAAACCTTTCACCATGCTCATCACTGACAGCTCCGAGATTAGCAGGGAAGAAGTCTAAATAGGTGCAAAAAATGAATCCTGTAGCCATCTCATGTGCTTGCCTAGTTCCGGTGTCCGAGCCTGAGTCAAGACCCAGGTTCTGGGTCCTTGTCCAGTCTCTGGCTCGGAGTCCAAGCCCAGGCTCCTAGTTCCCAGTTCCTTGTCCTGGTCCCACTTTCCTAGCCAAAGTCTTAGCCCAAGTCTGTGTTCCTGTCCCAGCTCCTAGTCTGTGTCCAGTCCCGTCCCTAATTCTAGTCCAGTCCAGTTTCCAGTACTTCAGTGTCTGTGTCTTGCATTTGGGTCCGCCTGCAGCGTACTCTCTTATGACAGAACAAACCAGCCATACATGGACCCAGCAACGCAGACACTGTTGTCTAACTCCCGTCATCCTGGGTTCCCTCCTGATTGAATACTCCCCTACCCGCCCGGGTCGTCCTTAGTCGTGGAGAGCCTGTTCGGTCACCTGGAGGCTCCCACGGGGAGGGGGGGTATTGTCATGGTCCAGTCTGTGAAGCAAAATGAATATTAAAGCAAGAAAAGATTAAATTCCAAACCCCGTACCCTGCTAAACTGATGGTATTTTACAAAGAAGGGATACAGCTATATCAGACAGTGGAAGAGGCGACAACAGACATGAGTAACAGAGGACTGCCCATTAGCGTGAAAGTCTGGCTGAGCAGTTATCCCGATCTGCTTGGCAAATAGTCAGAGAACCGAGAAAGCAGGGGACGGGAACAGGACGACAGAAGGATATTAGGAAGAGACTGTGAGTTCTCCGAGGACAGCCCTCATCTCCTCCAGAAGAGCCATAAGGTTTGGCTAAATTTAAAAGTGCTGAGAAACTAAACAGAAGCAAAAATATACCTATATCGAGAAATACGTATTATAATGTGGATTTTATATTAGTCAATTTTTAAAATTCATTCATTCACTCTTTTTTCCCCACCTAAATGAGAATATATACATGGGAGGAATACACAGGGAGATCATTTCTGTGTAATGGATATAGATTTTTTTACTTACTTTTACAGGTACTGCAGCGGGGGCCCTCAACTCATAGGTAGGAGGGGCTATCCCCCACAGCTAGACGTTTCTTCTAGCTCAACCCAGGGTCATCTAGAGACCCCAGCCTTGGAATCACACCTTCGTTACCTTTTTTTAAATTATTCACGTTTCTTGGCTCTTATTTGTTCGTGGAGTAGATTGATTAAGTTATATTCTGCAAATTTCAGTGATATACTAACAGATAACACATGGCTAAGGACAAAGTAAAATTCATTTCTTTTAATGTCAATGGGCTGTTAAATCCAATCAAACGCAGTAAAATTCTATCAAAAATGAACACTTAAGTGATAATGAGCATGGAAAAGTAAAGAGAATAGGCTTCACTAATTTGTTTTTCTCCTCATATAAATCAGGACGTAGAAGAGGAGTTGCTATTCTCATCTCAAGCAGGCTAAATTTTGAGAAAGTATTCAAAATGGGAGATAAAGAGGGCAGATATATTCTGGTAAGGGGGAATATAGAAGGAAATCCAGTTACTTTATTGAATATATACGCACCCCCAGGAAGTGATATTAGTTTCTTCCAGAAAATTACTAATATTATGGTAACAGAAACAGAAGGTCTATTGATATGTGGGAGAGACTTAAATTTACAATTACAACCAAAGTTAGACTCTTCCAATAGAAAAACTTATGAAACAAAGTCCTTACATAAGAAGGTTAACACTCTTTTTGAGGATGTTGTTCTAATTGACCAATTTGTTTTTTTTTCCTAGTTCCTTCAGCTCATTCTGTAATTCCCCTAATGTTTTATTCCTTATTTTTCCCTGACAGAAGAGATTACACTCATTATTCTGCCCCCCATTCCGTATTTACAAGAATAGACTATTTCATAACATTTGGAAAAAATAAGGACAAAATAATCACCTGTGGAATTGGGACAATAGATGTAAGTGACCATGCACCTATATATTTATCTGTTGATTTTGACCTACAACCAAAGAAAACTATTTGGAAACTAAATTCAAGTCTACTCAATGATCCCTATTTTAAGGAACAAATTAAAAAAGAAATTGGTCTTTACTTAGAATTCAATGATAATGGAGAGGTTTCACCTCCCATTCTACGGGATACTCTGAAGGCTGTCTTAAGAGGGAAAATTATAGCGATATCTTCATATAAGAAAAAAATAAGGAATAAAACATTAGAAGAATTATAGAATGAGCTGAAGGAACTAGGAAAAAAACACAAATTGAGTTTGGCACAGGATACACTAGAGGAAATTAAAAAATTAGGAATTAAATTAATAGCTTGGCTACATAAGAAATTAGAAAAAATTTAATGTTTCTGAAACAGAGACACTATGAAAGTGGATCTAAATCTATGAAAATACTGGCGTGGAAACTGAAAAAAAAGATAGCAGAAAATACAATTCATAGAATTAGGGATCCAAGAACAAAAGTGATTAAAAAATAAACTAAGTGAAATTCAAGAAGCTTTTGAAATGTTTTACGAAACTCTATATTCCAAAGTTCCAAGGGGAAGCATAACCCAAATTGACACCTTCCTGAATTATTTAGAGTTACCCACTTTAAGCAAAGAACAAAATAGAACAATGACTGAAGCTGAACTAAAAACTGCAATTAGTATGCTTAAATTAAGCAAGTCACCAGGAATTAGATGGATATACGGCAGAGTGGTATAAAGAATTTAGAAATGAGTTAATTCCTGTTTTACTCCCCACACTGAACTGGGCTCTAAGAAAGGCACAAATGCCACCCAGCTGGAAGGAGATGATAATCTCAGCTATACTGAAAGAAGGCAAGGATAAAACGGAGTGTGGGTCATTTAGACCAATATCTGTTCTTAATGTGGATTATAGAATATTTACTTTCATCATGGTCAAACGATTAGAAGAGTTTCTACCCACACTAATCATAATGATCAGACAGGTTCTATACAACAATGCCAAACACAAGACAATATACAAAAGACACTTCACATTATGGATCATATAAAAAAAATTAAATTGAAGCAATAGTGATAAGCGTGGACACTGAAAAGGCATTTAATTTGGTTAATTGGAATTTTCTTCACAGAGTTTTACATAGATTTGGTCTACATGACACAATTATTAAAACTATACAGGCAGTATATGTCAATCCTACTGCTAGGATTAAAATCAATAGATATTTATCTAATAGCTTTACCCTAGAAAAGGGCACGAGACAGGGTTGTGCATGGTCACCGCTACTCTTCGCATTATATCTGGAACCATTAGCTCAATACATCAGACAAAATGAAGATATCAGGGGAATTACTATTAAAGGGACAGAGCATAAATTGGCCTGTTATGCGGATGACATTTTGATCTATCTAGGGCTATCAACATACTCTTTACCTAAATTGATGCAATCCTTTGAACAATATGGCCAATTATCAGGATACAAGATCAACATAGATAAAGCCCAACTACTTTCATATAACTATAGCCCACCAAGAGAAATTGAAAGTAGATATCCTTGGGCATGGCAAACAGTGTCTGTCAAATATTTGGGAGTCATTGTGCCAAAAGATTTGGCAAAATTATCAGAATGCAATTATCAGCCTATACTGTATCAAGATATATATGGCAAGGTAAAAGGCCTAGGGTTCATCTCAAAACTTTGCAATTAGCCAAAGAAAAGGGGGGATGGGGCCTACCTTCTCTTAGAGATTATTATTTTGCAGCACAGTTGAGAGCTGTGATATGCTGGTGCAACCCATCATATGACGCTCAATGGAAAAACATTGAGGAGAGGATACTTTCCATCCCCATACAGGCAATTTTGGCTGATTACAACCTACAAAGTTACATAAATACTATTGATAACCCGTGGGTGAAATGGACTCTTAAAATATGGAAAACTATTCTAAAAGAATATACTGTAAACTAGAGAGAGACATTGCAATGTTGTGCATATGACTCGGATTTTGCGCTGAATAAACTGGATGCTAGATTTAAGGACTGGGCAGCTAAAGGAATAACAGCTATTTGCAATATAATGAAAGATGGAACACTGTTCAGTTTTGAAATGCTCAAAGAGAAACACTTATTAGAAAAACAAAACTTTTATCGGTATTTACAGATGCAACAGTAGGTTAATAGGACGGTTAAAAATGTAACCAAGGCAAGCACATGTCTGATAGAGCTACTTAGAAAAGCATATAATTCAGACAATGGTAATAGAATCATTTCAAGTGAGTATAAGGGGTTGTCAAATCTTAAAACACATTCGACATCATACATTAAAACAAAATGGGAGAAGGAAGGAGGGATAATAACATCTGAGGAAGAATGGACAATAATATGGAGGTATCAATGGAAGTATACCAGTTCACAGAAATGGAGGGAGCTCAGGTGGAAAAACTTGATAAGGTATTTTATTACACCCTCTCAGAAATCCCATTATGATAGTAACCTCCCTGTTTGCTGGAGAAATTGTGGAAATCAAAATGCAAACCATTATCATATTTTCTGGGACTGCCCAGTTATCAAAGACGATTGGAGTGGGATACATAATGCCCTACAAGACACCTTTAGCTATAGTCATAGTCATAGTCATACTTTATTGATCCCGGGGGAAATTGGTTTTCATTACAGTTGCACTATAAATAGTAATAAAACCATAAATAGTTAAATAGTAATATGTAAATTATGCCAGGAAATATGTCCAGGACCAGCCTATTGGCTCAGGGTGTCTGACCCTCCAAGGGAGGAGTTGTAAAGTTTGATGGCCACAGGCAGGAATGACTTCCTGTGACGCTCTGTGTTGCATCTCAGTGGAATGAGTCTCTGGCTGAATGTACTCCTGTGCCCACCCACTACATTATGTAGTGGATGGGAGACATTGTCCAAGATGGCATACAACTTGGACAGCATCCTCTTTTCAGACACCACCGTCAGAGAGTCCAGTTCCATCCCCACAACATCACTGGCCTTACGAATGAGTTTGTTGATTCTGTTGGTGTCTGCTACCCTCAGCCTGCTGCCCCAGCACACAATAGCAAACATGATAGCACTGGCCACCACAGACTCATAGAACATCCTCAGCGTCGTCCGGTAGATGTTAAAGGACCTTAGTCTCCTCAGGAAATAGAGACATCTCTGACCCTTCTTGTAGACAGTCTCAGTGTTCTTTGACCAGTCCAGTTTATTGTCAATTCGTATCCCCAGGAATTTGTAATCCTTCACCATGTCCACACTGACCCCCTGGATGGAAACAGGGGTCACCAGTACCTTAGCTCTCCTCAGGTCTACCACCAGCTCCTTAGTCTTTTTCACATTAAGCTGCAGATAATTCTGCTCACACCATGTGACAAAGTTTCCTACCGTAGCCTTGTACTCAGCCTCATCTCCCTTGCTGATGCATCCAACTATGGCAGAGTCATCCGAAAACTTCTGAAGACAACAAGACTCTGTGCAGTATTTGAAGTCTGAGGTGTAAATGGTGAAGAGAAAGGGAGACAAGACAGTCCCCTGTGGAGCCCCAGCGCTGCTGATCACTCTGTCGGACACATAGTGTTGCAAGCACACGTACTGTGGTCTGCCAGTCAGGTGATCAAGAATCCATGACACCAGGGAAGCATCCACCTGCATCGCTGTCAGCTTCTCCCCCAGATTTAAATGTGAAATACCCTTAGGGAGTAAGACCATATATTTTGGGTATATACCTCAAGAATGGTTGAAAAGAGATAAATATTTAATGAAGATACTGCTGGTGGCTGGTAAAAAGACCTTTACCAGGAAATGGTTATCACAGGAGAGCCCAACTTTAAATGTAAGGATAGAAATTACAACGGACATTTACGAAATGGAGAAGATAACAGCATCTGTTAATCATAAGTTGAACAATTTGATTCATACCGGGAAAAATGGTGTAACTACATAACACCTCATAGGCCTGATTTTATTCTCACAAGTCAATGAATATGTTGTAAAAAAAATCACTCCCTACTTTGTACATAGTTTTCTTCTTTCGATTGTTCTTTCTTTCCTCTCCTTTCTACAAGAGCATACCTCAAATAAATATTATGTGGAGATTTGTGACAAATATGATTATGATATATAGATACAGTATTTGAAATACATCTTATGGAAATGCTTGTTTGATTAGGAACTTCAATAAAAAATAAATTAGAAAAAAAAGAAGTATGTTGTCAACCAGCTGCACGTAGCCGAGTGTTGTAGTTGCCAAGGAAAATTTCAACAACATACTTGAATGCCCATCATGTGATTTTTCTCTGGTCCCACGAGAAATTCTTCAAATTGCCTGTCATTGATGACTTGTTTGATTTCTAGACCAACAAAAATGTCTTTCTTAATCTTGACATCAGTTATTTTGGGAAACATCTATCTCAAGTATCGAAATCCTTCACGGAATTTTTTTGTGCCTGGTGACAGCGGATTCCATTCTTGCAGTCTTGAACTCAGTAATTCTGCTTTTGACTTTGACAAACCCAAGTCTCTGACCAGGTCTTTTATGACAAGATAGGCAGAATTCAGCATGGTTTCCTTAAAGCAAAATCCTGCCTGACAAACCTGTTACAATTTTTTGAGGAAATTACAAGTAGGCTAGACAAGGGAGATGCAGTGGATGTTGTTTATTTGGATTTTCAGAAGGCCTTTGACAAGGTGCCACACATGAGGCTACTTAACAAGATAAGAGCCCATGGAATTACGGGAAAGTTACATACATGGATAGGGCATTGGCTGATTGGCAGGAAACAGAGAGTGGGAATAAAGGGATCCTATTCTGGTTGGCTGCTGGTTACCAGTGGTGTTCCACAGGGGTCTGTGTTGGGGCTGCTTCTTTTTACATTGTGCATCAACGATTTGGATTATGGAATAGATGGCTTTGTGGCTAAGTTTGCTGATAATACGAAGATAGGTGGAGGGGCCAGTAGTGCTGAGGAAACAGAGAGTCTGCAGAAAGACTTGGATAGATTGGAAGAATGGGCAAAGAAGTGGCAAATGAAATACAGTGTTGGAAAGTGTATGGTTATGCACTTTGGCAGAAGCAATAAACGGGCAGACTATTATTTAAATGGAGAGAGAGTTCAAAGTTCTGAAATGCAACGGGACTTGGGAGCCCTTGTGCAGGATACCCTTAAGGTTAACCTGCAGGTTGAATCGGTGGTGAAGAAGGCGAATGCAATGTTGGCATTCATTTCCAGAGGAATAGAGTATAGGAGCAGGGATGTGATGTTGAGGCTCTATAAGACGCTGGTAAGACCTCACTTGGAGTACTGTGGGCAGTTTTGGTCTCCTTATTTAAGAAAGGATGTGCTGACGTTGGAGAGGGTACAAGAGAAGATTCACTAGAATGATTCCGGGAATGAGAGGGTTAACATATGAGGAACGTTTGTCTGCTCTTGGACTGTATTCCTTGGAGTTTAGAAGACTGAGGGGGGACCTCAAAGAAACATTTCAAATGTTGAAAGGAATGGACAGAGTGGATGTGGCAAAGTTGTTTCCCATGATGGGGGAGTCTAGTACGAGAGGACATGACTTAAGGATTGAAGGGCGCCCATTCAGAACAGAGAAGTGAAGAAATTTTTTTAGGCAGAGGGTGGTGAATGTATGGAATTTGTTGCCACGAGCGGCAGTGGAGGCCAAGTCATTGGGTGTATTCAAGGCAGAGATTGACAGGTATCTGAGTAGCCAGGGCATCAAAAGTTATGGTGAAAAGGCGGGGTGTGGGACTAAATTGGAGAATGGATCAACTCATGATAAAATGGTGGAGCAGACTCGATGGGTCGAATGGCCAACTTCTGCTCCTTTGTCTTATGGTCTTTTAACTCAAATTGAGCTATCAGCTGAGGCTCATTCAGCATAAGGGGTTCAAAATTTGTATGAGTATCAGTGTTCTTTTCCATTCCTGGCTCATGCATCATGGCATCTTCGTCTTCCTCCATGTCTCCGGTGGCTTTGGTGCTGGAAGACTATCGGCATGCTGAAGGGAGATTGGGGTATTCAGTGGACTTATTATTTTTAGCAGAAAAACCGGACAGACTGGTCAGACGGAAGTAGCAACTGTAGCAACCTGGAGTTCTGGACTCCTTACTTGAGGAAGGATATACTGGCTTTGGAGGTGGTGCAAAGGAGGCTCACCAGTTTGATTACAGAGATGAGGGGGTTTAGACTATGAGCAGAGATTGAATTTCCTGGGACCGTCTGTATTCACAGGAATTCAGAAGGATGAGAGGAGATCTTTTGGTAACATATAAAATTATGAAAGGGATAGACAAGCTAGAGGCAGGAAAGTTGTTTCCACTGGTTGGTGAGACTAGAACTAGGGGACGTAGCCTCAAGATTCGGGGGAGTAAATTTAGGATGGAGAAGAGGAGGAACTACTTTTCCCAAAGAGTGCTGAATCTATGGAATTCTCTGCCCAATAAAGCGGTGGCGGCTACCTCAGTAAATACATTTAAGACGAGGTGAGGTAGATTTTTGCATAGTAGGAGATTTAAGGGTTGTGGGGAGAATACAGGTAGGTGGAGATGAGTCCAAGGTCAGATCAGCCATGATCTTATTGAATGGCGGAGCAGGCTCGATGGGCCAGGTGGCCGACTCCTGCTCCTATTTCTTATGTTCTTATCTGGAAGTTAAAATGGCGCTAAACATTGACTCTTTTGCTTGCATCTTCGGAAACAACTCTAGTTCCATCTTTAATATCTTTATTTTCCCCTTTCAAGGTTCTTTTGAAGACCCTGACCTGGAGTTACACACTGACTTCGGTTCTTTGTGAGAATGGGACCTGCTTTCAGGCTTCCATAACCGTTCGGCATGCCAAGGTTTCGGCCTGAGAGTCCGGCTCGAATTTGAAAGTCTAAGATCTTGGAGCTCTGGAGACAGGTGGATCGAGGTTCAGTGACATGGTAGGAGACCTGTGTGTCGTCGGGGGAGCCAGGATATCTGCTGTGGGCCTGAAGACCCGAGATCTTTGCAATCTTTGGGCACAGAGCTCAGAGAGGGTGATATAAGTTTCAGGAGGTAAAAAGCTTTGCAACATCAGCTATGAAAAGTTCCTGTTCATTTATTGCCACAGCTCATGTTGTGTCAAAGGTTGTTTCTACATTGGACAATTCTAAACTAGGTTCAAGTTAATAATTTCACTAAAGCCAGAAACAAAAGCAGGTCAATGTCAGGTATAATGTTTGAGTCTTCCATTCAGTTCAGATAAAATTGAAAACAGCTCGTGCTGGAAACATGTCGGCTCAGGTAGTTTCAGTGCTAAGGGAAACAGAGTTGACAATTTCAGTCATTGATTTCCCAGGAGAAGCAGTTGCTAAAGTAATTATGAACAAAAATAGCCTGCAGATTCCAGAAATCTGAAATAAAGTAAAAGATGTTGGAAATACTCAGCAGGTCAGACAGAGTGTGAAAAGAGACACATCCTTGGTCTTTCATTAGAGCTGCTAAAATGCATGAAAATGGACAACTGAAAACTTAAATAATGCTAGTGTTTGATAGTGGATCTGAAACAAGTCAAGCACTGTGTAAATCACTAGATTCAAAGAGGCAATGGGATCATGGAAAATGAAACTTGATTTTTCCCAATCGTATTACAATTTTTCAATACAAGCTCATTTGTTCTGAGAAACTTATCATTGTACATCCTGTTCTGCTCCCATCATCAAAAACTACATTTATTTCCACTCCTACCAGGATCTGTACTTTGTTAATCTGCTGTAAAGGGAATACATATACTGGGAACGATATGTGCAGTTAATCAACATGATATCATAATTTGGAACATTCTCTGTGGTTTTGATATGACCTGGTTTTCAATTTAGTGAAAATTTCGTTCTTGATTTGTTAATTTAGTGGAAACATCTCTTTGGGTTTACATCAAACTTTTCATCAGAATTATTCAATGGAAAAAATATATCACAAAGCAGCACTGTCAACATTTATTAGGCCAGCAGCAGGAAGAAAGTAAGGTATGCAGTCAACTAAAAAGTCAGGGCAGATGAATCCAGAGTATAACTTAATATCAAATTCTGAGATGAAAAAAACGACTAATTTTATACCAAAGCACAAACTGCTTAGATTTTGGAACCTAATTTAGATCAGTTTCACAAGTGTTAATTTCAACAAATTTCAGAGTTCTTATATTAGATATGACCATTAAGTTGATTTCACATTCCCCAAGCATACAGAAACATTTTTTCTTTCTGTTCAGTATTTAATTAAACAATAATATGACACAGGGATTAAACACAGAGCTTTATGTTGTTTATCATCTTGGCCTGAATATATTATGCTGTGCTCCATGAATTCTCTTTTCTAAACAGAAGAGTGACAGACATTGGCTGCTGTTTAGAAAATCCACATGTACATGTTTGAAAAATTGCCCATTTAAGTCTGTGAAGTGACATTTGGACCTGAAGCTGACAATTCCAGTAAGGCTCAGGCAGCAAAAGAAATCCTCCTTTCAAGCTGCTATGAAACAGCTGCCAAAATTACTACCCAGACCAGGACTTGCCACATGAACTGTGGATAAATGCCATAACTTTCATAATTTAATTAAATTATAAAATAGTTGACAAATTGTAAGCAACACTATATTCTGCAGCAACACACACAAAATGCTGGAGGAATTCAGCAGACCAGGCAGCATCTATGGAGAAGAGTAAACAGTTGATGTCTCAGGTCAAGACCCTTCAGGATTAGAAAGAAAGAGAAGTCAGAGTAAGAAGGTGGAGGTAGGGGAGGAAGAAGTATAAGGAGGCAGGTGGGCCTGAAACATTGGCTGTTTATTCTTTTTCGTAGATGCTGCCTGGCCTGTTGAGTTCCTCCAGCATTTTGTATGTGTCACTATATTCTGCATGCTGTTTCCTTTTTACCACTAAGTTCAGTATTTGTTAAAATCTTTTGGTCTACCTCAATGCACTTATGTATGGAATGTTTTGTCTGGGTGACAGGCAGACAATAGTGTTGCAATGAGCGAATGAAGCGAACCCAAGTGTAGGACACAGGCATGGAGATTGAGTTAGGGTGCTTACGCGGACGTGAATGTTGAACAGCAAACAGGAGGGATCTGGACACAGAGCCTTGACACAGAGAGACAGAGTTTCACCTTGAAACTGGAGCAAAACTTAGAGCACACAGTCCCAAGTGGCCAGGAAACATTAGTTACCACACAGGCAAAACTAACGATCTGGTGACTAGTGGTTGAAATGCCAGGGTTCTTATGCTGCAGGTCTTGATGGAAACCAGGTGTGCTGTCATCAAAAAGAATTAGAAGCAAATTAATAGTCAGAACCATGGCACAATCAAAGGAAATTAGGAGAAAGATAGGGAATTAACGATCGGGACCGTAACAATACCCACAACCCCCCCCCCAACAGGAGTCTCCAGGCGAACCACCAGGCCTGTCCATATTATCTCGATGGAAATCACAGAGGAGGGAAGAGTCCAAGCTGAAGGAGCGGGGAATCCAGGAGCATTCCTCCCGGCCATATCTCTCCCAATCCACCAGGTACTGGAGGCCCCTGCCTCGGCGGTGCACATCCAGTGTTCGCCGGACGGTATACACTGGGTGGTCGTCAATGATCCGGGTGGGTGGAGGGGATTTGGCAGGAGGGCACAAAGGGCTGACAAATACAGGTTTCAATTGAGAGATGTGGAACACGGGATGAATGTGAATGGATCCGGATGGTTTGAGTCTGATTACTGAGGGGTTGATGACACTCTCAATCTCAAATAGTCCCAGGTAGTGAGGGGCGAGTTTCTTGGGTTCATTCTTGAGGGGGATGTCTTTTGACAAGAGCCAAACCTTCTGCCGATAATTTGGTGCAGGAATTCGATGGTGATCCGCAATCCTCCGGTTGCGGTCGGCTGAGCGGAGCAGGGCCACACGTGCATCCTTCCAGATCTTGCGGCACCGGCGGAGATGGGACTGAACAGAAGGCACAGCAATGTCATCTTCATGTGCGGGAAACAGAGGGGATTGGTAACTGAGGGAGCATTCAAAGGGAGACATTCTGGTGGTGGTGCTGACCAGGGAGTTGTGGGTGGACTCGACCCAAACGGGATGGGTGCTCCCGGATGATGGGTTTTTGGTGGTTGTGCAGCGCAGTGGTTTGCTGGTTTGCTTGATCTGTTTGACCATTGGTCTGCAGATGGAAGCTGGAAGACAGGTTTACTGAGGCTCCGAGGGCTTGCCAAAAGGATCTCCAGACCTGAGAGATGAGTTGGGCACTCTGGTCAGAAATAATGTCAGAGGGAATACCATGAAGGTGGAAGATGTGATGAACAAGGAGGTCGGCTTTCTCATGGGCTGTAAGGAATTTGGGAAGGGCTACGAAGTGCACAGATTTGGAGAAGCGGTCCACCATGGTGAGTACGGCAGTGCTCCCATGTGAAAGGGGTAGACCAGTAACAAAATCCAGCGCAATGTGGGACCAAGGGTGACTAGGGACAAGTAGGGGACGAGGAAACCCAGCAGGTGGTTGGTGGGAGGCTTTTCCATGGGCACAAACAGAACAGGCAGAGACAAAGGAATGGGTGTCAGCATCCATGGAGTTCCACCAGAAATGTCTCTTCAGAAGGGACAGAGTTCGATTGATTCTGGGATGGCAGGCGAAACGAGAAGTATGCCCCCAATGGTCACCTGAGACCAAACCGAGTCAGGCACCAAGTGTCACAGTCCCGATCGTTAATTCCCTATCTTTCTCCTAATTTCCTTTGATTGTGCCACGGTTCAAACTGTTAATTTCCCATTTGCTTCTAATTTTCTTTGATGATGACACACCTGGTTTCCATCAAGACATGCAGCATAAGAACCCCGGTGTTACAACCACTAGTCGCTAGATGGTTGGTTTTCTTGTGTGGTAACTAACATTTCCCGGCCACTTAGGACTGTGTGTTCTAAGTTTTGCTCCAGTTTCAAGGTTTACCTATGAACTCCGTCTCCGTGTCAAGATCCCTCCTGTTTGCTGTTCAACGTTCACGTCCACGTAAGCATCCTAACTCAATCTCCGTGCCTGTGTCCTGCACTTGGGTTTGCTTCATTCACTCATTGCAACAGAACGATCTGGCCACAATGGACCCAGCGGACACATATACTCTGCAACAAGCCCTCCCCAGCCAGGGCTCCCTACTGAGTCTGCACATTCAACTTCTCCGGGATGTCATAGAGAACCTCCGTTCCCTGTCTGCTAACGTAACGAAGATCGGTGACCAGGTGGATCGTGTATCCACTCATTTTACCCTATCCACTCCTGGAACTCTGTCTAACCAGCCCAGACAGCCTATAGTAGCAACCCGCTATGTGTCAGCAACACCCCTGCCAAGAGAGCCGCACGTACCTGAACCAGAACACTACGCTGGGGATTTGGGGAAGTGCCGGGCCTTCCTTCTGCAATGCTCCTTGGTGTTCAAACAGCAATCATCCACGTTCTCCATGGATAAGTCAAAGATAGCTTATATCACGGGGTTGTTGCAGAGAAGTGCCTTAGCGTGGGCTACAGCTGTCTGGGATAATCAACTGGATATCTGCTCTTCTTTCCCCACCTTTATCGCGGAAATGAGAATGATCTTTGACCACCCCATCAGTGGTAAAGATGCCGCTAAGCACCTACTCACTCTCCATCAGGGCTCACGCAGTGTTGCCGAATATTCCGTGGAGTTGCGGACGTTAGTGGCCGACTCAGAGCGGAACGCTGAGGCACTCCAAGGGGTATTTCGGGATGGCCTCAGCGATGTGGTGAAAGACGAGTTGGTGGCAAGAGATTACGCCAACAGCCTGGATTCCTTGATCTCCCTAGCCACCAGGTTGGACAATCGTCTTTGAGAACGCCATAGGGAAAGAACTGGTTGTCCACCGCCTTTGGCCACTTCACAGCACTCATTACTGTCTCCCACCAGCACAAGCCCCTCTTCTCCTCCTGCTCCTAGAATAGCTCCCAGCCCTTACACTTCCTCCCTCACCACCATTCAGGGTTCCAGACAGTCCTTCCAGGTGAGGCAACACTTCACCTGTGAGTTGGCTGGGGTGATATACTGCATCCAGTGCTCCCGATGTGGCCTTCTATATATATTGGCGAGACCTGACGCAGGCTGGGAGATCGTTTTGCTGAACACCTACGCTCTGTCTGCCAGAGGAAACAGGATCTCCCAGTGGCCACACATTTTAATTCCACATCCCATTCCCATTCTGACATGTCTATCCACGGCCTCCTCTACTGTAAAGATGAAGCCACACTTAGGTTGGAGGAACAACACCCTATATTCCGTCTGGGTAGCCTCCAACCTGATGGCATGAACATTGACTTCTCTAACTTCCGCTAATGCCCCACCTCCCCCTCGTACCCCATCCGTTATTTATTTATATACACACATTCTTTCTCTCTCCTCCTTTTTCTCACTCTGTCCTTCTGACTTGCCCAACCTCTGGGTTTTTCTCCCCCCTCCCCCTTTTCCTTCTCCCTGGGCCTCCTGTCCCATGATCCTCTCATATCCCGTTTGCCAATCACCTGTCCAGCTCTTGGCTCCATCCCTCCCCCTCCTGTCTTCTCCTATCATTTTGGATCTCTCTCTCCCCCTCTATTGGTTAGTTGATAAATTGCCCATTAAATCAGTCTGATTGTGAAGGTGAGCAACAGAACCTGGGGTGATGGGGCTTGGTGGCAATAAAGGGAAATTAAGTGGGAGATCAGCATGAACCTAATGGGCTTCTGCGCTGTATGACTCCGTTTAATAGTCAGCAGTTGGAGTTTTCCTTGCCTGGGATCAATGTTATCTTCAGCAATGCTGCCTTTTAATACCACTGGAAATCTCAGCTCATTACAGGCTACCTTTATCCATTCCCTTGCCAGGAATTAGAGCATCAGGAATTTCACTGATGATTTCTGATCAGGATCAGAACCAGCTTACTAGCCAAGCCCTGACATTCAATATCTAGCGAGCGAGCCTCTTCACTAATGATATTAGTCCTTTCAGCAGGCTGTATAAACATTCATGCAGGAATATGTCTGAAAGGAAACCCCAGTATGGATTTAAAACTAGAGATAGGGTGCACATGCCGATTTCTTTCACCACAAGGAACTTTTCCATTGTTGACTTATTCCTTATAATGACAGTTCATTGTTCCATAAACTCTACAACATTTTTTAAGAGATAAAATATCGAACTAGCATTAAAGTTAAATTTCTGACATTGCTGAATGTATCTCCTAGGGATGGATGAGGATTTGGTTTCTTCCTTTTGTTGTTTATTGTAATTTTTGGCAAAAACCTCATTTACACACAGATCCGGAGTTTCTGCTGATATTCTACAAGGGTTGCAACAACCAGACAGGAAAATTTCTTGAGGAAATTCCTGGCATGTGTTCAGAAAATCAATACTCTTAACAATCCACTTTCTCAAAATTGTCAAAATTAAGCAATTAAATTAATTTTGTTTGAAAATTCAGTTCTGATTAGATAATTAAGCACAAATATTACCAAAATAGGAAATAATATCTGAAATATAGAGTATTTTTTAAAATTCCAGAATCCTTTGATATAGAATACTGAACTCACTACTTGGTATGGCTGCCAACAACTTCAGAAAATGTTTTAACTGCAGCCAATTTTGAAGTGGTCTTGTATCAAAAATAATATTTTCATAATAAAATACTCCAGATGTTCAGATGAAAATAATACCAACTAGCTTAAATGTTTCAGAGAAACCAGGAGTAGAGAATTTGAGAACCTACTGCAGAATCCTTTTTCGGAAATTTAATTTAAAATGTCATACAATTTCTTCATAAGAATATGCAGGAAGCTAATGAAGAACTGAGATGATATGACCACCTCGAAATCTTACTCCTTATATCAGTATAAGTGCGTGAGCTGCTACAATTTGAGACCACCTGAAATTAAACCAGGATGTTAATGTTGGTGGGTTGGTAAGTAACCTCAATAGCTTGCACACATTCAGTAGGAATCATCCTGAATCGATTCCCATGGATGATAGGAAATATAAAGAAATATAACCAGGTTTAATATCACCAGAATGTGTTGTGAAATTGTTAAAGAAACCCTCTCTCAATACATAATAGCAAACTACAGCATTCAGTTAGGCTTCCAAATATACAGCCAGTGGCTACTTTATTGGGTAACCTGTATACTTGCTTGTTAATGTAAATATCTAATAGCCAATCATGTGACAGCAGCTCAAAGCATAAAAGCATGCAGACTTGATCCAGAGGTTCAGTTCTTTTTCAGACCAAACATCAGAATAAGGAAGAAATATGATCCAAGTGACTTCGACTGTGGAATGATTGTTGCTGCCAGATGGGGCAGTTTGAGTAAATCAGAAACTGCTGATCGCTGGATTTTCATGCACACAGTCTGAAGTTTACAGTGAATGGTGAAAAAAAAATACGGTGAGTACCATTTCTCTGAGCAAAAATGTCTTGTTGATGAGAGAGGTCAGAGGAGAATGATCAAAGCTGGCAGGAAGGTGAAAGTAACTCAGATAACCACACATTACAACAGTGATATGCAGAAGAGCATCTCTGAACGCACAACACATTGATGACTACAGCTGCAGAGTGCCATGAACCACCTATACTTAATAAAGTGGCTACTGAGAGTAACACCAAGTTACCTTGCTTGCAAAGGGAGATAGAATTATCCTTGTTGCATTTTAAAGCTGGAATAAAATTGGTAAAGGCCATACAGACCCAGTCGTTCAACAATTAGTCTACAAGTCTATGAAGGTTGAGAAAAGCAAATAGAAGAAAAAAAGCCTCAAATGAAATGAGAAAAAATTGATTATACAGGCAGGAAGTAAGAGAACCAAAATAATTGTCTAGATAGCATTTGACCAGCACACATCTCACAATTCCCTACTTCGATATGAATCTGATATTCACACTAAGCTTTTGTGTTTTCTAGGGTGTTACTGAGTTGAAGACTGTGCTGTCTGACCTGCTGAGTGCTTCTGGCATATTCGGTTTTTATTCAAGGCCATGCTGCCTTGGCTACTCTGTACTGTGGAATATCCGTAGAGAGAGCAAAGCTCTCTCCCGACTGGCTTGATGGCTTTTTGACTGCTCTAATGAATGACACTGCATTCGATTTTCAAGTCATTGCTGCATAAAGCTAAACTCAGTTATGAAATGCATTGGCTGTCCTCAATGCAGGACATTTTAACTCTCCACCAGGGGGCCGTGAGAGCAGCAGTAGAGAGGGAGGGCAGGTGGGTTTGGTGCCGGCATCAACACCTGATTTCTGGTACAGTCTGTGCATCAGTACTGAAGTTGGGATCATCTAAATCATGGGCAGAATCACACCATTTGTCTTCATTTTGCCCTTCATACTGACATTTTTCTGGTTTATGAAGATTAAATTTAGTAGAATTATTAAAAGAATTATCGTCAGACAGTTTTGAAATAAACAGCATCCTATTTTTTGATTCAAGCTTGTATCACTACATCCACTGCAATATTTTGTATAACTTTCTGCCAAAATAATCACAGCAGGATTAATTAAATTGTGCTGTACTGTTATAATCACAGTCAGGAGACATCCAAGCGATTTGGGCTCTCCATAACAATACTGCAGGAAAGAGACCCTTCAGAACCTTCTTTGCAATTATCTCCTCGTAAAGGCTGCATATATTTTTACTGGATCGCGGCTTTGGGATTGTTTTGGCCAACCTGAAGCATATCCTTACCAATTGGACGTACTCCTCTCTGTGAACCTTGCCTTCTTCAATACCCAATTACTGGATCACTTCCAGGACTAGAAACCTTGGCTGATTTCTCACTCCCCATTTCAGTCCCAGTTGTTCCATGGCTGGTTATATAATTCTCTCAGCTTAATTTTAAATAGAACTTTCATTGTCTGAATGGCTCAGATCCACACTGAATAGATTTTATTTATTTTCAAGGTCCTTGGGAAATCTTATTGCAAGTTCATACTTTCTTATTCTCTCAAGGATAAAATTCATAACATGATGTTAGTTTACAGGTGGAATTAAATTAGTCAGTACCAGACTGAGATCTGTCATCCTTGTTTGTGTCTCATCAAAGTAACAGGTAGTGGTATTAACAAAATCACGTCCTATTTATGGAATGAACACCAGAAAAATTACCTACTTGTAACAAATATATTTTTCTCTCCCAGTTCCCAAGACTGTTAATGTTAATCACCATGGTTGGGTGGGTAAGAACCCAAAAAGCTTGTTGCCTTCCAATAGTTCTGCATCCTAAATGACCACAAGGAAAAATGAAGGAACGGGGTAAACGTACATTGCCCCCATCCCTGGGCAAATTTAACCAGATCTCCCACTAGCTGCAATGAACAGGCTGCAGAACAAAAGCTGCTTAAATCCTAGCTCTTTGGAATTCTACATTCCATCTCAGGGAAGAGGGTTCCTACAAACACTGCTGTGTAGTGGTTCAGAAATATTGCACAAGATTAACCTGGTGTGTCTCTTCCATAATTTTTGTTTTCTTCCACTGCTTTCACAGTGACCTAAAGCCAATAAGCAAATTGTGATGCTACTGCTACTGCCAATGTAAACTCTGTCTTACCCAGATCTAATCTCAACTTTCCTTGGCAGATTTGGAGTTGTCAATGGCAGACGAGCCTCATCTACCGGTTTTAAGGTACCAGTAACACGCCTTTGCCCTTCTCTTGTCAGTAGAAACAGTTCCACTGAGCTTAGCAGCTAAGCCACAGGTGAAGGCCAGGAGCTGGACTTGGCTGTTAGAGGCTATTTGAGACACATGCCATATTAAATGCTCCAAGACTACAACAAGTATGGTGGATAAAGGTGAAGTCATAAATGTTGTCCTTTTGGATTTCCAGAAGCCATTCCAAAACGTCCCACATAAAATACTACCACACAAGGTAATATGTAGGATTAAGGGTAATATATTGGCCTGGACAGTAAATACTTTGACTGCCAAATAAACAGACAAGCTGTATAAGGATTAACAGATATTTGAGCAACAAGTGGATTTAGAGGTTTTGGGAGAAAGTTGGAAAATGTTTTCCTTCTCCTTCACAAAAACATATTTCACATGGAATCAATCAGAAAGTCATCTAAGAGATTACAGATGGCAACAGGATTAGTGACCACTTCGCTCTAAATCATCTTTGGTGAATGAATTTTAATTTTTCCTCTTCAAATAGCTGTGGGATTTTTACTATCCACCTAAGATAGTGGTACCTGGTTTGAGATCCTATTGGTCAGGCCCATTCCTCATCCCAAGAATAATGCAGCAATCTGTCTTTCATACTTACTGTGCTTTGGAATTGACTAATCACCAACTACAGGGCTTCCATTAATCCACTCAGTTTGGTGGAACCCTGGAAACAGAAATAGAAGTCAATGTTGTTCCTCTGCTATTTCCATCAAAATTATATTGAGAGAAACTAGGCTGCCAAGTACAATAATTTATTGAACAATGGCAACAAATCAGGATTTAATTGAGTTTCTTGAAGATAGAATCCATAATAGGGCTACAGTCATTCTCTGCACAACCAGACATTCATGATTAGTAAGGATATCAAAGGTTACAGAGATCAGGCAGGAGAATGAGGTTGAGACCAAATGGCACAGCAGACTCAATGGGCCAAATGGCCTAATTCTGTTCCTATGTCTTATGGTCTAAATTATAGTACTGAATTTTTGAAGAGAACAACAAAATACAGACAGGCAAATGGGCTGGAGAAGCAAGTAGATAAATGACAAACAAAATTGGAATGTGGATGGTCCATTTTGATGATCAATTAACAAAATCTAATCATTCCTTACACTTAAAAAGCTAAATGCAAATGTAAATTGTTAAAAGTGGTAGCTGATCAAGTTAACCGACTGCAAGGTTATGAGTTCAGGGAGAAATGTGTTGCTAACTAAGTGCGTGTCACTATGAAGAGGGATGTGTTAAGGAATCACAGAATACATAAAGGTCATTACATCCCCAGTCTGGAGTGGAATTAGAAAGAGAAATATAGATCACTATATTATGTTATGTGTGCTAGAATTTCTATGTAAGTTCTCCTAAGGCCTTTGCATATGGGGGCAAAACTTAGACCAATGAGATATTGATGTGGAAGTTAGAGTGCTAGCATCGAACCAAGTTGATAATCATGACAGTTCAACCCTCATGATGGATTATGACCTGCTTCAGCTCATACATAAAGATTATAATCACTTGTGTGCAGGGCTTCTGATACTCATAGTGAACTCATGCCTAAAGCCAGAAAACGAGGAGATAAAAATCAGGCAAGAGTTATGTTTAGTGTCTGCACTTGGTAAAAATAGGTATAATCATCACAAGCAATACAGTGAACTCTTTTCACTCGAGCGTTTTTGTCCGGCGTGAGACTCAGGAAACATTGGCAGAAGAAGGTAGTTTCACTCTTCCTCACCCTGATAGTTTTACTCTTTTCCTCTTGCCAAAAGAGCAATATTTTACCAGTTCAGTTCACTTCAATGCCTTTTTCCATTTGTCCGAGAGAGAAAAGGGACTCTGAAAGAAAGAACAACACACACAAAATGCTGGAGGAACTCAGCAGGCCAGACAGCATCTAGGAAAAGAGTTCAGTTGACATTTGGGGCCAAGGCCTGCTGAGTTCCTCCAGCATTTTGTGTGTGTTGCTCAGATTTCCAGCATCTGCAGATTTTCTCTTGTTTCTGAAAGAAAGGCTTATCTTATACAAACCTCTTGTTTCAGCAACCCCAAATCTAAATAATAATTTTAACACAAAAGAGTATTGTGACAAACTTTACAGAAGCACTACCAAACAAGTTAACAATGAAATAAATAAGATCTTTTAAAACAGAGCTGCAATATTGTAAGAAGATAAGAACCTTGTGGGAAGTACCTTGCCACCTAACTCCCCAAAGCCTGGTCCCACCTACAGGAATGTGATGGAATACTCCTGCATAAGTGCAGCTTTAACATATCAAGAAGCTCCATCCCCACCTGCCCCCAGCAGCCCACTTGATAGGCAGCTAATCCACAATCATTCACTCACTCTACCACTGACACACCTAGTATTAGATTTTACCATCAACAAGATGCACTGAAGCAACTCACCAAGACTCACCTAACATATTATTCTCCGTAACTTCCGCCACCTCCAACGGGATCCCACCACTAAGCACATCTTTCCCTCCCCCCTTCTCTCTGCATTCCGCAGGGATCGCTCCCTACACAACTCCCTTGTCCATTCGTCCCCCCCATCCCTCCCCACTGATCTCCCTCCTGGCACTTATCCGTGTAAGCGGAACAAGTGCTACACATGCCCTTACACTTCCTCCCTTACCACCATTCAGGGCCCCAAACAGTCCTTCCAGGTGAGGCATCACTTCACCTGTGAGTCGACTGGGGTGATATACTGCGTCCGGTGCTCCCGATGTGGCCTTTTATATATTGGTGAGACCCGACGCAGACTGGGAGACCGCTTTGCTGAACATCTACGCTCTGTCCGCCAGAGAAAGCAGGATCTCCCAGTGGCCACACATTTTAATTCCACATCCCATTCCCATTCTGACATGTCTATCCACGGCCTCCTCTACTGTAAAGATGGAGCCACACTCAGGTTGGAGGAACAACACCTTATATTCCGTCTGGGTAGCCTCCAACCTGATGGCATGAACATTGACTTCTCTAACTTCCGCTAGGCCCCACCTCCCCCTCGTACCCCATCTGTGACTCATTTTTATGCACACATTCTTTCTCTCACTCTCCTTTTTCTCCCTCTGTCCCTCTGAATATACCTCTTGCCCATCCTCTGGGTCACCCCCCCCCCCGTCTTTCTTCCCGGACCTCCTGTCCCATGATCCTCTCGTATCCCCTTTTGCCTATCACCTGTCCAGCTCTCGGCTCCATCCCTCCCCCAGAAGGGCATGGCCAACAAAATCATGGGCAATACCACCACCTGGAAGTGCCCTCTAAGCCACACATTCTCTCTTGGAAACATATCTTTCACTGTCATCCTGGAATTCCTTCTTTAACAGCACTGTAGGTATGTGCACGTCTGGAGTGATTTAAGAAGGCAGCTCACCATCTCCTTCCTGAGCAAGTAGGGTTAAGCAATTAAATGATAGGTCAACCTATGAAGCCCATATCTTTGAATGAGTCTGGAATAAAAGCAAAAAATACTCGAGATACTCACGAGGTCATATTTATTGAGATACAGCACAGATTAGGCCCTTTTGGCCCTTGGAGCCACACTGCCCAGCAATCCCCCAATTTAATCCTAGCCTAATTACAATTTACAATAACCAATTAACCTACCAACCAGTATTCCTTTGGATGGTGGGAGGAAACCAGAGCAAACCCACGTGATCACGGGGAGAACGTACAAACTCCTTTCGGGCAGTGGCAAGAATTGAACGCAGATCGTTAGTACTGTAAAGTGTACCACTACACTACCATGCCGCTCTCTACATAGAGAGAGTTAACATTTCAGCTTGCTTATATTTCATCGGCACTGGGAAAAGTGTGGGTACACAAATGGCATTAAACCAGTATGGAGGAAGGGAAAAGGGGAGTAAATGAAATAAAGAATAAATGTAAAATACTGGACTGTGTTAAAAGTCTGCAGTCAAAGAGACTAAATGGGAAAAATGATGGTGCTACAAAGCAAAAGGAACGGGAAAAATCAACAAACAAATGATGAGGCCAGAAGGTATGCAAATATAAATGGCCAATGGAAAATATAGGTGGTGGTTACAACTGTAAATTATTAAAACTAATATTGAGACAGCAGATGAAATGCTGTTCTTTGAGCTTCACTGTACTGTATATTTAGAAGCTGTGGATGAAGAAGTGCGAGTTGCGCTGGCATGGAAGACTAAAAGATCAGTGACCCCTCCACCCTGTCTTTCTTTCCAAAGATTGGGATCAAAAATGCTCCATAAAACAGAGATTCAGTCAATATTTGGACTTGATTTTAGAACAAGTGAGTTTGGTACAGAGCTGCATAGCCACAAATGTCCAGAATTGGACACATGTAGATGACCAAGAGGACAGTTGGACTGAAGAGGTTGCAGAGTTTGAAGGTCATCCCAGTCCATTTCTTTTCAAAGGGGTATGAGAGGAAATTATATAGGTAAATGAGAGAAATTAGAAGGTTAAATGGATTAGATAGGATCAGGGAAAGGTTGGGATGATAAAATAATTTTGTTGTGTAATTTAAAAGCCAAAGCATAATCAGGTTGGATTTAAGAATCACCTGTAAGTGTGGCTATATATTCCTCTATTGAGGTTCTGACCTGTGGTGAGGCCATCTTCCAACACCAAACTATTTTGTACATTTTCATCAAAGGTAACAAAAAAACTGCAGAGGTTCAAGAAGATAGCTCATCACCACCTTCTCAAGGACAATTTGGGATGGATAATAAAATCTGACCTTGTCAAAAGTGTTATTGTCCCATGAATGAAAGAAAAACAACTGTCCATTCATGAGCATGGACAGTGAACATCTGTAGTTCAAGAATGTGATAGTAATCATATTTAAAAGCTATCCTGCATATTTCTGTTTCATCTAAGCACTGAAGAGTAGCTTAAAATATTAACTTAGACAGACTGGTCTGCATTTTTAGTGTGTTTTTGAATATCAATGACATTCTTTGCAGATCTAACAGCTAGTAAATCTAACAGTGGGGCTAAATCAGTTCTTGAAACAGCTCTGGGGTCTAAAATGCCAGTTAAAATCAGATACAACACTGCTTTGACAAATAGCTGAGAGTCAATTTCACAGCAGAATTTTGTGTCTTATTATCCATTCTAGGTAACAATAGCAGCTTGCAGGCCAGCAGAAGTTCTGGGTTAATACACTACCATCCCATAGTCCACAGGCTCAAGGGTAATTATGTTCCTCAGCACGGACTCAGCAGAGAATATAGAATGCAGTGCAGAGCAAATCAATCTTCTCTACATAATAGAATGGATATTCTAGGTCAACGCAGAGTACCATCTGTACTGTTATAGTTTGTGCTTCCTGGATGGGGTATCAAACTGTGACATTGCTTCACCATCTTAGATAACTATAAAAGACACACCAGGAATGTCTATCAAGGTTCTCAGTCATCCAAGTCACTGTATTTCAAGTAGTAATAAATCAAGGCAACTGGAAATCGCATCGAGTCACCATTTCACCACGCATCCAAGAGGCTTCTTCAGTTCTGATCCATGGTGGGTAGTTTTCCAGCTTATAAACGCTGTGAGTTGTTTAAAGGTACAGTAATCACATGAGGGTCTTTGAGAGATATGGAGGTAATGAGAGGGTCATTAGTCTTATCTTTGCATGAATGGAAGTGTGAACTGTTGTGGAGACATTGGGGTAGAGATGTTCGGACTGCATTGTAAGTGTCGTACCCCACCCCCTCTGTTCAGGGATGGGATTTCTAGTTTGACAAAGACGATTTCTTTAACCCCTCTTTCAAACCATCTGTCCTCCCTGTCCAAAATGTGCACAATGTTATCATCAAAGGAGTGTCCCTTGTCCTTTAGGTGTGGATATACAGCCGAGTCTTGACCCAAAGTGTTTGCCCTCCTATATTGAGCCATCCATTTGTGAAGTGGTTGTTTTGTCTCGCTGATATACAGATCTGTGCAGTTCTCATTGCATAGGATAGTATATACAATATTGTTCTGTTTATGTTTGGGTGTAGGATCCTTGGGGTGAACAAGTTTCTGTCTCAGTGTGTTTGTAGGTTTAAAAAAAAGCAGGGATTTGGTGTTCATTGAAAATCCTTCTGCGTTTATCTGAAACTGCAGCTACATGTGGGATGACTATGTTTTTCCATCTGCTTTACTCCTTACCTCTGTCTGCTGGGCTGATATCCCTGACTGGGCCTTCATCAAGACAGCAACAAAATCAGCTGAAACTTCTTCTAGACAACACAGCAAGTCCAGTTGCCTTGATTTACTACTGCTTGACACGCACCAGGAATATTTTGAAAAAAAAAAGAGGAATTATTTTCCCCAATTTATCCCCCAATTAACACTTAAGCAACTGATCTGGTGATTTGGTTCATTACTGTTTGTGAAAGCATGCTGTGTATAATTTGGCTGCTTATACTTCTTGCATTCTATAGTGGCTATACTTCAAAATTTATTTATTTGTTGTAGAGTGCATTAAAATATTCCAAGATTCTGACTGGCCTGTGAAAATATTTTTGTCTTTTGCTACAGACTTGGAATGATTTGGATGACAGAAGTCACAAACAAGAGAAAATCTGCAGATGCTGGAAGTTCACACACGAAATGCTGGGAGATCTCAGCAGGCCAGGCAGCATCTATGGAAAAAAAGTACAGTCGACGTTTCAGGTCAAAACCCTCCGGCAGGACTGGAGAAAAAAGGCTGAGGAGTAGATTTAAAAGGTCGGGTGAGGGGAGAGAGAAATGCCAGGTGATGGGTAAAACTTGGAGGGGGACGGATGAAGCAAAGAGCTGGGAAAATGATTGGTGAAAGAGACAGAAGGCTGTGAAAGGTAGAAAAGGTTGGGTGGGGTGGGGTGGAAGGAGCACCAGAGGGAGGCGGTGAGTGGCAAGGAGATACCATGAGAGAGGGACAAGGGGATGGGAAATGGTGAAGGGGGGAGGCATTACTGGGAGTTTGAGAAATTGATGTTCATGCCATCTGGTTGGAGGCTACCCATACAGAATATACGGTGTTATTCCTCCAGTCTCAGTGTGGCCTCATCACGACAATGGAGGAGGCCATGGATGGACATATTGGAATGGGAATGGGAAGTGGCATTAAAATGGGTGATCCGGGTTGTTCTGGTGGATGGAACGTAGATGCTCGACGAAGTGGTCTCCCAATCTACGTTGAGTCTCACCAATGTACAGGAAGCCACACCAGGCTATTGGTTCTCACACCATCACTAACCTTATTGACTCTGGGAATCTGGGGAGCTATGATCCACTGCCACCAACCTCATAGTTCCCGCACCCTGTACCGCCCGTTTCTACCACGTACCCAAAATTCACAAACCTGCTTGTCCAGGTAGAAATATTGTTTCAGCTTGTTCCTGCCTCACTGAACGTGTCTGCATACTTCGACTCTGTTTTTTTCCCCCGGTTCAGTCCCTTCCTACCTACATCCGTGACACCTCAATGCTCTTGATCTTTTCAAGGATTTCAGGTTCCCTGGGCCCCATCATCTTATTTTACCAGAGATGTCCTGTGTCTATACACCTCCATCCTCCACCAGGAAGGCCTCAAACTCTCAGTTTCTTTCTGGACACCAGACCCAATCAGTTGCCCTCCACCACCACTCTCTTCCATCTACTGGAGCTTGTCCTCACTCTAAATAATTTCTCCTTTGGCTCCTCCCACTTCCTTCAAACAAAAGGGGTAGTCCTGTACTTTTCCTATGCTACATCGACGACCGCATTGGTGTTGCTTCCTGCAATCGTGTTGAACTCGACAACTTCATCCACTTTGCCTCCAACTTCCACCCTGCCCTCAAATTCACCTGGTCCATTTCTGACACTTCCCTGCCCTTTCTTGATCTCAATGTCTTTATCTCCGGAGACAGCTTATCCACTGGTGTCTATTATAAGCCAATGAACAAGCCGACAAACAGTCAGAGGATGTGCTGGAGCTTTTGGAAAGCATCAAGTTGGATAAGTCACCGGGACCAGATGGGATGTACCCCGGGCTACTGTGGGAAGTGAGGGAGGAGATTGCTGAGCCTCTGGCAATGATCTTTGCATCAACAGTGAGGATGAGAGAGGTTCCGGAGGATTGGAGAGTTGTAGATGTTGTTCCCTTATTCAAGAAAGGGAGTAGAGATATCCCAGGAAATTATAGGCCAGTGAGTCTTACTTCAGTGGTTGGTAAGCTGATGGAGAAGATCCTGAGAGGCAGGATTTATGAACATTTAGAGAGGCATAATATGATTAGGAATAGACAGCATGGCTTTGTCAAAGGCAGGTCATGCCTTATGAGCCTGATTGAATTTCTTCGGGATGTGACTAAGCACATTGATGAAGGTAGAGTCGTAGATGTAGTATATATGGATTTCAGCAAGGCAATTGATAAGGTACCCCATCGAAGGCTTATTGAGAAAGTAAGGAGGCATGGGATCCAAGGGGACATTGCTTTGTGGATCCAGAACTGAATTGCCCACAGAAGGCAAAGAGTGGTTATAGATGGGTCATATTCTACACGGAGGCTGGTGACCAGTGGTGTGCCTCAGGGATCTGTTCTGCCACCCTTACTCTTTGTGATTTTTATAAATGACCTGGATGAGGAAGTGGAGGGTTGGGTTAGAAAATTTGCTGATGACACAAAGGTTGGGTGTGTTGTGGATAGTGTGGAGGGCTGTCAGAGGTTACAATGGGACATTGATAGGATGCAAAACTGGGCTGAGAAGTGGCAGATAGAGTTCAACCCAGATAAGTGTGAGGTGGTTCAGTTTGGTAGTTTAAATATGATGGCAGAATATAGTATTAATGGCAAGATTCTTGGCAGCGTAGAGGATCAGAGGGATCTTGGGGTCCGAGTCCATAGCACACTCAAAGCTGCTACACAGGTTGACTCTGTAATTAAGAAGACATATGGTGCATTGGCCTTCATCAATCGTGGGACTGAGTTTAGGAGCCGAGAGGTAATGTTGCAGCGATATAGGACACTGGTCAGACCCCACTTGGAGTACTGTGCTCAATTCTGGTTGCCTCACTATAGGAAGGATGTGGAAACCATAGAAAGGGTGCAGAGGAGGGGAGCATGCCTTATGGGAATAGGTTGAGTGAACTCGGCCTTTTCTCCTTGGAGCGACGGAGGATGAGAGGTGACCTGACAGAGGTGTACAAGATAATGAGAGGCATTGATCGAGTGGATAGTCAGAGACTTTTCCCCAGGGCTGAACTGGCTAGCATGAGAGGGCACAGTTTTAAGGTGCTTGGAAGTAAGTACAGAGGAGATGTCAGGGGTAAGTTTTTTGTGCAGAGAGTGCTGAGTGCGTGGAATGGGCTGCCAACGGTGGTGGTGGATGCGGAAACAATAGGGTCTTTTAAGAGACTTCTGGATGGCTACATGGAGCTTAGAAAGATAGAGGGCTATGGGTCAAGCCTAGGTAGTTCTAAGGTAGGGATATGTTCAGCACAGCTTTGTGGGCTGAAGATCCTGTATTGTGCTGCAGGTTTTCTATGTTTCTAGGTGTCATAGATGTAGGTAGGAAGGGTCTGAACTGTGGGTGGGGGATAAAACAGAGTTGAAGTTTGCAGATATGAGTCCAGTGGGGCAAGAACAAACTGAAACAATGGGTCTACCTGGACAAGCAGGTTTGTAGATTTTGGGTAGGTGGTAGAAACGGGTGGTACAGGGTGTGGGAACTATGAGGTTGGAGGCAGTAGATGGCAGCTCCCCAGATCCCCAGAGTCAATAAGGCCGGTGATGGTCTGGGAGACAATGGCTTGGTGTGGCCTCCTGTACATCGGTGAGACTCGACGTAGATTGGGAGACTGCTTTGCTGAGCACCTACACTCCATCTGCCAGAACAAGCATGCTCTCACAGAGGCCACCCACTTCCCGTTCCCATTCCGATATGTCCATGCATGGCCTCCTCCACTGTCATGATAAGGCCACACTTAGGTTGGAGGAACAACACTTTATATTCCTTTTGAGTAGCCTCCAAACTGATGGCATAAACATCAATTTCTCAAACTTCCAGTGATGCCTCTCCACCCCCCCTCACATTTCCTATCCCCTTTCCCCACTTGCATGTTATCTCCTTGCTCACCCATTTCCTTCCCCTGTGCCTCTTTTTTTCTTTCTTCCATGGCCTTCTGTCTCTTTCACCAATCATCTTCCCAGCTCTTTGCTTCATCCCTCCCCCTCCAAGTTTCACCTATCGCCTGGTGTTTCTCTCTCCCCTCCCCCTACCTTTCAAATCTACTCCTCAGCTTTTTTTCTCCAGTCCCGCTGAAGGGGTTCAGCCCAAAATGTTGACTGTACTTTTTTCCATAGATGCTACCTGGCCTGCTGAGTTCCTTCAGCATTTTGTGTGTGTTCCTTGGATGACAGAAATTATGTCTTTGTGGACAGCCTGAAGATAGGTGGAGGGACAGTTAGTGTTGAGGAAGTTGGGGGGCTGCAGAAGGACTTAGACAGATTAGGAGAATGGGCAAAGATGTGGTAGATGGAATACAGTGTTAAGAAGGTATGGTCATGCACTTTGGTAAAAGAAATAAAAATGTAGATTATTTCTAGATGGGGAGAAAATTCAAAAATCAGAGGGGCAAAAGGACTTGGGAGTTTCACGCAGGATTCCCTAAAGGTTAATTTGCAGGTTGAGACAGTGGTAAGGAAGGTAAATGCAATGTTAGCATTCATTTTGAGAGGACTAGAATCTAAAAGCAAGGATGTAATGTTGAGGCATTATAAGGCACCGGAGAGGCCTCACCTGGAGTATTGTAAGCAGTTTTGGGCCCCTTATCTAAGAACTGATGTGTTGACATTGTTCGAAGGAAGTTCATGAAAATGATTCCGGGAATGAAAGGCTTATCATATGAGGAACGTTTGATGGCTCTGGCCCTGTACTCGCTAGAATTTAGAAGAATTAAGGGGTATCTCATTGAAACCTATCGAATATTGAAAGCCCTAGATAGAGTGGATGTGGAGAGTATGTTTCCTATAGTGGAGGAGTCTAGGACCAGAAGTGACATCCTCAGAATAGAGGGTGTTCCTTTTGAACAGAAATGAGGAATTCATTGTCACAGGCGGCTGTAGAGGCCAGGTCACTGAGTGTATTTAAGGCAGAGGTTGATATTTTCCTGATAAGTCAGGGCGTGAAAGGTTATGGGGAGAAGGCAGGGGAATGGATCAGCCATGATGAAATGGCAGAGCAGGCTCGAAAGTCTGAATGGCCTAATGACAATCAGAAAACTAGATAGTCATTGAGACTGCCTTCTGATTCAAGATTCACAATCTGATTCCTAACACCTCCCTATCAGCAACAGCTATAGAATCTCCTTGAAAATTTTAAACAAAGATAGAAATGCAAAGACAGTTTAAAAAGTAAATGAGCAAACTCATCTTCATTCCCATAGGGTATTCAAAACTAACCCAGTGGACTACAATCAATTCTCATGGCTCTTTTGTACTTTCTTTCTTGGTACTGCCGTGGGTTAGCCATCGGCAGACAGACTATGTTCTCTGTCCTCAAACAAGGAACATCAATTTGCATATTTTTAAAATGTTAGAATCTTTCTTTGCTTTTGTTAGCTAAAAGTCATCAAATCCAACTGGGTTTCCATTCCATTAGCAGCTGGCAATACTCCAGTCCAAAGCCTGCATGTCAGAGTCAGTAACTTCAGCAAAGATTAGGAAAGTGAGGATCATCAACAATGAATTAAACAATATCCCACAGATTTAAGGCTGATAACAAGAACTACGCACAGAATATTTGTTGGTCATTGAAATGTTTGTCTTCTTTGCTGCAAGTCTTTCTTAGAGTATTTTGAAAAGGCACACGACAAGAAATGCTAGTCACTGCAGGTATTCCTAGCCCAGTACTTGTGCTTGTTCACCTTTGTGTGTGTGTGTGTGGCAAAGGCAAATTTCACAGGAGAAAAAACAAATCAGTATGAGTATTGAAAGGCAGCATGTGAGTTTAGAAGCAGTTTTCTCCAGACCACCACAGGCTGAAGACTGGCTGTGGTATCAAAGGCGACTGTGTGACTGGATGGATGCTGAAACCCGGGCCAAATATAAAACTATGTTCACATCTCCAACACAATGACTCACCTTGTTACATCAGTCTTACTTTCCCAACCTTCTTCACCCTTTCTGCTCCTCCACCCTTCTTCACCCTTACTGCTCCTCCACCCTCCTTCATACTGACACCTCCAAATGGAATGATAAAGACTGAGTACTTCAAATAAAGGGGACCCCTCTCCCCGAAGATTTTCTAACCAAGTAAAAGTGGACTTCTAAATTAGACAGAATATATTTGCAGGATCTGTAGATCAGCCACGGCATTAATCGAATACCTAAGAGCTTTACACATATTCTCCTTTTAGTCATAGGGTACTTCTTGTTAATATTGGCATGCAGAGTCAGACTTGAAAATATCAGCAGGCAAATATCACTGTGCTAGATGTTACTAGTGACAGAATGTAGTAACTAACTGGCATATGAGAGGGATGGACCTGACATAATTTGGCTAAGAGGGTGGTAGGGTGGGGAGACGGGGGAGGGTTGCACAGGGGAGGAAATATATCCTGGCCAGTGTTTCATTCACATCATGGGCTGGGAGTTAGTGTTTTTCTTTAAGCTGAGGTGGAAAAGTGGTGACTTTCTGAAAATAACACTAATCAGGCCTTTTCTCTGAAATTAGATGATGTTTGTTGGAGATCACAGTTGAGCCCAAATGTGAACAGGATAGATAAGATAAGAGACCAAGACGACCTGGAAAGAAATACAGGAAAATCGGAATTTCATGAGGAACACAGTAAATTGGTTGGAGATAAAAACACATAAAAGTTGCTGGTGAACACAGCAGGCCAGGCAGCATCTATAGGAAGAGGTACAGTTGACGTTTCGGGCTGAGACCCTTCGTCAGGACTAACTAAAAAAAGAGCTAGTAAGAGATTTGAAAGGGTAGGTAGGTCGGTAGGTCTCGGTCTGTCCTGTCTTTTGTTTGTAGGAGTCTCTGAAATTCTAGTTAATGATTTTTTTGGATTTTGATACTGCCTGTACCTTGCCTGCTAAGGAATCCAGTCAGGCCTTGTTGGATTGATTTTCCTCTAAGTTTGTGTGACTTTTCGCTGTATTTGGGCTCACCACTATTCAGTGTGAAGGAAGCTAAAACTGGAGATGTTACTTGGTCAGCTGTGACAGAAACATTTATAATTTTTGCTTTGAGCATGTGCTGTTGTGACAAAACAAGTCTAAATCTTCAAATTATGTCTTGAATTCAAGGTTTATTGCTAAATCCCACAACTGATATTAATTGGAACTGGTTTTACAGTGTTTGTGTCATGTATCTTTAGTAACCAAGCATTCAATAATGAAGAAACCAAAGAAGAGATAAAGGAATGGCTTTCAAGCAACTAGAATGACAGTCCCCATTCCAGTGTCTGGAAGTTTGTGGTTGTTTCCCTTTTGGGATTTGGTTATCAACACATTCAATAATAGTTAAGTCATAATATCTAGGATGGCTCTGTGTGTTTAGAAGCATCTTTAAGAGAAAGGAGTTTCTGTGAAATGCGTCTGATGTTAATTTAACCCATATTTAGTTAGATTTATTGGAAAGTTTAAAGCTATTCATTTTGCTGCTTGTGTTTGGCAACCAACTTGAATAAAATCCACTATTGTAGGCATGAGTAAAATAATTTGACCTGTTAGCTACTTAAGAACACACTTTGATATCAATAGTGTATCTTTCTAATATTTTGAATATCAGTAGTGAAGCCCTACTTTGCTCATTCTTTCAATGTGTTTATTAAGGTAGATTAACTTTTTGACTAGTTTAAAACTGCATGTGCTGTAGCTTATCATATTGTGATATCTCATTCATCTTGTATTATCCTTATTACAAATGTAAGAAAGATAAGCAATTATCTCACTCAATGTCAACAAGACCAAGGAACTCAGTATAGACTTCAGGAAAGGGAAACCAGAGGTCCAAGAGCCAGTAATCATCAGAGGTGGAGAGGGTCAGTAACTTTAAATTCCTGTGTCACTATCTCAGAGGACCTGTCCTGGACCCAGCAAATAAATATTATTGCAAAGAAATCATGACAGTGCCTCTATTTCTTCAGGAGTCTGCAGAGATTTGGCATGTTATTGAAAGCTTTGGCAAACTTCTATAGATGTGCGGTGGAAAATGTGCTGACTGGCTGCATTACAGCCTGGTATGGGAATAACAATGCATTTGAGTGGAAAATCTTACACAAAGTAGTGGCTTCAGCCCAGTACATCACAGGTAAGACCCTCCCAATCATTGAGTGCATCTACATGAAATGTTACCGTAGAAAAGCAGCATCCATCAGTGATCCTCACCACCCAGGCCATGCTCTTTTCTCACCGCTGCCATCAGGTAGAAGGTACAGGAGCCTCAGGTCTCGCCTCACCATGTTCAAGAACAGTTACTAACCCTCAACCATCAGGCTCTTGAACAAAAGAGGATAGCTGCTACACTCATTTAAGAACTCTGTTATATTATTATTTCATGTTCGTTATTGCTCTTTATATCTACTTGCATAGTTTACAGTTAGCAGTTATTGATGTTTACAGTTGATCTTCTATAGATTTGCTAAGTGTCAGCAGAAAAAGAATCTGGTTGTATGTGGTGACATGTATATACTCGGATAAATTTTATTTGACATTGACCTTTGATTTAGTAATAGATATTTTAATTAAAATTCATTCATATCTGGAAGCTTGTGCATGAATAGTTCTGAGTAAACTGTTTGTATATTTGGATTTTCTTCATTCAGACAGAATAACAATTGAAGTGCAACGTTCTCTAATGGGAGATGATGATGATTGATAAAATAATTCATCAATGCACTACATTTGAACTTGACAATACATTTTGAAGGATTGCTGTTGTATCTTTATTTTATCTGAAGCCTGGTGATGAATATTACATGGTGCAGTAGCTATAAATTGCAGCATCAGTTAATGTTTATGGATTTAATTATACTTCTGGTCAAGATGGCATCTGCATACAATGCTCCTTCAGTCGCCATCTTCTGGCTGTTGTTGATCTGGGGACGTTAGTGGAAAAAAAATGAGAGAACTGTTCTTTGCTTACAAATATGTTAGCAAATATCTTGAATGACTCCAGGCTGAAATTGAGAGTAGAATATTTTAAATCAGGTTAGATCAAGGGTGGTCAATTTAACAAAGATAGAAACCTGGATAATCATAGACATCTTATTATCTTGTACATAATGACTGGCACATAAACCAATTTCAAAGGGACATCTGGAAAAAGTTGGTTATATGGGGAAATAATGAATAGACTACATAGCCAATGCATCAGACATTACATGCAGGAAGTGACGACTGGAAAGGGATAAGTGAACTGTGCTGATATATGGCAGAGCAGGAACACGTGTAGGAATCATCCTGGGCAAATTAGTTTTAGACTAATTATGCAAAGTAAATGATGGTTGGTGGGCATTGGCTCAGGAAAATTTAATTTTAGATTAGAGCCAATAATGTGCCAACTTTCATGTTTGTTTTTCTGCTACTTAATAAGTAATCGTGAATATTGATAATTAGGGCCTTCAATCAAGGCAGCACCAAAAACCAGCAGAGACATTAGCCCAACAGACAGTGGTAAGGAGCAAACCAGATGGAAAAACATAGTCATACATATACATCTGGAGTTTCAGAGGAACACAGAAGGAATTTCAACAAACACCAAATCCCTGTGCTTTTCAAACTTACAAATGCTCAGAAAGAACCTTGTCCACCCTAGGTTAGTCTGTCTGTCCTAGGCTCTGGACTTTCTTCTTTAAATTGTAAGGCTTTGGTTCCATAAGATGTTCCTTGAAACCTACCTCCATGACCAAATCTGTTCCAATGGCTTGAAAGGAACTGTCCACTAATAATACATTTTGGACATTAGTGCACCTGACTACTTGCTCCTTTGTGGCTCTTGCCCTTCAAGTCCAGATGTGCTGAAGAGAGGAGATAGATGAAAATCTTCGTTAGACAGGATTGACATCTGTACAGTAACTGCATCCATTTGAATATGGCAAATGATCCTATGGAGGTAAGAACTTGATGTACAATATTTTCCAAATAATTTCTATTTTATTACTCTCATTGAAGTTTTTAAACGTTTCAGGTCAAAACAAGTCATGCCAGTTTTGCCTCAGATGCCTCTAGCAAAGGAGGACACCTCATTCACCACATCAGGAATAAATGAGCGTAGTGGACTGCTGAGGACCATCAGGATAATTGCCAAAACCATGATGGTTCAATGTTATATTTTATCTAATTACATTTTGAGGTACTGTGAAATATTTTAGTACATTAAAGGTGTGTACAAATCCTAATTGTTCTCAATTTCCTGCATTATTTTCAATTTAGTTTTTCCCTCTTTTATTAAAATTAGATTCAATTTTGAAGTCTTGGTGGTTGAATGATCTAATTTCCAGATGGATTACATTGTCATTGGACAAATTATTGACTAAAACTGTAACAGCTCTGTTCAGGAGCAAGTTAATATAATCAATAACATTTGCTACTCCTTTTGACAGATCTGTGAATTGCCACAATAGGTCTATGGTGGATTCAACATCAAAAGCTCTCCATGTGACCTGGACAATACAAATACCTATGTCAGAATGCTGTTTATTGACTATAGCTCAGCATTTAACACCATTGTTCCCACAGTTCTGATCAAAAAGCTACACAACCTGTACTTCCCTCTGCAACAGGATCCTCAACTCCCTAACCATGCAGGTTGGTAATAACGTCTCCTTGCTGACTATCAACACTGGCACACCTCCGGGATGTTTGCTTAGCCCACTGCTCTATGCTATACCCATGACTGTGTGGCTAGGCATAGCTCAAATGCATCTATAAACTTTCTCCTGGTACAATCATTGTTGGCAGAATTTCAGATAGTGAGGAGAGAGTGTATGGGAGTGAGTTATACCAGCTAGTTTCTGTGGTGTAATAGCAACAACCTTGTACTCAACACAGAGCTGATTGCAGACTTCAGAAAGGGAACACGTACCAATCCTCAGAGGGATCAGAAGGTGGAGAGAGTGAGCAGTTTCAAGTTCCTGGGAGTCAATATCTCTGAGGACCAAACCTGGACGCAGCATATTGATGCAACATAAAGAAGGTAAGATTGTGGCTATATTTCATCAGGAGTTTGAGGAGATTCATCTAACACACTCAAACTTCTATAGATGTACCATGGAGAGCATTCTGACTGGCTGCATCACCATCTGGTATGGGGGGGGGGGGAGAAGGAAGGCTACTGCACAGGATCAAAGTAAGCTGCGGGAAGTTGTAAAATTAGGCAGCTCTATTGTGGGTACTAGCCTCTGTGGTATCCAAGATATCTTCAAGGAGTGGCGCCCCAAAAGCAGAGTTCATCATTGATGATTCCCCACCAGGGTATCACTTTGAGTATTGTGAGCAGTTTTGGGCTCCTCATCCAAGAAAAGATATACTAGCATTGCAGAAGGTTCAGAAGAGGCTCACAAGGATGATTCTGGGATTGAAGGATTATCACACGAGGAACGGTTGATAGCTCTGGTCTGTACTCACTGGAATTTAGAAGAATGAAGGGGATGGGGGGAATCTTATTGAAAGCTTTCGAATGTTGAAATACCTAGATAGTGAATGTGGAAAGTATCTATTTTAAAACAGATGTGGGGAAATTTCTTTAGCCAGATGGTGGTGAATTTGTGGAATTTACTATGGGCTGCAGGAAGCCGTGGAGGCCAGGTCATTGAGTGTACTTAAGGCACAGCTTGATAGGTTCTTGATTTGACACAGCATCAAAGGTTACAGGGAGAAGGCTGGGGGTGGGGGGAGCGTATCAGCCATGATTGAATGGTGGAGCCTATTCAGTGGGCCAAAATGGCTTAATTCTGTTCCTATGTCTTGTGGTCTTGTGGGCATGACTTCTTCCCATTGTTACCATCAGGAAGGAGGTACAGAAGCCTGAAGGTGCACACTCAGGAACAGATTCTTCCCCTCTGCCGTACGATTTCTGAATGAATCTTGAACCCATGAACACTACCTCATACTTATTAAAATTTGTTTTTGCACTATTTAATTTAACTATTAAATATACAAGCTGTAATTCTTTCTTTCTATATTTATCACTTATTGCATTGTTCTGATACTGCAAAGTTGACAAATTTCACAACATGGCAGTAATATTAAACCTGATTCTGATTACACAAGTTACATTTATGATAGTTACACAAATGATTTGCTATTGGGTGACATTTTACATTATGTTAAACATACACATAGGAGTGCATTTAATTCTTCTTAACGTGCTGTTTTTTAAAAAATGCGACTGTTTGGAAGAACACACAAATGCTGAAAGAATTCAGCAGGTCAGACAGCACCTATAATGAGGAATAAAGTTGATGTTTCCAGTTGATGTTTTGGGCTGAGACCCTATATCAGTACTGTTTGGAACCCAAGTTCCTTCTTCTGTTCCTGCCACTGGGAATATCTTTTATCTACAACCTTTTTTTTTAAATGGACCTTCCCTTTCAGCCAATGGAATGTTGGTCCATTAGACACTTTCATCTTGTATTTGCAGATGATTTTGCCATGAGCCAGGCTGCTTGGAGCACAGATTAAGATTGTGAATTTAAGATTTAGTTGCTGAGTGACATGGGCAGAACAGTAGCTGAATGAGTCCTGCTAAAGTTTGTTATCCACACCACTATCCAAACATCTGTTACCCAAATGCTATAATTATGTGGGAAACTGGCAGTCTCGTGCTGTTACAGATTTAAAACAGATGTTGCTGATTACTGCCACTATATAGAGTAATGCCCTTCAGTTCTCTTTTCACTAGCCAGGCCATTGGGAAACCTGGCACTGGGCGCTTCTGCATGACGTGGCTGTGAAATGATCCAAAGGGAACTATCAGAAATTGAAGTTTTTTCCTCCTTGTGTTCCTTGTGGTTTGGTTTCACTACAGATATTTATTCCTTTTTTCCATATATTGGGAGAGCTGTCACACAGACTGGTCATTTTTAACATCCTGACATAGTTGTATTCACACAATGCCATCTTTCAGACAATGTACACGAATCCTTCATTCCAACTGTTTGGTATGTATGTTCGGAGATGAGAGTACTGTTGGCGTAGAGGCAGGGAACATTTATCCTAGAAGTCCAAAGCACTGACTCAGGTCTCAAAGTTGGTCATAAAATAATGCAGCTCAGAGGCAGATGAAAACAACACTTGCAAAATGCTGGAGGAACTCTGCAGGTCAGGCATCATCCATGGAAATAAACACATTTTTGATGTTTTGGACTGAGACATTGACTGTTTGTTCATTTCTGTAAATACTGCCTGACCTCCTGCATTCTTCCAGAATTTTGTGTGTTGCTTTGGATTTTCATGTTGGATTTCTTGAGTTTACCCTTGCTGACTGTGATTCCTATTTAATCTAATCCCATTTTTCTCACATTTAGCCCATAACCCTCTAAATCTTTTCTATCCTTGTGCTTATCCAAGTGTCTTTTAAATGATGTTTCATGGCATCCAGCTAAGTAAGGACAAAGATACTTTCTGCTAACAACCTCCTGACCTCCCTCTTTTCATGAATCAGGATTTTTCCTTTTTGGAAAACACTGAAACGAATGAGGGCACCAGATGTACACTCCAGGCATGGAGGTTCACTGTCTATATTAAGAATGGCATCTCCACTGGCTAAACCAACAGACTGTCAGTGACCAAGTCGTGATTCCAATACTACCTGTGCAAAGTTTTCACATTGTCCCTGTGACTGCATGGGTTTCCTCTAGGTACTCCAGTTACCTCCCACATCCTAAAGATATGCAGGTTGGCAGATTAATTGTCTACTCTAAGTTTCCAGAGTGGTAGAACCTGGAAGAGGCGATAGGAATATGGGGAAAATTTGTAGGGTGTGTGCACAGAATTCAATTCATTTTGCAACTACACCATAAACGAAGCAGTTCATGCTTGCATGAAACAATGTGCAGGTAACAGTCAGGCATAGGCTGATCAGTGGCAAATACATTTCATGCCACAATGGCCTTGTCCAATAAGAAGAGGTTGAAACATTTACAATTGATATTCAATGAGATTATCAATTTCCCCCACCATCAACATCCTGGAATCATTTTTAACCACAAAATCATTTGGACCAGTTAAATAAGTTCTGTTGCTATCATGTCAGACCAGAAGTAGGTATCTCCTGATGCCCCAAAGCTTTTTCACTATATATAAGGCAGGGGTCCCCAACCTTTTTTGCACTGCGGACCGGTTTAATATTGACAATATTCTTGCGGACCGGCCGACCCGTGGGGGGGGGGGAGGGTTGCCGACGGACAAGAGTAGCAGTCAAATATGTTGTGTTTACCCCGAGAAAGACTACAATGACCACGAGGCCATGCGCCGTCACCAGTGTGCATGCGCGTACATGTAACAGGCCGAATTTTCTCTACAAATCGTTTTTGGCGATTCTGTCGGTGGGACTAGGTGAGAGTAGCGTTCGGCACGGACTAGAAGGGCAGAGATGGCCTGTTTCCGTGCTGTAATTGTTCTATGGTTATATAAGTAAGTCAATAGCATCGTTACATTTTAAGTAACGTTTGGATATTAAATACACAGCACATATTTTCCCCGTATGAATATATAAAATCATTGCAACACACCAGTATCGCTGAATCAGTGGGAGCGCTGGGCTTGTTTTCCTACAACAAGACGGTGCCATCGAGGGGTGATGGGAGACAGCGATACTCGAAGGCGGTTCCTTATGTCTGGTCTATTCCACAATTTAGTTTTCGTTGCATTCATTGCAGAGATATGTTGGAAATGGAAACAACGTTTTCAGTGTTTTCATGGCTATCTCAGGATATTCAGCCTTGACTTTGACCCAGAATGCCGGCAGAAATATTATGTCAAACATACTTTTCAGCCCGCCGTCATTTGCAAGCTCGAGGAGTTGATCTTCCCGCGCTGACGTGGATGACGCGTGTGTTCAAGCTCAACAGTGAGTGACAGGGAATGAGGAAAGGTGCAGCTGACTTATATAGCCAAATCATATCGTTTCCTCACGGCCCGGTAGCGCATGCTTTTGCGGCCTAGTGGTTGGGGACCGCTGATATAAGGTACTAGGTAGGAACATGATAAAGTACTCTTTACTTGTCTGAGTGGCATAGTTCCAACAAATTTCAAGGTTTATTTTGACATCGTACAGGGCAAAGTTAATTTCTTCCACTATATTCAAATATTACTCACCAAAGTCCTCCTAAAGCACTGTCCAAGCCTACAATCTCTACCACTATAGGGAGTAGATGCATTTGATACTACTGTAGGATATTGTGAATAAAACATGCTAGATTCATTGTCACCCATTCATTATCCTACAACACCAATTTTAGGTTCCCTTCCCATTATAACTTGCAAATGCATCACATCTGTGCTGAGTTCAAATGCTGGAACTCCAGACCAAAAGTAAGGACTGCAGCTGTTCAAGAAGGTAGTTAATCTCCACTTTTCAAAGGCAAGTATGAATGGAAAATAAATAAGGTGATGCACACATCCTCAAAGAAAATGAAAGCTGTTTTGCCCTTTTTAAAAGAAATTGGTTCAATGCTTTTTCAAAAAAAAAATCCAACTTCAAACTTTTGAACAGTGCAACTGTACTTTGAGATCTATTATGAACTCTCTGAGCAGCACATTTTGGATTATATCCTTCCAAAGATCTTCCACTGATTTTCACGGGGTACGACTTAGAAACATAGAAAACCTACAGCAAAATACAGGCCCTTCAGCCCACAATGCTGTGCCGAACATGTACTTTAGAAATTACCTAAGGTTACCCATAGCCCTCTATTTTTCAAAGCACCATGTACCTACCTAGTGGTCTCTTAAAAGACCCTATTGTATCCGCCTCCACCATTGTCGCCAGCAGCCTATTCCACGCACTCACTTACCCCTGACATCCCCTCTGTACCTACTTCCGAGCACCTTAAAACTGTGCCCTCTCGTGTTAGTCATTTCAGCCCTGGAAAAGCCTTTGCTAACCACACGATCAATGCCTCTCATCATCTTATACACATCAACATAAAGCTTGCAAGGATATTCTATTAGACCTTAACAATGTTCGTTCACTTTAGCTCATCTTCTGTTTTGTGCAGTCCATTGACATGAAGCTTTCCATTCTAAGCAATGCACTGCTGTCTTTTAAAATATGGGCAATCTATTCATGCTGAAAATACTTAAAACCATAACCAAAAATTGTCAAATTCAATCAGGAAAGTAGTGCCCGAAACAATTGTTAAGCTTCCAGTGAACAGGGACACCCAGTGGTAACTTAAATTCATGTTCCAGGTGCTGACTGAAGCTCTGATCTGTGATGGGTAATAATAAGACAAATAGCACTGTGAACCTTCACCAGTTTACTAATTGTTACATGTTTCACATCAGTTTGAATGTATAATTTAGTCAACTTTGCTCAATAAGCAGTATCTGATGATGCTACGGCTTGGTATAACCTGCATCAGACAGGGGGAAGGAAGGCTTGTAACTATGGCACTTGTGTATATACAGCAGCATCTTTTATGTCCTTGAATTTCCTAAAGATTTTAATATCAATGAAGCATGGTTACCATAGAAATGTAGAAAGTATTGTAGGCAATATACTTTCATAAAATTCCCAATAGCAATTATAGAACAACGTTGGTTGAAGAGAAGTTAGAAACCCATTTGTAAAGGTTGAAAGTTGCCATTTATGCAATGTTTACAAAGATAATAATGTTATTTTTAACGGTTTATAAAGAAAATATACCACCCACTATTTGAAAAAAACATAAGTAATGAAAAATTGTGATTACATGCAATTAAAATGCTTTTGGTTCAATGCAGGAATACAGGGAACTCTATTCTCAGCACTAATAATAAGCACAGCTGTAACATTCAGAATATTTCTCCATTCTATAAAATGATTCCCTCTTTTGTGCAGCTGTGATTTTCATCTGAGGTAAAACAATCTACAACACTTTTAAACCGATTGATTGGTTAAAATGCACAATCATTTGCAAAGAGCTTAAACAGCTCAATAAAATGCAGGATCACAATAATCTTCACAAATGTTTACAACATGGTATACAGTGAACAGCATGATATTAATCCACACAGAACTATTTAAATCGTATTTAGTATTTTCTGCATTTGCTGATTTTGTTCCCCTGGTTACACCCTCCATATATAGGTAAACCAGACTATAATACCACCAATGTTCAAAGTAAATTTATTATCAAAGTAAATATGTTGCCATTCATTTTTTGTGGGCATTCACTGTCCATACAAAGGTTCCACAGAGTTCCAGTGTGGCACTGTTCTGTAAGAGTCCCTTTGGGATGCACGTTTTCCCCTGATGCTCCGGTTTCCATCCACAGTCCAAGGATATACTGAGTAGGTTAAGTGGTCATTGTAAATCATCCTGTGATTAGGTTAGGGTTAATTGGAGTTGTGGGGTTGCTGGGGCGTGTGGCACAAAGGGTTGGAAGGGCCTTCTCTGCACTGTATTGCTAAACAAACAAACCAATAAATAAATAGACACAGTGAAAAAAACGCTCACAGCAACATAGCAAACAACCAACATGCAAAAGGCAACAAATGGTCCAAATACAGAAAACAAACTAGGTAATAATAAATAAATATTGAGAACATCAGATAGTGAGTCCATAGGTTGTGGCAACAAATCAATGCTGGGCTGTGTGAAGTTATCCCTTTTGGTTGAGGGGTAATAACCACAGGTGTAGTTACATCAAAGTGCATTTGAAGCAGAATTCATTGTTATATGGTCTACTGCTGAATAAGGGGAGAAGACTCACAAGGTTTTGCTGAGAAGAACTCAAGCAATGTTAACTTTAAGAAAACAGGGAAAGTGAGACTTGGGTTTGCCAACTTTAAGAAATAGCAGAGGTGAAATAAATTTTCAAGTAATCTTCAAAAAACTATTTTATAATATATCTAATAAACATTGGAAAAAATACAAACCATCCTAATAACATAAGTAGTTTCATTACAGACAGCAGTTTTAGTACCTTTTGATTTGGAGTTGACAGGACAAAACTCTGGCACAATACCAATGATACAAACTGCAGTAATTTCCAGATCAAGTTGTTACACAGTATGCAGTTCCTGGCAGCAGAAGAGAACAAGCATTGACCAATGGTAAGTCCATGAATCACTGAATCCTGAAAGTAATCCAATGGGAGATGGATAGGATTCTTATTTGTTTTTAATTTTACATTAGTTCCAATCTGTATGCTAAATTGAAAAAGAGATTTCAACAACTATGAGAAGCTGCAGATTTAAGTAAACCATGTCGTTCCCTGTCAAAGATTTCATTGTCAGAAAAAACTGAGATTTGATACTCTGTTTACATTTACTTAATCCACAAAAGGGCCTGGGTTTAAATGCTCCCAATATTTACTTATGTTCCAATAATAGGTTTATTTGCCCAGGAGAATTTGGGTACGACAACGACAAGAGTGTTGAAGTCTGAGTGGGAGACATGGGTTTGAATGCCAACCTGACTGGCATCTTGTCTTGGACTTTCCCTCAGGGCAGATTTGGATAGTTTCAGCCCACTTGTCTGGGAAGGAGGGAAGACTGTCTGTGGGTCACTTCCCACAAGGCTGAAGAGATGACTCTCGCCAAGTTGAACAGAGACCATCATTGACTCCTGCTGTTTGGTTTAGTGGAGGGGGAGGGAATGGAAAGATATCATCCTAACGTAATGACCAAAAGATTGCATAGGTGCACAAAGCCATCCTGAAATGAGGGGAAGAGAAAAATAAAAGTTCAATTCACTAAAAGTGCTCATCAACATAATGTTTCATTTATGAAATGGACTATTCGAAAATAAATAAAAACAGCAAGGTTGTTTAACTGAATGTCCAGACTCTCCATGCAACCTTGAACATCATTCATTACCGATGATACAGGATGGGAAAGGTCACTGACTGACAAAGAGCTTGATTGTGGGCTGGCATGAATAGCATTACTTTTTTCAACAGGCTCTTTCCATTCGTCCTGTCAGAGCTTCATTGTACAGAGGCAAGACCAAGCTGACCATCTAGTCTAAACTTCCCAATCAAATAACGCAACTGTGTAATTCTATGTCAGGACTTAATGACACCTCTGTAGTCTGAAAAATTTCTCAGTATGAAAAAACAAGTGAGGTTAGAATGTAGAATAATTTAATACAGATGTTCTAATCAGGAGTATTCCCTGGAAACCCACTGGAATTCTCAACAGGGCTGGCAGACTGTCGTCTGCATAAAATAAAAAAAACTAAGGCTGCATCTGTTCTGTCTGGAGTATAACATGTCAGAAAAAAATCAGATTATTATTTAAAATATATATCTGTATATGGGTCTATATTTATGTGTGTAGTTTACTGAACTGGTGCTTTCCTGATTTAGAACATGGCTGCCTAAAAGTGGAGGGAGATTTCTTATCTCATTTCTCTTTAGCCTCATTCACAAAACAAAACTGTACCTTACACATTTTTTTTAAGGAAAATGAGATCTTTAAACTAGGTTGGAAGTTCTGACAAAAATTAAATTCTAATTCAGAGACAGGGTGGAGAGAAACTCAGACAAAGTACTTACTTAAATTGAGTCTCAGAAGATAACATCAACAAAGTAGTCAGGCTATCATGGAATTCAACATTGATAAGTTAAACTTAAACTATTTAGTGTTGTGATCCAAATAATTAGCTTCTGATATCTGAATTGTTATTAAAAATGCATGACATATAGAAGTATTACTTTAAACTTGTCAAATATATTGCTGAATTGTTAAGATAGTGTTCCAACAGAGTGTGTTACATTGACTGCATGCAATCACACTTCATAATTTCCTGCTTTTTGACAGATATTTCTAATGGGCCTGGTGAAAGAATAGGTGGAAAAATATTCAATGATTTTGAGTTTACTCGTTCAGTTATTTGATTAAATATAATACCATTGAGTTTAGGAACTGGAGCCAGCAACTAAAGTAGAAAACTGAGAAGCTGAACTCAATTAAAAATAAAAACATGATTTTGCTCATCTCATAGAAGGAAAGGAACCTCAAATCCTACATGGAATGGTATATTTGTTTCTAGATAATCTGCAAATTAATTCGATGATCTCTGAAAAGGCAACTGGGCAGACATCATATTAACTGATGGATAGTAAACCTATTTTCATCAGTGTCACGAACATGCCAAGAATAAATATATACTTAAAAAAAATTCTCACTAGAAGATGAAGTGAAGTTAAAAGATGAGTCTTTTGTAAACACCTGGGGTCAGAAATAACTTAGTTCCAATCCACATCCAAAGAAGTAAAGTTGCCTGTGCTACAATTTACCCATTACATACCACAATCATATGATCTTAATTCAGACAGTCCTTGGTCCGACGGCAGTGGATAAAAGACAATTAGAGAACATGGTTCTTGCTGTACAGATTTAACATTTACGACACACATCTGTGTAAACACCTTCTGCAGCTAATTTTTCTCAAACCCTGCACATCTGCACAGCAAAGATGCATACATCGGGATGCTCTTTATCAATTACAGCTCAGCAATCAATACCATCATTCCCTCAACGCTAATCAATAAGCTCCTAAACCCAGGCCTCAATACCTCCTTGTGCAGCTGAATCTTTGATTTCCAGTCAGTTTGGATTCAGTAACATCTCCTCCATGATCTCCATCAGCACACGTGCACCACAAGCCTGTGTACTTAGCCCCCAAACTCTACTCACTTTACACTTATGATTGTGTGGCTAAGCACAGCTCCAATGCAATATTCAAGTTTGCTGATGACACTCCTGTCGTAGGCTGAATCAAAGGTGATGATGAATCAGCATACAGGAGGGAGACTGAAAATCTGGCTGAGTGGTGTCACAACAACATCTTCTTACTCATGTCAGCAAGACCAAGGAACTGCTTATAGACTTCAGGAGAAGAAAATTGAAGGATCAGAGGTGGATTGGGTCAACAACTTCAAACTCCTCTGTGTTATTATTTCTGAGGATCTGTCCTGGGCCCAGCCTGTAAGTGCAGTTATGAAGAAAACTTGGCAATGCCTCTATTTTTTTTTAGGAATTTGCAAAGCTTCAGCATGACATTTAAAACTTTGCCAAACTTCTATAGATGTGTAGTGGGGAGTATATTGGTTGACTGCATCACAGCCTGGTATGGAGACACCATTGCACTTGAATGGAAAATACTACAAAATGTAACAGTATGGCCCAGTCCATCATGGGTAAAGCTTCCCCATTTTGAGCACATGTGCATGAAACACTGTCTCAGGAAAGTAGCATTCATCATCAGGGACCCCCACCACCCCTCTTCTCACCGCTGCAGTCAGGAAGAAGGTACAAGAGCTTCAGGACTCGCACCACCAGGTTCAGGAACAGTTATTATCCCTTAACCATCAGGCCCTTGAACCATGGGGGGGTAACTTCATTCAACTTCAGTTGCGGGAACATGGGTCATACACAGGCAAATTGGACTAGTTCAGATAGATATGTTGGTCACTGCTGATGAGTTGGACCAAAGCTGACATCTGTGCATGATGTTGGAATTCAATGCCTAAAAATATTTAAATTTACAACCCAGCAGGGTTTTCAGAATAATTACACAGATAAACAGAATATTTTAAAATAAGACCCTATAAAAAATATTTTTACATTGTTACAGGAATTTTTGTTGAGCTCAGAGCTTAAACATAGAGTATTTTACCCAAGTTCTTGCTCCAACAGTGGCAAAGTCCAACAGTTTTGCCACTACTGCTTCATAAATACCAGATTGTAGTGTTTATAACCTGACTTTAATGAAAAAATGGAACAGAAAACATTCCACTTTCTTCTAGGAAATGTAAATGAGCATTTTTGTTTCAAAGCATGATTACTGTCCAAAAATATCTCTATCCCAAAAGAAACTCTTAACATTCCTTCCGATAACCCTTTCAAAATTCTTGTATTGAAAATAAAATTAGAGTGTAAACTATTACAAAAACTGGACAATAAGTTAATTGGCATAACTTATATACATTTTCAAACATTTATAACTTAGTTAAAATCCTACTTTCTACTTCTTACTTCTGTGAGGATTATTCTGTATGATTGATTTCTCAGCCTCAACTTCTGCTTGCTGTTGGCCAGAATCCCCTGTAGATGATTGTAAATAGTACCTGTTGTCAAGGAATCCAAGGCACAGTATCAGCCAGATCTTTGCAAGCAGTTCTTTAAGCCAAGAGAAAGCCTGTTGCTGTTGGATGCAAAGCTTGATCCAGCACAGATACAAACCGACATATGAACCTAGAGTGGCAGTCGTGTTTCAATATGATTTAGGTGCAATGCTTTTCTTATTAGAGTGCTTCTGCTCTTCACTTTTCCTTTTAATACCTTTTAGATTTTCTCCCCCATTTGCAATTCCTGGTCAGAATGGTCCAAGACTAGTCAAGAAAAATTTTATTAATCTCACTCCAATCTCCTCTTCTTTTTCTCACTCATGAAATGATTTGACATTTCACATTGAAACACAAGAGGTTATCAATATGAGAAGAGAAAGTAGGTATGTTTTAAAAGAAAGTGCTAAAATGATATAAGTTAAAATATAATGAAAAGAACAATAAAATTAACTTGTATTTTAATGTTTGACCCTGCCACCCAATACTTGCTCTGGTTCATCCTTCCTTCTTTCCTTAATGGTTCAACCTCATTCATCCTATATCCATTTCCCCTTTCCCCTCGTACAGTCTGTTTTCTTAGCCAATTTCTGAGTTAATCGTTACTTCACATTAAACTATTTCCAAAAAATCCAACATTTTTATTCTTTACCTTACTCTTTCCTTGTGCATTTCAAATAAAATGAATTAGTTTATTATCTTCATCATACCTTAAATCTTATACTATTTGATGTCTTAAACTGAGGATAATTAATGCACAGAATTGAATTTATTGCTATCTCAGATAGTGAACCTCTACAATAAGCTTTAAAAAAAGCACCTCAATGTTGACCTCTGCGGCTACAGAGGCTTCAGAAGGCACAGATCCTTTGTTCTGCCCTGTCAAAAAGGATATATAGGGTTTCCTTTCAGTTATTTCACTTTTCATTTCATTAACAACAATGATTCATTCTATCATTTAAATTTTAATTTTTTCTGCACTGAGATACAACACAGAATAGGCCCCTCTGGCCCTTCAAGCCATGGCGTCCAACAGTCCCTCAATTTAATATGAGCCTAATGACGGGGCAATTTGCAATGATCAATTAATCTACCAACCGGTACGTCTTTGGACTATGGAAGGAAACTGGAGCACCCAGAGGAAACCAACGTGGTCATGGGGAGAAAGTACAAACTCCTTACAGGCAGTGGAAGAAATTGAACCCTCATCACCGGTACTGTAAAGCGTTGTGCCAACCACTATGCTACCCTGCCACCCCAATCTTGCACACAAAGGACAAAGCTCTAGAGAATGGCAAAGCATAGGAAAGTGCTCACCAGCTGGGAGAAGCTTTCTTTGAGTATGCGAAAGTTATACTACCCATTTTATTCACTTTCTCCAAGACCTTAAGAAGATTAATTTGCTTTTCCTTCTTCTAGCCAGCAAAGTTTAGAACAGACTTATTTTGGATAACTGACCTATTAGAATGAATACTTTAGAACTCCGGAAGTAATACCCCACCCTGATGTAAAGTTTTGACCCAAAACATTAACTTTTCCTTTCACCCCACAGATGCCACTTGACCAACTGAGCTCTCCCAGGAGATTCACGCAAACACAAGGAATTCTGCAGATGCTGGAAATTCAAGCAACAGACATCAAAGTTGCTGGTGAACGCAGCAGGCCAGGCACCATCTCTAGGAAGAGGTACAGTCAACGTTTTGGGCCGAGACCCGTCGTCAGGACTAACTGAAAGAAGAGCTAGTAAGAGATTTGAAAGTTAGAGGGGGAGGGGGAGATCCAAAATGATAGGAGAAGACAGGAGGGGGAGGAACGGCGCCAAGAGCTGTATAGGTGATTGGCAAAAGGGATATGAGAGGATCATGGGACAGGAGGCCCAGGGAGAAGGAAAAGGGGGAGGGGGGGAGAACCCAGAGGATGGACAAGGGGTATAGTAAGAGGGACAGAGGGAGAAAAAGGAGCGTGAGAGAAAGAATGTGTGTATATAAATAAATAACGGATGGGGTACGAGGGGGAGGTGGGGCATTAGCGGAAGTCTGAGTAGTCAATGTTCAATCTCCCAGGAGATTATTTGTACTCTGTAAATATGACTGTTTAGACAGCATCTGTGGTAAGATAAATAACTTTTAACATTTCACATCAATGTCTTTTAATCAGAATTGGAAAAAAAAATTAAAAAATGATGTGGGAGGTGGGGAGGAAATGGAAGAATGAATGAAAGGGAAAGCCTGGAATCGGGTGGAAAGCAGAAGAGATTGGATGAAAAAAAATCAATGATTGGATTAAAAGTTAAAGATCAGTCTACAAAAGGTGTAAACAGGAATAGTATTGTTAACTTAAACTGATTGTTCATTTAGATGCAATTCCAGCCACCAACCATTCACGGCAATTGAAAAGTAATTATTAAATACAACCTCTGTAAAGCTACCAAGGATGTTAAGAGACAATACCAGTCCAAAATAGAGTCCCGGACCAGATGTACCTACCACAACTGACCTGCTACAAACCAAAGTCAGGCAGCATCACCAACAGCAGAACAATTTTTCCTGATGAACGTAACTCATTTTATACACATTTTGCATGGTAGGGGATGGGAAGCCACCAGCCACCCTGACAGCCTCCTATGCACCCAAACCCGCAGTCACCATTGCAGATGCAAGATCAGTCTTCCAGAGAGTGAACCTTTGGAAAACTACTGGACCAGGTGGTGTCTCTGGCTATGTTCTTAAATCTCTATAGATAAGCTGGCAGGGCCATCTGCAGAAACTTTTAACCTCTCCCCAATTCACTCGTGCTTTAAGAAGAACACTATCATCTTGGTACCTAAGAAAAACAAGGTAATGTGTCATAATGACTACCACCTGTGGCACTGACATCCTCCATCATGAAATACTTCACAAGACTCGTCATGGTATGCATTAACTCCAATCTTGAAGACAACCTTAACTCACTGCAATTCACCTACCACTGAAACAGGTCAACAGCAGACACCATCCCCCTGGCTCTACATCAGCATTAGACTATTGTTTATTGACAACAGATTCACCTTCTATAAATCTAAGCACCTTCACCTTCAAGCTCCTAAACCCGGGACTCAACACTGCTTTTTGTACCTGGATCCTTGACTTTCTGAGCAACAGACCATAATCAGTAAAGCATGGCTACTTTCACTACTGGCACCCCACAAGAGAGCAAGACAAGACATTCACTGTACTTTGATACATGTGAAAATTTACCATGATATCAATTTAGCTGGTTGAGAAACATCCTGAGGATCAGAAAGAGACCATATGAAAGAAGCGGACAGCTAGAGACTTTTTTCCCAGGACAGAAATAGCTGATACAATGGGTACAATTTCAAGGTGATTGGGGGATATCAGAGGAAAGTTTTTTTTCCACACAGAGTGGTAGGTGCATGGAACACACTATCAGGGGTAGTGATAGAGGCAGATACGTTTGGCACATTTAAGAGAATCTTAGATAGGCATACAGATAAAAGAAAAATGAAGGGCTAGATAGATGATCTTAGGATAGGTTAAATGGTTGTTACAACATTATGGCCAAAGGGTCTGTATTATGTGTATTGTTCTATGTTAAGAATTTTATTTCCTTAATTGCCTCTGGCAATATAGATTGGAAGTTAAGAGAGTTTGTGAAGATGTTTTCACTTCTGAAAGCCTTTAATGTAGTACCTTTGATCTGAAGTTTGTGTGAAACTAACTTCCTTGTTCTTATTCTCATGAAAAGAGCCAATGGCTGAGAATTGTTGTGTTTCTGCCCACATCCCCACCCAGGTCCTCTGCCCACATTTGCATCCAGGTCCTCTGCCCACATGCCCACCTGGGTCCTTTGCCCCCATGCCCACCCAGGTCCTTTGCCCACATCCACATCCAGGTCCTCTGCCCACATCCCCACACAGGTCCTCTGCCCACATTTGCATCCACGTCCTCTGCCCACATGCACATCCAGGTTTTCTGCCCACATCCACATCCAGGTTTTCTGCCCACATCCCCACCCAGGTCCTCTGCCCACATCCCCACCCAGGTCCTCTGCCCACATCCACATCCAGGTCCTCTGCCCACATTCGCATCCAGGTCCTCTGCACACAGTCGCATCCAGGTCCTCTGCCCACATCCCCATCCAGGTCCTCTGCCCTCATCTTCACCCAGGTCCTCTGCCCACACCCACACCCAGGTCCTCTGCCCACAACCCCACCCAGGTCCTCTGCCCACATTCGCATCTGGGTCCTCTGCCCACATTTGCATCCGGGTCCTCTGCCCACATTTGCATCCAGGTCCTCTGCCCATAACCCCACCCAGGTCCTCTGCCCACATCACCACCCGGTCTTCTGCCCACATCCCCACCCAGGTTCTCTGCCCACATCCCCACCCAGATTCTCTGCCCACATCCCCATCCAGGTCTGCCCACAACCCCACCCAGGTCCTCTGCCCACATTCGCATCTGGGTCCTCTGCCCACATTTGCATCCGGGTCCTCTGCCCACATTTGCATCCAGGTCCTCTGCCCATAACCCCACCCAGGTCCTCTGCCCACATGCACATCCAGGTTTTCTGCCCACATCCACATCCAGGTTTTCTGCCCACATCCCCACCCAGGTCCTCTGCCCACATCCCCACCCAGGTCCTCTGCCCACATCCACATCCAGGTCCTCTGCCCACATTCGCATCCAGGTCCTCTGCACACAGTCGCATCCAGGTCCTCTGCCCACATCCCCATCCAGGTCCTCTGCCCTCATCTTCACCCAGGTCCTCTGCCCACACCCACACCCAGGTCCTCTGCCCACAACCCCACCCAGGTCCTCTGCCCACATTCGCATCTGGGTCCTCTGCCCACATTTGCATCCGGGTCCTCTGCCCACATTTGCATCCAGGTCCTCTGCCCATAACCCCACCCAGGTCCTCTGCCCACATGACCACCCGGTCTTCTGCCCACATCCCCACCCAGGTTCTCTGCCCACATCCCCACCCAGGTTCTCTGCCCACATCCCCATCCAGGTCTGCCCACAACCCCACCCAGGTCCTCTGCCCACATTCGCATCTGGGTCCTCTGCCCACATTTGCATCCGGGTCCTCTGCCCACATTTGCATCCAGGTCCTCTGCCCATAACCCCACCCAGGTCCTCTGCCCACATCACCACCCGGTCTTCTGCCCACATCCCCACCCAGGTTCTCTGCCCACATCCCCACCCAGGTCCTCTGCCCACAACCCCACCCAGGTTCTCTGCCCACATCCCTACCCAGGTCCTCTGCCTACATCCCCATTCAGGACCTCTGCCCACAACCCCACCCAGGTCCTCTGCCCACATCACCACCCGGTCTTCTGCCCACATCCCCACCCAGGTTCTCTGCCCACATCCCCACCCAGGTCCTCTGCCCACAACCCCACCCAGGTTCTCTGCCCACATCCCCACCCAGGTCCTCTGCCTACATTTGCATCCAGGTCCTCTGCCCACATGCCCACCCAGGTCCTCTGCCCACATCCCCACCCAGGTCCTCTGCCCACATCCTCATCCAGGTCCTCTGCCCACATTCACATCCAGGTCCTCTGTCCACATCCCCATCCAGGTCCTCTGCCCACATCCCCATCTAGGTCCTCTGCCCACAACCCCACCCAGGTTCTCTGCCCACATCCCCACCCAGGTCCTCTGCCCACATTCGCATCCAGGTTCTCTGCCCACATCCCCACCCAGGTCCTTTGCCCACATCCCCATTCAGGTCCTCTGCCCACATCCACATCCAGGTCCTCTGCCTACATTTGCATCCAGGTCCTCTGCCCACATGCCCACCCAGGTCCTCTGCCCACATCCCCACCCAGGTCCTCTGCCTACATCCTCATCCAGGTCCTCTGCCCACATTCACATCCAGGTCCTCTGCCCACATTCGCATCCAGGTCCTCTGCCTACATCCTCATCCAGGTCCTCTGCCCACATTCACATCCAGGTCCTCTGCCCACATTCGCATCCAGGTTCTCTGCCCACATCCACATCCAGGTCCTCTGCCCACATCCGCATCCAGGTCCTCTGCCCACATCCCCACCCAGGTCCTCTGCCCACATCCCCACCCAGGTCCACTGCCACAACCCCACTGGTCTATCTAAAGAATCCATTTTGTAATGGCCTAGCATTTGATTACTGTGCTTCTTCCTGAATTAGCTTCATCAGTGTGGTAGGAGTAGGTCCTTTACTTCTACTGTCATTTCTTGTTCCTTCCTCTCATTGTCAAATAACAAAATGAAATCAACAAGCAAGTTAAACTAAAGAAAAGATAAATAGATTTAAAGCAATTAACTTCCCAAATTTTCCAAAGCCAAAGTCTTGTAAAGATGATGGATTTGAACAAATAATTTTGAGTTTTATAACTGTTATGAATAAGCTATATGTATAGAAAAGAGTTGGCACACCTTTCAGAATTGTGGAATTTTGATGCACTGTAGCGGTGTGCTACACACAGCGCTAGAATAACCACATGGAGTCGGTGAGTTAGAGTTGCAATGAAAGAGATTTATTCAAACTTCGTGGCCTGCTTTAAAGCCTTCCCGTTCCCGCCCTCCCTGGGGCGGGACTGCTGTGGGGAATGCATATTCCCAGACTCTTTCTGCGCGCGGGATTTTCCCCCTGCTGGTGAAGATGGCCTGGCGCCCTTTTTGGGGCCGGCCCTCTGCCTGCGCGCGCTGTTGTGAGCCGGTTCGTGGGTGCCAGAAAGTGAGTCGCCACATAACCCCCCCGCAGAACCGGCGATACCTCCCCCAATGTCCACAGTCTGGATCGGCCTCTGTTTGGGAGGTCTGCCCCTGCGCCGCGGTGCCTGAGCCTGGACCGGCTGCGCCAAGTCCACATGGGCCGGTTTGAGTCGGTCCACCGTGAAAACCTCCTCTCTCCCCCGAATGTCCAGCAGGAACGTGGATCCGTAGTTCCTGATCACCTTAAACGGCCCCTCGTAGGGCCGCTGTAGCGGTGCCCGGTGTCCGCCCCATCGTACAAAAAGAAACTTACAGTTCTGCAGGTCTTTGGGTACGCAGGTTGGGCTCTGTCCATGCTGTGAAGTGGGGATGGGGGCCAGGTTACTGAGCCTCTCCCGTAGTCTGTCCAGGACTGCTGTGGGTTCTTCCTCTTGCCCCCTTGGGGCTGGTATGAACTCTCCTGGGACTACCAGGGGTGCACCGTACACCAACTCAGCCGACGAGGTGTGCAGATCCTCCTTGGGTGCCGTGCGGATTCCGAGCAGGACCCAGGGAAGCTCGTCCACCCAGTTAGGCCCCTCCAGGCGGGCCACGAGAGCCGATTTCAGGTGACGGTGGAAGCGCTCCACTAGTCCGTTCGACTGTGGGTGGTAGGCAGTGGTGTGGTGTAGCTGAGATCCTAAAAGGCTGGCCATAGCCGACCACAGGCTGGAGGTGAACTGGGTGCCCCTGTCGGAGGTAATGTGGGCCGGTACCCCGAAGCGTGCTACCCAGGTTGCGATCGGTGCTCGGGCGCAGGATTCGGAGGTGGTGTCGCTGAGCGGGACTGCCTCTGGCCATCTGGTGAAGCGGTCTATCATAGTTAGGAGGTACCGCGCTCCTCGTGACACTGGCAGGGGCCCCACGATATCCACATGGATGTGGTTGAACCTCCAGCAGGTGGGTTCGAACTGCTGCATCGGAGACTTGGTGTGCCGCTGCACCTTGGCTGCATGCACGTTTTGGCCCATTCACTGACCTGCTTACGAAGTCCATGCCACACGAACCTGTTGGCGACCAGCCGGACGGTTGTCCTGATGGAGGGGTGCGCTAAGTTGTGAATGGACTTGAAAACCCGCCGGCGCCAGGCTGCTGGGACGACGGGGCGGGGTTGGCCGGTAGCTACGTCACATAGTAGGGTCCTGTCACCTGGGCCTACGGGGAGGTCATGGAGCTGCAAACCGGAGACTGCAGTCCTGTAACTGGGGATCTCAGCGTCTGGCTGCTATGCCTCTGCCAGCACTGCATAGTCCACCCCCTGGGACAGGGCCAGTATGGTAGGTCTGGGAAGTGCGTCCGTCACGACGTTGTCCTTTCCAGAGACATGCCGGATGTCCGTCGTGTACTCGGAGATGTAGGACAGATGTCGCTGCTGGCGGGACGACCAGGGGTCGGACACCTTCATGAACGCAAAGGTAAGCGCTTTGTGGTCTGTGAACGCGGTGAAGGGCCTACCTTCTTAGAAGTACCTGAAATGCCGGATTGCCAGGTATAGTGCCAATAACTCCCGGTCGAAAGCACTGTATTTGAGTTCAGGTGGTCATAGGTGTTTGCTGAAGAACGCCAGGGGTTGCCAGCGGCCCTTGATGAGTTGTTCCAGCACTCCACCGACCGCTGTGTTGGATGCGTCCACCGTGAGGGCAGTAGGAACGTCCTTTCTGGGGTGCACTAGCACCGCGGCGTTTGCCAAGGCTTCTTTGGTTTTAACGAAAGCGGCTGCGGCCTCTTCGTCCCAGGTAATGTCCTTGCCCTTAAACGACATTAGAGTGAACAGGGGTCGCATGGTTCGGGCTGCTGAGGGGAGGAAATGGTGGTAGAAATTCACCATACCCACAAATTCCTGCAGGCCTTTGATTGTGTTGGGTCGGGGGAAGTTGCGGACCGCGTCTACCTTGGCGGGCAGCGGGTTTGCCCCGTCTTTAGTAATCCTGTGGCCCAGGAAGTCGATGGTGTCGAGTCCGAACTGGCATTTGGCTGGGTTGATTGTAAGGCCGAATTCGCTCAGGCGGGAGTAGAGCTGGCGGAGGTGGGACAGATGCTCCTGCCGACTACTGCTGGCTATGAGGATGTCGTCCAAATAGATGAATGCAAAGTCCAGGTCGCGTCCCACCATGTCCATTAGCCGCTGGAAAGTCTGTGCGGCATTCTTTAGACCAAACGGCATTCGGAGGAATTCGAAAAGTCCGAACGGGGTGATAAGTGCTGTTTTGGGGATGTCGTCCGGATGTACAGGGATTTGATGGTATCCCCGGACGAGGTCTACCTTGGAAAAGATCCTTGCGCCATGTACGTTTGCTGCGAAGTCTTGCATGTGCGGCACAGGGTAGCGGTCTGGCGTTGTAGCCTTGTTCAGTCTGCGGTAGTCACCGCATGGTCTCCAGCCCCCCATTGCATTGGACACCATGTGAAGGGGGGAGGCCCATGGGCTGTCGGACCGTCGTATGATCCCCAATTCCTCCATCTTCTTGAACTCCTCCTTCGCCAGTCGGAGCTTGTCCGGGGGAAGCCTTCGAGCACGGGTGTGGAGGGGTGGTCCCTGGGTCGGGATGTGGTGCTGTACTCCGTGTCTGGGCATGGCTGCCGTGAACTGCGGTGTCAGTACTGATGGGAAATCTGCCAGGACCCTGGTGAATTTGTCGTCGGACACGTGATGGAGTCCAGGTGTGGGGCTGGCAACTGTGCTTCACCCAGGGAGAACGTTTGAAAAGTCTTGGCGTGAACTAATCGCTTCCCTTGCAGGTCAACCAGTAGGCTGTATGCTCGTAGAAAACCCGCCCCCAGGAGTGGTTGGGCCATGGTGGCCAGTGTGAAGTCCCACGTGAACCGGCTGGAGCTGAACTGTAGCCGCACCGTGCGGGTGCCGTAGGTCCGTATTGTGCTGCCATTTGCGGCCCTCAGGGTGGGTCCCGGTTCTCTGTTGCGGGTGTCGTAACTCGTTGGAGGTAAGACGCTGATCTCCGCTCCGGTGTCGACCAAAAAGCGGCGTCCCGACTGCTTGTCCCAGACGTACAGGAGGCTGTCCTGATGGCCAGCCACCGGAGCCATCAGCGGCGGCTGGCCTTGGCGTTTCCCGGGAATTTGCAGGGTGGTCTGCAGCAGCGGGCCTCTGTGCCCCACTGCTGGTGGTAGAAACACCATTGTTCGTTGGGCTCCTCACTCCCGTCGCCGGGTTTTGTAGGCTCTGCTGCCGGGCCTGGTCTGGTCTGTTGCTGGGCACGCAGCTTGGTGATCTGTGCGACGGATGCCCCTCTCTCTTTCCTGGCATTCCACAGCACATCTGCTTGGGCCGCCACCTCCCGGGGGTTGCTGAAATCTGCGTCGCACAGCAGCAGGCATATGTCCTCGGGCAGTTGCTCTAGGAATGCCTGCTCAAACATGAGGCAGGGTTTGTGTCCTTCAGCCAGGGCCAGCATCTCGTTCATTAATGCTGACGGCGGCCTGTCTCCCAAACCATCCAGGTGCATTAAGCGGCGTGCTCGTTCGCGTCATGAGAGTCCGAACGTCCTTATGAGCAGGGCTTTGAATGCTGTGTATTTGCCGTCCTCCGGGGGCGACTGTATAAACTCCTCAACTTGTGCAGCTGTCTCCTGGTCGAGGGAGCTCAGCACATAGTAGTAGCGAGTGGACTCCGAGGTTATCTGCCGAATGTGGAATTGTGCTTGTTCAAACCATAATTGGAGTCGCAGCGTCCAGAAGCTTGGCAGTTATAACGAAACTGCGTGAACAGATGCAGCGTTGGTCATCTCTGGTCCAAATATCGTTTGGGCCGTCGGGGTCACCAATTGTAGCGGTGTGCTACACACAGTGCTAGAATAACCACACGGAGTTGGTGAGTTAGAGTTGCGACGAAAGAGATTTATTCAAACTTCGCGGCCTGCTTTAAAGCCTTCCCGTTCCCGCCCTCCCTGGGGCGGGACTGCTGTGGGGAATGCATATTCCCAGACCCTTTCTGCGCGTGGGATTTTCCTCTTGCTGGTGAAGATGGCCTGGCGCCCTTTTTGGGGCCGGCCCTCTGCCTGCGCGCTATTGTGAGCCGGTTCGTGGGTCCCAGAAAGTGGGTCGCCACAGCACTATTATACCACTCTCTACAGTTAATTGCAAGCAGACTTCCTTCAATAAAGGTTCTTTACATAAGAATTTAAGAAATAAGAGGAGGAGCAGGCCATCTGGCCTGTTAAGCCCGATCTGGCCATGAACTCAGCTCTACCTACCTGCCTTTTCCCCATAATCCTTAATTCCCCTTCTATGCAAAAACCTATCTAACTATGTCTTGAATGCACTGTATTTAATGAGGTAACCTCTACTGCTTCCCTAGGCAGAGAATTCCCCAAAGCCATGAATCATTAACTTATGGATAAGTCTTTTATGGAGTATCTTATCGAATTCCTTCTCGAAATTCAAGTACAGCATTCATCTGTTGCCCTCTATACACAGCACTCATTATATCCTCAAAGCATTTCATTAACTTTGTCAAACAGGACCTGCTTTTTATGAATCCATGCTGAGCTCCTCGATGGAACTACTTCTATCCAGATGTCTTGCTATTTTTTACTTGATAACATCAAGCATTTTCCTGACTATAGACATTAAGTTTATATTTAGCTTATATTTATCCATCTTTTGCCTACATACATTTTTAAACAGAGGCATGACCTTTGCTGTCTTTTGATCCATCAGGAACTGCCCAGAGTCCAGAAAATGTTGGTAAATTATCACAAACACCTCTACTATAACTTGCCCCATTTCTTTTAATACCTGCCTTTGATGGTAGCTTTGTTATTTGCCTTATTTGGCAGTGGTACTAAAGGACCTATGCACACCATGAAAGTGAAGCTACTTGAAGAAACAGCACAGTAACCCAATACGATGCAAGTAGAAAATTTTTGACAAGGTCCTGCTTGGGAGGTTGATCAAGAATGTTCAGTCGCTTGGTGTTCAAGATGAGGTAGCATATTGGATTAGACATTGGTTTTGTGTGAGAAGCCAGACAGTGGTAGTAGGGGTTTCCTTTCTGACAGGAGGCCTAGTGGACAACAAGGTAGACTATCATGGCTTTCAGAGGGATCTGTTTCAGCTGGAAAACTGGGCTGAAGAATGGCGGATGGAATTTAATGCAGACTGTGGTGATATCACGTGTAAGAACGTGATTAGAGAGATTTCTGGGTATGCGCAGAAATGATAGAAAGATCTGGAAGCATGGCGCTGTAAGACACGTGTGGTTGTTACTGTTAAATAAAAGTTCTATGTCTTCCAGAATATGATTCTTTATTAGTATGTATAAATATAAAGCACACAACATGGTGTCAGAAGTCGGTCTGGAAAAATAATACGTTACCTAACACGGGAGAATCGAAGATAATTGAAGAGTTCAAACTGTTTTGGTGTTGTTTTGCTAACAGTTTTGCAAATGGAAGGGCTGCAACCTCCACCGACACTTTGATTGTCTGGGAATGTAGCTGAGAACTGGAGAAGATTTAAGCAGCGTTTTGAATTGTATTTATCAGCAATCAAAGCAGATAGAAAACTGGAAAAAAAGAAAGCTGCGCTTCTACCCCATGTAATAGGTGACAACGCAATTGAGGTATATAATCATTTTATTTTTGAAAGTGGAAATAATTTAAAGTTGGAATTGATAATGGACGAACTTGAAGCATTTTGTATACCAAAGCGTAATGTGATGTACGAAAGGCACAAATATTTTACGTGTGCAGAGAGCTGCTGAAACTATTGATCAATATGTTACTGAGTTGAGACACCAGAGTAAAACATGCGAGTTTGCAGAACTAACAGACTCTCTCGTTAAAGACAGAATTGCTTGTGGTATTTGGGATAATGGTTTGAGAGAAAGACTGTTAAGAGAACAAGACTTAGACTTGGAAAAAGCTTTGATGCTCTGCAAAGCTTCGGAAACCGTGACGTCACAGGCTAAAGACCTTTTCATTGAGAGCTACAACGTAGACTCTACTATGAGGGAGTTAGATATGGCCCTTGTGGCTACGGGGATCGGGGGTATGGAGGGAAGGCTGGGGCGGGGTTCTGAGTTGGATGATCAGCCATGATCATAATAAATGGCGGTGCAGGCTTGAAGGGCCGAATGGCCTACTCCTGCACCTATTTTCTATGTTTCTATGTTTCTATGTAGACGCTGTAAAAAAGTGCAAACATATTAGAAAAAAATAATAAAACAATTACAAAAATGACAGAGAGCAAGATGTCATCTGAGAGAAAAAAGCTATGTGATCGCTGTGGGCAACAGCATCGGTCAAAACAGTGTCCAATGTATGGGAAAATGTGCAACAACTGCGGTAAGAGTAATCATTTTTCATGCTGTTGTAGAAGTAGAAAGAAAATAAAACAAGTAACTGCAGTGCTTGAAAATGAACTTGTAGAGTATTATATAGATGTGCTTTGTGAAAAAAAAACAAAGTAAGAATGACTGGACTATTCCATTGCAAGTGAACCAAAACAATATTCTGTTTAAAGCTGATACTGGAGCACAAGTAAATGTTCTTGCAGAATCTGAGTTTAATGCATTAAAACCAAGACCAAAGTTACATAAGACAAATATAAGAGTGACTGGGTATTCAGGTGCACACATTCCAGTTAAAGAAACGTGTGGCAAAAGTATCACACAAAAATATTGTGCACATGCTTTCACTTGTGGTGTTGCCAAGGAATGTACAGTCAATACTGGGTTTATCTGCCTGTGAGAGACTGAATTTGGTGAAAAAAGTCTTAGTCCTGGACAGTGACACAGAGTCTGAGTACAGTGATTTGATGAAAGAGTATGAGGACTTGTTCAAAGGGCATGGTTGTCTTCCAGGAGAGCACACGATTAAAATTGACAACACAGAACAGCCCATAGTACATCCATGTAGAAAAGTACCTTTTGCATTACATCATCAACTGAAAACAGAGCTTGACAGAATGGAACAGCTAGAAGTCATAAAGAAAGCTCCCAGACCCATCCCTTTGTTACCAGCATCTGACAAAGCATTGCTACCAAAACCAGGAGTTGCAATTTTGCCCTCTGGAAGTAACGCACATGCATCAATGGGCCAGCAATTCCATCACAATCTCACCTCTGCAGGAGGACAGAGGCCAAACTTGCCGGTACAGTACAATACTGATCTGAAGCCAAAGAGTGACAAGAACCAGGATCCAATTGAAAAAGTGAAAGCACAAGTGAAAGAATTGAGAAGTTTATTGAAATGATGAAGTCTCAGCATATAAAAGAGATTACACAGTTAATGAATGAATTAGATGAAGAAAAGAAGATTCGTATTTCATTACAAATGGAAGTGGAAGGAATTAAGAAAGCTACAGTACTTGAAGAAGCACAACCCATATCATACATGGTCCAAACAGAAGAAGGAGCAGTGTTAAGAAGAAATCGCAAAGACCTAAAGAAAGAGCTAACTTCAGAGTTGCAGTTAACTGATGCAGACCAGACAAAACATGAAAATAACAACGAAACACTAGAACTGTGTGAACCACTTAGAAGGTCTACTCATGTTCGTAAACCCCCAGAGATTGATAGAGACATGTTAAATTATGTTAAGTTATGGTCAATGTTGCTAATTGTTTTTCTTTTTAAGAAAAGGAAGATGTGGTGATATCACGTGTAAGAACGTGATTGGAGAGAGTTCTGAGCATGCGCAGAAATGATAGAAAGATCTGGAAGCATGGTTCTGTAAGACACGTGTGGTTGTTGCTGTTAAATAAAAGTTCTATGTCTTCCAGAATATGATTCTTTATTAGTAACCCATGGTACATATAAATACTAAGAACACAACACAGACAAGTGTGAGGTGTTGCATTTCGGTTGACCAACCTGGGCAGGTCTTACACAGTGAATTGTAGGACACTGAGGAGTGCAGTAGAACACACATAAAAGTTGCTGGTGAACGCAGCAGGCCAGGCAGCATCTCTAGGAAGAGGTACAGTCGACGTTTCGGGCCGAGACCCTTCGTCAGGACTAACTGAACAAGAGCTAGTAAGAGAAATCCCAGCATCTGCAGATTTCCTCCTGAGTGCAGTAGAAGAAATGGATTTGGGAATACAAGTCCATAATTTGTTGAAAGTTTTGTCACAGGTAGATAAGTTTGTAAAGAAAGCTTTTGGCACATTAGCCTTCCTAAGTCAAAGTACTGAGTACAGGAGATGGGATGTCACATTGAAGGTGTAGAAGATGTCGGTGAAGCCTAATTTGGAGTGTTGCATGCAGATTTGGTCACCTACCTACAGGAAAGATATAAATTAGGTTGAAAAAGTACAGAGAAAATTTACAAGGATGAGGACCCTGAGTTATAAGGAAAGATTGAATAGGTTGAATAGGTTGGGACTTTATTCCTTAGAACATAGAAGATTGAGAGGAGACTTGATAGAGGTATACAAAATTATGAGATGTATAGGTAGGGTAAATGCAAGCAGGCTTTGTCTGCTAAGGTTGGGTGGGGTCATGGGCTAAGGGTGAAAGGTGAAAGGTTTAAGGGGAACATGAGGGTAAACTTCACTTGGTTGTGAGTGTGGAGTGAGCTGCCAGCGCAAGTGGGACATGCTAGCTGGATTCCAACGTTTAAGCAAAGTTTGGATAGGTACATAGATGGTAGGGTTATGGAGGGCTATGGTCCTGGTACAGGTTGATGGGAGTAGACAGTTTAAATGGTTTTGGCAGGGACTAGCTGGGCCAAAGGACCTGTTTCTGTGCTGTATGTTTCTATGAATGTATGCCTCTAAAATGGATTCATCATGTGGAGCAATAGGGATATGGGCAGAAGACCTGGATGATATGTTGTTGAGCTCAAGAAACACAACCAATCTCAGCCATTGGCTCTATTCATTGAATGAGTAGAAATATTTCTGAGAAGGAACAATATTGTCATTGACCTGGGCAAATGTAGAACAGAGCAATATATGGTTACACACAAAAGAAAAAACAAATCTTTTTGTTGATGATAGGGCCAAAGACATTATACTGTAGAAAGAGGTGAAAGGTGAGTGTCCAAACATGTCATTGGCTTGACAGACACCAACAAGTTGAAAACTCAGTTAGATTGTCAGAACCCAGTCACAGTCTGCAGATCCAGTGGGTTAAATCAAGCTCATATTGAACTGAATGTTTTGAATGGAACTGTGATATGGAGGCAATTAAAAGATTCCAAAAAGTTCCCACAATGAGGTCACACCGGACTGATGTCAGTTTAATAAAATGCAGCCAGACTGTTGAAACACTTGGACACTTTTTCAACAGCAGCTGATGCTGATTTAAGATCTACTTGAACTGCTGGCTCCAAGGATCTTGTGTGAAATGAGCTGAAGCATTTTCAGTCAAATTACATAAAAATATGGGCCAACATATTCTACCGTGAAAAGTATTGCTAGAAGTTTAGGAATAGTAGGTTCTTGGACCAAGATGCCTGTGTAAGTTGTTTGAAAAAGTTGTGCAATTCGTCATGACGCCTAAGTTGGGTCCCCCATAACCCTGCAAGAAAGTCCTCAACAAGACGGTACTGCACTGGAGTAAGGTGGCACTTGCTTAGCAACAATCTGCTCATAGAAGTTTAGTTTGTGTTCCACCAAAGTCACTCAGTTCCTGAACTGGCAGATGGAATTTAATGCAGCCAGTCAGGATGCTCTCAGTTGTGCCCCTGTAGAAAGTTCTTAGGACTTGGGGGCCCATACCAAACTTCCTCAACTGTCTGCGGTGGAAGAGGCGCCTGCTGTGCCTTTTTCACCACACAGCTGGTATGTACAGACCACATGAGGTCCATCGAACCCTGCCGTTATTCATTTACACATATTGCAAACAGACTAGGTTCCCAGCTCTTCTGTGCTGGATCCCTTCTTAAATAAAAACGCTCAATCTTTTAAACTTGGCGATTACTTCAGTCTGTATAATATTATGATCCCATTTACCCTGATAGTTTCCACTGAAACTTGTGCTGACCTACCTCATTCCTGAGAGCTGAATCCAGTGTTGCTTCTTTCCTCCATGGACTGATTTTAAAAAAAGAGCTTACTGTTACATTTTATGTATTCTTTATGCCCTTTGAATTGAAACTTTTTTTTCCTAAAGTATTAGGGTAGTTGAAGTTCTAATCTCACTTCTCTGTAGAAGTATAAAATTTAATTGATTAGACCTACTCTGCCTACCCATCTCTTTTCCTTTTCCTTCCCTAACCTTTCTCACTGGACTTTATCATCCTTCAGTATTAGGCTCAGTGGAAAGAGAAATAAGCATAAAAGAATACGAGAGAAGTCACCAGTGGTTTAATCTTTGCCCTATTATTTTTTTTAAATGTGTTTTTATTTAAATATACAGCTAAAACATGTCTTCCAAAACAATGAGCCACACTGCCCAGCAACCTAGCTATTTAACCCAAGCCTAATCACAGAACAATTTACAATGACCAATTAACCTACTAACCGGCACATCTTTGGACTGTGGGAGGAATCCGGAGGAAGCCCATGCGCTCATGGGGAGGATGTACAAACTCCTTACAGACAACACCGGAACTGAACACCAAACCCTAATGCCCCAAGCAGCAATAGTGTCAAGCAAACTGCCATGGTACTGAGTCACTCTATTCTGCTAAAACTTTTAACATTTAATCAGCAGACAATGTAAATTCATCTGATGAAATCTGTTAAATCCTGAGAGATTATGGCCCTATCATGCTGAGGGCACGTTAATGGATTCACCACACTTGACTGCTCATGCGAAAACATAGTCATGAATTCGTTTCTGACTCTCCAGCTTTACATTAGCTGTGGCTGTCACAAGCAGCCTGACCCTATCCATTTTGAATGTAGTCACAACTTGGATTGAAAATATTAATGCTGGTAAGTTGCTTGTTTTTTCTTTTATCCACAAACTTAATACTTCAAAATAAGTTCCATTGCTTAAACATGCTTATAACTGGATTTATAATTTTTTTCCACATTGATTAAATTATTCTACTTTAGCCTATCTTTAATTGTTACTGAATAACAGAGATATTCAGAAAAAGTTAAAAACATCTGTAGTAGTGGGAAATGGCAATAACTTTCAGCTCGTTTTGGCTGCAAAAAGTTACTGTATCAGTGGGAATAATATAGCCAGTCAAAGGAATGGGTTGCATCAAATGTGTCTTGGCCCTATCAACTTGATTCTTGGAGCTGAGATTGCTGTGGCACAAGATCTCTCAGCTTATCCAATCCTTTGTAAAGCTTGACCCACCAAAGTCCATGCAGCTGTAAATGTCCTTCAGTAAGACATGACCTTGAAAACTCATTGCACTGATTTTTCATGTCAGAAAGTCAACTAAAGACTGAAACAAATATTTTTTTAAAACAATAAGATCAACTATGGATTTTCTTGACACTGTTATAGATGGGATTCACACAACATTTATATTGATTATCGTTTAGGCTTAGCTGGCTGGTGGTGTAGTGGCATCAGCACTGGACTTTGAGCCGGGGTCCTGGTTTCAAATCTGGCCACCTCCTTGCACACTTTCCATCTGTGCTGAGTTGAATGTCGAGCTAGCAACTCAGCCTCATAAAAAACATCCAATAACAAGGAAACGGCAAAAAAATGCCACCCAAGGTGTGAAAAGGAACAACAATGTTGAGATTTTGCACTATACTGACCAATGCAATCAACTTGTCAACCAATTTTCAATGTAATAGCTACTTGTAGAAGTGGATACCAGGGTTTATTGTTCAGTGGCCTGACTGTGACATTAATTTTTCATTTTAGAGAAAAAATGGTCATGAAACTTAGCTTGTGCTTACAGTTTGTTTGAAAACAACAGGTTCATATTGTATTCAATAATAATTGCCAATCATTGGTGTTGCGTTTCATAATAGAATTGGTTCTGACTAAGATGTTTGGCAAGATCTACATTGTCAACTTTGTTCCAAGCAGTTGTTAATACCCAATTTATTCTGACATTTATTTGGCAACTAGAGCAGTGTTTAAGTGCTAATAGCTGAACATTTAGTTTCAGAACCTAGTGCTGTTGCAGATTGTCTTTCTGAAATGTTCTCCAGCAGATGTAGAATGTTACTTATTAAATGCTCTTTCTATCAGTTTTCAATCTCTCTTCCAACATTTTGTGTGGACCTCATCAAAAAAGGAACGCAAAGCTTGAATTTGCACTGTCTTCTTCAGACAACTGTAGAATGCATCATCTAATTAATTTGAATACAAGGAAGCCCAAAGAAACCTTTCATAAGGTTCTGTCAGAATGGATGTCATTGCCGTAAATGATAGCTCCTTCATCTCCCCATGGAACACTTTGCGTTGGATGGTGGGGGATGTGGGGGTACCATTTGTAGATAGCCAATTTTCACTAACTCTTGTAGAGGTCATTGCTATCACTTATGTCAAGATATTTTCATAAATAATGGATGTCATCCTCAGAGATAGCTGTCTGTGTCTCTCTTTCTGCTCCAATGAAAGGACCTGCAAGTTATGAAGCCTTTTGACCAATGAGGAATACTTTACAGCTTCCTTAATGAGATATGTTTTGCAGCTTCCTCTATTTCAGCCACATTAAATGTAGAAACTCTAGGCCCATTATTTTTATACTTTTCCAGCAGAAACTGTCTTTGAAAGTGAATCCATATGTTGTGGGAACAGATCAGTGATGGTACAGTGAAGGTAAGTGAAGCTAGCCGCTGATGGTTGAGGGGTAATAACCTTTCCTGAATCTGGTCGTACAGGTCCTGAAGCTCCTGTACCACCTTCCTGATGTCCTCAGTGAGAAGACAGCATGGCCTGTATGGTGGGGGTCCTTGATGATGGATGCTGCTTTCTGTGATAGCGCTCCCTGTAGATGTGCTCAAAGGTGGGGAGAGCTTTACTCATGAGGGACTGGGTTGTATCTGCTACTTTTTGTAAGCTTTTATTCAAATGCTTTGGTGTTTCCATACCAAGCTGTTATGCAACCAGTCAATACACTCTCCACCACATATCTATAGCACTTTGTCAAAGTTTTAGATGACGTGTCAAATCCTCACAAACTTCTAAGAAAGTAGAGGCACTATGGTGCATTTTTGTAATGGCACTTACAAGCTGGACCCAGGCATATCCTCTGAATTGATAACACCGAGAATTTTAAAGTTGCTGACCTTCTCCACCTCTGATCCCTTGATGAGGACTGTCTCATGGACCTTGTTTTCCTCCTCCTGAAGTCAGTAATCATCTCCTTGGTCTGCTGACAGAGGCTGTTGCTGTGGCACCACTCAGCCAGATTTTCATTCTCCCTCTTATATGCTGATATATCACCACCTTTGTTTCGGCCAACAACATCGAAAAGTAATACAGGTGTCCCCCGCTTTTTGAACGTTCCTTTTATGAAACCTCACTGTTACAAAAGACCTACATTAGTACCCTGTTTTTGCTTTCAGGAGATGTTTTCACTGTTACGAAGAAAGGCAGTGCGCGATAAAAAATCAGCGCGCAAAAAAAATCAGTGTGCGATAAAAGGCAGCGCACACCCCGAGCAGCCGCTCTGCCCCGGATTCGGAATGGCATTGCTTTAACGTGTGCCTGTGAGCAGCCATTTGCAAGATGAGTTCTAAGGTGTTGGAAAAGCCTGGAAGAGTAAGGGTGTTACACTTAGCGTAAAACTAGACATAATTAAGCATTTCGATCGTGGCGAACGAAGTAAGGACAAAGTGAGTTTGGCTTGTGGAAGCGTCGCCTCTGATCTGGGCCGACAGTTACATGTCGGCGGCGCCTAATTAATTAGCATATTTATTTCAGCTTTTTTTCTTAAAGATATACTGTGTGCCTCCTGGCTACTGTTGCATTCTTCACGGCAATGTATTGGGTCGGTGGCCCGGAGGGTGGGGGCCACTGCACCACCCAACCTGCGACGACTCAGTCTAACACACCATCATCAGTGTGCTCGGCGCTGTTTTCCCAATTCCGGTAAGTGATACTACACTGTACATACATTATTTCTACTTTATATAGGCTGTGTATTTTTACACGTTATTTGGTATGATTTGGCAGCCTCATAGCTTAAAGGTTACTGGAGAGCGTGTTTATGCCAACAGCGCTTGCGTGAGATTTTCTGCTGGGAGTGGCTTGCGTGAGATTTTCGCTACGGAGATCTGTGCAGGCAATCGTTGTAGAGAAGTATTTCTACTTTATATAGGCTGTGTGTTTATCATATCATTCCTGCTGTTACTATATGTTACCGTTATTTTAGGTTTTATGTGTTATTTGTCATGACTTGGTAGGTTATTTTTGGGTCTGCCAACGCTCTCAAAATTTTCCCATATAAATAAATGGTAATTGCTTCTTCGCTCTATGACATTTCGGCTTACGAACCATTTCATAGGAACGTTCTACCTTCGGATGGCGGGGGAAACCTGTATCGATTCTCCTACCTTTTCCTTTCCCACCTCCAGATCCTAAGCACACCTCACAGGTGACGTAGTGATTCACTTATACAACTTCCAGTTGACTTACCCAAACTTCCTGAATGGGGAAACCAAAAATAAAATGGGTGCAAAACACCTCTGAGAGTCCACAAGGCATACATCCAGTTAAATTCCCCATCTCACTCCCATCAATATCTTCTACACTGTTCCAACAAAGCCTAAGGAATGCCATCTCATCTTCTGACAAGGCATATTATAGCCCTCAGGTGGTTCAGTGGGCAGCTTAGTCACTTATCCTGCATAGCAAGCCAAACCAAACTGCTCCTTCAATTGGCTCAAAGAAGCAGTCTGAACCTTCGACAAGAACTTCTTGTTGGTCTACAAGTGCATCCATGGAGACTCAAAGTGAAAGGAAACAGACTTCCAGCAGCCAGATTGTGGTCACACAAGGTGAGGTGTGATGTTACACTTGGTATTGAAATGGGAAAAAAACATTAATATGTGTAATTTCACAGAAAAAATGTTATGATTTCGGATTTTTGGATTTTTTTACACACAAGAAGTATTGAAATGTGTCTTCATTTGGGGCAAATAATTTCCTTCATCATGCAAGAAAGTTGACACTGGTGGGGTAGCTACTGGCATCGGTGGAGACTCTGCCATGCCTCACTGAGAATGGTTGCTGATGGAAAACTGCCAGCAATGTCACTACTAAGGCACCCATTGAAGCAGCTTCACACCAATAAAAGCACTCTCTGTTAGCTTTAGCACACTGTCAAATGTTTCAGCAGCTCGCAATGAGTTCTGAGCCTGCACAGTCAGGTCTCTAATTTCCAGAGTATGCTCCTTTAAATGGATAAAAACTCTAAAAGTAACACAATACATTGTTAGTGTTCATGAAGGTTAATCATTGCACTCAAAAGCTTCAATTTATGCTCCAAAGGAGGAAACATGAAAGGCCTGAATTGTAATGTCACTATGTTTGTGACTGATGCTAGAAAAATGTGAGGTGTTCCAAAGTGAAATGTCCAGACCTATTTCTCATCAGAGGTACTCACATAAATGACTTACCCCTTGTAAAATAGCCTTTATGTGCAATTTTTTTTACATGAAAATGGTCCAATTTCCAGGAATTTGAGGAGATTTGGCAGGTTGGAGATTTTGTAACTCTTACAGTTTCTGTATATGTGTGGCGAAGAGCATTCCGAATGGCTGCGTCATAACCTGGCGTGGAAGCACCAAAGCACAGGACCACAAGGGGCTGCAGAGAGTTGCAGACTCAACCATCTCCATCGTGGGCTCAACCTCCCCACCACTGAGGACATTTTCAAGAGGTGGTGACTCAAGAAAGTAGCATTTAACATTAAAGAACCCCACCATCAGGATGTGTTCTTTCCTCAGTGCTCCTACCAGGGAAATAAGAGGGAGCCTGAAGACACACTCAATGATTCAAAAGCAGCTTCATTTTGGGTCAAAACCCTGCATCAGGTTGTGACCCAAAATGCTGACAATTCTTTTCCTCCCACAGATGATGCTCAGCCTATCAAATTCTTCTAGCAGATTGTTTGTTATTACTTTCCACAACTGGAGGTCATGTTGCTTTAGTGGCTACACTCCACCGAGAGCACAAATAATTTCCAGGACATAGAGAGATGTTTTTTCAGAAACATAGAAAACCTACAGCACAAACTTGTGCCGACCATGTCCCTATCTTAGAAATTACTAGGCTTACCCATAGCCCTCTATTTTACCTATATAGTTCCATGTACCTATCCATAAGTCTCTTAAAAGACCCTATCGTATCCGCCTCCACCACTGTCGCCGGCAGCCCATTCCACGCACTCACCACTCTCTGAGTAAAAAACTTACCCCTGACATCTCCTCTATACCTACTCCCCAGCACCTTAAACCTGTGTCCTCTTGTGGCAACCATTTCAGCCCTGGGAAAAAGCCTCTGACTATCCACACGATCAATGCATCGCATCATCTTATACACCTCTATCAGGTCACCTCTCATCCTCCGTCGCTCCAAGGAGAAAAGGCCGAGTTCATTCAACCTGTTTTCATAAGGCATGCTCCCCAATCCAAGCAACATCCTTGTAAATCTCCTCTGCACCCTTTCTATGGCTTCCACATCCTTCCTGTAGTGAGACGAACAGAACTGAGCATAGTACTGCAAATGGGGCCTGACCAGGGTCCAATATACATAGAACTTAGAATAGTACAGCACAGTACAGGCCCTTCTGCCCACAATGTTGTGCCGACCCTCAAACCCTGCCTCCCATATAAGCCCCCACCTTAGATTCCTCCATATACCTGTCTAGTAGTCTCTTAAACTTCATTAGTGTATCTGCCTCCATCACTGACTCAGGCAGTGCATTCCACGCACCAACCACCCTCTGAGTAAAAAACCTTCCTCTAATATCCCCCGTGAACTTCCCACCCCTTACCTTAAAGCCATGTCCTCTTGTATTGGGCAGTGGTGCCCTGGGGAAGACGCGCTGGCTATCCACTCTATCTATTCCTCTTACTATCTTGTACACCTCTATCATGTCTCCTCTCATCCTCCTTCTCTCCAAAGAGTAAAGCCCTAGCTCCCTTAATCTCCGATCATAATGCATACTTTCTAAACCAGGCAGCATCCTGGTAAATCTCCTCTGTACCCTTTCCAATGCTTCCACATTCTTCCTATAGTGAGGTGACCAGAACTGGAACACAGTACTCCAAGTGTGGCCTAACCAGAGTTTTATAGAGCTGCATCATTACATCGCGACTCTTAAACTCTATCCCTCGACTTATGAAAGCTAACACCCCATAAGCTTTCTTAACTACCCTATCCACCTGTGAGGCAACTTTCAGGGATCTGTGGACATGTACCCCGAGATCCCTCTGCTCCTCCACACTATCAAGTATCCTGCCATTTACTTTGTACTCTGCCTTGGAGTTTGTCCTTCCAAAGTGTACCACCTCACACTTCTCTGGGTTGAACTCCATCTGCCACTTCTCAGCCCACTTCTGCATCCTATCAATGTCTCTCTGCAATCTTTGACAATCCTCTACACTATCTACAACACCACTAACCTTTGTGTCGTCTGCAAACTTGCCAGCCCACCCTTCTACCCCCACATCCAGGTCGTTAATAAAAATCACGAAAAGTAGAGGGCCCAGAACAGATCCTTGGGGAACACCACTAGTCACAATCCTCCAATCTGAACGTACTCCCTCCACCACCACCCTCTGCCTTCTGCAGGCAAGCCAATTCTGAATCCACCTCGCCAAACTTCCCTGAATCCCATGCCTTCTAGCTTTCTGAATAAGCCTACCATGTGGAACCTTGTCAAATGCCTTACTAAAATCCATATAGATCACATCCAGTGCACTACCCTCATCTATATGCCTGGTCACCTCCTCAAAGAACTTTATCAGGCTTGTTAAACACGATCTGCCCTTCACAAAGCCATGCTGACTGTCCCTGATCAGACCATGATTCTCTAAATGCCTATAGATCCTATCTCTAAGAATCTTTTCCAACAGCTTTCCCACCACAGACGTAAGGCTCACTGGTCTATAATTACCCGGACTATCCCTACTACATTTTTTGAACAAGGGAACAACAGTCGCCTCCCTCCAATCCTCCGGTACCATTCCCGTGGACAACGAGGACATAAAGATCCTAGCCAGAGGCTCAGCAATCTCTTCTCTCGCTCGTGGAGCAGCCTGGGGAATATTCCGTCAGGACCCGGGGACTTATCTGTCCTAATGTATTTTAACAACTCCAACACCTCCTCTCCCTTAATATCAACATGCTCCAGAACATCAACCTCACTCATATTGTCCTCACCATCATCAAGTTCCCTCTCATTGGTGAATACCGAAGAGAAGTATTCATTGAGGACCTCACTCACTTCCACAGCCTCCAGGCACATCTTCCCACCTTTATCTCTAATTGGTCCTACCTTCACTCCTGTCATCCTTTTTTTCTTCACATAATTGAAGAATGCCTTGGGGTTTTCCTTTACCCTACTCGCCAAGGCCTTCTCATGCCCCCTTCTTGCTCTTCTCAGCCCCTTCTTCTTTCTTGCTTCCCTATATTCCTCAATAGACCCATCTGATCCTTGCTTCCTAAACCTCATGTATGCTGCCTTCTTCCACCTGACTAGATTTTCCACCTCACTTGTCACCCATGGTTCCTTCACCCTACCATTCCTTATCTTCCTCACCGGGATAAATTTATCCCTTACATCCCGCAAGAGATCTCTAAACATCGACCACATGTCCATAGTACATTTCCCTGCAAAAACTTCATCCTAATTCACACCCGCAAGTTCTAGCCTTATAGCCTCATAATTTGCCTTTCCCCAATTAAAAATTTTCCTGTCCTCTTTGATTCTATCCTTTTCCATGATAATTATAAAGGCCAGGGAGCGGTGGTCACTGCCCCCCAGATGCTCACCCACTGAGAGATCTGTGACCTGACCCGGTTCATTACCTGGTACTAGATCTAGTATGGCATTCCCCCTGGTCGGCCTGTCAACATACTGAGACAGGAATCCATCCTGGGCACACTTAACAAACTCTGCCCCATCTAAACCTTTGGAGCTAATCAGGTGCCAATCAATATTAGGGAAGTTAAAGTCACCCATGATAACAACCCTGTTATTTTTGCACCTTTCCAAAATCTGCCTTCCAATCTGTTCCTCTGTGTCTCTGCTGCTACCAGGGGGCCTATAGAATACCCCCAGTAGAGTAACTGCTCCCTTTCTGTTCCTGACTTCCACCCGTATTGACTCAAAAGAGGATCCTGCTACATTACCCACCCTTTCTGTAGCTGTAGTAGTATCCCTGACCAGTAATGCCACCCCTCCTCCCCTTTTTCTGCCCTCTCTATCCCTCTTAAAGCACTGAAATCCAGGAATATTGAGAATCCATTCCTGCCCTGGTGCCAGCCAAATCTCTGTAATGGCCACTACATCATAATTCTATGTATGTATCCAAGCTCTCAGTTCATCACCTTTGTTCCTGATGCTTCTTGCATTGAGGTACACACATTTCAGCCCTTCTACCTTACTGTCTTTACACCGTTTATTCTGCTTTCCTCAAAGCCTCTCTATATGTTAGATCTGGCTTTACTCCATGCACTCCTTTCACTGCTCCATCACTCTGGGTCCCATCCCCCTCGCAAATTAGTTTAAACCCTCCCGAACCATGCTAGCAAACCTACCTGCAAAGATATTGCTCCCCCTCGAGTTCAGGTGCAACCCATCCAATCTGTACAGGTCCCACCTTCCCCAGAAGAGATCCCAGTGATCTAAAAATTTAAAACCCTGCTCCCTGCACCAACTCCTCAGCCACGCATTCAACTGCCATCTCCTCCAGTTCTTACCATCTCTGTCACGTAGCACTGGCAGCAATCCTGAAAACGTCACTCTTGAGGTCCTGTTCTTCAGCCTTCTGCCTAATTCCCGAAACTCACACTTCAGGACCTCATCCCTTTTCCTGCCTATGTCGTTGGTCCCAACATGTATCACGACTTCTGGTTGCTGTCCCTCTCGTACCAGGATGTCGTGCATCTGGTCAGAGACATTCTGGACCCTGGCACCCAGGAGGCAACAAACCATGCGGGTGTCCTTCTCACGTCCACAAAATCTCCTGTCTGCTTCCCTGACTATAGTCTCCAATGACGACAGCTCTCCTCTTCTCCATCCCACCCTTCTGCACCACAGGGTCAGACTCAGTGCCGGAGGCCCTGCCACCGTGGCTCACACCTGGTCGGTCGTCCCCGCCAACAGTATCCAGGACGGTAAACATTATTCAGGGGAATGGCCACAGGGGTGCTCTGCACTACCTGTCTGCTCACCTTCGCTTTCCCCCCTCTGACTGACACCCAACGACCTGCTTCCGACAGCCTAGGTGTGACTACCTCCCTGTAGCTCTCATCTATGACTGCCTCATTCTCCCTTATGAGTCAAAGGTCATCCAGCTGCTGCTCCAGATTCCTTACACTGTCTTCCAGATCGCCCAGCCGTATGCACTTCTGGCAGATGTGACTGTGGGAGAGGGGCGTTCCCCCAAGACTGCCACATCTCACATGAGAGGAACATCACCATCTCAGGAGACATTGTAAAAACTAGCTGCAACATTACCTCTCGGCTCCTAAATTCAATTCCAAGATTGATGAAGGCCTATACACAGTACACCTTCTTAACCACAGAGTCAACCTGTGCAGCTGCTTTGAGCGTCCTGTGGACTCAGACCCCAAGATCCCTCGGATCCTCCACACTGCCAAGAGTCTTACCATTAATACTATATTCTGCCATCATATCTGACCTACCGAAATGAACCACTTCACACTTATCTGGGTTGAACTCCATCTGCTACTCCTCAGCCCAGTTTTGCATCCTATCAATGTCCCGTTGTAACCTCTGACAGCCTTCCACACTATCTACAACACCCTCAACCTTTGTATCATCAGAAAACTTACTAAACCATCCCTCCACTTCCTCATCCAGGTCATTTATAAAAATCACGAAGGGTAAGGATCCCAGAACAGATCCCTGAGGCACATCACTGGTCACTGACCTCCATGCAGAAAATGACCCGTCTACAACCAAAACTAAAGTTTTTGGGGGGGAATTCAGAGAAACCGTGAATTTCTTGGTTATTAGAGTCATCAAGTTGTATAGAATGGAAACAGGTTCTTCAGTCTGACTTGTCCAAGATGACCAAGATGCTAATCCCATTTTCCTGCATTTGGCCCATATCCCTGTATGCCCTTCCTAGCCATTAGCTGTCCAAGTTCTTGTTAAATACTATGATTGTGATTGTATCTCTCTCCACCAACTCGCATGGCAGCTTGTTCCATATATTCACCACCCTTTAGTGTGAAAAATATTGCCCTTCAGATCCACATTAAATCTTTTCCCTCTCAACCCAAACTAGGTATATCTTCTCGTTTAGACTCATGTATCCTAGGAAAAAAATCTGTGACCATCTACCCTCTCTCTGCCCTTCATAATTTTATAAACCTTTATAAGGTCACCCCTAGGCCTCTTACACTCCAGTGAGACCAGTCTCAGCCTATCCAACCTCTCCTTGTAATTAAAGCCCTGTGTTCCAGGCAACACCCTGGCGAATCACACAATATTCCATTGTCTTGTTCAGCTGCAACATGATAATCCATCTCTGGTACTCAATACCCTTCCCTATGCAGGCAAGCAGGCTAAGTGCCTTCTGTGTTACCCTATTCATCTGAGTTGCCGTTTTTAGGCAGCTGTGAACTTGTACCATGGTTTTCGGTTGGGCGCCAGATGCTCGGAGAGATTTGGTGGGGGGCGAGTGCCCGGCGTTTGGCCGGGGGGCCATGGTCGAGTGGTCAGCGACTTGGGCCGGCTCCCCCACCGGACTTAGTCTGGTGAGGAGAATGTGAGGACACCCAGCAGGACTGAAAAAAAACAAGACCTGACAAAGGGCGGATGAGCTCCTTGTGAGCCAATGGCCATCTACCATGGAAGAGATTAAAACCTCACCACCTATCTACGAATTGTATGCAATGCACCTAGTTAGAAGAGACATGATGAACTTGGGCGCTGCACCGTGTGCCTGGACCTGCCCAAGGCCTCCGCCTAAGGAAGGGCCGAGCTCAAAGATGCGGCCGCGGCTGGAGGCCGACATGGCCTCAGGCTCGAGTTTGGTGGGACGGCAGCGGGCGGTGCCAAGGTGGCCAGCGAGAACAAACTGGAGGAGAGGCTGTACTCGGTGCTGTCGCAAGATCGAAGAAGATGGAGGTGCATAGCTGCCAACCCCGGATTCGGGACGGCACCCACTGACTGACTGACTGAACTTGTACCCCAAGGTCCCTCTGTACATCAATGCTTCTGAAATCCCTGCTGTTTTCTGTGTCTATCTGGCCTGTGTTAGATGACCTAAAATATATTACCTTACATTAAATGGGCTAAATTCCATTTGTTATTGCTCTGCGCCCAGCTTTTCACATAATCTATGTCATTCCCTATTCTTAGGTAACACAAACACCAAATCTACAATTCCACCAATCTTCTTGTCATCAGCAGACATTCTCATTCAAGTCATTTATATGTATGACAAACTACTAAAGTCCCAGCACCCTTCACTGCGGTACACCACTGGTTATATCTTTCCAGTCAGGAAAACAACCGCCCACCACTACCTTCCTGTTCCTATCATAAAGCCAATTTTGGATCCAGTTTGCCAAAATACCTGAGGCCTCATATACCCTAAAATTCTGGACAGCGTACCATGTAGGACCTTATAAAAAGCCTTGTTAAAATTCAAGCATTCTACTTCTACTACCTAGCCTTTATTAATTTTCTCAATAACCTGCTCAAAATATTCAATCTGATTTGTAAGGCAGGATTAAGGCAAGACATTATTCCATACTGACTTCCTTTAATAATTTCCTGCCTTTTCATAAGTCAAATTCCTAAGATGTTTTCCCAATTGTATCCCTGCTACTGATGTAAGGCACACTAGCCTGTAGTTTCCTGGCTTCTCTTTACTGCCTTTTTTGATTTTAGGAACAACATTAGCCAACTTTCAGTCTTCCAGTACTTCAATCATGGCTAATTGTCACCTGCCCTATTCTACCATTGTGTGGAAGGAGCTACCAGCAGAAGTGGTAGATGTGGGTTCAGTTGGAACATTTAAGAGAAGTTTTGATAGCTACATGGATGGGAAATGTTTGGGTGCAGGTCGATGAGACTGGGCAGATCAGGTCGGCATGGACTAGATGGATCGAAGGGCTAGTTTCCATGCTATAGTACTCTATGATTAGAGAGGAGATATAGGAGCCTGAAGTCCTGTATTCACTTATTTAGCAACAGCCTCTTCACCAATACCATCAGGTTTTCTGAATGAACCATGAACCCGTAAACACTACCTTGTTATTCCCTTTTTTTGCACTATTTATTTACTTTGTAATTTTCAGCACAGGAACTTTCTGGCTTTGTGCCGTGCTGCTGCTGCAAAAGAATCAATTTCAGAATGTCAGAGGTAATATATCTGATTCAGATTCTGCCTTCAGCTATTTTCAAATATCTCACTAAACAGCCTTCATGCAAGATCCTTCCCTTTTAAATTAAAGACAATAGTTTTAGTTAAAAGATTTTCATCATTAAAACCAATTTTACTTTAAATCTTTTATTTCTTCTGCCACCTCTGATACTGTACATACTGTAGTAAGCACCCGAAATAGAAATCCAGTGAACTCAGGCCTTTAATATGCCCAGGCTTGTCCATACTGTTCATACATTGTTGATAGATAGGACCATTCGGAGTGAATTAATTGATTCATTAAGGTAGACAATAGTCCTTAACAATAATGAAATTTCTGAATTCAGTCAAACAGTGCATATCAAGGCAAAGAGCTAGTTTTATGAAGTCTTTCACACCAATGTCATAAATAAGCATAGGAACCAGTTTCAGGTGAGACCATTAGAGTATGGGACTGCGCAGTGGAGTAGTCTAACAAATGGTACTAAAGTTAACTGGCTAGTATCTGCTGATCGACCAGCATGTGGTCCAATTGCACCTCTAAAGTAAACAATTTGTGAGCTGCGGTTGGAAATTCTGTCCCTCTCTGAGTGTCTTTAGGAACTTGAAATGTATTCTGCTAATTTTGTTTTTCTGTGACATCTCTAAGGACTTTACAGCCTTTCAGGTGCTGACTAACATGATATTTGCTTTTTTAAAAGAGGTTCAACATAATTAACTTTGTCTTTGACCATATCCCAATTGTTTTTTGAAATTGCTTTTTCATTCTGTCTGCTTCTTTCAAGGATGTGCCAAATTACACTCAGATTTTTCCTTAGCTACTTTACCATTGTGTTTTTTATATAATGTAGTTCCTTCCTACCAAATCATACCATTCTCTAAATTCTCACACAAAAATTTAATCTACCATATACTTGTCTATTTATCTCTCTTGAAATCTAAAACAGCCTTCCTTACTGCTCACCACATAGCCTTTGAATTTGCGTCCTGTACACACTAGTCCAAGTAAACTACTGTTTCTATTATGAGCCTTGTGAAACATCACTGCGTAAGTCCCTCAGCTCAAAAAATATATTCACTGCAATTATGCTCCCTGACCCCAAAACCAATTTTGTCTCCACGATGACAAAGACATTTTGAAAGTCCATGTACAAAACATCAACAATATATCAGACCAGTCTGTTACCTCAGGGGAAAGCACTCAAACATTTTGCTCAAGGTTTGTTTTGAATACAGCTATGCTGATTTACTTTTATTGATCCAAATTTGTCCAAAGGATTTTTACTATTATCCCTGATATTATGCTAACAACTTCCCCACCATCTCAGTTTAAAATAACAGCTGGCATTATTTTAACATTCTTTTACAAGCAAGGGTATAACCTTTAAAATCATTATATCCTCTGAAATCTCTCCAACCGTTGCTGAAGATTGCAAGATTGGAAGATTATTGTTGATAATTTTGCATTCTTTCCTCTTATTTTCCACAACAAACCAAGATATATCCCAATTTAACAGTATGAAAAAAAACCCAAAATGCACGGGAAACACAGAGGATTGCCAAGAAAATTGCAATGAAGCATGAACCATACAGCATGGAAACAGGCCCTCAGTCCACAGACTGACGCTAACACCAAATCAATTCCAATCACTATGGTAGTGATATTAAACCTGATTCTGAATCACTAGGGGACAGACTGAACAATTACATGTATATAGGTAATTATATAAAATACAAGCAGGCATGAGAAGGTCAAATTCTGAAGAAAGTAACAATTATACAGTCGAATCCAACATCTACCCCTTTTGATTCTAAATCACACATTTAGAATCATTACATCTGAAAATTTAGAAGCAGAAATGCTTGTGGTATCTACACTAAGTATAAAATAATCAAAAATAGTCAAGTTTTGGACGTATAAAAGGGTAGTCATATGATTCTGTCATTGTTGGGTAGGTTAGTAGGCATGCTTACATGAGTTTAAACTATTAATAATTATTGTTATACAAGTAAAAAGATGTAAATGATGATAAAGCAAATCAGAACACATATTATCACTCATTGTAAGTAGGGAAAATTGGCAAAAATATAACAACAAGTAATATTACAATAAACTTCATAATGTGCAGTAGCTGGTGACCTCTGTTTGAAATATTCTGCCCAGTTAGTGTTCGCTGCAGCCCAACAGCATAGGCATTATGTCATATTAACAACAGTGCTTGTTGTCTTTGGCAGGTACCAATTTAGCTCACTTGCAGTAGATGGCATGTATCATAAGACCATGAGACATAGGAGAAGAATTAGGCCATTCAGCCCATCAAGTTTGTTCTGCCATTCTATCATGGCTGATTTATCATCCCTCTGAAGATCAACCCCATTCTCCTGCCTTTGCTACACAACCTTTGACACCCTGATTAATCAACTTCCAACTTAACTATATCTAATGACTTGGCTGGCACAGCCACCTATGGCAATGAATTCCAAAGTTTCACCACCCTCTGGCTGAAGAAATTTCTCTTTCTAAATGGGCACCCCTCAATTCTGAGCCTGTGCCATCTGGTCTTAGATTTCCCCACCATAGGAAATATCCTCCCCACATCCACTTTATGCAGACTTTCAATATTTAATAGGCTGCAATGAGATCCCAGACCCTCCCACCAATGATTCTGAACTCCAGTGAGTACAGGCCCAGAGCTATCAAACACTCCCCATATGTTAACGCTTTCATTTCTGCGATAATTCCTGTGACCCTCTTCTGAACCCTCTCCAATGCCAGCACATCCTTCCTTAGATAAGGGGCCCAAAACTGCTCATAGTACTCCAAACGCAGTCTGACCACTGTCTTCTCAAGCCTCAGCATCACACCCTTGTTCTTATTTTCTAGGTCTCTCAAAATGAATACATGTGTTACATACCTCAAGGAGATCTGTGACTTTTTTTTGTGAGAATGATGTGATGGTCTTTTGGAGGTCACCTGATGTAATCTTCCCGCCGATGTGAGGTTATGTGATGACATGTGCACTGCGGGTATATAAGGGAAGACTCCAGATGACGCAGTTAGTTTTTAGTTTTTAGTTTTCCAGCTAGAACATGCATCTGTGTCTCCGTTTCTGTTGCGTATTTATTTTATGACACAGTTTCATCTTTTTAAAAAATGGAGTGTTGTGTTCTGTTGCAAGGTACAATAGTGCTGGATTGGCAATGTTTGCTAGATGTGTTGATGTACCTTATTCCAGCAATAGTACGGGAGAGTGAAGATTTTATCGAAGTACAGGACCCAAAGGATTGAGACGAGTCGGTTTCGTTCGGCAGTTTAACAAAGGATTGACCTAATTGAGTCTTCGTCGAAGGAGTAGTGACCTGCATCGAAGATAACTCTTGCCAAAAGAGAAAAAGAGTTCATGCAAAGTTTGCTCTCTGGAATTTAAGGTCAGTTGTTTTAAACTGTTTATTTCCTGTATCGTGAATCCTTTGGACAGAACCAGCAGGAAAGTCGTGTCTATAAAGAAATCCTTCTCCAGAGAAGTCTCTCCCAATTGAACATATAAATCTGTTGGACTTTCGAATTTACCATTTTAAGAACTATATCTGACTTTAGCGCTTTAAGAACTGTTTTTACATTTAATGCTTTAAGAACCAGCGCCAAGTGACGATTTGTTGAACGGCTGCATAGGGGTTAACTTCCGCTTAAGGTTTTCGTTTGTTTTTTTTTATCGTTTATCCATGTTTAATAAATGTTCGGTTGTTTTTATATAACCTGTCTCAATTGATATTCATTGTTGCCGGTTACGTAACACATTGCATTTGCCTTCCTTACCACTGACTCAACCTGCAAGTTAATCTTTAGGGAATCCTGCATGAGGACTCCCAAGTCCTTCTGCCTGCTGATGTTTGAAATTTCTCCACATTTAGTAAATAGTCCGCACCTTAAGTCATTGTGCCAAAGTGCATGACCGTGTTCTTCCCTACATTATATTCAATCTTCCACTACTTCGCCCATTCCCTCAATCTGTCAAAGTCCTTCTGAAGACATGCTGCTTCCTCACGCCACCTGCCCCTCACCTGTCTTCATATCATCCACAAAATTGGCCAGAAAACCATCAATTCCTTCATCCAAATCATTGGAATATAATGTGAAAAGAAGCGGTCCCAACATTGACCCCTGTAGCACACTACTAGTCATTGGCAGCCGACCAGAAAAAGCCCCCTTTCTTCCCACTCTTTACCTTCTGCCAGTCAGCCAATCTTCTATCCATATTAGTATCTTTCCTTGTTAAGCAGCCTCATGTGCGGCACCTTGTCAAAAGCCTTCCCAAAATCCAAGTAAACAACATCCACTGGCTCTCCTTTGTCTATCCTGCCTGTTATTTCTTCAAAGAATTTCAACAGCTTTGTCAGGCTTTCCCCCATGCTGACTTTGGCCTATTTTATCATGTGCCTCCAAGTACCCCAAAACCTCATCCTTAATAATAGATTCTAACATTTTCCAATCACTGAAGACAGGCTAACTGGCCTATCATTTCCTTTCTTCTACTGCTTCCCAGGAAAGCAGCATGCATCGTCGGGGACCAGCACTTCACTTGCCTCATCATTGAACTGTTCCCACAACCTATGGACTCACTTTCAAGGACTCTTCACCTCATGTTCTCAATAGTTGTTATCATTATTTCTTTTTTTGTTTAGTATTTGGACAGTTTGTTTTCTTTTGCACACTTGTTTTCCATATTGTTGGGCGCCATCTATCATTGAGTCTATTATGGTTATTGGATTTACTAAGTATACCCACAAGAAAACAAATCATAGATGAGATATATGTACTTTGATAATAAATTTACTTCGAATTTTGAACTTTGAGCATTGAAAATGGTGGAAAGACAGGAGTGTCAGGGAGTGTTTCACTTTTTCAGGTTATCCTGCTTTTGACCTGTTTTTGTAATTACAATATTTTTGTAACTTCTCCAGCTGAGTTTCTGGTCTCCACCATTAACATCCTGATGTTTCTGTGATTGTGAATGAATGGATATAAGGATAATGCATTTCTTTTTCAGCTCAGCTCTTGTGGATTCATATTTAATTAATGATAGGGCATTGAAACACGCATCAAAATAAATAGAGCTAATTAACAGAAATCATGTTTCAAAATTAGAGGCATTGAGAACATCTAACTACTACACACAATAACAATGCAAAATCAAAGGGAGAAAACTTACAGTTTGTAAAATTTATTTGTGATTTAGTATCATACTTTTATTTTCTATTTGTGCATTAGTACCATAGGAGAGATGTCAATCTAAAGGTTTAAAACTTCAACTAAAAAACAGATAGAAATCATATTCATTATTTACTGTCAAGCAAGTTGTAAACATGAGAAATTGAATTATATTAATCATGTTTAAAGTAAAAAAATATTAAAAATTTGACATTTTTCAGGATTTATTACAACTCTTGATGCAATGCTTAATTCTTACTGGCATGCTGGCCTTCATAACAAGGGGAATTGAGTATAAGAGCAAGGAGGTCCTTCTGCAGCTGCACAGGGCCCTGGTGAGACCACACCTGGAGTACTGTGTGCAGATTTGGTCTCCAAATCTGAGGAAGGACATTCTTGCTGTTGAGGGAGTGCAGCGTAGGTTCACAGGGTTAATTCCTGGGATGGCGGGACCGTCATATGTTGAAAGATTGGAGCAACTGGGCTTGTATACTCTAGAATTTAGAAGGCTGAGAGGGGATCTTATTGAAACATATAAGATTGTTAAGGGATTGGACACGCTGGAGGCAGGAAGCATGTTCCTGCTGATGGGTGAGTCCAGAACCAGAGGCCACAGTTTAAGAATTAGGGATAGGCTATTTAGAACAGAGTTGAGGAAAACTTTTTCACCCAGAGAGTGGTGGATATATAGAATGCTCTGCCCCAGAAGGCTGTGGAGGCCAAGTCTCTGGATGCTTTCAAAAAAGAGATGGATAGAGCTCTTAAAGATAGTGGAATCAAAGGTTATGGGGATAAGGCAGGAACTGGATACTGATAGTGGATGATCAGCCATGATCACAGTGAATGGCGGTGCTGGCTCGAAGGGCCTAATGACCTACTCCTGTACCTATTGTCTATTGTCAATGGCAATAACAGATTCAAGCTGTGTGTTACAGTAGCATAGTGGTTAGCTTGATGCAATTACAACTCGGGGCATAGAGGTTCAGAGTTCAATTCCAGTGCTGTCTGCAAGGAGTTTGTATATTCTCCTCATGACCAACTAGATTTCCTCTGGATGCTACAGTTTCCTCCCACAGTCCAAAGACATACTGACTAGTAGGCTGATTAGCCATTGTAAATGGTCATGTGAATAGACTAGGGTTAAATAGGTGGTTTGCTGGGCAGCGCACCCTTTGGGTAGGAAGGGCCTGTTCTGTGCTGTATCTCTAAATAAATGTCACAAATAAACATTTGTGAAGAAAGGTCGTAGCTGAAACATTCTCCTTAGATGTTCATCACTCTGCCATACTTTTTAATCAATTTTATGGCACTTACTGCTTTACAGAACCAAAACCAAAAAATATAGTGAGTGAGATGGAATTGGTGAGTTGGAAAATGACTTATATGGTGACATAGGCTTCTCCACTGTCAAAAATTCATTAAAAGCTTCAAGAGCTAATACTCTCACATTCTAAAACACCAAGAGGTAAGCAACCATTTGAAAGTGTGCAAGTCAGAAGTTTCAAACCTGGCATCTGTTTCATATTTTAAAATCTTTGCACTTTATTCAAAAACTGGGCTGTCTAATCCAATATCAGAATGGTGTCAAACTCTGTTTCATGTTTTATTCACACAATATCCTTCACAGTTCATACCTTAATTTTAACCACACAGGGTAGTTTTATAGTTTTCACAGTCCATACTTTAACCACTGAGTATAGTTTTACATTGCACAGTTTGGCAGTGGTCTAATTACCCCGGCTTTCACCATTATAAATAATAATCCATTCACTGTTCAGCTAAGTATGTCTGTGCAACGCCTCATTACTCAATAACTACAAGTGTCTCGCCAGGGCATATGTCTAATCTGCCTGAGGTTGTTCTCTATAAAAATAAATTATAACATTCGTGATCAATAAGCATTTGTCCCACAGCGTCCTTCCTGTGGACTTTGGTATTTTACAAGGTGAAGCAGATAGGCAATATTAGCATGTACTTAATGGAATACTTTTCCAATTCAGGCGCCTACTCTCAAGAATCAAATATTCCCCTTCCCTGTCCCCAGAACATGTACAAGAAATCTAGCTGTAGAGCAAATCTTCTGTTGCTTGAATTACACCTCACCCTGCTATATCAACATATTCATTTATTTAGCAATACAAAATGGAGTAGTCCTTCCAGCCCTTTGGCCACACCGCTCCATTACCACACAACCCCGAAGAACCCTAACCTAATCACGGGACAATTTACAATGATCAATTAACCTAACTGGCACGTCTTTTGACCATGGGAGGCAGCCGAAGCCCATGCGTTCCACAAGGAGGACATACAGAGACTCCTCGCAGTACGGCTCCAGAATGCCCTGCGCTGTAATAGCGTTGCACTAACCGCTATGCTACCGTGCTGCCCTGATCTTCAAAGAAGTCCCAATTTAGTCCTGATCTTCAAAGGAGTCTCCTGTTGCTCTTAAGCATTAATTTTCCATCTGATCTCAGCCACCTCAGAGGCCAATGATTTGGATAATGGAATTGATGGCTTTGTGGCAAAGTTTGCGGATGATATGAAAATAGGTGGAGGGTTAATGATTGGATAATGTTAAGACCATTGCTTCAGAAAATGAGACAGCAAGACCTGGACAGCCCTTGCACCTAAGATGATAAGTAAGATTATTGTCAGACCAGGGTCAGGCAATAACCATCTTCAACAAGATGTAACCACTTCTCATTGACATTCATCAGCCTTAGCATGACTGAAATGCACATCGTCAGGGTCATCAATGACCAGAAACTTACCTAGATAAACGCTATAGCTACAAAGGCAAGGTATTTCACAGATGATGACTCACTGCCTGCTTGACCAAAGCCAAACTGAAACTGCTCAGTAATGGACACACTATCCACTAGCTTAAACATTAATTTCCTCTGTCAGAAATGCATCACCTTCAAAGTTGGTACATAACTTTCCTGAAGGGAGCAGATTGACAATCACTTTAGAAGTTTCTCCTGTGAAATAGTTTAACACTTTGATCAGTAGAACCATTCGTATGAGATCAAGGTTCGTGTGCATTAGCAGTTAAAAAAGCAAGTTCACCGTATCTCCTTAACACTATTCTGTCTGCTTCTTATGTAGTACATTCTGCTGAAGACAGAACTGTTATCAAATTACAAAACAGTACTAATGGTGTCTAAAATTTCTCATTGTATAGTTATTCTGTAAACTCATTAAAACCAGTATGTTTTATGTTATATTGTATACTCAAGCTGCATATCTTCAATATTGTGATTTAGCCCAATTATTTTAACACATTAAAGAGTTATACAGCACAGAAGCAGCCCATTCAGCCAAACTTGCCAATGGCAATTAAGATATCTATCTGAGCCAGTCTGACTTGCTAGCATTTAATCTTTATGTCTTCCTTGATTGCAATGTTGGTTAGCTGAAAGTTCTGCAGAGACCCACCAACCTAGTACAACTTGTACAACACCACATTCTGGTCTTCATTTCCTAGGCAATGCACTGCAGAAGTATGGACCATACTGGAAATCAGACCTGTGAGTGAACTTGACCTTATCATGCTCCAGCCCTGGACTACCAATCAGGCCACAACAACAACCTCTCAATCAATGTCAGCAAGAACAAGGAGCTGATTATTAATTTCAGGAGGAGGAAACTGGAGGTCCATGAGACAGTCCTCATCGGGTGATCGGAGGTGGAGAGATCAGCAACTTTAAATTTGTCGGTGTTATTATTTCAGAGGGTCTGTCCTGGCTCCAGCATGTAAGTGCCATACAAAGAAAGCACCGCAGCGCCTCTACTTTCTTAGATGTTTGTGAAGATTTGGTATGTCATCTAAAACTCTGACAAACTTTTTATAGACATGTGGTGGAGAGTATATTGACTGGTTGCATCGTGGCCTGGTATGGAAACAACATTGCCCTAGACCAAAGGCATACAAAAAGTAGTGGATATGGCTCAGACCATCACAGGTAAAGCCCTCCCCACCATTGAGCATATCTCCATGAAGCACTGTCACAGGAAAGCAGCATCCAACATCAAGGACCCCACCATCCAGGCCATGTTCTCTTCTTGCTTCTTGCATCAGGAGGAAGGTACAGGAGCCTCAGGGCCCACATCACCAGGTTCAGGAACAGTTACTGCCCCTCAACCATGGTGCTCACTCACCCCATCACTGCATAAGACCATAAGACATAGGAGCAGAATTAGGCCATCTGGCCCCTCAAGTCTGGTCTGCCATTCAATCATGGCTGATCCTTTTTTTCTGTCTCCTCCTCAACCCCATTCCCGGGCTTCTCCCCGTAACCTTTGATGCCATGTCCAATCAAGAAGCTATCAATCTCTGCCTTAAATACACTCAGCGACCTGGCCTCCACAGCTGTATATTCATCAAATTCACCACCCTTTGGCTAAAGAAATTTCTCCACATCTCTGTTTTGAAAGGGCGCCCCTCTTCTCCTAGACTTTCCCACTATAGGAACCATCCTTTCCGCATCTACCCTGTCTAGGCCCAGGGTGTCAAACTACTGGCCCATGAAGGGGTCCGATGCGGCCCGCGGGATGATTTGGGGAAAAAAAGTATATTTGTGACCATTTATTATGTATCTGTACTGCAGTCGCTCTCTCTCCCACCGCTGTCTGTGCTGCCTGCTGCACCAGCAGCTTGTTGTGTGTACTTAGAAAACAATAGTTGGCAGTCAACCACCCGCTGTGCATAAGCACCTACCACCCTGCACTGAAGACCACTAGGGCCCCACTTACGTCGTCAGACACAGTATATACACACACAGAGTACTCAGGTAAGGAACACCTGTAACAAGGCTGAGACTGTTTGCTGCTGTGGTTCAAAATGCTTTCCAAGAAAAGAAAAGTTGGCATCGAAGGTCAGATATTCAATAATAATTGGAAAGATCGTTTTTCTTCTGTGAGGTCAAAGGCAAACCTCTGTGTCTGATATGCTCGTAACAAGTGGCTGTGTCAAAAGAGTACAATATCAAATGACACTATGAGACGTCACACAGAGAAAAATATGGCAAGTATGCAGGATGACTCAGAATGCAAAAGGTAAACGAGCTTGAAGCAGCTCTGAAAAAAACAGCAATCAGTGTTCACCAAAAGTCAAGAGACTCATGATGGAGCTGTCAAGGCCAACAAAATAGCAGCTGCGTTGAAGCCATACTCAGAGGGGGAATTCATCAAAGCATGCATGCTGACGGTGGCTGAGCTGGTGTGCCCTGAGAAGAGACAGGCCTTTGGTAATATCAGCTTGTCAAGAAATACTGTGGCAGAGAGAATCGGGAGATTTGAACAGTCAACTAAAAGATAAAGTGAAGTCATTTATTGCCTTCTCTATTGTAATTGATGAGAGCACTGACGTGACTGATGTAGCTCAATTGGGAATATTTATTTGTGGTGTTGATGCATCTTTGACCGTCACCGAGGAGTTTGTGGAGATGCTGCCCATGACAAACACCACAACGGCAAACGACGTTTTCTCCAGCCTTGTTGAGGCCTTGGACAGACTGGGGGTTGACTGGAGTTACGCTGTCAGCATGGCAACAGATGGCGCACCGTCCATGTTCGGGAAAAAGGTAGGTGTTGTTGCAAAACTCAGAGAGAAAGTTCAGACAGAGAATCCGGAGCAGGAATTCTGGAATTTTCATTGTATTATACACCAAGAGGCACCAAGAGCCTGAAAATGGACAATGTCATGAATGTAGTAATCAAAACAGTTAATTTTATTAGAGCTAAGGGACACAACCATTGGCAATTTGACACTCTTTTGTCCAAAAGTAATACTGGACACAGCCTACCCTACCACACTGAAGTCCGCTGGTTGAGCAGAGGGGTTCTGTTCAAACGTTTTTTTCAATTACGTGCAGAAATTGGACTATTCATGAACGAGAAAGGGAAGCCAGTGGCAGAGTTGGATGACTCAGACTGGCTTCCTGATCTTGCATTTTTGGTGGATATAACAGAGCACTTAAATATGCTTAATATTAACATGCAAGGCCACAACAAACTTGTTACGGAATACTATGACAGCATTTGTGCTTTTCAAATTAAATTAGGCCTGTGGGAGATGCAACTATCCTGGAGCAACCCAGCTCATTTCTCCTCTTTGCAGTCTGTGCGTGTCACTCATGGGAATAATGACAATATGGACAGGTACAAGGACAAGATATCACGGCTGAAAAGTGAGTTTCAGAATCGTTTCCAAGTCTCCACTCAGCTCAAGAGGGAATTCTTACTATTTTCCTCTCCGTTTGCCGTCAACGCAGCATCAGATGTGCTGGAGGAACTCCAAATGGAACTAATTGAAATTCAGTGTAACTCGGCTTTCAAATATAAATTTGAGACTGTGGGTCTGGACTCATTCTATCAATACCTGGGACCGATGTACCCCAAGATGACAGACTTTGCCTCAAAGATCCTTTGCATGTTCGGGACAACATATCCCTGTGAGCAGGCGTTCTTCATAGTGAACATTAACAAATCCAAACTGCGCTCGCAGCTGACACACAGACATCTAAATGACATTATGAAAATCACAACTGCCTAGAAACTGGTCCCTGATGTTGACAGGCTGGTTAAAGCCAAGAGATGTCAGGTGTCTGGAAGCAGCAAGTGAAAAATGAGTGACACTGTCTGATGCACTGCGACATGTAAGCAAAATGCATTATGAAATATTGAGTGTCATAATATTGTGATTCATTCATTTTCTGACTATTATTGTAAATGTGATCACTTCAATAAAAATTAGAGGCTAACTGTGTTCATTGTCTGAGTTTGATTGCTGGAAGCAGGCTAATAAAATTTAGGTGCAGTTGTGTAGCCTACATTTACAATTTGTTTCGTTAGGTCTACATTTGTGTCTGCTAATGTTCGATTTCAAATGGTTTGTTAATGGAAGGGTGTGGCTCCCAGAACAATCTTAGCCAAAATAGCATCGTTTTTCTCTCTCTCATCACAACTTTCTTGTAGGCTACGACTGTAAGTTAATACCAATCATAAAAATAATGCTTGCTAGGCAATCTTCTTCATAAGAAGCGAAATTCGTAAAGTGAAACACTTTGTAGTTATAGCAGAGACTGAGACACATGAAAGCAGGTTGAAAAAACGAAGGCAACGAAAGCTGTGGGAGCACGCGCGTGTGTTCATGCATGCACAACTGATCCGGTCCGCATGAAGTTGCATTTTTCCCAATCTGGCCTGTGACCTAAAATGAGTTTGACACCCCTGGTCTAGGCCTTTCAACATTCTAAAGGTTTCAATGAGATCCACCCCCGCCCCCCATCCTTCTGAATTCCAGTGAATACAGACCCAGAGCCATCAAATGTTCCTCATATGATAACCCTTTCATTCCTGGAATCATCCTTGTGAACCTCCTCTGTACCCTCTCCAATGTCAGCATGTCTTTTCTAAGATGAGGGACCCAAAACTGTTCACAATACTCAAGACGAGACCTCACCAGTGCCTTATAAAGCCTCAGCATCACATCCTTGCTCCTGTATTCTAGACCTCTTGAAATGAATGCTAACATGGTATTTGCCTTCCTCACCACTGACTCAACCTGTAAGTTAACCTTCACTATGTTCTGCACAAGGACTCCCAGGACCCTCTGCATCTCATATTCTTGGATTTTCTCCCCGTTTAGAAAATAGCCCGTACATTTGTTTCTACTACCAAAGTGCATGACCATGCATTATCCAACATTGTATTTCATTTCACTTTCTTGCCCATTCTCCTAATCTGTCTAAGTCCTTTGCACCCTACCTGTTTCCTCAACACTACCTACCCCTCCACCGATCTTCGTATCATCTGCGAACTTCTGTGGCAACGGGCGAGATTTAAGGATGGTGTGTTGCCTCCCTGGTGCCGGGATCCAGAATGTCATGGACTGATTGCAGGGAATCCTCAAGAGTGAAGGTGAACATCCGGAAGTGGTGGTGTATGTCGGCACAAATGACGTGGGGAAGAAGAGGAAAGACATTCTACAGCGTGACTTCAGAGAACTCGGAAGAAGACTGAAAAGCAGGACTTCCAAGGTGGTTATCTGCGGTTTGCTTCCAGTTCCTCGTGCTGGAGTGGGCAAGAACAGGGAGATAATGGATCTGAATATGTGGCTGAGGAACTGGTGCAGGAAGCAAGGATTTACATTCTTGAACCATTGGGGTATGTTTCGGGGTAAGGATGAATTGTACAAAAGGGACGGGTTGCACCTTAATAAGCGGGGCACCAGCATTCTGGCAGGCAGCTTTGCCTCTGCAACACCGGTGTGTTTAAACTAAGTAGTGGGGGGAGGGGATGAACTGGAAATATAAGGATGGAGATAAACGAAAAGTGAGAATAAGAAAAGTTAAGAAAGACAGCAGAATCAGCAGAGCAGAAAGCTCAAGAGGGGATCGTACAGTGTGGCCAAGTGAAATAGGAATTGATATGGGAGGTGAGGGGAGTAATGAATTAAAAGTATTATATATGAATGCACGGAGTATAAGAAATAAAGTGGATGAGCTTGAGGCACAGTTGGAAATTGGTAAGTATGATGTTGTGGGAATAACAGAGACGTGGCTTCAAGTGGACAGGGCCTGGGAAATGAATATTCAAGGGTATACGTCCTATCGAAAGGACAGACTGATGGGCAGAGGGGGTGGGTTAGCTCTGTTGTTGAGGAGTGATATTCAGTCCTTTGCAAGGGGGGATATAGAATCAGGAGACGTAGAGTCAGTATGGATAGAACTGAGAAATTCTAAGGGTAGAAAGACCCTAATGGGAGTTATCTACAGGCCCCCAAACAGTAGTCTGGATGTAGGGTGTAAATTGAATCAAGAGTTAAAATTGGCATGTCACAAAGGTAATGCTACAGTTGTTATGAGGGATTTCAACATGCAGGTAGACTGGAGGAATCAGGTTGGTACTGGACCCCAAGAAAGGGAGTTTGTGGAGTCCCTCCGAGATGGATTCTTAGAACAGCTTGTGCTGGAGCTTACCAGAGAGAACGCAATTCTAGATTTAGTGTTGTGCAATGAACCGGATTTGATCAGGGACCTCGAGGTAAAAGAGCCATTAGGGGGTAGTGACCATAATATGATAAGTTTTAATCTACAATTTGAGAGGGAGAAGGGAAACTCGTAAGTGTCAGTATTACAGTTGAACAAAGGGAACTATGGTGCTATGAGGGAGGAGCTGGCCAAAGTTCAATGGAACAATACCCTAGCAGGAATGACAGTGGAACAGCAATGGCAAGTGTTTCTGGGAATAATGCGGAAGGTGCAGGATCAGTTCATTCCAAAGAGGAAAAGAGATCCTAAGGGGAGTAAGGGGAAGCCGTGGCTGACAAAGGAAGTAATGGACAGTATAAAAATAAAAGAGAAGTATAACATAGCAAAGACGAGTGGGAAGCCAGAAGATTGGGAAACTTTTAAAGAGCAACAGAAGGTAACTAAAAAGGCAATACATGGAGAAAAAATGAGGTACAAAGATAAACTAGCTAAGAATATAAAGGAGGATAGTAAAAGCTTCTTTAGGTATGTGAAAAGGAAAAAAATATTTAAGACCAAAATTGGGCCCTCGAAGACAGAAACGGGTGAATTTATTATGGGGAACAAGGAAATGGCAGACAAGTTGAACAGGTACTTTGGATCTGTCTTCACTAGGGAAGACACAAACAATCTCCCAGATATAATAGTGGCCAAAGGACCTAGGGTAATGGATGAACTGAAGGAAATTTATATTAGGCAGGAAATGGTGTTGGATAGACTGTTGGGTCTGAAGGCTGATGAGTCCCTGGGACCTGATGGTCTGCATCCCAGGATACTTAAGGAGGTGGCTTTAGAAATTGTGGATGCATTGGTAATCATTTTCCAATGTTCTATAGATTCAGGATCAGTTCCCGTGGATTGGAGGGTGGCTAATGTTGTCCCTCTCTTCAAGAAGGAAGGAAGAGAGAAAACAGGGAATTATAGACCAGTTAGCCTGACGTCGGTGGTGGGAAAGATGCTGGAGTCATTTATAAAAGATGAAATTACGACACGTCTGGATAGCAGAAACAGGATCGGTCCGAGTCAGCATGGATTTACGAAGGGGAAATCGTGCTTGACTAATCTTCTGGAATTTTTTGAGGATGTAACTATGAAAATGGACAATGGAGAGCCAGTGGATATAGTGTACCTGGACTTTCAGAAAGCTTTTGATAAAGTCCCACATAGGAGATTAGTGGGCAAAATTAGGGCACATGGTATTGGGGGCAGACGGCTGACATGGATTGAAAATTGGCTGGTTGACAGAAAACAAAGAGTAGCGATTAATAGGTCCTTTTCAGAATGGCAGGCGGTGACCTGTGGGGTACCGCAGGGTTCAGTGCTGGGACCGCAGCTGTTTACAATATATATTAATGACTTAGATGAGGGAATTAAAAGTAACATTAGCAAATTTGCCGATGACACAAAGCTGGGTGGCAGTGTGAAATGTGAGGAGGATGTTATGAGAATGTAGGGTGACTTGGACAGGCTAGGTGAGTGGGCAGATGCATGGCAGATGCAGTTTAATGTTGATAAATGTGAGGTCATCCACTTTGGTGGTAAGAACAGGAAGGCAGATTATTATCTAAATGGAGTCGAGTTAGGAAAAGGGGAAGTACAGCGAGATCTAGGTGTTCTTGCACATCAGTCACTGAAAACAAGCATGCAAGTACAGCAGGCAGTGAAGAAAGCTAATGGCATGCTGGCCTTCATAACAAGGGGAATTGAGTATAAGAGCAAAGAGGTCCTTCTGCAGTTGTGCAGGGCCTTGGTGAGACCACACCTGGAGTACCGTGTGCAGTTTTGGTCTCCAAATTTGATGAAGGACATTCTTGCCATTGAGGGAGTGCAGCGTAGGTTCACAAGGTTAATTCCTGGGATGGCGCGACTGTCATATGTTGAAAGATTGGAGCGACTGGGCTTGTATACTCTGGAATTTAGAAGGCTGAGAGGGGATCTTATTGAAACATATAAGATTATTAAGGGATTGGACACGCTGGAGGCAGGAAGCATGTTCCCACTGATGGGTGAGTCCAGAACCAGAGGCCACAGTGTAAGAATAAGGGGTAGACCATTTAGAACAGAGCTGAGGAAAAATTTTTTCACCCAGAGGGTGGTGGATATATGGAATGTTCTGCCCCAGAAGGCTGTGGAGGCCAAGTCTCTGGAAGCTTTCAAGAAAGAGATGGATAGAGCTCTTAAAGATAGCAGAATCAAAGGTTATGGGGATAAGGCAGGAACTGGATACTGATTGTGGATGATCAGGCATGATCACAGTGAATGGCAGTGCTGGCTTGAAGGGCCGAATGGCCTACTCCTGCACCTATTGTCTATTGTCTAAACTTGGCAACAAAACCATCTATTTCATCATCTAAATCATTTACATACAGCATAAAAAGAAGTGGTCCCAACACCGACCCCTGCAGAACACCACTAGTCACTGGCAGCCAACCAGAAAAGCATCTTTTTATTCCCACTCTCTGCCTCCTTCCAATCAGCCAATACTCTAACCATGTTAGTAACTTTACTGTAATACCATGGGCTATCAACTTGGTAAGCAGCCTTGTCAAAGGCCTTCTGAAAGTCCAAATATACAACATACACTACATCCCCTTTATCTTTCCTACTTGTAATCTCCTCAAGGAATTCCAACAAGTTGTCGGGCAGGATTTTCCCTGAAGAAAACCATGCTGACTTTCTCTTGTGTCACCAAGTACTCCATCACCTCATCCTTAACAATTGACTCTAACAAATTCCTAACCACTGAGGTCAGGCTAACTGGTCTATAATTTACTTTCTGCTGCCTTCCTCCTTTCTTAAAGAGTGGAGTAGCATTTGCAATTTTCCAGTCCTCTGGTGCCATGCCCAGAGTCCAATGAGTTTTGAAAGATCATTTCTAATGCCACCACAATCTCTAACGCTATCTCTTCCAGAACCCTAGGTTGCAGTTCATCTGGTCCGGGTGACTTATGTATCCTTAGGTACATTATCCTCAGCTTTTTGAGCACCTTCTCTCTTGTAGCAGTAACTACACCCACTTCTCTGCCTTCACACACTGAAACATCTGGCACAATATTAGTGTCTTCCACAGTGAAGACTGATGCAAAATACTCATTTAGTTCATCAGTCATCTCCTTGTCCTCCATTATTATTTCTCCTGCCTCATTTTCTAGCGGTCCTATATCTACTCTCATTTCTCTTTTATTTTTAAAAACTTGAAAAAAGTTTTACTATCCACTTTGATATTATTTGTTAGGTTGTTTTCATATTTCATCTTTTCCCCATCTTATGATTTTTTTAGTTGCTCTCTGTAGGTTTTTAAAACCTTCCCAATCCTCTATCTTCCCACTAATTTTTGCTTTATTGTATGCCCTTTCTTTAGCTTTTACAATAGCTTTGACTTCCTTTGTCAGCTACGGTTGTATTATTTTATCATTTGAGTATTTCTTCATTTTTGGAATACACATGTCCAGCACTTTCCTCATTTTTCCCAGAAACGCCCACCATTGCTGCTCTGCTGACATCCCTGCCAGCAGCTCTTTCCAATTTACTTTGGCCAACTCCTCTCTCATACCACTGTAATTTCTCTTACTCCACTGAAATACTGCTACATCAGACTTTCTCCCTATCAAATTTCAAGTTGAACACAATCATATTGTGATCACTGATTCCTAAGGGTTCCTTTACCTTAAGCTCCCTCATCGCCTTTGGTTCATTACATAACACCCAATCCAGTATAGCTGATCCCCTAGTAGGCTCAATGACAAACTGCTTTAAAAAGCTATCTCTTAGGCATTCACCAAACTCACTCTCTTAAGATCCATTGCCAACCCGATTTTCCCAATCACTGTTTCCAATTGCATTGTTCCCAAAACCTATAGACTCACTTTCAATGACTCTTCATCTCATGTCCTCAATATTTATTGCTTATTTATTTATTTTTTATTATTATTTCTTTTTTTCTTACGTATTTGCACATATTGTTAACTTTTGCACATTGGTGTTTGTCTGTTCTATTGGGTTCGGTCTTTCATTGATTCTGGTGTTTTTCTTATATTTACTGTGAATGCCTACAAGAAAATGAATCTCAGGGTTGTATATGGTGACATATATGTACTTTGACTCTGGGGTATTGAAATTGCAGGTCAGATAGGTTTGGCTAAATATTATTTTAAAATTTTCTTTATTTGTCCACATATTTATATCTTAGATAAATTAGCAGTAGTTTCATATGTTGTAAAATATTTATAAATCTTTAACTATCTACGTCAGTGTTGGCGTATGGCCAAGTGGTTAAGGCATTCGTCTAGTGATTTGAAGTTCACTAGTTTGAGCCTTGGCTGAGGCCGCGTGTGTGTCCTTGAGCAAGGCACTTAACTACACATTGCTCTGTGATGACACCAGTGCCAAGCTGAATAGGTCCTAATGCCCCTCCGTTGGACAACATCGGTAGCGTGGAGAGGGGAGGCTTGCAACATGGGCAACTGCTGGTCTTCCATACAACCTTGCCCAGGCCTGCGCCCTGGAAACCTTCCAAGACGCAAGTCCATGGTCTCATGAGACTAATCGATGCCTATATAAAAAAAATCTATGTCAATTTTGACTATTTTTAAATGACTGGCAAAAAGAGTGAAATAGACTTTTAAAGAAGCTGTAGCAATGAATTTTGAACAAAAATCAGCAGGGTGCCACGGTAGCGTAGCGGTTAGTGCTACACTACTTCAGCTTGGGGCGTTCTGGAGTTCAGAGTTCAATTCCGGCCCCTGTCTGTAGGGAGCTTATATGTTCTACCCATGAGCAAGTGTGTTTCCTCTGGGTGCTCCAGTTTCCTCCCATAGTTCAAAGACATACTAGTTAGTAGGTTAATTGGTCATTTTAAATTGACCTGTGATTAAATGGATGGATTGTTGGGAGGTGCGTCTCATTGGGCGGAAGGGCCTGTTCTACATTGTATCTCAAAATCAAAGTTGATTAGAGCAGTGAGTATCAGGATACAAAGCCGGAGGTGGGGCTGTCACATGCAGTCTACTCTGCGGTGGACTGGCCAGGAAACCAAGGAAGTTCAGCAGTCACCATAGGGTCAATCACAGCTAATGGCCAATCAAACAAAACCCAATCCAAAGCAGAAATACTCCTCTTGTCCTAGCCTTATGGTTCAAATGCTCATGATCAATTCTTTATCTTGTCCACCACAAATCCAACACTTGCTTTTGGGTCTCAGAGCTTCTCATGCTCATTTTGACTTCTGAGGGTCTTCAGTGTGCCTTGGTTCCTCATGGTCTTCATCATCTCCTCTGCTCCCTCACTCCCCATGGACATTGTGTCTGGTATTCCCTCGATCATCAAGGACTCATGTCTCCAGTGTTCCCTCCTTATTTTGGGACCTCAACAAATCTGCTCACTTGATCCTCATGAATCTCACCATTTCTATCCTCTCTCCTTGCAAGGACCTCATTTACCTACACTTCTGCATTCTTGATCTGTGTCCTGTGTTCCCTCATTATTTGTGGTCCTCATTGCCTCCTATGGATGTCAAGAGGAAAGTAAACCATAAATAAGCATTGATGTCCAGAGGAGACTATAGGTGTAAACCCATAGCTCCCTTGAAGTGGCAATGCAAGTGGATGGGGTGGCAAGGAAGGTGTCTTCAAAGACCAGGCTATTAAAAATAGAAGTTGAGAAGTCATGTGTAGTTAGGCCAAAGTTATTAAGCAACACACATCAAAGTTGCTGGTGAACACAGCAGGTCAGGCAGCATCTCTAGGAAGAGGTACAGTCGACGTTTCAGGCCGAGACCCTTCGTCAGGACTAACTGAAGAAAGAGCTAGTAAGAGATTTAAAAGTGGGAGGGGGAGGGGGAGATTCAAAATGATAGGAGAAGACAGGAGGGGGAGGGATGGAGCCAAGAGCTGGACAGGTGATTGGCAAAAGGGATACGAGAGGATCATGGGACAGGAGGCTCAGGGAGAAGGAAAAGGGGGAGGGGGGGAAAAACCCAGAGGATGGGCAAGGGGTATAGTCAGAGGGACAGAGAGAGAAAAAGGAGAGTGAGAGAAAGAATGTGTGTATATAAATAACGGATGGGGTACAAGGGGGAGGTGGGGCATTAGCAGAAGTTAGAGAAGTCAATGTTCATGCCATCAGGTTGGAGGCTACCCGGACGGGATATAAGGTGTTGTTCCTCCAATCTGAGTGTGGCTTCATCTTTACAGTAGAGGAGGCCGTGGATAGACATGTCAGAATGGGAATGGGATGTGGAATTAAAATGTGTGGCCACTGGGAGATCCTGCTTTCTCTGGTGTTCAGCAAAACGATCTCCCAGTCTGCGTCGGGTCTCGCCAATATATAGAAGGCCACATCAGGAGCACCGGACGTAGTCTATCACCCCAGCCGACTCACAGGTGAAGTGTCGCCTCACCTGGAAGGACTGTCTGGGGCCCAGAATGGTGGTAAGAGAGGAAGTGTAAGGGCATGTGTAGCACTTGTTCCGCTTACAAGGATAAGTGCCAGGAGGGAGATCAGTGGGGAGGGATGGGGGGGACAGGGGCGTAAGGAAGCAATCCCTGCGGAAAGCTGGGGGGCGGGGGAGGGAAAGATGTACTTAGTTGTGGGATCCCGCTGGAGGTGGCAGAAGTTACGGAGAATAATGTGTTGGACCTGGAGGCTGGTTGGGTGGTAGGTGAGGACCAGGGGAACCCTATTCCTAGTCGGGTGGCGGGAGGATGGAGTGAGAGCAGATGTGCGTGAAATGGGGGAGATGCGTTTGAGAGCAGAGTTGATGGTGGAGGAAGGGAAGCCCCTTTCTTTAAAAAAAGAAGATATCTCCCTTGTCCTGGAATGGAAAGCCTCATCCTGAGAGCAGATGCGGCAGAGACGGAGGAATTGCGAGAAGGAGATGGCACTTTTGCAAGAGACAGGGTGAGAAGAGGAATAGTCCAGATAGCTGTGAGAGTCAGTAGTTGAAAAGCCTCATCCTAAAAGCAGATGCGGCAGAGACGGAGGAATTGCGAGAAGGGGATGGCATTTTTGCAAGAGACGGTGAGAAGAGGAATAGTCCAGATAGCTGTGAGAGTCAGTAGGCTTATAGTAGACATCAGTAGATAAGCTGTCTCCAGAGATAGAGACAGAAAGACCTAGAAAGGGGAGGGAGGTGTCAGAAATGGACCAGATAAACTTGAGGGCAGGGTGAAAGTTGGAGGCAAAGTTAATAAAGTCAATGAGCTCAGCATGCGTGCAGGAGGCAGCGCCAATGCAGTCGTCGATGTAGCGAAGGAAAAGTGGGGGACAGATACCAGAATAGGTATGGAACATAGATTGTTCCACAAAGCCAACAAAAAGGCGGGCATAGCTCGGACCCATGCGGGTGCCCATTGTTTTGAGGAAGTGGGAGGAGCCAAAGGAGAAATTATTAAGAGTAAGGACTAATTCCGCTAGACGGAGCAGAGTGGTGGTAGAGGGGAACTGATTAGGTCTGGAATCCAAAAAGAAGCAGATTTGCAAGACCAGCTTTTTTGTATACTGAATGGCAGGTGCATAGAACGTGCAGCCAAGGGAGGTGTTGGAAGCAGATAAAATAGCAAAGATTAAGAGGCATTTTGACGAATATGTGAACAGGCAGGGAATGGTGGGGTATGAACTGCACAGGTTTATGAGGTTAGTTTAGATTGGCATTATGTCTTCCACAGACATGATGGGCTGAAAGGCCTGTTTCAGTGCCGTATTGTTTTAATTTCTCTTACTCCTTATGGACTTGATTATCTCTGCTCCCTCATTCCTGACTGATCTCAGCATCTGCTGTGCAGCCTTACTCTTCATGCCCCAAACAGACTCCAGTAATCCCTTTCCCCACATGAGCTGTCCAGTTTCCAGTGCTCCCTTGCTCCAATCAATCTCATCATCTCTAACTATCCCTTGCTGTGTCATGTTTCATTTACATTCCAGCACTCCTTTCATCTTTGAAAGTCTCATTTTCACCAGTCTTCCCCTTTCAATGATCACAGTCTCCCAAGTCCCTAGATCCTCTTCAACCTTACTGTCTTCAAATGCTCCCTCTTTCACACACTTGCTGACTTATCACTGATCTATAAGTCTCCAGTCTACCTTGTTTATGGAGACTATCATTCCTTTCCATTCTAATCTCCTCTCCCTAAGTCCACATTATTAAACTATTCACGCCAATTTGAAGATATTCAAATTTGACAGATATTTTTTCTTGAAGATGTAATTTCATTTTAGGGAGTAAAATTAAAGCTGAAATGGAAGTTTTTTTTGCTTTATTTTAAAGAAAAATGCTTCTACTATTATTTCATGACAGTGCCTATTGATCAGACATTAAGCTGAACTGAATATATTCCTACCCGAGATGTGAGTATTGTTTGCATTTCAGTATTGTTGATGTTAGGAAGGTGTGCAATTTGCAGGTGGTGCCAATCCATACCTCTGCCACACCTTTGTCTTTCTAGGTGTAAGAATTTGGGGTTTGAAAGGTGCTGTGATCTTGACAAGCTGCTGTTCCCTTCTCAATTTTGGTGCTTCCATCTTCCTCACTGATCAGAATCAGAATCAGGTTTATTATCACCGGCATTTGTCGTGAAATTTGTTAACTTAGCAGCAGTGGTTCAATGCAATATGTAATATAAAAGAAAAAACAAAATAACATAATAATAATAATAAATAAATCAATTACAGTATATGTGTCTTGAATAGATTAAAAATCGTGCAAAAAACAGAAATAATATATATTTTAAAAGTGAGGTAGTGTTCAAGGGTTCAATGCCCATTCAGGAATCAGATGGCAGAGGGGAAGAAACTGTTCCTGAATCACTGAGTGTGTGCCTTCAGGCTTCTGTATCTCCTACCTGATGGTAACACTGAGAAAAGGGCATGAACTTGGTGCTGGGGGTCCTGAATGATGGATGCTGCCTTTCTGAGACACTGCTCCCTAAAGATGTCCTGGGTACTTTGTAGGCTAGTATCCAAGATGGAGCTGACTAGATTTACAACCCTCTGCAGCTTCCTTTGGTCCTGTGCAGTAGCCCCACCCCCCCATGCCAGACAGTGATGCAGCCTGTCAGACTGTTCTCCACAGTACATCTATAGAAGTTTTTGAGTGTACTTGCTGACACACCAAATCTCTTCAAGCTCCTAATGAAGTATAGCCACTGACTTGCCTTCTTTATAATCACATTGATATGTTGGGACCAGGTTAGGTCCTCAGAAATCTTGACATCCAGGAACTTGAAACTGCTCACTCTCTCCACATCTGATCCCTCTATGAGGATTGGTATGTGTTCCTTCATCTTACCCTTCCTGAAGACCACAATCAGCTCTTTGGTCTTGCTAATGTTGAGTGCCAGGTTGTTATGACACCACTCAACTAGCTGGCATATCTCACTCCTGTACACCCTCTCGTCTTCATCTGAGATTCTACCAACAATGGTTGTATCATCAGCAAATTTATAGATGGTATTTGAGCTATGCCTAGCCACACAGTCATGAGAGAGAGTAGAGCAGTGGGCTAAGCCCTCACCCCTGAGGTGCAAAAGTGAGTCCAGGCACTGTGATTTTAAATATTCCAAACACGAGAGATATGGTCAGAGGTTCAGAGTCAACAGTTGGATCATTCAATGGGGAATCTGTGACACATGATCTATAAAGAGTACAAAGCAAATTGTGAAATTTCTTATGCAACATCTTTTAAAGCCACACACTCTCACACCTGGTAAATGAAGGACAGCAAAAAAGCACAGGACTTGAAATAATGAGGAAAGTGTTAATTAGTTATAAACACTTCATCAATGTGAATCATGAATGTTGCAATCACATCTGAAGTGGCTCCTTTCCTTTCCCTGAACAATAAGGGGATAAATCACCAAAGCATTTTTCTTTAAATGTTAATGGTTGTGCAATCACTTGTTTAGCAGAGTGCACCAGAATGTGTGGGTGATGTACTCAGTAGTATAATGGATAAATGTTACTCATCAAAAGATTAGTAAGATCACTGTAATAGTTAACTAGTCTGTGAATGGAAAAGGATACCAAAGGCTCCCAACCAGTGTGCTTGATGTCCACTTCTGAGGCTCAGTATGCTTCCTAAAGTGCCTTCACTGATTATTATACTGCAGAAACAATTGTAACCATACTAACTTCCACATAACACTAATACATAAAATAAATGGTATCGAAAACACAGAGACAGGCATTTGTAAATCTGTCTGCCACTATCTCACAGTCTCTAAGAGCTCTTTAACAGAACTCTTTGAAGATACAGTTAGATTCAGCAACAGACCAGCCCTGATCCACCCTGATCATCCTTAATGGAATCAGGTAGTTTAACAGAACTCTTTGAAGATACAGTCAGATCCAGCAACAGACCAGCCCTGATCCACGCTGATCATCCTTAATGGAATCAGGTAGTTAACTCAAATCTCCACAGTGCTTCACCCAGTCACTAAACTGTGCAAGACTGCAGGTAAATTGAGTGATAACATCATTAGTTCCTCTACTGGAGGAGATATGATTGTCCTGCAAATTCCTAGCCCCACCAATGCAGAGATACTGAGTTCTGATTTGCTCTAGTAGTTCGTTAACTGGTCCAGCTAGATTCTGAATAGCGGTGAATCCCTTTCTCACACTTGGTTGATGGTGGTGGGACTCAATGATGGTAACACTCTAGATGGGGAGATCATTTGTTGGAGTCAATTACTGATCCAATATATATTTTATGTGAATGCTTCTTACCAAAATGAGTGTCATCTTGGGGCTGGCATGATTGAGTTCCTAGCACCACAATCATCTTCCTTAAATTCCAATAAGGAATTTTCCCTTTGATGTTCAGTGAATTCATTTTAACAGTCCCTTGATGCCATACCTAAACAAATGCTGCCCGGATGTCATGTTACCTTTGGAACCCAGACTTTACTTGTTTTTTGCATGATGATTTCCACCATTACAACATTCTTCGGCAATCTAAATTCTTGAAAGATCGAGTAGTTGGCTGCTTCTCTGAGTGGAGACCTATGATCAGAGGTGTGCTGCAGGGATCAGTGCCGGGCCCGTTGTTTGTTTCCTATATCAATGATCTGGATGAGAATATGATAAGCTGGATCAGCAAATTTGTGAATGACACCAAGGTTTGGGGCCATGGTGGGCAGTGAGGAAGGCTATCAAATTTTGCAGCATGATCTGGACCAGCTGAGAAAATGGGCTGAAAGGTGGCAGACAAGTGTGAAGGACTTTGGAAGGGCAAACCACAGGAGGACACACACAATGAACAGTAGGGCAGTAATTCCTTGAAAGTGGTGGAATAGATAGAGAGGGTTGTAAAGAGAATTTCTGCCTTCAAAATATTGAGTACAGCAGTTGAGATGTTATGTTGAAGTTGTATAAGACCAAATTTGGAGTATTTTGTACAGTTCTGGTTGTTATGTTTTGCAACTCTAAAATATAAAACTATTTGAAAGAAAAACATGGAGCTGATGATAACTCATGTACATATAGCTTTCAGTTTAGTGAAGTGCACAGATATGATGTGGATTCACATACTTTTACATATAATTTGTAGTGAATTATGTAAACAAAGAATGATTATTCAAACAATATACAGCTTTTAAAATATTACTTGAACATTACTGACGTATTAAATACACACACTCCTCTTTGCTTAGCTGTAGACTCCCACTCAATATAGAATGCATCTCAATTCAAATATGTAACATATTGCTCTCTATATAGTAATTCATGTGTATGTATGTATGTATATATATATAGATAGATATATACACACACACACACACACGCACACACACACACACACACACACACACACACACACAAGGGGTGATTGATAGGTTTGTGGCCTAAGGTAGAAGGAGCCAATATTAGAAAACCTAGCACATTTATTTTTCAACATAGTCCCCTCCTACATGTACACACCTAATCCAGCGGTCGTGGAGCAAATGGATCCCTTCTTTGTAGAAGTGGTCCACGACAGGGGTGATTGATGAGTTCATGGCCTAAGGTAAAAAGAGATGAGATATTAACTTCAAACTTTCTGCATTATCACGCAGAGTTGAACTGCACGTACATGTAATGAGAGCATCTTGGACCTCCAGGTGGTCCACGGGGGCGATTGATAAGTTTGTGGCCTAAGGTAGAAGAAGATGAGTTATACCTCTCTTGTTACATGCACGTGCAGTTCAACTCTTTGAGTGATTGTGCAGAAAGTTTGAAGTTAATACTTCATCTCCTTCTACCTTAGGCCACGAACTTATCAATCACTCCTGCTGTGGACCACTTCTGGAGATCCAAGACGCCGACTTCTACAAAGAAGGGATCCATATGCTCCATGACTGCTGGACTAAGTGTGTAAATGTAGGAAAAATAAATATGCCTAGGTTTTCTAAAATTGACTCCTTCTACTTTAGGCTACAAACTTATAATCACCCCTCATGTGTGTATATCTGTCTATCTATCATAGTAAATTATAAATTGCCCCATTCAGGCCTAAAGATTTAATTGCGGTGTCTGATTTCTTACTCTTGTGAGATAATGTCTTTCCTGAAAAAGGTGGGGAGGTTGTGGGGGGGGTGGTAGGTAGCAGGTGAAACTTGTGGCTGTGAAATAATCTCAGGTTCTGGTGCTTCCCTTGTGGCGATTACAGTAGTTGACTCTGGGACTCCAGGAAGGTGTCCTGACACCTCCAGCCTCCATTCTTCTCTAGCAATTGACTCTACTCTTCTCAACTGATTTGTGTGTCGTCTCCAGATGCAATCTCCACTGTGTAGAAGAGAGGTGCAGTTCTGTTCTTCCGATCACATCCATAGTCCCTCACAAGGACTGCTTGACCAGGAGTGAAATATTGAACCTCCTTGTTTGAGGAGCCTTCAGTTTGTCTCAGCTGTTTGTCCTGCGTACTCCTTCTGAGATTGGTATTGAGCAGATCCAACTATGAGCACAAGGGAAGACACAGGAAGAGCACAGCATATGAGTTGCTGGTTGTGGAGTCTGTTGCATATGATATGCAAGGAGGAAATTGGCGAGCTTCTGATTTAGTGTTAGTGTACTATGTTCTATTGACATTGTTTGTAGTATGTTTTTTAGACTTCGGACAAACCTTTCCACCAAGCTGGCATGGTGCAGATGTAATATGACTTATTCCATTCATTTTCTGGAATGACTGAAACTGTTCCACAAAAAAATGTGGTTTACTGTCACTGACGAAGTGTTCTGACACACCGTTCCTTAGGGACAGTCGTCTCAACAGATTAACGGTGTGCATGGCTGTATTGGAGTGTATTGAGTACACTTCTGGCCACTTTGTACCTGTATTCACTATTACCTGTTCCTAAGGTTGTCGTAGTTGGGGGTGGTAGTGGGGATATGCTCCCACTACCTATAAAGTGCTCCAAATGGTGTGCGACTCTAACAGCATCTGATGACCAAGTCCAGATCTTGGTCTTCATGCGTGGTTTAGCCACTAGGCACGGTGGAACTGTTTCTACTGACAAGAGAAGGGGCAAAGGCGGACCACTGGTACCTCAAAACCAGTTGCTTCTGGCAGGTGGGGCTCATCAGCCTTGGACAGCAGCCCACCTAGGAGAAGGAAAACTCTGATTTTAAACCTCCGCTGCCTTGCTGCCATACCCATCCATGGGGAAGGCATCGAGAGCAAACCCCAAGGAAGAAATCTGGAGCCAGGGTCCCTCAGGCAGTTTGATGTTGTTTACGACTTCACTCCAGCAACCTCTGCAGCGACACTGGTGCCAAGATGTATCGGCGCTTGCCCTTCCCTTAGACTACATCAGTGACATGGAGAGGGGGAAACTGCTGCATGGGCAACAGCCAGTTCTTCAAATCTTCCTGCCCAGCCTTGTGCCCTGGAGAGGACACAGTCCACCAGAGGACAAAATCCATGATCCCTGGGATCGATAGCTGTCTACCATTCACTACTACCAAGAAATTTATGTCTATGAATGCACATGAATCCTTTGCCAGAGCAAGACAGGGCAATCCTCTGCCCACGGATGGAAAGACACTGCTCTAGGCATCTTCTGGACATGTTGGCATCCCAAACAGTGCATGGAAAGCGGTTCAATCTGCTAATGTATCCCAGCTTCAGGCCAATGCTTTCACTTTGACCATGCCTAGATGACCAACATGTAGCTCTTCCAACACTTTAGTTCTCAGGTGGGATAGTCCCCATATAAGGCAATCCCTGTCAAGTGCAAGTTCATCCTGACACTAGTGAAAATGTGGGAACTGTAATTCCTGCTGCACATTCCAGCCATTTTGGGTTGCCATGCAAATCTGAGACAGTATGGGGTCTTTTCTGGTTTCTCGTTGGATTGCTTCTGCTGTAATAGGGAGACTTTTGATTTGCATGAGGGAGAATACGTCAAAAGGAGTGTCCCCCTTTGTAATTATTTCAGATATTTCCTTTTCCAAGGGTAAACAGGAAAATCCATCAGCATTTCCATGGTTATTCATCCTCTTGAATTCGATCTTGTAATTGTGTCCTCCCAGAATAAGAGCCCATCTCTGCATTTGTGCTGCTGCTGTTAGTGAAACGCCCTTCTGTGGGTTAAAAGTGGACGCTTGTGGTTGATGATCAGTAATGAGGGTAAGCTCTCTCCCGCCAAGATACTGGCTGACATATTTTACACCCCAAATGAGACTCAAGGCTTCTCTGTCAATCTGCATGTCAATTTTCTCTGCAACGGTAAGGAAATGTGATGCAAAGGGATTCACTGCTATTACTCATAACACGTGACATGACTGCACCTATCACATAAGGAGAGGCATCACAGGCAAGCTTCACTGGACAATGTGGATCATGATAAGACCATAAGACATAGGAGCAGAATTAGATGATTTGGCCCATTGAACCTGCTCCGCCATTCATTCGTGGCTGATCCTTTTATCCCCTCCTCAACCCCATTCCCTGGCCTTCTCCCCTCCTCAACCCCATTCCCCGGCCTTCTCCCCATAACCTTTGTTCAATCAAGAACCTATCAATCTCTGCCTTAAATATACCCAACGACATGTCCACCGCAGTTGACTATGCTAACAAGTTCCACAAATTCACCATTCTCCGCATCTCTGTTTTAAGTGGGCTCCCCTCTATCCTGAGGCTGTGCTCTCTTGTCCTAGACTCACCCACCATGGGAAACATCCTTTCCACATCTGCTCTGTCTCGGCCTGTTAATTACAAAATAAATAGTGCAAAAGAAAATGAATAACAAGTTTGTGTTCATTGGATCATGAACCATTAAAATATCAGATGGCAGAGGGAAAAAACCTGTTTCTGAATTGTTTAACGTCGGTCTTCAGGCTCCTCCATCTCCTCCCTGATGGTAGTAACAAGAGGAGGGCATGCCCGTGCGGTGAGAGTCTTTACTATTGGATGTCACCTCCTTAAGGCATCTAAACATATGTCATGAAATGTGTTGCTTTGCTGCAGCAGTATGGTGCAAAACATAGAAATGACTATATTATATAAATAAAGGAATTCTGCAAAAGACAAGTAACAATGTAGTGCTGATAGGTTCATGGACCATTCAGAAACCTGATGGCAGAGGGGCAGAAGCTGTTCCTAAAACGTTGAGTGTAGATCATCAGGGTCTTGCACCTCCTCCCCAAAGGTAGTAATGCGAAGATGTCATTTTCCAGATGCTATATATACACACAGGAATTTGTGGAGTAACAAACCTGAAAACAGGCCTAACCTGTATATCACTGGAACAGCAACGCATCACAGCAGAGGGAAGCATATGGTGGTTATAACTTAGAGAACAGACTGGATATGGGCCCTCCTCTAACTTTGGTTTCTTCTTCAAGTATATCGAGATTTGACTGCCTTTTCTCAAGTTTCCTCTCATGAAGCAGGAAATCGTGTCGAGAACATTTTTCTTTGCCTTATTACTTTGCTCCCATTCAGGGTCATTATCAATGAACTGGTCCATGATTTGTGTGATCTTGGTAATACAAGTGCTGAGGAATTTTGTGGTGAGGTTCCTTGCTGGTGTTTCTTCTTCCTCATCTGTGTCCTCAGATTTACTCAGGAGTGTTGCTCAGCCAATTCGCCAAGCTCTTCATTATTTAGGCTCTCACCTTGAAAATACAGTTTCACATCCATGCTAATGCTTTTCCTAGACATCTTAGATGTACTACCCTCACTGGAAGTTGCAGGCCGTTTTTCCAGACATTATGGGTGAAAAAAATGGAATAAGTTGGCAAGGAAGCAAAAACGTTTACACATGCAGGAGAGGCAGAGCGTGATTGGCTGTGAGTGGCTCAGAGTGTATGTAAGGCGCTCCCACTGGCTGATTAAATGTTTACTGTAATGACGGCTCCTTGAGAAGTTTTAAGTGTTGTCTAGAATGAATTTTTTGCCATTTTAAAAAATTTCAATGAAGAATTGAAATACTGAGTTGTAATAAATCAGCATTATGCGGGGTGTGAGTGTAGTCAGAATGCTCTCCAACAAGTACCTGTAGAAATTTGCAAGTGTGTGAGTACAGTGTCTGATGTCAACATTGCATTTACGTTTTGGAAACCCACCCCATATTGTGTTGACCATTGCCATTTCTTCCCGATCCGCAATAATGAGTTCAAGGGTTGGAGCTCAGTCGCCAGGTTCAGCAGGAACCTGTTATAGTAATTGACAAATCCTAAAACTGATAGTAACTGTGACACATCCATTGGCCTTGGGCTATCCACCACTTTGAATTTTCTCAGCACACTTGTGTAATTCTCATGCGTCAATGGTGTAACCACAGTAAGTGATGCTTGGTTTAGAGCTTTGTGCTCTGAGCTCATAACCTCTTCATCTTTTTCACACTGCCTTGAGATTTTGGAGATGTTCCTTGTCATCCTCAGTGGTAACAATGATGTCATCCAGGTAACACTGACTGCCTTGGGTGCCTTGCAGCACCTGGTCCATAGCTTGCTGCCAGAGTGCTGGTGTAGATGCTACTCCAAAAATAGGACTATTGTAGCAATAAGGCCTTTGTGAGTGTTTATGGTGAGAAACACTTTGAACTCCTTCCATCTTCATCTGTAGGTAGGCCTCAGCTAAGTCCACTTTGCTGAAGTGCTTCCCTCCAGAAACATTTGCAAAGATCTCCCTTTTTACCTTTGATATGTTTGATACAATGCCATCCTTGAACACTGCTGTAGCATCATCCAGTATGTTTCTTAATTTGCTTTCGGTTGACTCTTTTGCAGGGGATGTGGCAAGCAAATGGTGGATGGATCTCCAATCAAGTTGTAGTTGTTTCAGCCAATTATATCCTCACAATGCTGGCACTCCTGTTTTTACCACATACAAGCCCACTGTGGCTTGTTGGTTGTTGTATTTCACTGTATGACTGCCATTTCCACAGGAGTTAACTTTTCTCCAGTTTATGTTCTTAGTTGGACATCTTCAGGCTTCAATTCAGTATCTTCGAAATGCCATTCAAACTCATTTCCTGGAATGACTGAAACAACTGAACCATATTCAACTCCATACTAACTAATTTGCCGTTCACTTCTGGTGTGAGCCATATTGCTTGTCTATTACTAATTTTCAAAGTTCAATGTAAAATTTATTATCAGAGTCCATACATGTCACCACGTATAACTCTAAGATTCTTTTTTCTGCAGGCTACTCAACAAATCTATAGAACAGTAACTGATAAAACTGGATCAATGAACAACAAACTGTGCAAATGCAAATATAAATAAATAGCAATAAATAATGAGTATGAAATAATGAGGTAAAGTGTCCTTGAAGTGAGATCATTAATTATGTTCTTGAACCTGCTGTTGCAAGTCTTGAGGCTCCTGTACCTGATACCTGATGGCAGCAGTGAGAAAAGATCATGGCCTGGGTGGTGAGGATCTTTGTTAATGGATGCTGCATTTCTACAGTCATGTTTTATGTAGCTGTGCTCAATGGTTGGGAGGTTGTTACCTGTGATGTACTGGGCCGAATCCACTAACTTTTGTAGGATTTTTTGCTCAAAGGCATTGATGTTCCCATACCAGGCTATAATGCAGACAGTCAGCACACATCTATAGAAAGTTTGCCAAGGTTTTTGATGACTTGCTGAACCTCCACAGACTCCTGAGGAAGTAGAGATGTTGTTGTGCTTTCTTTGTAGTTATATTTATGTGATGGATCCAGGACAGGTCCTCTGAGATAGTGACACTCGGGGATCTCAAGGCTACCCGGTCCTATATCACTCTCATCATTATCAGATTTTTCATCAACATCATGCAGATTAATGCTCTTTTTGAAACTGCAACTTGACTTTTTATCTTTTTCTCCTCATTCAGTCCATTTATTTTTGTCTGCCAAACATGCTCTTTGCATGTGTCCTACTTTGTTGCATTTTCTGCAAGTTTTGCCTTTAAACCTACTTTAGTCTGGTGTATGTGAGTCCCTGCCACAATGGTCTCACAATTTGTTCGACCAGGCTGGTTTCTGTTTAGATGTTGCAATTTTGTTCACGCTCACATTCATTCCTGACTGCAACTCAATTGTGTCTCTGTCTGCTGTTTCATTTGATATAGCTATTTCAACTGCTCTTTTAAATGTGAGCTGTGCTTCTGTTAGCCATTTTGAATGCTTTCTTGTAAGGTTCCACAATCTAAATAATCTCTCAGTACTTCAGTAAGACTATCACTGAACTGGCAATGCTCAGACAATCTCTTCAATTCAGCCACCTAAGCTGAAATGGACTCCCCTTTCTTTTGATTCCGCTTCTGAAACCTAAAAACCTTACAAGGCAGTGTGGGGCGCCAATCCTCGCACAGACATTTCGCTGTATTATTTTTATGAGGCCGAGTTGCGGGCTTTACATCAACCCGGCACGGATGGAAAGCGTGCTTGGGGCAGTCTGTCACTGGATCGAACTTGGGAACCTCCGTTCTCGAGCCCAGCGTCATTCTCACTGCACCACCAGCCGACCTCAAAGATTTGCTTCAAGATACTGTTCAATTCATTCAGTATACATGATTGAGTTATTCATTGTGCAATCGGATGCATCTATCTTTCTGATGTAACCAGTCATTTCTGCATTTTTTAAATTTATTATTATTATCACCCAGTACTCATTGTTTATGAAAGTGTGAATTTTGACAATTTACTGACTTTTTTTTCAACTCGACCATCATTCTCCCCTTGCAAAGAAAGCATGTGCTGTGAATTTTTAAAAATCTTGACCATTCCTGTCTCTCCCCTTTTGAAGAAGAAAGTATGTTGCACTTCAACAGGTAGGTAGCCATCTCGGGTTAGTTTTAAAATGCCATTGTCACCACCGTTATGTTTTGTAATTTCAAAATGTAAAACTAGTTGAAAGAGAAACATGGAGCTGGGGATAACTTGTGAATAGTTACTTTTTACTTTAGTGAGGCAGCACATGTAACCTGGTTATGTAATGATGTCTGCCGTTCACTACTTTTACATATAACCTATAATGAATTATGTAAACAAACAAAAATGCTTTTTCCAATAATATATATACAATATTACAATATGGCTGATCTTAAATACATAACACAGATCACCTACCCAAAGGATAAATATCTATAAGATAGAAAGAATACAGAGAAAATTTCTAGGCAAAAATAACAATTTGACACAAACTACATGTGCCAAAAGGCCTGTTTTTCTGTGTTTTTGTGCTCTATGACTTTATGACCTTTTCAGACCAATCCTTTCAGCAGTGTTATTTGATCTGTTCTATTTGCCTCTGTTTTTAGGGTCGGTGGACTGAATCTTGGAACAATTGTTTGCACCTATCTCAGCAATGAGATGCATATTTAGAGCAATAATTCTTTCACTTTTCTTCCCTACTTTAATCTGAATCAATGTTCCAGTAATATTCATGGCCATTTTTAATAACATTTTAGAAGCTATATTTCACCAATTTTAGTCCATCTGAATAGATCTAATCATAAGTAATGCCTGAACTGCTATGTAACAGGATCTTTAAAAATTATTTGGGAGTTCCTCCAAACCTCATCTGTAAAATTCCTGACAATACTACTATTCAATTTTTGAGTAAATCCAATGAATTTTGTTCTTAGTTTGCAACTTTTTTCAGAAATTTAATGTTGCTTTTACTGTTCGACTGCAAGCCAACATTTTATACTACAATTGTTTTATTGCAATGATTTTTCTGATGTTCTCATTAAACAGAATTGGAAATGCACTTACTTCATTTTAAGGAATTTAAATGAATAATTCATTTCATCTGAAACTTATATATTAAATTTATGTTGTGCTCAGCTCCCATCTTGATTTCTACTTTACAAAAAAGAGCCCCACAGAAATAGTTTTTGAAGTGATCTTAAGAAAATGAGATTATTAAATGGAAAATCTGAAGTACTAAGGGAATTTGTAAAATCAAGATGTTCAAAAGCTTCTCTGATATCACAGTGCAGTTCAAAATGCAAACAATAGGTCAAGTAGCAAATGTGGAGTGAAAGAAGTGGTCAAAATTTCAGGCGGAGACCCTGTATCAGTGAGGTTTTTATTTGTTACTTTTTGGGTTGTGGATGACATTGCTAAGATAGTATTAACTTGGTTGATAACCGTGAGTGCATTAATTAGACTGGAATGCTGTGCAGTCTACACCAGTCACCGTTGACATGCCTCTTCCTAAAGGAGGTGAGTGAAGTTCAGTTCATTTACAACACTCATGAATTTTCATAGGCAACTGCTCAGCCATTGACTTATTCAGTTTAGTTTCTGAAACTGCCATGTGGAATTAAACATCGTTAGTCAGCACCGTTTGAAGTGCTGCTAAAAGGGACAAAATATACATTGGTACAAGAAGGAAAAAAATTGAGTTTCTTTAAGTGAGCTTGAGGATTTGGATGAAATTCATTACAGCCAGGTGGATAAGGGTATGGATAATTGATACACATCTACCATTATTTACTCTTGAGTTTATGGGAGCTCCCAACAAAGAAATCTGAGGCAGTGTCAACCCAGATACTCCTCCACCTTGATCAGCCAAGGCCCAGGAATTTCCATGAGTTGGTGAAGATGTTACATTCTATTAATTAGCTTTCAGTGAATTCTTGAAGCACTTTCTCTTTCCTTCAGGAAAGTTCTTGCTTAGCCAGAGCTCAGAGTGCTTCATTCAGGGATCTGCAGCTGGACCCATGAACACTATGGTCCTGCAATAGAGCTGGCTGTCTTTGATCAAAGCCTGCTTTGGGGGTGGACACTGATGCCAGCTTGCTTATCCAACCAGTGGACTTGGAGGGTTCTGCTGAGAAAATTTCAGTGTTACAATTTTTTTTTGTCCTTTGAGTGAAAATGGACATGATTTTTTAAATGCAGTAACTCTCAGAAAAATGCAGACAGCAGCATCAAGAATCATATGAAGCCTTTATGGATCTTACGAAAGCTTTAAAATCTGTCAATTTAGAAAGATTGTGGACTTTGAAACCTTATTATTCTCAGAAATTCATCCCCATTCTGAGTCTGCTACATGATTGTATGCAAACTATGATCTTAACCAATGGCTCCACCACAGACTCAATCCCATTTCAGTCTGGTGGGAAGCAAGGCTGTGTCGTTGTTCTAGTCATTTTTTTAATCTGTCTTACTGCTACAACAGACCACACCTCCAATATGGCTTTTGATAGAATGGAACTACCCAATTTGACGACTACATATCTGTTAATCCTCCGCTGCTTCTAGTCCACCTTCAGTCATTGCACTGCAGTGTATACACAATACATCTGTGTGTGCATATTCGGTGTTTGAATCTCCAAGTCATTGTCAACTCATTCAATGAGAGAGTGTCCTCCACAAACAATGTAAAACAAAGGTCCTGCCATCAATTTACCCCTGGTGTAGAACACCAACCATGAGCATTAAAGATCCACAACAAGACATGGAAACAGACCGTTTCTCATACAATAGGAGCCCCATCTCAGTAAAAGCAGACATCAAAAGCCAAAGTTTTTCTTTCCTGTGCCAGCATAGCCTTTGGAAACTAATTTAAACAGTTTTCAAATCATTTATAAAGGTGTCTGATACTAGAGCCTGCCTGCATTGCATTCAAGGCAGAATATGCATTGCAGAAAATTCTTTTACATATCAAAACAAAGGCAAAAGACAAAATCTGATGTTCAGGTGCGTGATCCACTTCACTCACCTAAATATCAAGTTGTCTAGTTTACGAGGAATCAAATTCTACAAATTCCACATCACCAATCGGTGTTACAGCTAGGGGTGCTGGGATTCATAGTTCAACTCCAATGTCATCGATAAGAAGTCTGTATGTACATGTAATGCAAGGGTTTTCTCTGAATGCTCCAGTTTCCTCTCACAGTTCAAAGACAAACCATTTACTGGGTTAATTAGTCATTGTAAGTTGTCTCAGGATTTAGACTAGGTTTGAATCGGATGTCACTGGGGCAGCACAGCTTGAAGGGCCAGAATGGCCCACTTCATGCTGTTTTGTATCTCTAAATAAATAAATACTTGTGGTTTACAATTCTCTGTTGGAATTTTTGATTCTGCAGTGAAGAGATGAATTGGGGGTAATCGTTCTGCTTTTCCTCCTTCTGGAGTATATTCACTACGATTGCCTTGCTCTTATATAAATAGCAAACAGCTGTGTCCCCGCAGAGTATCAATGTTAAATTACTTACAGTTAAAGGAAGGAATGTTGAACCCATGGGACAGGGAAAAGTTTTCTCATCTCTTAACACCAAAGTGAAGATTCTGCATTGGGACTCCTGGTATTCCATAAATCCATTATATAAGCAGACTAGGGATAGGTTGAGAACTGAAATTCTGTTTTAAAATACCTCAAAGCACATTAGCACTGTATCTGCCAATTCCCTGCCCAAACTTGTATTTTTTCTTCTAATAAATATGGAAAATACCAGTCCCATGATTCTACAATCCATGCACAATCTCTCCCTAAGTGTTGCAGTAATTGGTTGCAAGATCTATGGAGAAAATGGGGGAACATATAAATGAACTGAATTTGAAGTAGTCTGGGATGTGTGGTTTTCATATCTTTGTGGTTAGTGGTTTATTTTTACTTTCCCAGACTTAACAAAGTACTTTTCGCAACAATGAAAATGTGTAATATCAAAAGACAAATAAATTCTACTACTTGTGACTTCTAATAATCTAAGTCCCTGAACTAATCAATACCACCTGTAAGCTGTCCATGATCTAGCAAGAATACAATAAACCAGATGAAGAATACCTTCTTTGTGATTCTTGCAAAGACCATGGCTGTTCCTAATTTTCTAGTCCATTAGGAAATTTTATTCTATTTTTCTATCCAGTAAAGGGAATTTCTCGTTCTTCAGCCTTCAAGAGTAAATTTTAAGTAATATTTTCATCCTCACAAACCATTTTTATTATCCTCTTTACTATAATATCATATTTTGAAAATAAAGAGTATAAGAACAACTGATGACTTATTTATGTTGGTACTAACAGACATTTTCCATTAAAAAAGTGAAGCAAACTATGATGGATGCTGAGACCCTGAAATGCAAAGAAAAAAAAAATATAGCAGATGCACCCAGCTGTGGAGAGAGAAGGTTAGCTAATCGTTCAACATGTATGATTTTTCATTAAACCTAAAATATTTAACAGTTTTTAAGCAAGACTGAGCCAGAGGGAATAAAATGAGCGTGAATGAAAAAAAAGCTCAATAAATATCTATATCAAAGGCAGAAGTCCTTAAATAACAAGAGAGGCAAATGGAACAAGTAAAAAGAAGAGGAAGTGCAACAAATAACAATGGATTTTAAGATGTAAAAGCGACAGAAGAGTCATTACCTGCATCTGCTACAAAAAAAATGTGAACTTGATGTTGAAGCATGATGATGTGAATCACCCAATCAAAAGGTGAAATTCTGTTCCCATTACATGCAATGAGCTTTAGTGGAATAAGGGAAAGGACAAGGGAGCAAGATTGGGACTGGACTATTTATTTTTGAGAACTTTATTAAAAGCAATACTATGCAATGTTCAGTTCTTCAGGTGGTTTCATTATCACAGCTGGAGCAGGAAAAGCACATGAGTTCACAATATGCAAAAGTCTGAATACTCTTTTTTTTCTTCCAATGAAAAAAATCCTTAGTTCCACTGCTGGGCCCGACACATTATCAAGTTTACAATCAGGTTCTCTGTCACAAACTCAAGTTATCCTCAAGTGATACATCATAAATTGCAAACAGCTATTTGGCCACTTCACACAACTCTGCTTTTCATCTTGAAGAAGCTGCAGAAAACCTGATGAAAAATACTGGGCTTCACTACATGGCAAGAACTGAAAATACAACTATTTAATTTAAGAAAATTTCACATTAAATAAAGACATGTTGTACTAGGTCTCTCAATAATTCTAAACCAAACATCAAGCAATATATGACTACAGTTACCCCTTCCTTAATAAATGCTGTACAAGTGATTGGATGTTTTCCAAAATCATTGGCATATCAGTTCTCTTTCAACCTAGTTCATGGATTCACATTCCACTCTGAACACATCAGTATTTCCAAGAGTGTTAGTTTTGCTGTGATTTAATTCCTTCTGATGGAGAAATATTATTTTTGTGTTCAGTAGAAATGAGGGAGCTACTTGGCTCCTGGAAATGAAGCTTAACATTTTAGTCAGTGGATGGAAAATCATGAAATCTGATTGACCTATAGCTCTAATACCAAAACTATTTTTCATTTGAAAAAATAGGAAGAAATTTTCTATATAAATAAGCATCTGTTATTTAAGAATGTTTCAACATTATTGCCAAATAAGGTCCCAGAAGCCCCATAATTTAGTCTCAGATAGAAGGGGCAGGAGGAAGAATAGAAAAAAGTAAATGATAAATGATCAGGATATGAAAAACATTTAAAAAAATTCTCAAGTATTTTGCAGGAGGAAAAAAAAACAATGAAGATTTCTTGAAGATTTATTGTCATGTTTAAATGGTTCCATAACCTCTTCCATCTGGACATTTTCATCTGTTCCTCCTTTGCTGCCCCAGCATCCACGGGTAAGATTCCAGAGAGGGAAAAAAATCAGTATTGGCAAGACATGGAGTAAGTAGCTTAACCACCAAAATTCCTGTGTGGTTGCTCAGAAATAACAGCATTTTGTTTTGTTAGTGGGAGAAATAGCTTGTCAACTGTTATATACAGTAATAAGAAGACCCAGTGATTGAAGGATCCCCAAGGAATCATACCATTTCAACAGTGGTGATACACACTTGAACCCAGAAACTTCATATTGTCCTAGCTATGATTCTTCCAGTTGCTGCCAAATTTTAGCACTAAGAATGCATTAACCTAGATTTTACTCAAATGACTTAAACTTTAAACTAACCAAAATTAATGAAATTTGTTAACATAATATTTACTGTCTGAAACATTGCAGACCATAAGGTAAGGCATGACTAACTAATCCAGTTGAATTTTTGGAGTGATCACCAGGATGGTGCATGGGAATTCAAAAATGTTTCTGTTGAATTTCAGGTGTAAGGTGCCATGCATAAATTTGAATATGGAGCTGGAAGCAACTTAATGTTATGTATTAATGCTTAGTTAAAAGGTGGGAGATATAAAATAGGAATAAGTGGATCATCCGCTGATTTGCAGGGTGTGATTAGTGATATTCCTCAAAGGTCATTACTAGACTATCAAATTTTGACAACATTTGTCTCATATGCAGGAAAAGTTTTATAAATCTGTTTTTGCATTGAGTAATAACATGCGAGTAAAAAGCATGAAGTGACAAAAAGACTGACTTATGGAGCGAATGGGGATTGCAATGGAAATATGATTTAATGTAGGATTTTGAGGATATCAACTTCTGAACCACGAGAGTTAAGTTAGAGCATTTTCTTGGTACTAGAAAGCGGCTTTGAACCAGAGAGAGTATGAACCAAAAATTTAGCTGTTAATGCAGAATGAATTCACTAGAATAAATGAGGAAAAATAGCTAAATTGCTGCCAGATCTCCCTCTGAGATTCTTTTAAAATATAGTTCTTATTCTATAGTTCCTATGACGGACCTTTGGACCAATAATGGTCTTGCGTAACTCTGTCCAATTAGAAACAAGATCTTTTGTCATATCTTGTATGGAATTATCCACCTGAGTACAAAGTGTTAAATGGAGAAATTAAAACTCTCAAAGTGAGATGGGAGAGATGGGAGAGTCAATGCACAAAGGAACAGTTTTCTGATAAAGTTGAGCCCATAAATGTATAATATTGAAAACCATAAACACAATATAGCACTTTAGAACCATGTGACAAAATAATGAAGAAACATGGTACAACTGGTACGTTTAGTACCAGGACCGCACCGGGAGCGGGGAAGGCTTTGGGTCTGTGTGCGTTACTTGGAGGAGGAGGGTAAGGAATCGACAATCAGATCAAACAGAGCAAATTAGGGGCGTCTTACACCAACAACAATTGCTTCTTTAGCACCCCAGCTATTTAAGAAATTGTCTAAATTTACAAAAAGAGGATATATTCTTCAATGCCTAAAGGTCAAAATCGTAAATGCAAATACTTGCAGTCTGTTTGCAGAATTGAATATAATGTAACAGGAACCGGTAGGGAGTCTGCAGGCATTAATGTGGCCATAGAAAATGAACTATTGGTCATATACACTCAGTAACCACTTTATTAGGTACAGGAGGTACCTCATAAAGTGGCCCCCGAGTGTAAATAAAATTACTGAGCAGTGGTATTAGGAAAGAGATTACAGGGCGTATTATTGAATGATTGTTTAGAACTGCACTCCTTCAGGGGTGGGAACTATGCTTAGGTGCAGTTTGAACTTAAGGACATGTAGCTGTTGTTGAACGGGAGATAATATGAAAGCTAGTCAGTAACAGGTATCTAGATTCAGATTGTGTTTAAGTACATTAGAACATATTCTTAGATATTCTATGTGAAATTGCATCTTTAAGTAGTGCCTGCTGTTTATGTTCAGTTTCAGAACCTTTATAAGTGCAGTTTCTTAAATCCTGTTTTGTTTTGGAAATGATTTAAACTGGGAATAGTCAAAAAATGTAAGTGTTAGTTTTTTAAAAGGTACAGCTAAATAAACTACAGATTGCTTTTAAAAGAACTGGATTACAGCAAAGGTAGATTTTATTTCATGAGTTTAAGCTAGTCAGTAGATGATAATTCATATTTTCCATTATCTGAGGAAAAAAGCAATGTATTACAATTCTCTACATTTGTTTTATAAGCATATGTTCTTTGACTTTCTGTATGTGCCTTTTATTTAAAGAATATTGCTCTGAATTTATATTGGCAGGAGTAAGGACAGGAATTCCTCAACAGTTGTGTGCAATTCCAGTTAATTTTGAGAGTTATAAATGAGTCTACTTCTAGACATGGCATACCCATATATTAAAAATTAGTAATGATGTCAAATGAAATGACATTTTTAAAAATAGTTGTTGCTTTCCTTTATGTTGACTAGTTATGGTTCCTGAGGTTCCACTTCACTTTGGATACCTAAGATAGACTTTGTAGAGTAGAAAATGTTGAAAAGCAGTGAATAAGTTTGAATCTACATTCCCTAGGCTGAGGTACTCTCAATCTATGGAATATAGAGTCCATACATTGACATACATATTCAGAGGTTAGCCCTTTCTGCTAATTGTTCAAACTGTTTGAATTTTGATGGTTATTTTCCTGAAAGAGACAAATTAATCTTTTGGGATCTTAAATAGATTCTGCTCTTCCCTTAGTGTAAAAGTCGCCGTCTGAACCCTTAGTGCCTTTAGTGTAAAATCTGGTAGCATTAATGTCTTGACATGTCAAGACACAAAACAAGCATCCAGCTTGGAGAATCTGAGAACATACTGCAGTTGCAGATTACCTTAATTTCAGACTCTTCAATATGCTTGGATGTAAGATGTCCACGCTGTTTATTATTTTCTGGAAACAAATATACAAGGGGAAATTTAAGAAGTCCAACAGAAAATAAAATCCTGACTGAGAGTTAGAAAAAGAGAAATGACTTCATCAATTCTACTACATATCAAGGAATAAACATTTAATTGGAGTAATAAAAACTGAATTTCACACTTGCTGTGTACATACATCTATTGATGCTTCTGGACACATCTTCAGTGATGTTCCTGGAATCATCGGGTGTTTCGGGTCTTTCAACATCATACAACCTCCTCCAGGTGACCCAGCCGGGGCTGATCAGACCCCAGCTTGTGTCCAGATGGCTAGCTACTTATGACTCATGGCTCCCCTCTTTTGAGCCACAGCCATCTTGAGGCCCTCTCTGCCGCATCGGTGGTACCGTGGATGGCTCTCCTCTGCCTCTCTCCCTCGATGCCCAAAATGCTGAAGGCTCTAACTAAAGAACGGGCTGCGAATCCCCTACAACCAACCTCCACTGGGAGACACCTCGGTCTCCATCCAGCCTGCTGACAGTTGCTGACCAGTCCTGCGTACTTGGAGAGCTTCCTTTCAAAGGCCTCTTCCAAGCTATCTTCCCATGGGACTGTCAGCTCCAGCAGCACCACTTGCTTAGTAGACTCAGACACTAGGACAATGTCTGGTCGCAGGGTGGTGGCTGCGATATGGTTGGGGAACTTCACCTGCCCTTCGAGGTCCACCAACAGCTGCCAGTCCCTTGCAGAGGTCAGAATGCCTGCAGATGTTCTTTTGGCAGGTGTTGGCTGCTCCCCAACTCTGTCAAAGGCAATGGTCTGCTTGGAGGGTCGGGACTGCTTTGCCCACTCAACTCCTGTGCTGATGGCTTCAGCGATGGTCTTCAGGACCTGTTCATGCCTCCATCAGTATCGTCCCTCACCAAGTGCCCTTGCGCAGCTGCTGAGCTGCTCCAGGGTTCCTGGCTTGGAGCACAGTGGGCACACGGGTGACTCTGCCTTGCCCCATGTGTGCAGGTTTGATGGGCTTGGAAGCACATCATACACTGCCTGGATGAGAAATTAGATGCGGTGTGGTTCAGCTTTCCAAAGATCAGCCCAGGTCACTTTCCTCTCAACCGCATTCTCCCATCTTGTCCAAGCTCCCTGTTGCTTCATTCCCACCGCCTTGCAGGCTCTCGTGTCCTCCACTACTGCTCTCACCTCCTCCTGAACTAGACGATGCCTTTCCTTCCCTCTGGTGTCCATTTGGGGAGCTGGAAAGGATCCTAGCCCAGCTCGGCCTCGTGTGACCACTCCCACCAGCCTCCTGTGACTCAGCCTCGCCTCTGCCTCCTGAACAGCTTCCTCTGCCCTCCACTTCCTGCCAGTACTTACTTGGATCCCTGCTCTAACCACCTTCGGGTCACTTGAGTCCCTATACTGTAGCACTGCTCTGGCTCTTGTTACCTTGAATTCTTCCTCCAAGGATTTGAAGGGCATTTGCAGTGTGTTGTGGTGTCCATAGAGTGCGATGCTGCTCAGGCTCTTTGGCAGCCCCAGCCATCTCCTGAGGTGGTTGCTAACCCTCCTCTCTAAGGTTTCAACTGTCGAGATCGGAACTGCATAGACGAGAGGGGCCACAGGATTCTGGGAAAAATGCCATGCTGATACACCCAGGCTTTAAACTTCCCAGGTAAGCTAGACTTGTCCACAGATTTCAGCCAGCCATCCAACTCGGTGCAGGTTGCCTGAATGGATGTTGTGTCCCTTAAAGAACTGTCAAAAACTTTGCCTAAGCTCTTGACTGGCTTTTCTGTGATGGTTGGGATGGCTGTGCCTGCGATGCTGAACCGGAACTTGTTTTCCATCTTCCCTTTCCTCAGCACCATCGAGCTTGGCAGTCATCCCCAGAATAGTTTAACAAATTTAACATAATATTTGGTTCACGTGTCACATTGGTACAGTACATTTTAAAATAGACATATTTCACCTACATTTTCCATTTTGAAAACTGTAATGTGCAGTAAAGTTCTTCCAATTTTCATGAATGCATACTAATAGGGATTTAAGGGAGTGCGCACTAGACACTAGACACCAGAACACTACAGCACAGTACAGGCTCTTTGGCCCTCGATGTTGTGCTGATCCATATATTCCTTTAAAAAAAATGTACTAAACGCACACTACCCCGTAACCCTCTATTTTTCTTTCATCTATGTGCCTGTCCAAGAGGCTCTTAAATACCTCTAACGTTTTAGCCTCCACCACCATCCCTGGCAAGTCGTTCCAGGCACCCACAACCCTCTGTGTAAAAAACTTACCCCTGATGTCTCTCCTAAACTTCCCTCCCTTAACTTTGTACATATGCGCTCTGGTGTTTGCTATTCATGACCTGGGAAACAGGTACTGGCTATCCACCCTATCTATGCCTCTCATAATCTTGTAGACCTCTATCAAGTCCCCTCTCATCCTTCTATGCTCTAAAGAGAAAAGCCCCAGCTCTGCTAACCTTGCCTCATAAGACTTGTTTTCCAATCCAGGCAACATCCTAGTAAATCTCCTCTGCACCCCCTCCATAGCTTCCACATCCTTCCTATGATGAGGTGACCAGAAGCCAGAACTGAGCACAATACTCTAAGTGTGGTCTAACCAGAGATTTGTAGAGTTGCAACATGACCTCTCTACTCTTGAACTCAATCCCCCTATTAATGAAGCCTAGCATCCCACAGTGTTCTGCGGCGACACTGGTGCCAAGCTGTATGGGTCCTAATGCCTTTCCCTTGGACAACATCGGCGTCGTGGAGAGGGAAGACTTGTAGCATGGGCAACTGCTGGTCTTCCATACAACCTTGCCTAGGCCCGCGCCCTGGAGAGTGAAGACTTTCCAGGTGCAGATCCATGGTCTCGCAAGACTAACGGATGCCTTTATAAGCATCCCATAGGCCTTCTTAACTATCCTATCAACCTGTGCAGCGACCTTGAGGGATGTATGGATTTGAAACCCAAGGTCCCTCTGTTCATCTACACTCTTAAGTAACCGAACATTAAGCCTGTACTCAGCATTCTGGTTTGTCCTTCCAAAATGCATCACCTCACACTTATTCGGATTGAACTCCATCTGCCACTTTTCTGCCCAACTCTGCATCCTGTCTATATCCTCTTGTAACCTTTGACAACCTACAGCTCCATCCACGACTACTCCAATCTTCGTGTCATCCGCAAACTTACTCACCCATCCTTCCGCCTCTTCATCCAGGTCATTTATAAAAATCACAAAGAGCAGGGGTCCCAGGACAGACCCTTGCGGCACTCCACTAGTCACTGACCTCCAGGAAGAATACTTTCCTTCCACTACTACCCTCTGCTTTCTTCCTTTAAGCCAATTTTTTATTCAAACAGCCAAGGTTCCACTCATCCCATGCCTCATAACCTTCTGGATGAGTCTCTCATGGGGGACCTTGTCAAATGCCTTGCTAAAATCCATGTAGACCACATCTACCTACCTACTGTCATCAATTTCTTTTGTTATCTCTTCAAAAAACTCAATTAGGCTCGTGAGGCATGACCTTCCCTTCACAAAGTCACGTTGACTATCCTTGAGTAGACTGTACTTCTCCAAGTGCTTGTAGATCCTTTTCTTAAGGATCCTTTCCAATAGTTTGCAGACCACCGACGTAAGACTCACCAGTCTATAGTTCCCAGGATTCTGCCTATTACCTTTTTAAAACAAGGGAACTACATTTGCTATTCTCCAATCCTCCGGCACCTCCCCTGCAGCCAAAGAGGATTCAAAGATCATAGCTACTGCTCTAGTGATCTCTTCTCTCACTTCCCACAGCAAACTGGGGTTTATCACGTCCGGCCCTGGGAACTTATCAATCTTGTTGTTTTTAAAAAGATCCAACTCTTCTTCTTCCTTAATCTCCACATTGTCCAGCACACAGGCCAGTTCTATTTTGACCTCACCCTGATCAAGGTCCTTTTCACTTGTGAATACTGAAGCAAAGTATTCATTTAGGACCACCCCAACCTCCTCCACCTCCAGGCACATGTTGCCTTCTTTATCCTTTAGCGGCCCCACCTTCATTCTTGTCATCCTTCTGTTCTTCACATACGCACAGAACGCCTTGGGGTTCTCCTTAATCCTACAAGCCAAGGCCTTCTCATGCCCCCTTCGAGCTCTCCTAATTCCTTTATTAAGCTCCTTCCTGGCTACCCTATATTTCTCATGAGCCCCTCCTGCATCCTGCTTCTTATATCTAAGATATGCTTCCTTCTTCCTCTTGACAAGTTGCCTCACGTGTTTCATCAGCCAAGGTTCCCTTTCCTATCATTTTTTCCTTGTCTCAATGGGACAATCCTATCCTAAACTCAGCACAAGTGGTCCCTAAACTTCCTCCACATTACTTCTGTGTTTTCACCCTTGAACATCTGTTTCCAATTTACTCTTGCTAGTTTCTGCCTCATTCCTTCATAGTTAGCCCTTTCCCAGTTAAGCACTTTCCCATTTTGTCTGTTTTTATCCTTTTCCATAGCTATGCTGAAGCTATGGGAGTTGTGGTCATTCTCACCAAAACGCTCCCCCACCAAGAGGTCTGCCACCTGACCAGGTTCATTACCCAGAACTGGATCCAGTATGGCCTCTCCTCTCGTCGGCCGGTCCACATATTGTGTTAGGAGTGCTTCTTGAACACACCTGACAAATTCAGCCCCACCTATTCCCCTTGCAGTCTGGAGGTGCCAGTCAATATGAGGGAAGTTGAGATCATCCATAACTACAACCCTGTATTTCCTGCACCATTCTAAAATCTACCTGCTTATCTGCTCCTCGGTGTCCCGAGGGCTATTTGGGGGCCTATAAGACTACTCCCAGCACAGTGATTGAACCCTTCCTATTTCTGACTTCCACCCGCACCGACTCAGTGGACACTTCCTCTGCAGCGTCCTCCCTTTCTATAGCCCTGATACTATCCTGAAAATGCTACTCCCCCCCTTTTCTACCTCCCATCCTATTCCTTTTAAAACACCTAAACCCCTGCATCAGCCAATCCTGCCCTTCCTCCAGCCAAGTTTCTGTAACAGCCACAACATCGTAGTTCCACGTACTGATCCATGCTCTAAGTTCATCCCCTTTTTTCCTAATACTCCTAGCATTGAAATAGACACATTTCAACCCCTCTAACTGGCTACATTTATGTTTTGTCCCCGCCTGTCCTTCCTCACCAACTCAGAACACATAGCATCATGCCCTTGTCCTTCTGCCCTAATCTCTGCACTCACATTCTGATTCCCAACCCCCTGCCAAGCTAGTTTAAACCCTCCCCTACAGCTCTAGAAAACCTGCCCACCAGGATATTGGTCCCTTTCCAATTCAGGTGCAGCCCATCCTTTTTGTACAGGTCAGACCTTCCCCAGAAGAGATCCCAATGATACAGAAATCTGAACCCCTGCCTCCTGCACCAACTCTTCAGCCACGCGTTCGTCTGCCATAACTTCCGGTTCCTACCCTCTCTGACTCATGGCACAGGCAGCAATCCCGAGATTACCACCCTTGAGGTCCTACTTTTCAACTTCTTTCCTAACTCCCGATATTCCTTCTTCAGGACCTCATCCCTACTCCTATCTATGTCATTGGTCCCCACGTGGACCACGACATCTGGCTGCTCACCCTCTCTCCTAAGAATACCGAGAACTCGATCCGAGATATCACGGACCCTGGCACAATTGATGGGAGAAAGCAACTGAAGATATGGAAGAGAAGTAGAGAATGCCAAACCAAACAGAAGCATAGTACTACTCTCTTAGGTGAATGAAAAATTTGGGAGTACATTCTACATAATGGCAGAAAGCAATAAGAATGGTTCATTAGTAGCTTTTTCTTAGAGAGGTTTTTTTCTCCTCTGAAGCCAAAATGTGGCTTGGACTCAGTGCAAAGAACTGGGATACTGTATGCGTGTTCAAGTCAGATTGCTTATGAGTGAAGCAAAGCATGGCTCCTTTGCTCTGAAGAATAGTTTAGAGAGGAGCACAATCATTTGACAACAGTACCTCACAAAAAGGTTACCAGGGCTTGAGAGAGAGGGTGACAGGTGGAGAGAAACTGAGTTAACGAACTAAATCATCAAGATACTGATACCAGTAGAAAAGAAACCACTTTGAAAGCAGTTAGATCAAAACTGTAAATCAAACTTGTGAGTAAAGAGATAAACAGATTCCAAATTAATTCAGTAGATGGCTAAGAAGGCAATAGCTTGAAATAGTTCTCTAAAGGATGGATATGTTTAAAAAGAAGCAGTGGAGTAGTCTTTTTGTTTGTATTTACTTCAGAAAACAGGGAAGAGAGCAAGTCCACTCCATCACAATATGTTCCAGTTTTAATTCTTCTGATACAAATATATTGGATTAAAGATTTTGAAAAACATTCTTTAGAATATAATTGTTAATAATTTGGTTTGATGGCAAACCTATTTATGTAATTAATTTATGTTATAACATGCTTTAAATTGAATACAATAATGCAGATCAACTCCTGACTAATGGGAAGGATGTGTGAGGGTGTGAGTGTTTGAAGTACCTTAATTTCAGAGCAGCACATACATTTGAGATGGGACAAGATACAAGTGGTTAATTAGAGAAATAATATTTCTAAAAATACATTTGAAAAGCCTATGTAATCTACTTGAAAGATAGTTTACAATGCATAAGGTTACAGGTTGCTCTTAAAGGTGGGTTCATGAATTTATCAGTGACAAAATGTCTTATGTAATTTCTCATAGCCTAAACTTATGTGAGAAGAAAACAATGAAGAACTGTAGTACAGCTGGTCTATCCTTAAGGTTGTCATAGCCAGGGGAGGTGGTCGGGATAAGCTCCCATTACTTATTAAAAGCTGTAAAGGCATGCATCCCTGGTTTAAGATGGTGCTGGTGAAACACAGTGACACCTTACTGGCAGCAAACAAAACTACTAGCTACTTCATTAATCACACCATTTCTGGAAAGCGATCACTGCAATCAATAGCCTGTAACTTTTCTTTTGGAGCTGAGCTTTTAAACCGCCTGTATAACTTGGCATTTTTGCGGTGTGAACTGAAATCTTGAATGTACAGGACAGTTACGGAGTGGCGTGTATTGGCTGAATCAAGGAGGCAGAGTCCGTGTGCAAGAGTGAGGAATGAGCCAATCTTTGGCCATTGCTGGAGCAATCGGAGCCAATCAGACGTGGCAGATCCAGGGTGAGGTAGAGTCAAGGCAGTAAGGCATGTGCTAGAGAGCGCAGAATGAGCTAGTGTTTGACCAATTTAAGTGCTGGGCCAGATGGGAAAGGTTGGGTATGGGCCAAGGTTGGGTATGGCGGGAAGATTTGCGAGGGCTACTGAGGTGACTTTAAACTAGAATGGTTGGGGGGTGGGGATCAAATTAAAGAGACTAGGAGAGAGGAGGTTAGTTCACAACAGAGGGATGGGAACAAGTGCAGAGAGACAGAGGGGTGTAAAATGAGGGTAGAAGCGAGAAGTAGTAAGGTGAAAAGTGAAAGTGGCAGGCCAGCAAATCCAGGGCAAAAATCAAAAAGGGCCACTTTTCAACATAATTGTATGAGGGCTAAGAGTGTTGTAAAAGCAAGACTGAAGGCTTTGTGTGTCAATGCAAGGAGCATTCGTAACAAGGTATGAATTAAAAGTGCAGATTGTTATTAATGAATATGATATAGTTGGGATCACAGAGACATGGCTCCAGGGTGACCAAGGATGGGAGCTCAATATTCGGGGATATTCAATATTCAGGAGGGAGAGACATGAAAGAAAAGGAGGTGGGGTAGCATTGCTGGTTAGAGAGGAGATTAACACAATAGAAAGGAAGGACATTAGCCGGGAGGATGTGGAATCAATATGGGTAGAGCTGCATAACACTAAGGGGCAGAAAACACTGGTGGGAGTTGTGTACAGGCCACCTAACAGTAGTAGTGAGGTTGGGGATGGTATTAAACAGGAAATTAGAAATGTGTGCAATAAAGGAACAGCAGTTATAATGGGTGACTTCAATCTACATGTAGATTGGGTGAACCAAATTGGTAAGGGTGCTGAGGAAGAGGATTTCTTGGAATATATGCGGGATGGTTTTTTGAACCAACATGTCGAAGAACCAACTATGGAGCAGGCTATTCTAGACTGGGTATTGAGCAATGAGGAAAGGTTAATTAGCAATCTTGTCATGAGAGGCCCTTGGGTAAGAGAGACCATAATATGGTGGAATTCTTCATTAAGATGGAGAGTGACATAGTTAATTCAGAAACAAAGGTTCTGAACTTAAAGAAGGGTAACTTTGAAGGTATGAGACGTGAATTAGCTAAGATAGACTGGCAAATGACACTTAAAGGGTTGACGGTGGATATGCAATGGCAAGCATTTAAAGATCGCATGGATGAACTACAACAATTGTTCATCCCAGTTTGGCAAAAGAATAAATCAGGGAAGGTAGTGCACCTGTGGCTGACAAGGGAAATTAGGGATAGTATCAATTCCAAAGAAGAAGCATAGAAATTAGCCAGAAAAAGTGGCTCACCTGAGGACTGGGAGAAATTCAGAGTCCAGCAAAGGAGGACAAAGGGCTTAATTAGGAAAGGAAAAGAAGATTATGAGAGAAAACTGGCAGGGAACATAAAAACTGACTGTAAAAGCTTTTATAGATACGTGAACAAAAAAAGATTGGTTAAGACAAATGTAGGTCCCCTACAGACAGAAACAGGTGAATTGATTATTGGGAGCAAGGACATGGCAGACCAATTGAATAACTACTTTGGTTCTGTCAAAGGAGGACACAAACAATCTTCCGGAAATGGTAGGGGACCGAGGGTCCAGTGAGATGGAGGAACTGAGGGAAATACATGTTAGTAGGGAAGTGGTGTTAGGTATTGAAGGGATTAAAGGCAGATAAATCCCCAGGGCCAGATGGTCTGCATCCCAGAGTGCTTAAGGAAGTAGCCCAAGAAATAGTGGATGCATTAGTGATAATTTTTCAAAACTCTTTAGATTCTGGACTAGTTCCTGAGGATTGGAGGGTGGCTAATGTAACCCCACTTTTTAAAAAAGGAGGGAGAGAGAAACCGGGGAATTATAGACCGGTTAGCCTAACATCGGCGGTGGGGAAAATGCTAGAGTCAGTTATCAAAGATGTGATAACAGCACATTTGGAAAGCCGTGAAATCATCGGACAAAGTCAGCATGGATTTGTGAAAGGAAAGTCATGTCTGACGAACCTCATAGAATTTTTTGAGGATGTAACTAGTAGAGTGGATAGGGGAGAACAAGTGGATGTGGTATATTTGGATTTTCAAAAGGCTTTTGACAAGGTCCCACACAGGAGATTAGTGTGCAAACTTAAAGCACACGGTATTGGGGGTAAGGTATTGATGTGGATAGAGAATTGGCTGGTAGACAGGAAGCAAAGAGTGGGAATAAACGGGACCTTTTCAGAATGGCAGGCAGTGACTACTGGGGTACTGCAAGGCTCAGTGCTGGGACCCCAGTTGTTTACAATATATATTAATGACTTAGATGAGGGAATTAAATGCAGCATCTCCAAATTTGCGGATGACACGAAGCTGGGCGGCAGTGTTAGCTGTGAGGAGGATGCTAAGAGGATGCAGGGTGACTTGGATAGGTTAGGTGAGTGGGCAAATTCATGGCAGATGCAATTTAATGTGGATAAATGTGAGGTTATCCACTTTGGTGGCAAAAACAGGAAAACAGATTATTATTTGAATGGTGGCCGATTAGGAAAAGGGGAGGTGCAATGAGACCTGCGTGTCATTATATATCAGTCATTGAAAGTGGGCATGCAGGTACAGCAGGCGGTGAAAAAGGCGAATGGTATGCTGGCATTCATAGCAAGAGGATTTGAGTACAGGAGCAGGGAGGTACTACTGCAGTTGTACAAGGCCTTGCTGAGACCACACCTGGAGTATTGTGTGCAGTTTTGGTCCCCTAATCTGAGGAGAGACATCCTTGCCATGGAGGGAGTACAAAGAATGTTCACCAGATTGATTCCTGGGACGCCAGGATTTTCATATGATGAAAGACTGGATTGACTAGGCTTATATTCGTTGGAATTTAGAAGATTGAGGGGGATCTTATTGAAACGTATAAAATCCTAAAGGAATTGGACGGGCTAGATGCAGGAAGATTGTTCCTGATATTGGGGAAGTCCAGAACGAGGGGTCACAGTTTGAGGGTAAAGGGGAAGCCTTTTAGGACCGAGATTAGGAAAAACTTCTTCACACAGAGAGTGGTGAATCTGTGGAATTCTCTGCCACAGGAGGCCAGTTCATTGGCTATATTTAAGAGGGAGTTAGATATGGCCCTTGTGGCTAAAGGGATCTGGTGGTATGGAGGGAAGGCTGGTACAGGGTTCTGAGTTGGATGATCAGCCATGATCATACTGAATGGCGGTGCAGGCTCAAAGGGCCAAATGGCCTACTCCTGCACCTATTTTCTATGTTTCTAAATCTAGGCGGCAGGGCCCAGGCCTGATAGCATATCAAAGCAGCAGGGCTTGGGTCCAAGAGCAAGGAACAAGCCAGGGTTTGGCTGATTTAAGTGCTGGGCCAGATTGAAAAGGCCAGGGTGTCAGGGTGGAGGCAAGAGATGGGCCGGTTTTTCAGCTTGCTGCTCGGCAAGTTTTATTTATCACTACAATGAACTGTGGCCTGCAACCCATGGGCTCCTGGATCGGCTGCAGTGATGACTGGCTTCATGACTGTGAACTCTAGTTTTCTTTTTTTTATTGTTTGCATGATTTGATATTTTTTCTGCACTTTGGATATTTGACAGTCTTCTTTTTTAACTGGGTTCTATTGGGTTTCTTTGTTTTGTGGCTGTCTATATGGAAATAAATCTCAAGGTTATATATAGTATATATACTTTGATAATAAATGTATTTCAAACTTTGAACTTTGAAATAGCCTCTGCTAACCAAGTCCAGTTCCTGACCTTCACATGTGGCTTTTCTACGAAGCCTGGCAGAGCTGTTTCCATTGACAGGAGACGTTGTGTATCTGATATTTCAGTAATATTATTGTAAATACAGGTTTCTCTCACCATCCGAAGGTAGAGCGTTCCTATGAAACGGTTCATAAGCCGGAATGCCGTAAAGCGAAGAAGCAATTACCATTTATTTTTATGGGAAAAATTTGTGAGCATTTGCAGACCCAAAAATAACCTACCAAATCATACCAAGTAACACATAAAACCTAAAATAACAGTAACATATAGTAAAAGCAGGAATGATATGATAAATACATAGCCTATATAAAGTAGAAATACTTTTCTACAATCATTGCCGCACTGTTCACCGTAGCGAAAATCTCATGCAAGCGCTCTCGGCAAAAACACGGCGCAAGCGCTCTCGGCAGAAACACTCTCTCCAGTAACCTTTAAGCTATGAAGCTGCCAAATCATACCAAATAACGCATAAAAATACGCAGCCTATATAAAGTAGAAATAATGTATGTACAGTGTAGTATCACTTACAGAAATCTGGAAGACAGCGCCAAGCACACTGATGATGGTGTGTTAGGCTGAGTTGTCGGAGGTTGGGGTGGTGCAGTGGCCCCCACCCTCCAGGCAGCAAACCGATACCGATTCGCGGAGAATGCAGTGGTAGCCAGGACGCACCCAGCGCATCTTTAAGAAAAAAGCCAAAATAAACAAGCTAATTAATTAGGTACCACCCGGCACATGTATGTCGGCCCAGATCAGATGGGCCTGCGGCCCGGGGGTTGGGGTGGTGGGACACTGGGGTGTCATCTCATCGTTGTCTGTTTCCATCAGGGCAGGCAGGTCACCTTCTTCACGTTCAGTTCCTGGACGACTTCACTTTTGGTCCGTTCGCTACTGCATTTGGTTTCGATTGTTATCCTTTCCTCTTCCAATAGCTTCAGCTCTTCATCTATCAGTTCTTAGTCATGGGATACCAAAACCTCTTCAACATCATTTTTGTCAGCTTCCACAAGCCAAACTCACTTTGTCCTTACTTCGTTCACCATGATCGAAACGCTTAATTATGTCTAGTTTTACGCTAAGTGTAACACCCTTACGAGCTCTTTTAGGCTTTTCCGATACCTTAGAACTCATCTTGCTAACGGCTGCTCACAGGCACGTGTTTAAGCAATGCCGGCTAAAACGCAGTTCTGGGGGAAGAGCTTGGCTGCTTGGTGCACACTGCTTTTTATTGCGCGCTGCCTTTTTTCGTAACAGTGAAAACACCTTCCGTTAGTGAAAACAGGTAACTAATGTAGGTCTTTCGTAACAGCGAGGTTTCGTAAAGTGCACATTCGCAAATCGGGGGACACCTGTATATTGTTTGATTAAGCAATCTTGTTTGTTTAATTCATTATGCATTATCTGTAAAAGTACGTAAATGGCAGACATCATCACGTCACCACGTCATATGTGTACCTTACTTAAAAGTGAAAAACAAAGTAGACTCACATTCCCAGCTCTTGTGTTCTTTCAATTAGTTTTTATGTTTTTGAGTTACAAAATATAACAGGAGAAGTAGTAAAGGCAGGTTACTAGCACCTTCAAACCAGTCACTTTGGGCAGATGGGGCTTGTTAGCCGTGGTTGGCAGCTCATCTAGGAGAAGGAAAATTCTGATCTCAAACCATTGGTGCCTTGTAACTATACCCAGGGAGGGTGGCAGGGAGTTCAGTAGTCTGCTGGTCTGCTGGAAATGCAGGTCCGGTCCATCTTTCAAGCACATCTCTATGATACCAACAACATCAAATTCCCATGAGGCAAAGCAAGACTCCTTTTTTCATCCACCGTACTAGTCAAACTAATGCATTGAAATACAAGTCAATATTCAATTCCTTCCAATCACCTTATGACATTGATACATACTTAGCTTACTGAATCTCTGTCTGAATCTACCTCAGTCACTCCTTGGCTTTACATCTACTCTGACAAATTGATTTAAATTCTCTGCAACTGCATTAACAAATAACTTCTCGAAAATGCTGGACCTGTACCAGGTCCGGTATAATCTGTGCAGCTTGTACAGTTCCCACCTTCACTAGAGATTCATCTATAACCTTTTCTCCTAAACCATTTCTTTAGCCACATGTTTATTTGACCTATCCTTAAATCCCTATATGTGTCAGCATGTAGCAACAAAGATATTCCAGCAGTTGCAGTCTTAGAGTTTCTGCTCTTTGATCTGCTATATAAGGTCATCCCTCTTTTTACCTATGTCATCAGCAGCAACGTGAAACACAATTACTGGCTGTTTACCCTCCCCATTTTGAAAGCCCTGTGTCTTTCACCCAGGCACCAGGGAGGCAAAACAACGTTATGAACTGTTGTCTGTGGCTCACCATCAAGTCTCTCACACTTTGGACTGTTGCTCCTTCCCTTAGCTTCTCCTAATGCAGCTGATTCATCCAGTGTGCCATGATTTTGGTTCTGGACCTGTTCCTCAGAGATAAATTCAGCTACATCATTGTCCAATGTGGTAAAACAGATCTGGAGTGATTGAGGTTTCCCTGACTGTCTGTTCGTCTCCTCTAGCTGCTGGTGACTCCTTCCATATCTGACCTTCTTCACTTCAGCTGTGAGGTTGCCACTGATGTATTCTCAGCCTTGCAGATGTACAGTAATGCCTGGAGCTCTGAAACTCGGTGTTTAGCTGGGCAAAATAAAGGCATCACCCACAAAGTTGAGCAGACCTCAAGGAAAGTCTCAGAATTCCCACGTGCTTCAAATTATCTAACACATGCTGAACACCCCGCCACATTTTTCATTTGGAATATAATCCAACCTCAATTCCCACACTACATTTGAACGCAAAAAAAAAGAAAATACTCACCAACCACCTACCTGACACACAGTCTAACCAAATGAAAATATTTAAACACGTGTTTACATGAATACAGTTTCTATGCTGGCTGTTTGTAAGTGTGAAAGTAATGGTGCTATGTGTAATAAACTTGGATTGCATATTATTTTGTTACTGAACTGTGAGATTAGAGTCAGAATGAGATTATCTTCTGTGTAGAAGAGGAGGAAGGTTATAAGGCATTGAAAGTGACGAAGTATGACTAGAGTTAAATATGTTTTTAAAACCAGGAATGGTATTCCATAGATAGTCAAACAGCATTTGGGATAGCATTGAGAACCATGAGACTGTGCATCGACGCACAGAGTTCCTTTGGCTAAAGGAGTGAACCATTTCATAAATCTGTCTACGTATCTATCCATGCCCATCACACACCCTCAACTCGTAACCCAGAGGCCTGAATTCACGATGTGGTGGCATGGGTCCTAAATCACACCATGGCATCTGGAGTTAAGTTCAGTCAACTGAATACTCTGTGTTTTTAAAGTCTCATTAATTGTGATGGCGAATCTTCTGCATTCATGCCAAGACCTATCGCATTCACCAGTTATTCAAAGAAGAAAAGCTGCCTAGCCTGCACATGGCTCCATACCCACTGCTGTTCATTTCTAACTGACCAATGGAACGCTCACTTGGTTGTAATGAAACCCGTGAATCCGTCTATTTAAGTCCTTTCACAATCTCATTTTCCTAGATAAGTGCTCTCAACTTCTGCTATGTAACGGCATGTTGTCAGTTTCAATGCGGGCTATTGAAATGGTCTATTACAATGAGTCCTTCCAAGCTTCCTCCCATTAAGTCTCCATGACTGTTTGTGTTGTCACTATATCAACAGAACAGTGGATCAAAATCAGATTTATTATCACTAACATACACCATCATCTTTCTTTGCAGCAGTGCAGTGCAAAGACAAAAATATTCATGATTGCATTGTTGTGTCAGGGTTATAGACAGATGTTTTCTCCCAGGAACTTGAAACTGCTCATTCTTTCCAACACTGAGCCCTGAGTGGGAACTGGTATGTGTTCTCCTGACTTCCCATTCCTGATATCCACAATCAGTTCCTTGGTCTTGCTGACGTTGAGTGGGAGGATGTTGTTGCGACACCACTCAACCAGCTCACCGCCACTCGAATATCTTCATCTCTGTAAGCTTCCTCATCGCCACCTGAGATTCTATCAAGTGGTGTCATCAGCAAATTTATAGTTTACAGTCATGAGTGTAGGAACAGTAGTGCAACAGGCTGAGTATGCATTCTTGAGGTGTGTGTGCCTGTGTTGATCGTTAGCAAAAAGATGTTATTGCTGTTCCACTCTGACATGGTTTCCCAGCCGAGGAGCTGAGGATCCATTTGCAGAGGGAAGTACAGAGGCTTGATGAATACTGAGGGGATGAAGGTGTTGATGCTGAACTATAATTGTTAGAGTAGCCTGATGTATGTCTTATAGTGCTTCAAGCCTAGTAGAGAGCAAATGAGATTGCATCCACTATAGACCTGGTAAATGAATTGAAGTGGGTCCAGGTCCTTGCTCAGGCAGGAGTTGGTTCTCGTCATAACCAACATTCTGAAACATTTCATTATGATAGATGTGAGTCACAGCTCATCCTGCTGTTTTTGGATATGGGAATGATTACTACCATTTTGAAGTAAATGAGGTCCTTAGTCTGCGGCAGTGAGAGGCTGAAGGTTCCCTGAATACTTCAGCTAGCTGGTTGGCCAGGTACACTGTCGGGGCCTGATGCCTTGCTAGGTCTCACCCTCTTGAAGGATGTTCAGACATCGGTTGCCGAGACAGATCACAGCATCACCGGATGCTGTGGGGATTTGCGCAGGTGTAGTGTTACTCTGCCTTTCAAACATGCATAAAAGATGTTGAGCTCATCGGGGAGTGAGCACACGCTGTTAGGTTTTGTCTTATAAGAAGAAATGGCCTGCAAACCCTGTCACAGCTGGTGTGCATCAGCTTCTGTCTCAAACTTCACTCAGAGTTGCCTGGTCTTGAACAAAATCCAGCTCCCTCAGAATACTATGATTCTCCAGGTTTGAGGAGATTCGAAATGTCTTTGAAGGTACACGCTCATCCACAAGGTGTTAATGAAGTCAGTGGTGACTGTGGCATGTTCATTCAGTTCTGAAGATGAATTCCTGAACATGGTCCCAGAGAGACTGAAGAGCTGATCAGGAGGCAGATTTCGGAACGATGCAAACATTACATTGCTGTTGCCGTTGGTGATTTCAACATCCCTAATTTTGATTGGCACCTCCTTAGTGTAAAAAGGTTTAGATGGGTTGGAATTTGTTAGGTGTGTCCAGGAAGAATACCAGACACAGAATGTAAACAGGTTGACTCGAGGAGAGGCCATGGTCAGAGGCAAGGAACCTGGTCTTTTGGTGAGGAAGCATTTCAGAAACAGTGACCACAACTGCTTGACCTTTAACATAGGCCATAGGGCAGGGATAGGAGCAAACATTATGGGAAAGTATTTAATTGGGGGATAGTGAATGACAGTGGCGGCACCAGAGATTTTTTCTTGCTGGTGCTACAGTGGAGCTGAATTATTCAGTGCTGGTGCTGAGGGATGTACCCTATGAGAATATGTATTCACAAGGCCAGACGCGTGGCGTTCAAAAGTCAGTTTCAAGCATTATGTGCCTACTATAAATGCCACTGTTGAGCAATTGTTAGATCTAATATAGAAGTGAACTGTGACAGTGTCAACAGCACTGGAGACAACCCGGACTACGCAGCGCATAAACAAACAAACCAACAGAGCATCCGACCCAGAGCGCACAACATGAATCACTCACCAGTCCCGCAATCAGTGTCAAATGCATGTTTTTCAACTGAAAAACACAACACTAACCCACAATGTCAACTGCTACTCGCAGTACATAGACAGACAATGACAAAAGACATTATCAAAGACATTATCAAAGACAATAACAGACATTATCAAAGTCAAATAAGGCAAACAACAGATGCAAAGCTTTACCAGGAGTTGGACAAATCGTACTCTGACCATGCGATACCTCAATTAATTTGGCTACTGAATTTAAAACAAATATCAACAGAATCACCATTTGGACGTTTAAGCAAAACCAATAGGCTTAATAGCAGTAAATGTAGTAGTTTAGGATTTGCAGGAAACATAAGGACTATGGGGTATCCACCACAAAGTAATAATTATAATCAGCATTTGTCTAGGCCCAAATTAAAAAAAAAAATCAACTGCACTCACCATTGATGTTTTCAGAGAAGCACAATCCGTCTGTTGTTGTGATTGGTGGTGAAAGCATCAATGATTTTCTGGATGTCAAGTGCTTTGATCCTCCGGCTGTTTATGGCCAACAGAGCCAAGTTGCTGTTCCGAGCATCGCCGCTGCTATTCCTTAGGTAGTTTTTGAGGCGTCTGAGGCAAGAGAAACTCCGTTCGCATGAGGCAGATGTCACAGGTAGAGTCAGTGATATGCAGATTAGTTTGTATAAATCTATAAATGCATCATGGTAGGGTCTCATTAGAGGTAGAAATTCCACTGTGTCATTCACTGTCTGTCTTTGCTTTTGTTTTCTTTCCAGCAGGTGCCGAACCTGATGTAGCTCTGCAGTCAGGTTCACTTCAGTCACTCCATAGTATTGGGCCACTCAACAAAGTTTTCCCTATTACCAGATCCATCATTCTCCCGGTGTCCTCGCTGGGCAATGCCTTGGCACGCAGTATGGCATAGAGACTCAACCACTGCTCTCATATACTCACGATTTTCTTGGACAATCTTTGCATGTCCTTTGTTAAGCATATTTCCCAATCTTGAACCGTCTTGTTTTCTCAATTTGAATTCGGTCCATGCCTCCATAGCAAACTTATGAGCTGCACTTACATGGTGGGTTTTGAAAGCTTTCCGCCAGTTGCAGTAACCGGTGACAGTGAAGGTAGACTCAGAATGGAACCCATGTCCTCCACACAGGAAATGTCTGCATGCAAAGCAGAATGTAGTATCTTTCGTGATCAAATATTCTATCCAGGAGTACAGGTCAAACCAGCCACGAATAAAACTTCTTTGCTGATTGCCAAACCGTTGCGAAGGATACTTTTCCAATGCTGGCCGATGGGGTCCTTCCTCAGGCTGTTGGCTAACATCGCTAACAGTATTCCCACTCGCACTAGGAGCGGCTTCATCCACGTTCTCTTCTGAATCCCGTTCTGTTTCTTGTTCCTCTACTTCGCCCTCACACACCTTTGATGAACTGCCGTCGTCCTCATCCCCACTTACTTCTTTCTGCATGACACTTTCAATTAAGACAGGCTCAGGCTGAGACACCACTGATTCCTCTGGATGAGGTCATTTTCTCACTAAAAATCGATCCGTTTTTCACGCTGGCCAAAATAATGCCCGTGCCAGGTCCGCACTAGCTTGTAAAAGCACAATGTGTGTGTGTGTGGCATCCGTTAGTCTCGTGAGACCATGGATCTGCGCCTGGATCCTGCACAGTGTATGTATACTAACAATCTTTCGCGTGAGTGAGAGTGAGTGACATCACCACCTTAAGTGATCTTAGATTGGCTTAACTAATCTGAGGACAGCAATGGTAAGACATTGACAACGAATGAATAAGCAGAAGTGTAGAGTGGATCTGACCTTAGACCAGCACAGAGTTAATAACTTTATTGCTGCATGGGTGCTATGGTAATTAGGCGTGCTGTTTCACTAGATCAACTGGAGAAACAAGCTGTATTCAAAACCATACAGAGAAAGCAGCTGTAATTTGTATATCAAATTTCAGTTAATTTCTTGGTGGTGTTATGGTGGTGCTATTGTAATTTCTGCTGGTGCTATGGCACCAGCAAGCACCACCTCAGTGCTGCCACTGATGCTATTAGGCAGGGACACAAGTGTAAATTGGGAACAGATGTATTCAGGGAAATGCACAGTCAAAACATGGCAGTTGCTTAGGGAGAACTTGCATTGGATTCTAGAGGGTATGCCCCATTGAGGCAGGGAAAGGATGTTAGGGTGAAGGAACCATGGTTGACATGAAATGTGGAATGTCTAGTTAAGAGAAAGAATGAAGCTTACTTTAGGTTGAGGAAGCAAGGATCAGACAGAGCTCTAAAGAGTTATAAAGAAACCAGGAAGGAGCTTAAGAATGGACATGGGAGAGCTAGAAGGGGACATAAGAAGGCTTTGGCAAGTAGGATGAAGGAAAGGGAAGATGACTAGGGTGAGGTAGGACTGATTTGGGATTTAAAAAATGAAGCATGCCTGGAGTTGGAGAAGGTATGGGAGGTCCTTACTGAATACTTTACTTCAGTGTCCACCAGTGAGAAAGACATTGGTGAATGTGAGGTCAGCATAGGACAGGCTGATATGCTGGAACATATCAACCTTAAGAACAAGGATGTGCTGGAACTTTTGATAAACATTAGGATAGATAAGTCTCCAGGGCTGGATATGATTTACCCCAGATTACTACAGGAAGCAAGGGAAGAGATTGCTGCACCTTTTGTGAAAATCTTTACATCCTCACTGATCACAGTAGCAATGTCAGAGGATTGGAGCAGAGTAAATACTATTCATCTGTCCAAGAAAGGTAATAGTGATAACCCTGGGCATTATAGACGAGTGAGTCTTATGTCAGTGGTGGGCAAATTAATGGAGAGGATCCTCAGGGGCAGGATTTATGAGTGTCAGAGGCATAGCCTGAGATTAGATATACAAGATGACAAGAGGCATAGAGTGTTAGGTGTGTGAAAAATGCTGCCAGAGGTGGTGGTAGAGGTAGATATATTCAAGACTTTAAGAGACTCAGATAGGCACGTGGATGAAAGAGGAATGATGACAATGGGGTTAGATTGTGGGAGAGATGGTTAAAACATCAGCACAACAATATGGGCCAAAGGACCTTTACTGTGACTGTTCTATGTTCACTGATCCAAGGTTGTCCTGTAAACACTCCTTTGCCTCCCTTCGCTGTCCTCAACTTGGATTCTGTGGTCCTCAGTCTCTACCTACTTGCCAGAAGTGGAAGTACAGCCAAGTGATTGGACTTGCCAATGTGACGGTGTGTGATGTCACAGTAAGCTTCGTCATGGTGATGTAACATCATGAGCGTTGGCTCCTCATTTTCCACATCTAACACATTGGTGGTGGTTGGTCAGCAACTTCTTCAAACTGGTCTGGTTGAATTCCCATGTGACAATCAGGAAGGCTTCAAGGTGCACTGTCTTGTGACTGTTGACCATAAGTGCTCAGTTCTTCTACCACCAACCTGACATCTGCCAGGGGTGAAATGTACACCTCTACTAGAATGACTCCCTCAGCGAACTCTCTCGGCAGGTAAAGCAGACAACATTTGACTGCCAGATGATCCAAGTCTGAGGAACAGAACCAGCACATTAGTGCACCATTAAAAGACAATCAGAAGAGCAAACATCACCATCTTCATGGTGTCTAGCAGAAGTACTGAATGCCACCAAATATGGACTGCAGTCTGTTGCTAATGTAAGAAAGCTCACTGTCAAGTATAAGTAATGAATTAAGTAGGCAGTAAGAGTACAGAATGCTATGAAGCAGCCTGGCAAAGAATGCAGTTTATATGCTAGTCCCTAACAAAATATTGTTTCAGGCAAACAAGCTAAGTAAAATCTGGTTATTCAGTAAGCAAACAAGTACTGTTTTCTAGACCAATGAGGTTTAAAATCTTGCTAGAGGCCAGCTTTGGGCTTTGGAATATTATTGACATAATTTGGCAAAGTTTTATGCCAGAATCATGCTTCTAGTCCAATGGAAATCTTCCAGGAAGTCAGAGGTCGAATTTCTCACTCATCACTAAGTGTCCTTGGAAATGTCTTTAAATTTGGACCGTAGAAAGTAAAGTCCATTTTCAGTACTCCTTTCTTTCATCAATGTGAGACAAGTTTTGGACCACAAAGAACTATTCTGAAAGAGCACTCAGCATTGACCTAAGAGCCAGATGTGTACAAAGCAAAGCCAGTACCAATACAGTCAACCTTGCAGAACCATTCTTGCTGTGGTTAAATGTAAAGTTATTTATTTTGACAGGAAAATTGTATTAAAAAATTATCTAAATGGAGAAAAATTCCAGAGCTCTGAGATGTAAAGTTATTTTGGTGTCCTAAGGAAGAATTACCCAACAGTTATTATGCAAGTACAGCTAGCAATTTGGAAAGCTAACACAATGCGAATTTATTACCAGGACTACCAAAGAGAAAAATGTGGAGATTCTTCTTCAACTAAACATGGTGTGTAATACTGAGACAATTTATAGAATACTGTGTATTGGTCTCTTTATTTAGGGAATGTTAAGGAAAGATATTGATGTATTGGAAGCAGAGAAGCCTTTGTTCAGACCAGTGCCTAGAATGAGCTGATTCTCTTCTGGACTGCAGAAGGAAGGGCAACGTGATTGAAACTTACAAGATCCTGACTGGTCTTGACAAGATAATTGTAGAGGGAATGCTTTCCCCGGTGGAAAAAAAAATCTAGAGCTGGGCATCACAGTTTAAAAATATCAACCTACACATTTATTTTCTCTTTTTTCCCAAACAGCTTCGACTTTGGTAGTGGGTGTAGATCTTTTTTTTAAATAAAATTGTTTATATTCTAATATATGAATTATTCTAATCTTTATGAATATAGAGTAAGGAGTTTGTTAATGTGATTCAATATACTGGTATTATTATATTTTTTCTTTTGTTTTAAATAATATGTATTCTCTTGGACTCTGTATTCTATATAGAAATCAATAAAAATATTGGAAAAGGAAAAAAAACTACACATTTAAAACAGTGTCAAGCTGTCTTTCGCTCTCAACGAAAAAATGAATCTTTTGAATTTTCTTTCCTCAAATACCAGAGGAATCATTATTTTTGAATATTTTCAACAAGTTAATAGCTTATGAACAAGGAGCAAAAGATTACAGTGAGTAATTGAGAATACAGGTCAGACATAATATTATTAAAAGGTGGGGCACTCCTCTTTGAATGTTCTGCTCCCCTTCCTAATTCAGCTATGTTGGTACATCTTTTTTGTACTTAACCAAATTAGAATTGATGTCGAAAATAGCATTCCTGCAGAACAATAGATTTTGGCCAACATTCTACCCATCATAATGCCAAGGACATTCTGTCCCACTGGCTGAGGTGAGGGCACAGTGATAAATAGTCAGGGAGCAAAGGTACTATGCTTATTTTGTCATGGAAGTACAGTCCTGCTGTTGCAGAAAGCTAATTTTTATGGCATTTACACCCTGTATGTGTATGCCTAGGACAATAATCCTGAATTTGAATTTGAGTCATCATTAAAACTACCCAACACATGTCTGCTTAGTGTTACTCAGGCAACTCACTCTTCCTTCAGTTAGTCCTGACGAAGGGTCTCGGCCTGAAACGTCAACTGCACCTCTTCCTACAGAGGCTGCTTGGCTTGCTGCGTTCACCAGCAACTTTTATGTGTGTTGCTGAATTTCCAGCATCTGCAGAATTCCTATTGTTTACTCAGGCAACATCAGGTTGAGAGCATTAATTTACAAAGGAAGCCACAAGCAAAAGAAGCACCAAGAAATTTAATTCACTTTAATGGGTAATGAAAGTTTAACAGATTTGACATTGTGGCATCTGCCCATCCCCCACATGAGCCATCTGTTGTCGGCCCCCAACCAACACATATTCCACTCTCCCCTCCTACCCCTCCTCACAGTCCCCCACCCTGCTCTCATGACTATACCCCTTCCCCACACAAAATCACCACTGTGGGCTTCACAGCTGAACAGGTGAGAAGACAGCTGAAACGTCTCAACCCAAGCAAGGCTGCAGGACCGGATGGTGTCAGTACCAGGGTGCTCAAAGCTTGTGCCCCTCAGCTATGTGGAGTGCTTCGCCATGTATTCAACCTGAGCCTGAGGCTCCGGAAGGTTCCTGTACTGTGGAAGACGTCCTACCTCGTCCCTGTGCCGAAGACACTGCACCCCAGCGGCCTCAATGACTACAGACCGGTGGCATTGATGTCCCACATCATGAAGACCCTGGAGAGACTTGTTCTGGAGCTGCTCCGGCCTATGGTCAGGCCACACTTAGATCCCCTCCAGTTCACCTACCAGCCCCGACTAGGAGTTGAGGATGCCATCATCTACCTGCTGAACCGTGTCTACGCCCACCTGGACAAGCCAGCGAACACTGTGAGGGTCATGTTTTTTGACTTCTCCAGTGCGTTCAACACCATCCGCCCTGCTCTGCTGGGGGAGAAGCTGACAGCGATGCAGGTGGATGCTTCCCTGGTGTCATGGATTCTTGATTACCTGACTGGCAGACCACAGTACGTGTGCTTGCAAAACTGTGTGTCCAAAAGAGTGATCAGCAGCACTGGGGCTCCACAGGGGACTGTCTTGTCTCCCTTTCTCTTCACCATTTACACCTCGGACTTCAACTACTGCACAGAGTCTTGTCACCTTCAGAAGTTTTCAGATGACTCTGCCATAGTTGGATGCATCAGCAAGGGAGATGAGGCTGAGTACAGGGCTACAGTAGGAAACTTTGTCACATGGTGTGAGCAGAATTATCTGCAGCTTAATGTGGAAAAGACTAAGGAGCTGGTGGTAGACCTGAGGAGAGCTAAGGTACTGGTGACCCCTGTTTCCATCCAGGGGGTCAGTGTGAACATGTTGGAGGATTACAAATACCTGGGGATATGAATTGACAATAAACTGGACTGGTCAAAGAACACTGAGGCTGTTTACAAGAATGGTCAGAACCGTCTCTATTTCCTGAGGAGACTGAGGTCCTTTAACATCTGCCAGACGATGCTGAGGGTGTCCTACAAGTCTGTGGTGGCCAGTGCTATCATGTTTGCTGTTGTGTGCTGGGGCAGCAGGCTGAGGGTAGCAGACACCAACAGAATCAACAAACTCATTCGTAAGATCAGTGATGTTGTGGGGATGGAACTGGACTCTCTGACGGTGGTGTCTGAAAAGAGGATGCTGTCTAAGTTGCATGCCGTCTTGAACAATGTCTCCCATCCACTACATAATGGACTGGGTGGGCACAGGAGTACATTCAGCCAGAGACTCATTCCACCGAGATGCAGCACTGAGCATCATAGGAAGTCATTCCTGCCTGTGGCCATCAAACTTTACAACTCCTCCCTTGAAGGGTCAGACACCTGAGCCAATAGGCTGGTCCTGGACTTATTTCATAATTTACTGGCATAATTTACATATTACTATTTAACTATTTATGGTTTTATTACTATTTATTATTTATGGCGCAACTGTGACGAAAACCAATTCCCCCCGGGATCAATAAAGTATGACTATGACTACTATGACTATGACTAAGCTCAAGGCAACCAGTGGTCTATTATCGTGCTTAATCTCCAATACAATATAACTGATGGGCTTTAGTCAAGACAATGTCTCAAAAGGGAAAGCAATGAAGGAATGCATCCAAAGTAAAGGTTCAAAAGGGAAGCAAAGGAAGACTTTAGAATGGAAAGGGGGAAGGAAAGTAGGAAAACATTAAAACAAAGGTATGAAGACAAAGAACTTTTAACAAGTGGAAAACTGGTACCACTGAGTTCATGATACCTAGTAATAATAATAGGCATCCATTAGTCTCGTGAGACCATGGATTTGTACCTTGGAAGATTTCCAGGGCGCAGGCCTGGGCAAGGTTGTATGGAAGACCGACAGTTGCCCATGCTGCAAGTCTCCCCTCTCCACAACACCAATGTTGTCCAAGGGAAGGGCACTAGGGCCGATGCAGCTTAGCACCAGTGTTGTCACAGAGCAATGTGTGGTTAAATGCCTTGCTTAAGGACACAACACGCTGCCTCAGCTGAGGCTCAAACTAGCGATCTTCAGATCAGTAGACTGAAGCCATAACCACTTGGCCACGCGCCCACGGATACCTAGTAGGCTGCCAAATACACTGAATGACTGTATTAGATGTAATTATTAATTCAGAGCATTTGGTCTTAAAATTTATGTAAATTATACACAGCATACTGCATAATTAAAGCTATCAAAATAAGTTTGTTTACATATTAATTCTAGAGATTTTTAATTAAGCTTGCGCTGAAGAGCTTTATAACTGAGAATATTGAAAGTGAGTAAATTTGTTTTTGATTAAATTTTAAATATGTTTGTAAATCATGTATAAATGTAAATAGTTAATTACCTAATCCATATATAAATAATGGTATAATACAATGTACATTAATAGTTGATAATATACACTTATTTATTAGGTTTTGAAGAGCAGTGTAATGAGTAAGTGTGAACGTATCTTTAAGATTGGGTGTCATACGGTGCAGCTGTTTGCCGCAATGCTGTATCAGATCCTACTGATTAGTTTTGAAAATGGCCACCTCTAATGAAGAATGTTCTGTTAGCTAAGTAATAGCAACTGCAGTTTAGATGCAAAATTTTGAAATGTACAAACCACATGCTGTAATAATATTAGTTACACCCATAATAAGGCCTGCAGAATCGTGAACTGATCTCTTCAGTGGAAGTGACCAACTTAAGTCCAGTTGATACATAAAGAGTTTTGACAGGTTCTGAGATTTATTTTCTTCATATTTTTTAGACTTTAAGGAAACATCAAGCTCCACTTTTAAGCAGCACAATGAACATTCACTGATGTCACACTTTCTATCACCCACCAGCAGCATGGATTTCCCAATGGGAATTCTCTTGTTAGGAATCTTGATGGAAGAGCAGCCAAAAAAAAACAGACCAAAGGTGGATAAATTAGTTCTAGAAATGGATGTGGCAAAAACACTAAAAGCTCCCAAGTATGATTATGATAGTGACAAAGATCCTGATTTTCTAACCTTACAGTATTCTGCAAGAACTAAATTATTAAATGCTTTAGGAAAACAACATTACGAAAGATATCCTAGAAAGATGAACAAAAAGTTTCCTTGTGATTTTTTCAAAAGCGAATACAGCTCTCACTCTTCATGACACTGACACTTTTCCTACGTGCATTAAGAAACATAGAAAACCTACAGCACAGTACAGGCCCTTTGGCCTACAAATCTGTGCCGAACATGCCCTTACCTTAGAAATTACCTAGGGTTACCCATAGCCCTCTATTTTTCTGAGCTCCATGTACCTGTCCAGGAGTCTCTTAAAAGACCCTATCGTATCCACCTCCATCACCGTCACCGACAGCCCATTCCATGCACTCACCACTCTCTGCATGATAAACTTACCCCTGACATCTCCTCTGTACCTACTTCCAAGCACCTTAAAACTGTGCCCTCTCCTGCTAGCCATTGCAGCCCTGGGAAAAAGCCTCTGACTATCCACACGATCAATGCCTCTCATCATGTTGTGGGAATGATGTTGTGGGAATAACAGAGACATGGCTTCAAGTGGACAGGGCCTGGGAAATGAATATTCAAGGGTATACGTCCTATCAAAAGGACAGACTGATGGGCAGAGGGGGTGGGGTGGCTCTGTTGGTGAGGAATGATATCAGTCCCTTGCAAGGGGGGACATAGAATCAGGAGATGTAGAGTCAGTATGGATAGAACTGAGAAATTCTAAGGGTAGAAAGACCCTAATGGGAGTTATCTACAGGCCCCCAAACAGTGGTCTGGATGTAGGGTGTAAGTTGAACCAAGAGTTAAAATTGGCATGTCACAAAGGTAATGCTACAGTTGTTATGGGGGACTTCAACATGCAGGTAGACTGGAGGAATCAGGTTGGTACTGGACCCCAAGAAAAGGAGTTTGTGGAGTCCCTCTGAGAAGAATTCTTAGAACAGCTTGTACTGGAGCCTACCAGAGAGAATGCAATTCTAGATTTAGTGTTGTGCAATGAACGGGATTTGAGCAGGGATCTCGAGGTAAAGGAGCCATTAGGAGGTAGTGACCATAACATGATAAATTTTAATCTACAATTTGAGAGGGAGAAGGGAAACTCAGAAGTGTCAGTATTACAGTTGAACAAAGGGAACTATGGTGCTATGAGGGAGGAGCTGGCCAAAGTTCAATGGAACAATACCCTAGCAGGGATGACAGTGGAACAGCAATGGCAAATGTTTCTGGGAATAATGCGGAAGATGCAGGATCAGTTCATTCCAAAGAGGAAAAGAGATCCTAAGGAGAGTAAGGGGAGGCCGTGGCTGACAAGGGAAGTAATGGACAGTATAAAAATAAAAGAGAAGAAGTATAACATAGCAAAGACGAGTGGGAAGCCAGAGGATTGGGAAACTTTTAAAGAGCAACAGAAGGTAACTAAAAAGGCAATACGCGGAGAAAAAATGAGGTATGAAGGTAAACTAGCCAAGAATATAAAGGAGGATTGTACAAGCTTCTTTAGGTATGTGAAAAGGAAAAAAATAGTTAAGACCAAAATTGGGCCCTTGAAGACAGAAGCAAGTGAATTTATTATGGGGAACAAGGAAATGGCAGATGAGTTGAACAGGTACTTTGGATCTGTCTTCACTAGGGAAGACACAAACAATCTCCCAGATGTAATAGTGGCCAAAGGACCTAGGGTAATGGATGAATTGAAGGAAATTTATATTAGGCAGGAAATGGTGTTGGATAGGCTGTTGGGTCTGAAGGCTTGTAAGTCCCCGGGACCTGATGGTCTGCATCCCAGGGTACTTAAGGAGGTGGCTTTAGAAATCATGGATGCATTGGTAATCATTTTCCAATGTTCTATAGATTCAGGATCAGTTCCTGTGGATTGGAGGGTGGCTAATATTGTCCCTCTCTTCAAGAAGGGAGCAAGAGAGAAAACAGGGAATTATAGACTGGTTAGCCTGATGTCAGTGGTGGGAAAGGTGCTGGAGTCAATTATAAAAGATGAAATTACGACATATCTGGATAGTAGTAACAGGATTGGTCCGAGTCAGCATGGATTTACGAAGGGGAAATTGTGCTTGATTAATCTTCTGGAATTTTTTGAGGATGTAACTATGAAATTGGACAAGGGAGAGCCAGTGGATGTGGTGTACCTGGACTTTCAGAAAGCCTTTGATAAAGTCCCACATAGGAGATTAGTGGGCAAAATTAGGGCACATGGTATTGGGGGCAGAGTACTGACATGGATTAAAAATTGGATGGCTGACAGAAAACAAAGGGTAGCGATTAACGGGTCCCTTTCGGAATGGCAGGCGGTGACCAGTGGGGTACCACAGGGTTCACTGCTGGGACCACAGCTGTTTACAATATATATTAATGATTTAGATGAGGGAATTAAAAGTAACATTAGCAAATTTGCCGATGACACAAAGCTGGGTGGCAGTGTGAAATGTGAAGAGGATGTTATGAAAATGCAGGGTGACTTGGACAGGCTGGGTGATTGGGCAGATGCATGGCAGATGCAGTTTAATGTGGATAAATGTGAGGTTATCTACTTTGGTGGTAAGAATGGGAAGGCAGATTATTATCTAAATGGAGTCAAGTTATGAAAAGGGGAAGCACAACGAGATCTAGGTGTTCTTGTACATCAGTCACTGAAAACAAACATGCAAGTACAGCAGGCAGTGAAGAAAACTAATGGCATGCTGGCCTTCATAACAAGGAGAATTGAGTATAAGAGCAAAGAGGTCCTTCTGCAGCTGTACAGGGCCCTGGTGAGACCACACCTGGAGTGCCGTTTTGGTCTCCAAATTTGAGGAAGGACATTCTTGATATTGAGGGAGTGCAGTGTAGGTTCACAAGATTAATTCCTGGGATGGCGGGACTGTCATACGTCGAAAGATTGGAGCGACTGGACTTGTATACTCTGGAATTTAGAAGGCTGAGAGGGGATCTTATTGAAACATATAAGATTATTAAGGGATTGGACACGCTGCAGGCAGGAAGCATGTTCCCGCTGATGGGTGAGTCCAGAACCAGAGGCCACAGTTTAAGAATAAGGAGTAGGCCATTTAGAACGGAGTTGAGGAAAAACTTTTTCACCCACAGAGTGGTGGATATATGGAATGCTCTGCCTCAGAAGGCTGTGGAGGCCAAGTCTCTGGATGCTTTCAAAAAAGAGATAGATACAGCTCTTAAAGATAGCGGAATCAAAGGTTATGGGGATAGGGCAGGAACTGGATACTGATAGTGGATGATCAGCCATGATCACAGTGAATGGCGATGCTGGCTCGTAGGGCTGAATGGCCTACTCCTGCACCTATTGTCTATTGTCTATCATCTTACCTCTATCAGGTTACCTCTCATCCTCCGTCGCTCCAAGGAGAAAAAGCCAAGTTCACTGAACCTATTCTCATAAGGCATGCTCCCCAATCCAGGCAACATCCTTGTAAATCTCCTCTGCACCCTTTCTATGGTTTCCACTACCTTCCTGTAGTGAGGCGACTGGAACTGAGCACAGTACTCCAAGTGGGGTCTGACTAGGGTCTTATATAGCTGTAACATTACCTCTCGGCACCTGAATTCAATCCCACCTGTGCAGCAGCTTTGAATATCCTATGGACTTGTACCCCAAGATCCCTCTGATCCTCCACACTGCCAAGAGTCTTAACATTAATACGATATTCTGCCATCATATTTGAGCTACCAAAATGAAACATCTCACACTTATCTGGGTTGAACTCCATCTGCCACTTCTCAACCCAGTTTTGCATCCTATCAATGTCCTGCTGTAACCTCTGACAGCCCTCTACACTATCCACAACACCTCCAACCTTTGTGTCATCAGCAAATTTGCTAACCCATCCCTCCACTTCCTCATCCAGGTCATTTGTAAAAATCACAAAGAGTAGGGGTCCCAGAACAGATCCCTGAGGCACCCCACTGGTGACCAAACTCCTTGCAGAATATGACCCATCTACAACCACTCTTTGCCTTCTGTGGGCAAGCCAATTCTAGATCCACAAAACAAAGTCCCCTTGGATCCCATGCTTCCTTACTTTCTCAATAAGCCTTGCATGGGATACCTTGTCAAATGCCTTGCTGAAATCTATATACACTACATCTATGGCTCTACCTTCATCATTGTGTTTAGTCACATCCTCAAAAAATTATATCAGGCTCATAAGGCATGACCTGCCCTTGACAAAACCATGCTGACTATTTCTATGCCTCTGGTGGCGTAGTGGCATTAGCATCGGACTTCGGGACAAAAGGTCCCAAACTCGAATCCAGCCGGCTCCCCTGCAGGCTTTCCATCCGTGCTGGGTTACAAGCTGGTGATCTCTCTGGAAACTCACCCGGTAGAAGGCAATGGCAAACCACTGCTGTCACTTGCCTCATACACGGTTCCCCACTATGTCAGAGAGCAGTGGAGGGAAATCGTCTGCTAACCGGAGAAACTCCGGGTGCGACGTACCTTTCCTTTTTAAATGTTCATAAGTCCTGCCTCTCAGGTTCTTTTCCACCAACTTACCAACCACTGAAGTAAGACTCATTGGTCTGTAATTTCCTGGGCTACCTCTACTTCCTTTCTTGAATAAGGGAACAACATCTGTAACACTCCAATCCTCTGGAACCTCTCCCATCCCCATTGATGATGCAAAGATCATCACCAGAGGCTCAGCAATTTCCTCCCTCGCCTCCCACAGTAGCCTGGGGTACATTTCATCCGGTCCTGGTGACTTATCGAACTTGATGCTTTCCAAAAGCTCCAGCACATCCTCTTTCTTAATATCCATATGTTCAAGCTTTTCAGTCCACTGTAAATCATCCCTACAGTTGCCAAGATACTTTTCCGTAGTGAATACTGAAGCAAAGTACTCATTAAGTACCTCTGCCATCTGCTCCAGTTCCATACACACTTTTACATTGTCACACTTGATTGGTCCTGTTCTCTCACATCTTATCCTCTTGGACTTGACATACTTGTAGAATGCCTTGGGGGTTTTCCTTAATCCTGTCCACCAAGGTCTTCTCATGGGTCTTTCTGGCTCTCCTAATTTCATTCTTAAGCTCCTTCCTGCTAGCCCTATAATGTTCTAGATCTCTATCATTACCTAGTTTTTTGAACCTTTCATAAGCTTTTCTTTTCTTCTTGGCTAGATTTACAACAGCCTTTATACACTACAGTTCCTGTACCCTATCATCCTTTCCCTGTCTCATTGGAACATTCCTATGCAGAACTCCACACAAGTATCTCCTGAACATTTGCCATATTTCTACCGTACAATTCCCTGAGAACATCTGTTCCCAATTTATGCTTCCAAGTTCCTGTCTGATAGCCTCATATTTCCCCTTACTCCAATTAAGCGCTTTCCTAACTTGTTTGTTCCTATCCCTCTAAAGGAGATAGAGTTGTGATCACTATCTCCAAAATGCTCTCCCACTGAGAGATCTGACACCTGACCAGGTTCATTTCCCAATACTAGATCAAGTACAGCCTCTTCTCTTGTAGGCTTATCTACATATTGTGTCAAGAAACCTTCCTGAATGCACCTAATAAACTCCACCCCATCTGAACCCTTCACTCTTGGGAGATGCCAATCAATATTTGGGAAATTAAAATCTCCCACCACGACAACCCTGTTATTATTGGACCTTTCCAGAATCTGTCTCCCTGTCTGCTCCTTGATGTCCTTGTTACTATTGGGAGGTCTATAAAAAATACCTAGTAGAGATATTGACCTCTTTCTGTTTCTAATTTCCACCCACAGAGACTCCATAGACAACCCCACCAATGACTTCCTCCTTTTCTGCAGCCGTGACACTACCTCTGACCAACAGTGTCATGCCCCACCTCTTTTGCCTCCTTTCCCTATCCTTTCTGAAACATATAAAGCCTGGCACTTGAAGTAACCATTCCTGCCCGTGAGCCATCCAAGTCTCTGTCATGGCCACAACATCATAGCTCTAAGTGCTGACCCACAAGTTAAGTTCATCCGCTTTGTTCATAATACTCCTTGCACTAAAATAGACATATCTCAAACCATTGGTCTGAGCGCATCCCTTCTCTGTCACCTGCTTATCCTCCCTTTCACAAGCTTTCTCTATTTGTGAGCCAACCGCCCCTTCCTCCGTCTCTTCAGTTCAGTTTCCACACCCCCCCCCCAGCAATTCTAGTTTAAACTCTTGCCAATAGCCTTAGCAAACCTCCCCGCCAGGATACTTTATACTCTATACTTTATTGTCGCCAAACAATTGATACTAGAACGTACAATCATCACAGCAATATTTGATTCTGTGCTTCCCCCTGGATATTGGTCCCCCTGGGATTCAAGTGCTACCCGTCCTTTTTGTACAGGTCGCACCTGGCCCAAGAGAGGTCCCAATGATCCAGAAGTCTGAATCCCTGCCTCTTGCTCCAATCCCTCAGCCACGCATTTATCCTCTACCTCATTCTATTCCGAAACTCACTGTCACGTGGCACAGGAAGTAATCCCAAGATGACTGCCTCTGTGGTCCTGCTTCTCAACTTCTTTCCTAACTCCCTATAACCTGTTTTCAGGACCTCCTCCCTTTTCCTACCTATGTCGTTGGTACAATATGTACCACAACCTCTGGCTGTTCTCCTTCCCACTTCAGGATATTGTGACGTGATCAGAAACATCTTGTACCCTGGCACCTGGGAGCTGAACTACCATCCGTATTTCTTTCCTTCGTCCACAGAATCGCCTGTCTGACCCCCTAACTATAGAGTCCCCTATCACTGCTGCCATCCTCTTCCTTTCCCTACCCTTCTGAGCCGCAGGGCCAGACTCTGTGCCAGAGGCGCAGCCACTGTTGCTTCCCCCAGGTAGGTCCCCCCCGCCCCGCACAACAGTACTTAAACAGGAGTACTTATTGTAAAGGGAGACAGCCACAGCGGTACTCTCTAGTATCTGACTCTTCCCTTCTCTCTCCTGACTGTTTCCCACTTATCTGAATCCCGAGGTCCCGGTGTGACTATTTGCCTATAGCTCCTCTCTATCACCTCCTCGCTCTCCATGACCAGACAAAGGTCATCGAGCTGCATCTCCAGTTTCCTTATGCGGTCCCTTAGGAGCTGCAGCTCGATGCACCTGGAGCAGATGTGGCCGTCTGGGAGGCTGGGAATCTCCAGGACTTCCCACATCTGACACTGAGCGCAGAAAACTGGCCTCACACACATACTTCCTGTCTGTATTCTACGCAGGCAACCTACCTCGCCTTGACCCATTATCACCGAAGACCCGTTGAGCCAAAGCATTTAATCACATGTACAGTTGAATATTTATTTTGTGCAATATTCAGCAAAATGCTTTGCAGGAAAGCACTGTGCAGTGCTGAGCAGTATTAAGACCATTAAGATTCTTTAATGATGATTGCTCCAGCCTGTCAATTAACAGCTCAGGGCACATTGTCCATGAGGAAAGGTGCAGCCGAGTTCAATCCATTGATCTTTGTTTTCTTCTTCAGACTGGATAAAAGGTGTTAAAAGCTGCCAAACATTGTTGGGTGATCACAACTTCACCATTGTATGTTCTTTATCAAACCAGTATGAACTGTTCTGTACAATTTCAGAAGATTGTTGTTAACTATTTCCTCTCAGTTAATGTAGCATGAGAAATAACTGATGGGCTATCTGGACAACTGCTTCCTTTGTTTAGCATGCAACTTCAATTTACTCTTCCTCAATGGTGAGTAGTACTCCATCTGGTACATCCTTTCCAAATTCAATATCTACGGTAAACCAGTGAACATTGTAACACATACACAAAATGCTGGCAGAACTCAGCAGTATCTATGGAAATGAATAGATAGTTCAAGTTTTGGGCCAAGCCCCTTCTTTAGGGCTGGAAAGGAAGGGGGAAGATGCCAGAATAAGAAGGTGGGGCAGGGATGGGGAAGGAGGCTAGCAAGAAGGTGATAGGTGATGCCGGGTGGGTGGGAAGGTCAAGGGCTGGAAAAGAAGGACTCTGATAGCAAAGGAGAGTGGGTCATAAGAGAAAGGGAAGGAGGAGGGGACCCAGGGAGAAATAATAGGCAGGTGAGAAGAGGTAAAAGGTCAGAGAGGGGAATAGAGGAAGGGGAGGATGGGGGAGGCAATTTGTTTACCAGAGGGAGAAATTGATATTCATGCCATCGGGTTAGAGGCCATCCAGATGGAATACAAGGTGTTGCTCCCCACCCTGAGGGTGGCCTCATGTTGGCACAGGAGGAGGCCGGGGACCGATGATTCGGAACAGGAATGGGGATCGGAATTAATATATTTGGCCACCGGGAAGTTCAGTTGTTGGAGATGGTGTGGAGACCACAGTTTGTGCGGCTTCAGAGTTGTGTGTCAGACAGGGCTATAAGCAGCACTGGGGCCCCACAGGGGACTGTATTGGCTCCATTCCTGTTTACGTTGTGTACCTCAGACTTTAGATACAACACTGAGTCATGTCACCTGCAGGAATTCTCTATTGACTCAGCGGTGGTTGGGTGTACAAAGGGAGGACAGGAGGATGAACACAGGACCCTTGTGCAGGACTTTGTCGAATGGTGCAAGCTGACTCCTTGGCAGCTCAACACCGGTGAGACAAAAGAGATGGTGATGGACTTTAGGAAGACCGAGCCTGCGCTGCTCCCAGTTATGTAATTCAAAGGAAGCACTGCAGATACATTGTAATTATAGAAATGTCCTGCTGTCAGCTTTGATCTTTAGTATATAAAAATGTCGTGTAATATTGGGTTAAGAGACCTCTTCCTCCAAGAGTGTCTTATTTTATTGAATAAAACACTTCCGTATCCATTAGCTTCAGTGTCTGTCTGGTAACATGGTTCTGTTACAACAGGGCAATAAGATCTCCTTTGTACTTATGGAACTGTCGCTCATTCTTTGTACAACTTTAATTCAACAGCCCAAACAGTTCTTTTAGATTTGTTTCAGGTACTGAAGTATTTTGCTCCAATTGAAATTCTTATTAGATCAAGTGGGTTGTCTTTAGTATTTAGAATCTTCCAAAAAAGAAGTTTGACATCAACATCTAAATAATTATAAAACTTTCATGGTGACATGTACCTGTATTTAGATTTTTACTTTATAAAGCTAGCAGAAACTGGAATTATAGATTCCTTTAAAAACTCCTTCACTTGCTTGGCTTCTGGTCTGCAAATCTCAGAAATGTGTTTCTTCTTCAAACTCTTAACAAAATTAGTTTAAACCAGCAATTATTTCCACTTCTCTGTTGTTCACCTCTTTAACATGAGGACCTTACATTTTAAAACTACAGTCTGGCAGGTGTGTGCTTAGCCCACTGTTCTACTCTCTATATACACATGACTATGTGGCTAGGCATAGCCCAAATACCATCTATAAATTTGCTGATGATACAACCATTGTTGGTAGAATCTCAGGTAGTGACAAGAGGGCGTACAGGAGTGAGATAAGCCAACTAGTGGAATGGTGCCGCAGCAACAACCTGCCACTCAACGTCAGTAAGACAAAAGAGCTGATTGTGGACTTCAGGAAGGGTAAGATGAAGGAATACATACCAATCCTCATAGAGGGATCAGAAGTGGAGACAGTGAGCAGTTTCAAGTTCCTGGGTGTCAAGATCTCTGAGGATCTAACCTGGTCCTAAAATATCGATGTAGTTATAAAGAAGGCAAGACAGCGGCTATACTTTATTAGGAGTTTGAAGAGATTTGGCATGTCAACAAATACACTCAAAAACTTCTTTTGTTGTTTGTCCATCGTCGTCATCGATGAAGACCTCGACATCATTATGATGATGATGGTGTCGAGACTAGCGCATGATTTGGATTTAAGTGAGGGAGAGTTGAGTAGCATCAGCCTCACTCTCTCTTCCTAATTCTCATCTGGATCCAGTGGCAAGACAAGAGTCAAGATGACTAGAGATGGGACTAGGCGTAGTGGATGACCAGGATGTCTTCTGTGTCTTGTCCGGACCAGGGCATGCCCTTTTCTCACTGTTACCATCAGGTAGGAGGTACAGAAACCTGAAGGCACACACTCAGTGATTCAGGAACGGCTTTTCCCCTCTGCCATCTGATTCCTAAATGGACATTGAATCTTTGGACACTACTTCACTTTTTTTATAATATAGAGTATTTCTGTTTTTACAAGTTTTATTTAATCTATTCAATATACGTAATTGTTTTACTTGTTTATTTATTATTATTAGTTTTATGTTATTTATTATTATTCTTTTTTCTCTCTTCTATATTATGCATTGCATTGAACTGCTGCTGCTAAATTAACAAATTTCACGTAACAGGCTGGTGATAATAAAGCATTCTGATTCTGACTTCTGATCATACCATCAGAAAACATTGAAACAAATGTTTAAACAGGTAAAGTTATATTTAATTTAAATTTATTATGTTTAATATCTGTACATCCTATATGAAAATGATTTTTACCCAAAAAGCATCTAATCAGCATTAAAGATGATTACAAAGATGTAATTATCACGAGTCTTAAGGCAATGTGGTTCTAAAATATAGCCAGATAAAACTGCAAATGAAAACCTAGGTACAATCTTCTGGCAACTATGGGTCCCAGTATTTTTTTCCTGAATTTCAATGTAAGTCTGTTTGAATTTATTTACTGTTTTTTTTCCCCCAAGAACTGCTGGTGGCCAGCGTCACACCACCCACATGCAGAGGTGAATTCAGGCAAGTAAATTGGGAAATCTAACTCTCCCTTCAAGTGATATTTATTGATGACTAATGATTTTTGTGCCCTTTATACAGTGTCCCACCAGGCCAGTAAGTTATGGCATTGTAAACAAACTTGGTTTTTGGTAAGGAATTGGATTACAGCTTTTCAATATTTGCATTTTAACTTCATTTCATAATGGTTAGAGAATTTCAGTTTGAATTGTATGACTTGAATTAAAGTTGCTTCACCTTAAGAACATGCTTAAGATATAGTCAACTTTTACTGTTTAATATCAGACATAGTCATCTGTCTGACCCCTAAATTACTGTTGTATTCTTGGACGTAATACTGCATCCTTCATATGTTATATTCTGGGTAATAATCTGCAGCGTAGTCATGTTTCCACATGCTCCAAGTTTTGTTGTATAACTTTGCCTCAAGAAAGTCAACTAACAAAAATACAATCAATACACTCTGAATTAAAGAGCATTTTGCTCAATTTTCCCTTTTGGGTATTTAAAACATTCCATAGAAAGTAGAGGGACGTTGATTTGCCAAAGCTATTTGGCACCTCATACAGTCCAGACAACCACATGGCCAGTATGGCAAGTAACAAGACAGCTGGGATTGCTTTATGGAAACACACTAGGGTATAAATTATTGTCTTCACGAGAGAAAAAATGGAAAATTAAAGAAAAAGTTGTACCTGTTGTTGAAAAGCTGACACTTATTTTGTAGAACAGATTGGTTTTATTTAAGAATTGGCCCATATTTCATTACAATTAGACAGAAAATAGGTACTTTTAAATGAGATTTCTCATTATTGAAACAGCTCAAATACAAAAAAGCTCCCGAGATGACACTAATAAAAGCTGA